>NC_133543.1:6811103-8011103 GCF_048773025.1 Camelus bactrianus | reverse complement strand
TGAAAACTGCAGGAACTTCAAACCGGCTCTAGGAAACAGACTGAGAAACCAGAGTAAAAGTTTCTCCTGCAACCCGTTCCCTTTGTGCTAGATGAACGAACGTCTCTCCACATGCTCAGGTCTGCGAGATATGTGTGTGTGAAAGCCGTCCTTCACCTAGCTTGTTGGGAACACAAAGTTTCTTTTCAGTTGCAAACTCCACTCCATACATATATATGGGGAGGTACTAGCTCCAACTCGGTTTTACAGTGAAAACTGCAGGAACTTCAAACCGGCTCTAGGAAACAGACTGAGAAACCAGAGTAAAAGTTTCTCCTGCAACCCGTTCCCTTTGTGCTAGATGAACGAACGTCTCTCCACATGCTCAGGTCTGCGAGATAAGTGTGTGTGAAAGCCGTCCTTCACCTAGCTTGTTGGGAACACAAAGTTTCTTTTCAGTTGCAAACTCCACTCCATACATATATATGGGGAGGTAGTAGCTCCAACTCGGTTTTACAGTGAAAACTGCAGGAACTTCAAACCGGCACTAGGAAACAGACTGAGAAACCAGAGTAAAAGTTTCTCCTGCAACCCGTTCCCTTTATGCTAGATGAACGAACGTCTCTCCACATGCTCAGTTCTGAGAGATAAGTGTGTGTGAAAGCCGTCCTTCACCTAGCTTGTTGGGAACACAAAGTTTCTTTTCAGTTGCAAACTCCACTCCATACATATATATGGGGAGGTAGTAGCTCCAACCCGGTTTTACAGTGAAAACTGCAGGAACTTCAAACCGGCACTAGGAAACAGACTGAGAAACCAGAGTAAAAGTTTCTCCTGCAACCCTTTCCCTTTGTGCTAGATGAACGAACGTCTCTCCACATGCTCAGTTCTGAGAGATAAGTGTGTGTGAAAGCCGTCCTTCACCTAGCTTGTTGGGAACACAAAGTTTCTTTTCAGTTGCAAACTCCACTCCATACATATATATGGGGAGGTACTAGCTCCAACTCGGTTTTACAGTGAAAACTGCAGGAACTTCAAACCGGCACTAGGAAACAGACTGAGAAACCAGAGTAAAAGTTTCTCCTGCAACCCGTTCCCTTTGTGCTAGATGAACGAACGTCTCTCCACATGCTCAGTTCTGAGAGATAAGTGTGTGTGAAAGCCGTCCTTCACCTAGCTTGTTGGGAACACAAAGTTTCTTTTCAGTTGCAAACTCCACCCCATACATATATATGGGGAGGTACTAGCTCCAACCCGGTTTTACAGTGAAAACTGCAGGAACTTCAAACCGGCACTAGGAAACAGACTGAGAAACCAGAGTAAAAGTTTCTCCTGCAACCCGTTCCCTTTGTGCTAGATGAACGAACGTCTCTCCACATGCTCAGGTCTGCGAGATAAGTGTGTGTGAAAGCCGTCCTTCACCTAGCTTGTTGGGAACACAAAGTTTCTTTTCAGTTGCAAACTCCACTCCATACATATATATGGGGAGGTACTAGCTCCAACTCGGTTTTACAGTGATAACTGCAGGAACTTCAAACCGGCTCTAGGAAACAGACTGAGAAACCAGAGTAAAAGTTTCTCCTGCAACCCGTTCCCTTTGTGCTAGATGAACGAACGTCTCTCCACATGCTCAGGTCTGCGAGATAAGTGTGTGTGAAAGCCGTCCTTCACCTAGCTTGTTGGGAACACAAAGTTTCTTTTCAGTTGCAAACTCCACTCCATACATATATATGGGGAGGTACTAGCTCCAACTCGGTTTTACAGTGAAAACTGCAGGAACTTCAAACCGGCACTAGGAAACAGACTGAGAAACCAGAGTAAAAGTTTCTCCTGCAACCCGTTCCCTTTGTGCTAGTTGAACGAACGTCTCTCCACATGCTCAGTTCTGAGAGATAAGTGTGTGTGAAAGCCGTCCTTCACCTAGCTTGTTGGGAACACAAAGTTTCTTTTCAGTTGCAAACTCCACTCCATACATATATATGGGGAGGTACTAGCTCCAACTCGGTTTTACAGTGAAAACTGCAGGAACTTCAAACCGGCACTAGGAAACAGACTGAGAAACCAGAGTAAAAGTTTCTCCTGCAACCCGTTCCCTTTGTGCTAGATGAACGAACGTCTCTCCACATGCTCATTTCTGAGAGATAAGTGTGTGTGAAAGCCGTCCTTCACCTACCTTGTTGGGAACACAAAGTTTCTTTTCAGTTGCAAACTCCACTCCATACATATATATGGGGAGGTACTAGCTCTAACTCGGTTTTACAGTGAAAACTGCAGGAACTTCAAACCGGCACTAGGAAACAGACTGAGAAACCAGAGTAAAAGTTTCTCCTGCAACCCGTTCCCTTTGTGCTAGATGAACGAACGTCTCTCCACATGCTCAGTTCTGAGAGATAAGTGTGTGTGAAAGCCGTCCTTCACCTAGCTTGTTGGGAACACAAAGTTTCTTTTCAGTTGCAAACTCCACTTAGTACATATATATGGGGAGGTACTAGCTCCAACTCGGTTTTACAGTGAAAACTGCAGGAACTTCAAACCGGCTCTAGGAAACAGACTGAGAAACCAGAGTAAAAGTTTCTCCTGCAACCCGTTCCCTTTGTGCTAGATGAACGAACGTCTCTCCACATGCTCAGGTCTGCGAGATAAGTGTGTGTGAAAGCCGTCCTTCACCTAGCTTGTTGGGAACACAAAGTTTCTTTTCAGTTGCAAACTCCACTCCATACATATATATGGGGAGGTACTAGCACCAACTCGGTTTTACAGTGAAAACTGCAGGAACTTCAAACCGGCACTAGGAAACAGACTGAGAAACCAGAGTAAAAGTTTCTCCTGCAACCCGTTCCCTTTGTGCTAGATGAACGAACGTCTCTCCACATGCTCAGTTCTGCGAGATAAGTGTGTGTGAAAGCCGTCCTTCACCTAGCTTGTTGGGAACACAAAGTTTCTTTTCAGTTGCAAACTCCACTCCTTACATATATATGGGGAGGTAGTAGCTCCAACCCGGTTTTACAGTGAAAACTGCAGGAACTTCAAACCGGCACTAGGAAACAGACTGAGAAACCAGAGTAAAAGTTTCTCCTGCAACCCGTTCCCTTTGTGCTAGATGAACGAACGTCTCTCCACATGCTCAGTTCTGAGAGATAAGTGTGTGTGAAAGCCGTCCTTCACCTAGCTTGTTGGGAACACAAAGTTTCTTTTCAGTTGCAAACTCCACTCCATACATATATATGGGGAGGTACTAGCTCCAACTCGGTTTTACAGTGAAAACTGCAGGAACTTCAAACCGGCACTAGGAAACAGACTGAGAAACCAGAGTAAAAGTTTCTCCTGCAACCCGTTCCCTTTGTGCTAGATGAACGAACGTCTCTCCACATGCTCAGTTCTGAGAGATAAGTGTGTGTGAAAGCCGTCCTTCACCTAGCTTGTTGGGAACACAAAATTTCTTTCCAGTTGCAAATTCCACTCCATACATATATATGGGGAGGTACTAGCTCCAACTCGGTTTACAGTGAAAACTGCAGGAACTTCAAACCGGCACTAGGAAACAGACTGAGAAACCAGAGTAAAAGTTTCTCCTGCAACCCGTTCCCTTTGTGCTAGATGAACGAACGTCTCTCCACATGCTCAGTTCTGAGAAATAAGTGTGTGTGAAAGCCGTCCTTCACCTAGCTTGTTGGGAACACAAAGTTTCTTTTCAGTTGCAAACTCCACTCCATACATATATATGGGGAGGTACTAGCTCCAACTCGGTTTTACAGTGAAAACTGCAGGAACTTCAAACCGGCACTAGGAAACAGACTGAGAAACCAGAGTAGAAGTTTCTCATGCAACCCGTTCCCTTTGTGCTAGATGAACGAACGTCTCTCCACATGCTCAGTTCTGCGAGATAAGTGTGTGTGAAAGCCGTCCTTCACCTAGCTTGTTGGGAACACAAAGTTTCTTTTCAGTTGCAAACTCCACTCCATACATATATATGGGGAGGTACTAGCTGCAACTCGGTTTTACAGTGAAAACTGCAGGAACTTCAAACCGGCACTAGGAAACAGACTGAGAAACCAGAGTAAAAGTTTCTCCTGCAACCCGTTCCCTTTGTGCTAGATGAACGAACGTCTCTCCACATGCTCAGTTCTGAGCGATAAGTGTGTGTGAAAGCCGTCCTTCACCTAGCTTGTTGGGAACACAACGTTTCTTTTCAGTTGCAAACTCCACTCCATACATATATAAGGGGAGGTAGTAGCTCCAACCCGGTTTTACACTGAAAACTGCAGGAACTTCAAACCGGCACTAGGAAACAGACTGAGAAACCAGAGTAAAAGTTTCTCCTGCAACCCGTTCCCTTTGTGCTAGATGAACGAACGTCCCTCCACATGCTCAGTTCTGAGAGATAAGTGTGTGTGAAAGCCGTCCTTCACCTAGCTTGTTGGGAACACAAAGTTTCTTTTCAGTTGCAAACTCCACTCCATACATATATATGGGGAGGTACTAGCTCCAACTCGGTTTTACAGTGAAAACTGCAGGAACTTCAAACCGGCACTAGGAAACAGACTGAGAAACCAGAGTAAAAGTTTCTCCTGCAACCCGTTCCATTTGTGCTAGATGAACGAACGTCTCTCCACATGCTCAGTTCTGAGAGATAAGTGTGTGTGAAAGCCGTCCTTCACCTAGCTTGTTGGGAACACAAAGTTTCTTTTCAGTTGCAAACTCCACTCCATACATATATATGGGGAGGTACTAGCTCCAACTCGGTTTTACAGTGAAAACTGCAGGAACTTCAAACCGGCACTAGGAAACAGACTGAGAAACCAGAGTAAAAGTTTCTCCTGCAACCCGTTCCCTTTGTGCTAGATGAACGAACGTCTCTCCACATGCTCAGTTCTGCGAGATAAGTGTGTGTGAAAGCCGTCCTTCACCTAGCTTGTTGGGAACACAAAGTTTCTTTTCAGTTGCAAACTCCACTCCATACATATATATGGGGAGGTACTAGCTCCAACTCGGTTTTACAGTGAAAACTGCAGGAACTTCAAACCGGCACTAGGAAACAGACTGAGAAACCAGAGTAAAAGTTTCTCCTGCAACCCGTTCCCTTTGTGCTAGTTGAACGAACGTCTCTCCACATGCTCAGTTCTGAGAGATAAGTGTGTGTGAAAGCCGTCCTTCACCTAGCTTGTTGGGAACACAAAGTTTCTTTTCAGTTGCAAACTCCACTCCATACATATATATGGGGAGGTACTAGCTCCAACTCGGTTTTACAGTGAAAACTGCAGGAACTTCAAACCGGCACTAGGAAACAGACTGAGAAACAAGAGTAAAAGTTTCTCCTGCAACAAGTTCCCTTTGTGCTAGATGAACGAACGTCTCTCCACATGCTCAGTTCTGAGAGATAAGTGTGTGTGAAAGCCGTCCTTCACCTAGCTTGTTGGGAACACAAAGTTTCTTTTCAGTTGCAAACTCCACTCCATACATATATATGGGGAGGTACTAGCTCCAACTCGGTTTTACAGTGAAAACTGCAGGAACTTCAAACCGGCACTAGGAAACAGACTGAGAAACCAGAGTAAAAGTTTCTCCTGCAACAAGTTCCCTTTGTGCTAGATGAACGAACGTCTCTCCACATGCTCAGTTCTGAGAGATAAGTGTGTGTGAAAGCCGTCCTTCACCTAGCTTGTTGGGAACACAAAGTTTCTTTTCAGTTACAAACTCCACTCCATTCATATATAAGGGGAGGTAGTAGCTCCAAAGCGGTTTTACAGTGAAAACTGCAGGAACTTCAAACCGGCACTAGGAAGCAGACTGAGAAACCAGAGTAAAAGTTTCTCCTGCAACCCGTTCCCTTTGTGCTAGGTGAACGAACGTCCCTCCACATGCTCAGTTCTGAGAGATAAGTGTGTGTGAAAGCCGTACTTCACCTAGCTTGTTGGGAACACAAAGTTTCTTTTCAGTTGCAAACTCCACTCCATACATATATATGGGGAGGTACTAGCTCCAACTCGGTTTTACAGTGAAAACTGCAGGAACTTCAAACCGGCACTAGGAAACAGACTGAGAAACCAGAGTAAAAGTTTCTCCTGCAACCCGTTCCCTTTGTGCTAGATGAACGAACGTCTCTCCACATGCTCAGTTCTGCGAGATAAGTGTGTGTGAAAGCCGTCCTTCACCTAGCTTGTTGGGAACACAAAGTTTCTTTTCAGTTGCAAACTCCACTCCATACATATATATGGGGAGGTACTAGCTCCAACTCGGTTTTACAGTGAAAACTGCAGGAACTTCAAACCGGCACTAGGAAACAGACTGAGAAACCAGAGTAAAAGTTTCTCCTGCAACCCGTTCCCTTTGTGCTAGGTGAACGAACGTCTCTCCACATGCTCAGTTCTGCGAGATAAGTGTGTGTGAAAGCCGTCCTTCACCTAGCTTGTTGGGAACACAAAGTTTCTTTTCAGTTGCAAACTCCACTCCATACATATATATGGGGTGGTACTAGCTCCAACTCGGTTTTACAGTGAAAACTGCAGGAACTTCAAACCGGCACTAGGAAACAGCCTGAGAAACAAGAGTAAAAGTTTCTCCTGCAACAAGTTCCCTTTGTGCTAGATGAACGAACGTCTCTCCACATGCTCAGTTCTGAGAGATAAGTGTGTGTGAAAGCCGTCCTTCACCTAGCTTGTTGGGAACACAAAGTTTCTTTTCAGTTGCAAACTCCACTCCATACATATATATTGGGAGGTACTAGCTCCAACTCGGTTTTACAGTGAAAACTGCAGGAACTTCAAACCGGCACTAGGAAACAGCCTGAGAAACAAGAGTAAAAGTTTCTCCTGCAACAAGTTCCCTTTGTGCTAGATGAACGAACGTCTCTCCACATGCTCAGTTCTGAGAGATAAGTGTGTGTGAAAGCCGTCCTTCACCTAGCTTGTTGGGAACACAAAGTTTCTTTTCAGTTGCAAACTCCACTCCATACATATATATGGGGAGGTACTAGCTCCAACTCGGTTTTACAGTGAAAACTGCAGGAACTTCAAACCGGCACTAGGAAACAGCCTGAGAAACCAGAGTAAAAGTTTCTCCTGCAACAAGTTCCCTTTGTGCTAGATGAACGAACGTCTCTCCACATGCTCAGTTCTGAGAGATAAGTGTGTGTGAAAGCCGTCCTTCACCTAGCTTGTTGGGAACACAAAGTTTCTTTTCAGTTACAAACTCCACTCCATTCATATATAAGGGGAGGTAGTAGCTCCAAAGCGGTTTTACAGTGAAAACTGCAGGAACTTCAAACCGGCACTAGGAAGCAGACTGAGAAACCAGAGTAAAAGTTTCTCCTGCAACCCGTTCCCTTTGTGCTAGATGAACGGACGTCTCTCCACATGCTCTGTTCTGAGAGATAAGTGTGTGTGAAAGCCGTCCTTCACCTAGCTTGTTGGGAACACAAAGTTTCTTTTCAGTTGCAAACTCCACTCCATACATATATATGGGGAGGTACTAGCTCCAACTCGGTTTTACAGTGAAAACTGCAGGAACTTCAAACCGGCCCTAGGAAACAGACTGAGAAACCAGAGTAAAAGTTTCTCCTGCAACCCGTTCCCTTTGTGCTAGATGAACGAACGTCTCTCCACATGCTCAGTTCTGAGACATAAGTGTGTGTGAAAGCCGTCCTTCACCTAGCTTGTTGGGAACACAAAGTTTCTTTTCAGTTGCAAACTCCACTCCATACATATATATGGGGAGGTACTAGCTCCAACTCGGTTTTACAGTGAAAACTGCAGGAACTTCAAACCGGCTCTAGGAAACAGACTGAGAAACCAGAGTAAAAGTTTCTCCTGCAACCCGTTCCTTTGTGCTAGATGAACGAACGTCTCTCCACATGCTCAGTTCTGAGAGATAAGTGTGTGTGAAAGCCGTCCTTCACCTAGCTTGTTGGGAACACAAAGTTTCTTTTCAGTTGCAAACTCCACTCCATTCATATATAAGGGGAGGTAGTAGCTCCAACCCGGTTTTCCAGTGAAAACTGCAGGAACTTCAAACCGGCACTAGGAAACAGACTGAGAAACCAGAGTAAAAGTTTCTCCTGCAACCCGTTCCCTTTGTGCTAGATGAACGAACGTCTCTCCACATGCTCAGTTCTGAGAGATAACTGTGTGTGAAAGCCGTCCTTCACCTAGCTTGTTGGGAACACAAAGTTTCTTTTCAGTTGCAAACTCCACTCCATACATATATATGGGGAGGTACTAGCTCCAACTCGGTTTTACAGTGAAAACTGCAGGAACTTCAAACCGGCACTAGGAAACAGACTGAGAAACCAGAGTAAAAGTTTCTCCTGCAACCCGTTCCCTTTGTGCTAGGTGAACGAACGTCTCTCCACATGCTCAGTTCTGAGAGATAAGTGTGTGTGAAAGCCGTCCTTCACCTAGCTTGTTGGGAACACAAAGTTTCTTTTCAGTTGCAAACTCCACTCCATACATATATATGGGGAGGTACTAGCTCCAACTCGGTTTTACAGTGAAAACTGCAGGAACTTCAAACCGGCACTAGGAAACAGACTGAGAAACCAGAGTAAAAGTTTCTCCTGCAACCCGTTCCCTTTGTGCTAGATGAACGAACGTCTCTCCACATGCTCAGTTCTGCGAGATAAGTGTGTGTGAAAGCCGTCCTTCACCTAGCTTGTTGGGAACACAAAGTTTCTTTTCAGTTGCAAACTCCACTCCATACATATATATGGGGAGGTACTAGCTCCAACTCGGTTTTACAGTGAAAACTGCAGGAACTTCAAACCGGCACTAGGAAACAGACTGAGAAACCAGAGTAAAAGTTTCTCCTGCAACCCGTTCCCTTTGTGCTAGGTGAACGAACGTCTCTCCACATGCTCAGTTCTGAGAGATAAGTGTGTGTGAAAGCCGTCCTTCACCTAGCTTGTTGGGAACACAAAGTTTCTTTTCAGTTGCAAACTCCACTCCATACATATATATGGGGTGGTACTAGCTCCAACTCGGTTTTACAGTGAAAACTGCAGGAACTTCAAACCGGCTCTAGGAAACAGCCTGAGAAACAAGAGTAAAAGTTTCTCCTGCAACAAGTTCCCTTTGTGCTAGATGAACGAACGTCTCTCCACATGCTCAGTTCTGAGAGATAAGTGTGTGTGAAAGCCGTCCTTCACCTAGCTTGTTGGGAACACAAAGTTTCTTTTCAGTTGCAAACTCCACTCCATTCATATATAAGGGGAGGTAGTAGCTCCAAAGCGGTTTTACAGTGAAAACTGCAGGAACTTCAAACCGGCACTAGGAAACAGCCTGAGAAACCAGAGTAAAAGTTTCTCCTGCAACCCGTTCCCTTTGTGCTAGATGAACGAACGTCTCTCCACATGCTCAGTTCTGAGAGATAAGTGTGTGTGAAAGCCGTCCTTCACCTAGCTTGTTGGGAACACAAAGTTTCTTTTCAGTTGCAAACTCCACTCCATACATATATAAGGGGAGGTAGTAGCTCCAACTCGGTTTTACAGTGAAAACTGCAGGAACTTCAAACCGGCACTAGGAAACAGACTGAGAAACCAGAGTAAAAGTTTCTCCTGCAACCCGTTCCCTTTGTGCTAGATGAACGAACGTCTCTCCACATGCTCAGTTCTGAGAGATAAGTGTGTGTGAAAGCCGTCCTTCACCTAGCTTGTTGGGAACACAAAGTTTCTTTTCAGTTGCAAACTCCACTCCATTCATATATAAGGGGAGGTAGTAGCTCCAACCCGGTTTACAGTGAAAACTGCAGGAACTTCAAACCGGCACTAGGAAACAGACTGAGAAACCAGAGTAAAAGTTTCTCCTGCAACCCGTTCCTTTGTGCTAGATGAACGAACGTCTCTCCACATGCTCAGTTCTGAGACATAAGTGTGTGTGAAAGCCGTCCTTCACCTAGCTTGTTGGGAACACAAAGTTTCTTTTCAGTTGCAAACTCCACTCCATACATATATATGGGGAGGTACTAGCTCCAACTCGGTTTTACAGTGAAAACTGCAGGAACTTCAAACCGGCTCTAGGAAACAGACTGAGAAACCAGAGTAAAAGTTTCTCCTGCAACCCGTTCCCTTTGTGCTAGGTGAACGAACGTCTCTCCACATGCTCAGTTCTGAGAGATAAGTGTGTGTGAAAGCCGTCCTTCACCTAGCTTGTTGGGAACACAAAGTTTCTTTTCAGTTGCAAACTCCACTCCATACATATATATGGGGAGGTACTAGCTCCAACTCGGTTTTACAGTGAAAACTGCAGGAACTTCAAACCGGCACTAGGAAACAGCCTGAGAAAAAAGAGTAAAAGTTTCTCCTGCAACCCGTTCCCTTTGTGCTAGTTGAACGAACGTCTCTCCACATGCTCAGTTCTGAGAGATAAGTGTGTGTGAAAGCCGTCCTTCACCTAGCTTGTTGGGAACACAAAGTTTCTTTTCAGTTGCAAACTCCACTCCATACATATATATGGGGAGGTACTAGCTCCAACTCGGTTTTACAGTGAAAACTGCAGGAACTTCAAACCGGCACTAGGAAACAGACTGAGAAACCAGAGTAAAAGTTTCTCCTGCAACCCGTTCCCTTTGTGCTAGATGAACGAACGTCTCTCCACATGCTCAGTTCTGAGAGATAAGTGTGTGTGAAAGCCGTCCTTCACCTAGCTTGTTGGGAACACAAAGTTTCTTTTCAGTTGCAAACTCCACTCCATACATATATATGGGGAGATACTAGCTCTAACCCGGTTTTACAGTGAAAAAAGCAGGAACTTCAAACCGGCACTAGGAAACAAACTGAGAAACCAGAGTAAAAGTTTCTCCTGCAACCCGTTCCCTTTGTGCTAGATGAACGAACGTCTCTCCACATGCTCAGTTCTGAGAGATAAGTGTGTGTGAAAGCCGTCCTTCACCTAGCTTGTTGGGAACACAAAGTTTCTTTTCAGTTGCAAACTCCACTCCATTCATATATAAGGGGAGGTAGTAGCTCCAACCCGGTTTTACAGTGAAAACTGCAGGAACTTCAAACCGGCACTAGGAAACAGACTGAGAAACCAGAGTAAAAGTTTCTCCTGCAACCCGTTCCCTTTGTGCTAGATGAACGAACGTCTCTCCACATGCTCAGTTCTGAGAGATAAGTGTGTGTGAAAGCCGTCCTTCACCTAGCTTGTTGGGAACACAAAGTTTCTTTTCAGTTGCAAACTCCACTCCATACATATATATGGGTAGGTACTAGCTCCAACTCGGTTTTACAGTGAAAACTGCAGGAACTTCAAACCGGCACTAGGAAACAGACTGAGAAACCAGAGTAAAAGTTTCTCCTGCAACCCGTTCCCTTTGTGCTAGATGAACGAACGTCTCTCCACATGCTCAGTTCTGAGAGATAAGTGTGTGTGAAAGCCGTCCTTCACCTAGCTTGTTGGGAACACAAAGTTTCTTTTAAGTTGCAAACTCCACTCCATACATATATATGGGGAGGTAGTAGCTCCAACTCGGTTTTACAGTGAAAACTGCAGGAACTTCAAACCGGCACTAGGAAACAGACTGAGAAACCAGAGTAAAAGTTTCTCCTGGAACCCGTTCCCTTTGTGCTAGGTGAACGAACGTCTCTCCACATGCTCAGTTCTGAGAGATAAGTGTGTGTGAAAGCCGTCCTTCACCTAGCTTGTTGGGAACACAAAGTTTCTTTTCAGTTGCAAACTCCACTCCATTCATATATAAGGGGAGGTAGTAGCTCCAACTCGGTTTTACAGTGAAAACTGCAGGAACTTCAAACCGGCACTAGTAAACAGACTGAGAAACCAGAGAAAAAGTTTCTCCTGCAACCCGTTCCCTTTGTGCTAGATGAACGAACGTCTCTCCACATGCTCAGTTCTGAGAGATAAGTGTGTGTGAAAGCCGTCCTTCACCTAGCTTGTTGGGAACACAAAGTTTCTTTTCAGTTGCAAACTCCACTCCATACATATATATGGGGAGGTACTAGCTCCAACTCGGTTTTACAGTGAAAACTGCAGGAACTTCAAACCGGCACTAGGAAACAGACTGAGAAACCAGAGTAAAAGTTTCTCCTGCAACCCGTTCCCTTTGTGCTAGATGAACGAACGACTCTCCACATGCTCAGTTCTGAGAGACAAGTGTGTGTGAAAGCCGTCCTTCACCTAGCTTGTTGGGAACACAAAGTTTCTTTTCAGTTGCAAACTCCACTCCATACATATAAAAGGGGAGGTAGTAGCTCCAACTCGGTTTTACAGTGAAAACTGCAGGAACTTCAAACCGGCACTAGGAAACAGACTGAGAAACCAGAGTAAAAGTTTCTCCTGCAACCCGTTCCCTTTGTGCTAGGTGAACGAACGTCTCTCCACATGCTCAGTTCTGAGAGATAAGTGTGTGTGAAAGCCGTCCTTCACCTAGCTTGTTGGGAACACAAAGTTTCTTTTCAGTTGCAAACTCCACTCCATACATATATATAGGGAGGTACTAGCTCCAACTCGGTTTTACAGTGAAAACTGCAGGAACTTCAAACCGGCTCTAGGAAACAGACTGAGAAACCAGAGTAAAGTTTCTCCTGCAACCCGTTCCCTTTGTGCTAGATGAACGAACGTCTATCCACATGCTCAGGTCTGCGAGATAATTGTGTGTGAAAGCCGTCCTTCACCTAGCTTGTTGGGAACACAAAGTTTCTTTTCAGTTGCAAACTCCACTCCATACATATATATGGGGAGGTACTAGCTCCAACTCGGTTTTACAGTGAAAACTGCAGGAACTTCAAACCGGCTCTAGGAAACAGACTGAGAAACCAGAGTAAAAGTTTCTCCTGCAACCCGTTCCCTTTGTGCTAGATGAACGAACGTCTCTCCACATGCTCAGGTCTGCGAGATAAGTGTGTGTGAAAGCCGTGCTTCACCTAGCTTGTTGGGAACACAAAGTTTCTTTTCAGTTGCAAACTCCACTCCATACATATATAAGGGGAGGTACTAGCTCCAACTCGGTTTTACAGTGAAAACTGCAGGAACTTCAAACCGGCACTAGGAAACAGACTGAGAAACCAGAGTAAAAGTTTCTCCTGCAACCCGTTCCCTTTGTGCTAGATGAACGAACGTCTCTCCACATGCTCAGTTCTGAGAGATAAGTGTGTGTGAAAGCCGTCCTTCACCTAGCTTGTTGGGAACACAAAGTTTCTTTTCAGTTGCAAACTCCACTCCATACATATATATGGGGAGGTACTAGCTCCAACTCGGTTTTACAGTGAAAACTGCAGGAACTTCAAACCGGCACTAGGAAACAGACTGAGAAACCAGAGTAAAAGTTTCTCCTGCAACCCGTTCCCTTTGTGCTAGATGAACGAACGTCTCTCCACATGCTCAGTTCTGAGAGTTAAGTGTGTGTGAAAGCCGTCCTTCACCTAGCTTGTTGGGAACACAAAGTTTCTTTTCAGTTGCAAACTCCACTCCATACATATATATGGGGAGGTACTAGCTCTAACTCGGTTTTACAGTGAAAACTGCAGGAACTTCAAACCGGCACTAGGAAACAAACTGAGAAACCAGAGTAAAAGTTTCCCCTGCAACCCGTTCCCTTTGTGCTAGATGAACGAACGTCTCTCCACATGCTCAGTTCTGAGAGATAAGTGTGTGTGAAAGCTGTCCTTCACCTAGCTTGTTGGGAACACAAAGTTTCTTTTCACTTGCAAACTCCACTCCATTCATATATATGGGGAGGTAGTAGCTCCAACCCGGTTTTACAGTGAAAACTGCAGGAACTTCAAACCGGCTCTAGGAAACAGACTGAGAAACCAGAGTAAAAGTTTCTCCTGCAACCCGTTCCCTTTGTGCTAGATGAACGAACGTCTCTCCACATGCTCAGTTCTGAGAGATAAGTGTGTGTGAAAGCCGTCCTTCACCTAGCTTGTTGGGAACACAAAGTTTCTTTTCAGTTGCAAACTCCACTCCATACATATATAAGGGGAGGTAGTAGCTCCAACTCGGTTTTACAGTGAAAACTGCAGGAACTTCAAACCGGCACTAGGAAACAGACTGAGAAACCAGAGTAAAAGTTTCTCCTGCAACCCGTTCCCTTTGTGCTAGGTGAACGAACGTCTCTCCACATGCTCAGTTCTGCGAGATAAGTGTGTGTGAAAGCCGTCCTTCACCTAGCTTGTTGGGAACACAAAGTTTCTTTTCAGTTGAAAACTCCACTCCATACATATATATGGGGAGGTAGTAGCTCCAACTCGGTTTTACAATGAAAACTGCAGGAACTTCAAACCGGCACTAGGAAACAGACTGAGAAACCAGAGTAAAAGTTTCTCCTGCAACCCGTTCCCTTTGTGCTAGATGAACGAACGTCTCTCCACATGCTCAGGTCTGCGAGATAAGTGTGTGTGAAAGCCGTCCTTCACCTAGCTTGTTGGGAACACAAAGTTTCTTTTCAGTTGCAAACTCCACTCCATACATATATATATGGGGAGGTACTAGCTCCAACTCGGTTTTACAGTGAAAACTGCAGGAACTTCAAACCGGCTCTAGGAAACAGACTGAGAAACCAGAGTAAAAGTTTCTCCTGCAACCCGTTCCCTTTGTGCTAGATGAACGAACGTCTCTCCACATGCTCAGTTCTGAGAGATAAGTGTGTGTGAAAGCCGTCCTTCACCTAGCTTGTTGGGAACACAAAGTTTCTTTTCAGTTGCAAACTCCACTCCATACATATATATGGGGAGGTACTAGCTCCAACTCGGTTTTACAGTGAAAACTGCAGGAACTTCAAACCGGCACTAGGAAACAGACTGAGAAACCAGAGTAAAAGTTTCTCCTGCAACCCGTTCCCTTTGTGCTAGATGAACGAACGTCTCTCCACATGCTCAGTTCTGAGAGATAAGTGTGTGTGAAAGCCGTCCTTCACCTAGCTTGTTGGGAACACAAAGTTTCTTTTCAGTTGCAAACTCCACTCCATACATATATATGGGGAGGTACTAGCTCCAACTCGGTTTTACAGTGAAAACTGCAGGAACTTCAAACCGGCACTAGGAAACAGACTGAGAAACCAGAGTAAAAGTTTCTCCTGGAACCCGTTCCCTTTGTGCTAGGTGAACGAACGTCTCTCCACATGCTCAGTTCTGAGAGATAATTGTGTGTGAAAGCCGTCCTTCACCTAGCTTGTTGGGAACACAAAGTTTCTTTTCAGTTGCAAACTCCACTCCATACATATATATGGGGAGGTACTAGCTCCAACTCGGTTTTACAGTGAAAACTGCAGGAACTTCAAACCGGCTCTAGGAAACAGACTGAGAAACCAGAGTAAAAGTTTCTCCTGCAACCCGTTCCCTTTGTGCTAGATGAACGAACGTCTCTCCACATGCTCAGTTCTGAGAGATAAGTGTGTGTGAAAGCCGTCCTTCACCTAGCTTGTTGGGAACACAAAGTTTCTTTTCAGTTGCAAACTCCACTCCATACATATATATGGGGAGGTACTAGCTCCAACTCGGTTTTACAGTGAAAACTGCAGGAACTTCAAACCGGCACTAGGAAACAGACTGAGAAACCAGAGTAAAAGTTTCTCCTGCAACCCGTTCCCTTTGTGCTAGATGAACGAACGTCTCTCCACATGCTCAGTTCTGAGAGACAAGTGTGTGTGAAAGCCGTCCTTCACCTAGCTTGTTGGGAACACAAAGTTTCTTTTCAGTTGCAAACTCCACTCCATACATATATAAGGGGAGGTACTAGCTCCAACTCGGTTTTACAGTGAAAACTGCAGGAACTTCAAACCGGCACTAGGAAACAGACTGAGAAACCAGAGTAAAAGTTTCTCCTGCAACCCGTTCCCTTTGTGCTAGGTGAACGAACGTCTCTCCACATGCTCAGTTCTGCGAGATAAGTGTGTGTGAAAGCCGTCCTTCACCTAGCTTGTTGGGAACACAAAGTTTCTTTTCAGTTGCAAACTCCACTCCATACATATATATGGGGAGGTACTAGCTCCAACTCGGTTTTACAGTGAAAACTGCAGGAACTTCAAACCGGCACTAGGAAACAGACTGAGAAACCAGAGTAAAAGTTTCTCCTGCAACCCGTTCCCTTTGTGCTAGATGAACGAACGTCTCTCCACATGCTCAGTTCTGAGAGTTAAGTGTGTGTGAAAGCCGTCCTTCACCTAGCTTGTTGGGAACACAAAGTTTCTTTTCAGTTGCAAACTCCACTCCATACATATATATGGGGAGGTACTAGCTCTAACTCGGTTTTACAGTGAAAACTGCAGGAACTTCAAACCGGCACTAGGAAACAAACTGAGAAACCAGAGTAAAAGTTTCCCCTGCAACCCGTTCCCTTTGTGCTAGATGAACGAACGTCTCTCCACATGCTCAGGTCTGAGAGATAAGTGTGTGTGAAAGCCGTGCTTCACCTAGCTTGTTGGGAACACAAAGTTTCTTTTCAGTTGCAAACTCCACTCCATACATATATATGGGGAGGTACTAGCTCCAACTCGGTTTTACAGTGAAAACTGCAGGAACTTCAAACCGGCTCTAGGAAACAGACTGAGAAACCAGAGTAAAAGTTTCTCCTGCAACCCGTTCCCTTTGTGCTAGATGAACGAACGTCTCTCCACATGCTCAGTTCTGAGAGATAAGTGTGTGTGAAAGCCGTCCTTCACCTACCTTGTTGGGAACACAAAGTTTCTTTTCAGTTGCAAACTCCACTCCATACATATATAAGGGGAGGTAGTAGCTCCAACTCGGTTTTACAGTGAAAACTGCAGGAACTTCAAACCGGCACTAGGAAACAGACTGAGAAACCAGAGTAAAAGTTTCTCCTGCAACCCGTTCCCTTTGTGCTAGGTGAACGAACGTCTCTCCACATGCTCAGTTCTGAGAGTTAAGTGTGTGTGAAAGCCGTCCTTCACCTAGCTTGTTGGGAACACAAAGTTTCTTTTCAGTTGCAAACTCCACTCCATACATATATATATAGGGAGGTACTAGCTCCAACTCGGTTTTACAGTGAAAACTGCAGGAACTTCAAACCGTCTCTAGGAAACAGACTGAGAAACCAGAGTAAAAGTTTCTCCTGCAACCCGTTCCCTTTGTGCTAGATGAACGAACGTCTCTCCACATGCTCAGGTCTGCGAGATAAGTGTGTGTGAAAGCCGTCCTTCACCTAGCTTGTTGGGAACACAAAGTTTCTTTTCAGTTGCAAACTCCACTCCATACATATATATGGGGAGGTACTAGCTCCAACTCGGTTTTACAGTGAAAACTGCAGGAACTTCAAACCGGCTCTAGGAAACAGACTGAGAAACCAGAGTAAAAGTTTCTCCTGCAACCCGTTCCCTTTGTGCTAGATGAACGAACGTCTCTCCACATGCTCAGGTCTGAGAGATAAGTGTGTGTGAAAGCCGTCCTTCACCTAGCTTGTTGGGAACACAAAGTTTCTTTTCAGTTGCAAACTCCACTCCATACATATATATGGGGAGGTACTAGCTCCAACTCGGTTTTACAGTGAAAACTGCAGGAACTTCAAACCGGCACTAGGAAACAGACTGAGAAACCAGAGTAAAAGTTTCTCCTGCAACCCGTTCCCTTTGTGCTAGATGAACGAACGTCTCTCCACATGCTCAGTTCTGAGAGATAAGTGTGTGTGAAAGCCGTCCTTCACCTAGCTTGTTGGGAACACAAAGTTTCTTTTCAGTTGCAAACTCCACTCCATACATATATATGGGGAGGTAGTAGCTCCAACTCGGTTTTACAGTGAAAACTGCAGGAACTTCAAACCGGCACTAGGAAACAGACTGAGAAACCAGAGTAAAAGTTTCTCCTGGAACCCGTTCCCTTTGTGCTAGATGAACGAACGTCTCTCCACATGCTCAGTTCTGAGAGATAAGTGTGTGTGAAAGCCGTCCTTCACCTAGCTTGTTGGGAACACAAAGTTTCTTTTCAGTTGCAAACTCCACTCCATACATATAAAAGGGGAGGTAGTAGCTCCAACTCGGTTTTACAGTGAAAACTGCAGGAACTTCAAACCGGCACTAGGAAACAGACTGAGAAACCAGAGTAAAAGTTTCTCCTGCAACCCGTTCCCTTTGTGCTAGGTGAACGAACGTCTCTCCACATGCTCAGTTCTGAGAGATAAGTGTGTGTGAAAGCCGTCCTTCACCTAGCTTGTTGGGAACACAAAGTTTCTTTTCAGTTGCAAACTCCACTCCATACATATATATGGGGAGGTACTAGCTCCAACTCGGTTTTACAGTGAAAACTGCAGGAACTTCAAACCGGCTCTAGGAAACAGACTGAGAAACCAGAGTAAAAGTTTCTCCTGCAACCCGTTCCCTTTGTGCTAGATGAACGAACGTCTCTCCACATGCTCAGTTCTGAGAGATAAGTGTGTGTGAAAGCCGTCCTTCACCTAGCTTGTTGGGAACACAAAGTTTCTTTTCAGTTGCAAACTCCACTCCATACATATATAAGGGGAGGTAGTAGCTCCAACTCGGTTTTACAGTGAAAACTGCAGGAACTTCAAACCGGCACTAGGAAACAGACTGAGAAACCAGAGTAAAAGTTTCTCCTGCAACCCGTTCCCTTTGTGCTAGGTGAACGAACGTCTCTCCACATGCTCAGTTCTGAGAGATAAGTGTGTGTGAAAGCCGTCCTTCACCTAGCTTGTTGGGAACACAAAGTTTCTTTTCAGTTGCAAACTCCACTCCATACATATATATATAGGGAGGTACTAGCTCCAACTCGGTTTTACAGTGAAAACTGCAGGAACTTCAAACCGGCACTAGGAAACAGACTGAGAAACCAGATTAAAAGTTTCTCCTGCAACCCGTTCCCATTGTGCTAGATGAACGAACGTCTCTCCACATGCTCAGGTCTGCGAGATATGTGTGTCTGAAAGCCGTCCTTCACCTAGCTTGTTGGGAACACAAAGTTTCTTTTCAGTTGCAAACTCCACTCCATACATATATATGGGGAGGTACTAGCTCCAACTCGGTTTTACAGTGAAAACTGCAGGAACTTCAAACCGGCACTAGGAAACAGACTGAGAAACCAGAGTAAAAGTTTCTCCTGCAACCCGTTCCCTTTGTGCTAGTTGAACGAACGTCTCTCCACTTGCTCAGTTCTGAGAGATAAGTGTGTGTGAAAGCCGTCCTTCACCTAGCTTGTTGGGAACACAAAGTTTCTTTTCAGTTGCAAACTCCACTCCATACATATATATGGGGAGGTACCAGCTCCAACTCGATTTTACAGTGAAAACTGCAGGAACTTCAAACCGGCACTAGGAAACAGACTGAGAAACCAGAGTAAAAGTTTCTCCTGCAACCCTTTCCCTTTGTGCTAGATGAACGAACGTCTCTCCACATGCTCAGGTCTGCGAGATAAGTGTGTGTGAAAGCCGTCCTTCACCTAGCTTGTTGGGAACACAAAGTTTCTTTTCAGTTGCAAACTCCACTCCATACATATAAAAGGGGAGGTAGTAGCTCCAACTCGGTTTTACAGTGAAAACTGCAGGAACTTCAAACCGGCACTAGGAAACAGACTGAGAAACCAGAGTAAAAGTTTCTCCTGCAACCCGTTCCCTTTGTGCTAGGTGAACGAACGTCTCTCCACATGCTCAGTTCTGAGAGATAAGTGTGTGTGAAAGCCGTCCTTCACCTAGCTTGTTGGGAACACAAAGTTTCTTTTCAGTTGCAAACTCCACTCCATACATATATATGGGGAGGTACTAGCTCCAACTCGGTTTTACAGTGAAAACTGCAGGAACTTCAAACCGGCTCTAGGAAACAGACTGAGAAACCAGAGTAAAAGTTTCTCCTGCAACCCGTTCCCTTTGTGCTAGATGAACGAACGTCTCTCCACATGCTCAGGTCTGCGAGACAAGTGTGTGTGAAAGCCGTCCTTCACCTAGCTTGTTGGGAACACAAAGTTTCTTTTCAGTTGCAAACTCCACTCCATACATATATATGGGGAGGTACTAGCTCCAACTCGGTTTTACAGTGAAAACTGCAGGAACTTCAAACCGGCTCTAGGAAACAGACTGAGAAACCAGAGTAAAAGTTTCTCCTGCAACCCGTTCCCTTTGTGCTAGGTGAACGAACGTCTCTCCACATGCTCAGTTCTGAGAGATAAGTGTGTGTGAAAGCCGTCCTTCACCTAGCTTGTTGGGAACACAAAGTTTCTTTTCAGTTGCAAACTCCACTCCATACATATATATGGGGAGGTACTAGCTCCAACTCGGTTTTACAGTGAAAACTGCAGGAACTTCAAACCGGCTCTAGGAAACAGACTGAGAAACCAGAGTAAAAGTTTCTCCTGCAACCCGTTCCCTTTGTGCTAGATGAACGAACGTCTCTCCACATGCTCAGGTCTGCGAGACAAGTGTGTGTGAAAGCCGTCCTTCACCTAGCTTGTTGGGAACACAAAGTTTCTTTTCAGTTGCAAACTCCACTCCATACATATATATGGGGAGGTACTAGCTCCAACTCGGTTTTACAGTGAAAACTGCAGGAACTTCAAACCGGCTCTAGGAAACAGACTGAGAAACCAGAGTAAAAGTTTCTCCTGCAACCCGTTCCCTTTGTGCTAGATGAACGAACGTCTCTCCACATGCTCAGGTCTGCGAGATAAGTGTGTGTGAAAGCCGTGCTTCACCTAGCTTGTTGGGAACACAAAGTTTCTTTTCAGTTGCAAACTCCACTCCATACATATATATGGGGAGGTACTAGCTCCAACTCGGTTTTACAGTGAAAACTGCAGGAACTTCAAACCGGCACTAGGAAACAGACTGAGAATCCAGAGTAAAAGTTTCTCCTGCAACCCGTTCCCTTTGTGCTAGATGAACGAACGTCTCTCCACATGCTCAGTTCTGCGAGATAAGTGTGTGTGAAAGCCGTCCTTCACCTAGCTTGTTGGGAACACAAAGTTTCTTTTCAGTTGCAAACTCCACTCCATACATATATATGGGGAGGTACTAGCTCCAACTCGGTTTTACAGTGAAAACTGCAGGAACTTCAAACCGGCACTAGGAAACAGACTGAGAAACCAGAGTAAAAGTTTCTCCTGCAACCCGTTCCCTTTGTGCTAGATGAACGAACGTCTCTCCACATGCTCAGTTCTGAGAGTTAAGTGTGTGTGAAAGCCGTCCTTCACCTAGCTTGTTGGGAACACAAAGTTTCTTTTCAGTTGCAAACTCCACTCCATACATATATATGGGGAGGTACTAGCTCTAACTCGGTTTTACAGTGAAAACTGCAGGAACTTCAAACCGGCACTAGGAAACAGACTGAGAAACCAGAGTAAAAGTTTCTCCTGCAACCCGTTCCCTTTGTGCTAGATGAACGAACGTCTCTCCACATGCTCAGTTCTGAGAGATAAGTGTGTGTGAAAGCCGTCCTTCACCTAGCTTGTTGGGAACACAAAGTTTCTTTTCAGTTGCAAACTCCACTCCATACATATATATGGGGAGGTACTAGCTCCAACTCGGTTTTACAGTGAAAACTGCAGGAACTTCAAACCGGCTCTAGGAAACAGACTGAGAAACCAGAGTAAAAGTTTCTCCTGCAACCCGTTCCCTTTGTGCTAGATGAACGAACGTCTCTCCACATGCTCAGTTCTGAGAGATAAGTGTGTGTGAAAGCCGTCCTTCACCTAGCTTGTTGGGAACACAAAGTTTCTTTTCAGTTGCAAACTCCACTCCATACATATATATATAGGGAGGTACTAGCTCCAACTCGGTTTTACAGTGAAAACTGCAGGAACTTCAAACCGGCTCTAGGAAACAGACTGAGAAACCAGATTAAAAGTTTCTCCTGCAACCCGTTCCCTTTGTGCTAGGTGAACGAACGTCTCTCCACATGCTCAGGTCTGCGAGATAAGTGTGTCTGAAAGCCGTCCTTCACCTAGCTTGTTGGGAACACAAAGTTTCTTTTCAGTTGCAAACTCCACTCCATACATATATATATAGGGAGGTACTAGCTCCAACTCGGTTTTACAGTGAAAACTGCAGGAACTTCAAACCGGCACTAGGAAACAGACTGAGAAACCAGAGTAAAAGTTTCTCCTGCAACCCGTTCCCTTTGTGCTAGATGAACGAACGTCTCTCCACATGCTCAGTTCTGAGAGATAAGTGTGAGTGAAAGCCGTCCTTCACCTAGCTTGTTGGGAACACAAAGTTTCTTTTCAGTTGCAAACTCCACTCCATTCATATATAAGGGGAGGTACTAGCTCCAACTCGGTTTTACAGTGAAAACTGCAGGAACTTCAAACCGGCACTAGGAAACAGACTGAGAAACCAGAGAAAAAGTTTCTCCTGCAACCCGTTCCCTTTGTGCTAGTTGAACGAACGTCTCTCCACTTGCTCAGTTCTGAGAGATAAGTGTGTGTGAAAGCCGTCCTTCACCTAGCTTGTTGGGAACACAAAGTTACTTTTCAGTTGCAAACTCCACTCCATACATATATATGGGGAGGTACCAGCTCCAACCCGGTTTTACAGTGAAAACTGCAGGAACTTCAAACCGGCACTAGGAAACAGACTGAGAAACCAGAGTAAAAGTTTCTCCTGCAACCCTTTCCCTTTGTGCTAGATGAACGAACGTCTCTCCACATGCTCAGGTCTACGAGATAAGTGTGTGTGAAAGCCGTCCTTCACCTAGCTTGTTGGGAACACAAAGTTTCTTTTCAGTTGCAAACTCCACTCCATACATATATATGGGGAGGTACTAGCTCCAACTCGGTTTTACAGTGAAAACTGCAGGAACTTCAAACCGGCACTAGGAAACAGACTGAGAAACCAGAGTAAAAGTTTCTCCTGCAACCCGTTCCATTTGTGCTAGTTGAACGAACGTCTCTCCACATGCTCAGTTCTGAGAGATAAGTGTGTGTGAAAGCCGTCCTTCACCTAGCTTGTTGGGAACACAAAGTTTCTTTTCAGTTGCAAACTCCACTCCATACATATATATGGGGAGGTACTAGCTCCAACTCGGTTTTACAGTGAAAACTGCAGGAACTTCAAACCGGCACTAGGAAACAGACTGAGAAACCAGAGTAAAAGTTTCTACTGCAACCCGTTCCCTTTGTGCTAGATGAACGAACGTCTCTCCACATGCTCAGTTCTGAGAGATAAGTGTGTGTGAAAGCCGTCCTTCACCTAGCTTGTTGGGAACACAAAGTTTCTTTTCAGTTGCAAACTCCACTCCATACATATATATGGGGAGGTACTAGCTCTAACTCGGTTTTACAGTGAAAACTGCAGGAACTTCAAACCGGCACTAGGAAACAGACTGAGAAACCAGAGTAAAAGTTTCTCCTGCAACCCGTTCCCTTTGTGCTAGATGAACGAACGTCTCTCCACATTCTCAGTTCTGAGAGATAAGTGTGTGTGAAAGCCGTCCTTCACCTAGCTTGTTGGGAACACAAAGTTTCTTTTCAGTTGCAAACTCCACTCCATTCATATATAAGGGGAGGTAGTAGCTCCAACCCGGTTTTACAGTGAAAACTGCAGGAACTTCAAACCGGCACTAGGAAACAGACTGAGAAACCAGAGTAAAAGTTTCTCCTGCAACCCGTTCCCTTTGTGCTAGATGAACGAACGTCTCTCCACATGCTCAGTTCTGAGAGATAAGTGTGTGTGAAAGCCGTCCTTCACCTAGCTTGTTGGGAACACAAAGTTTCTTTTCAGTTGCAAACTCCACTCCATACATATATATGGGGAGGTACTAGCTCCAACTCGGTTTTACAGTGAAAACTGCAGGAACTTCAAACCGGCACTAGGAAACAGACTGAGAAACCAGAGTAAAAGTTTCTCCTGCAACCCGTTCCCTTTGTGCTAGGTGAACGAACGTCTCTCCACATGCTCAGTTCTGAGAGATAAGTGTGTGTGAAAGCCGTCCTTCACCTAGCTTGTTGGGAACACAAAGTTTCTTTTCAGTTGCAAACTCCACTCCATACATATATAAGGGGAGGTAGTAGCTCCAACCCGGTTTTACAGTGAAAACTGCAGGAACTTCAAACCGGCACTAGGAAACAGACTGAGAAACCAGAGTAAAAGTTTCTCCTGCAACCCGTTCCCTTTGTGCTAGATGAACGAACGTCTCTCCACATGCTCAGTTCTGAGAGATAAGTGTGTGTGAAAGCCGTCCTTCACCTAGCTTGTTGGGAACACAAAGTTTCTTTTCAGTTGCAAACTCCACTCCATACATATATAAGGGGAGGTACTAGCTCCAACCCGGTTTTACAGTGAAAACTGCAGGAACTTCAAACCGGCACTAGGAAACAGACTGAGAAACCAGAGTAAAAGTTTCTCCTGCAACCCGTTCCCTTTGTGCTAGATGAACGAACGTCTCTCCACATGCTCAGTTCTGAGAGATAAGTGTGTGTGAAAGCCGTCCTTCACCTAGCTTGTTGGGAACACAAAGTTTCTTTTCAGTTGCAAACTCCACTCCATTCATATATAAGGGGAGGTAGTAGCTCCAACCCGGTTTTACAATGAAAACTGCAGGAACTTCAAACCGGCACTAGGAAACAGACTGAGAAACCAGAGTAAAAGTTTCTCCTGCAACCCGTTCCCTTTGTGCTAGATGAACGAACGTCTCTCCACATGCTCAGTTCTGAGAGATAAGTGTGTGTGAAAGCCGTCCTTCACCTAGCTTGTTGGGAACAGAAAGTTTCTTTTCAGTTGCAAACTCCACTCCATACATATATATGGGGAGGTACTAGCTCCAACTCGGTTTTACAGTGAAAACTGCAGGAACTTCAAACCGGCACTAGGAAACAGACTGAGAAACCAGAGTAAAAGTTTCTCCTGCAACCCGTTCCCTTTGTGCTAGATGAACGAACGTCTCTCCACATGCTCAGTTCTGAGAGATAAGTGTGTGTGAAAGCCGTCCTTCACCTAGCTTGTTGGGAACACAAAGTTTCTTTTCAGTTGCAAACTCCACTCCATTCATATATAAGGGGAGGTAGTAGCTCCAACCCGGTTTTACAGTGAAAACTGCAGGAACTTCAAACCGGCACTAGGAAACAGACTGAGAAACCAGAGTAAAAGTTTCTCCTGCAACCCGTTCCCTTTGTGCTAGATGAACGAACGTCTCTCCACATGCTCAGTTCTGAGAGATAAGTGTGTGTGAAAGCCGTCCTTCACCTAGCTTGTTGGGAACACAAAGTTTCTTTTCAGTTGCAAACTCCACTCCATACATATATATGGGGAGGTACTAGCTCCAACCCGGTTTTACAGTGAAAACTGCAGGAACTTCAAACCGGCACTAGGAAACAGACTGAGAAACCAGAGTAAAAGTTTCTCCTGCAACCCGTTCCCTTTGTGCTAGATGAACGAACGTCTCTCCACATGCTCAGTTCTGAGAGATAAGTGTGTGTCAAAGCCGTCCTTCACCTAGCTTGTTGGGAACACAAAGTTTCTTTTCAGTTGCAAACTCCACTCCATTCATATATAAGGGGAGGTAGTAGCTCCAACCCGGTTTTACAGTGAAAACTGCAGGAACTTCAAACCGGCACTAGGAAACAGACTGAGAAACCAGAGTAAAAGTTTCTCCTGCAACCCGTTCCCTTTGTGCTAGATGAACGAACGTCTCTCCACATGCTCAGTTCTGAGAGATAAGTGTGTGTGAAAGCCGTCCTTCACCTAGCTTGTTGGGAACACAAAGTTTCTTTTCAGTTGCAAACTCCACTCCATACATATATATGGGGAGGTACTAGCTCCAACTCGGTTTTACAGTGAAAACTGCAGGAACTTCAAACCGGCACTAGGAAACAGACTGAGAAACCAGAGTAAAAGTTTCTCCTGCAACCCGTTCCCTTTGTGCTAGGTGAACGAACGTCTCTCCACATGCTCAGTTCTGAGAGATAAGTGTGTGTGAAAGCCGTCCTTCACCTAGCTTGTTGGGAACACAAAGTTTCTTTTCAGTTGCAAACTCCACTCCATACATATATAAGGGGAGGTAGTAGCTCCAACTCGGTTTTACAGTGAAAACTGCAGGAACTTCAAACCGGCACTAGGAAACAGACTGAGAAACCAGAGTAAAAGTTTCTCCTGCAACCCGTTCCCTTTGTGCTAGGTGAACGAACGTCTCTCCACATGCTCAGTTCTGAGAGATAAGTGTGTGTGAAAGCCGTCCTTCACCTAGCTTGTTGGGAACACAACGTTTCTTTTCAGTTGCAAACTCCACTCCATACATATATAAGGGGAGGTAGTAGCTCCAACCCGGTTTTACACTGAAAACTGCAGGAACTTCAAACCGGCACTAGGAAACAGACTGAGAAACCAGAGTAAAAGTTTCTCCTGCAACCCGTTCCCTTTGTGCTAGATGAACGAACGTCTCTCCACATGCTCAGTTCTGAGAGATAAGTGTGTGTGAAAGCCGTCCTTCACCTAGCTTGTTGGGAACACAAAGTTTCTTTTCAGTTGCAAACTCCACTCCATACATATATATGGGGAGGTTCTAGCTCCAACTCGGTTTTACAGTGAAAACTGCAGGAACTTCAAACCGGCACTAGGAAACAGACTGAGAAACCAGAGTAAAAGTTTCTCCTGCAACCCGTTCCCTTTGTGCTAGATGAACGAACGTCTCTCCACATGCTCAGTTCTGAGAGATAAGTGTGTGTGAAAGCCGTCCTTCACCTAGCTTGTTGGGAACACAAAGTTTCTTTTCAGTTGCAAACTCCACTCCATACATATATATGGGGAGGTACTAGCTCCAACTCGGTTTTACAGTTAAAACTGCAGGAACTTCAAACCGGCACTAGGAAACAGACTGAGAAACCAGAGTAAAAGTTTCTCCTGCAACCCGTTCCCTTTGTGCTAGTTGAACGAACGTCTCTCCACATGCTCAGTTCTGAGAGATAAGTGTGTGTGAAAGCCGTCCTTCACCTAGCTTGTTGGGAACACAAAGTTTCTTTTCAGTTGCAAACTCCACTCCATACATATATAAGGGGAGGTAGTAGCTCCAACTCGGTTTTACAGTGAAAACTGCAGGAACTTCAAACCGGCACTAGGAAACAGACTGAGAAACCAGAGTAAAAGTTTCTCCTGCAACCCGTTCCCTTTGTGCTAGGTGAACGAACGTCTCTCCACATGCTCAGTTCTGAGAGATAAGTGTGTGTGAAAGCCGTCCTTCACCTAGCTTGTTGGGAACACAAAGTTTCTTTTCAGTAGCAAACTCCACTCCATACATATATATATAGGGAGGTACTAGCTCCAACTCGGTTTTACAGTGAAAACTGCAGGAACTTCAAACCGGCTCTAGGAAACAGACTGAGAAACCAGAGTAAAAGTTTCTCCTGCAACCCGTTCCCTTTGTGCTAGATGAACGAACGTCTCTCCACATGCTCAGGTCTGCGAGATAAGTGTGTGTGAAAGCCGTCCTTCACCTAGCTTGTTGGGAACACAAAGTTTCTTTTCAGTTGCAAACTCCACTCCATACATATATATGGGGAGGTACTAGCTCCAACTCGGTTTTACAGTGAAAACTGCAGGAACTTCAAACCGGCTCTAGGAAACAGACTGAGAAACCAGAGTAAAAGTTTCTCCTGCAACCCGTTCCCTTTGTGCTAGATGAACGAACGTCTCTCCACATGCTCAGTTCTGAGAGATAAGTGTGTCTGAAAGCCGTCCTTCACCTAGCTTGTTGGGAACACAAAGTTTCTTTTCAGTTGCAAACTCCACTCCATACATATATATGGGGAGGTACTAGCTCCAACTCGGTTTTACAGTGAAAACTGCAGGAACTTCAAACCGGCACTAGGAAACAGACTGAGAAACTAGAGTAAAAGTTTCTCCTGCAACCCGTTCCCTTTGTGCTAGATGAACGAACGTCTCTCCACATGCTCAGGTCTGAGAGATAAGTGTGTGTGAAAGCCGTCCTTCACCTAGCTTGTTGGGAACACAAAATTTCTTTCCAGTTGCAAACTCCACTCCATACATATATATGGGAAGGTACTAGCTCCAACTCGGTTTTACAGTGAAAACTGCAGGAACTTCAAACCGGCACTAGGAAACAGACTGAGAAACCAGAGTAAAAGTTTCTCCTGCAACCCGTTCCCTTTGTGCTAGATGAACGAACGTCTCTCCACATGCTCAGGTCTGCGAGATATGTGTGTGTGAAAGCCGTCCTTCACCTAGCTTGTTGGGAACACAAAGTTTCTTTTCAGTTGCAAACTCCACTCCATACATATATATGGGGAGGTACTAGCTCCAACTCGGTTTTACAGTGAAAACTGCAGGAACTTCAAACCGGCACTAGGAAACAGACTGAGAAACCAGAGTAAAAGTTTCTCCTGCAACCCGTTCCCTTTGTGCTAGATGAACGAACGTCTCTCCACATGCTCAGTTCTGCGAGATAAGTGTGTGTGAAAGCCGTCCTTCACCTAGCTTGTTGGGAACACAAAGTTTCTTTTCAGTTGCAAACTCCACTCCATACATATATATGGGGAGGTACTAGCTCCAACTCGGTTTTACAGTGAAAACTGCAGGAACTTCAAACCGGCACTAGGAAACAGACTGAGAAACCAGAGTAAAAGTTTCTCCTGCAACCCGTTCCCTTTGTGCTAGATGAACGAACGTCTCTCCACATGCTCAGTTCTGAGAGATAAGTGTGTGTGAAAGCCGTCCTTCACCTAGCTTGTTGGGAACACAACGTTTCTTTTCAGTTGCAAACTCCACTCCATACATATATAAGGGGAGGTAGTAGCTCCAACCCGGTTTTACACTGAAAACTGCAGGAACTTCAAACCGGCACTAGGAAACAGACTGAGAAACCAGAGTAAAAGTTTCTCCTGCAACCCGTTCCCTTTGTGCTAGATGAACGAACGTCTCTCCACATGCTCAGTTCTGAGAGATAAGTGTGTGTGAAAGCCGTCCTTCACCTAGCTTGTTGGGAACACAAAGTTTCTTTTCAGTTGCAAACTCCACTCCATACATATATAAGGGGAGGTAGTAGCTCCAACTCGGTTTTACAGTGAAAACTGCAGGAACTTCAAACCGGCACTAGGAAACAGACTGAGAAACCAGAGTAAAAGTTTCTCCTGCAACCCGTTCCCTTTGTGCTAGATGAACGAACGTCTCTCCACATGCTCAGTTCTGAGAGATAAGTGTGTGTGAAAGCCGTCCTTCACCTAGCTTGTTGGGAACACAAAGTTTCTTTTCAGTTGCAAACTCCACTCCATACATATATAAGGGGAGGTAGTAGCTCCAACTCGGTTTTACAGTGAAAACTGCAGGAACTTCAAACCGGCACTAGGAAACAGACTGAGAAACCAGAGTAAAAGTTTCTCCTGCAACCCGTTCCCTTTGTGCTAGATGAACGAACGTCTCTCCACATGCTCAGTTCTGAGAGATAAGTGTGTGTGAAAGCCGTCCTTCACCTAGCTTGTTGGGAACACAAAGTTTCTTTTCAGTTGCAAACTCCACTCCATACATATATAAGGGGAGGTAGTAGCTCCAACTCGGTTTTACACTGAAAACTGCAGGAACTTCAAAACGGCACTAGGAAACAGACTGAGAAACCAGAGTAAAAGTTTCTCCTGCAACCCGTTCCCTTTGTGCTAGGTGAACGAACGTCTCTCCACATGCTCAGTTCTGAGAGATAAGTGTGTGTGAAAGCCGTCCTTCACCTAGCTTGTTGGGAACACAAAGTTTCTTTTCAGTTGCAAACTCCACTCCATTCATATATAAGGGGAGGTAGTAGCTCCAACCCGGTTTTACAATGAAAATTGCAGGAACTTCAAACCGGCACTAGGAAACAGACTGAGAAACCAGAGTAAAAGTTTCTCCTGCAACCCGTTCCCTTTGTGCTAGATGAACGAACGTCTCTCCACATGCTCAGTTCTGAGAGATAAGTGTGTGTGAAAGCCGTCCTTCACCTAGCTTGTTGGGAACACAAAGTTTCTTTTCAGTTGCAAACTCCACTCCATACATATATATGGGGAGGTACTAGCTCCAACTCGGTTTTACAGTGAAAACTGCAGGAACTTCAAACCGGCACTAGGAAACAGACTGAGAAACCAGAGTAAAAGTTTCTCCTGCAACCCGTTCCCTTTGTGCTAGATGAACGAACGTCTCTCCACATGCTCAGTTCTGAGAGATAAGTGTGTGTGAAAGCCGTCCTTCACCTAGCTTGTTGGGAACACAAAGTTTCTTTTCAGTTGCAAACTCCACTCCATTCATATATAAGGGGAGGTAGTAGCTCCAACCCGGTTTTACAGTGAAAACTGCAGGAACTTCAAACCGGCACTAGGAAACAGACTGAGAAACCAGAGTAAAAGTTTCTCCTGCAACCCGTTCCCTTTGTGCTAGATGAACGAACGTCTCTCCACATGCTCAGTTCTGAGAGATAAGTGTGTGTGAAAGCCGTCCTTCACCTAGCTTGTTGGGAACACAAAGTTTCTTTTCAGTTGCAAACTCCACTCCATACATATATATGGGGAGGTACTAGCTCCAACCCGGTTTTACAGTGAAAACTGCAGGAACTTCAAACCGGCACTAGGAAACAGACTGAGAAACCAGAGTAAAAGTTTCTCCTGCAACCCGTTCCCTTTGTGCTAGATGAACGAACGTCTCTCCACATGCTCAGTTCTGAGAGATAAGTGTGTGTCAAAGCCGTCCTTCACCTAGCTTGTTGGGAACACAAAGTTTCTTTTCAGTTGCAAACTCCACTCCATTCATATATAAGGGGAGGTAGTAGCTCCAACCCGGTTTTACAGTGAAAACTGCAGGAACTTCAAACCGGCACTAGGAAACAGACTGAGAAACCAGAGTAAAAGTTTCTCCTGCAACCCGTTCCCTTTGTGCTAGATGAACGAACGTCTCTCCACATGCTCAGTTCTGAGAGATAAGTGTGTGTGAAAGCCGTCCTTCACCTAGCTTGTTGGGAACACAAAGTTTCTTTTCAGTTGCAAACTCCACTCCATACATATATATGGGGAGGTACTAGCTCCAACTCGGTTTTACAGTGAAAACTGCAGGAACTTCAAACCGGCACTAGGAAACAGACTGAGAAACCAGAGTAAAAGTTTCTCCTGCAACCCGTTCCCTTTGTGCTAGATGAACGAACGTCTCTCCACATGCTCAGTTCTGAGAGATAAGTGTGTGTGAAAGCCGTCCTTCACCTAGCTTGTTGGGAACACAAAGTTTCTTTTCAGTTGCAAACTCCACTCCATACATATATAAGGGGAGGTAGTAGCTCCAACTCGGTTTTACAGTGAAAACTGCAGGAACTTCAAACCGGCACTAGGAAACAGACTGAGAAACCAGAGTAAAAGTTTCTCCTGCAACCCGTTCCCTTTGTGCTAGGTGAACGAACGTCTCTCCACATGCTCAGTTCTGAGAGATAAGTGTGTGTGAAAGCCGTCCTTCACCTAGCTTGTTGGGAACACAACGTTTCTTTTCAGTTGCAAACTCCACTCCATACATATATAAGGGGAGGTAGTAGCTCCAACCCGGTTTTACACTGAAAACTGCAGGAACTTCAAACCGGCACTAGGAAACAGACTGAGAAACCAGAGTAAAAGTTTCTCCTGCAACCCGTTCCCTTTGTGCTAGATGAACGAACGTCTCTCCACATGCTCAGTTCTGAGAGATAAGTGTGTGTGAAAGCCGTCCTTCACCTAGCTTGTTGGGAACACAAAGTTTCTTTTCAGTTGCAAACTCCACTCCATACATATATATGGGGAGGTTCTAGCTCCAACTCGGTTTTACAGTGAAAACTGCAGGAACTTCAAACCGGCACTAGGAAACAGACTGAGAAACCAGAGTAAAAGTTTTTCCTGCAACCCGTTCCCTTTGTGCTAGATGAACGAACGTCTCTCCACATGCTCAGTTCTGAGAGATAAGTGTGTGTGAAAGCCGTCCTTCACCTAGCTTGTTGGGAACACAAAGTTTCTTTTCAGTTGCAAACTCCACTCCATACATATATATGGGGAGGTACTAGCTCCAACTCGGTTTTACAGTTAAAACTGCAGGAACTTCAAACCGGCACTAGGAAACAGACTGAGAAACCAGAGTAAAAGTTTCTCCTGCAACCCGTTCCCTTTGTGCTAGTTGAACGAACGTCTCTCCACATGCTCAGTTCTGAGAGATAAGTGTGTGTGAAAGCCGTCCTTCACCTAGCTTGTTGGGAACACAAAGTTTCTTTTCAGTTGCAAACTCCACTCCATACATATATAAGGGGAGGTAGTAGCTCCAACTCGGTTTTACAGTGAAAACTGCAGGAACTTCAAACCGGCACTAGGAAACAGACTGAGAAACCAGAGTAAAAGTTTCTCCTGCAACCCGTTCCCTTTGTGCTAGGTGAACGAACGTCTCTCCACATGCTCAGTTCTGAGAGATAAGTGTGTGTGAAAGCCGTCCTTCACCTAGCTTGTTGGGAACACAAAGTTTCTTTTCAGTAGCAAACTCCACTCCATACATATATATATAGGGAGGTACTAGCTCCAACTCGGTTTTACAGTGAAAACTGCAGGAACTTCAAACCGGCTCTAGGAAACAGACTGAGAAACCAGAGTAAAAGTTTCTCCTGCAACCCGTTCCCTTTGTGCTAGATGAACGAACGTCTCTCCACATGCTCAGGTCTGCGAGATAAGTGTGTGTGAAAGCCGTCCTTCACCTAGCTTGTTGGGAACACAAAGTTTCTTTTCAGTTGCAAACTCCACTCCATACATATATATGGGGAGGTACTAGCTCCAACTCGGTTTTACAGTGAAAACTGCAGGAACTTCAAACCGGCTCTAGGAAACAGACTGAGAAACCAGAGTAAAAGTTTCCCCTGCAACCCGTTCCCTTTGTGCTAGATGAACGAACGTCTCTCCACATGCTCAGTTCTGAGAGATAAGTGTGTCTGAAAGCCGTCCTTCACCTAGCTTGTTGGGAACACAAAGTTTCTTTTCAGTTGCAAACTCCACTCCATACATATATATGGGGAGGTACTAGCTCCAACTCGGTTTTACAGTGAAAACTGCAGGAACTTCAAACCGGCACTAGGAAACAGACTGAGAAACCAGAGTAAAAGTTTCTCCTGCAACCCGTTCCCTTTGTGCTAGATGAACGAACGTCTCTCCACATGCTCAGGTCTGAGAGATAAGTGTGTGTGAAAGCCGTCCTTCACCTAGCTTGTTGGGAACACAAAATTTCTTTCCAGTTGCAAACTCCACTCCATACATATATATGGGAAGGTACTAGCTCCAACTCGGTTTTACAGTGAAAACTGCAGGAACTTCAAACCGGCACTAGGAAACAGACTGAGAAACCAGAGTAAAAGTTTCTCCTGCAACCCGTTCCCTTTGTGCTAGATGAACGAACGTCTCTCCACATGCTCAGGTCTGCGAGATATGTGTGTGTGAAAGCCGTCCTTCACCTAGCTTGTTGGGAACACAAAGTTTCTTTTCAGTTGCAAACTCCACTCCATACATATATATGGGGAGGTACTAGCTCCAACTCGGTTTTACAGTGAAAACTGCAGGAACTTCAAACCGGCACTAGGAAACAGACTGAGAAACCAGAGTAAAAGTTTCTCCTGCAACCCGTTCCCTTTGTGCTAGATGAACGAACGTCTCTCCACATGCTCAGTTCTGCGAGATAAGTGTGTGTGAAAGCCGTCCTTCACCTAGCTTGTTGGGAACACAAAGTTTCTTTTCAGTTGCAAACTCCACTCCATACATATATATGGGGAGGTACTAGCTCCAACTCGGTTTTACAGTGAAAACTGCAGGAACTTCAAACCGGCACTAGGAAACAGACTGAGAAACCAGAGTAAAAGTTTCTCCTGCAACCCGTTCCCTTTGTGCTAGATGAACGAACGTCTCTCCACATGCTCAGTTCTGAGAGATAAGTGTGTGTGAAAGCCGTCCTTCACCTAGCTTGTTGGGAACACAACGTTTCTTTTCAGTTGCAAACTCCACTCCATACATATATAAGGGGAGGTAGTAGCTCCAACCCGGTTTTACACTGAAAACTGCAGGAACTTCAAACCGGCACTAGGAAACAGACTGAGAAACCAGAGTAAAAGTTTCTCCTGCAACCCGTTCCCTTTGTGCTAGATGAACGAACGTCTCTCCACATGCTCAGTTCTGAGAGATAAGTGTGTGTGAAAGCCGTCCTTCACCTAGCTTGTTGGGAACACAAAGTTTCTTTTCAGTTGCAAACTCCACTCCATACATATATAAGGGGAGGTAGTAGCTCCAACTCGGTTTTACAGTGAAAACTGCAGGAACTTCAAACCGGCACTAGGAAACAGACTGAGAAACCAGAGTAAAAGTTTCTCCTGCAACCCGTTCCCTTTGTGCTAGATGAACGAACGTCTCTCCACATGCTCAGTTCTGAGAGATAAGTGTGTGTGAAAGCCGTCCTTCACCTAGCTTGTTGGGAACACAAAGTTTCTTTTCAGTTGCAAACTCCACTCCATACATATATAAGGGGAGGTAGTAGCTCCAACTCGGTTTTACAGTGAAAACTGCAGGAACTTCAAACCGGCACTAGGAAACAGACTGAGAAACCAGAGTAAAAGTTTCTCCTGCAACCCGTTCCCTTTGTGCTAGATGAACGAACGTCTCTCCACATGCTCAGTTCTGAGAGATAAGTGTGTGTGAAAGCCGTCCTTCACCTAGCTTGTTGGGAACACAAAGTTTCTTTTCAGTTGCAAACTCCACTCCATACATATATAAGGGGAGGTAGTAGCTCCAACTCGGTTTTACACTGAAAACTGCAGGAACTTCAAAACGGCACTAGGAAACAGACTGAGAAACCAGAGTAAAAGTTTCTCCTGCAACCCGATCCCTTTGTGCTAGATGAACGAACGTCTCTCCACATGCTCAGTTCTGAGAGATAAGTGTGTGTGAAAGCCGTCCTTCACCTAGCTTGTTGGGAACACAAAGTTTCTTTTCAGTTGCAAACTCCACTCCATACATATATAAGGGGAGGTACTAGCTCCAACTCGGTTTTACAGTGAAAACTGCAGGAACTTCAAACCGGCACTAGGAAACAGACTGAGAAACCAGAGTAAAAGTTTCTCCTGCAACCCGTTCCCTTTGTGCTAGGTGAACGAACGTCTCTCCACATGCTCAGTTCTGAGAGATAAGTGTGTGTGAAAGCCGTCCTTCACCTAGCTTGTTGGGAACACAACGTTTCTTTTCAGTTGCAAACTCCACTCCATACATATATATATAGGGAGGTAGTAGCTCCAACCCGGTTTTACACTGAAAACTGCAGGAACTTCAAACCGGCACTAGGAAACAGACTGAGAAACCAGAGTAAAAGTTTCTCCTGCAACCCGTTCCCTTTGTGCTAGATGAACGAACGTCTCTCCACATGCTCAGTTCTGAGAGATAAGTGTGTGTGAAAGCCGTCCTTCACCTAGCTTGTTGGGAACACAAAGTTTCTTTTCAGTTGCAAACTCCACTCCATACATATATAAGGGGAGGTAGTAGCTCCAACTCGGTTTTACAGTGAAAACTGCAGGAACTTCAAACCGGCACTAGGAAACAGACTGAGAAACCAGAGTAAAAGTTTCTCCTGCAACCCGTTCCCTTTGTGCTAGATGAACGAACGTCTCTCCACATGCTCAGTTCTGAGAGATAAGTGTGTGTGAAAGCCGTCCTTCACCTAGCTTGTTGGGAACACAAAGTTTCTTTTCAGTTGCAAACTCCACTCCATACATATATAAGGGGAGGTAGTAGCTCCAACTCGGTTTTACACTGAAAACTGCAGGAACTTCAAACCGGCACTAGGAAACAGACTGAGAAACCAGAGTAAAAGTTTCTCCTGCAACCCGTTCCCTTTGTGCTAGATGAACGAACGTCTCTCCACATGCTCAGTTCTGAGAGATAAGTGTGTGTGAAAGCCGTCCTTCACCTAGCTTGTTGGGAACACAAAGTTTCTTTTCAGTTGCAAACTCCACTCCATACATATATAAGGGGAGGTAGTAGCTCCAACTCGGTTTTACAGTGAAAACTGCAGGAACTTTAAACCGGCACTAGGAAACAGAGTGAGAAACCAGAGTAAAAGTTTCTCCTGCAACCCGTTCCCTTTGTGCTAGGTGAACGAACGTCTCTCCACATGCTCAGGTCTGCGAGATAAGTGTGTGTGAAAGCCGTCCTTCACCTAGCTTGTTGGGAACACAAAGTTTCTTTTCAGTTGCAAACTCCACTCCATACATATATATATAGGGAGGTACTAGCTCCAACTCGGTTTTACAGTGAAAACTGCAGGAACTTCAAACCGGCTCTAGGAAACAGACTGAGAAACCAGAGTAAAAGTTTCTCCTGCAACCCGTTCCCTTTGTGCTAGGTGAACGAACGTCTCTCCACATGATCAGTTCTGAGAGATAAGTGTGTGTGAAAGCCGTCCTTCACCTAGCTTGTTGGGAACACAAAGTTTCTTTTCAGTTGCAAACTCCACTCCATACATATATATGGGGAGGTACTAGCTCCAACTCGGTTTTACAGTGAAAACTGCAGGAACTTCAAACCGGCACTAGGAAACAGACTGAGAAACCAGAGTAAAAGTTTCTCCTGCAACCCGTTCCCTTTGTGCTAGGTGAACGAACGTCTCTCCACATGCTCAGTTCTGAGAGATAAGTGTGTGTGAAAGCCGTCCTTCACCTAGCTTGTTGGGAACACAACGTTTCTTTTCAGTTGCAAACTCCACTCCATACATATATATATAGGGAGGTAGTAGCTCCAACCCGGTTTTACACTGAAAACTGCAGGAACTTCAAACCGGCACTAGGAAACAGACTGAGAAACCAGAGTAAAAGTTTCTCCTGCAACCCGTTCCCTTTGTGCTAGATGAACGAACGTCTCTCCACATGCTCAGTTCTGAGAGATAAGTGTGTGTGAAAGCCGTCCTTCACCTAGCTTGTTGGGAACACAAAGTTTCTTTTCAGTTGCAAACTCCACTCCATACATATATAAGGGGAGGTAGTAGCTCCAACTCGGTTTTACAGTGAAAACTGCAGGAACTTCAAACCGGCACTAGGAAACAGACTGAGAAACCAGAGTAAAAGTTTCTCCTGCAACCCGTTCCCTTTGTGCTAGATGAACGAACGTCTCTCCACATGCTCAGTTCTGAGAGATAAGTGTGTGTGAAAGCCGTCCTTCACCTAGCTTGTTGGGAACACAAAGTTTCTTTTCAGTTGCAAACTCCACTCCATACATATATAAGGGGAGGTAGTAGCTCCAACTCGGTTTTACACTGAAAACTGCAGGAACTTCAAACCGGCACTAGGAAACAGACTGAGAAACCAGAGTAAAAGTTTCTCCTGCAACCCGTTCCCTTTGTGCTAGATGAACGAACGTCTCTCCACATGCTCAGTTCTGAGAGATAAGTGTGTGTGAAAGCCGTCCTTCACCTAGCTTGTTGGGAACACAAAGTTTCTTTTCAGTTGCAAACTCCACTCCATACATATATAAGGGGAGGTAGTAGCTCCAACTCGGTTTTACAGTGAAAACTGCAGGAACTTCAAACCGGCACTAGGAAACAGACTGAGAAACCAGAGTAAAAGTTTCTCCTGCAACCCGTTCCCTTTGTGCTAGATGAACGAACGTCTCTCCACATGCTCAGGTCTGCGAGATAAGTGTGTGTGAAAGCCGTCCTTCACCTAGCTTGTTGGGAACACAAAGTTTCTTTTCAGTTGCAAACTCCACTCCATACATATATATATAGGGAGGTACTAGCTCCAACTCGGTTTTACAGTGAAAACTGCAGGAACTTCAAACCGGCTCTAGGAAACAGACTGAGAAACCAGAGTAAAAGTTTCTCTTGCAACCCGTTCCCTTTGTGCTAGTTGAACGAACGTCTCTCCACATGCTCAGTTCTGAGAGATAAGTGTGTGTGAAAGCCGTCCTTCACCTAGCTTGTTGGGAACACAAAGATTCTTTTCAGTTGCAAACTCCACTCCATACATATATATGGGGAGGTACTAGCTCCAACTCGGTTTTACAGTGAAAACTGCAGGAACTTCAAACCGGCACTAGGAAACAGACTGAGAAACCAGAGTAAAAGTTTCTCCTGCAACCCGTTCCCTTTGTGCTAGATGAACGAACGTCTCTCCACATGCTCAGTTCTGAGAGATAAGTGTGTGTGAAAGCCGTCCTTCACCTAGCTTGTTGGGAACACAAAGTTTCTTTTCAGTTGCAAACTCCACTCCATACATATATATGGGGAGGTACTAGCTCTAACTCGGTTTTACAGTGAAAACTGCAGGAACTTCAAACCGGCACTAGGAAACAAACTGAGAAACCAGAGTAAAAGTTTCTCCTGCAACCCGTTCCCTTTGTGCTAGATGAACGAACGTCTCTCCACATGCTCAGTTCTGAGAGATAAGTGTGTGTGAAAGCCGTCCTTCACCTAGCTTGTTGGGAACACAAAGTTTCTTTTCAGTTGCAAACTCCACTCCATTCATATATAAGGGGAGGTAGTAGCTCCAACCCGGTTTTACAGTGAAAACTGCAGGAACTTCAAACCGGCACTAGGAAACAGACTGAGAAACCAGAGTAAAAGTTTCTCCTGCAACCCGTTCCCTTTGTGCTAGATGAACGAACGTCTCTCCACATGCTCAGTTCTGCGAGATAAGTGTGTGTGAAAGCCGTCCTTCACCTAGCTTGTTGGGAACACAAAGTTTCTTTTCAGTTGCAAACTCCACTCCATACATATATAAGGGGAGGTAGTAGCTCCAACTCGGTTTTACAGTGAAAACTGCAGGAACTTCAAACCGGCACTAGGAAACAGACTGAGAAACCAGAGTAAAAGTTTCTCCTGCAACCCGTTCCCTTTGTGCTAGATGAACGAACGTCTCTCCACATGCTCAGTTCTGAGAGATAAGTGTGTGTGAAAGCCGTCCTTCACCTAGCTTGTTGGGAACACAAAATTTCTTTCCAGTTGCAAACTCCACTCCATACATATATATGGGAAGGTACTAGCTCCAACTCGGTTTTACAGTGAAAACTGCAGGAACTTCAAACCGGCACTAGGAAACAGACTGAGAAACCAGAGTAAAAGTTTCTCCTGCAACCCGTTCCCTTTGTGCTAGATGAACGAACGTCTCTCCACATGCTCAGTTCTGAGAGATATGTGTGTGTGAAAGCCGTCCTTCACCTAGCTTGTTGGGAACACAAAGTTTCTTTTCAGTTGCAAACTCCACTCCATACATATATATGGGGAGGTACTAGCTCCAACCCGGTTTTACAGTGAAAACTGCAGGAACTTCAAACCGGCACTAGGAAACAGACTGAGAAACCAGAGTAAAAGTTTCTCCTGCAACCCGTTCCCTTTGTGCTAGATGAACGAACGTCTCTCCACATGCTCAGTTCTGCGATATAAGTGTGTGTGAAAGCCGTCCTTCACCTAGCTTGTTGGGAACACAACGTTTCTTTTCAGTTGCAAACTCCACTCCATACATATATATGGGGAGGTAGTAGCTCCAACCCGGTTTTACACTGAAAACTGCAGGAACTTCAAAACGGCACTAGGAAACAGACTGAGAAACCAGAGTAAAAGTTTCTCCTGCAACCCGTTCCCTTTGTGCTAGATGAACGAACGTCTCTCCACATGCTCAGTTCTGAGAGATAAGTGTGTGTGAAAGCCGTCCTTCACCTAGCTTGTTGGGAACACAAAGTTTCTTTTCAGTTGCAAACTCCACTCCATACAGATATAAGGGGAGGTAGTAGCTCCAACTCGGTTTTACAGTGAAAACTGCAGGAACTTCAAACCGGCACTAGGAAACAGACTGAGAAACCAGAGTAAAAGTTTCTCCTGCAACCCGTTCCCTTTGTGCTAGATGAACGAACGTCTCTCCACATGCTCAGTTCTGAGAGATAAGTGTGTGTGAAAGCCGTCCTTCACCTAGCTTGTTGGGAACACAAAGTTTCTTTTCAGTTGCAAACTCCACTCCATACATATATAAGGGGAGGTAGTAGCTCCAACTCGGTTTTACAGTGAAAACTGCAGGAACTTCAAAACGGCACTAGGAAACAGACTGAGAAACCAGAGTAAAAGTTTCTCCTGCAACCCGTTCCCTTTGTGCTAGGTGAACGAACGTCTCTCCACATGCTCAGTTCTGAGAGATAAGTGTGTGTGAAAGCCGTCCTTCACCTAGCTTGTTGGGAACACAAAGTTTCTTTTCAGTTGCAAACTCCACTCCATACATATATATATAGGGAGGTACTAGCTCCAACTCGGTTTTACAGTGAAAACTGCAGGAACTTCAAACCGGCACTAGGAAACAGACTGAGAAACCAGAGTAAAAGTTTCTCCTGCAACCCGTTCCCTTTGTGCTAGATGAACGAACGTCTCTCCACATGCTCAGTTCTGAGAGATAAGTGTGTGTGAAAGCCGTCCTTCACCTAGCTTGTTGGGAACACAAAGTTTCTTTTCAGTTGCAAACTCCACTCCATACAGATATAAGGGGAGGTAGTAGCTCCAACTCGGTTTTACAGTGAAAACTGCAGGAACTTCAAACCGGCACTAGGAAACAGACTGAGAAACCAGAGTAAAAGTTTCTCCTGCAACCCGTTCCCTTTGTGCTAGATGAACGAACGTCTCTCCACATGCTCAGTTCTGAGAGATAAGTGTGTGTGAAAGCCGTCCTTCACCTAGATTGTTGGGAACACAAAGTTTCTTTTCAGTTGCAAACTCCACTCCATACATATATAAGGGGAGGTAGTAGCTCCAACTCGGTTTTACAGTGAAAACTGCAGGAACTTCAAAACGGCACTAGGAAACAGACTGAGAAACCAGAGTAAAAGTTTCTCCTGCAACCCGTTCCCTTTGTGCTAGGTGAACGAACGTCTCTCCACATGCTCAGTTCTGAGAGATAAGTGTGTGTGAAAGCCGTCCTTCACCTAGCTTGTTGGGAACACAAAGTTTCTTTTCAGTTGCAAACTCCACTCCATACATATATATATAGGGAGGTACTAGCTCCAACTCGGTTTTACAGTGAAAACTGCAGGAACTTCAAACCGGCACTAGGAAACAGACTGAGAAACCAGAGTAAAAGTTTCTCCTGCAACCCGTTCCCTTTGTGCTAGATGAACGAACGTCTCTCCACATGCTCAGTTCTGAGAGATAAGTGTGTGTGAAAGCCGTCCTTCACCTAGCTTGTTGGGAACACAAAGATTCTTTTCAGTTGCAAACTCCACTCCATACATATATATGGGAAGGTACTAGCTCCAACTCGGTTTTACAGTGAAAACTGCAGGAACTTCAAACCGGCACTAGGAAACAGACTGAGAAACCAGAGTAAAAGTTTCTCCTGCAACCCGTTCCCTTTGTGCTAGATGAACGAACGTCTCTCCACATGCTCAGTTCTGCGAGATAAGTGTGTGTGAAAGCCGTCCTTCACCTAGCTTGTTGGGAACACAAAGTTTCTTTTCAGTTGCAAACTCCACTCCATACATATATAAGGGGAGGTAGTAGCTCCAACTCGGTTTTACAGTGAAAACTGCAGGAACTTCAAACCGGCACTAGGAAACAGACTGAGAAACCAGAGTAAAAGTTTCTCCTGCAACCCGTTCCCTTTGTGCTAGATGAACGAACGTCTCTCCACATGCTCAGTTCTGAGAGATATGTGTGTGTGAAAGCCGTCCTTCACCTAGCTTGTTGGGAACACAAAGTTTCTTTTCAGTTGCAAACTCCACTCCATACATATATATGGGGAGGTACTAGCTCCAACCCGGTTTTACAGTGAAAACTGCAGGAACTTCAAACCGGCACTAGGAAACAGACTGAGAAACCAGAGTAAAAGTTTCTCCTGCAACCCGTTCCCTTTGTGCTAGATGAACGAACGTCTCTCCACATGCTCAGTTCTGCGATATAAGTGTGTGTGAAAGCCGTCCTTCACCTAGCTTTTTGGGAACACAACGTTTCTTTTCAGTTGCAAACTCCACTCCATACATATATATGGGGAGGTAGTAGCTCCAACCCGGTTTTACACTGAAAACTGCAGGAACTTCAAAACGGCACTAGGAAACAGACTGAGAAACCAGAGTAAAAGTTTCTCCTGCAACCCGTTCCCTTTGTGCTAGATGAACGAACGTCTCTCCACATGCTCAATTCTGAGAGATAAGTGTGTGTGAAAGCCGTCCTTCACCTAGCTTGTTGGGAACACAAAGTTTCTTTTCAGTTGCAAACTCCACTCCATACAGATATAAGGGGAGGTAGTAGCTCCAACTCGGTTTTACAGTGAAAACTGCAGGAACTTCAAACCGGCACTAGGGAACAGACTGAGAAACCAGAGTAAAAGTTTCTCCTGCAACCCGTTCCCTTTGTGCTAGATGAACGAACGTCTCTCCACATGCTCAGTTCTGAGAGATAAGTGTGTGTGAAAGCCGTCCTTCACCTAGCTTGTTGGGAACACAAAGTTTCTTTTCAGTTGCAAACTCCACTCCATACATATATAAGGGGAGGTAGTAGCTCCAACTCGGTTTTACAGTGAAAACTGCAGGAACTTCAAACCGGCACTAGGAAACAGACTGAGAAACCAGAGTAAAAGTTTCTCCTGCAACCCGTTCCCTTTGTGCTAGATGAACGAACGTCTCTCCACATGCTCAGTTCTGAGAGATAAGTGTGTGTGAAAGCCGTCCTTCACCTAGCTTGTTGGGAACACAAAGATTCTTTTCAGTTGCAAACTCCACTCCATACATATATATGGGAAGGTACTAGCTCCAAATCGGTTTTACAGTGAAAACTGCAGGAACTTCAAACCGGCACTAGGAAACAGACTGAGAAACCAGAGTAAAAGTTTCTCCTGCAACCCGTTCCCTTTGTGCTAGATGAACGAACGTCTCTCCACATGCTCAGTTCTGCGAGATAAGTGTGTGTGAAAGCCGTCCTTCACCTAGCTTGTTGGGAACACAAAGTTTCTTTTCAGTTGCAAACTCCACTCCATACATATATAAGGGGAGGTAGTAGCTCCAACTCGGTTTTACAGTGAAAACTGCAGGAACTTCAAACCGGCACTAGGAAACAGACTGAGAAACCAGAGTAAAAGTTTCTCCTGCAACCCGTTCCCTTTGTGCTAGATGAACGAACGTCTCTCCACATGCTCAGTTCTGAGAGATATGTGTGTGTGAAAGCCGTCCTTCACCTAGCTTGTTGGGAACACAAAGTTTCTTTTCAGTTGCAAACTCCACTCCATACATATATATGGGGAGGTACTAGCTCCAACCCGGTTTTACAGTGAAAACTGCAGGAACTTCAAACCGGCACTAGGAAACAGACTGAGAAACCAGAGTAAAAGTTTCTCCTGCAACCCGTTCCCTTTGTGCTAGATGAACGAACGTCTCTCCACATGCTCAGTTCTGCGATATAAGTGTGTGTGAAAGCCGTCCTTCACCTAGCTTGTTGGGAACACAACGTTTCTTTTCAGTTGCAAACTCCACTCCATACATATATATGGGGAGGTAGTAGCTCCAACCCGGTTTTACACTGAAAACTGCAGGAACTTCAAAACGGCACTAGGAAACAGACTGAGAAACCAGAGTAAAAGTTTCTCCTGCAACCCGTTCCCTTTGTGCTAGATGAACGAACGTCTCTCCACATGCTCAGTTCTGAGAGATAAGTGTGTGTGAAAGCCGTCCTTCACCTAGCTTGTTGGGAACACAAAGTTTCTTTTCAGTTGCAAACTCCACTCCATACAGATATAAGGGGAGGTAGTAGCTCCAACTCGGTTTTACAGTGAAAACTGCAGGAACTTCAAACCGGCACTAGGAAACAGACTGAGAAACCAGAGTAAAAGTTTCTCCTGCAACCCGTTCCCTTTGTGCTAGATGAACGAACGTCTCTCCACATGCTCAGTTCTGAGAGATAAGTGTGTGTGAAAGCCGTCCTTCACCTAGCTTGTTGGGAACACAAAGTTTCTTTTCAGTTGCAAACTCCACTCCATACATATATAAGGGGAGGTAGTAGCTCCAACTCGGTTTTACAGTGAAAACTGCAGGAACTTCAAAACGGCACTAGGAAACAGACTGAGAAACCAGAGTAAAAGTTTCTCCTGCAACCCGTTCCCTTTGTGCTAGATGAACGAACGTCTCTCCACATGCTCAGTTCTGCGAGATAAGTGTGTGTGAAAGCCGTCCTTCACCTAGCTTGTTGGGAACACAAAGTTTCTTTTCAGTTGCAAACTCCACTCCATACATATATAAGGGGAGGTAGTAGCTCCAACTCGGTTTTACAGTGAAAACTGCAGGAACTTCAAAACGGCACTAGGAAACAGACTGAGAAACCAGAGTAAAAGTTTCTCCTGCAACCCGTTCCCTTTGTGCTAGATGAACGAACGTCTCTCCACATGCTCAGTTCTGCGAGATAAGTGTGTGTGAAAGCCGTCCTTCACCTAGCTTGTTGGGAACACAAAGTTTCTTTTCAGTTGCAAACTCCACTCCATACATATATAAGGGGAGGTAGTAGCTCCAACTCGGTTTTACAGTGAAAACTGCAGGAAATTCAAACCGGCACTAGGAAACAGACTGAGAAACCAGAGTAAAAGTTTCTCCTGCAACCCGTTCCCTTTGTGCTAGATGAACGAACGTCTCTCCACATGCTCAGTTCTGAGAGATATGTGTGTGTGAAAGCCGTCCTTCACCTAGCTTGTTGGGAACACAAAGTTTCTTTTCAGTTGCAAACTCCACTCCATACATATATATGGGGAGGTACTAGCTCCAACCCGGTTTTACAGTGAAAACTGCAGGAACTTCAAACCGGCACTAGGAAACAGACTGAGAAACCAGAGTAAAAGTTTCTCCTGCAACCCGTTCCCTTTGTGCTAGATGAACGAACGTCTCTCCACATGCTCAGTTCTGCGATATAAGTGTGTGTGAAAGCCGTCCTTCACCTAGCTTGTTGGGAACACAACGTTTCTTTTCAGTTGCAAACTCCACTCCATACATATATATGGGGAGGTAGTAGCTCCAACCCGGTTTTACACTGAAAACTGCAGGAACTTCAAAACGGCACTAGGAAACAGACTGAGAAACCAGAGTAAAAGTTTCTCCTGCAACCCGTTCCCTTTGTGCTAGATGAACGAACGTCTCTCCACATGCTCAGTTCTGAGAGATAAGTGTGTGTGAAAGCCGTCCTTCACCTAGCTTGTTGGGAACACAAAGTTTCTTTTCAGTTGCAAACTCCACTCCATACAGATATAAGGGGAGGTAGTAGCTCCAACTCGGTTTTACAGTGAAAACTGCAGGAACTTCAAAACGGCACTAGGAAACAGACTGAGAAACCAGAGTAAAAGTTTCTCCTGCAACCCGTTCCCTTTGTGCTAGATGAACGAACGTCTCTCCACATGCTCAGTTCTGAGAGATAAGTGTGTGTGAAAGCCGTCCTTCACCTAGCTTGTTGGGAACACAAAGTTTCTTTTCAGTTGCAAACTCCACTCCATACATATATAAGGGGAGGTAGTAGCTCCAACTCGGTTTTACAGTGAAAACTGCAGGAACTTCAAAACGGCACTAGGAAACAGACTGAGAAACCAGAGTAAAAGTTTCTCCTGCAACCCGTTCCCTTTGTGCTAGGTGAACGAACGTCTCTCCACATGCTCAGTTCTGAGAGATAAGTGTGTGTGAAAGCCGTCCTTCACCTAGCTTGTTGGGAACACAAAGTTTCTTTTCAGTTGCAAACTCCACTCCATACATATATATATAGGGAGGTACTAGCTCCAACTCGGTTTTACAGTGAAAACTGCAGGAACTTCAAACCGGCACTAGGAAACAGACTGAGAAACCAGAGTAAAAGTTTCTCCTGCAACCCGTTCCCTTTGTGCTAGATGAACGAACGTCTCTCCACATGCTCAGTTCTGAGAGATAAGTGTGTGTGAAAGCCGTCCTTCACCTAGCTTGTTGGGAACACAAAGTTTCTTTTCAGTTGCAAACTCCACTCCATACATATATAAGGGGAGGTAGTAGCTCCAACTCGGTTTTACAGTGAAAACTGCAGGAACTTCAAAACGGCACTAGGAAACAGACTGAGAAACCAGAGTAAAAGTTTCTCCTGCAACCCGTTCCCTTTGTGCTAGGTGAACGAACGTCTCTCCACATGCTCAGTTCTGAGAGATAAGTGTGTGTGAAAGCCGTCCTTCACCTAGCTTGTTGGGAACACAAAGTTTCTTTTCAGTTGCAAACTCCACTCCATACATATATATATAGGGAGGTACTAGCTCCAACTCGGTTTTACAGTGAAAACTGCAGGAACTTCAAACCGGCACTAGGAAACAGACTGAGAAACCAGAGTAAAAGTTTCTCCTGCAACCCGTTCCCTTTGTGCTAGATGAACGAACGTCTCTCCACATGCTCAGTTCTGAGAGATAAGTGTGTGTGAAAGCCGTCCTTCACCTAGCTTGTTGGGAACACAAAGATTCTTTTCAGTTGCAAACTCCACTCCATACATATATATGGGAAGGTACTAGCTCCAACTCGGTTTTACAGTGAAAACTGCAGGAACTTCAAACCGGCACTAGGAAACAGACTGAGAAACCAGAGTAAAAGTTTCTCCTGCAACCCGTTCCCTTTGTGCTAGATGAACGAACGTCTCTCCACATGCTCAGTTCTGCGAGATAAGTGTGTGTGAAAGCCGTCCTTCACCTAGCTTGTTGGGAACACAAAGTTTCTTTTCAGTTGCAAACTCCACTCCATACATATATAAGGGGAGGTAGTAGCTCCAACTCGGTTTTACAGTGAAAACTGCAGGAACTTCAAACCGGCACTAGGAAACAGACTGAGAAACCAGAGTAAAAGTTTCTCCTGCAACCCGTTCCCTTTGTGCTAGATGAACGAACGTCTCTCCACATGCTCAGTTCTGAGAGATAAGTGTGTGTGAAAGCCGTCCTTCACCTAGCTTGTTGGGAACACAAAATTTCTTTCCAGTTGCAAACTCCACTCCATACATATATATGGGAAGGTACTAGCTCCAACTCGGTTTTACAGTGAAAACTGCAGGAACTTCAAACCGGCACTAGGAAACAGACTGAGAAACCAGAGTAAAAGTTTCTCCTGCAACCCGTTCCCTTTGTGCTAGATGAACGAACGTCTCTCCACATGCTCAGTTCTGAGAGATATGTGTGTGTGAAAGCCGTCCTTCACCTAGCTTGTTGGGAACACAAAGTTTCTTTTCAGTTGCAAACTCCACTCCATACATATATATGGGGAGGTACTAGCTCCAACCCGGTTTTACAGTGAAAACTGCAGGAACTTCAAACCGGCACTAGGAAACAGACTGAGAAACCAGAGTAAAAGTTTCTCCTGCAACCCGTTCCCTTTGTGCTAGATGAACGAACGTCTCTCCACATGCTCAGTTCTGCGATATAAGTGTGTGTGAAAGCCGTCCTTCACCTAGCTTGTTGGGAACACAACGTTTCTTTTCAGTTGCAAACTCCACTCCATACATATATATGGGGAGGTAGTAGCTCCAACCCGGTTTTACACTGAAAACTGCAGGAACTTCAAAACGGCACTAGGAAACAGACTGAGAAACCAGAGTAAAAGTTTCTCCTGCAACCCGTTCCCTTTGTGCTAGATGAACGAACGTCTCTCCACATGCTCAGTTCTGAGAGATAAGTGTGTGTGAAAGCCGTCCTTCACCTAGCTTGTTGGGAACACAAAGTTTCTTTTCAGTTGCAAACTCCACTCCATACAGATATAAGGGGAGGTAGTAGCTCCAACTCGGTTTTACAGTGAAAACTGCAGGAACTTCAAACCGGCACTAGGAAACAGACTGAGAAACCAGAGTAAAAGTTTCTCCTGCAACCCGTTCCCTTTGTGCTAGATGAACGAACGTCTCTCCACATGCTCAGTTCTGAGAGATAAGTGTGTGTGAAAGCCGTCCTTCACCTAGCTTGTTGGGAACACAAAGTTTCTTTTCAGTTGCAAACTCCACTCCATACATATATAAGGGGAGGTAGTAGCTCCAACTCGGTTTTACAGTGAAAACTGCAGGAACTTCAAAACGGCACTAGGAAACAGACTGAGAAACCAGAGTAAAAGTTTCTCCTGCAACCCGTTCCCTTTGTGCTAGGTGAACGAACGTCTCTCCACATGCTCAGTTCTGAGAGATAAGTGTGTGTGAAAGCCGTCCTTCACCTAGCTTGTTGGGAACACAAAGTTTCTTTTCAGTTGCAAACTCCACTCCATACATATATATATAGGGAGGTACTAGCTCCAACTCGGTTTTACAGTGAAAACTGCAGGAACTTCAAACCGGCACTAGGAAACAGACTGAGAAACCAGAGTAAAAGTTTCTCCTGCAACCCGTTCCCTTTGTGCTAGATGAACGAACGTCTCTCCACATGCTCAGTTCTGAGAGATAAGTGTGTGTGAAAGCCGTCCTTCACCTAGCTTGTTGGGAACACAAAGATTCTTTTCAGTTGCAAACTCCACTCCATACATATATATGGGAAGGTACTAGCTCCAACTCGGTTTTACAGTGAAAACTGCAGGAACTTCAAACCGGCACTAGGAAACAGACTGAGAAACCAGAGTAAAAGTTTCTCCTGCAACCCGTTCCCTTTGTGCTAGATGAACGAACGTCTCTCCACATGCTCAGTTCTGAGAGATATGTGTGTGTGAAAGCCGTCCTTCACCTAGCTTGTTGGGAACACAAAGTTTCTTTTCAGTTGCAAACTCCACTCCATACATATATATGGGGAGGTACTAGCTCCAACTCGGTTTTACAGTGAAAACTGCAGGAACTTCAAACCGGCACTAGGAAACAGACTGAGAAACCAGAGTAAAAGTTTCTCCTGCAACCCGTTCCCTTTGTGCTAGATGAACGAACGTCTCTCCACATGCTCAGTTCTGCGAGATAAGTGTGTGTGAAAGCCGTCCTTCACCTAGCTTGTTGGGAACACAAAGTTTCTTTTCAGTTGCAAACTCCACTCCATACATATATAAGGGGAGGTAGTAGCTCCAACCCGGTTTTACAGTGAAAACTGCAGGAACTTCAAACCGGCACTAGGAAACAGACTGAGAAACCAGAGTAAAAGTTTCTCCTGCAACCCGTTCCCTTTGTGCTAGATGAACGAACGTCTCTCCACATGCTCAGTTCTGAGAGATAAGTGTGTGTGAAAGCCGTCCTTCACCTAGCTTGTTGGGAACACAAAGTTTCTTTTCAGTTGCAAACTCCACTCCATACATATATAAGGGGAGGTAGTAGCTCCAACTCGGTTTTACAGTGAAAACTGCAGGAACTTCAAACCGGCACTAGGAAACAGACTGAGAAACCAGAGTAAAAGTTTCTCCTGCAACCCGTTCCCTTTGTGCTAGATGAACGAACGTCTCTCCACATGCTCAGTTCTGAGAGATAAGTGTGTGTGAAAGCCGTCCTTCACCTAGCTTGTTGGGAACACAAAGTTTCTTTTCAGTTGCAAACTCCACTCCATACATATATAATGGGAGGTAGTAGCTCCAACTCGGTTTTACAGTGAAAACTGCAGGAACTTCAAACCGGCACTAGGAAACAGACTGAGAAACCAGAGTAAAAGTTTCTCCTGCAACCCGTTCCCTTTGTGCTAGATGAACGAACGTCTCTCCACATGCTCAGTTCTGAGAGATAAGTGTGTGTGAAAGCCGTCCTTCACCTAGCTTGTTGGGAACACAAAGTTTCTTTTCAGTTGCAAACTCCACTCCATACATATATAAGGGGAGGTAGTAGCTCCAACTCGGTTTTACAGTGAAAACTGCAGGAACTTCAAACCGGCACTAGGAAACAGACTGAGAAACCAGAGTAAAAGTTTCTCCTGCAACCCGTTCCCTTTGTGCTAGGTGAACGAACGTCTCTCCACATGCTCAGTTCTGAGAGATAAGTGTGTGTGAAAGCCGTCCTTCACCTAGCTTGTTGGGAACACAAAGTTTCTTTTCAGTTGCAAACTCCACTCCATACATATACATATAGGGAGGTACTAGCTCCAACTCGGTTTTACAGTGAAAACTGCAGGAACTTCAAACCGGCTCTAGGAAACAGACTGAGAAACCAGAGTAAAAGTTTCTCCTGCAACCCGTTCCCTTTGTGCTAGGTGAACGAACGTCTCTCCACATGCTCAGGTCTGCGAGATAAGTGTGTGTGAAAGCCGTCCTTCACCTAGCTTGTTGGGAACACAAAGTTTCTTTTCAGTTGCAAACTCCACTCCATACAGATATATGGGGAGGTACTAGCTCCAACTCGGTTTTACAGTGAAAACTGCAGGAACTTCAAACCGGCACTAGGAAACAGACTGAGAAACCAGAGTAAAAGTTTCTCCTGCAACCCGTTCCCTTTGTGCTAGATGAACGAACGTCTCTCCACATGCTCAGTTCTGAGAGATAAGTGTGTGTGAAAGCCGTCCTTCACCTAGCTTGTTGGGAACACAAAGTTTCTTTTCAGTTGCAAACTCCACTCCATTCATATATAAGGGGAGGTAGTAGCTCCAACCCGGTTTTACAGTGAAAACTGCAGGAACTTCAAACCGGCACTAGGAAACAGACTGAGAAACCAGAGTAAAAGTTTCTCCTGCAACCCGTTCCCTTTGTGCTAGATGAACGAACGTCTCTCCACATGCTCAGTTCTGAGAGATAAGTGTGTGTGAAAGCCGTCCTTCACCTAGCTTGTTGGGAACACAAAGTTTCTTTTCAGTTGCAAACTCCACTCAATACATATATATGGGGAGGTAGTAGCTCCAACTCGGTTTTACAGTGAAAACTGCAGGAACTTCAAACCGGCACTAGGAAACAGACTGAGAAACCAGAGTAAAAGTTTCTCCTGCAACCCGTTCCCTTTGTGCTAGATGAACGAACGTCTCTCCACATGCTCAGGTCTGAGAGATAAGTGTGTGTGAAAGCCGTCCTTCACCTAGCTTGTTGGGAACACAAAGTTTCTTTCCAGTTGCAAACTCCACTCCATACATATATATGGGGTGGTACTAGCTCCAACTCGGTTTTACAGTGAAAACTGCAGGAACTTCAAACCGGCACTAGGAAACAGACTGAGAAACCAGAGTAAAAGTTTCTCCTGCAACCCGTTCCCTTTGTGCTAGTTGAACGAACGTCTCTCCACATGCTCAGTTCTGAGAGATAAGTGTGTGTGAAAGCCGTCCTTCACCTAGCTTGTTGGGAACACAAAGTTTCTTTTCAGTTGCAAACTCCACTCCATACATATATATGGGGAGGTACTAGCTCCAACTCGGTTTTACAGTGAAAACTGCAGGAACTTCAAACCGGCACTAGGAAACAGACTGAGAAACCAGAGTAAAAGTTTCTCCTGCAACCCGTTCCCTTTGTGCTAGATGAACGAACGTCTCTCCACATGCTCAGTTCTGCGAGATAAGTGTGTGTGAAAGCCGTCCTTCACCTAGCTTGTTGGGAACACAAAGTTTCTTTTCAGTTGCAAACTCCACTCCATACATATATAAGGGGAGGTAGTAGCTCCAACCCGGTTTTACACTGAAAACTGCAGGAACTTCAAACCGGCACTAGGAAACAGACTGAGAAACCAGAGTAAAAGTTCCTCCTGCAACCCGTTCCCTTTGTGCTAGATGAACGAACGTCTCTCCACATGCTCAGTTCTGAGAGATAAGTGTGTGTGAAAGCCGTCCTTCAACTAGCTTGTTGGGAACACAAAGTTTCTTTTCAGTTGCAAACTCCACTCCATTCATATATAAGGGGAGGTAGTAGCTCCAACCCGGTTTTACAGTGAAAACTGCAGGAACTTCAAACCGGCACTAGGAAACAGACTGAGAAACCAGAGTAAAAGTTTCTCCTGCAACCCGTTCCCTTTGTGCTAGATGAACGAACGTCTCTCCACATGCTCAGTTCTGAGAGATAAGTGTGTGTGAAAGCCGTCCTTCACCTAGCTTGTTGGGAACACAAAGTTTCTTTTCAGTTGCAAACTCCACTCCATACATATATAATGGGAGGTAGTAGCTCCAACTCGGTTTTACAGTGAAAACTGCAGGAACTTCAAACCGGCACTAGGAAACAGACTGAGAAACCAGAGTAAAAGTTTCTCCTGCAACCCTTTCCCTTTGTGCTAGATGAACGAACGTCTCTCCACATGCTCAGTTCTGAGAGATAAGTGTGTGTGAAAGCCGTCCTTCACCTAGCTTGTTGGGAACACAAAGTTTCTTTTCAGTTGCAAACTCCACTCCATACATATATAAGGGGAGGTAGTAGCTCCAACCCGGTTTTACAGTGAAAACTGCAGGAACTTCAAACCGGCACTAGGAAACAGACTGAGAAACCAGAGTAAAAGTTTCTCCTGCAACCCGTTCCCTTTGTGCTAGATGAACGAACGTCTCTCCACATGCTCAGTTCTGAGAGATAAGTGTGTGTGAAAGCCGTCCTTCACCTAGCTTGTTGGGAACACAAAGTTTCTTTTCAGTTGCAAACTCCACTCCATACATATATATATAGGGAGGTACTAGCTCCAACTCGGTTTTACAGTGAAAACTGCAGGAACTTCAAACCGGCACTAGGAAACAGACTGAGAAACCAGAGTAAAAGTTTCTCCTGCAACCCGTTCCCTTTGTGCTAGATGAACGAACGTCTCTCCACATGCTCAGTTCTGAGAGATAAGTGTGTGTGAAAGCCGTCCTTCACCTAGCTTGTTGGGAACACAAAGTTTCTTTTCAGTTGCAAACTCCACTCCATTCATATATAAGGGGAGGTAGTAGCTCCAACCCGGTTTTACAGTGAAAACTGCAGGAACTTCAAACCGGCTCTAGGAAACAGACTGAGAAACCAGAGTAAAAGTTTCTCCTGCAACCCGTTCCCTTTGTGCTAGATGAACGAACGTCTCTCCACATGCTCAGTTCTGCGAGATAAGTGTGTGTGAAAGCCGTCCTTCACCTAGCTTGTTGGGAACACAAAGTTTCTTTTCAGTTGCAAACTCCACTCCATACATATATATGGGGAGGTACTAGCTCCAACTCGGTTTTACAGTGAAAACTGCAGGAACTTCAAACCGGCACTAGGAAACAGACTGAGAAACCAGAGTAAAAGTTTCTCCTGCAACCCGTTCCCTTTGTGCTAGATGAACGAACGTCTCTCCACATGCTCAGTTCTGAGAGATAAGTGTGTGTGAAAGCCGTCCTTCACCTAGCTTGTTGGGAACACAAAGTTTCTTTTCAGTTGCAAACTCCACTCCATACATATATAAGGGGAGGTAGTAGCTCCAACTCGGTTTTACAGTGAAAACTGCAGGAACTTCAAACCGGCACTAGGAAACAGACTGAGAAACCAGAGTAAAAGTTTCTCCTGCAACCCGTTCCCTTTGTGCTAGGTGAACGAACGTCTCTCCACATGCTCAGTTCTGAGAGATAAGTGTGTGTGAAAGCCGTCCTTCACCTAGCTTGTTGGGAACACAAAGTTTCTTTTCAGTTGCAAACTCCACTCCATACATATATATGGGGAGGTACTAGCTCCAACTCGGTTTTACAGTGAAAACTGCAGGAACTTCAAACCGGCACTAGGAAACAGACTGAGAAACCAGAGTAAAAGTTTCTCCTGCAACCCGTTCCCTTTGTGCTAGTTGAACGAACGTCTCTCCACATGCTCAGTTCTGAGAGATAAGTGTGTGTGAAAGCCGTCCTTCACCTAGCTTGTTGGGAACACAAAGTTTCTTTTCAGTTGCAAACTCCACTCCATACATATATATGGGGAGGTTCTAGCTCCAACTCGGTTTTACAGTGAAAACTGCAGGAACTTCAAACCGGCACTAGGAAACAGACTGAGAAACCAGAGTAAAAGTTTCTCCTGCAACCCGTTCCCTTTGTGCTAGATGAACGAACGTCTCTCCACATGCTCAGTTCTGAGAGATAAGTGTGTGTGAAAGCCGTCCTTCACCTAGCTTGTTGGGAACACAAAGTTTCTTTTCAGTTGCAAACTCCACTCCATACATATATATGGGGAGGTACTAGCTCCAACTCGGTTTTACAGTGAAAACTGCAGGAACTTCAAACCGGCACTAGGAAACAGACTGAGAAACCAGAGTAAAAGTTTCTCCTGCAACCCGTTCCCTTTGTGCTAGATGAACGAACGTCTCTCCACATGCTCAGTTCTGAGAGATAAGTGTGTGTGAAAGCCGTCCTTCACCTAGCTTGTTGGGAACACAAAGTTTCTTTTCAGTTGCAAACTCCACTCCATACATATATAAGGGGAGGTAGTAGCTCCAACTCGGTTTTACAGTGAAAACTGCAGGAACTTCAAACCGGCACTAGGAAACAGACTGAGAAACCAGAGTAAAAGTTTCTCCTGCAACCCGTTCCCTTTGTGCTAGATGAACGAACGTCTCTCCACATGCTCAGTTCTGAGAGATAAGTGTGTGTGAAAGCCGTCCTTCACCTAGCTTGTTGGGAACACAAAGTTTCTTTTCAGTTGCAAACTCCACTCCATACATATATATGGGGAGGTACTAGCTCCAACTCGGTTTTACAGTGAAAACTGCAGGAACTTCAAACCGGCACTAGGAAACAGACTGAGAAACCAGAGTAAAAGTTTCTCCTGCAAACCGTTCCATTTGTGCTAGATGAACGAACGTCTCTCCACATGCTCAGTTCTGAGAGATAAGTGTGTGTGAAAGCCGTCCTTCACCTAGCTTGTTGGGAACACAAAGTTTCTTTTCAGTTGCAAACTCCACTCCATACATATATATGGGGAGGTAGTAGCTCCAACCCGGTTTTACAGTGAAAACTGCAGGAACTTCAAACCGGCACTAGGAAACAGACTGAGAAACCAGAGTAAAAGTTTCTCCTGCAACCCGTTCCCTTTGTGCTAGATGAACGAACGTCTCTCCACATGCTCAGTTCTGAGAGATAAGTGTGTGTGAAAGCCGTCCTTCACCTAGCTTGTTGGGAACACAAAGTTTCTTTTCAGTTGCAAACTCCACTCCATACATATATATGGGGAGGTACTAGCTCCAACCCGGTTTTACAGTGAAAACTGCAGGAACTTCAAACCGGCACTAGGAAACAGACTGAGAAACCAGAGTAAAAGTTTCTCCTGCAACCCGTTCCCTTTGTGCTAGATGAACGAACGTCTCTCCACATGCTCAGTTCTGAGAGATAAGTGTGTGTGAAAGCCGTCCTTCACCTAGCTTGTTGGGAACACAAAGTTTCTTTTCAGTTGCAAACTCCACTCCATACATATATATGGGAAGGTACTAGCTCCAACCCGGTTTTACAGTGAAAACTGCAGGAACTTCAAACCGGCACTAGGAAACAGACTGAGAAACCAGAGTAAAAGTTTCTCCTGCAACCCGTTCCCTTTGTGCTAGATGAACGAACGTCTCTCCACATGCTCAGTTCTGAGAGATATGTGTGTGTGAAAGCCGTCCTTCACCTAGCTTGTTGGGAACACAAAGTTTCTTTTCAGTTGCAAACTCCACTCCATACATATATATGGGGAGGTACTAGCTCCAACTCGGTTTTACAGTGAAAACTGCAGGAACTTCAAACCGGCACTAGGAAACAGACTGAGAAACCAGAGTAAAAGTTTCTCCTGCAACCCGTTCCCTTTGTGCTAGATGAACGAACGTCTCTCCACATGCTCAGTTCTGCGAGATAAGTGTGTGTGAAAGCCGTCCTTCACCTAGCTTGTTGGGAACACAAAGTTTCTTTTCAGTTGCAAACTCCACTCCATACATATATATGGGGAGGTACTAGCTCCAACTCGGTTTTACAGTGAAAACTGCAGGAACTTCAAAACGGCACTAGGAAACAGACTGAGAAACCAGAGTAAAAGTTTCTCCTGCAACCCGTTCCCTTTGTGCTAGATGAACGAACGTCTCTCCACATGCTCAGTTCTGAGAGATAAGTGTGTGTGAAAGCCGTCCTTCACCTAGCTTGTTGGGAACACAACGTTTCTTTTCAGTTGCAAACTCCACTCCATACATATATAAGGGGAGGTAGTAGCTCCAACCCGGTTTTACACTGAAAACTGCAGGAACTTCAAACCGGCACTAGGAAACAGACTGAGAAACCAGAGTAAAAGTTTCTCCTGCAACCCGTTCCCTTTGTGCTAGATGAACGAACGTCTCTCCACATGCTCAGTTCTGAGAGATAAGTGTGTGTGAAAGCCGTCCTTCACCTAGCTTGTTGGGAACACAAAATTTCTTTTCAGTTGCAAACTCCACTCCATACATATATATGGGGAGGTACTAGCTCCAACTCGGTTTTACAGTGAAAACTGCAGGAACTTCAAACCAGCACTAGGAAAGAGACTGAGAAACCAGAGTAAAAGTTTCTCCTGCAACCCGTTCCCTTTGTGCTAGATGAACGAACGTCTCTCCACATGCTCAGTTCTGAGAGATAAGTGTGTGTGAAAGCCGTCCTTCACCTAGCTTGTTGGGAACACAAAATTTCTTTCCAGTAGCAAACTCCACTCCATACATATATATGGGAAGGTACTAGCTCCAACTCGGTTTTACAGTGAAAACTGCAGGAACTTCAAACCGGCACTAGGAAACAGACTGAGAAACCAGAGTAAAAGTTTCTCCTGCAACCCGTTCCCTTTGTGCTAGGTGAACGAACGTCTCTCCACATGCTCAGTTCTGAGAGATAAGTGTGTGTGAAAGCTGTCCTTCACCTAGCTTGTTGGGAACACAAAGTTTCTTTTCAGTTGCAAACTCCACTCCATACATATATATGGGGAGGTAGTAGCTCCAACTCGGTTTTACAGTGAAAACTGCAGGAACTTCAAACCGGCACTAGGAAACAGACTGAGAAACCAGAGTAAAAGTTTCTCCTGCAACCCGTTCCCTTTGTGCTAGATGAACGAACGTCTCTCCACATGCTCAGTTCTGAGAGATAAGTGTGTGTGAAAGCCGTCCTTCACCTAGCTTGTTGGGAACACAAAGTTTCTTTTCAGTTGCAAACTCCACTCCATACATATATATGGGGAGGTACTAGCTCCAACTCGGTTTTACAGTGAAAACTGCAGGAACTTCAAACCGGCACTAGGAAACAGACTGAGAAACCAGAGTAAAAGTTTCTCCTGCAACCCGTTCCCTTTGTGCTAGATGAACGAACGTCTCTCCACATGCTCAGTTCTGAGAGAAAAGTGTGTGTGAAAGCCGTCCTTCACCTAGCTTGTTGGGAACACAAAGTTTCTTTTCAGTTGCAAACTCCACTCCATACATATATATGGGGAGGTTCTAGCTCCAACTCGGTTTTACAGTGAAAACTGCAGGAACTTCAAACCGGCACTAGGAAACAGACTGAGAAACCAGAGTAAAAGTTTCTCCTGCAACCCGTTCCCTTTGTGCTAGATGAACGGACGTCTCTCCACATGCTCAGTTCTGAGAGATAAGTGTGTGTGAAAGCCGTCCTTCACCTAGCTTGTTGGGAACACAAAGTTTCTTTTCAGTTGCAAACTCCACTCCATACATATATATGGGGAGGTACTAGCTCCAACTCGGTTTTACAGTGAAAACTGCAGGAACTTCAAACCGGCACTAGGAAACAGACTGAGAAACCAGAGTAAAAGTTTCTCCTGCAACCCGTTCCCTTTGTGCTAGATGAACGAACGTCTCTCCACATGCTCAGTTCTGAGAGATAAGTGTGTGTGAAAGCCGTCCTTCACCTAGCTTGTTGGGAACACAAAATTTCTTTCCAGTTGCAAACTCCACTCCATACATATATATGGGGAGGTACTAGCTCCAACTCGGTTTTACAGTGAAAACTGCAGGAACTTCAAACCGGCACTAGGAAACAGACTGAGAAACCAGAGTAAAAGTTTCTCCTGCAACCCGTTCCCTTTGTGCTAGATGAACGAACGTCTCTCCACATGCTCAGTTCTGAGAGATATGTGTGTGTGAAAGCCGTCCTTCACCTAGCTTGTTGGGAACACAAAGTTTCTTTTCAGTTGCAAACTCCACTCCATACATATATATGGGGAGGTACTAGCTCCAACTCGGTTTTACAGTGAAAACTGCAGGAACTTCAAACCGGCACTAGGAAACAGACTGAGAAACCAGAGTAAAAGTTTCTCCTGCAACCCGTTCCCTTTGTGCTAGATGAACGAACGTCTCTCCACATGCTCAGTTCTGCGAGATAAGTGTGTGTGAAAGCCGTCCTTCACCTAGCTTGTTGGGAACACAAAGTTTCTTTTCAGTTGCAAACTCCACTCCATACATATATATGGGGAGGTACTAGCTCCAACTCGGTTTTACAGTGAAAACTGCAGGAACTTCAAACCGGCACTAGGAAACAGACTGAGAAACCAGAGTAAAAGTTTCTCCTGCAACCCGTTCCCTTTGTGCTAGATGAACGAACGTCTCTCCACATGCTCAGTTCTGAGAGATAAGTGTGTGTGAAAGCCGTCCTTCACCTAGCTTGTTGGGAACACAACGTTTCTTTTCAGTTGCAAACTCCACTCCATACATATATAAGGGGAGGTAGTAGCTCCAACCCGGTTTTACACTGAAAACTGCAGGAACTTCAAACCGGCACTAGGAAACAGACTGAGAAACCAGAGTAAAAGTTTCTCCTGCAACCCGTTCCCTTTGTGCTAGATGAACGAACGTCTCTCCACATGCTCAGTTCTGAGAGATAAGTGTGTGTGAAAGCCGTCCTTCACCTAGCTTGTTGGGAACACAAAATTTCTTTTCAGTTGCAAACTCCACTCCATACATATATATGGGGAGGTACTAGCTCCAACTCGGTTTTACAGTGAAAACTGCAGGAACTTCAAACCGGCACTAGGAAACAGACTGAGAAACCAGAGTAAAAGTTTCTCCTGCAACCCGTTCCCTTTGTGCTAGATGAACGAACGTCTCTCCACATGCTCAGTTCTGAGAGATAAGTGTGTGTGAAAGCCGTCCTTCACCTAGCTTGTTGGGAACACAAAATTTCTTTCCAGTTGCAAACTCCACTCCATACATATATATGGGAGGTACTAGCTCCAACTCGGTTTTACAGTGAAAACTGCAGGAACTTCAAACCGGCACTAGGAAACAAACTGAGAAACCAGAGTAAAAGTTTCTCCTGCAACCCGTTCCCTTTGTGCTAGATGAACGAACGTCTCTCCACATGCTCAGTTCTGAGAGATATGTGTGTGTGAAAGCCGTCCTTCACCTAGCTTGTTGGGAACACAAAGTTTCTTTTCAGTTGCAAACTCCACTCCATACATATATATGGGGAGGTACTAGCTCCAACTCGGTTTTACAGTGAAAACTGCAGGAACTTCAAACCGGCACTAGGAAACAGACTGAGAAACCAGAGTAAAAGTTTCTCCTGCAACCCGTTCCCTTTGTGCTAGATGAACGAACGTCTCTCCACATGCTCAGTTCTGCGAGATAAGTGTGTGTGAAAGCCGTCCTTCACCTAGCTTGTTGGGAACACAAAGTTTCTTTTCAGTTGCAAACTCCACTCCATACATATATATGGGGAGGTACTAGCTCCAACTCGGTTTTACAGTGAAAACTGCAGGAACTTCAAACCGGCACTAGGAAACAGACTGAGAAACCAGAGTAAAAGTTTCTCCTGCAACCCGTTCCCTTTGTGCTAGATGAACGAACGTCTCTCCACATGCTCAGTTCTGAGAGATAAGTGTGTGTGAAAGCCGTCCTTCACCTAGCTTGTTGGGAACACAAAATTTCTTTCCAGTTGCAAACTCCACTCCATACATATATATGGGAAGGTACTAGCTCCAACTCGGTTTTACAGTGAAAACTGCAGGAACTTCAAACCGGCACTAGGAAACAGACTGAGAAACCAGAGTAAAAGTTTCTCCTGCAACCCGTTCCCTTTGTGCTAGATGAACGGACGTCTCTCCACATGCTCAGTTCTGAGAGATATGTGTGTGTGAAAGCCGTCCTTCACCTAGCTTGTTGGGAACACAAAGTTTCTTTTCAGTTGCAAACTCCACTCCATACATATATATGGGGAGGTACTAGCTCCAACTCGGTTTTACAGTGAAAACTGCAGGAACTTCAAACCGGCACTAGGAAACAGACTGAGAAACCAGAGTAAAAGTTTCTCCTGCAACCCGTTCCCTTTGTGCTAGGTGAACGAACGTCTCTCCACATGCTCAGTTCTGAGAGATAAGTGTGTGTGAAAGCCGTCCTTCACCTAGCTTGTTGGGAACACAAAGTTTCTTTTCAGTTGCAAACTCCACTCCATACATATATATGGGGAGGTACTAGCTCCAACTCGGTTTTACAGTGAAAACTGCAGGAACTTCAAACCGGCACTAGGAAACAGCCTGAGAAACCAGAGTAAAAGTTTCTCCTGCAACCCGTTCCCTTTGTGCTAGATGAACGAACGTCTCTCCACATGCTCAGTTCTGCGAGATAAGTGTGTGTGAAAGCCGTCCTTCAACTAGCTTGTTGGGAACACAAAGTTTCTTTTCACTTGCAAACTCCACTCCATACATATATATGGGGAGGTACTAGCTCCAACTCGGTTTTACAGTGAAAACTGCAGGAACTTCAAACCGGCACTAGGAAACAGACTGAGAAACCAGAGTAAAAGTTTCTCCTGCAACCCGTTCCCTTTGTGCTAGGTGAACGAACGTCTCTCCACATGCTCAGTTCTGAGAGATAAGTGTGTGTGAAAGCCGTCCTTCACCTAGCTTGTTGGGAACACAAAGTTTCTTTTCAGTTGCAAACTCCACTCCATACATATATATGGGGAGGTACTAGCTCCAACTCTGTTTTACAGTGAAAACTGCAGGAAATTCAAACCGGCACTAGGAAACAGCCTGAGAAACCAGTGTAAAAGTTTCTCCTGCAACAAGTTCCCTTTGTGCTAGATGAACGAACGTCTCTCCACATGCTCAGTTCTGAGAGATAAGTGTGTGTGAAAGCCGTCCTTCACCTAGCTTGTTGGGAACACAAAGTTTCTTTTCAGTTGCAAACTCCACTCCATACATATATAAGGGAGGTAGTAGCTCCAACTCGGTTTTACAGTGAAAACTGCAGGAACTTCAAACCGGCACTAGGAAACAGACTGAGAAACCAGAGTAAAAGTTTCTCCTGCAACCCGTTCCCTTTGTGCTAGATGAACGAACGTCTCTCCACATGCTCAGTTCTGAGAGATATGTGTGTGTGAAAGCCGTCCTTCACCTAGCTTGTTGGGAACACAAAGTTTCTTTTCAGTTGCAAACTCCACTCCATACATATATATGGGGAGGTACTAGCTCCAACTCGGTTTTACAGTGAAAACTGCAGGAACTTCAAACCGGCACTAGGAAACAGACTGAGAAACCAGAGTAAAAGTTTCTCCTGCAACCCGTTCCCTTTGTGCTAGATGAACGAACGTCTCTCCACATGCTCAGTTCTGCGAGATAAGTGTGTGTGAAAGCCGTCCTTCACCTAGCTTGTTGGGAACACAAAGTTTCTTTTCAGTTGCAAACTCCACTCCATACATATATATGGGGAGGTACTAGCTCCAACTCTGTTTTACAGTGAAAACTGCAGGAACTTCAAACCTACACTAGGAAACAGCCTGAGAAACCAGTGTAAAAGTTTCTCCTGCAACAAGTTCCCTTTGTGCTAGATGAACGAACGTCTCTCCACATGCTCAGTTCTGAGAGATAAGTGTGTGTGAAAGCCGTCCTTCACCTAGCTTGTTGGGAACACAAAGTTTCTTTTCAGTTGCAAACTCCACTCCATACATATATAAGGGGAGGTAGTAGCTCCAACTCGGTTTTACAGTGAAAACTGCAGGAACTTCAAACCGGCACTAGGAAACAGACTGAGAAACCAGAGTAAAAGTTTCTCCTGCAACCCGTTCCCTTTGTGCTAGATGAACGAACGTCTCTCCACATGCTCAGTTCTGAGAGATATGTGTGTGTGAAAGCCGTCCTTCACCTAGCTTGTTGGGAACACAAAGTTTCTTTTCAGTTGCAAACTCCACTCCATACATATATATGGGGAGGTACTAGCTCCAACTCGGTTTTACAGTGAAAACTGCAGGAACTTCAAACCGGCACTAGGAAACAGACTGAGAAACCAGAGTAAAAGTTTCTCCTGCAACCCGTTCCCTTTGTGCTAGATGAACGAACGTCTCTCCACATGCTCAGTTCTGCGAGATAAGTGTGTGTGAAAGCCGTCCTTCACCTAGCTTGTTGGGAACACAAAGTTTCTTTTCAGTTGCAAACTCCACTCCATACATATATATGGGGAGGTACTAGCTCCAACCCGGTTTTACAGTGAAAACTGCAGGAACTTCAAACCGGCACTAGGAAACAGACTGAGAAACCAGAGTAAAAGTTTCTCCTGCAACCCGTTCCCTTTGTGCTAGATGAACGAACGTCTCTCCACATGCTCAGTTCTGAGAGATAAGTGTGTGTGAAAGCCGTCCTTCACCTAGCTTGTTGGGAACACAACGTTTCTTTTCAGTTGCAAACTCCACTCCATACATATATATGGGGAGGTAGTAGCTCCAACCCGGTTTTACACTGAAAACTGCAGGAACTTCAAACCGGCACTAGGAAACAGACTGAGAAACCAGAGTAAAAGTTTCTCCTGCAACCCGTTCCCTTTGTGCTAGATGAACGAACGTCTCTCCACATGCTCAGTTCTGAGAGATAAGTGTGTGTGAAAGCCGTCCTTCACCTAGCTTGTTGGGAACACAAAGTTTCTTTTCAGTTGCAAACTCCACTCCATACATATATATGGGGAGGTACTAGCTCCAACCCGGTTTTACAGTGAAAACTGCAGGAACTTCAAACCGGCACTAGGAAACAGACTGAGAAACCAGAGTAAAAGTTTCTCCTGCAACCCGTTCCCTTTGTGCTAGATGAACGAACGTCTCTCCACATGCTCAGTTCTGAGAGATAAGTGTGTGTGAAAGCCGTCCTTCACCTAGCTTGTTGGGAACACAACGTTTCTTTTCAGTTGCAAACTCCACTCCATACATATATAAGGGGAGGTAGTAGCTCCAACCCGGTTTTACACTGAAAACTGCAGGAACTTCAAACCGGCACTAGGAAACAGACTGAGAAACCAGAGTAAAAGTTTCTCCTGCAACCCGTTCCCTTTGTGCTAGATGAACGAACGTCTCTCCACATGCTCAGTTCTGAGAGATAAGTGTGTGTGAAAGCCGTCCTTCACCTAGCTTGTTGGGAACACAAAGTTTCTTTTCAGTTGCAAACTCCACTCCATACATATATATGGGGAGGTACTAGCTCCAACTCGGTTTTACAGTGAAAACTGCAGGAACTTCAAACCGGCACTAGGAAACAGCCTGAGAAACCAGAGTAAAAGTTTCTCCTGCAACCCGTTCCCTTTGTGCTAGGTGAACGAACGTCTCTCCACATGCTCAGTTCTGCGAGATAAGTGTGTGTGAAAGCCGTCCTTCACCTAGCTTGTTGGGAACACAAAGTTTCTTTTCAGTTGCAAACTCCACTCCATACATATATATGGGGAGGTACTAGCTCCAACTCGGTTTTACAGTGAAAACTGCAGGAACTTCAAACCGGCACTAGGAAACAGCCTGAGAAACCAGAGTAAAAGTTTCTCCTGCAACCCGTTCCCTTTGTGCTAGATGAACGAACGTCTCTCCACATGCTCAGTTCTGCGAGATAAGTGTGTGTGAAAGCCGTCCTTCAACTAGCTTGTTGGGAACACAAAGTTTCTTTTCACTTGCAAACTCCACTCCATACATATATATGGGGAGGTACTAGCTCCAACTCGGTTTTACAGTGAAAACTGCAGGAACTTCAAACCGGCACTAGGAAACAGACTGAGAAACCAGAGTAAAAGTTTCTCCTGCAACCCGTTCCCTTTGTGCTAGGTGAACGAACGTCTCTCCACATGCTCAGTTCTGAGAGATAAGTGTGTGTGAAAGCCGTCCTTCACCTAGCTTGTTGGGAACACAAAGTTTCTTTTCAGTTGCAAACTCCACTCCATACATATATATGGGGAGGTACTAGCTCCAACTCTGTTTTACAGTGAAAACTGCAGGAAATTCAAACCGGCACTAGGAAACAGCCTGAGAAACCAGAGTAAAAGTTTCTCCTGCAACAAGTTCCCTTTGTGCTAGATGAACGAACGTCTCTCCACATGCTCAGTTCTGAGAGATATGTGTGTGTGAAAGCCGTCCTTCACCTAGCTTGTTGGGAACACAAAGTTTCTTTTCAGTTGCAAACTCCACTCCATACATATATATGGGGAGGTACTAGCTCCAACTCGGTTTTACAGTGAAAACTGCAGGAACTTCAAACCGGCACTAGGAAACAGACTGAGAAACCAGAGTAAAAGTTTCTCCTGCAACCCGTTCCCTTTGTGCTAGATGAACGAACGTCTCTCCACATGCTCAGTTCTGCGAGATAAGTGTGTGTGAAAGCCGTCCTTCACCTAGCTTGTTGGGAACACAAAGTTTCTTTTCAGTTGCAAACTCCACTCCATGCATATATATGGGGAGGTACTAGCTCCAACTCGGTTTTACAGTGAAAACTGCAGGAACTTCAAACCGGCACTAGGAAACAGACTGAGAAACCAGAGTAAATGTTTCTCCTGCAACCCGTTCCCTTTGTGCTAGTTGAACGAACGTCTCTCCACATGCTCAGTTCTGAGAGATAAGTGTGTGTGAAAGCCGTCCTTCACCTAGCTTGTTGGGAACACAAAGTTTCTTTTCAGTTGCAAACTCCACTCCATACATATATAAGGGGAGGTAATAGCTCCAACTCGGTTTTACAGTGAAAACTGCAGGAACTTCAAACCGGCACTAGGAAACAGACTGAGAAACCAGAGTAAAAGTTTCTCCTGCAACCCGTTCCCTTTGTGCTAGATGAACGAACGTCTCTCCACATGCTCAGTTCTGAGAGATATGTGTGTGTGAAAGCCGTCCTTCACCTAGCTTGTTGGGAACACAAAGTTTCTTTTCAGTTGCAAACTCCACTCCATACATATATATGGGGAGGTACTAGCTCCAACTCGGTTTTACAGTGAAAACTGCAGGAACTTCAAACCGGCACTAGGAAACAGACTGAGAAACCAGAGTAAAAGTTTCTCCTGCAACCCGTTCCCTTTGTGCTAGATGAACGAACGTCTCTCCACATGCTCAGTTCTGCGAGATAAGTGTGTGTGAAAGCCGTCCTTCACCTAGCTTGTTGGGAACACAAAGTTTCTTTTCAGTTGCAAACTCCACTCCATACATATATATGGGGAGGTACTAGCTCCAACTCGGTTTTACAGTGAAAACTGCAGGAACTTCAAACCGGCACTAGGAAACAGACTGAGAAACCAGAGTAAAAGTTTCTCCTGCAACCCGTTCCCTTTGTGCTAGATGAACGAACGTCTCTCCACATGCTCAGTTCTGAGAGATAAGTGTGTGTGAAAGCCGTCCTTCACCTAGCTTGTTGGGAACACAACGTTTCTTTTCAGTTGCAAACTCCACTCCATACATATATAAGGGGAGGTAGTAGCTCCAACCCGGTTTTACACTGAAAACTGCAGGAACTTCAAACCGGCACTAGGAAACAGACTGAGAAACCAGAGTAAAAGTTTCTCCTGCAACCCGTTCCCTTTGTGCTAGATGAACGAACGTCTCTCCACATGCTCAGTTCTCAGAGATAAGTGTGTGTGAAAGCCGTCCTTCACCTAGCTTGTTGGGAACACAAAGTTTCTTTTCAGTTGCAAACTCCACTCCATACATATATATGGGGAGGTACTAGCTCCAACTCGGTTTTACAGTGAAAACTGCAGGAACTTCAAACCGGCACTAGGAAACAGACTGAGAAACCAGAGTAAAAGTTTCTCCTGCAACCCGTTCCCTTTGTGCTAGGTGAACGAACGTCTCTCCACATGCTCAGTTCTGAGAGATAAGTGTGTGTGAAAGCCGTCCTTCACCTAGCTTGTTGGGAACACAAAGTTTCTTTTCAGTTGCAAACTCCACTCCATACATATATATGGGGAGGTACTAGCTCCAACTCGGTTTTACAGTGAAAACTGCAGGAACTTCAAACCGGCACTAGGAAACAGCCTGAGAAACCAGAGTAAAAGTTTCTCCTGCAACCCGTTCCCTTTGTGCTAGATGAACGAACGTCTCTCCACATGCTCAGTTCTGCGAGATAAGTGTGTGTGAAAGCCGTCCTTCAACTAGCTTGTTGGGAACACAAAGTTTCTTTTCACTTGCAAACTCCACTCCATACATATATATGGGGAGGTACTAGCTCCAACTCGGTTTTACAGTGAAAACTGCAGGAACTTCAAACCGGCACTAGGAAACAGACTGAGAAACCAGAGTAAAAGTTTCTCCTGCAACCCGTTCCCTTTGTGCTAGTTGAACGAACGTCTCTCCACATGCTCAGTTCTGAGAGATAAGTGTGTGTGAACGCCGTCCTTCACCTAGCTTGTTGGGAACACAAAGTTTCTTTTCAGTTGCAAACTCCACTCCATACATATATATGGGGAGGTACTAGCTCCAACTCGGTTTTACAGTGAAAACTGCAGGAACTTCAAACCGGCACTAGGAAACAGACTGAGAAACCAGAGTAAAAGTTTCTCCTGCAACCCGTTCCCTTTGTGCTAGATGAACGAACGTCTCTCCACATGCTCAGTTCTGAGAGATAAGTGTGTGTGAAAGCCGTCCTTCACCTAGCTTGTTGGGAACACAAAGTTTCTTTTCAGTTGCAAACTCCACTCCATACATATATATGGGGAGGTACTAGCTCCAACTCGGTTTTACAGTGAAAACTGCAGGAACTTCAAACCGGCACTAGGAAACAGACTGAGAAACCAGAGTAAAAGTTTCTCCTGCAACCCGTTCCCTTTGTGCTAGATGAACGAACGTCTCTCCACATGCTCAGTTCTGCGAGATAAGTGTGTGTGAAAGCCGTCCTTCAAATAGCTTGTTGGGAACACAAAGTTTCTTTTCACTTGCAAACTCCACTCCATGCATATATATGGGGAGGTACTAGCTCCAACTCGGTTTTACAGTGAAAACTGCAGGAACTTCAAACCGGCACTAGGAAACAGACTGAGAAACCAGAGTAAAAGTTTCTCCTGCAACCCGTTCCCTTTGTGCTAGGTGAACGAACGTCTCTCCACATGCTCAGTTCTGAGAGATAAGTGTGTGTGAAAGCCGTCCTTCACCTAGCTTGTTGGGAACACAAAGTTTCTTTTCAGTTGCAAACTCCACTCCATACATATATATGGGGAGGTACTAGCTCCAACTCTGTTTTACAGTGAAAACTGCAGGAAATTCAAACCGGCACTAGGAAACAGCCTGAGAAACCAGAGTAAAAGTTTCTCCTGCAACAAGTTCCCTTTGTGCTAGATGAACGAACGTCTCTCCACATGCTCAGTTCTGAGAGATAACTGTGTGTGAAAGCCGTCCTTCACCTAGCTTGTTGGGAACACAAAGTTTCTTTTCAGTTGCAAACTCCACTCCATACATATATAAGGGGAGGTAGTAGCTCCAACTCGGTTTTACAGTGAAAACTGCAGGAACTTCAAACCGGCACTAGGAAACAGACTGAGAAACCAGAGTAAAAGTTTCTCCTGCAACCCGTTCCCTTTGTGCTAGGTGAACGAACGTCTCTCCACATGCTCAGTTCTGAGAGATAAGTGTGTGTGAAAGCCGTCCTTCACCTAGCTTGTTGGGAACACAAAGTTTCTTTTCAGTTGCAAACTCCACTCCATACATATATATGGGGAGGTACTAGCTCCAACTCGGTTTTACAGTGAAAACTGCAGGAACTTCAAACCGGCACTAGGAAACAGACTGAGAAACCAGAGTAAAAGTTTCTCCTGCAACCCGTTCCCTTTGTGCTAGTTGAACGAACGTCTCTCCACATGCTCAGTTCTGAGAGATAAGTGTGTGTGAAAGCCGTCCTTCACCTAGCTTGTTGGGAAAACAAAGTTTCTTTTCAGTTGCAAACTCCACTCCATACATATATATGGGGAGGTACTAGCTCCAACTCGGTTTTACAGTGAAAACTGCAGGAACTTCAAACCGGCACTAGGAAACAGACTGAGAAACCAGAGTAAAAGTTTCTCCTGCAACCCGTTCCCTTTGTGCTAGTTGAACGAACGTCTCTCCACATGCTCAGTTCTGAGAGATAAGTGTGTGTGAAAGCCGTCCTTCACCTAGCTTGTTGGGAACACAAAGTTTCTTTTCAGTTGCAAACTCCACTCCATTCATATATAAGGGGAGGTAGTAGCTCCAACCCGGTTTTACAGTGAAAACTGCAGGAACTTCAAACCGGCACTAGGAAACAGACTGAGAAACCAGAGTAAAAGTTTCTCCTGCAACCCGTTCCCTTTGTGCTAGATGAACGAACGTCTCTCCACATGCTCAGTTCTGAGAGATAAGTGTGTGTGAAAGCCGTCCTTCACCTAGCTTGTTGGGAACACAAAGTTTCTTTTCAGTTGCAAACTCCACTCCATACATATATATGGGGAGGTACTAGCTCCAACTCGGTTTTACAGTGAAAACTGCAGGAACTTCAAACCGGCACTAGGAAACAGACTGAGAAACCAGAGTAAAAGTTTCTCCTGCAACCCGTTCCCTTTGTGCTAGATGAACGAACGTCTCTCCACATGCTCAGGTCTGCGAGATAAGTGTGTGTGAAAGCAGTCCTTCACCTAGCTTGTTGGGAACACAAAGTTTCTTTTCAGTTGCAAACTCCACTCCATACATATATATGGGGAGGTACTAGCTCCAACTCGGTTTTACAGTGAAAACTGCAGGAACTTCAAATCGGCACTAGGAAACAGACTGAGAAACCAGAGTAAAAGTTTCTCCTGCAACCCGTTCCCTTTGTGCTAGATGAACGAACGTCTCTCCACATGCTCAGTTCTGAGAGATAAGTGTGTGTGAAAGCCGTCCTTCACCTAGCTTGTTGGGAACACAAAGTTTCTTTTCAGTTGCAAACTCCACTCCATACATATATATGGGGAGGTACTAGCTCCAACTCGGTTTTACAGTGAAAACTGCAGGAACTTCAAACCGGCACTAGGAAACAGACTGAGAAACCAGAGTAAAAGTTTCTCCTGCAACCCGTTCCCTTTGTGCTAGATGAACGAACGTCTCTCCACATGCTCAGTTCTGAGAGATAAGTGTGTGTGAAAGCCGTCCTTCACCTAGCTTGTTGGGAACACAAAGTTTCTTTTCAGTTGCAAACTCCACTCCATACATATATATGGGGAGGTAGTAGCTCCAACTCGGTTTTACAGTGAAAACTGCAGGAACTTCAAACCGGCTCTAGGAAACAGACTGAGAAACCAGAGTAAAAGTTTCTCCTGCAACCCGTTCCCTTTGTGCTAGATGAACGAACGTCTCTCCACATGCTCAGTTCTGCGAGATAAGTGTGTGTGAAAGCCGTCCTTCACCTAGCTTGTTGGGAACACAAAGTTTCTTTTCACTTGCAAACTCAACTCCATACATATATATGGGGAGGTACTAGCTCCAACTCGGTTTTACAGTGAAAACTGCAGGAACTTCAAACCGGCACTAGGAAACAGACTGAGAAACCAGAGTAAAAGTTTCTCCTGCAACCCGTTCCCTTTGTGCTAGTTGAACGAACGTCTCTCCACATGCTCAGTTCTGAGAGATAAGTGTGTGTGAAAGCCGTCCTTCACCTAGCTTGTTGGGAACACAAAGTTTCTTTTCAGTTGCAAACTCCACTCCATACATATATATGGGGAGGTACTAGCTCCAACTCGGTTTTACAGTGAAAACTGCAGGAACTTCAAACCGGCACTAGGAAACAGCCTGAGAAACCAGAGTAAAAGTTTCTCCTGCAACCCGTTCCCTTTGTGCTAGATGAACGAACGTCTCTCCACATGCTCAGTTCTGAGAGATAAGTGTGTGTGAAAGCCGTCCTTCACCTAGCTTGTTGGGAACACAAAGTTTCTTTTCAGTTGCAAACTCCACTCCATACATATATATGGGGAGGTACTAGCTCTAACTCGGTTTTACAGTGAAAACTGCAGGAACTTCAAACCGGCACTAGGAAACAGACTGAGAAACCAGAGTAAAAGTTTCTCCTGCAACCCGTTCCCTTTGTGCTAGATGAACGAACGTCTCTCCACATGCTCAGTTCTGAGAGATAAGTGTGTGTGAAAGCCGTCCTTCACCTAGCTTGTTGGGAACACAAAGTTTCTTTTCAGTTGCAAACTCCACTCCATTCATATATAAGGGGAGGTAGTAGCTCCAACCCGGTTTTACAGTGAAAACTGCAGGAACTTCAAACCGGCACTAGGAAACAGACTGAGAAACCAGAGTAAAAGTTTCTCCTGCAACCCGTTCCCTTTGTGCTAGATGAACGAACGTCTCTCCACATGCTCAGTTCTGAGAGATAAGTGTGTGTGAAAGCCGTCCTTCACCTAGCTTGTTGGGAACACAAAGTTTCTTTTCAGTTGCAAACTCCACTCCATACATATATATGGGGAGGTACTAGCTCCAACTCGGTTTTACAGTGAAAACTGCAGGAACTTCAAACCGGCACTAGGAAACAGACTGAGAAACCAGAGTAAAAGTTTCTCCTGCAACCCGTTCCCTTTGTGCTAGATGAACGAACGTCTCTCCACATGCTCAGTTCTGAGAGATAAGTGTGTGTGAAAGCCGTCCTTCACCTAGCTTGTTGGGAACACAAAGTTTCTTTTCAGTTGCAAACTCCACTCCATACATATATATGGGGAGGTACTAGCTCCAACTCGGTTTTACAGTGAAAACTGCAGGAACTTCAAACCGGCACTAGGAAACAGACTGAGAAACCAGAGTAAAAGTTTCTCCTGCAACCCGTTCCCTTTGTGCTAGATGAACGAACGTCTCTCCACATGCTCAGTTCTGAGAGATAAGTGTGTGTGAAAGCCGTCCTTCACCTAGCTTGTTGGGAACACAAAGTTTCTTTTCAGTTGCAAACTCCACTCCATACATATATATGGGGAGGTACTAGCTCCAACTCGGTTTTACAGTGAAAACTGCAGGAACTTCAAACCGGCACTAGGAAACAGACTGAGAAACCAGAGTAAAAGTTTCTCCTGCAACCCGTTCCCTTTGTGCTAGATGAACGAACGTCTCTCCACATGCTCAGTTCTGAGAGATAAGTGTGTGTGAAAGCCGTCCTTCACCTAGCTTGTTGGGAACACAAAGTTTCTTTTCAGTTGCAAACTCCACTCCATACATATATATGGGGAGGTACTAGCTCCAACTCGGTTTTACAGTGAAAACTGCAGGAACTTCAAAACGGCACTAGGAAACAGACTGAGAAACCAGAGTAAAAGTTTCTCCTGCAACCCGTTCCCTTTGTGCTAGATGAACGAACGTCTCTCCACATGCTCAGTTCTGAGAGATAAGTGTGTGTGAAAGCCGTCCTTCACCTAGCTTGTTGGGAACACAAAGTTTCTTTTCAGTTGCAAACTCCACTCCATACATATATATGGGGAGGTACTAGCTCCAACTCGGTTTTACAGTGAAAACTGCAGGAACTTCAAACCGGCACTAGGAAACAGACTGAGAAACCAGAGTAAAAGTTTCTCCTGCAACCCGTTCCCTTTGTGCTAGATGAACGAACGTCTCTCCACATGCTCAGTTCTGCGAGATAAGTGTGTGTGAAAGCCGTCCTTCACCTAGCTTGTTGGGAACACAAAGTTTCTTTTCAGTTGCAAACTCCACTCCATACATATATATGGGGAGGTACTAGCTCCAACTCGGTTTTACAGTGAAAACTGCAGGAACTTCAAATCGGCACTAGGAAACAGACTGAGAAACCAGAGTAAAAGTTTCTCCTGCAACCCGTTCCCTTTGTGCTAGATGAACGAACGTCTCTCCACATGCTCAGTTCTGAGAGATAAGTGTGTGTGAAAGCCGTCCTTCACCTAGCTTGTTGGGAACACAAAGTTTCTTTTCAGTTGCAAACTCCACTCCATTCATATATAAGGGGAGGTAGTAGCTCCAACCCGGTTTTACAGTGAAAACTGCAGGAACTTCAAACCGGCACTAGGAAACAGACTGAGAAACCAGAGTAAAAGTTTCTCCTGCAACCCGTTCCTTTGTGCTAGATGAACGAACGTCTCTCCACATGCTCAGTTCTGAGAGATAAGTGTGTGTGAAAGCCGTCCTTCACCTAGCTTGTTGGGAACACAAAGTTTCTTTTCAGTTGCAAACTCCACTCCATACATATATATGGGGAGGTAGTAGCTCCAACTCGGTTTTACAGTGAAAACTGCAGGAACTTCAAACCGGCTCTAGGAAACAGACTGAGAAACCAGAGTAAAAGTTTCTCCTGCAACCCGTTTCCTTTGTGCTAGATGAACGAACGTCTCTCCACATGCTCAGGTCTGCGAGATAAGTGTGTGTGAAAGCCGTCCTTCACCTAGCTTGTTGGGAACACAAAGTTTCTTTTCAGTTGCAAACTCCACTCCATACATATATATGGGGAGGTACTAGCTCCAACTCGGTTTTACAGTGAAAACTGCAGGAACTTCAAACCGGCACTAGGAAACAGACTGAGAAACCAGAGTAAAAGTTTCTCCTGCAACCCGTTCCCTTTGTGCTAGATGAACGAACGTCTCTCCACATGCTCAGTTCTGAGAGATAAGTGTGTGTGAAAGCCGTCCTTCACCTAGCTTGTTGGGAACACAAAGTTTCTTTTCAGTTGCAAACTCCACTCCATTCATATATAAGGGGAGGTAGTAGCTCCAACCCGGTTTTACAGTGAAAACTGCAGGAACTTCAAACCGGCACTAGGAAACAGACTGAGAAACCAGAGTAAAAGTTTCTCCTGCAACCCGTTCCCTTTGTGCTAGATGAACGAACGTCTCTCCACATGCTCAGTTCTGAGAGATAAGTGTGTGTGAAAGCCGTCCTTCACCTAGCTTGTTGGGAACACAAAGTTTCTTTTCAGTTGCAAACTCCACTCCATACATATATATGGGGAGGTTCTAGCTCCAACTCGGTTTTACAGTGAAAACTGCAGGAACTTCAAACCGGCACTAGGAAACAGACTGAGAAACCAGAGTAAAAGTTTCTCCTGCAACCCGTTCCCTTTGTGCTAGATGAACGAACGTCTCTCCACATGCTCAGTTCTGAGAGATAAGTGTGTGTGAAAGCCGTCCTTCACCTAGCTTGTTGGGAACACAAAGTTTCTTTTCAGTTGCAAACTCCACTCCATACATATATATGGGGAGGTAGTAGCTCCAACCCGGTTTTACAGTGAAAACTGCAGGAACTTCAAACAGGCACTAGGAAACAGACTGAGAAACCAGAGTAAAAGTTTCTCCTGCAACCCGTTCCCTTTGTGCTAGATGAACGAACGTCTCTCCACGTGCTCAGTTCTGAGAGATAAGTGTGTGTGAAAGCCGTCCTTCACCTAGCTTGTTGGGAACACAAAGTTTCTTTTCAGTTGCAAACTCCACTCCATACATATATATGGGGAGGTACTAGCTCCAACTCGGTTTTACAGTGAAAACTGCAGGAACTTCAAACCGGCACTAGGAAACAGACTGAGAAACCAGAGTAAAAGTTTCTCCTGCAACCCGTTCCCTTTGTGCTAGATGAACGAACGTCTCTCCACATGCTCAGTTCTGAGAGATAAGTGTGTGTGAAAGCCGTCCTTCACCTAGCTTGTTGGGAACACAAAGTTTCTTTTCAGTTGCAAACTCCACTCCATACATATATATGGGGAGGTACTAGCTCCAACTCGGTTTTACAGTGAAAACTGCAGGAACTTCAAACCGGCACTAGGAAACAGACTGAGAAACCAGAGTAAAAGTTTCTCCTGCAACCCGTTCCCTTTGTGCTAGATGAACGAACGTCTCTCCACATGCTCAGTTCTGAGAGATAAGTGTGTGTGAAAGCCGTCCTTCACCTAGCTTGTTGGGAACACAAAGTTTCTTTTCAGTTGCAAACTCCACTCCATACATATATATGGGGAGGTACTAGCTCCAACTCGGTTTTACAGTGAAAACTGCAGGAACTTCAAACCGGCACTAGGAAACAGACTGAGAAACCAGAGTAAAAGTTTCTCCTGCAACCCGTTCCCTTTGTGCTAGATGAACGAACGTCTCTCCACATGCTCAGTTCTGAGAGATAAGTGTGTGTGAAAGCCGTCCTTCACCTAGCTTGTTGGGAACACAAAGTTTCTTTTCAGTTGCAAACTCCACTCCATACATATATATGGGGAGGTACTAGCTCCAACTCGGTTTTACAGTGAAAACTGCAGGAACTTCAAATCGGCACTAGGAAACAGACTGAGAAACCAGAGTAAAAGTTTCTCCTGCAACCCGTTCCCTTTGTGCTAGATGAACGAACGTCTCTCCACATGCTCAGTTCTGAGAGATAAGTGTGTGTGAAAGCCGTCCTTCACCTAGCTTGTTGGGAACACAAAGTTTCTTTTCAGTTGCAAACTCCACTCCATTCATATATAAGGGGAGGTAGTAGCTCCAACCCGGTTTTACAGTGAAAACTGCAGGAACTTCAAACCGGCACTAGGAAACAGACTGAGAAACCAGAGTAAAAGTTTCTCCTGCAACCCGTTCCTTTGTGCTAGATGAACGAACGTCTCTCCACATGCTCAGTTCTGAGAGATAAGTGTGTGTGAAAGCCGTCCTTCACCTAGCTTGTTGGGAACACAAAGTTTCTTTTCAGTTGCAAATTCCACTCCATACATATATATGGGGAGGTACTAGCTCCAACTCGGTTTTACAGTGAAAACTGCAGGAACTTCAAACCGGCTCTAGGAAACAGACTGAGAAACCAGAGTAAAAGTTTCTCCTGCAACCCGTTCCCTTTGTGCTAGATGAACGAACGTCTCTCCACATGCTCAGGTCTGCGAGATAAGTGTGTGTGAAAGCCGTCCTTCACCTAGCTTGTTGGGAACACAAAGTTTCTTTTCAGTTGCAAACTCCACTCCATACATATATATGGGGAGGTACTAGCTCCAACTCGGTTTTACAGTGAAAACTGCAGGAACTTCAAACCGGCACTCGGAAACAGACTGAGAAACCAGAGTAAAAGTTTCTCCTGCAACCCGTTCCCTTTGTGCTAGATGAACGAACGTCTCTCCACATGCTCAGTTCTGAGAGATAAGTGTGTGTGAAAGCCGTCCTTCACCTAGCTTGTTGGGAACACAAAGTTTCTTTTCAGTTGCAAACTCCACTCCATTCATATATAAGGGGAGGTAGTAGCTCCAACCCGGTTTTACAGTGAAAACTGCAGGAACTTCAAACCGGCACTAGGAAACAGACTGAGAAACCAGAGTAAAAGTTTCTCCTGCAACCCGTTCCCTTTGTGCTAGATGAATGAACGTCTCTCCACATGCTCAGTTCTGAGAGATAAGTGTGTGTGAAAGCCGTCCTTCACCTAGCTTGTTGGGAACACAAAGTTTCTTTTCAGTTGCAAACTCCACTCCATACATATATATGGGGAGGTTCTAGCTCCAACTCGGTTTTACAGTGAAAACTGCAGGAACTTCAAACCGGCACTAGGAAACAGACTGAGAAACCAGAGTAAAAGTTTCTCCTGCAACCCGTTCCCTTTGTGCTAGGTGAACGAACGTCTCTCCACATGCTCAGTTCTGAGAGATAAGTGTGTGTGAAAGCCGTCCTTCACCTAGCTTGTTGGGAACACAAAGTTTCTTTTCAGTTGCAAACTCCACTCCATACATATATATGGGGAGGTACTAGCTCCAACTCGGTTTTACAGTGAAAACTGCAGGAACTTCAAACCGGCACTAGGAAACAGACTGAGAAACCAGAGTAAAAGTTTCTCCTGCAACCCGTTCCCTTTGTGCTAGATGAACGAACGTCTCTCCACGTGCTCAGTTCTGAGAGATAAGTGTGTGTGAAAGCCGTCCTTCACCTAGCTTGTTGGGAACACAAAGTTTCTTTTCAGTTGCAAACTCCACTCCATACATATATATGGGGAGGTACTAGCTCCAACTCGGTTTTACAGTGAAAACTGCAGGAACTTCAAACCGGCACTAGGAAACAGACTGAGAAACCAGAGTAAAAGTTTCTCCTGCAACCCGTTCCCTTTGTGCTAGATGAACGAACGTCTCTCCACATGCTCAGTTCTGAGAGATAAGTGTGTGTGAAAGCCGTCCTTCACCTAGCTTGTTGGGAACACAAAGTTTCTTTTCAGTTGCAAACTCCACTCCATACATATATATGGGGAGGTACTAGCTCCAACTCGGTTTTACAGTGAAAACTGCAGGAACTTCAAACCGGCACTAGGAAACAGACTGAGAAACCAGAGTAAAAGTTTCTCCTGCAACCCGTTCCCTTTGTGCTAGATGAACGAACGTCTCTCCACATGCTCAGTTCTGAGAGATAAGTGTGTGTGAAAGCCGTCCTTCACCTAGCTTGTTGGGAACACAAAGTTTCTTTTCAGTTGCAAACTCCACTCCATACATATATATGGGGAGGTACTAGCTCCAACTCGGTTTTACAGTGAAAACTGCAGGAACTTCAAACCGGCACTAGGAAACAGACTGAGAAACCAGAGTAAAAGTTTCTCCTGCAACCCGTTCCCTTTGTGCTAGATGAACGAACGTCTCTCCACATGCTCAGTTCTGAGAGATAAGTGTGTGTGAAAGCCGTCCTTCACCTAGCTTGTTGGGAACACAAAGTTTCTTTTCAGTTGCAAACTCCACTCCATACATATATATGGGGAGGTACTAGCTCCAACTCGGTTTTACAGTGAAAACTGCAGGAACTTCAAATCGGCACTAGGAAACAGACTGAGAAACCAGAGTAAAAGTTTCTCCTGCAACCCGTTCCCTTTGTGCTAGATGAACGAACGTCTCTCCACATGCTCAGTTCTGAGAGATAAGTGTGTGTGAAAGCCGTCCTTCACCTAGCTTGTTGGGAACACAAAGTTTCTTTTCAGTTGCAAACTCCACTCCATTCATATATAAGGGGAGGTAGTAGCTCCAACCCGGTTTTACAGTGAAAACTGCAGGAACTTCAAACCGGCACTAGGAAACAGACTGAGAAACCAGAGTAAAAGTTTCTCCTGCAACCCGTTCCTTTGTGCTAGATGAACGAACGTCTCTCCACATGCTCAGTTCTGAGAGATAAGTGTGTGTGAAAGCCGTCCTTCACCTAGCTTGTTGGGAACACAAAGTTTCTTTTCAGTTGCAAATTCCACTCCATACATATATATGGGGAGGTACTAGCTCCAACTCGGTTTTACAGTGAAAACTGCAGGAACTTCAAACCGGCTCTAGGAAACAGACTGAGAAACCAGAGTAAAAGTTTCTCCTGCAACCCGTTCCCTTTGTGCTAGATGAACGAACGTCTCTCCACATGCTCAGGTCTGCGAGATAAGTGTGTGTGAAAGCCGTCCTTCACCTAGCTTGTTGGGAACACAAAGTTTCTTTTCAGTTGCAAACTCCACTCCATACATATATATGGGGAGGTACTAGCTCCAACTCGGTTTTACAGTGAAAACTGCAGGAACTTCAAACCGGCACTCGGAAACAGACTGAGAAACCAGAGTAAAAGTTTCTCCTGCAACCCGTTCCCTTTGTGCTAGATGAACGAACGTCTCTCCACATGCTCAGTTCTGAGAGATAAGTGTGTGTGAAAGCCGTCCTTCACCTAGCTTGTTGGGAACACAAAGTTTCTTTTCAGTTGCAAACTCCACTCCATTCATATATAAGGGGAGGTAGTAGCTCCAACCCGGTTTTACAGTGAAAACTGCAGGAACTTCAAACCGGCACTAGGAAACAGACTGAGAAACCAGAGTAAAAGTTTCTCCTGCAACCCGTTCCCTTTGTGCTAGATGAATGAACGTCTCTCCACATGCTCAGTTCTGAGAGATAAGTGTGTGTGAAAGCCGTCCTTCACCTAGCTTGTTGGGAACACAAAGTTTCTTTTCAGTTGCAAACTCCACTCCATACATATATATGGGGAGGTTCTAGCTCCAACTCGGTTTTACAGTGAAAACTGCAGGAACTTCAAACCGGCACTAGGAAACAGACTGAGAAACCAGAGTAAAAGTTTCTCCTGCAACCCGTTCCCTTTGTGCTAGGTGAACGAACGTCTCTCCACATGCTCAGTTCTGAGAGATAAGTGTGTGTGAAAGCCGTCCTTCACCTAGCTTGTTGGGAACACAAAGTTTCTTTTCAGTTACAAACTCCACTCCATACATATATATGGGGAGGTACTAGCTCCAACTCGGTTTTACAGTGAAAACTGCAGGAACTTCAAACCGGCACTAGGAAACAGACTGAGAAACCAGAGTAAAAGTTTCTCCTGCAACCCGTTCCCTTTGTGCTAGATGAACGAACGTCTCTCCACGTGCTCAGTTCTGAGAGATAAGTGTGTGTGAAAGCCGTCCTTCACCTAGCTTGTTGGGAACACAAAGTTTCTTTTCAGTTGCAAACTCCACTCCATACATATATATGGGGAGGTACTAGCTCCAACTCGGTTTTACAGTGAAAACTGCAGGAACTTCAAACCGGCACTAGGAAACAGACTGAGAAACCAGAGTAAAAGTTTCTCCTGCAACCCGTTCCCTTTGTGCTAGATGAACGAACGTCTCTCCACATGCTCAGTTCTGAGAGATAAGTGTGTGTGAAAGCCGTCCTTCACCTAGCTTGTTGGGAACACAAAGTTTCTTTTCAGTTGCAAACTCCACTCCATACATATATATGGGGAGGTACTAGCTCCAACTCGGTTTTACAGTGAAAACTGCAGGAACTTCAAATCGGCACTAGGAAACAGACTGAGAAACCAGAGTAAAAGTTTCTCCTGCAACCCGTTCCCTTTGTGCTAGATGAACGAACGTCTCTCCACATGCTCAGTTCTGAGAGATAAGTGTGTGTGAAAGCCGTCCTTCACCTAGCTTGTTGGGAACACAAAGTTTCTTTTCAGTTGCAAACTCCACTCCATTCATATATAAGGGGAGGTAGTAGCTCCAACCCGGTTTTACAGTGAAAACTGCAGGAACTTCAAACCGGCACTAGGAAACAGACTGAGAAACCAGAGTAAAAGTTTCTCCTGCAACCCGTTCCTTTGTGCTAGATGAACGAACGTCTCTCCACATGCTCAGTTCTGAGAGATAAGTGTGTGTGAAAGCCGTACTTCACCTAGCTTGTTGGGAAATCAAAGTTTCTTTTCAGTTGCAAACTCCACTCCATACATATATATGGGGAGGTACTAGCTCCAACTCGGTTTTACAGTGAAAACTGCAGGAACTTCAAACCGGCTCTAGGAAACAGACTGAGAAACCAGAGTAAAAGTTTCTCCTGCAACCCGTTCCCTTTGTGCTAGATGAACGAACGTCTCTCCACATGCTCAGTTCTGCGAGATAAGTGTGTGTGAAAGCCGTCCTTCACCTAGCTTGTTGGGAACACAAAGTTTCTTTTCAGTTGCAAACTCCACTCCATACATATATATGGGGAGGTACTAGCTCCAACTCGGTTTTACAGTGAAAACTGCAGGAACTTCAAACCGGCACTAGGAAACAGACTGAGAAACCAGAGTAAAAGTTTCTCCTGCAACCCGTTCCCTTTGTGCTAGTTGAACGAACGTCTCTCCACATGCTCAGTTCTGAGAGATAAGTGTGTGTGAAAGCCGTCCTTCACCTAGCTTGTTGGGAACACAAAGTTTCTTTTCAGTTGCAAACTCCACTCCATACATATATATGGGGAGGTACTAGCTCCAACTCGGTTTTACAGTGAAAACTGCAGGAACTTCAAACCGGCACTAGGAAACAGACTGAGAAACCAGAGTAAAAGTTTCTCCTGCAACCCGTTCCCTTTGTGCTAGATGAACGAACGTCTCTCCACATGCTCAGTTCTGAGAGATAAGTGTGTGTGAAAGCCGTCCTTCACCTAGCTTGTTGGGAACACAAAGTTTCTTTTCAGTTGCAAACTCCACTCCATACATATATATGGGGAGGTACTAGCTCTAACTCGGTTTTACAGTGAAAACTGCAGGAACTTCAAACCGGCACTAGGAAACAGACTGAGAAACCAGAGTAAAAGTTTCTCCTGCAACCCGTTCCCTTTGTGCTAGATGAACGAACGTCTCTCCACATGCTCAGTTCTGAGAGATAAGTGTGTGTGAAAGCCGTCCTTCACCTAGCTTGTTGGGAACACAAAGTTTCTTTTCAGTTGCAAACTCCACTCCATTCATATATAAGGGGAGGTAGTAGCTCCAACCCGGTTTTACAGTGAAAACTGCAGGAACTTCAAACCGGCACTAGGAAACAGACTGAGAAACCAGAGTAAAAGTTTCTCCTGCAACCCGTTCCCTTTGTGCTAGATGAACGAACGTCTCTCCACATGCTCAGTTCTGAGAGATAAGTGTGTGTGAAAGCCGTCCTTCACCTAGCTTGTTGGGAACACAAAGTTTCTTTTCAGTTGCAAACTCCACTCCATACATATATATGGGGAGGTACTAGCTCCAACTCGGTTTTACAGTGAAAACTGCAGGAACTTCAAACCGGCACTAGGAAACAGACTGAGAAACCAGAGTAAAAGTTTCTCCTGCAACCCGTTCCCTTTGTGCTAGATGAACGAACGTCTCTCCACATGCTCAGTTCTGAGAGATAAGTGTGTGTGAAAGCCGTCCTTCACCTAGCTTGTTGGGAACACAAAGTTTCTTTTCAGTTGCAAACTCCACTCCATACATATATATGGGGAGGTACTAGCTCCAACTCGGTTTTACAGTGAAAACTGCAGGAACTTCAAACCGGCACTAGGAAACAGACTGAGAAACCAGAGTAAAAGTTTCTCCTGCAACCCGTTCCCTTTGTGCTAGATGAACGAACGTCTCTCCACGTGCTCAGTTCTGAGAGATAAGTGTGTGTGAAAGCCGTCCTTCACCTAGCTTGTTGGGAACACAAAGTTTCTTATCAGTTGCAAACTCCACTCCATACATATATATGGGGAGGTACTAGCTCCAACTCGGTTTTACAGTGAAAACTGCAGGAACTTCAAACCGGCACTAGGAAACAGAATGAGAAAGCAGAGTAAAAGTTTCTCCTGCAACCCGTTCCCTTTGTGCTAGATGAACGAACGTCTCTCCACATGCTCAGTTCTGAGAGATAAGTGTGTGTGAAAGCCGTCCTTCACCTAGCTTGTTGGGAACACAAAGTTTCTTTTCAGTTGCAAACTCCACTCCATACATATATATGGGGAGGTACTAGCTCCAACTCGGTTTTACAGTGAAAACTGCAGGAACTTCAAACCGGCACTAGGAAACAGACTGAGAAACCAGAGTAAAAGTTTCTCCTGCAACCCGTTCCCTTTGTGCTAGATGAACGAACGTCTCTCCACATGCTCAGTTCTGAGAGATAAGTGTGTGTGAAAGCCGTCCTTCACCTAGCTTGTTGGGAACACAAAGTTTCTTTTCAGTTGCAAACTCCACTCCATACATATATATGGGGAGGTACTAGCTCCAACTCGGTTTTACAGTGAAAACTGCAGGAACTTCAAACCGGCACTAGGAAACAGACTGAGAAACCAGAGTAAAAGTTTCTCCTGCAACCCGTTCCCTTTGTGCTAGATGAACGAACGTCTCTCCACATGCTCAGTTCTGAGAGATATGTGTGTGTGAAAGCCGTACTTCACCTAGCTTGTTGGGAAATCAAAGTTTCTTTTCAGTTGCAAACTCCACTCCATACATATATATGGGGAGGTACTAGCTCCAACTCGGTTTTACAGTGAAAACTGCAGGAACTTCAAACCGGCACTAGGAAACAGACTGAGAAACCAGAGTAAAAGTTTCTCCTGCAACCCGTTCCCTTTGTGCTAGATGAACGAACGTCTCTCCACATGCTCAGTTCTGCGAGATAAGTGTGTGTGAAAGCCGTCCTTCACCTAGCTTGTTGGGAACACAAAGTTTCTTTTCAGTTGCAAACTCCACTCCATACATATATATGGGGAGGTACTAGCTCCAACTCGGTTTTACAGTGAAAACTGCAGGAACTTCAAACCGGCACTAGGAAACAGACTGAGAAACCAGAGTAAAAGTTTCTCCTGCAACCCGTTCCCTTTGTGCTAGATGAACGAACGTCTCTCCACATGCTCAGTTCTGAGAGATAAGTGTGTGTGAAAGCCGTCCTTCACCTAGCTTGTTGGGAACACAAAGTTTCTTTTCAGTTGCAAACTCCACTCCATACATATATAAGGGGAGGTAGTAGCTCCAACTCGGTTTTACAGTGAAAACTGCAGGAACTTCAAACCGGCACTAGGAAACAGAATGAGAAACCAGAGTAAAAGTTTCTCCTGCAACCCGTTCCCTTTGTGCTAGGTGAACGAACGTCTCTCCACATGCTCAGTTCTGAGAGATAAGTGTGTGTGAAAGCCGTCCTTCACCTAGCTTGTTGGGAACACAAAGTTTCTTTTCAGTTGCAAACTCCACTCCATACATATATATGGGGAGGTACTAGCTCCAACTCTGTTTTACAGTGAAAACTGCAGGAACTTCAAACCGGCACTAGGAAACAGCCTGAGAAACCAGAGTAAAAGTTTCTCCTGCAACAAGTTCCCTGTGTGCTAGATGAACGAACGTCTCTCCACATGCTCAGTTCTGAGAGATAAGTGTGTGTGAAAGCCGTCCTTCACCTAGCTTGTTGGGAACACAAAGTTTCTTTTCAGTTGCAAACTCCACTCCATACATATATAAGGGGAGGTAGTAGCTCCAACTCGGTTTTACAGTGAAAACTGCAGGAACTTCAAACCGGCACTAGGAAACAGACTGAGAAACCAGAGTAAAAGTTTCTCCTGCAACCCGTTCCCTTTGTGCTAGATGAACGAACGTCTCTCCACATGCTCAGTTCTGAGAGATAAGTGTGTGTGAAAGCCGTCCTTCACCTAGCTTGTTGGGAACACAAAGTTTCTTTTCAGTTGCAAACTCCACTCCATGCATATATAAGGGGAGGTACTAGCTCCAACTCGGTTTTACAGTGAAAACTGCAGGAACTTCAAACCGGCACTAGGAAACAGACTGAGAAACCAGAGTAAAAGTTTCTCCTGCAACCCGTTCCCTTTGTGCTAGATGAACGAACGTCTCTCCACATGCTCAGTTCTGAGAGATAAGTGTGTGTGAAAGCCGTCCTTCACCTAGCTTGTTGGGAACACAAAGTTTCTTTTCAGTTGCAAACTCCACTCCATACATATATATGGGGAGGTACTAGCTCCAACTCGGTTTTACAGTGAAAACTGCAGGAACTTCAAACCGGCACTAGGAAACAGACTGAGAAACCAGAGTAAAAGTTTCTCCTGCAACCCGTTCCCTTTGTGCTAGATGAAAGAACGTCTCTCCACATGCTCAGTTCTGAGAGATAAGTGTGTGTGAAAGCCGTCCTTCACCTAGCTTGTTGGGAACACAAAGTTTCTTTTCAGTTGCAAACTCCACTCCATACATATATATGGGGAGGTACTAGCTCCAACTCGGTTTTACAGTGAAAACTGCAGGAACTTCAAACCGGCACTAGGAAACAGACTGAGAAACCAGAGTAAAAGTTTCTCCTGCAACCCGTTCCCTTTGTGCTAGATGAACGAACGTCTCTCCACGTGCTCAGTTCTGAGAGATAAGTGTGTGTGAAAGCCGTCCTTCACCTAGCTTGTTGGGAACACAAAGTTTCTTTTCAGTTGCAAACTCCACTCCATACATATATATGGGGAGGTACTAGCTCCAACTCGGTTTTACAGTGAAAACTGCAGGAACTTCAAACCGGCACTAGGAAACAGACTGAGAAACCAGAGTAAAAGTTTCTCCTGCAACCCGTTCCCTTTGTGCTAGATGAACGAACGTCTCTCCACATGCTCAGTTCTGAGAGATAAGTGTGTGTGAAAGCCGTCCTTCACCTAGCTTGTTGGGAACACAAAGTTTCTTTTCAGTTGCAAACTCCACTCCATACATATATAAGGGGAGGTACTAGCTCCAACTCGGTTTTACAGTGAAAACTGCAGGAACTTCAAACCGGCACTAGGAAACAGACTGAGAAACCAGAGTAAAAGTTTCTCCTGCAACCCGTTCCCTTTGTGCTAGATGAACGAACGTCTCTCCACATGCTCAGTTCTGAGAGATAAGTGTGTGTGAAAGCCGTCCTTCACCTAGCTTGTTGGGAACACAAAGTTTCTTTTCAGTTGCAAACTCCACTCCATACATATATATGGGGAGGTACTAGCTCCAACTCGGTTTTACAGTGAAAACTGCAGGAACTTCAAACCGGCACTAGGAAACAGCCTGAGAAACCAGAGTAAAAGTTTCTCCTGCAACCCGTTCCCTTTGTGCTAGATGAACGAACGTCTCTCCACATGCTCAGTTCTGAGAGATATGTGTGTGTGAAAGCCGTCCTTCACCTAGCTTGTTGGGAAATCAAAGTTTCTTTTCAGTTGCAAACTCCACTCCATACATATATATGGGGAGGTACTAGCTCCAACTCGGTTTTACAGTGAAAACTGCAGGAACTTCAAACCGGCACTAGGAAACAGACTGAGAAACCAGAGTAAAAGTTTCTCCTGCAACCCGTTCCCTTTGTGCTAGATGAACGAACGTCTCTCCACATGCTCAGTTCTGCGAGATAAGTGTGTGTGAAAGCCGTCCTTCACCTAGCTTGTTGGGAACACAAAGTTTCTTTTCAGTTGCAAACTCCACTCCATACATATATATGGGGAGGTACTAGCTCCAACTCGGTTTTACAGTGAAAACTGCAGGAACTTCAAACCGGCACTAGGAAACAGACTGAGAAACCAGAGTAAAAGTTTCTCCTGCAACCCGTTCCCTTTGTGCTAGATGAACGAACGTCTCTCCACATGCTCAGTTCTGAGAGATAAGTGTGTGTGAAAGCCGTCCTTCACCTAGCTTGTTGGGAACACAAAGTTTCTTTTCAGTTGCAAACTCCACTCCATACATATATAAGGGGAGGTAGTAGCTCCAACCCGGTTTTACAGTGAAAACTGCAGGAACTTCAAACCGGCACTAGGAAACAGACTGAGAAACCAGAGTAAAAGTTTCTCCTGCAACCCGTTCCCTTTGTGCTAGGTGAACGAACGTCTCTCCACATGCTCAGTTCTGAGAGATAAGTGTGTGTGAAAGCCGTCCTTCACCTAGCTTGTTGGGAACACAAAGTTTCTTTTCAGTTGCAAACTCCACTCCATACATATATATGGGGAGGTACTAGCTCCAACTCGGTTTTACAGTGAAAACTGCAGGAACTTAAAACCGGCACTAGGAAACAGCCTGAGAAACCAGAGTAAAAGTTCTCCTGCAACAAGTTCCCTGTGTGCTAGATGAACGAACGTCTCTCCACATGCTCAGTTCTGAGAGATAAGTGTGTGTGAAAGCCGTCCTTCACCTAGCTTGTTGGGAACACAAAGTTTCTTTTCAGTTGCAAACTCCACTCCATACATATATAAGGGGAGGTAGTAGCTCCAACTCGGTTTTACAGTGAAAACTGCAGGAACTTCAAACCGGCACTAGGAAACAGACTGAGAAACCAGAGTAAAAGTTTCTCCTGCAACCCGTTCCCTTTGTGCTAGATGAACGAACGTCTCTCCACATGCTCAGTTCTGAGAGATATGTGTGTGTGAAAGCCGTCCTTCACCTAGCTTGTTGGGAACACAAAGTTTCTTTTCAGTTGCAAACTCAACTTCATAAATATATATGGGGAGGTACTAGCTCCAACTCGGTTTTACAGTGAAAACTGCAGGAACTTCAAACCGGCACTAGGAAACAGACTGAGAAACCAGAGTAAAAGTTTCTCCTGCAACCCGTTCCCTTTGTGCTAGATGAACGAACGTCTCTCCACATGCTCAGTTCTGCGAGATAAGTGTGTGTGAAAGCCGTCCTTCACCTAGCTTGTTGGGAACACAAAGTTTCTTTTCAGTTGCAAACTCCACTCCATACATATATATGGGGAGGTACTAGCTCCAACTCGGTTTTACAGTGAAAACTGCAGGAACTTCAAACCGGCACTAGGAAACAGACTGAGAAACCAGAATAAAAGTTTCTCCTGCAACCCGTTCCCTTTGTGCTAGATGAACGAACGTCTCTCCACATGCTCAGTTCTGAGAGATAAGTGTGTGTGAAAGCCGTCCTTCACCTAGCTTGTTGGGAACACAAAGTTTCTTTTCAGTTGCAAACTCCACTCCATACATATATAAGGGGAGGTACTAGCTCCAACTCGGTTTTACAGTGAAAACTGGAGGAACTTCAAACCCGCACTAGGAAACAGACTGAGAAACCAGAGTAAAAGTTTCTCCTGCAACCCGTTTCCTTTGTGCTAGATGAACGAACGTCTCTCCACATGCTCAGTTCTGAGAGATAAGTGTGTGTGAAAGCCGTCCTTCACCTAGCTTGTTGGGAACACAAAGTTTCTTTTCAGTTGCAAACTCCACTCCATACATATATATGGGGAGGTACTAGCTCCAACTCTGTTTTACAGTGAAAACTGCAGGAACTTCAAACCGGCACTAGGAAACAGACTGAGAAACCAGAGTAAAAGTTTCTCCTGCAACCCGTTCCCTTTGTGCTAGATGAACGAACGTCTCTCCACATGCTCAGTTCTGAGAGATAAGTGTGTGTGAAAGCCGTCCTTCACCTAGCTTGTTGGGAACACAAAGTTTCTTTTCAGTTGCAAACTCCACTCCATACATATATATGGGGAGGTACTAGCTCCAACTCGGTTTTACAGTGAAAACTGCAGGAACTTCAAACCGGCACTAGGAAACAGACTGAGAAACCAGAGTAAAAGTTTCTCCTGCAACCCGTTCCCTTTGTGCTAGATGAACGAACGTCTCTCCACATGCTCAGTTCTGAGAGATAAGTGTGTGTGAAAGCCGTCCTTCACCTAGCTTGTTGGAAACACAAAGTTTCTTTTCAGTTGCAAACTCCACTCCATTCATATATAAGGGGAGGCAGTAGCTCCAACCCGGTTTTACAGTGAAAACTGCAGGAACTTCAAACCGGCACTAGGAAACAGACTGAGAAACCAGAGTAAAAGTTTCTCCTGCAACCCGTTCCCTTTGTGCTAGATGAACGAACGTCTCTCCACATGCTCAGTTCTGAGAGATAAGTGTGTGTGAAAGCCGTCCTTCACCTAGCTTGTTGGGAACACAAAGTTTCTTTTCAGTTGCAAACTCCACTCCATACATATATATGGGGAGGTACTAGCTCCAACTCTGTTTTACAGTGAAAACTGCAGGAACTTCAAACCGGCACTAGGAAACAGACTGAGAAACCAGAGTAAAAGTTTCTCCTGCAACCCGTTCCCTTTGTGCTAGGTGAACGAACGTCTCTCCACATGCTCCGTTCTGAGAGATAAGTGTGTGTGAAAGCCGTCCTTCACCTAGCTTGTTGGCAACACAAAGTTTCTTTTCAGTTGCAAACTCCACTCCATACATATATATGGGGAGGTACTAGCTCCAACTCGGTTTTACAGTGAAAACTGCAGGAACTTCAAACCGGCACTAGGAAACAGACTGAGAAACCAGAGTAAAAGTTTCTCCTGCAAACCGTTTCCTTTGTGCTAGTTGAACGAACGTCTCTCCACATGCTCAGTTCTGAGAGATAAGTGTGTGTGAAAGCCGTCCTTCACCTAGCTTGTTGGGAACACAAAGTTTCTTTTCAGTTGCAAACTCCACTCCTTACATATATATGGGGAGGTGCTTGTTCCAACACGGTTTTACAGTGAAAACTGCAGGAACTTCAAACCGGCACTAGGAAACAGACTGAGAACCAGAGTATAAGTTTCTCCTGCAACCCGTTCCCTTTGTGCTAGATGAACGAACGTCTCTCCACATGCTCAATTCTGAGAGATAAGTGTGTGTGAAAGCCGTCCTTCACCTAGTTTGTTGGGAACACAAAGTTTCTTTTCAGTTGCAAACTCCACTCCATACATATATATGGGGAGGTACTAGCTCCAACTCGGTTTTACAGTGAAAACTGCAGGAACTTCAAACCGGCACTAGGAAACAGACTGAGAAACCAGAATAAAAGTTTCTCCTGCAACCCGTTCCCTTTGTGCTAGATGAACGAACGTCTCTCCACATGCTCAGTTCTGAGAGATAAGTGTGTGTGAAAGCCGTCCTTCACCTAGCTTGTTGGGAACACAAAGTTTCTTTTCAGTTGCAAACTCCACTCCTTACATATATATGGGGAGGTGCTTGCTCCAACTCGGTTTTACAGTGAAAACTGCAGGAACTTCAAACCGGCACTAGGAAACAGACTGAGAAACCAGAGTAAAAGTTTCTCCTGCAACCCGTTCCCTTTGTGCTAGGTGAACGAACGTCTCTCCACATGCTCAGTTCTGAGAGATAAGTGTGTGTCAAAGCCGTCCTTCACCTAGTTTGTTGGGAACACAAAGTTTCTTTTCAGTTGCAAACTCCACTCCATACATATATATGGGGAGGTACTAGCTCCAACTCGGTTTTACAGTGAAAACTGCAGGAACTTCAAACCGGCACTAGAAACAGACTGAGAAACCAGAATAAAAGTTTCTCCTGCAACCCGTTCCCTTTGTGCTAGATGAACGAACGTCTCTCCACATGCTCAGTTCTGAGAGATAAGTGTGTGTGAAAGCCGTCCTTCACCTAGCTTGTTGGGAACACAAAGTTTCTTTTCAGTTGCAAACTCCACTCCATACATATATATGGGGAGGTACTAGCTCCAACTCGGTTTTACAGTGAAAACTGCAGGAACTTCAAACCGGCACTAGGAAACAGACTGAGAAACCAGAGTAAAAGTTTCTCCTGCAACCCGTTCCCTTTGTGCTAGATGAACGAACGTCTCTCCACATGCTCAGTTCTGAGAGATAAGTGTGTGTGAAAGCCGTCCTTCACCTAGCTTGTTGGGAACACAAAGTTTCTTTTCAGTTGCAAACTCCACTCCATACATTTATATGGGGAGGTACCAGCTCCAACTCGGTTTTACAGTGAAAACTGCAGGAACTTCAAACCGGCACTAGGAAACAGACTGAGAAACCAGAGAAAAAGTTTCTCCTGCAACCCGTTTCCTTTGTGCTAGGTGAACGAACGTCTCTCCACATGCTCAGTTCTGAGAGATAAGTGTGTGTGAAAGCCGTCCTTCACCTAGCTTGTTGGGAACACAAAGTTTCTTTTCAGTTGCAAACTCCACTCCATACATATATATGGGGAGGTACTAGCTCCAACTCGGTTTTACAGTGAAAACTGCAGGAACTTCAAACCGGCACTAGGAAACAGACTGAGAAACCAGAGTAAAAGTTTCTCCTGCAACCCGTTCCCTTTGTGCTAGATGAACGAACGTCTCTCCACATGCTCAGTTCTGAGAGATAAGTGTGTGTGAAAGCCGTCCTTCACCTAGCTTGTTGGGAACACAAAGTTTCTTTTCAGTTGCAAACTCCACTCCATACATATATATGGGGAGGTACTAGCTCCAACTCGGTTTTACAGTGAAAACTGCAGGAACTTCAAACCGGCAGTAGGAAAAAGACTGAGAAACCAGAGTAAATGTTTCTCCTGCAACCCGTTCCCTTTGTGCTAGATGAACGAACGTCTCTCCACATGCTCAGTTCTGAGAGATAAGTGTGTGTGAAAGCCGTCCTTCACCTAGCTTGTTGGGAACACAAAGTTTCTTTTCAGTTGCAAACTCCACTCCATACATATATATGGGGAGGTACTAGCTCCAACTCGGTTTTACAGTGAAAACTGCAGGAACTTCAAACCGGCACTAGGAAACAGACTGAGAAACCAGAGTAAAAGATTCTCCTGCAACCCGTTCCCTTTGTGCTAGGTGAACGAACGTCTCTCCACATGCTCAGTTCTGAGAGATAAGTGTGTGTGAAAGCCGTCCTTCACCTAGCTTGTTGGGAACACAAAGTTTCTTTTCAGTTGCAAACTCCACTCCATTCATATATAAGGGGAGGTAGTAGCTCCAACCCGGTTTTCCAGTGAAAACTGCAGGAACTTCAAACCGGCACTAGGAAACAGACTGAGAAACCAGAGTAAAAGTTTCTCCTGCAACCCGTTCCCTTTGTGCTAGATGAACGAACGTCTCTCCACATGCTCAGTTCTGAGAGATAAGTGTGTGTGAAAGCCGTCCTTCACCTAGCTTGTTGGGAACACAAAGTTTCTTTTCAGTTGCAAACTCCACTCCATACATATATATGGGGAGGTACTAGCTCCAACTCGGTTTTACAGTGAAAACTGCAGGAACTTCAAACCGGCACTAGGAAACAGACTGAGAAACCAGAATAAAAGTTTCTCCTGCAACCCGTTCCCTTTGTGCTAGGTGAACGAACGTCTCTCCACATGCTCAGTTCTGAGAGATAAGTGTGTGTGAAAGCCGTCCTTCACCTAGCTTGTTGGGAACACAAAGTTTCTTTTCAGTTGCAAACTCCACTCCATACATATATATGGGGAGGTACTAGCTCCAACTCGGTTTTACAGTGAAAACTGCAGGAACTTCAAACCGGCACTAGGAAACAGACTGAGAAACCAGAGTAAAAGTTTCTCCTGCAACCCGTTCCCTTTGTGCTAGGTGAACGAACGTCTCTCCACATGCTCAGTTCTGAGAGATAAGTGTGTGTGAAAGCCGTCCTTCACCTAGCTTGTTGGGAACACAAAGTTTCTTTTCAGTTGCAAACTCCACTCCATACATATATATGGGGAGGTACTAGCTCCAACTCGGTTTTACAGTGAAAACTGCAGGAACTTCAAACCGGCACTAGGAAACAGACTGAGAAACCAGAGTAAAAGTTTCTCCTGCAACCCGTTCCCTTTGTGCTAGATGAACGAACGTCTCTCCACATGCTCAGTTCTGAGAGATAAGTTTGTGTGAAAGCCGTCCTTCACCTAGCTTGTTGGGAACACAAAGTTTCTTTTCAGTTGCAAACTCCACTCCATACATATATATGGAGAGGTACTAGCTCCAACTCGGTTTTACAGTGAAAACTGCAGGAACTTCAAACCGGCACTAGGAAACAGACTGAGAAACCAGAGTAAAAGTTTCTCCTGCAACCCGTTCCCTTTGTGCTAGGTGAACGAACGTCTCTCCACATGCTCAGTTCTGAGAGATAAGTGTGTGTGAAAGCCGTCCTTCACCTAGCTTGTTGGGAACACAAAGTTTCTTTTCAGTTGCAAACTCCACTCCATACATATATATGGGGAGGTACTAGCTCCAACTCGATTTTACAGTGAAAACTGCAGGAACTTCAAACCGGCACTAGGAAACAGACTGAGAAACCAGAGTAAAAGTTTCTCCTGCAACCCGTTCCCTTTGTGCTAGATGAACGAACGTCTCTCCACATGCTCAGTTCTGAGAGATAAGTGTGTGTGAAAGCCGTCCTTCACCTAGCTTGTTGGGAACACAAAGTTTCTTTTCAGTTGCAAACTCCACTCCATACATATATATGGGGAGGTACTAGCTCCAACTCGGTTTTACAGTGAAAACTGCAGGAACTTCAAACCGGCACTAGGAAACAGACTGAGAAACCAGAGTAAAAGTTTCTCCTGCAACCCGTTCCCTTTGTGCTAGGTGAACGAACGTCTCTCCACATGCTCAGTTCTGAGAGATAAGTGTGTGTGAAAGCCGCCCTTCACCTAACTTGTTGGGAACACAAAGTTTCTTTTCAGTTGCAAACTCCACTCCATACATATATATGGGGAGGTACTAGCTCCAACTCGGTTTTACAGTGAAAACTGCAGGAACTTCAAACCGGCACTAGGAAACAGACTGAGAAACCAGAGTAAAAGTTTCTCCTGCAACCCGTTCCCTTTGTGCTAGGTGAACGAACGTCTCTCCACATGCTCAGTTCTGAGAGATAAGTGTGTGTGAAAGCCGTCCTTCACCTAGCTTGTTGGGAACACAAAGTTTCTTTTCAGTTGCAAACTCCACTCCATACATATATATGGGGAGGTACTAGCTCCAACTCGGTTTTACAGTGAAAACTGCAGGAACTTCAAACCGGCACTAGGAAACAGACTGAGAAACCAGAGTAAAAGTTTCTCCTGCGAACCTTTTCCTTTGTGCTAGGTGAACGAACGTCTCTCCACATGCTCAGTTCTGAGAGATAAGTGTGTGTGAAAGCCGTCCTTCACCTAGCTTGTTGGGAACACAAAGTTTCTTTTCAGTTGCAAACTCCACTCCATACATATATATGGGGAGGTACTAGCTCCAACTCGGTTTTACAGTGAAAACTGCAGGAACTTCAAACCGGCACTAGGAAACAGACTGAGAAACCAGAGTAAAAGTTTCTCCTGCAACCCTTTTCCTTTGTGCTAGGTGAACGAACGTCTCTCCACATGCTCAGTTCTGAGAGATAAGTGTGTGTGAAAGCCGTCCTTCACCTAGCTTGTTGGGAACACAAAGTTTCTTTTCAGTTGCAAACTCCACTCCATACATATATATGGGGAGGTACTAGCTCCAACTCGGTTTTACAGTGAAAACTGCAGGAACTTCAAACCGGCACTAGGAAACAGACTGAGAAACCAGAGTAAAAGTTTCTCCTGCAACCCGTTCCCTTTGTGCTAGATGAACGAACGTCTCTCCACATGCTCAGTTCTCCGAGATAAGTGTGTGTGAAAGCCGTCCTTCACCTAGCTTGTTGGGAACACAAAGTTTCTTTTCAGTTGCAAACTCCACTCCATACATATATATGGGGAGGTACTAGCTCCAACTCGGTTTTACAGTGAAAACTGCAGGAACTTCAAACCGGCACTAGGAAACAGACTGAGAAACCAGAGTAAAAGTTTCTCCTGCAACCCGTTCCCTTTGTGCTAGATGAACGAACGTCTCTCCACATGCTCAGTTCTGAGAGATAAGTGTGTGTGAAAGCCGTCCTTCACCTAGCTTGTTGGGAACACAAAGTTTCTTTTCAGTTGCAAACTCCACTCCATACATATATATGGGGAGGTACTAGCTCCAACTCGGTTTTACAGTGAAAACTGCAGGAACTTCAAACCGGCAGTAGGAAACAGACTGAGAAACCAGAGTAAAAGTTTCTCCTGCAACCCGTTCCCTTTGTGCTAGATGAACGAACGTCTCTCCACATGCTCAGTTCTGAGAGATAAGTGTGTGTGAAAGCCGTCCTTCACCTAGCTTGTTGGGAACACAAAGTTTCTTTTCAGTTGCAAACTCCACTCCATTCATATATAAGGGGAGGCAGTAGCTCCAACCCGGTTTTACAGTGAAAACTGCAGGAACTTCAAACCGGCACTAGGAAACAGACTGAGAAACCAGAGTAAAAGTTTCTCCTGCAACCCGTTCCCTTTGTGCTAGGTGAACGAACGTCTCTCCACATGCTCAGTTCTGAGAGATAAGTGTGTGTGAAAGCCGTCCTTCACCTAGCTTGTTGGGAACACAAAGTTTCTTTTCAGTTGCAAACTCCACTCCATACATATATATGGGGAGGTACTAGCTTCAACTCGGTTTTACAGTGAAAACTGCAGGAACTTCAAACCGGCACTAGGAAACAGACTGAGAAACCAGAGTAAAAGTTTCTCCTGCAACCCGTTCCCTTTGTGCTAGATGAACGAACGTCTCTCCACATGCTCAGTTCTGAGAGATAAGTGTGTGTGAAAGCCGTCCTTCACCTAGCTTGTTGGGAACACAAAGTTTCTTTTCAGTTGCAAACTCCACTCCATACATATATATGGGGAGGTACTAGCTCCAACTCGGTTTTACAGTGAAAACTGCAGGAACTTCAAACCGGCACTAGGAAACAGACTGAGAAACCAGAGTAAAAGTTTCTCCTGCAACCCGTTCCCTTTGTGCTAGATGAACGAAAGTCTCTCCACATGCTCAGTTCTGAGAGATAAGTGTGTGTGAAAGCCGTCCTTCACCTAGCTTGTTGGGAACACAAAGTTTCTTTTCAGTTGCAAACTCCACTCCATACATATATATGGGGAGGTACTAGCTCCAACTCGGTTTTACAGTGAAAACTGCAGGAACTTCAAACCGGCACTAGGAAACAGACTGAGAAACCAGAGTAAAAGTTTCTCCTGCAACCCGTTCCCTTTGTGCTAGGTGAACGAACGTCTCTCCACATGCTCAGTTCTGAGAGATAAGTGTGTGTGAAAGCCGTCCTTCACCTAGCTTGTTGGGAACACAAAGTTTCTTTTCAGTTGCAAACTCCACTCCATTCATATATAAGGGGAGGTAGTAGCTCCAACCCGGTTTTCCAGTGAAAACTGCAGGAACTTCAAACCGGCACTAGGAAACAGACTGAGAAACCAGAGTAAAAGTTTCTCCTGCAACCCGTTCCCTTTGTGCTAGATGAACGAACGTCTCTCCACATGCTCAGTTCTGAGAGATAAGTGTGTGTGAAAGCCGTCCTTCACCTAGCTTGTTGGGAACACAAAGTTTCTTTTCAGTTGCAAACTCCACTCCATACATATATATGGGGAGGTACTAGCTCCAACTCGGTTTTACAGTGAAAACTGCAGGAACTTCAAACCGGCACTAGGAAACAGACTGAGAAACCAGAGTAAAAGTTTCTCCTGCAACCCGTTCCCTTTGTGCTAGATGAACGAACGTCTCTCCACATGCTCAGTTCTGAGAGATAAGTGTGTGTGAAAGCCGTCCTTCACCTAGCTTGTTGGGAACACAAAGTTTCTTTTCAGTTGCAAACTCCACTCCATACATATATATGGGGAGGTACTAGCTCCAACTCGGTTTTACAGTGAAAACTGCAGGAACTTCAAACCGGCAGTAGGAAACAGACTGAGAAACCAGAGTAAAAGTTTCTCCTGCAACCCGTTCCCTTTGTGCTAGATGAACGAACGTCTCTCCACATGCTCAGTTCTGAGAGATAAGTGTGTGTGAAAGCCGTCCTTCACCTAGCTTGTTGGGAACACAAAGTTTCTTTTCAGTTGCAAACTCCACTCCATACATATATATGGGGAGGTACTAGCTCCAACTCGGTTTTACAGTGAAAACTGCAGGAACTTCAAACCTGCACTAGGAAACAGACTGAGAAACCAGAGTAAAAGTTTCTCCTGCAACCCGTTCCCTTTGTGCTAGGTGAACGAACGTCTCTCCACATGCTCAGTTCTGAGAGATAAGTGTGTGTGAAAGCCGTCCTTCACCTAGCTTGTTGGGAACACAAAGTTTCTTTTCAGTTGCAAACTCCACTCCATTCATATATAAGGGGAGGTAGTAGCTCCAACCCGGTTTTCCAGTGAAAACTGCAGGAACTTCAAACCGGCACTAGGAAACAGACTGAGAAACCAGAGTAAAAGTTTCTCCTGCAACCCGTTCCCTTTGTGCTAGATGAACGAACGTCTCTCCACATGCTCAGTTCTGAGAGATAAGTGTGTGTGAAAGCCGTCCTTCACCTAGCTTGTTGGGAACACAAAGTTTCTTTTCAGTTGCAAACTCCACTCCATACATATATATGGGGAGGTACTAGCTCCAACTCGGTTTTACAGTGAAAACTGCAGGAACTTCAAACCGGCACTAGGAAACAGACTGAGAAACCAGAATAAAAGTTTCTCCTGCAACCCGTTCCCTTTGTGCTAGGTGAACGAACGTCTCTCCACATGCTCAGTTCTGAGAGATAAGTGTGTGTGAAAGCCGTCCTTCACCTAGCTTGTTGGGAACACAAAGTTTCTTTTCAGTTGCAAACTCCACTCCATACATATATATGGGGAGGTACTAGCTCCAACTCGGTTTTACAGTGAAAACTGCAGGAACTTCAAACCGGCACTAGGAAACAGACTGAGAAACCAGAGTAAAAGTTTCTCCTGCAACCCGTTCCCTTTGTGCTAGGTGAACGAACGTCTCTCCACATGCTCAGTTCTGAGAGATAAGTGTGTGTGAAAGCCGTCCTTCACCTAGCTTGTTGGGAACACAAAGTTTCTTTTCAGTTGCAAACTCCACTCCATACATATATATGGGGAGGTACTAGCTTCAACTCGGTTTTACAGTGAAAACTGCAGGAACTTCAAACCGGCACTAGGAAACAGACTGAGAAACCAGAGTAAAAGTTTCTCCTGCAACCCGTTCCCTTTGTGCTAGATGAACGAACGTCTCTCCACATGCTCAGTTCTGAGAGATAAGTGTGTGTGAAAGCCGTCCTTCACCTAGCTTGTTGGGAACACAAAGTTTCTTTTCAGTTGCAAACTCCACTCCATACATATATATGGGGAGGTACTAGCTCCAACTCGGTTTTACAGTGAAAACTGCAGGAACTTCAAACCGGCACTAGGAAACAGACTGAGAAACCAGAGTAAAAGTTTCTCCTGCAACCCGTTCCCTTTGTGCTAGATGAACGAAAGTCTCTCCACATGCTCAGTTCTGAGAGATAAGTGTGTGTGAAAGCCGTCCTTCACCTAGCTTGTTGGGAACACAAAGTTTCTTTTCAGTTGCAAACTCCACTCCATACATATATATGGGGAGGTACTAGCTCCAACTCGGTTTTACAGTGAAAACTGCAGGAACTTCAAACCGGCACTAGGAAACAGACTGAGAAACCAGAGTAAAAGTTTCTCCTGCAACCCGTTCCCTTTGTGCTAGGTGAACGAACGTCTCTCCACATGCTCAGTTCTGAGAGATAAGTGTGTGTGAAAGCCGTCCTTCACCTAGCTTGTTGGGAACACAAAGTTTCTTTTCAGTTGCAAACTCCACTCCATTCATATATAAGGGGAGGTAGTAGCTCCAACCCGGTTTTCCAGTGAAAACTGCAGGAACTTCAAACCGGCACTAGGAAACAGACTGAGAAACCAGAGTAAAAGTTTCTCCTGCAACCCGTTCCCTTTGTGCTAGATGAACGAACGTCTCTCCACATGCTCAGTTCTGAGAGATAAGTGTGTGTGAAAGCCGTCCTTCACCTAGCTTGTTGGGAACACAAAGTTTCTTTTCAGTTGCAAACTCCACTCCATACATATATATGGGGAGGTACTAGCTCCAACTCGGTTTTACAGTGAAAACTGCAGGAACTTCAAACCGGCACTAGGAAACAGACTGAGAAACCAGAGTAAAAGTTTCTCCTGCAACCCGTTCCCTTTGTGCTAGATGAACGAACGTCTCTCCACATGCTCAGTTCTGAGAGATAAGTGTGTGTGAAAGCCGTCCTTCACCTAGCTTGTTGGGAACACAAAGTTTCTTTTCAGTTGCAAACTCCACTCCATACATATATATGGGGAGGTACTAGCTCCAACTCGGTTTTACAGTGAAAACTGCAGGAACTTCAAACCGGCAGTAGGAAACAGACTGAGAAACCAGAGTAAAAGTTTCTCCTGCAACCCGTTCCCTTTGTGCTAGATGAACGAACGTCTCTCCACATGCTCAGTTCTGAGAGATAAGTGTGTGTGAAAGCCGTCCTTCACCTAGCTTGTTGGGAACACAAAGTTTCTTTTCAGTTGCAAACTCCACTCCATACATATATATGGGGAGGTACTAGCTCCAACTCGGTTTTACAGTGAAAACTGCAGGAACTTCAAACCGGCACTAGGAAACAGACTGAGAAACCAGAGTAAAAGTTTCTCCTGCAACCCGTTCCCTTTGTGCTAGGTGAACGAACGTCTCTCCACATGCTCAGTTCTGAGAGATAAGTGTGTGTGAAAGCCGTCCTTCACCTAGCTTGTTGGGAACACAAAGTTTCTTTTCAGTTGCAAACTCCACTCCATTCATATATAAGGGGAGGTAGTAGCTCCAACCCGGTTTTCCAGTGAAAACTGCAGGAACTTCAAACCGGCACTAGGAAACAGACTGAGAAACCAGAGTAAAAGTTTCTCCTGCAACCCGTTCCCTTTGTGCTAGATGAACGAACGTCTCTCCACATGCTCAGTTCTGAGAGATAAGTGTGTGTGAAAGCCGTCCTTCACCTAGCTTGTTGGGAACACAAAGTTTCTTTTCAGTTGCAAACTCCACTCCATACATATATATGGGGAGGTACTAGCTCCAACTCGGTTTTACAGTGAAAACTGCAGGAACTTCAAACCGGCACTAGGAAACAGACTGAGAAACCAGAATAAAAGTTTCTCCTGCAACCCGTTCCCTTTGTGCTAGGTGAACGAACGTCTCTCCACATGCTCAGTTCTGAGAGATAAGTGTGTGTGAAAGCCGTTCTTCACCTAGCTTGTTGGGAACACAAAGTTTCTTTTCAGTTGCAAACTCCACTCCATACATATATATGGGGAGGTACTAGCTCCAACTCGGTTTTACAGTGAAAACTGCAGGAACTTCAAACCGGCACTAGGAAACAGACTGAGAAACCAGAGTAAAAGTTTCTCCTGCAACCCGTTCCCTTTGTGCTAGGTGAACGAACGTCTCTCCACATGCTCAGTTCTGAGAGATAAGTGTGTGTGAAAGCCGTCCTTCACCTAGCTTGTTGGGAACACAAAGTTTCTTTTCAGTTGCAAACTCCACTCCATACATATATATGGGGAGGTACTAGCTCCAACTCGGTTTTACAGTGAAAACTGCAGGAACTTCAAACCGGCACTAGGAAACAGACTGAGAAACCAGAGTAAAAGTTTCTCCTGCAACCCGTTCCCTTTGTGCTAGATGAACGAACGTCTCTCCACATGCTCAGTTCTGAGAGATAAGTGTGTGTGAAAGCCGTCCTTCACCTAGCTTGTTGGGAACACAAAGTTTCTTTTCAGTTGCAAACTCCACTCCATACATATATATGGGGAGGTACTAGCTCCAACTCGGTTTTACAGTGAAAACTGCAGGAACTTCAAACCGGCACTAGGAAACAGACTGAGAAACCAGAGTAAAAGTTTCTCCTGCAACCCGTTCCCTTTGTGCTAGGTGAACGAACGTCTCTCCACATGCTCAGTTCTGAGAGATAAGTGTGTGTGAAAGCCGTCCTTCACCTAGCTTGTTGGGAACACAAAGTTTCTTTTCAGTTGCAAACTCCACTCCATACATATATATGGGGAGGTACTAGCTCCAACTCGATTTTACAGTGAAAACTGCAGGAACTTCAAACCGGCACTAGGAAACAGACTGAGAAACCAGAGTAAAAGTTTCTCCTGCAACCCGTTCCCTTTGTGCTAGATGAACGAACGTCTCTCCACATGCTCAGTTCTGAGAGATAAGTGTGTGTGAAAGCCGTCCTTCACCTAGCTTGTTGGGAACACAAAGTTTCTTTTCAGTTGCAAACTCCACTCCATACATATATATGGGGAGGTACTAGCTCCAACTCGGTTTTACAGTGAAAACTGCAGGAACTTCAAACCGGCACTAGGAAACAGACTGAGAAACCAGAGTAAAAGTTTCTCCTGCAACCCGTTCCCTTTGTGCTAGGTGAACGAACGTCTCTCCACATGCTCAGTTCTGAGAGATAAGTGTGTGTGAAAGCCGCCCTTCACCTAACTTGTTGGGAACACAAAGTTTCTTTTCAGTTGCAAACTCCACTCCATACATATATATGGGGAGGTACTAGCTCCAACTCGGTTTTACAGTGAAAACTGCAGGAACTTCAAACCGGCACTAGGAAACAGACTGAGAAACCAGAGTAAAAGTTTCTCCTGCAACCCGTTCCCTTTGTGCTAGGTGAACGAACGTCTCTCCACATGCTCAGTTCTGAGAGATAAGTGTGTGTGAAAGCCGTCCTTCACCTAGCTTGTTGGGAACACAAAGTTTCTTTTCAGTTGCAAACTCCACTCCATACATATATATGGGGAGGTACTAGCTCCAACTCGGTTTTACAGTGAAAACTGCAGGAACTTCAAACCGGCACTAGGAAACAGACTGAGAAACCAGAGTAAAAGTTTCTCCTGCAACCCTTTTCCTTTGTGCTAGGTGAATGAACGTCTCTCCACATGCTCAGTTCTGAGAGATAAGTGTGTGTGAAAGCCGTCCTTCACCTAGCTTGTTGGGAACACAAAGTTTCTTTTCAGTTGCAAACTCCACTCCATACATATATATGGGGAGGTACTAGCTCCAACTCGGTTTTACAGTGAAAACTGCAGGAACTTCAAACCGGCACTAGGAAACAGACTGAGAAACCAGAGTAAAAGTTTCTCCTGCAACCCGTTCCCTTTGTGCTAGGTGAACGAACGTCTCTCCACATGCTCAGTTCTGCGAGATAAGTGTGTGTGAAAGCCGTCCTTCACCTAGCTTGTTGGGAACACAAAGTTTCTTTTCAGTTGCAAACTCCACTCCATACATATATATGGGGAGGTACTAGCTCCAACTCGGTTTTACAGTGAAAACTGCAGGAACTTCAAACCGGCACTAGGAAACAGACTGAGAAACCAGAGTAAAAGTTTCTCCTGCAACCCGTTCCCTTTGTGCTAGATGAACGAACGTCTCTCCACATGCTCAGTTCTGAGAGATAAGTGTGTGTGAAAGCCGTCCTTCACCTAGCTTGTTGGGAACACAAAGTTTCTTTTCAGTTGCAAACTCCACTCCATACATATATATGGGGAGGTACTAGCTCCAACTCGGTTTTACAGTGAAAACTGCAGGAACTTCAAACCGGCACTAGGAAACAGACTGAGAAACCAGAGTAAAAGTTTCTCCTGCAACCCGTTCCCTTTGTGCTAGATGAACGAACGTCTCTCCACATGCTCAGTTCTGAGAGATAAGTGTGTGTGAAAGCCGTCCTTCACCTAGCTTGTTGGGAACACAAAGTTTCTTTTCAGTTGCAAACTCCACTCCATTCATATATAAGGGGAGGCAGTAGCTCCAACCCGGTTTTACAGTGAAAACTGCAGGAACTTCAAACCGGCACTAGGAAACAGACTGAGAAACCAGAGTAAAAGTTTCTCCTGCAACCCGTTCCCTTTGTGCTAGGTGAACGAACGTCTCTCCACATGCTCAGTTCTGAGAGATAAGTGTGTGTGAAAGCCGTCCTTCACCTAGCTTGTTGGGAACACAAAGTTTCTTTTCAGTTGCAAACTCCACTCCATACATATATATGGGGAGGTACTAGCTTCAACTCGGTTTTACAGTGAAAACTGCAGGAACTTCAAACCGGCACTAGGAAACAGACTGAGAAACCAGAGTAAAAGTTTCTCCTGCAACCCGTTCCCTTTGTGCTAGATGAACGAACGTCTCTCCACATGCTCAGTTCTGAGAGATAAGTGTGTGTGAAAGCCGTCCTTCACCTAGCTTGTTGGGAACACAAAGTTTCTTTTCAGTTGCAAACTCCACTCCATTCATATATAAGGGGAGGTAGTAGCTCCAACCCGGTTTTACAGTGAAAACTGCAGGAACTTCAAACCGGCACTAGGAAACAGACTGAGAAACCAGAGTAAAACTTTCTCCTGCAACCCGTTCCCTTTGTGCTAGATGAACGAAAGTCTCTCCACATGCTCAGTTCTGAGAGATAAGTGTGTGTGAAAGCCGTCCTTCACCTAGCTTGTTGGGAACACAAAGTTTCTTTTCAGTTGCAAACTCCACTCCATACATATATATGGGGAGGTACTAGCTCCAACTCGGTTTTACAGTGAAAACTGCAGGAACTTCAAACCGGCACTAGGAAACAGACTGAGAAACCAGAGTAAAAGTTTCTCCTGCAACCCGTTCCCTTTGTGCTAGGTGAACGAACGTCTCTCCACATGCTCAGTTCTGAGAGATAAGTGTGTGTGAAAGCCGTCCTTCACCTAGCTTGTTGGGAACACAAAGTTTCTTTTCAGTTGCAAACTCCACTCCATTCATATATAAGGGGAGGTAGTAGCTCCAACTCGGTTTTACAGTGAAAACTGCAGGAACTTCAAACCGGCACTAGGAAACAGACTGAGAAACCAGAGTAAAAGTTTCTCCTGCAACCCGTTCCCTTTGTGCTAGATGAACGAACGTCTCTCCACATGCTCAGTTCTGAGAGATAAGTGTGTGTGAAAGCCGTCCTTCACCTAGCTTGTTGGGAACACAAAGTTTCTTTTCAGTTGCAAACTCCACTCCATACATATATATGGGGAGGTACTAGCTCCAACTCGGTTTTACAGTGAAAACTGCAGGAACTTCAAACCGGCACTAGGAAACAGACTGAGAAACCAGAGTAAAAGTTTCTCCTGCAACCCGTTCCCTTTGTGCTAGATGAACGAACGTCTCTCCACATGCTCAGTTCTGAGAGATAAGTGTGTGTGAAAGCCGTCCTTCACCTAGCTTGTTGGGAACACAAAGTTTCTTTTCAGTTGCAAACTCCACTCCATACATATATATGGGGAGGTACTAGCTCCAACTCGGTTTTACAGTGAAAACTGCAGGAACTTCAAACCGGCACTAGGAAACAGACTGAGAAACCAGAGTAAAAGTTTCTCCTGCAACCCGTTCCCTTTGTGCTAGATGAACGAACGTCTCTCCACATGCTCAGTTCTGAGAGATAAGTGTGTGTGAAAGCCGTCCTTCACCTAGCTTGTTGGGAACACAAAGTTTCTTTTCAGTTGCAAACTCCACTCCATACATATATATGGGGAGGTACTAGCTCCAACTCGGTTTTACAGTGAAAACTGCAGGAACTTCAAACCGGCACTAGGAAACAGACTGAGAAACCAGAGTAAAAGTTTCTCCTGCAACCCATTCCCTTTGTGCTAGGTGAACGAACGTCTCTCCACATGCTCAGTTCTGAGAGATAAGTGTGTGTGAAAGCCGTCCTTCACCTAGCTTGTTGGGAACACAAAGTTTCTTTTCAGTTGCAAACTCCACTCCATTCATATATAAGGGGAGGTAGTAGCTCCAACCCGGTTTTCCAGTGAAAACTGCAGGAACTTCAAACCGGCACTAGGAAACAGACTGAGAAACCAGAGTAAAAGTTTCTCCTGCAACCCGTTCCATTTGTGCTAGATGAACGAACGTCTCTCCACATGCTCAGTTCTGAGAGATAAGTGTGTGTGAAAGCCGTCCTTCACCTAGCTTGTTGGGAACACAAAGTTTCTTTTCAGTTGCAAACTCCACTCCATACATATATATGGGGAGGTACTAGCTTCAACTCGGTTTTACAGTGAAAACTGCAGGAACTTCAAACCGGCACTAGGAAACAGACTGAGAAACCAGAGTAAAAGTTTCTCCTGCAACCCGTTCCCTTTGTGCTAGATGAACGAACGTCTCTCCACATGCTCAGTTCTGAGAGATAAGTGTGTGTGAAAGCCGTCCTTCACCTAGCTTGTTGGGAACACAAAGTTTCTTTTCAGTTGCAAACTCCACTCCATACATATATATGGGGAGGTACTAGCTCCAACTCGGTTTTACAGTGAAAACTGCAGGAACTTCAAACCGGCACTAGGAAACAGACTGAGAAACCAGAGTAAAAGTTTCTCCTGCAACCCGTTCCCTTTGTGCTAGGTGAACGAACGTCTCTCCACATGCTCAGTTCTGAGAGATAAGTGTGTGTGAAAGCCGTCCTTCACCTAGCTTGTTGGGAACACAAAGTTTCTTTTCAGTTGCAAACTCCACTCCATTCATATATAAGGGGAGGTAGTAGCTCCAACTCGGTTTTACAGTGAAAACTGCAGGAACTTCAAACCGGCACTAGGAAACAGACTGAGAAACCAGAGTAAAAGTTTCTCCTGCAACCCGTTCCCTTTGTGCTAGATGAACGAACGTCTCTCCACATGCTCAGTTCTGAGAGATAAGTGTGTGTGAAAGCCGTCCTTCACCTAGCTTGTTGGGAACACAAAGTTTCTTTTCAGTTGCAAACTCCACTCCATACATATATATGGGGAGGTACTAGCTCCAACTCGGTTTTACAGTGAAAACTGCAGGAACTTCAAACCGGCACTAGGAAACAGACTGAGAAACCAGAGTAAAAGTTTCTCCTGCAACCCGTTCCCTTTGTGCTAGATGAACGAACGTCTCTCCACATGCTCAGTTCTGAGAGATAAGTGTGTGTGAAAGCCGTCCTTCACCTAGCTTGTTGGGAACACAAAGTTTCTTTTCAGTTGCAAACTCCACTCCATACATATATATGGGGAGGTACTAGCTCCAACTCGGTTTTACAGTGAAAACTGCAGGAACTTCAAACCGGCAGTAGGAAACAGACTGAGAAACCAGAGTAAAAGTTTCTCCTGCAACCCGTTCCCTTTGTGCTAGATGAACGAACGTCTCTCCACATGCTCAGTTCTGAGAGATAAGTGTGTGTGAAAGCCGTCCTTCACCTAGCTTGTTGGGAACACAAAGTTTCTTTTCAGTTGCAAACTCCACTCCATACATATATATGGGGAGGTACTAGCTCCAACTCGGTTTTACAGTGAAAACTGCAGGAACTTCAAACCGGCACTAGGAAACAGACTGAGAAACCAGAGTAAAAGTTTCTCCTGCAACCCGTTCCCTTTGTGCTAGGTGAACGAACGTCTCTCCACATGCTCAGTTCTGAGAGATAAGTGTGTGTGAAAGCCGTCCTTCACCTAGCTTGTTGGGAACACAAAGTTTCTTTTCAGTTGCAAACTCCACTCCATTCATATATAAGGGGAGGTAGTAGCTCCAACCCGGTTTTCCAGTGAAAACTGCAGGAACTTCAAACCGGCACTAGGAAACAGACTGAGAAACCAGAGTAAAAGTTTCTCCTGCAACCCGTTCCCTTTGTGCTAGATGAACGAACGTCTCTCCACATGCTCAGTTCTGAGAGATAAGTGTGTGTGAAAGCCGTCCTTCACCTAGCTTGTTGGGAACACAAAGTTTCTTTTCAGTTGCAAACTCCACTCCATACATATATATGGGGAGGTACTAGCTCCAACTCGGTTTTACAGTGAAAACTGCAGGAACTTCAAACCGGCACTAGGAAACAGACTGAGAAACCAGAATAAAAGTTTCTCCTGCAACCCGTTCCCTTTGTGCTAGGTGAACGAACGTCTCTCCACATGCTCAGTTCTGAGAGATAAGTGTGTGTGAAAGCCGTCCTTCACCTAGCTTGTTGGGAACACAAAGTTTCTTTTCAGTTGCAAACTCCACTCCATACATATATATGGGGAGGTACTAGCTCCAACTCGGTTTTACAGTGAAAACTGCAGGAACTTCAAACCGGCACTAGGAAACAGACTGAGAAACCAGAGTAAAAGTTTCTCCTGCAACCCGTTCCCTTTGTGCTAGGTGAACGAACGTCTCTCCACATGCTCAGTTCTGAGAGATAAGTGTGTGTGAAAGCCGTCCTTCACCTAGCTTGTTGGGAACACAAAGTTTCTTTTCAGTTGCAAACTCCACTCCATACATATATATGGGGAGGTACTAGCTCCAACTCGGTTTTACAGTGAAAACTGCAGGAACTTCAAACCGGCACTAGGAAACAGACTGAGAAACCAGAGTAAAAGTTTCTCCTGCAACCCGTTCCCTTTGTGCTAGATGAACGAACGTCTCTCCACATGCTCAGTTCTGAGAGATAAGTGTGTGTGAAAGCCGTCCTTCACCTAGCTTGTTGGGAACACAAAGTTTCTTTTCAGTTGCAAACTCCACTCCATACATATATATGGGGAGGTACTAGCTCCAACTCGGTTTTACAGTGAAAACTGCAGGAACTTCAAACCGGCACTAGGAAACAGACTGAGAAACCAGAGTAAAAGTTTCTCCTGCAACCCGTTCCCTTTGTGCTAGGTGAACGAACGTCTCTCCACATGCTCAGTTCTGAGAGATAAGTGTGTGTGAAAGCCGTCCTTCACCTAGCTTGTTGGGAACACAAAGTTTCTTTTCAGTTGCAAACTCCACTCCATACATATATATGGGGAGGTACTAGCTCCAACTCGATTTTACAGTGAAAACTGCAGGAACTTCAAACCGGCACTAGGAAACAGACTGAGAAACCAGAGTAAAAGTTTCTCCTGCAACCCGTTCCCTTTGTGCTAGATGAACGAACGTCTCTCCACATGCTCAGTTCTGAGAGATAAGTGTGTGTGAAAGCCGTCCTTCACCTAGCTTGTTGGGAACACAAAGTTTCTTTTCAGTTGCAAACTCCACTCCATACATATATATGGGGAGGTACTAGCTCCAACTCGGTTTTACAGTGAAAACTGCAGGAACTTCAAATCGGCACTAGGAAACAGACTGAGAAACCAGAGTAAAAGTTTCTCCTGCAACCCGTTCCCTTTGTGCTAGGTGAACGAACGTCTCTCCACATGCTCAGTTCTGAGAGATAAGTGTGTGTGAAAGCCGCCCTTCACCTAACTTGTTGGGAACACAAAGTTTCTTTTCAGTTGCAAACTCCACTCCATACATATATATGGGGAGGTACTAGCTCCAACTCGGTTTTACAGTGAAAACTGCAGGAACTTCAAACCGGCACTAGGAAACAGACTGAGAAACCAGAGTAAAAGTTTCTCCTGCAACCCGTTCCCTTTGTGCTAGGTGAACGAACGTCTCTCCACATGCTCAGTTCTGAGAGATAAGTGTGTGTGAAAGCCGTCCTTCACCTAGCTTGTTGGGAACACAAAGTTTCTTTTCAGTTGCAAACTCCACTCCATACATATATATGGGGAGGTACTAGCTCCAACTCGGTTTTACAGTGAAAACTGCAGGAACTTCAAACCGGCACTAGGAAACAGACTGAGAAACCAGAGTAAAAGTTTCTCCTGCAAACCTTTTACTTTGTGCTAGGTGAACGAACGTCTCTCCACATGCTCAGTTCTGAGAGATAAGTGTGTGTGAAAGCCGTCCTTCACCTAGCTTGTTGGGAACACAAAGTTTCTTTTCAGTTGCAAACTCCACTCCATACATATATATGGGGAGGTACTAGCTCCAACTCGGTTTTACAGTGAAAACTGCAGGAACTTCAAACCGGCACTAGGAAACAGACTGAGAAACCAGAGTAAAAGTTTCTCCTGCAACCCGTTCCCTTTGTGCTAGATGAACGAACGTCTCTCCACATGCTCAGTTCTGAGAGATAAGTGTGTGTGAAAGCCGTCCTTCACCTAGCTTGTTGGGAACACAAAGTTTCTTTTCAGTTGCAAACTCCAATCCATACATATATATGGGGAGGTACTAGCTCCAACTCGGTTTTACAGTGAAAACTGCAGGAACTTCAAACCGGCACTAGGAAACAGACTGAGAAACCAGAGTAAAAGTTTCTCCTGCAACCCGTTCCCTTTGTGCTAGGTGAACGAACGTCTCTCCACATGCTCAGTTCTGAGAGATAAGTGTGTGTGAAAGCCGTCCTTCACCTAGCTTGTTGGGAACACAAAGTTTCTTTACAGTTGCAAACTCCACTCCATACATATATATGGGGAGGTACTAGCTCCAACTCGGTTTTACAGTGAAAACTGCAGGAACTTCAAACCGGCACTAGGAAACAGACTGAGAAACCAGAGTAAAAGTTTCTCCTGCAACCCGTTCCCTTTGTGCTAGATGAACGAACGTCTCTCCACATGCTCAGTTCTGAGAGATAAGTGTGTGTGAAAGCCGTCCTTCACCTAGCTTGTTGGGAACACAAAGTTTCTTTTCAGTTGCAAACTCCACTCCATTCATATATAAGGGGAGGCAGTAGCTCCAACCCGGTTTTACAGTGAAAACTGCAGGAACTTCAAACCGGCACTAGGAAACAGACTGAGAAACCAGAGTAAAAGTTTCTCCTGCAACCCTTTTCCTTTGTGCTAGGTGAACGAACGTCTCTCCACATGCTCAGTTCTGAGAGATAAGTGTGTGTGAAAGCCGTCCTTCACCTAGCTTGTTGGGAACACAAAGTTTCTTTTCAGTTGCAAACTCCACTCCATACATATATATGGGGAGGTACTAGCTCCAACTCGGTTTTACAGTGAAAACTGCAGGAACTTCAAACCGGCACTAGGAAACAGACTGAGAAACCAGAGTAAAAGTTTCTCCTGCAACCCGTTCCCTTTGTGCTAGATGAACGAACGTCTCTCCACATGCTCAGTTCTGCGAGATAAGTGTGTGTGAAAGCCGTCCTTCACCTAGCTTGTTGGGAACACAAAGTTTCTTTTCAGTTGCAAACTCCACTCCATACATATATATGGGGAGGTACTAGCTCCAACTCGGTTTTACAGTGAAAACTGCAGGAACTTCAAACCGGCACTAGGAAACAGACTGAGAAACCAGAGTAAAAGTTTCTCCTGCAACCCGTTCCCTTTGTGCTAGGTGAACGAACGTCTCTCCACATGCTCAGTTCTGAGAGATAAGTGTGTGTGAAAGCCGTCCTTCACCTAGCTTGTTGGGAACACAAAGTTTCTTTTCAGTTGCAAACTCCACTCCATACATATATATGGGGAGGTACTAGCTCCAACTCGGTTTTACAGTGAAAACTGCAGGAACTTCAAACCGGCACTAGGAAACAGACTGAGAAACCAGAGTAAAAGTTTCTCCTGCAACCCGTTCCCTTTGTGCTAGATGAACGAACGTCTCTCCACATGCTCAGTTCTGAGAGATAAGTGTGTGTGAAAGCCGTCCTTCACCTAGCTTGTTGGGAACACAAAGTTTCTTTTCAGTTGCAAACTCCACTCCATTCATATATAAGGGGAGGCAGTAGCTCCAACCCGGTTTTACAGTGAAAACTGCAGGAACTTCAAACCGGCACTAGGAAACAGACTGAGAAACCAGAGTAAAAGTTTCTCCTGCAACCCGTTCCCTTTGTGCTAGGTGAACGAACGTCTCTCCACATGCTCAGTTCTGAGAGATAAGTGTGTGTGAAAGCCGTCCTTCACCTAGCTTGTTGGGAACACAAAGTTTCTTTTCAGTTGCAAACTCCACTCCATACATATATATGGGGAGGTACTAGCTCCAACTCGGTTTTACAGTGAAAACTGCAGGAACTTCAAACCGGCACTAGGAAACAGACTGAGAAACCAGAGTAAAAGTTTCTCCTGCAACCCGTTCCCTTTGTGCTAGGTGAACGAACGTCTCTCCACATGCTCAGTTCTGAGAGATAAGTGTGTGTGAAAGCCGTCCTTCACCTAGCTTGTTGGGAACACAAAGTTTCTTTTCAGTTGCAAACTCCACTCCATACATATATATGGGGAGGTACTAGCTCCATCTCGGTTTTACAGTGAAAACTGCAGGAACTTCAAACCGGCACTAGGAAACAGACTGAGAAACCAGAGTAAAAGTTTCTCCTGCAACCCGTTCCCTTTGTGCTAGATGAACGAAAGTCTCTCCACATGCTCAGTTCTGAGAGATAAGTGTGTGTGAAAGCCGTCCTTCACCTAGCTTGTTGGGAACACAAAGTTTCTTTTCAGTTGCAAACTCCACTCCATACATATATATGGGGAGGTACTAGCTCCAACTCGGTTTTACAGTGAAAACTGCAGGAACTTCAAACCGGCACTAGGAAACAGACTGAGAAACCAGAGTAAAAGTTTCTCCTGCAACCCGTTCCCTTTGTGCTAGGTGAACGAACGTCTCTCCACATGCTCAGTTCTGAGAGATAAGTGTGTGTGAAAGCCGTCCTTCACCTAGCTTGTTGGGAACACAAAGTTTCTTTTCAGTTGCAAACTCCACTCCATTCATATATAAGGGGAGGTAGTAGCTCCAACCCGGTTTTCCAGTGAAAACTGCAGGAACTTCAAACCGGCACTAGGAAACAGACTGAGAAACCAGAGTAAAAGTTTCTCCTGCAACCAGTTCCTTTTGTGCTAGATGAACGAACGTCTCTCCACATGCTCAGTTCTGAGAGATAAGTGTGTGTGAAAGCCGTCCTTCACCTAGCTTGTTGGGAACACAAAGATTCTTTTCAGTTGCAAACTCCACTCCATACATATATATGGGGAGGTACTAGCTCCAACTCGGTTTTACAGTGAAAACTGCAGGAACTTCAAACCGGCACTAGGAAACAGACTGAGAAACCAGAGTAAAAGTTTCTCCTGCAACCCGTTCCCTTTGTGCTAGATGAACGAACGTCTCTCCACATGCTCAGTTCTGAGAGATAAGTGTGTGTGAAAGCCGTCCTTCACCTAGCTTGTTGGGAACACAAAGTTTCTTTTCAGTTGCAAACTCCACTCCATACATATATATGGGGAGGTACTAGCTCCAACTCGGTTTTACAGTGAAAACTGCAGGAACTTCAAACCGGCACTAGGAAACAGACTGAGAAACCAGAGTAAAAGTTTCTCCTGCAACCCGTTCCCTTTGTGCTAGATGAACGAACGTCTCTCCACATGCTCAGTTCTGAGAGATAAGTGTGTGTGAAAGCCGTCCTTCACCTAGTTTGTTGGGAACACAAAGTTTCTTTTCAGTTGCAAACTCCACTCCATACATATATATGGGGAGGTACTTGCTCCAACTCGGTTTTACAGTGAAAACTGCAGGAACTTCAAACCGGCACTAGGAAACAGACTGAGAAACCAGAGTAAAAGTTTCTCCTGCAACCCGTTCCCTTTGTGCTAGATGAACGAACGTCTCTCCACATGCTCAGTTCTGAGAGATAAGTGTGTGTGAAAGCCGTCCTTCACCTAGCTTGTTGGGAACACAAAGTTTCTTTTCAGTTGCAAACTCCACTCCATACATATATATGGGGAGGTACTAGCTCCAACTCGGTTTTACAGTGAGAACTGCAGGAACTTCAAACCGGCACTAGGAAACAGACTGAGAAACCAGAGTAAAAGTTTCTCCTGCAACCCGTTCCCTTTGTGCTAGATGAACGAACGTCTCTCCACATGCTCAGTTCTGAGAGATAAGTGTGTGTGAAAGCCGTCCTTCACCTAGTTTGTTGGGAACACAAAGTTTCTTTTCAGTTGCAAACTCCACTCCATACATATATATGGGGAGGTAGTAGCTCCAACTCGGTTTTACAGTGAAAACTGCAGGAACTTCAAACCGGCACTAGGAAACAGACTGAGAAACCAGAGTAAAAGTTTCTCCTGCATCCCGTTCCCTTTGTGCTAGGTGAACGAACGTCTCTCCACATGCTCAGTTCTGAGAGATAAGTGTGTGTGAAAGCCGTCCTTCACCTAGCTTGTTGGGAACACAAAGTTTCTTTTCAGTTGCAAACTCCACTCCATACATATATATGGGGAGGTACTAGCTCCAACTCGGTTTTACAGTGAAAACTGCAGGAACTTCAAACCGGCACTAGGAAACAGACTGAGAAACCAGAGTAAAAGTTTCTCCTGCATCCCGTTCCCTTTGTGCTAGGTGAACGAACGTCTCTCCACATGCTCAGTTCTGAGAGATAAGTGTGTGTGAAAGCCGTCCTTCACCTAGCTTGTTGGGAACACAAAGTTTCTTTTCAGTTGCAAACCCCACTCCTTACATATATATGGGGAGGTGCTTGCTCCAACTCGGTTTTACAGTGAAAACTGCAGGAACTTCAAACCGGCACTAGGAAACAGACTGAGAAACCAGAATAAAAGTTTCTCCTGCAACCCGTTCCCTTTGTGCTAGATGAACCAACGTCTCTCCACATGCTCAGTTCTGAGAGATAAGTGTGTGTGAAAGCCGTCCTTCACCTAGTTTGTTGGGAACACAAAGTTTCTTTTCAGTTGCAAACCCCACTCCATACATATATATGGGGAGGTACTAGCTCCAACTCGGTTTTACAGTGAAAACTGTAGGAACTTCAAACCGGCACTAGGAAACAGACTAAGAATCCAGAATAAAAGTTTCTCCTGCAACCCGTTCCCTTTGTGCTAGATGAACGAACGTCTCTCCACATACTCAGTTCTGAGAGATAAGTGTGTGTGAAAGCCGTCCTTCACCTAGTTTGTTGGGAACACAAAGTTTCTTTTCAGTTGCAAACTCCACTCCATACATATATATGGGGAGGTACTAGCTCCAACTCGGTTTTACAGTGAAAACTGCAGGAACTTCAAACCGGCACTAGGAAACAGACTGAGAAACCAGAGTAAAAGTTTCTCCTGCAACCCGTTCCCTTTGTGCTAGATGAACGAACGTCTCTCCACATGCTCAGTTCTGCGAGATAAGTGTGTGTGAAAGCCGTCCTTCACCTAGCTTGTTGGGAACACAAAGTTTCTTTTCAGTTGCAAACTCCACTCCATACATATATATGGGGAGGTACTAGCTCCAACTCGGTTTTACAGTGAAAACTGCAGGAACTTCAAACCGGCACTAGGAAACAGACTGAGAAACCAGAGTAAAAGTTTCTCCTGCAACCCGTTCCCTTTGTGCTAGGTGAACGAACGTCTCTCCACATGCTCAGTTCTGAGAGATAAGTGTGTGTGAAAGCCGTCCTTCACCTAGCTTGTTGGGAACACAAAGTTTCTTTTCAGTTGCAAACTCCACTCCATACATATATATGGGGAGGTACTAGCTCCAACTCGGTTTTACAGTGAAAACTGCAGGAACTTCAAACCGGCACTAGGAAACAGCCTGAGAAACCAGAGTAAAAGTTTCTCCTGCAACAAGTTCCCTTTGTGCTAGATGAACGAACGTCTCTCCACATGCTCAGTTCTGAGAGATAAGTGTGTGTGAAAGCCGTCCTTCACCTAGCTTGTTGGGAACACAAAGTTTCTTTTCAGTTGCAAACTCCACTCCATACATATATATGGGGAGGTACTAGCTCCAACTCGGTTTTACAGTGAAAACTGCAGGAACTTCAAACCGGCACTAGGAAACAGACTGAGAAACCAGAGTAAAAGTTTCTCCTGCAACCCGTTCCCTTTGTGCTAGATGAACGAACGTCTCTCCACATGCTCAGTTCTGAGAGATAAGTGTGTGTGAAAGCCGTCCTTCACCTAGCTTGTTGGGAACACAAAGTTTCTTTTCAGTTGCAAACTCCACTCCATTCATATATAAGGGGAGGTAGTAGCTCCAACCCGGTTTTACAGTGAAAACTGCAGGAACTTCAAACCGGCACTAGGAAACAGACTGAGAACCCAGAGTAAAAGTTTCTCCTGCAACCCGTTCCCTTTGTGCTAGATGAACGAACGTCTCTCCACATGCTCAGTTCTGAGAGATAAGTGTGTGTGAAAGCCGTCCTTCACCTAGCTTGTTGGGAACACAAAGTTTCTTTTCAGTTGCAAACTCCACTCCATACATATATATGGGGAGGTACTAGCTCCAACTCGGTTTTACAGTGAAAACTGCAGGAACTTCAAACCCGCACTAGGAAACAGACTGAGAAACCAGAGTAAAAGTTTCTCCTGCAACCCGTTCCCTTTGTGCTAGATGAACGAACGTCTCTCCACATGCTCAGTTCTGAGAGATAAGTGTGTGTGAAAGCCGTCCTTCACCTAGCTTGTTGGGAACACAAAGTTTCTTTTCAGTTGCAAACTCCACTCCATACATATATATGGGGAGGTACTAGCTCCAACTCGGTTTTACAGTGAAAACTGCAGGAACTTCAAACCGGCACTAGGAAACAGACTGAGAAACCAGAGTAAAAGTTTCTCCTGCAACCCGTTCCCTTTGGGCTAGATGAACGAACGTCTCTCCACATGCTCAGTTCTGAGAGATAAGTGTGTGTGAAAGCCGTCCTTCACCTAGCTTGTTGGGAACACAAAGTTTCTTTTCAGTTGCAAACTCCACTCCATTCATATATAAGGGGAGGCAGTAGCTCCAACCCGGTTTTACAGTGAAAACTGCAGGAACTTCAAACCGGCACTAGGAAACAGACTGAGAAACCAGAGTAAATGTTTCTCCTGCAACCCGTTCCCTTTGTGCTAGATGAACGAACGTCTCTCCACATGCTCAGTTCTGAGAGATAAGTGTGTGTGAAAGCCGTCCTTCACCTAGCTTTTTGGGAACACAAAGTTTCTTTTCAGTTGCAAACTCCACTTCATACATATATATGGGGAGGTACTAGCTCCAACTCGGTTTTACAGTGAAAACTGCAGGAACTTCAAACCGGCACTAGGAAACAGACTGAGAAACCAGAGTAAAAGTTTCTCCTGCAACCCGTTCCCTTTGTGCTAGATGAACGAACGTCTCTCCACATGCTCAGTTCTGAGAGATAAGTGTGTGTGAAAGCCGTCCTTCACCTAGCTTGTTGGGAACACAAAGTTTCTTTTCAGTTGCAAACTCCACTCCATACATATATATGGGGAGGTACTAGCTCCAACTCGGTTTTACAGTGAAAACTGCAGGAACTTCAAACCGGCACTAGGAAACAGACTGAGAAACCAGAGTAAAAGTTTCTCCTGCAACCCGTTCCCTTTGGGCTAGATGAACGAACGTCTCTCCACATGCTCAGTTCTGAGAGATAAGTGTGTGTGAAAGCCGTCCTTCACCTAGCTTGTTGGGAACACAAAGTTTCTTTTCAGTTGCAAACTCCACTCCATTCATATATAAGGGGAGGCAGTAGCTCCAACCCGGTTTTACAGTGAAAACTGCAGGAACTTCAAACCGGCACTAGGAAACAGACTGAGAAACCAGAGTAAAAGTTTCTCCTGCAACCCGTTCCCTTTGTGCTAGATGAACGAACGTCTCTCCACATGCTCAGTTCTGAGAGATAAGTGTGTGTGAAAGCCGTCCTTCACCTAGCTTTTTGGGAACACAAAGTTTCTTTTCAGTTGCAAACTCCACTTCATACATATATATGGGGAGGTACTAGCTCCAACTCGGTTTTACAGTGAAAACTGCAGGAACTTCAAACCGGCACTAGGAAACAGACTGAGAAACCAGAGTAAAAGTTTCTCCTGCAACCCGTTCCCTTTGTGCTAGATGAACGAACGTCTCTCCACATGCTCAGTTCTGAGAGATAAGTGTGTGTGAAAGCCGTCCTTCACCTAGCTTGTTGGGAACACAAAGTTTCTTTTCAGTTGCAAACTCCACTCCATACATATATATGGGGAGGTACTAGCTCCAACTCGGTTTTACAGTGAAAACTGCAGGAACTTCAAACCGGCACTAGGAAACAGACTGAGAAACCAGAGTAAAAGTTTCTCCTGCAACCCGTTCCCTTTGTGCTAGATGAACGAACGTCTCTCCACATGCTCAGTTCTGAGAGATAAGTGTGTGTGAAAGCCGTCCTTCACCTAGCTTGTTGGGAACACAAAGTTTCTTTTCAGTTGCAAACTCCACTCCATTCATATATAAGGGGAGGCAGTAGCTCCAACCCGGTTTTACAGTGAAAACTGCAGGAACTTCAAACCGGCACTAGGAAACAGACTGAGAAACCAGAGTAAAAGTTTCTCCTGCAACCCGTTCCCTTTGTGCTAGGTGAACGAACGTCTCTCCACATGCTCAGTTCTGAGAGATAAGTGTGTGTGAAAGCCGTCCTTCACCTAGCTTTTTGGGAACACAAAGTTTCTTTTCAGTTGCAAACTCCACTTCATACATATATATGGGGAGGTACTAGCTCCAACTCGGTTTTACAGTGAAAACTGCAGGAACTTCAAACCGGCACTAGGAAACAGACTGAGAAACCAGAGTAAAAGTTTCTCCTGCAACCCGTTCCCTTTGTGCTAGATGAACGAACGTCTCTCCACATGCTCAGTTCTGAGAGATAAGTGTGTGTGAAAGCCGTCCTTCACCTAGCTTGTTGGGAACACAAAGTTTCTTTTCAGTTGCAAACTCCACTCCATACATATATAAGGGGAGGTAGTAGCTCCAACCCGGTTTTACAGTGAAAACTGCAGGAACTTCAAACCGGCACTAGGAAACAGACTGAGAAACCAGAGTAAAAGTTTCTCCTGCAACCCGTTCCCTTTGTGCTAGATGAACGAACGTCTCTCCACATGCTCAGTTCTGAGAGATAAGTGTGTGTGAAAGCCGTCCTTCACCTAGCTTGTTGGGAACACAAAGTTTCTTTTCAGTTGCAAACTCCACTCCATACATATATATGGGGAGGTACTAGCTCCAAATCGGTTTTACAGTGAAAACTGCAGGAAATTCAAACCGGCACTAGGAAACAGACTGAGAAACCAGAGTAAAAGTTTCTCCTGCAACCCGTTCCCTTTGTGCTAGGTGAACGAACGTCTCTCCACATGCTCAGTTCTGAGAGATAAGTGTGTGTGAAAGCCGTCCTTCACCTAGCTTGTTGGGAACACAAAGTTTCTTTTCAGTTGCAAACTCCACTCCATACATATATATGGGGAGGTACTAGCTCCAACTCGGTTTTACAGTGAAATCTGCAGGAACTTCAAACCGGCACTAGGAAACAGACTGAGAAACCAGAGTAAAAGTTTCTCCTGCAACCCGTTCCCTTTGTGCTAGGTGAAAGAACGTCTCTCCACATGCTCAGTTCTGAGAGATAAGTGTGTGTGAAAGCCGTCCTTCACCTAGCTTGTTGGGAACACAAAGTTTCTTTTCAGTTGCAAACTCCACTCCATACATATATATGGGGAGGCAGTAGCTCCAACCCGGTTTTACAGTGAAAACTGCAGGAACTTCAAACCGGCACTAGGAAACAGACTGAGAAACCAGAGTAAAAGTTTCTCCTGCAACCCGTTCCCTTTGTGCTAGATGAACGAACGTCTCTCCACATGCTCAGTTCTGAGAGATAAGTGTGTGTGAAAGCCGTCCTTCACCTAGCTTGTTGGGAACACAAAGTTTCTTTTCAGTTGCAAACTCCACTCCATACATATATATGGGGAGGTACTAGCTCCAAATCGGTTTTACAGTGAAAACTGTAGGAAATTCAAACCGGCACTAGGAAACAGACTGAGAAACCAGAGTAAAAGTTTCTCCTGCAACCCGTTCCCTTTGTGCTAGGTGAACGAACGTCTCTCCACATGCTCAGTTCTGAGAGATAAGTGTGTGTGAAAGCCGTCCTTCACCTAGCTTGTTGGGAACACAAAGTTTCTTTTCAGTTGCAAACTCCACTCCATACATATATATGGGGAGGTACTAGCTCCAACTCGGTTTTACAGTGAAAACTGCAGGAACTTCAAACCGGCACTAGGAAACAGACTGAGAAACCAGAGTAAAAGTTTCTCCTGCAACCCGTTCCCTTTGTGCTAGATGAACGAACGTCTCTCCACATGCTCAGTTCTGAGAGATAAGTGTGTGTGAAAGCCGTCCTTCACCTAGCTTGTTGGGAACACAAAGTTTCTTTTCAGTTGCAAACTCCACTCCATACATATATATGGGGAGGTACTAGCTCCAACTCGGTTTTACAGTGAAAACTGCAGGAACTTCAAACCGGCACTAGGAAACAGACTGAGAAACCAGAGTAAAAGTTTCTCCTGCAACCCGTTCCCTTTGTGCTAGGTGAACGAACGTCTCTCCACATGCTCAGTTCTGAGAGATAAGTGTGTGTGAAAGCCGTCCTTCACCTAGCTTGTTGGGAACACAAAGTTTCTTTTCAGTTGCAAACTCCACTCCATACATATATATGGGGAGGTACTAGCTCCAACTCGGTTTTACAGTGAAAACTGCAGGAACTTCAAACCGGCACTAGGAAACAGACTGAGAAACCAGAGTAAAAGTTTCTCCTGCAACCCGTTCCCTTTGTGCTAGATGAACGAACGTCTCTCCACATGCTCAGTTCTGAGAGATAAGTGTGTGTGAAAGCCGTCCTTCACCTAGCTTGTTGGGAACACAAAGTTTCTTTTCAGTTGCAAACTCCACTCCATTCATATATAAGGGGAGGTAGTAGCTCCAACCCGGTTTTACAGTGAAAACTGCAGGAACTTCAAACCGGCACTAGGAAACAGACTGAGAAACCAGAGTAAAAGTTTCTCCTGCAACCCGTTCCCTTTGTGCTAGATGAACGAACGTCTCTCCACATGCTCAGTTCTGAGAGATAAGTGTGTGTGAAAGCCGTCCTTCACCTAGCTTGTTGGGAACACAAAGTTTCTTTTCAGTTGCAAACTCCACTCCATACATATATATGGGGAGGTACTAGCTCCAACTCGGTTTTACACTGAAAACTGCAGGAACTTCAAACCGGCACTAGGAAACAGACTGAGAAACCAGAATAAAAGTTTCTCCTGCAACCCGTTTCCTTTGTGCTAGTTGAACGAACGTCTCTCCACATGCTCAGTTCTGAGAGATAAGTGTGTGTGAAAGCCGTCCTTCACCTAGCTTGTTGGGAACACAAAGTTTCTTTTCAGTTGCAAACCCCACTCCTTACATATATATGGGGAGGTGCTTGCTCCAACTCGGTTTTACAGTGAAAACTGCAGGAACTTCAAACCGGCACTAGGAAACAGACTGAGAAACCAGAGTAAAAGATTCTCCTGCAACCCGTTCCCTTTGTGCTAGATGAACCAACGTCTCTCCACATGCTCAGTTCTGAGAGATAAGTGTGTGTGAAAGCCGTCCTTCACCTAGCTTGTTGGGAACACAAAGTTTCTTTTCAGTTGCAAACCCCACTCCATACATATATATGGGGAGGTACTAGCTCCAACTCGGTTTTACAGTGAAAACTGCAGGAACTTCAAACCGGCACTAGGAAACAGACTGAGAAACCAGAATAAAAGTTTCTCCTGCAACCCGTTCCCTTTGTGCTAGATGAACGAACGTCTCTCCACATGCTCAGTTCTGAGAGATAAGTGTGTGTGAAAGCCGTCCTTCACCTAGTTTGTTGGGAACACAAAGTTTCTTTTCAGTTGCAAACTCCACTCCATACATATATATGGGGAGGTACTAGCTCCAACTCGGTTTTACAGTGAAAACTGCAGGAACTTCAAACCGGCACTAGGAAACAGACTGAGAAACCAGAATAAAAGTTTCTCCTGCAACCCGTTCCCTTTGTGCTAGATGAACGAACGTCTCTCCACATGCTCAGTTCTGAGAGATAAGTGTGTGTGAAAGCCGTCCTTCACCTAGCTTGTTGGGAACACAAAGTTTCTTTTCAGTTGCAAACTCCACTCCATACATATATATGGGGAGGTACTAGCTCCAACTCGGTTTTACAGTGAAAACTGCAGGAACTTCAAACCGGCACTAGGAAACAGACTGAGAAACCAGAGTAAAAGTTTCTCCTGCAACCCGTTCCCTTTGTGCTAGGTGAACGAACGTCTCTCCACATGCTCAGTTCTGAGAGATAAGTGTGTGTGAAAGCCGTCCTTCACCTAGCTTGTTGGGAACACAAAGTTTCTTTTCAGTTGCAAACTCCACTCCATACATATATATGGGGAGGTACTAGCTCCAACTCGGTTTTACAGTGAAAACTGCAGGAACTTCAAACCGGCACTAGGAAACAGACTGAGAAACCAGAGTAAAAGTTTCTCCTGCAACCCGTTCCCTTTGTGCTAGATGAACGAACGTCTCTCCACATGCTCAGTTCTGAGAGATAAGTGTGTGTGAAAGCCGTCCTTCACCTAGCTTGTTGGGAACACAAAGTTTCTTTTCAGTTGCAAACTCCACTCCATTCATATATAAGGGGAGGTAGTAGCTCCAACCCGGTTTTCCAGTGAAAACTGCAGGAACTTCAAACCGGCACTAGGAAACAGACTGAGAACCCAGAGTAAAAGTTTCTCCTGCAACCCGTTCCCTTTGTGCTAGATGAACGAACGTCTCTCCACATGCTCAGTTCTGAGAGATAAGTGTGTGTGAAAGCCGTCCTTCACCTAGCTAGTTGGGAACACAAAGTTTCTTTTCAGTTGCAAACTCCACTGCATACATATATATGGGGAGGTACTAGCTCCAACTCGGTTTTACAGTGAAAACTGCAGGAACTTCAAACCGGCACTAGGAAACAGACTGAGAAACCAGAGTAAAAGTTTCTCCTGCAACCCGTTCCCTTTGTGCTAGATGAACGAACGTCTCTCCACATGCTCAGTTCTGAGAGATAAGTGTGTGTGAAAGCCGTCCTTCACCTAGCTTGTTGGGAACACAAAGTTTCTTTTCAGTTGCAAACTCCACTCCATACATATATATGGGGAGGTACTAGCTCCAACTCGGTTTTACAGTGAAAACTGCAGGAACTTCAAACCGGCACTAGGAAACAGACTGAGAAACCAGAGTAAAAGTTTCTCCTGCAACCCGTTCCCTTTGGGCTAGATGAACGAACGTCTCTCCACATGCTCAGTTCTGAGAGATAAGTGTGTGTGAAAGCCGTCCTTCACCTAGCTTGTTGGGAACACAAAGTTTCTTTTCAGTTGCAAACTCCACTCCATTCATATATAAGGGGAGGCAGTAGCTCCAACCCGGTTTTACAGTGAAAACTGCAGGAACTTCAAACCGGCACTAGGAAACAGACTGAGAAACCAGAGTAAAAGTTTCTCCTGCAACCCGTTCCCTTTGTGCTAGATGAACGAACGTCTCTCCACATGCTCAGTTCTGAGAGATAAGTGTGTGTGAAAGCCGTCCTTCACCTAGCTTTTTGGGAACACAAAGTTTCTTTTCAGTTGCAAACTCCACTTCATACATATATATGGGGAGGTACTAGCTCCAACTCGGTTTTACAGTGAAAACTGCAGGAACTTCAAACCGGCACTAGGAAACAGACTGAGAAACCAGAGTAAAAGTTTCTCCTGCAACCCGTTCCCTTTGTGCTAGATGAACGAACGTCTCTCCACATGCTCAGTTCTGAGAGATAAGTGTGTGTGAAAGCCGTCCTTCACCTAGCTTGTTGGGAACACAAAGTTTCTTTTCAGTTGCAAACTCCACTCCATACATATATATGGGGAGGTACTAGCTCCAACTCGGTTTTCCAGTGAAAACTGCAGGAACTTCAAACCGGCACTAGGAAACAGACTGAGAAACCAGAGTAAAAGTTTCTCCTGCAACCCGTTCCCTTTGTGCTAGATGAACGAACGTCTCTCCACATGCTCAGTTCTGAGAGATAAGTGTGTGTGAAAGCCGTCCTTCACCTAGCTTGTTGGGAACACAAAGTTTCTTTTCAGTTGCAAACTCCACTCCATTCATATATAAGGGGAGGCAGTAGCTCCAACCCGGTTTTACAGTGAAAACTGCAGGAACTTCAAACCGGCACTAGGAAACAGACTGAGAAACCAGAGTAAAAGTTTCTCCTGCAACCCGTTCCCTTTGTGCTAGGTGAACGAACGTCTCTCCACATGCTCAGTTCTGAGAGATAATTGTGTGTGAAAGCCGTCCTTCACCTAGCTTTTTGGGAACACAAAGTTTCTTTTCAGTTGCAAACTCCACTTCATACATATATATGGGGAGGTACTAGCTCCAACTCGGTTTTACAGTGAAAACTGCAGGAACTTCAAACCGGCACTAGGAAACAGACTGAGAAACCAGAGTAAAAGTTTCTCCTGCAACCAGTTCCCTTTGTGCTAGATGAACGAACGTCTCTCCACATGCTCAGTTCTGAGAGATAAGTGTGTGTGAAAGCCGTCCTTCACCTAGCTTGTTGGGAACACAAAGTTTCTTTTCAGTTGCAAACTCCACTCCATACATATATAAGGGGAGGTAGTAGCTCCAACCCGGTTTTACAGTGAAAACTGCAGGAACTTCAAACCGGCACTAGGAAACAGACTGAGAAACCAGAGTAAAAGTTTCTCCTGCAACCCGTTCCCTTTGTGCTAGATGAACGAACGTCTCTCCACATGCTCAGTTCTGAGAGATAAGTGTGTGTGAAAGCCGTCCTTCACCTAGCTTGTTGGGAACACAAAGTTTCTTTTCAGTTGCAAACTCCACTCCATACATATATATGGGGAGGTACTAGCTCCAACTCTGTTTTACAGTGAAAACTGCAGGAACTTCAAACCGGCACTAGGAAACAGACTGAGAAACCAGAGTAAAAGTTTCTCCTGCAACCCGTTCCCTTTGTGCTAGATGAACGAACGTCTCTCCACATGCTCAGTTCTGAGAGATAAGTGTGTGTGAAAGCCGTCCTTCACCTAGCTTGTTGGGAACACAAAGTTTCTTTTCAGTTGCAAACTCCACTCCATTCATATATAAGGGGAGGCAGTAGCTCCAACCCGGTTTTACAGTGAAAACTGCAGGAACTTCAAACCGGCACTAGGAAACAGACTGAGAAACCAGAGTAAAAGTTTCTCCTGCAACCCGTTCCCTTTGTGCTAGGTGAACGAACGTCTCTCCACATGCTCAGTTCTGAGAGATAATTGTGTGTGAAAGCCGTCCTTCACCTAGCTTTTTGGGAACACAAAGTTTCTTTTCAGTTGCAAACTCCACTTCATACATATATATGGGGAGGTACTAGCTCCAACTCGGTTTTACAGTGAAAACTGCAGGAACTTCAAACCGGCACTAGGAAACAGACTGAGAAACCAGAGTAAAAGTTTCTCCTGCAACCAGTTCCCTTTGTGCTAGATGAACGAACGTCTCTCCACATGCTCAGTTCTGAGAGATAAGTGTGTGTGAAAGCCGTCCTTCACCTAGCTTGTTGGGAACACAAAGTTTCTTTTCAGTTGCAAACTCCACTCCATACATATATAAGGGGAGGTAGTAGCTCCAACCCGGTTTTACAGTGAAAACTGCAGGAACTTCAAACCGGCACTAGGAAACAGACTGAGAAACCAGAGTAAAAGTTTCTCCTGCAACCCGTTCCCTTTGTGCTAGATGAACGAACGTCTCTCCACATGCTCAGTTCTGAGAGATAAGTGTGTGTGAAAGCCGTCCTTCACCTAGCTTGTTGGGAACACAAAGTTTCTTTTCAGTTGCAAACTCCACTCCATTCATATATAAGGGGAGGCAGTAGCTCCAACCCGGTTTTACAGTGAAAACTGCAGGAACTTCAAACCGGCACTAGGAAACAGACTGAGAAACCAGAGTAAAAGTTTCTCCTGCAACCCGTTCCCTTTGTGCTAGGTGAACGAACGTCTCTCCACATGCTCAGTTCTGAGAGATAATTGTGTGTGAAAGCCGTCCTTCACCTAGCTTTTTGGGAACACAAAGTTTCTTTTCAGTTGCAAACTCCACTTCATACATATATATGGGGAGGTACTAGCTCCAACTCGGTTTTACAGTGAAAACTGCAGGAACTTCAAACCGGCACTAGGAAACAGACTGAGAAACCAGAGTAAAAGTTTCTCCTGCAACCAGTTCCCTTTGTGCTAGATGAACGAACGTCTCTCCACATGCTCAGTTCTGAGAGATAAGTGTGTGTGAAAGCCGTCCTTCACCTAGCTTGTTGGGAACACAAAGTTTCTTTTCAGTTGCAAACTCCACTCCATACATATATAAGGGGAGGTAGTAGCTCCAACCCGGTTTTACAGTGAAAACTGCAGGAACTTCAAACCGGCACTAGGAAACAGACTGAGAAACCAGAGTAAAAGTTTCTCCTGCAACCCGTTCCCTTTGTGCTAGATGAACGAACGTCTCTCCACATGCTCAGTTCTGAGAGATAAGTGTGTGTGAAAGCCGTCCTTCACCTAGCTTGTTGGGAACACAAAGTTTCTTTTCAGTTGCAAACTCCACTCCATACATATATATGGGGAGGTACTAGCTCCAACTCTGTTTTACAGTGAAAACTGCAGGAACTTCAAACCGGCACTAGGAAACAGACTGAGAAACCAGAGTAAAAGTTTCTCCTGCAACCCGTTCCCTTTGTGCTAGATGAACGAACGTCTCTCCACATGCTCAGTTCTGAGAGATAAGTGTGTGTGAAAGCCGTCCTTCACCTAGCTTGTTGGGAACACAAAGTTTCTTTTCAGTTGCAAACTCCACTCCATACATATATATGGGGAGGTACTAGCTCCAACTCGGTTTTACAGTGAAATCTGCAGGAACTTCAAACCGGCACTAGGAAACAGACTGAGAAACCAGAGTAAAAGTTTCTCCTGCAACCCGTTCCCTTTGTGCTAGGTGAACGAACGTCTCTCCACATGCTCAGTTCTGAGAGATAAGTGTGTGTGAAAGCCGTCCTTCACCTAGCTTGTTGGGAACACAAAGTTTCTTTTCAGTTGCAAACTCCACTCCATACATATATATGGGGAGGCAGTAGCTCCAACCCGGTTTTACAGTGAAAACTGCAGGAACTTCAAACCGGCACTAGGAAACAGACTGAGAAACCAGAGTAAAAGTTTCTCCTGCAACCCGTTCCCTTTGTGCTAGATGAACGAACGTCTCTCCACATGCTCAGTTCTGAGAGATAAGTGTGTGTGAAAGCCGTCCTTCACCTAGCTTGTTGGGAACACAAAGTTTCTTTTCAGTTGCAAACTCCACTCCATACATATATATGGGGAGGTACTAGCTCCAACTCGGTTTTACAGTGAAAACTGCAGGAACTTCAAACCGGCACTAGGAAACAGACTGAGAAACCAGAGTAAAAGTTTCTCCTGCAACCCGTTCCCTTTGTGCTAGATGAACGAACGTCTCTCCACATGCTCAGTTCTGAGAGATAAGTGTGTGTGAAAGCCGTCCTTCACCTAGCTTGTTGGGAACACAAAGTTTCTTTTCAGTTGCAAACTCCACTCCATACATATATATGGGGAGGTACTAGCTCCAACTCGGTTTTACAGTGAAAACTGCAGGAACTTCAAACCGGCACTAGGAAACAGACTGAGAAACCAGAGTAAAAGTTTCTCCTGCAACCCGTTCCCTTTGTGCTAGGTGAACGAACGTCTCTCCACATGCTCAGTTCTGAGAGATAAGTGTGTGTGAAAGCCGTCCTTCACCTAGCTTGTTGGGAACACAAAGTTTCTTTTCAGTTGCAAACTCCACTCCATACATATATATGGGGAGGTACTAGCTCCAACTCGGTTTTACAGTGAAAACTGCAGGAACTTCAAACCGGCACTAGGAAACAGACTGAGAAACCAGAGTAAAAGTTTCTCCTGCAACCCGTTCCCTTTGTGCTAGATGAACGAACGTCTCTCCACATGCTCAGTTCTGAGAGATAAGTGTGTGTGAAAGCCGTCCTTCACCTAGCTTGTTGGGAACACAAAGTTTCTTTTCAGTTGCAAACTCCACTCCATTCATATATAAGGGGAGGTAGTAGCTCCAACCCGGTTTTACAGTGAAAACTGCAGGAACTTCAAACCGGCACTAGGAAACAGACTGAGAAACCAGAGTAAAAGTTTCCCCTGCAACCCGTTCCCTTTGTGCTAGATGAACGAACGTCTCTCCACATGCTCAGTTCTGAGAGATAAGTGTGTGTGAAAGCCGTCCTTCACCTAGCTTGTTGGGAACACAAAGTTTCTTTTCAGTTGCAAACTCCACTCCATACATATATATGGGGAGGTACTAGCTCCAACTCGGTTTTACACTGAAAACTGCAGGAACTTCAAACCGGCACTAGGAAACAGACTGAGAAACCAGAATAAAAGTTTCTCCTGCAACCCGTTTCCTTTGTGCTAGTTGAACGAACGTCTCTCCACATGCTCAGTTCTGAGAGATATGTGTGTGTGAAAGCCGTCCTTCACCTAGCTTGTTGGGAACACAAAGTTTCTTTTCAGTTGCAAACCCCACTCCTTACATATATATGGGTAGGTGCTTGCTCCAACTCGGTTTTACAGTGAAAACTGCAGGAACTTCAAACCGGCACTAGGAAACAGACTGAGAAACCAGAGTAAAAGTTTCTCCTGCAACCCGTTCCCTTTGTGCTAGATGAACCAACGTCTCTCCACATGCTCAGTTCTGAGAGATAAGTGTGTGTGAAAGCCGTCCTTCACCTAGCTTGTTGGGAACACAAAGTTTCTTTTCAGTTGCAAACCCCACTCCATACATATATATGGGGAGGTACTAGCTCCAACTCGGTTTTACAGTGAAAACTGCAGGAACTTCAAACCGGCACTAGGAAACAGACTGAGAAACCAGAATAAAAGTTTCTGCTGCAACCCGTTCCCTTTGTGCTAGATGAACGAACGTCTCTCCACATGCTCAGTTCTGAGAGATAAGTGTGTGTGAAAGCCGTCCTTCACCTAGTTTGTTGGGAACACAAAGTTTCTTTTCAGTTGCAAACTCCACTCCATACATATATATGGGGAGGTACTAGCTCCAACTCGGTTTTACAGTGAAAACTGCAGGAACTTCAAACCGGCACTAGGAAACAGACTGAGAAACCAGAATAAAAGTTTCTCCTGCAACCCGTTCCCTTTGTGCTAGATGAACGAACGTCTCTCCACATGCTCAGTTCTGAGAGATAAGTGTGTGTGAAAGCCGTCCTTCACCTAGCTTGTTGGGAACACAAAGTTTCTTTTCAGTTGCAAACTCCACTCCATACATATATATGGGGAGGTACTAGCTCCAACTCGGTTTTACAGTGAAAACTGCAGGAACTTCAAACCGGCACTAGGAAACAGACTGAGAAACCAGAGTAAAAGTTTCTCCTGCAACCCGTTCCCTTTGTGCTAGGTGAACGAACGTCTCTCCACATGCTCAGTTCTGAGAGATAAGTGTGTGTGAAAGCCGTCCTTCACCTAGCTTGTTGGGAACACAAAGTTTCTTTTCAGTTGCAAAATCCACTCCATACATATATATGGGGAGGTACTAGCTCCAACTCGGTTTTACAGTGAAAACTGCAGGAACTTCAAACCGGCACTAGGAAACAGCCTGAGAAACCAGAGTAAAAGTTTCTCCTGCAACAAGTTCCCTTTGTGCTAGATGAACGAACGTCTCTCCACATGCTCAGTTCTGAGAGATAAGTGTGTGTGAAAGCCGTCCTTCACCTAGCTTGTTGGGAACACAAAGTTTCTTTTCAGTTGCAAACTCCACTCCATACATATATATGGGGAGGTACTAGCTCCAACTCGGTTTTACAGTGAAAACTGCAGGAACTTCAAACCGGCACTAGGAAACAGACTGAGAAACCAGAGTAAAAGTTTCTCCTGCAACCCGTTCCCTTTGTGCTAGATGAACGAACGTCTCTCCACATGCTCAGTTCTGAGAGATAAGTGTGTGTGAAAGCCGTCCTTCACCTAGCTTGTTGGGAACACAAAGTTTCTTTTCAGTTGCAAACTCCACTCCATTCATATATAAGGGGAGGTACTAGCTCCAACTCGGTTTTACAGTGAAAACTGCAGGAACTTCAAACCGGCACTAGGAAACAGACTGAGAAACCAGAATAAAAGTTTCTCCTGCAACCCGTTCCCTTTGTGCTAGATGAACGAACGTCTCTCCACATGCTCAGTTCTGAGAGATAAGTGTGTGTGAAAGCCGTCCTTCACCTAGCTTGTAGGGAACACAAAGTTTCTTTTCAGTTGCAAACTCCACTCCATACATATATATGGGGAGGTACTAGCTCCAAATCGGTTTTACAGTGAAAACTGCAGGAAATTCAAACCGGCACTAGGAAACAGACTGAGAAACCAGAGTAAAAGTTTCTCCTGCAACCCGTTCCCTTTGTGCTAGGTGAACGAACGTCTCTCCACATGCTCCGTTCTGAGAGATAAGTGTGTGTGAAAGCCGTCCTTCACCTAGCTTGTTGGGAACACAAAGTTTCTTTTCAGTTGCAAACTCCACTCCATACATATATATGGGGAGGTACTAGCTCCAACTCGGTTTTACAGTGAAAACTGCAGGAACTTCAAACCGGCACTAGGAAACAGACTGAGAAACCAGAGTAAAAGTTTCTCCTGCAACCCGTTCCCTTTGTGCTAGATGAACGAACGTCTCTCCACATGCTCAGTTCTGAGAGATAAGTGTGTGTGAAAGCCGTCCTTCACCTAGCTTGTTGGGAACACAAAGTTTCTTTTCAGTTGCAAACTCCACTCCATACATATATAAGGGGAGGTAGTAGCTCCAACCCGGTTTTACAGTGAAAACTGCAGGAACTTCAAACCGGCACTAGGAAACAGACTGAGAAACCAGAGTAAAAGTTTCTCCTGCAACCCGTTCCCTTTGTGCTAGATGAACGAACGTCTCTCCACATGCTCAGTTCTGAGAGATAAGTGTGTGTGAAAGCCGTCCTTCACCTAGCTTGTTGGGAACACAAAGTTTCTTTTCAGTTGCAAACTCCACTCCATACATATATATGGGGAGGTACTAGCTCCAACTCTGTTTTACAGTGAAAACTGCAGGAACTTCAAACCGGCACTAGGAAACAGACTGAGAAACCAGAGTAAAAGTTTCTCCTGCAACCCGTTCCCTTTGTGCTAGATGAACGAACGTCTCTCCACATGCTCAGTTCTGAGAGATAAGTGTGTGTGAAAGCCGTCCTTCACCTAGCTTGTTGGGAACACAAAGTTTCTTTTCAGTTGCAAACTCCACTCCATACATATATATGGGGAGGTACTAGCTCCAACTCGGTTTTACAGTGAAATCTGCAGGAACTTCAAACCGGCACTAGGAAACAGACTGAGAAACCAGAGTAAAAGTTTTTCCTGCAACCCGTTCCCTTTGTGCTAGGTGAACGAACGTCTCTCCACATGCTCAGTTCTGAGAGATAAGTGTGTGTGAAAGCCGTCCTTCACCTAGCTTGTTGGGAACACAAAGTTTCTTTTCAGTTGCAAACTCCACTCCATACATATATATGGGGAGGCAGTAGCTCCAACCCGGTTTTACAGTGAAAACTGCAGGAACTTCAAACCGGCACTAGGAAACAGACTGAGAAACCAGAGTAAAAGTTTCTCCTGCAACCCGTTCCCTTTGTGCTAGATGAACGAACGTCTCTCCACATGCTCAGTTCTGAGAGATAAGTGTGTGTGAAAGCCGTCCTTCACCTAGCTTGTTGGGAACACAAAGTTTCTTTTCAGTTGCAAACTCCACTCCATACATATATATGGGGAGGTACTAGCTCCAACTCGGTTTTACAGTGAAAACTGCAGGAACTTCAAACCGGCACTAGGAAACAGACTGAGAAACCAGAGTAAAAGTTTCTCCTGCAACCCGTTCCCTTTGTGCTAGATGAACGAACGTCTCTCCACATGCTCAGTTCTGAGAGATAAGTGTGTGTGAAAGCCGTCCTTCACCTAGCTTGTTGGGAACACAAAGTTTCTTTTCAGTTGCAAACTCCACTCCATACATATATATGGGGAGGTACTAGCTCCAACTCGGTTTTACAGTGAAAACTGCAGGAACTTCAAACCGGCACTAGGAAACAGACTGAGAAACCAGAGTAAAAGTTTCTCCTGCAACCCGTTCCCTTTGTGCTAGGTGAACGAACGTCTCTCCACATGCTCAGTTCTGAGAGATAAGTGTGTGTGAAAGCCGTCCTTCACCTAGCTTGTTGGGAACACAAAGTTTCTTTTCAGTTGCAAACTCCACTCCATACATATATATGGGGAGGTACTAGCTCCAACTCGGTTTTACAGTGAAAACTGCAGGAACTTCAAACCGGCACTAGGAAACAGACTGAGAAACCAGAGTAAAAGTTTCTCCTGCAACCCGTTCCCTTTGTGCTAGATGAACGAACGTCTCTCCACATGCTCAGTTCTGAGAGATAAGTGTGTGTGAAAGCCGTCCTTCACCTAGCTTGTTGGGAACACAAAGTTTCTTTTCAGTTGCAAACTCCACTCCATTCATATATAAGGGGAGGTAGTAGCTCCAACCCGGTTTTACAGTGAAAACTGCAGGAACTTCAAACCGGCACTAGGAAACAGACTGAGAAACCAGAGTAAAAGTTTCTCCTGCAACCCGTTCCCTTTGTGCTAGATGAACGAACGTCTCTCCACATGCTCAGTTCTGAGAGATAAGTGTGTGTGAAAGCCGTCCTTCACCTAGCTTGTTGGGAACACAAAGTTTCTTTTCAGTTGCAAACTCCACTCCATACATATATATGGGGAGGTACTAGCTCCAACTCGGTTTTACACTGAAAACTGCAGGAACTTCAAACCGGCACTAGGAAACAGACTGAGAAACCAGAATAAAAGTTTCTCCTGCAACCCGTTTCCTTTGTGCTAGTTGAACGAACGTCTCTCCACATGCTCAGTTCTGAGAGATATGTGTGTGTGAAAGCCGTCCTTCACCTAGCTTGTTGGGAACACAAAGTTTCTTTTCAGTTGCAAACCCCACTCCTTACATATATATGGGGAGGTGCTTGCTCCAACTCGGTTTTACAGTGAAAACTGCAGGAACTTCAAACCGGCACTAGGAAACAGACTGAGAAACCAGAGTAAAAGTTTCTCCTGCAACCCGTTCCCTTTGTGCTAGATGAACCAACGTCTCTCCACATGCTCAGTTCTGAGAGATAAGTGTGTGTGAAAGCCGTCCTTCACCTAGCTTGTTGGGAACACAAAGTTTCTTTTCAGTTGCAAACCCCACTCCATACATATATATGGGGAGGTACTAGCTCCAACTCGGTTTTACAGTGAAAACTGCAGGAACTTCAAACCGGCACTAGGAAACAGACTGAGAAACCAGAATAAAAGTTTCTGCTGCAACCCGTTCCCTTTGTGCTAGATGAACGAACGTCTCTCCACATGCTCAGTTCTGAGAGATAAGTGTGTGTGAAAGCCGTCCTTCACCTAGTTTGTTGGGAACACAAAGTTTCTTTTCAGTTGCAAACTCCACTCCATACATATATATGGGGAGGTACTAGCTCCAACTCGGTTTTACAGTGAAAACTGCAGGAACTTCAAACCGGCACTAGGAAACAGACTGAGAAACCAGAATAAAAGTTTCTCCTGCAACCCGTTCCCTTTGTGCTAGATGAACGAACGTCTCTCCACATGCTCAGTTCTGAGAGATAAGTGTGTGTGAAAGCCGTCCTTCACCTAGCTTGTTGGGAACACAAAGTTTCTTTTCAGTTGCAAACTCCACTCCATACATATATATGGGGAGGTACTAGCTCCAACTCGGTTTTACAGTGAAAACTGCAGGAACTTCAAACCGGCACTAGGAAACAGACTGAGAAACCAGAGTAAAAGTTTCTCCTGCAACCCGTTCCCTTTGTGCTAGGTGAACGAACGTCTCTCCACATGCTCAGTTCTGAGAGATAAGTGTGTGTGAAAGCCGTCCTTCACCTAGCTTGTTGGGAACACAAAGTTTCTTTTCAGTTGCAAAATCCACTCCATACATATATATGGGGAGGTACTAGCTCCAACTCGGTTTTACAGTGAAAACTGCAGGAACTTCAAACCGGCACTAGGAAACAGCCTGAGAAACCAGAGTAAAAGTTTCTCCTGCAACAAGTTCCCTTTGTGCTAGATGAACGAACGTCTCTCCACATGCTCAGTTCTGAGAGATAAGTGTGTGTGAAAGCCGTCCTTCACCTAGCTTGTTGGGAACACAAAGTTTCTTTTCAGTTGCAAACTCCACTCCATACATATATATGGGGAGGTACTAGCTCCAACTCGGTTTTACAGTGAAAACTGCAGGAACTTCAAACCGGCACTAGGAAACAGACTGAGAAACCAGAGTAAAAGTTTCTCCTGCAACCCGTTCCCTTTGTGCTAGATGAACGAACGTCTCTCCACATGCTCAGTTCTGAGAGATAAGTGTGTGTGAAAGCCGTCCTTCACCTAGCTTGTTGGGAACACAAAGTTTCTTTTCAGTTGCAAACTCCACTCCATTCATATATAAGGGGAGGTACTAGCTCCAACTCGGTTTTACAGTGAAAACTGCAGGAACTTCAAACCGGCACTAGGAAACAGACTGAGAAACCAGAATAAAAGTTTCTCCTGCAACCCGTTCCCTTTGTGCTAGATGAACGAACGTCTCTCCACATGCTCAGTTCTGAGAGATAAGTGTGTGTGAAAGCCGTCCTTCACCTAGCTTGTTGGGAACACAAAGTTTCTTTTCAGTTGCAAACTCCACTCCATACATATATATGGGGAGGTACTAGCTCCAAATCGGTTTTACAGTGAAAACTGCAGGAAATTCAAACCGGCACTAGGAAACAGACTGAGAAACCAGAGTAAAAGTTTCTCCTGCAACCCGTTCCCTTTGTGCTAGGTGAACGAACGTCTCTCCACATGCTCCGTTCTGAGAGATAAGTGTGTGTGAAAGCCGTCCTTCACCTAGCTTGTTGGGAACACAAAGTTTCTTTTCAGTTGCAAACTCCACTCCATACATATATATGGGGAGGTACTAGCTCCAACTCGGTTTTACAGTGAAAACTGCAGGAACTTCAAACCGGCACTAGGAAACAGACTGAGAAACCAGAGTAAAAGTTTCTCCTGCAACCCGTTCCCTTTGTGCTAGATGAACGAACGTCTCTCCACATGCTCAGTTCTGAGAGATAAGTGTGTGTGAAAGCCGTCCTTCACCTAGCTTGTTGGGAACACAAAGTTTCTTTTCAGTTGCAAACTCCACTCCATACATATATATGGGGAGGTACTAGCTCCAACTCGGTTTTACAGTGAAAACTGCAGGAACTTCAAACCGGCACTAGGAAACAGACTGAGAAACCAGAGTAAAAGTTTCTCCTGCAACCCGTTCCCTTTGTGCTAGGTGAACGAACGTCTCTCCACATGCTCAGTTCTGAGAGATAAGTGTGTGTGAAAGCCGTCCTTCACCTAGCTTGTTGGGAACACAAAGTTTCTTTTCAGTTGCAAACTCCACTCCATACATATATATGGGGAGGTACTAGCTCCAACTCGGTTTTACAGTGAAAACTGCAGGAACTTCAAACCGGCACTAGGAAACAGACTGAGAAACCAGAGTAAAAGTTTCTCCTGCAACCCGTTCCCTTTGTGCTAGATGAACGAACGTCTCTCCACATGCTCAGTTCTGAGAGATAAGTGTGTGTGAAAGCCGTCCTTCACCTAGCTTGTTGGGAACACAAAGTTTCTTTTCAGTTGCAAACTCCACTCCATTCATATATAAGGGGAGGTAGTAGCTCCAACCCGGTTTTACAGTGAAAACTGCAGGAACTTCAAACCGGCACTAGGAAACAGACTGAGAAACCAGAGTAAAAGTTTCTCCTGCAACCCGTTCCCTTTGTGCTAGATGAACGAAAGTCTCTCCACATGCTCAGTTCTGAGAGATAAGTGTGTGTGAAAGCCGTCCTTCACCTAGCTTGTTGGGAACACAAAGTTTCTTTTCAGTTGCAAACTCCACTCCATACATATATATGGGGAGGTACTAGCTCCAACTCGGTTTTACACTGAAAACTGCAGGAACTTCAAACCGGCACTAGGAAACAGACTGAGAAACCAGAATAAAAGTTTCTCCTGCAACCCGTTTCCTTTGTGCTAGTTGAACGAACGTCTCTCCACATGCTCAGTTCTGAGAGATAAGTGTGTGTGAAAGCCGTCCTTCACCTAGCTTGTTGGGAACACAAAGTTTCTTTTCAGTTGCAAACCCCACTCCTTACATATATATGGGGAGGTGCTTGCTCCAACTCGGTTTTACAGTGAAAACTGCAGGAACTTCAAACCGGCACTAGGAAACAGACTGAGAAACCAGAGTAAAAGTTTCTCCTGCAACCCGTTCCCTTTGTGCTAGATGAACCAACGTCTCTCCACATGCTCAGTTCTGAGAGATAAGTGTGTGTGAAAGCCGTCCTTCACCTAGCTTGTTGGGAACACAAAGTTTCTTTTCAGTTGCAAACCCCACTCCATACATATATATGGGGAGGTACTAGCTCCAACTCGGTTTTACAGTGAAAACTGCAGGAACTTCAAACCGGCACTAGGAAACAGACTGAGAAACCAGAATAAAAGTTTCTCCTGCAACCCGATCCCTTTGTGCTAGATGAACGAACGTCTCTCCACATGCTCAGTTCTGAGAATTAAGTGTGTGTGAAAGCCGTCCTTCACCTAGTTTGTTGGGAACACAAAGTTTCTTTTCAGTTGCAAACTCCACTCCATACATATATATGGGGAGGTACTAGCTCCAACTCGGTTTTACAGTGAAAACTGCAGGAACTTCAAACCGGCACTAGGAAACAGACTGAGAAACCAGAATAAAAGTTTCTCCTGCAAACCGTTCCCTTTGTGCTAGATGAACGAACGTCTCTCCACATGCTCAGTTCTGAGAGATAAGTGTGTGTGAAAGCCGTCCTTCACCTAGCTTGTTGGGAACACAAAGTTTCTTTTCAGTTGCAAACTCCACTCCATACATATATATGGGGAGGTACTAGCTCCAACTCGGTTTTACAGTGAAAACTGCAGGAACTTCAAACCGGCACTAGGAAACAGACTGAGAAACCAGAGTAAAAGTTTCTCCTGCAACCCGTTCCCTTTGTGCTAGGTGAACGAACGTCTCTCCACATGCTCAGTTCTGAGAGATAAGTGTGTGTGAAAGCCGTCCTTCACCTAGCTTGTTGGGAACACAAAGTTTCTTTTCAGTTGCAAAATCCACTCCATACATATATATGGGGAGGTACTAGCTCCAACTCGGTTTTACAGTGAAAACTGCAGGAACTTCAAACCGGCACTAGGAAACAGCCTGAGAAACCAGAGTAAAAGTTTCTCCTGCAACAAGTTCCCTTTGTGCTAGATGAACGAACGTCTCTCCACATGCTCAGTTCTGAGAGATAAGTGTGTGTGAAAGCCGTCCTTCACCTAGCTTGTTGGGAACACAAAGTTTCTTTTCAGTTGCAAACTCCACTCCATACATATATATGGGGAGGTACTAGCTCCAACTCGGTTTTACAGTGAAAACTGCAGGAACTTCAAACCGGCACTAGGAAACAGACTGAGAAACCAGAGTAAAAGTTTCTCCTGCAACCCGTTCCCTTTGTGCTAGATGAACGAACGTCTCTCCACATGCTCAGTTCTGAGAGATAAGTGTGTGTGAAAGCCGTCCTTCACCTAGCTTGTTGGGAACACAAAGTTTCTTTTCAGTTGCAAACTCCACTCCATTCATATATAAGGGGAGGTAGTAGCTCCAACCCGGTTTTCCAGTGAAAACTGCAGGAACTTCAAACCGGCACTAGGAAACAGACTGAGAACCCAGAGTAAAAGTGTCTCCTGCAACCCGTTCCCTTTGTGCTAGATGAACGAACGTCTCTCCACATGCTCAGTTCTGAGAGATAAGTGTGTGTGAAAGCCGTCCTTCACCTAGCTTGTTGGGAACACAAAGTTTCTTTTCACTTGCAAACTCCACTGCATACATATATATGGGGAGGTACTAGCTCCAACTCGGTTTTACAGTGAAAACTGCAGGAACTTCAAACCGGCACTAGGAAACAGACTGAGAAACCAGAGTAAAAGTTTCTCCTGCAACCCGTTCCCTTTGTGCTAGATGAACGAACGTCTCTCCACATGCTCAGTTCTGAGAGATAAGTGTGTGTGAAAGCCGTCCTTCACCTAGCTTGTTGGGAACACAAAGTTTCTTTTCAGTTGCAAACCCCACTCCATACATATATATGGGGAGGTACTAGCTCCAACTCGGTTTTACAGTGAAAACTGCAGGAACTTCAAACCGGCACTAGGAAACAGACTGAGAAACCAGAATAAAAGTTTCTCCTGCAACCCGTTCCCTTTGTGCTAGATGAACGAACGTCTCTCCACATGCTCAGTTCTGAGAGATAAGTGTGTGTGAAAGCCGTCCTTCACCTAGTTTGTTGGGAACACAAAGTTTCTTTTCAGTTGCAAACTCCACTCCATACATATATATGGGGAGGTACTAGCTCCAACTCGGTTTTACAGTGAAAACTGCAGGAACTTCAAACCGGCACTAGGAAACAGACTGAGAAACCAGAATAAAAGTTTCTCCTGCAACCCGTTCCCTTTGTGCTAGATGAACGAACGTCTCTCCACATGCTCAGTTCTGAGAGATAAGTGTGTGTGAAAGCCGTCCTTCACCTAGCTTGTTGGGAACACAAAGTTTCCTTTCAGTTGCAAACTCCACTCCATACATATATATGGGGAGGTACTAGCTCCAACTCGGTTTTACAGTGAAAACTGCAGGAACTTCAAACCGGCACTAGGAAACAGACTGAGAAACCAGAGTAAAAGTTTCTCCTGCAACCCGTTCCCTTTGTGCTAGGTGAACGAACGTCTCTCCACATGCTCAGTTCTGTGAGATAAGTGTGTGTGAAAGCCGTCCTTCACCTAGCTTGTTGGGAACACAAAGTTTCTTTTCAGTTGCAAACTCCACTCCATACATATATATGGGGAGGTACTAGCTCCAACTCGGTTTTACAGTGAAAACTGCAGGAACTTCAAACCGGCACTAGGAAACAGCCTGAGAAACCAGAGTAAAAGTTTCTCCTGCAACAAGTTCCCTTTGTGCTAGATGAACGAACGTCTCTCCACATGCTCAGTTCTGAGAGATAAGTGTGTGTGAAAGCCGTCCTTCACCTAGCTTGTTGGGAACACAAAGTTTCTTTTCAGTTGCAAACTCCACTCCATACATATATATGGGGAGGTACTAGCTCCAACTCGGTTTTACAGTGAAAACTGCAGGAACTTCAAACCGGCACTAGGAAACAGACTGAGAAACCAGAGTAAAAGTTTCTCCTGCAACCCGTTCCCTTTGTGCTAGATGAACGAACGTCTCTCCACATGCTCAGTTCTGAGAGATAAGTGTGTGTGAAAGCCGTCCTTCACCTAGCTTGTTGGGAACACAAAGTTTCTTTTCAGTTGCAAACTCCACTCCATTCATATATAAGGGGAGGTAGTAGCTCCAACCCGGTTTTCCAGTGAAAACTGCAGGAACTTCAAACCGGCACTAGGAAACAGACTGAGAACCCAGAGTAAAAGTTTCTCCTGCAACCCGTTCCCTTTGTGCTAGATGAACGAACGTCTCTCCACATGCTCAGTTCTGAGAGATAAGTGTGTGTGAAAGCCGTCCTTCACCTAGCTTGTTGGGAACACAAAGTTTCTTTTCAGTTGCAAACTCCACTGCATACATATATATGGGGAGGTACTAGCTCCAACTCGGTTTTACAGTGAAAACTGCAGGAACTTCAAACCGGCACTAGGAAACAGACTGAGAAACCAGAGTAAAAGTTTCTCCTGCAACCCGTTCCCTTTGTGCTAGATGAACGAACGTCTCTCCACATGCTCAGTTCTGAGAGATAAGTGTGTGTGAAAGCCGTCCTTCACCTAGCTTGTTGGGAACACAAAGTTTCTTTTCAGTTGCAAACTCCACTCCATACATATATATGGGGAGGTACTAGCTCCAACTCGGTTTTACAGTGAAAACTGCAGGAACTTCAAACCCGCACTAGGAAACAGACTGAGAAACCAGAGTAAAAGTTTCTCCTGCAACCCGTTCCCTTTGTGCTAGATGAACGAACGTCTCTCCACATGCTCAGTTCTCAGAGATAAGTGTGTGTGAAAACCGTCCTTCACCTAGCTTGTTGGGAACACAAAGTTTCTTTTCAGTTGCAAACTCCACTCCATACATATATATGGGGAGGTACTAGCTCCAACTCGGTTTTACAGTGAAAACTGCAGGAACTTCAAACCGGCACTAGGAAACAGACTGAGAAACCAGAGTAAAAGTTTCTCCTGCAACCCGTTCCCTTTGTGCTAGATGAACGAACGTCTCTCCACATGCTCAGTTCTGAGAGATAAGTGTGTGTGAAAGCCGTCCTTTACCTAGCTTGTTGGGAACACAAAGTTTCTTTTAAGTTGCAAACTCCACTCCATACATATATATGGGGTCGTACTAGCTCCAACTCGGTTTTACAGTGAAAACTGCAGGAACTTCAAACCGGCACTAGGAAACAGACTGAGAAACCAGAGTAAAAGTTTCTCCTGCAACCCGTTCCCTTTGTGCTAGATGAACGAACGTCTCTCCACATGCTCAGTTCTGCGAGATAAGTGTGTGTGAAAGCCGTCCTTCACCTAGCTTGTTGGGAACACAAAGTTTCTTTTCAGTTGCAAACTCCACTCCATACATATATATGGGGAGGTACTAGCTCCAACTCGGTTTTACAGTGAAAACTGCAGGAACTTCAAACCGGCACTAGGAAACAGACTGAGAAACCAGAGTAAAAGTTTCTCCTGCAACCCGTTCCCTTTGTGCTAGATGAACGAACGTCTCTCCACATGCTCAGTTCTGCGAGATAAGTGTGTGTGAAAGCCGTCCTTCACCTAGCTTGTTGGGAACACAAAGTTTCTTTTCAGTTGCAAACTCCACTCCATACATATATAAGGGGAGGTAGAAGCTCCAACCCGGTTTTACATTGAATACTGCAGGATCTTCAAACCGGCACTAGGAAACAGACTGAGAAACCAGAGTAAAAGTTTCTCCTGCAACCCGTTCCCTTTGTGCTAGATGAACGAACGTCTCTCCACATGCTCAGTTCTGAGAGATAAGTGTGTGTGAAAGCCGTCCTTCACCTAGCTTGTTGGGAACACAAAGTTTCTTTTAAGTTGCAAACTCCACTCCATACATATATATGGGGAGGTACTAGCTCCAACTCGGTTTTACAATGAAAACTGCAGGAACTTCAAACCGGCACTAGGAAACAGACTGAGAAACCAGAGTAAAAGTTTCTCCTGCAACCCGTTCCCTTTGTGCTAGATGAACGAACGTCTCTCCACATGCTCAGTTCTGAGAGATATGTGTGTGTGAAAGCCGTCTTTTACCTAGCTTGTTGGGAACACAAAGTTTCTTTTCAGTTGCAAACTCCACTCCATACATATATATGGGGTGGTACTAGCTCCAACTAGGTTTTACAGTGAAAACTGCAGGAACTTCAAACCGGCACTAGGAAACAGACTGAGAAACCAGAGTAAAGGTTTCTCCTGCAACCCGTTCCCTTTGTGCTAGATGAACGAACGTCTCTCCACATGCTCAGTTCTGCGAGATAAGTGTGTGTGAAAGCCGTCCTTCACCTAGCTTGTTGGGAACACAAAGTTTCTTTTCAGTTGCAAACTCCACTCCATACATATATATGGGGAGGTACTAGCTCCAACTCGGTTTTACAGTGAAAACTGCAGGAACTTCAAACCGGCACTAGGAAACAGACTGAGAAACCAGAGTAAAAGTTTCTCCTGCAACCCGTTCCCTTTGTGCTAGATGAACGAACGTCTCTCCACATGCTCAGTTCTGCGAGATAAGTGTGTGTGAAAGCCGTCCTTCACCTAGCTTGTTGGGAACACAAAGTTTCTTTTCAGTTGCAAACTCCACTCCATACATATATAAGGGGAGGTAGTAGCTCCATCCCGGTTTTACAGTGAAAACTGCAGGAACTTCAAACCGGCACTAGGAAACAGACTGAGAAACCAGAGTAAAAGTTTCTCCTGCAACCCGTTCCCTTTGTGCTAGATGAACGAACGTCTCTCCACATGCTCAGTTCTGAGAGATAAGTGTGTGTGAAAGCCGTCCTTCACCTAGCTTGTTGGGAACACAAAGTTTCTTTTCAGTTGCAAACTCCACTCCATACATATATATGGGGAGGTACTAGCTCCAACTCGGTTTTACAGTGAAAACTGCAGGAACTTCAAACCGGCACTAGGAAACAGACTGAGAAACCAGAGTAAAAGTTTCTCCTGCAACCCGTTCCCTTTGTGCTAGGTGAACGAACGTCTCTCCACATGCTCAGTTCTGAGAGATAAGTGTGTGTGAAAGCCGTCCTTCACCTAGCTTGTTGGGAACACAAAGTTTCTTTTCAGTTGCAAACTCCACTCCATACATATATATGGGGAGGTACTAGCTCCAACTCGGTTTTACAGTGAAAACTGCAGGAACTTCAAACCGGCACTAGGAAACAGACTGAGAAACCAGAGTAAAAGTTTCTCCTGCAACCCGTTCCCTTTGTGCTAGACGAACGAACGTCTCTCCACATGCTCAGTTCTGAGAGATAAGTGTGTGTGAAAGCCGTCCTTCACCTAGCTTGTTGGGAACACAAAGTTTCTTTTCAGTTGCAAACTCCACTCCATACATATATATGGGGAGGTACTAGCTCCAACTCGGTTTTACAGTGAAAACTGCAGGAACTTCAAACCGGCACTAGGAAACAGACTGAGAAACCAGAGTAAAAGTTTCTCCTGCAACCCGTTCCCTTTGTGCTAGGTGAACGAACGTCTCTCCACATGCTCAGTTCTGAGAGATAAGTGTGTGTGAAAGCCGTCCTTCACCTAGCTTGTTGGGAACACAAAGTTTCTTTTCAGTTGCAAACTCCACTCCATACATATATATGGGGAGGCAGTAGCTCCAACCCGGTTTTACAGTGAAAACTGCAGGAACTTCAAACCGGCACTAGGAAACAGACTGAGAAACCAGAGTAAAAGTTTCTCCTGCAACCCGTTCCCTTTGTGCTAGATGAACGAACGTCTCTCCACATGCTCAGTTCTGAGAGATAAGTGTGTGTGAAAGCCGTCCTTCACCTAGCTTGTTGGGAACACAAAGTTTCTTTTCAGTTGCAAACTCCACTCCATACATATATATGGGGAGGTACTAGCTCCAAATCGGTTTTACTGTGAAAACTGCAGGAAATTCAAACCGGCACTAGGAAACAGACTGAGAAACCAGAGTAAAAGTTTCTCCTGCAACCCGTTCCCTTTGTGCTAGGTGAACGAACGTCTATCCACATGCTCCGTTCTGAGAGATAAGTGTGTGTGAAAGCCGTCCTTCACCTAGCTTGTTGGGAACACAAAGTTTCTTTTCAGTTGCAAACTCCACTCCATACATATATATGGGGAGGTACTAGCTCCAACTCGGTTTTACAGTGAAAACTGCAGGAACTTCAAACCGGCACTAGGAAACAGACTGAGAAACCAGAGTAAAAGTTTCTCCTGCAACCCGTTCCCTTTGTGCTAGATGAACGAACGTCTCTCCACATGCTCAGTTCTGAGAGATAAGTGTGTGTGAAAGCCGTCCTTCACCTAGCTTGTTGGGAACACAAAGTTTCTTTTCAGTTGCAAACTCCACTCCATACATATATATGGGGAGGTACTAGCTCCAACTCGGTTTTACAGTGAAAACTGCAGGAACTTCAAACCGGCACTAGGAAACAGCCTGAGAAACCAGAGTAAAAGTTTCTCCTGCAACCCGTTCCCTTTGTGCTAGATGAACGAACGTCTCTCCACATGCTCAGTTCTGCGAGATAAGTGTGTGTGAAAGCCGTCCTTCACCTAGCTTGTTGGGAACACAAAGTTTCTTTTCAGTTGCAAACTCCACTCCATACATATATAAGGGGAGGTAGTAGCTCCAACCCGGTTTTACAGTGAAAACTGCAGGAACTTCAAACCGGCACTAGGAAACAGACTGAGAAACCAGAGTAAAAGTTTCTCCTGCAACCCGTTCCCTTTGTGCTAGATGAACGAACGTCTCTCCACATGCTCAGTTCTGAGAGATAAGTGTGTGTGAAAGCCGTCCTTCACCTAGCTTGTTGGGAACACAAAGTTTCTTTTCAGTTGCAAACTCCACTCCATACATATATATGGGGAGGTACTAGCTCCAACTCGGTTTTACAGTGAAAACTGCAGGAACTTCAAACCGGCACTAGGAAACAGACTGAGAAACCAGAGTAAAAGTTTCTCCTGCAACCCGTTCCCTTTGTGCTAGGTGAACGAACGTCTCTCCACATGCTCAGTTCTGAGAGATAAGTGTGTGTGAAAGCCGTCCTTCACCTAGCTTGTTGGGAACACAAAGTTTCTTTTCAGTTGCAAACTCCACTCCATACATATATATGGGGAGGTACTAGCTCCAACTCGGTTTTACAGTGAAAACTGCAGGAACTTCAAACCGGCACTAGGAAACAGACTGAGAAACCAGAGTAAAAGTTTCTCCTGCAACCCGTTCCCTTTGTGCTAGACGAACGAACGTCTCTCCACATGCTCAGTTCTGAGAGATAAGTGTGTGTGAAAGCCGTCCTTCACCTAGCTTGTTGGGAACACAAAGTTTCTTTTCAGTTGCAAACTCCACTCCATACATATATATGGGGAGGTACTAGCTCCAACTCGGTTTTACAGTGAAAACTGCAGGAACTTCAAACCGGCACTAGGAAACAGACTGAGAAACCAGAGTAAAAGTTTCTCCTGCAACCCGTTCCCTTTGTGCTAGGTGAACGAACGTCTCTCCACATGCTCAGTTCTGAGAGATAAGTGTGTGTGAAAGCCGTCCTTCACCTAGCTTGTTGGGAACACAAAGTTTCTTTTCAGTTGCAAACTCCACTCCATACATATATATGGGGAGGCAGTAGCTCCAACCCGGTTTTACAGTGAAAACTGCAGGAACTTCAAACCGGCACTAGGAAACAGACTGAGAAACCAGAGTAAAAGTTTCTCCTGCAACCCGTTCCCTTTGTGCTAGATGAACGAACGTCTCTCCACATGCTCAGTTCTGAGAGATAAGTGTGTGTGAAAGCCGTCCTTCACCTAGCTTGTTGGGAACACAAAGTTTCTTTTCAGTTGCAAACTCCACTCCATACATATATATGGGGAGGTACTAGCTCCAAATCGGTTTTACAGTGAAAACTGCAGGAAATTCAAACCGGCACTAGGAAACAGACTGAGAAACCAGAGTAAAAGTTTCTCCTGCAACCCGTTCCCTTTGTGCTAGGTGAACGAACGTCTCTCCACATGCTCCGTTCTGAGAGATAAGTGTGTGTGAAAGCCGTCCTTCACCTAGCTTGTTGGGAACACAAAGTTTCTTTTCAGTTGCAAACTCCACTCCATACATATATATGGGGAGGTACTAGCTCCAACTCGGTTTTACAGTGAAAACTGCAGGAACTTCAAACCGGCACTAGGAAACAGACTGAGAAACCAGAGTAAAAGTTTCTCCTGCAACCCGTTCCCTTTGTGCTAGATGAACGAACGTCTCTCCACATGCTCAGTTCTGAGAGATAAGTGTGTGTGAAAGCCGTCCTTCACCTAGCTTGTTGGGAACACAAAGTTTCTTTTCAGTTGCAAACTCCACTCCATACATATATATGGGGAGGTACTAGCTCCAACTCGGTTTTACAGTGAAAACTGCAGGAACTTCAAACCGGCACTAGGAAACAGCCTGAGAAACCAGAGTAAAAGTTTCTCCTGCAACAAGTTCCCTTTGTGCTAGATGAACGAACGTCTCTCCACATGCTCAGTTCTGAGAGATAAGTGTGTGTGAAAGCCGTCCTTCACCTAGCTTGTTGGGAACACAAAGTTTCTTTTCAGTTGCAAACTCCACTCCATACATATATATGGGGAGGTACTAGCTCCAACTCGGTTTTACAGTGAAAACTGCAGGAACTTCAAACCGGCACTAGGAAACAGACTGAGAAACCAGAGTAAAAGTTTCTCCTGCAACCCGTTCCCTTTGTGCTAGATGAACGAACGTCTCTCCACATGCTCAGTTCTGAGAGATAAGTGTGTGTGAAAGCCGTCCTTCACCTAGCTTGTTGGGAACACAAAGTTTCTTTTCAGTTGCAAACTCCACTCCATTCATATATAAGGGGAGGTAGTAGCTCCAACCCGGTTTTCCAGTGAAAACTGCAGGAACTTCAAACCGGCACTAGGAAACAGACTGAGAACCCAGAGTAAAAGTTTCTCCTGCAACCCGTTCCCTTTGTGCTAGATGAACGAACGTCTCTCCACATGCTCAGTTCTGAGAGATAAGTGTGTGTGAAAGCCGTCCTTCACCTAGCTTGTTGGGAACACAAAGTTTCTTTTCAGTTGCAAACTCCACTGCATACATATATATGGGGAGGTACTAGCTCCAACTCGGTTTTACAGTGAAAACTGCAGGAACTTCAAACCGGCACTAGGAAACAGACTGAGAAACCAGAGTAAAAGTTTCTCCTGCAACCCGTTCCCTTTGTGCTAGATGAACGAACGTCTCTCCACATGCTCAGTTCTGAGAGATAAGTGTGTGTGAAAGCCGTCCTTCACCTAGCTTGTTGGGAACACAAAGTTTCTTTTCAGTTGCAAACTCCACTCCATACATATATATGGGGAGGTACTAGCTCCAACTCGGTTTTACAGTGAAAACTGCAGGAACTTCAAACCCGCACTAGGAAACAGACTGAGAAACCAGAGTAAAAGTTTCTCCTGCAACCCGTTCCCTTTGTGCTAGATGAACGAACGTCTCTCCACATGCTCAGTTCTCAGAGATAAGTGTGTGTGAAAGCCGTCCTTCACCTAGCTTGTTGGGAACACAAAGTTTCTTTTAAGTTGCAAACTCCACTCCATACATATATATGGGGAGGTACTAGCTCCAACTCGGTTTTACAGTGAAAACTGCAGGAACTTCAAACCGGCACTAGGAAACAGACTGAGAAACCAGAGTAAAAGTTTCTCCTGCAACCCGTTCCCTTTGTGCTAGATGAACGAACGTCTCTCCACATGCTCAGTTCTGAGAGATAAGTGTGTGTGAAAGCCGTCCTTTACCTAGCTTGTTGGGAACACAAAGTTTCTTTTAAGTTGCAAACTCCACTCCATACATATATATGGGGTGGTACTAGCTCCAACTCGGTTTTACAGTGAAAACTGCAGGAACTTCAAACCGGCACTAGGAAACAGACTGAGAAACCAGAGTAAAAGTTTCTCCTGCAACCCGTTCCCTTTGTGCTAGATGAACGAACGTCTCTCCACATGCTCAGTTCTGCGAGATAAGTGTGTGTGAAAGCCGTCCTTCACCTAGCTTGTTGGGAACACAAAGTTTCTTTTCAGTTGCAAACTCCACTCCATACATATATATGGGGAGGTACTAGCTCCAACTCGGTTTTACAGTGAAAACTGCAGGAACTTCAAACCGGCACTAGGAAACAGACTGAGAAACCAGAGTAAAAGTTTCTCCTGCAACCCGTTCCCTTTGTGCTAGATGAACGAACGTCTCTCCACATGCTCAGTTCTGCGAGATAAGTGTGTGTGAAAGCCGTCCTTCACCTAGCTTGTTGGGAACACAAAGTTTCTTTTCAGTTGCAAACTCCACTCCATACATATATAAGGGGAGGTAGTAGCTCCAACCCGGTTTTACATTGAAAACTGCAGGAACTTCAAACCGGCACTAGGAAACAGACTGAGAAACCAGAGTAAAAGTTTCTCCTGCAACCCGTTCCCTTTGTGCTAGATGAACGAACGTCTCTCCACATGCTCAGTTCTGAGAGATAAGTGTGTGTGAAAGCCGTCCTTCACCTAGCTTGTTGGGAACACAAAGTTTCTTTTAAGTTGCAAACTCCACTCCATACATATATATGGGGAGGTACTAGCTCCAACTCGGTTTTACAATGAAAACTGCAGGAACTTCAAACCGGCACTAGGAAACAGACTGAGAAACCAGAGTAAAAGTTTCTCCTGCAACCCGTTCCCTTTGTGCTAGATGAACGAACGTCTCTCCACATGCTCAGTTCTGAGAGATATGTGTGTGTGAAAGCCGTCTTTTACCTAGCTTGTTGGGAACACAAAGTTTCTTTTCAGTTGCAAACTCCACTCCATACATATATATGGGGTGGTACTAGCTCCAACTAGGTTTTACAGTGAAAACTGCAGGAACTTCAAACCGGCACTAGGAAACAGACTGAGAAACCAGAGTAAAAGTTTCTCCTGCAACCCGTTCCCTTTGTGCTAGATGAACGAACGTCTCTCCACATGCTCAGTTCTGCGAGATAAGTGTGTGTGAAAGCCGTCCTTCACCTAGCTTGTTGGGAACACAAAGTTTCTTTTCAGTTGCAAACTCCACTCCATACATATATATGGGGAGGTACTAGCTCCAACTCGGTTTTACAGTGAAAACTGCAGGAACTTCAAACCGGCACTAGGAAACAGACTGAGAAACCAGAGTAAAAGTTTCTCCTGCAACCCGTTCCCTTTGTGCTAGATGAACGAACGTCTCTCCACATGCTCAGTTCTGCGAGATAAGTGTGTGTGAAAGCCGTCCTTCACCTAGCTTGTTGGGAACACAAAGTTTCTTTTCAGTTGCAAACTCCACTCCATACATATATATGGGGAGGTACTAGCTCCAACTCGGTTTTACAGTGAAAACTGCAGGAACTTCAAACCGGCACTAGGAAACAGACTGAGAAACCAGAGTAAAAGTTTCTCCTGCAACCCGTTCCCTTTGTGCTAGATGAACGAACGTCTCTCCACATGCTCAGTTCTGCGAGATAAGTGTGTGTGAAAGCCGTCCTTCACCTAGCTTGTTGGGAACACAAAGTTTCTTTTCAGTTGCAAACTCCACTCCATACATATATAAGGGGAGGTAGTAGCTCCAACCCGGTTTTACAGTGAAAACTGCAGGAACTTCCAACCGGCACTAGGAAACAGACTGAGAAACCAGAGTAAAAGTTTCTCCTGCAACCCGTTCCCTTTGTGCTAGATGAACGAACGTCTCTCCACATGCTCAGTTCTGAGAGATAAGTGTGTGTGAAAGCCGTCCTTCACCTAGCTTGTTGGGAACACAAAGTTTCTTTTCAGTTGCAAACTCCACTCCATACATATATATGGGGAGGTACTAGCTCCAACTCTGTTTTACAGTGAAAACTGCAGGAACTTCAAACCGGCACTAGGAAACAGACTGAGAAACCAGAGTAAAAGTTTCTCCTGCAACCCGTTCCCTTTGTGCTAGGTGAACGAACGTCTCTCCACATGCTCAGTTCTGAGAGATAAGTGTGTGTGAAAGCCGTCCTTCACCTAGCTTGTTGGGAACACAAAGTTTCTTTTCAGTTGCAAACTCCACTCCATACATATATATGGGGAGGTACTAGCTCCAACTCGGTTTTACAGTGAAAACTGCAGGAACTTCAAACCGGCACTAGGAAACAGACTGAGAAACCAGAGTAAAAGTTTCTCCTGCAACCCGTTCCCTTTGTGCTAGACGAACGAACGTCTCTCCACATGCTCAGTTCTGAGAGATAAGTGTGTGTGAAAGCCGTCCTTCACCTAGCTTGTTGGGAACACAAAGTTTCTTTTCAGTTGCAAACTCCACTCCATACATATATATGGGGAGGTACTAGCTCCAACTCGGTTTTACAGTGAAAACTGCAGGAACTTCAAACCGGCACTAGGAAACAGACTGAGAAACCAGAGTAAAAGTTTCTCCTGCAACCCGTTCCCTTTGTGCTAGGTGAACGAACGTCTCTCCACATGCTCAGTTCTGAGAGATAAGTGTGTGTGAAAGCCGTCCTTCACCTAGCTTGTTGGGAACACAAAGTTTCTTTTCAGTTGCAAACTCCACTCCATACATATATATGGGGAGGTAGTAGCTCCAAAGCGGTTTTACAGTGAAAACTGCAGGAACTTCAAACCGGCACTAGGAAACAGACTGAGAAACCAGAGTAAAAGTTTCTCCTGCAACCCGTTCCCTTTGTGCTAGATGAACGAACGTCTCTCCACATGCTCAGTTCTGAGAGATAAGTGTGTGTGAAAGCCGTCCTTCACCTAGCTTGTTGGGAACACAAAGTTTCTTTTCAGTTGCAAACTCCACTCCATACATATATATGGGGAGGTACTAGCTCCAAATCGGTTTTACAGTGAAAACTGCAGGAAATTCAAACCGGCACTAGGAAACAGACTGAGAAACCAGAGTAAAAGTTTCTCCTGCAACCCGTTCCCTTTGTGCTAGGTGAACGAACGTCTCTCCACATGCTCCGTTCTGAGAGATAAGTGTGTGTGAAAGCCGTCCTTCACCTAGCTTGTTGGGAACACAAAGTTTCTTTTCAGTTGCAAACTCCACTCCATACATATATATGGGGAGGTACTAGCTCCAACTCGGTTTTACAGTGAAAACTGCAGGAACTTCAAACCGGCACTAGGAAACAGACTGAGAAACCAGAGTAAAAGTTTCTCCTGCAACCCGTTCCCTTTGTGCTAGATGAACGAACGTCTCTCCACATGCTCAGTTCTGAGAGATAAGTGTGTGTGAAAGCCGTCCTTCACCTAGCTTGTTGGGAACACAAAGTTTCTTTTCAGTTGCAAACTCCACTCCATACATATATATGGGGAGGTACTAGCTCCAACTCGGTTTTACAGTGAAAACTGCAGGAACTTCAAACCGGCACTAGGAAACAGACTGAGAAACCAGAGTAAAAGTTTCTCCTGCAACCCGTTCCCTTTGTGCTAGGTGAACGAACGTCTCTCCACATGCTCAGTTCTGAGAGATAAGTGTGTGTGAAAGCCGTCCTTCACCTAGCTTGTTGGGAACACAAAGTTTCTTTTCAGTTGCAAACTCCACTCCATACATATATATGGGGAGGTACTAGCTCCAACTCGGTTTTACAGTGAAAACTGCAGGAACTTCAAACCGGCACTAGGAAACAGACTGAGAAACCAGAGTAAAAGTTTCTCCTGCAACCCGTTCCCTTTGTGCTAGATGAACGAACGTCTCTCCACATGCTCAGTTCTGAGAGATAAGTGTGTGTGAAAGCCGTCCTTCACCTAGTTTGTTGGGAACACAAAGTTTCTTTTCAGTTGCAAACTCCACTCCATACATATATATGGGGAGGTAGTAGCTCCAACTCGGTTTTACAGTGAAAACTGCAGGAACTTCAAACCGGCACTAGGAAACAGACTGAGAAACCAGAGTAAAAGTTTCTCCTGCATCCCGTTCCCTTTGTGCTAGGTGAACGAACGTCTCTCCACATGCTCAGTTCTGAGAGATAAGTGTGTGTGAAAGCCGTCCTTCACCTAGCTTGTTGGGAACACAAAGTTTCTTTTCAGTTGCAAACTCCACTCCATACATATATATGGGGAGGTACTAGCTCCAACTCGGTTTTACAGTGAAAACTGCAGGAACTTCAAACCGGCACTAGGAAACAGACTGAGAAACCAGAATAAAAGTTTCTCCTGCAACCCGTTTCCTTTGTGCTAGTTGAACGAACGTCTCTCCACATGCTCAGTTCTGAGAGATAAGTGTGTGTGAAAGCCGTCCTTCACCTAGCTTGTTGGGAACACAAAGTTTCTTTTCAGTTGCAAACCCCACTCCTTACATATATATGGGGAGGTGCTTGCTCCAACTCGGTTTTACAGTGAAAACTGCAGGAACTTCAAACCGGCACTAGGAAACAGACTGAGAAACCAGAGTAAAAGTTTCTCCTGCAACCAGTTCCCTTTGTGCTAGATGAACCAACGTCTCTCCACATGCTCAGTTCTGAGAGATAAGTGTGTGTGAAAGCCGTCCTTCACCTAGCTTGTTGGGAACACAAAGTTTCTTTTCAGTTGCAAACCCCACTCCATACATATATATGGGGAGGTACTAGCTCCAACTCGGTTTTACAGTGAAAACTGCAGGAACTTCAAACCGGCACTAGGAAACAGACTGAGAAACCAGAATAAAAGTTTCTCCTGCAACCCGTTCCCTTTGTGCTAGATGAACGAACGTCTCTCCACATGCTCAGTTCTGAGAGATAAGTGTGTGTGAAAGCCGTCCTTCACCTTGTTTGTTGGGAACACAAAGTTTCTTTTCAGTTGCAAACTCCACTCCATACATATATATGGGGAGGTACTAGCTCCAACTCGGTTTTACAGTGAAAACTGCAGGAACTTCAAACCGGCACTAGGAAACAGACTGAGAAACCAGAATAAAAGTTTCTCCTGCAACCCGTTCCCTTTGTGCTAGATGAACGAACGTCTCTCCACATGCTCAGTTCTGAGAGATAAGTGTGTGTGAAAGCCGTCCTTCACCTAGCTTGTTGGGAACACAAAGTTTCTTTTCAGTTGCAAACTCCACTCCATTCATATATAAGGGGAGGTAGTAGCTCCAACCCGGTTTTACAGTGAAAACTGCAGGAACTTCAAACCGGCAATAGGAAACAGACTGAGAAACCAGAGTAAAAGTTTCTCCTGCAACCCGTTCCCTTTGTGCTAGATGAACGAACGTCTCTCCACATGCTCAGTTCTGAGAGATAAGTGTGTGTGAAAGCCGTCCTTCACCTAGCTTGTTGGGAACACAAAGTTTCTTTTCAGTTGCAAACTCCACTCCATACATATATATGGGGAGGTACTAGCTCCAACTCGGTTTTACAGTGAAAACTGCAGGAACTTCAAATCGGCACTAGGAAACAGACTGAGAAACCAGAATAAAAGTTTCTCCTGCAACCCGTTCCCTTTGTGCTAGATGAACGAACGTCTCTCCACATGCTCAGTTCTGAGAGATAAGTGTGTGTGAAAGCCGTCCTTCACCTAGCTTGTTGGGAACACAAAGTTTCTTTTCAGTTGCAAACCCCACTCCTTACATATATATGGGGAGGTGCTTGCTCCAACTCGGTTTTACAGTGAAAACTGCAGGAACTTCAAACCGGCACTAGGAAACAGACTGAGAAACCAGAGTAAAAGTTTCTCCTGCAACCCGTTCCCTTTGTGCTAGATGAACCAACGTCTCTCCACATGCTCAGTTCTGAGAGATAAGTGTGTGTGAAAGCCGTCCTTCACCTAGCTTGTTGGGAACACAAAGTTTCTTTTAAGTTGCAAACCCCACTCCATACATATATATGGGGAGGTACTAGCTCCAACTCGGTTTTACAGTGAAAACTGCAGGAACTTCAAACCGGCACTAGGAAACAGACTGAGAAACCAGAATAAAAGTTTCTCCTGCAACCCGTTCCCTTTGTGCTAGATGAACGAACGTCTCTCCACATGCTCAGTTCTGAGAGATAAGTGTGTGTGAAAGCCGTCCTTCACCTTGTTTGTTGGGAACACAAAGTTTCTTTTCAGTTGCAAACTCCACTCCATACATATATATGGGGAGGTACTAGCTCCAACTCGGTTTTACAGTGAAAACTGCAGGAACTTCAAACCGGCACTAGGAAACAGACTGAGAAACCAGAATAAAAGTTTCTCCTGCAACCCGTTCCCTTTGTGCTAGATGAACGAACGTCTCTCCACATGCTCAGTTCTGAGAGATAAGTGTGTGTGAAAGCCGTCCTTCACCTAGCTTGTTGGGAACACAAAGTTTCTTTTCAGTTGCAAACTCCACTCCATTCATATATAAGGGGAGGTAGTAGCTCCAACCCGGTTTTACAGTGAAAACTGCAGGAACTTCAAACCGGCAATAGGAAACAGACTGAGAAACCAGAGTAAAAGTTTCTCCTGCAACCCGTTCCCTTTGTGCTAGATGAACGAACGTCTCTCCACATGCTCAGTTCTGAGAGATAAGTGTGTGTGAAAGCCGTCCTTCACCTAGCTTGTTGGGAACACAAAGTTTCTTTTCAGTTGCAAACTCCACTCCATACATATATATGGGGAGGTACTAGCTCCAACTCGGTTTTACAGTGAAAACTGCAGGAACTTCAAACCGGCACTAGGAAACAGACTGAGACACCAGAATAAAAGTTTCTCCTGCAACCCGTTTCCTTTGTGCTAGTTGAACGAACGTCTCTCCACATGCTCAGTTCTGAGAGATAAGTGTGTGTGAAAGCCGTCCTTCACCTAGCTTGTTGGGAACACAAAGTTTCTTTTCAGTTGCAAACCCCACTCCTTACATATATATGGGGAGGTACTAGCTCCAACTCGGTTTTACAGTGAAAACTGCAGGAACTTCAAACCGGCACTAGGAAACAGACTGAGAAACCAGAATAAAAGTTTCTCCTGCAACCCGTTCCCTTTGTGCTAGATGAACGAACGTCTCTCCACATGCTCAGTTCTGAGAGATAAGTGTGTGTGAAAGCCGTCCTTCACCTAGCTTGTTGGGAACACAAAGTTTCTTTTCAGTTGCAAACTCCACTCCATACATATATATGGGGAGGTACTAGCTCCAACTCGGTTTTACAGTGAAAACTGCAGGAACTTCAAATCGGCACTAGGAAACAGACTGAGAAACCAGAGTAAAAGTTTCTCCTGCAACCCGTTCCCTTTGTGCTAGATGAACGAACGTCTCTCCACATGCTCAGTTCTGAGAGATAAGTGTGTGTGAAAGCCGTCCTTCACCTAGCTTGTTGGGAACACAAAGTTTCTTTTCAGTTGCAAACCCCACTCCTTACATATATATGGGGAGGTACTAGCTCCAACTCGGTTTTACAGTGAAAACTGCAGGAACTTCAAACCGGCACTAGGAAACAGACTGAGAAACCAGAATAAAAGTTTCTCCTGCAACCCGTTCCCTTTGTGCTAGATGAACGAACGTCTCTCCACATGCTCAGTTCTGAGAGATAAGTGTGTGTGAAAGCCGTCCTTCACCTAGCTTGTTGGGAACACAAAGTTTCTTTTCAGTTGCAAACTCCACTCCATACATATATATGGGGAGGTACTAGCTCCAACTCGGTTTTACAGTGAAAACTGCAGGAACTTCAAACCGGCACTAGGAAACAGACTGAGAAACCAGAGTAAAAGTTTCTCCTGCAACCCGTTTCCTTTGTGCTAGTTGAACGAACGTCTCTCCACATGCTCAGTTCTGAGAGATAAGTGTGTGTGAAAGCCGTCCTTCACCTAGCTTGTTGGGAACACAAAGTTTCTTTTCAGTTGCAAACCCCACTCCTTACATATATATGGGGAGGTACTAGCTCCAACTCGGTTTTACAGTGAAAACTGCAGGAACTTCGAACCGGCACTAGGAAACAGACTGAGAAACCAGAATAAAAGTTTCTCCTGCAACCCGTTTCCTTTGTGCTAGTTGAACGAACGTCTCTCCACATGCTCAGTTCTGAGAGATAAGTGTGTGTGAAAGCCGTCCTTCACCTAGCTTGTTGGGAACACAAAGTTTCTTTTCAGTTGCAAACCCCACTCCTTACATATATATGGGGAGGTGCTTGCTCCAACTCGGTTTTACAGTGAAAACTGCAGGAACTTCAAACCGGCACTAGGAAACAGACTGAGAAACCAGAGTAAAAGTTTCTCCTGCAACCCGTTCCCTTTGTGCTAGATGAACCAACGTCTCTCCACATGCTCAGTTCTGAGAGATAAGTGTGTGTGAAAGCCGTCCTTCACCTAGCTTGTTGGGAACACAAAGTTTCTTTTCAGTTGCAAACCCCACTCCATACATATATATGGGGAGGTACTAGCTCCAACTCGGTTTTACAGTGAAAACTGCAGGAACTTCAAACCGGCACTAGGAAACAGACTGAGAAACCAGAATAAAAGTTTCTCCTGCAACCCGTTCCCTTTGTGCTAGATGAACGAACGTCTCTCCACATGCTCAGTTCTGAGAGATAAGTGTGTGTGAAAGCCGTCCTTCACCTTGTTTGTTGGGAACACAAAGTTTCTTTTCAGTTGCAAACTCCACTCCATACATATATATGGGGAGGTACTAGCTCCAACTCGGTTTTACAGTGAAAACTGCAGGAACTTCAAACCGGCACTAGGAAACAGACTGAGAAACCAGAATAAAAGTTTCTCCTGCAACCCGTTCCCTTTGTGCTAGATGAACGAACGTCTCTCCACATGCTCAGTTCTGAGAGATAAGTGTGTGTGAAAGCCGTCCTTCACCTAGCTTGTTGGGAACACAAAGTTTCTTTTCAGTTGCAAACTCCACTCCATTCATATATAAGGGGAGGTAGTAGCTCCAACCCGGTTTTACAGTGAAAACTGCAGGAACTTCAAACCGGCAATAGGAAACAGACTGAGAAACCAGAGTAAAAGTTTCTCCTGCAACCCGTTCCCTTTGTGCTAGATGAACGAACGTCTCTCCACATGCTCAGTTCTGAGAGATAAGTGTGTGTGAAAGCCGTCCTTCACCTAGCTTGTTGGGAACACAAAGTTTCTTTTCAGTTGCAAACTCCACTCCATACATATATATGGGGAGGTACTAGCTCCAACTCGGTTTTACAGTGAAAACTGCAGGAACTTCAAACCGGCACTAGGAAACAGACTGAGACACCAGAATAAAAGTTTCTCCTGCAACCCGTTTCCTTTGTGCTAGTTGAACGAACGTCTCTCCACATGCTCAGTTCTGAGAGATAAGTGTGTGTGAAAGCCGTCCTTCACCTAGCTTGTTGGGAACACAAAGTTTCTTTTCAGTTGCAAACCCCACTCCTTACATATATATGGGGAGGTACTAGCTCCAACTCGGTTTTACAGTGAAAACTGCAGGAACTTCAAACCGGCACTAGGAAACAGACTGAGAAACCAGAATAAAAGTTTCTCCTGCAACCCGTTCCCTTTGTGCTAGATGAACGAACGTCTCTCCACATGCTCAGTTCTGAGAGATAAGTGTGTGTGAAAGCCGTCCTTCACCTAGCTTGTTGGGAACACAAAGTTTCTTTTCAGTTGCAAACTCCACTCCATACATATATATGGGGAGGTACTAGCTCCAACTCGGTTTTACAGTGAAAACTGCAGGAACTTCAAATCGGCACTAGGAAACAGACTGAGAAACCAGAGTAAAAGTTTCTCCTGCAACCCGTTCCCTTTGTGCTAGATGAACGAACGTCTCTCCACATGCTCAGTTCTGAGAGATAAGTGTGTGTGAAAGCCGTCCTTCACCTAGCTTGTTGGGAACACAAAGTTTCTTTTCAGTTGCAAACCCCACTCCTTACATATATATGGGGAGGTACTAGCTCCAACTCGGTTTTACAGTGAAAACTGCAGGAACTTCAAACCGGCACTAGGAAACAGACTGAGAAACCAGAATAAAAGTTTCTCCTGCAACCCGTTCCCTTTGTGCTAGATGAACGAACGTCTCTCCACATGCTCAGTTCTGAGAGATAAGTGTGTGTGAAAGCCGTCCTTCACCTAGCTTGTTGGGAACACAAAGTTTCTTTTCAGTTGCAAACTCCACTCCATACATATATATGGGGAGGTACTAGCTCCAACTCGGTTTTACAGTGAAAACTGCAGGAACTTCAAACCGGCACTAGGAAACAGACTGAGAAACCAGAGTAAAAGTTTCTCCTGCAACCCGTTCCCTTTGTGCTAGATGAACGAACGTCTCTCCACATGCTCAGTTCTGAGAGATAAGTGTGTGTGAAAGCCGTCCTTCACCTAGCTTGTTGGGAACACAAAGTTTCTTTTCAGTTGCAAAGTCCACTCCATACATATATATGGGGAGGTACTAGCTCCAACTCGGTTTTACAGTGAAAACTGCAGGAACTTCAAACCGGCACTAGGAAACAGACTGAGAAACCAGAGTAAAAGTTTCTCCTGCAACCCGTTCCCTTTGTGCTAGGTGAACGAACGTCTCTCCACATGCTCAGTTCTGAGAGATAAGTGTGTATGAAAGCCGTCCTTCACCTAGCTTGTTGGGAACACAAAGTTTCTTTTCAGTTGCAAACTCCACTCCATACATATATATGGGGAGGTAGTAGCTCCAACTCGGTTTTACAGTGAAAACTGCAGGAACTTCAAACCGGCACTAGGAAACAGACTGAGAAACCAGAATAAAAGTTTTTCCTGCAACCCGTTCCCTTTGTGCTAGATGAACGAACGTCTCTCCACATGCTCAGTTCTGAGAGATAAGTGTGTGTGAAAGCCGTCCTTCACCTAGCTTGTTGGGAACACAAAGTTTCTTTTCAGTTGCAAACTCCACTCCATTCATATATAAGGGGAGGTAGTAGCTCCAACCCGGTTTTACAGTGAAAACTGCAGGAACTTCAAACCGGCACTAGGAAACAGACTGAGAAACCAGAGTAAAAGTTTCTCCTGCAACCCGTTCCCTTTGTGCTAGATGAACGAACGTCTCTCCACATGCTCAGTTCTGAGAGATAAGTGTGTGTGAAAGCCGTCCTTCACCTAGCTTGTTGGGAACACAAAGTTTCTTTTCAGTTGCAAACTCCACTCCATACATATATATGGGGAGGTACTAGCTCCAACTCGGTTTTACAGTGAAAACTGCAGGAACTTCAAACCGGCACTAGGAAACAGACTGAGACACCAGAATAAAAGTTTCTCCTGCAACCCGTTTCCTTTGTGCTAGTTGAACGAACGTCTCTCCACATGCTCAGTTCTGAGAGATAAGTGTGTGTGAAAGCCGTCCTTCACCTAGCTTGTTGGGAACACAAAGTTTCTTTTCAGTTGCAAACCCCACTCCTTACATATATATGGGGAGGTGCTTGCTCCAACTCGGTTTTACAGTGAAAACTGCAGGAACTTCAAACCGGCACTAGGAAACTGACTGAGAAACCAGAGTAAAAGTTTCTCCTGCAACCCGTTCCCTTTGTGCTAGATGAACGAACGTCTCTCCACATGCTCAGTTCTGAGAGATAAGTGTGTGTGAAAGCCGTCCTTCACCTAGCTTGTTGGGAACACAAAGTTTCTTTTCAGTTGCAAACCCCACTCCATACATATATATGGGGAGGTACTAGCTCCAACTCGGTTTTACAGTGAAAACTGCAGGAACTTCAAACCGGCACTAGGAAACAGACTGAGAAACCAGAGTAAAAGTTTCTCCTGCAACCCGTTCCCTTTGTGCTAGGTGAACGAACGTCTCTCCACATGCTCAGTTCTGAGAGATAAGTGTGTGTGAAAGCCGTCCTTCACCTAGCTTGTTGGGAACACAAAGTTTCTTTTCAGTTGCAAACTCCACTCCATACATATATATGGGGAGGTAGTAGCTCCAAAGCGGTTTTACAGTGAAAACTGCAGGAACTTCAAACCGGCACTAGGAAACAGACTGAGAAACCAGAGTAAAAGTTTCTCCTGCAACCCGTTCCCTTTGTGCTAGATGAACGAACGTCTCTCCACATGCTCAGTTCTGAGAGATAAGTGTGTGTGAAAGCCGTCCTTCACCTAGCTTGTTGGGAACACAAAGTTTCTTTTCAGTTGCAAACTCCACTCCATACATATATATGGGGAGGTACTAGCTCCAAATCGGTTTTACAGTGAAAACTGCAGGAAATTCAAACCGGCACTAGGAAACAGACTGAGAAACCAGAGTAAAAGTTTCTCCTGCAACCCGTTCCCTTTGTGCTAGGTGAACGAACGTCTCTCCACATGCTCCGTTCTGAGAGATAAGTGTGTGTGAAAGCCGTCCTTCACCTAGCTTGTTGGGAACACAAAGTTTCTTTTCAGTTGCAAACTCCACTCCATACATATATATGGGGAGGTACTAGCTCCAACTCGGTTTTACAGTGAAAACTGCAGGAACTTCAAACCGGCACTAGGAAACAGACTGAGAAACCAGAGTAAAAGTTTCTCCTGCAACCCGTTCCCTTTGTGCTAGATGAACGAACGTCTCTCCACATGCTCAGTTCTGAGAGATAAGTGTGTGTGAAAGCCGTCCTTCACCTAGCTTGTTGGGAACACAAAGTTTCTTTTCAGTTGCAAACTCCACTCCATACATATATATGGGGAGGTACTAGCTCCAACTCGGTTTTACAGTGAAAACTGCAGGAACTTCAAACCGGCACTAGGAAACAGACTGAGAAACCAGAGTAAAAGTTTCTCCTGCAACCCGTTCCCTTTGTGCTAGGTGAACGAACGTCTCTCCACATGCTCAGTTCTGAGAGATAAGTGTGTGTGAAAGCCGTCCTTCACCTAGCTTGTTGGGAACACAAAGTTTCTTTTCAGTTGCAAACTCCACTCCATACATATATATGGGGAGGTACTAGCTCCAACTCGGTTTTACAGTGAAAACTGCAGGAACTTCAAACCGGCACTAGGAAACAGACTGAGAAACCAGAGTAAAAGTTTCTCCTGCAACCCGTTCCCTTTGTGCTAGATGAACGAACGTCTCTCCACATGCTCAGTTCTGAGAGATAAGTGTGTGTGAAAGCCGTCCTTCACCTAGTTTGTTGGGAACACAAAGTTTCTTTTCAGTTGCAAACTCCACTCCATACATATATATGGGGAGGTAGTAGCTCCAACTCGGTTTTACAGTGAAAACTGCAGGAACTTCAAACCGGCACTAGGAAACAGACTGAGAAACCAGAGTAAAAGTTTCTCCTGCATCCCGTTCCCTTTGTGCTAGGTGAACGAACGTCTCTCCACATGCTCAGTTCTGAGAGATAAGTGTGTGTGAAAGCCGTCCTTCACCTAGCTTGTTGGGAACACAAAGTTTCTTTTCAGTTGCAAACTCCACTCCATACATATATATGGGGAGGTACTAGCTCCAACTCGGTTTTACAGTGAAAACTGCAGGAACTTCAAACCGGCACTAGGAAACAGACTGAGAAACCAGAATAAAAGTTTCTCCTGCAACCCGTTTCCTTTGTGCTAGTTGAACGAACGTCTCTCCACATGCTCAGTTCTGAGAGATAAGTGTGTGTGAAAGCCGTCCTTCACCTAGCTTGTTGGGAACACAAAGTTTCTTTTCAGTTGCAAACCCCACTCCTTACATATATATGGGGAGGTGCTTGCTCCAACTCGGTTTTACAGTGAAAACTGCAGGAACTTCAAACCGGCACTAGGAAACAGACTGAGAAACCAGAGTAAAAGTTTCTCCTGCAACCAGTTCCCTTTGTGCTAGATGAACCAATGTCTCTCCACATGCTCAGTTCTGAGAGATAAGTGTGTGTGAAAGCCGTCCTTCACCTAGCTTGTTGGGAACACAAAGTTTCTTTTCAGTTGCAAACCCCACTCCATACATATATATGGGGAGGTACTAGCTCCAACTCGGTTTTACAGTGAAAACTGCAGGAACTTCAAACCGGCACTAGGAAACAGACTGAGAAACCAGAATAAAAGTTTCTCCTGCAACCCGTTCCCTTTGTGCTAGATGAACGAACGTCTCTCCACATGCTCAGTTCTGAGAGATAAGTGTGTGTGAAAGCCGTCCTTCACCTTGTTTGTTGGGAACACAAAGTTTCTTTTCAGTTGCAAACTCCACTCCATACATATATATGGGGAGGTACTAGCTCCAACTCGGTTTTACAGTGAAAACTGCAGGAACTTCAAACCGGCACTAGGAAACAGACTGAGAAACCAGAATAAAAGTTTCTCCTGCAACCCGTTCCCTTTGTGCTAGATGAACGAACGTCTCTCCACATGCTCAGTTCTGAGAGATAAGTGTGTGTGAAAGCCGTCCTTCACCTAGCTTGTTGGGAACACAAAGTTTCTTTTCAGTTGCAAACTCCACTCCATTCATATATAAGGGGAGGTAGTAGCTCCAACCCGGTTTTACAGTGAAAACTGCAGGAACTTCAAACCGGCAATAGGAAACAGACTGAGAAACCAGAGTAAAAGTTTCTCCTGCAACCCGTTCCCTTTGTGCTAGATGAACGAACGTCTCTCCACATGCTCAGTTCTGAGAGATAAGTGTGTGTGAAAGCCGTCCTTCACCTAGCTTGTTGGGAACACAAAGTTTCTTTTCAGTTGCAAACTCCACTCCATACATATATATGGGGAGGTACTAGCTCCAACTCGGTTTTACAGTGAAAACTGCAGGAACTTCAAATCGGCACTAGGAAACAGACTGAGAAACCAGAATAAAAGTTTCTCCTGCAACCCGTTCCCTTTGTGCTAGATGAACGAACGTCTCTCCACATGCTCAGTTCTGAGAGATAAGTGTGTGTGAAAGCCGTCCTTCACCTAGCTTGTTGGGAACACAAAGTTTCTTTTCAGTTGCAAACCCCACTCCTTACATATATATGGGGAGGTGCTTGCTCCAACTCGGTTTTACAGTGAAAACTGCAGGAACTTCAAACCGGCACTAGGAAACAGACTGAGAAACCAGAGTAAAAGTTTCTCCTGCAACCCGTTCCCTTTGTGCTAGATGAACCAACGTCTCTCCACATGCTCAGTTCTGAGAGATAAGTGTGTGTGAAAGCCGTCCTTCACCTAGCTTGTTGGGAACACAAAGTTTCTTTTAAGTTGCAAACCCCACTCCATACATATATATGGGGAGGTACTAGCTCCAACTCGGTTTTACAGTGAAAACTGCAGGAACTTCAAACCGGCACTAGGAAACAGACTGAGAAACCAGAATAAAAGTTTCTCCTGCAACCCGTTCCCTTTGTGCTAGATGAACGAACGTCTCTCCACATGCTCAGTTCTGAGAGATAAGTGTGTGTGAAAGCCGTCCTTCACCTTGTTTGTTGGGAACACAAAGTTTCTTTTCAGTTGCAAACTCCACTCCATACATATATATGGGGAGGTACTAGCTCCAACTCGGTTTTACAGTGAAAACTGCAGGAACTTCAAACCGGCACTAGGAAACAGACTGAGAAACCAGAATAAAAGTTTCTCCTGCAACCCGTTCCCTTTGTGCTAGATGAACGAACGTCTCTCCACATGCTCAGTTCTGAGAGATAAGTGTGTGTGAAAGCCGTCCTTCACCTAGCTTGTTGGGAACACAAAGTTTCTTTTCAGTTGCAAACTCCACTCCATTCATATATAAGGGGAGGTAGTAGCTCCAACCCGGTTTTACAGTGAAAACTGCAGGAACTTCAAACCGGCAATAGGAAACAGACTGAGAAACCAGAGTAAAAGTTTCTCCTGCAACCCGTTCCCTTTGTGCTAGATGAACGAACGTCTCTCCACATGCTCAGTTCTGAGAGATAAGTGTGTGTGAAAGCCGTCCTTCACCTAGCTTGTTGGGAACACAAAGTTTCTTTTCAGTTGCAAACTCCACTCCATACATATATATGGGGAGGTACTAGCTCCAACTCGGTTTTACAGTGAAAACTGCAGGAACTTCAAACCGGCACTAGGAAACAGACTGAGACACCAGAATAAAAGTTTCTCCTGCAACCCGTTTCCTTTGTGCTAGTTGAACGAACGTCTCTCCACATGCTCAGTTCTGAGAGATAAGTGTGTGTGAAAGCCGTCCTTCACCTAGCTTGTTGGGAACACAAAGTTTCTTTTCAGTTGCAAACCCCACTCCTTACATATATATGGGGAGGTACTAGCTCCAACTCGGTTTTACAGTGAAAACTGCAGGAACTTCAAACCGGCACTAGGAAACAGACTGAGAAACCAGAATAAAAGTTTCTCCTGCAACCCGTTCCCTTTGTGCTAGATGAACGAACGTCTCTCCACATGCTCAGTTCTGAGAGATAAGTGTGTGTGAAAGCCGTCCTTCACCTAGCTTGTTGGGAACACAAAGTTTCTTTTCAGTTGCAAACTCCACTCCATACATATATATGGGGAGGTACTAGCTCCAACTCGGTTTTACAGTGAAAACTGCAGGAACTTCAAATCGGCACTAGGAAACAGACTGAGAAACCAGAGTAAAAGTTTCTCCTGCAACCCGTTCCCTTTGTGCTAGATGAACGAACGTCTCTCCACATGCTCAGTTCTGAGAGATAAGTGTGTGTGAAAGCCGTCCTTCACCTAGCTTGTTGGGAACACAAAGTTTCTTTTCAGTTGCAAACCCCACTCCTTACATATATATGGGGAGGTACTAGCTCCAACTCGGTTTTACAGTGAAAACTGCAGGAACTTCAAACCGGCACTAGGAAACAGACTGAGAAACCAGAATAAAAGTTTCTCCTGCAACCCGTTCCCTTTGTGCTAGATGAACGAACGTCTCTCCACATGCTCAGTTCTGAGAGATAAGTGTGTGTGAAAGCCGTCCTTCACCTAGCTTGTTGGGAACACAAAGTTTCTTTTCAGTTGCAAACTCCACTCCATACATATATATGGGGAGGTACTAGCTCCAACTCGGTTTTACAGTGAAAACTGCAGGAACTTCAAACCGGCACTAGGAAACAGACTGAGAAACCAGAGTAAAAGTTTCTCCTGCAACCCGTTTCCTTTGTGCTAGTTGAACGAACGTCTCTCCACATGCTCAGTTCTGAGAGATAAGTGTGTGTGAAAGCCGTCCTTCACCTAGCTTGTTGGGAACACAAAGTTTCTTTTCAGTTGCAAACCCCACTCCTTACATATATATGGGGAGGTACTAGCTCCAACTCGGTTTTACAGTGAAAACTGCAGGAACTTCGAACCGGCACTAGGAAACAGACTGAGAAACCAGAATAAAAGTTTCTCCTGCAACCCGTTTCCTTTGTGCTAGTTGAACGAACGTCTCTCCACATGCTCAGTTCTGAGAGATAAGTGTGTGTGAAAGCCGTCCTTCACCTAGCTTGTTGGGAACACAAAGTTTCTTTTCAGTTGCAAACCCCACTCCTTACATATATATGGGGAGGTGCTTGCTCCAACTCGGTTTTACAGTGAAAACTGCAGGAACTTCAAACCGGCACTAGGAAACAGACTGAGAAACCAGAGTAAAAGTTTCTCCTGCAACCCGTTCCCTTTGTGCTAGATGAACCAACGTCTCTCCACATGCTCAGTTCTGAGAGATAAGTGTGTGTGAAAGCCGTCCTTCACCTAGCTTGTTGGGAACACAAAGTTTCTTTTCAGTTGCAAACCCCACTCCATACATATATATGGGGAGGTACTAGCTCCAACTCGGTTTTACAGTGAAAACTGCAGGAACTTCAAACCGGCACTAGGAAACAGACTGAGAAACCAGAATAAAAGTTTCTCCTGCAACCCGTTCCCTTTGTGCTAGATGAACGAACGTCTCTCCACATGCTCAGTTCTGAGAGATAAGTGTGTGTGAAAGCCGTCCTTCACCTTGTTTGTTGGGAACACAAAGTTTCTTTTCAGTTGCAAACTCCACTCCATACATATATATGGGGAGGTACTAGCTCCAACTCGGTTTTACAGTGAAAACTGCAGGAACTTCAAACCGGCACTAGGAAACAGACTGAGAAACCAGAATAAAAGTTTCTCCTGCAACCCGTTCCCTTTGTGCTAGATGAACGAACGTCTCTCCACATGCTCAGTTCTGAGAGATAAGTGTGTGTGAAAGCCGTCCTTCACCTAGCTTGTTGGGAACACAAAGTTTCTTTTCAGTTGCAAACTCCACTCCATTCATATATAAGGGGAGGTAGTAGCTCCAACCCGGTTTTACAGTGAAAACTGCAGGAACTTCAAACCGGCAATAGGAAACAGACTGAGAAACCAGAGTAAAAGTTTCTCCTGCAACCCGTTCCCTTTGTGCTAGATGAACGAACGTCTCTCCACATGCTCAGTTCTGAGAGATAAGTGTGTGTGAAAGCCGTCCTTCACCTAGCTTGTTGGGAACACAAAGTTTCTTTTCAGTTGCAAACTCCACTCCATACATATATATGGGGAGGTACTAGCTCCAACTCGGTTTTACAGTGAAAACTGCAGGAACTTCAAACCGGCACTAGGAAACAGACTGAGACACCAGAATAAAAGTTTCTCCTGCAACCCGTTTCCTTTGTGCTAGTTGAACGAACGTCTCTCCACATGCTCAGTTCTGAGAGATAAGTGTGTGTGAAAGCCGTCCTTCACCTAGCTTGTTGGGAACACAAAGTTTCTTTTCAGTTGCAAACCCCACTCCTTACATATATATGGGGAGGTACTAGCTCCAACTCGGTTTTACAGTGAAAACTGCAGGAACTTCAAACCGGCACTAGGAAACAGACTGAGAAACCAGAATAAAAGTTTCTCCTGCAACCCGTTCCCTTTGTGCTAGATGAACGAACGTCTCTCCACATGCTCAGTTCTGAGAGATAAGTGTGTGTGAAAGCCGTCCTTCACCTAGCTTGTTGGGAACACAAAGTTTCTTTTCAGTTGCAAACTCCACTCCATACATATATATGGGGAGGTACTAGCTCCAACTCGGTTTTACAGTGAAAACTGCAGGAACTTCAAATCGGCACTAGGAAACAGACTGAGAAACCAGAGTAAAAGTTTCTCCTGCAACCCGTTCCCTTTGTGCTAGATGAACGAACGTCTCTCCACATGCTCAGTTCTGAGAGATAAGTGTGTGTGAAAGCCGTCCTTCACCTAGCTTGTTGGGAACACAAAGTTTCTTTTCAGTTGCAAACCCCACTCCTTACATATATATGGGGAGGTACTAGCTCCAACTCGGTTTTACAGTGAAAACTGCAGGAACTTCAAACCGGCACTAGGAAACAGACTGAGAAACCAGAATAAAAGTTTCTCCTGCAACCCGTTCCCTTTGTGCTAGATGAACGAACGTCTCTCCACATGCTCAGTTCTGAGAGATAAGTGTGTGTGAAAGCCGTCCTTCACCTAGCTTGTTGGGAACACAAAGTTTCTTTTCAGTTGCAAACTCCACTCCATACATATATATGGGGAGGTACTAGCTCCAACTCGGTTTTACAGTGAAAACTGCAGGAACTTCAAACCGGCACTAGGAAACAGACTGAGAAACCAGAGTAAAAGTTTCTCCTGCAACCCGTTCCCTTTGTGCTAGATGAACGAACGTCTCTCCACATGCTCAGTTCTGAGAGATAAGTGTGTGTGAAAGCCGTCCTTCACCTAGCTTGTTGGGAACACAAAGTTTCTTTTCAGTTGCAAAGTCCACTCCATACATATATATGGGGAGGTACTAGCTCCAACTCGGTTTTACAGTGAAAACTGCAGGAACTTCAAACCGGCACTAGGAAACAGACTGAGAAACCAGAGTAAAAGTTTCTCCTGCAACCCGTTCCCTTTGTGCTAGGTGAACGAACGTCTCTCCACATGCTCAGTTCTGAGAGATAAGTGTGTATGAAAGCCGTCCTTCACCTAGCTTGTTGGGAACACAAAGTTTCTTTTCAGTTGCAAACTCCACTCCATACATATATATGGGGAGGTAGTAGCTCCAACTCGGTTTTACAGTGAAAACTGCAGGAACTTCAAACCGGCACTAGGAAACAGACTGAGAAACCAGAATAAAAGTTTTTCCTGCAACCCGTTCCCTTTGTGCTAGATGAACGAACGTCTCTCCACATGCTCAGTTCTGAGAGATAAGTGTGTGTGAAAGCCGTCCTTCACCTAGCTTGTTGGGAACACAAAGTTTCTTTTCAGTTGCAAACTCCACTCCATTCATATATAAGGGGAGGTAGTAGCTCCAACCCGGTTTTACAGTGAAAACTGCAGGAACTTCAAACCGGCACTAGGAAACAGACTGAGAAACCAGAGTAAAAGTTTCTCCTGCAACCCGTTCCCTTTGTGCTAGATGAACGAACGTCTCTCCACATGCTCAGTTCTGAGAGATAAGTGTGTGTGAAAGCCGTCCTTCACCTAGCTTGTTGGGAACACAAAGTTTCTTTTCAGTTGCAAACTCCACTCCATACATATATATGGGGAGGTACTAGCTCCAACTCGGTTTTACAGTGAAAACTGCAGGAACTTCAAACCGGCACTAGGAAACAGACTGAGACACCAGAATAAAAGTTTCTCCTGCAACCCGTTTCCTTTGTGCTAGTTGAACGAACGTCTCTCCACATGCTCAGTTCTGAGAGATAAGTGTGTGTGAAAGCCGTCCTTCACCTAGCTTGTTGGGAACACAAAGTTTCTTTTCAGTTGCAAACCCCACTCCTTACATATATATGGGGAGGTGCTTGCTCCAACTCGGTTTTACAGTGAAAACTGCAGGAACTTCAAACCGGCACTAGGAAACTGACTGAGAAACCAGAGTAAAAGTTTCTCCTGCAACCCGTTCCCTTTGTGCTAGATGAACGAACGTCTCTCCACATGCTCAGTTCTGAGAGATAAGTGTGTGTGAAAGCCGTCCTTCACCTAGCTTGTTGGGAACACAAAGTTTCTTTTCAGTTGCAAACCCCACTCCATACATATATATGGGGAGGTACTAGCTCCAACTCGGTTTTACAGTGAAAACTGCAGGAACTTCAAACCGGCACTAGGAAACAGACTGAGAAACCAGAATAAAAGTTTCTCCTGCAACCCGTTCCCTTTGTGCTAGATGAACGAACGTCTCTCCACATGCTCAGTTCTGAGAGATAAGTGTGTGTGAAAGCCGTCCTTCACCTAGCTTGTTGGGAACACAAAGTTTCTTTTCAGTTGCAAACTCCACTCCATACATATATATGGGGAGGTACTAGCTCCAACTCGGTTTTACAGTGAAAACTGCAGGAACTTCAAACCGGCACTAGGAAACAGACTGAGACACCAGAGTAAAAGTTTCTCCTGCAACCCGTTTCCTTTGTGCTAGTTGAACGAACGTCTCTCCACATGCTCAGTTCTGAGAGATAAGTGTGTGTGAAAGCCGTCCTTCACCTAGCTTGTTGGGAACACAAAGTTTATTTTCAGTTGCAAACTCCACTCCATACATATATATGGGGAGGTACTAGCTCCAACTCGGTTTTACAGTGAAAACTGCAGGAACTTCAAACCGGCACTAGGAAACAGACTGAGAAACCAGAGTAAAAGTTTCTCCTGCAACCCGTTCCCTTTGTGCTAGGTGAACGAACGTCTCTCCACATGCTCAGTTCTGAGAGATAAGTGTGTGTGAAAGCCGTCCTTCACCTAGCTTGTTGGGAACACAAAGTTTCTTTTCAGTTGCAAACTCCACTCCATACATATATATGGGGAGGTACTAGCTCCAACTCGGTTTTACAGTGAAAACTGCAGGAACTTCAAACCGGCACTAGGAAACAGACTGAGAAACCAGAGTAAAAGTTTCTCCTGCAACCCGTTCCCTTTGTGCTAGATGAACGAACGTCTCTCCACATGCTCAGTTCTGAGAGATAAGTGTGTGTGAAAGCCGTCCTTCACCTAGTTTGTTGGGAACACAAAGTTTCTTTTCAGTTGCAAACTCCACTTCATACATATATATGGGGAGGTAGTAGCTCCAACTCGGTTTTACAGTGAAAACTGCAGGAACTTCAAACCGGCACTAGGAAACAGACTGAGAAACCAGAGTAAAAGTTTCTCCTGCATCCCGTTCCCTTTGTGCTAGGTGAACGAACGTCTCTCCACATGCTCAGTTCTGAGAGATAAGTGTGTGTGAAAGCCGTCCTTCACCTAGCTTGTTGGGAACACAAAGTTTCTTTTCAGTTGCAAACTCCACTCCATACATATATATGGGGACGTACTAGCTCCAACTCGGTTTTACAGTGAAAACTGCAGGAACTTCAAACCGGCACTAGGAAACAGACTGAGAAACCAGAATAAAAGTTTCTCCTGCAACCCGTTTCCTTTGTGCTAGTTGAACGAACGTCTCTCCACATGCTCAGTTCTGAGAGATAAGTGTGTGTGAAAGCCGTCCTTCACCTAGCTTGTTGGGAACACAAAGTTTCTTTTCAGTTGCAAACCCCACTCCTTACATATATATGGGGAGGTGCTTGCTCCAACTCGGTTTTACAGTGAAAACTGCAGGAACTTCAAACCGGCACTAGGAAACAGACTGAGAAACCAGAGTAAAAGTTTCTCCTGCAACCCGTTCCCTTTGTGCTAGATGAACCAACGTCTCTCCACATGCTCAGTTCTGAGAGATAAGTGTGTGTGAAAGCCGTCCTTCACCTAGCTTGTTGGGAACACAAAGTTTCTTTTCAGTTGCAAACCCCACTCCATACATATATATGGGGAGGTACTAGCTCCAACTCGGTTTTACAGTGAAAACTGCAGGAACTTCAAACCGGCACTAGGAAACAGACTGAGAAACCAGAATAAAAGTTTCTCCTGCAACCCGTTCCCTTTGTGCTAGATGAACGAACGTCTCTCAACATGCTCAGTTCTGAGAGATAAGTGTGTGTGAAAGCCGTCCTTCACCTTGTTTGTTGGGAACACAAAGTTTCTTTTCAGTTGCAAACTCCACTCCATACATATATATGGGGAGGTACTAGCTCCAACTCGGTTTTACAGTGAAAACTGCAGGAACTTCAAACCGGCACTAGGAAACAGACTGAGAAACCAGAATAAAAGTTTCTCCTGCAACCCGTTCCCTTTGTGCTAGATGAACGAACGTCTCTCCACATGCTCAGTTCTGAGAGATAAGTGTGTGTGAAAGCCGTCCTTCACCTAGCTTGTTGGGAACACAAAGTTTCTTTTCAGTTGCAAACTCCACTCCATTCATATATAAGGGGAGGTAGTAGCTCCAACCCGGTTTTACAGTGAAAACTGCAGGAACTTCAAACCGGCACTAGGAAACAGACTGAGAAACCAGAGTAAAAGTTTCTCCTGCAACCCGTTCCCTTTGTGCTAGATGAACGAACGTCTCTCCACATGCTCAGTTCTGAGAGATAAGTGTGTGTGAAAGCCGTCCTTCACCTAGCTTGTTGGGAACACAAAGTTTCTTTTCAGTTGCAAACTCCACTCCATACATGTATATGGGGAGGTACTAGCTCCAACTCGGTTTTACAGTGAAAACTGCAGGAACTTCAAACCGGCACTAGGAAACAGACTGAGACACCAGAGTAAAAGTTTCTCCTGCAACCCGTTTCCTTTGTGCTAGTTGAACGAACGTCTCTCCACATGCTCAGTTCTGAGAGATAAGTGTGTGTGAAAGCCGTCCTTCACCTAGCTTGTTGGGAACACAAAGTTTCTTTTCAGTTGCAAACCCCACTCCTTACATATATATGGGGAGGTGCTTGCTCCAACTCGGTTTTACAGTGAAAACTGCAGGAACTTCAAACCGGCACTAGGAAACAGACTGAGAAACCAGAGTAAAAGTTTCTCCTGCAACCCGTTCCCTTTGTGCTAGATGAAACAACGTCTCTCCACATGCTCAGTTCTGAGAGATAAGTGTGTGTGAAAGCCGTCCTTCACCTAGCTTGTTGGGAACACAAAGTTTCTTTTCAGTTGCAAACCCCACTCCATACATATATATGGGGAGGTACTAGCTCCAACTCGGTTTTACAGTGAAAACTGCAGGAACTTCAAACCGGCACTAGGAAACAGACTGAGAAACCAGAATAAAAGTTTCTCCTGCAACCCGTTCCCTTTGTGCTAGATGAACGAACGTCTCTCCACATGCTCAGTTCTGAGAGATAAGTGTGTGTGAAAGCCGTCCTTCACCTAGTTTGTTGGGAACACAAAGTTTCTTTTCAGTTGCAAACTCCACTCCATACATATATATGGGGAGGTACTAGCTCCAACTCGGTTTTACAGTGAAAACTGCAGGAACTTAAAACCGGCACTAGGAAACAGACTGAGAAACCAGAATAAAAGTTTCTCCTGCAACCCGTTCCCTTTGTGCTAGATGAACGAACGTCTCTCCACATGCTCAGTTCTGAGAGATAAGTGTGTGTGAAAGCCGTCCTTCACCTAGCTTGTTGGGAACACAAAGTTTCTTTTCAGTTGCAAACTCCACTCCATACATATATATGGGGAGGTACTAGCTCCAACTCGGTTTTACAGTGAAAACTGCAGGAACTTCAAACCGGCACTAGGAAACAGACTGAGAAACCAGAGTAAAAGTTTCTCCTGCAACCCGTTCCCTTTGTGCTAGATGAACGAACGTCTCTCCACATGCTCAGTTCTGAGAGATAAGTGTGTGTGAAAGCCGTCCTTCACCTAGCTTGTTGGGAACACAAAGTTTCTTTTCAGTTGCAAACCCCACTCCTTACATATATATGGGGAGGTACTAGCTCCAACTCGGTTTTACAGTGAAAACTGCAGGAACTTCAAACCGGCACTAGGAAACAGACTGAGAAACCAGAATAAAAGTTTCTCCTGCAACCCGTTCCCTTTGTGCTAGATGAACGAACGTCTCTCCACATGCTCAGTTCTGAGAGATAAGTGTGTGTGAAAGCCGTCCTTCACCTAGCTTGTTGGGAACACAAAGTTTCTTTTCAGTTGCAAACTCCACTCCATACATATATATGGGGAGGTACTAGCTCCAACTCGGTTTTACAGTGAAAACTGCAGGAACTTCAAACCGGCACTAGGAAACAGACTGAGAAACCAGAGTAAAAGTTTCTCCTGCAACCCGTTCCCTTTGTGCTAGATGAACGAACGTCTCTCCACATGCTCAGTTCTGAGAGATAAGTGTGTGTGAAAGCCGTCCTTCACCTAGCTTGTTGGGAACACAAAGTTTCTTTTCAGTTGCAAACTCCAATCCATACATATATATGGGGAGGTACTAGCTCCAACTCGGTTTTACAGTGAAAACTGCAGGAACTTCAAACCGGCACTAGGAAACAGACTGAGAAACCAGAGTAAAAGTTTCTCCTGCAACCCGTTCCCTTTGTGCTAGGTGAACGAACGTCTCTCCACATGCTCAGTTCTGAGAGATAAGTGTGTGTGAAAGCCGTCCTTCACCTAGCTTGTTGGGAACACAAAGTTTCTTTTCAGTTGCAAACTCCACTCCATACATATATAAAGGGAGGTACTAGCTCCAACTCGGTTTTACAGTGAAAACTGCAGGAACTTCAAACCGGCACTAGGAAACAGACTGAGAAACCAGAGTAAAAGTTTCTCCTGCAAACCGTTCCCTTTGTGCTAGGTGAACGAACGTCTCTCCACATGCTCCGTTCTGAGAGATAAGTGTGTGTGAAAGCCGTCCTTCACCTAGCTTGTTGGGAACACAAAGTTTCTTTTCAGTTGCAAACTCCACTCCATACATATATATGGGGAGGTACTAGCTCCAACTCGGTTTTACAGTGAAAACTGCAGGAACTTCAAACCGGCACTAGGAAACAGACTGAGAAACCAGAATAAAAGTTTCTCCTGCAACCCGTTCCCTTTGTGCTAGGTGAACGAACGTCTCTCCACATGCTCAGTTCTGAGAGATAAGTGTGTGTGAAAGCCGTCCTTCACCTAGCTTGTTGGGAACACAAAGTTTCTTTTCAGTTGCAAACTCCACTACATACATATATATGGGGAGGTACTAGCTCCAACTCGGTTTTACAGTGAAAACTGCAGGAACTTCAAACCGGCACTAGGAAACAGACTGAGAAACCAGAGTAAAAGTTTCTCCTGCAACCCGTTCCCTTTGTGCTAGATGAACGAACGTCTCTCCACATGCTCAGTTCTGAGAGATAAGTGTGTGTGAAAGCCGTCCTTCACCTAGCTTGTTGGGAACACAAAGTTTCTTTTCAGTTGCAAACCCCACTCCATACATATATATGGGGAGGTACTAGCTCCAACTCGGTTTTACAGTGAAAACTGCAGGAACTTCAAACCGGCACTAGGAAACAGACTGAGAAACCAGAATAAAAGTTTCTCCTGCAACCCGTTCCCTTTGTGCTAGGTGAACGAACGTCTCTCCACATGCTCAGTTCTGAGAGATAAGTGTGTGTGAAAGCCGTCCTTCACCTAGCTTGTTGGGAACACAAAGTTTCTTTTCAGTTGCAAACTCCACTCCATACATATATATGGGGAGGTACTAGCTCCAACTCGGTTTTACAGTGAAAACTGCAGGAACTTCAAACCGGCACTAGGAAACAGACTGAGAAACCAGAGTAAAAGTTTCTCCTGCAACCCGTTCCCTTTGTGCTAGGTGAACGAACGTCTCTCCACATGCTCCGTTCTGAGAGATAAGTGTGTGTGAAAGCCGTCCTTCACCTAGCTTGTTGGGAACACAAAGTTTCTTTTCAGTTGCAAACTCCACTCCATACATATATATGGGGAGGTACTAGCTCCAACTCGGTTTTACAGTGAAAACTGCAGGAACTTCAAACCGGCACTAGGAAACAGACTGAGAAACCAGAATAAAAGTTTCTCCTGCAACCCGTTCCCTTTGTGCTAGATGAACGAACGTCTCTCCACATGCTCAGTTCTGAGAGATAAGTGTGTGTGAAAGCCGTCCTTCACCTAGCTTGTTGGGAACACAAAGTTTCTTTTCAGTTGCAAACTCCACTCCATACATATATATGGGGAGGTACTAGCTCCAACTCGGTTTTACAGTGAAAACTGCAGGAACTTCAAACCGGAACTAGGAAACAGACTGAGACACCAGAATAAAAGTTTCTCCTGCAACCCGTTTCCTTTGTGCTAGTTGAACGAACGTCTCTCCACATGCTCAGTTCTGAGAGATAAGTGTGTGTGAAAGCCGTCCTTCACCTAGCTTGTTGGGAACACAAAGTTTCTTTTCAGTTGCAAACCCCACTCCTTACATATATATGGGGAGGTGCTTGCTCCAACTCGGTTTTACAGTGAAAACTGCAGGAACTTCAAACCGGCACTAGGAAACAGACTGAGAAACCAGAGTAAAAGTTTCTCCTGCAACCCGTTCCCTTTGTGCTAGATGAACCAACGTCTCTCCACATGCTCAGTTCTGAGAGATAAGTGTGTGTGAAAGCCGTCCTTCACCTAGCTTGTTGGGAACACAAAGTTTCTTTTCAGTTGCAAACCCCACTCCATACATATATATGGGGAGGTACTAGCTCCAACTCGGTTTTACAGTGAAAACTGCAGGAACTTCAAACCGGCACTAGGAAACAGACTGAGAAACCAGAATATAAGTTTCTCCTGCAACCCGTTCCCTTTGTGCTAGATGAACGAACGTCTCTCCACATGCTCAGTTCTGAGAGATAAGTGTGTGTGAAAGCCGTCCTTCAACTAGTTTGTTGGGAACACAAAGTTTCTTTTCAGTTGCAAACTCCACTCCATACATATATATGGGGAGGTACTAGCTCCAACTCGGTTTTACAGTGAAAACTGCAGGAACTTCAAACCGGCACTAGGAAACAGACTGAGAAACCAGAATAAAAGTTTCTCCTGCAACCCGTTCCCTTTGTGCTAGATGAACGAACGTCTCTCCACATGCTCAGTTCTGAGAGATAAGTGTGTGTGAAAGCCGTCCTTCACCTAGCTTGTTGGGAACACAAAGTTTCTTTTCAGTTGCAAACTCCACTCCATACATATATATGGGGAGGTACTAGCTCCAACTCGGTTTTACAGTGAAAACTGCAGGAACTTCAAACCGGCACTAGGAAACAGACTGAGAAACCAGAGTAAAAGTTTCTCCTGCAACCCGTTCCCTTTGTGCTAGATGAACGAACGTCTCTCCACATGCTCAGTTCTGAGAGATAAGTGTGTGTGAAAGCCGTCCTTCACCTAGCTTGTTGGGAACACAAAGTTTCTTTTCAGTTGCAAACCCCACTCCTTACATATATATGGGGAGGTACTAGCTCCAACTCGGTTTTACAGTGAAAACTGCAGGAACTTCAAACCGGCACTAGGAAACAGACTGAGAAACCAGAATAAAAGTTTCTCCTGCAACCCGTTCCCTTTGTGCTAGATGAACGAACGTCTCTCCACATGCTCAGTTCTGAGAGATAAGTGTGTGTGAAAGCCGTCCTTCACCTAGCTTGTTGGGAACACAAAGTTTCTTTTCAGTTGCAAACTCCACTCCATACATATATATGGGGAGGTACTAGCTCCAACTCGGTTTTACAGTGAAAACTGCAGGAACTTCAAACCGGCACTAGGAAACAGACTGAGAAACCAGAGTAAAAGTTTCTCCTGCAACCCGTTCCCTTTGTGCTAGATGAACGAACGTCTCTCCACATGCTCAGTTCTGAGAGATAAGTGTGTGTGAAAGCCGTCCTTCACCTAGCTTGTTGGGAACACAAAGTTTCTTTTCAGTTGCAAACTCCACTCCATACATATATATGGGGAGGTACTAGCTCCAACTCTGTTTTACAGTGAAAACTGCAGGAACTTCAAACCGGCACTAGGAAACAGACTGAGAAACCAGAGTAAAAGTTTCTCCTGCAACCCGTTCCCTTTGTGCTAGGTGAACGAACGTCTCTCCACATGCTCAGTTCTGAGAGATAAGTGTGTGTGAAAGCCGTCCTTCACCTAGCTTGTTGGGAACACAAAGTTTCTTTTCAGTTGCAAACTCCACTCCATACATATATATGGGGAGGTACTAGCTCCAACTCGGTTTTACAGTGAAAACTGCAGGAACTTCAAACCGGCACTAGGAAACAGACTGAGAAACCAGAGTAAAAGTTTCTCCTGCAACCCGTTCCCTTTGTGCTAGATGAACGAACGTCTCTCCACATGCTCAGTTCTGAGAGATAAGTGTGTGTGAAAGCCGTCCTTCACCTAGTTTGTTGGGAACACAAAGTTTCTTTTCAGTTGCAAACTCCACTCCATACATATATATGGGGAGGTACTAGCTCCAACTCGGTTTTACAGTGAAAACTGCAGGAACTTCAAACCGGCACTAGGAAACAGACTGAGAAACCAGAGTAAAAGTTTCTCCTGCAACCCGTTCCCTTTGTGCTAGATGAACGAACGTCTCTCCACATGCTCAGTTCTGCGAGATAAGTGTGTGTGAAAGCCGTCCTTCACCTAGCTTGTTGGGAACACAAAGTTTCTTTTCAGTTGCAAACTCCACTCCATACATATATATGGGGAGGTACTAGCTCCAACTCGGTTTTACAGTGAAAACTGCAGGAACTTCAAACCGGCACTAGGAAACAGACTGAGAAACCAGAGTAAAAGTTTCTCCTGCAACCCGTTCCCTTTGTGCTAGGTGAACGAACGTCTCTCCACATGCTCAGTTCTGAGAGATAAGTGTGTGTGAAAGCCGTCCTTCACCTAGCTTGTTGGGAACACAAAGTTTCTTTTCAGTTGCAAACTCCACTCCATTCATATATAAGGGGAGGTACTAGCTCCAACCCGGTTTTACAGTGAAAACTGCAGGAACTTCAAACCGGCACTAGGAAACAGACTGAGAAACCAGAGTAAAAGTTTCTCCTGCAACCCGTTCCCTTTGTGCTAGGTGAACGAACGTCTCTCCACATGCTCAGTTCTGAGAGATAAGTGTGTGTGAAAGCCGTCCTTCACCTAGCTTGTTGGGAACACAAAGTTTCTTTTCAGTTGCAAACTCCACTCCATACATATATATGGGGAGGTACTAGCTCCAACTCGGTTTTACAGTGAAAACTGCAGGAACTTCAAACCGGCACTAGGAAACAGACTGAGAAACCAGAGTAAAAGTTTCTCCTGCAACCCGTTCCCTTTGTGCTAGGTGAACGAACGTCTCTCCACATGCTCCGTTCTGAGAGATAAGTGTGTGTGAAAGCCGTCCTTCACCTAGCTTGTTGGGAACACAAAGTTTCTTTTCAGTTGCAAACTCCACTCCATACATATATATGGGGAGGTACTAGCTCCAACTCGGTTTTACAGTGAAAACTGCAGGAACTTCAAACCGGCACTAGGAAACAGACTGAGAAACCAGAATAAAAGTTTCTCCTGCAACCCGTTCCCTTTGTGCTAGATGAACGAACGTCTCTCCACATGCTCAGTTCTGAGAGATAAGTGTGTGTGAAAGCCGTCCTTCACCTAGCTTGTTGGGAACACAAAGTTTCTTTTCAGTTGCAAACTCCACTCCATACATATATATGGGGAGGTACTAGCTCCAACTCGGTTTTACAGTGAAAACTGCAGGAACTTCAAACCGGCACTAGGAAACAGACTGAGAAACCAGAGTAAAAGTTTCTCCTGCAACCCGTTCCCTTTGTGCTAGGTGAACGAACGTCTCTCCACATGCTCAGTTCTGAGAGATAAGTGTGTGTGAAAGCCGTCCTTCACCTAGCTTGTTGGGAACACAAAGTTTCTTTTCAGTTGCAAACTCCACTCCATTCATATATAAGGGGAGGTACTAGCTCCAACCCGGTTTTACAGTGAAAACTGCAGGAACTTCAAACCGGCACTAGGAAACAGACTGAGAAACCAGAGTAAAAGTGTCTCCTGCAACCCGTTCCCTTTGTGCTAGATGAACCAACGTCTCTCCACATGCTCAGTTCTGAGAGATAAGTGTGTGTGAAAGCCGTCCTTCACCTAGCTTGTTGGGAACACAAAGTTTCTTTTCAGTTGCAAACCCCACTCCATACATATATATGGGGAGGTACTAGCTCCAACTCGGTTTTACAGTGAAAACTGCAGGAACTTCAAACCGGCACTAGGAAACAGACTGAGAAACCAGAATAAAAGTTTCTCCTGCAACCCGTTCCCTTTGTGCTAGATGAACGAACGTCTCTCCACATGCTCAGTTCTGAGAGATAAGTGTGTGTGAAAGCCGTCCTTCACCTAGTTTGTTGGGAACACAAAGTTTCTTTTCAGTTGCAAACTCCACTCCATACATATATATGGGGAGGTACTAGCTCCAACTCGGTTTTACAGTGAAAACTGCAGGAACTTCAAACCGGCACTAGGAAACAGACTGAGAAACCAGAATAAAAGTTTCTCCTGCAACCCGTTCCCTTTGTGCTAGATGAACGAACGTCTCTCCACATGCTCAGTTCTGAGAGATAAGTGTGTGTGAAAGCCGTCCTTCACCTAGCTTGTTGGGAACACAAAGTTTCTTTTCAGTTGCAAACTCCACTCCATACATATATATGGGGAGGTACTAGCTCCAACTCTGTTTTACAGTGAAAACTGCAGGAACTTCAAACCGGCACTAGGAAACAGACTGAGAAACCAGAGTAAAAGTTTCTCCTGCAACCCGTTCCCTTTGTGCTAGATGAACGAACGTCTCTCCACATGCTCAGTTCTGAGAGATAAGTGTGTGTGAAAGCCGTCCTTCACCTAGCTTGTTGGGAACACAAAGTTTCTTTTCAGTTGCAAACCCCACTCCTTACATATATATGGGGAGGTACTAGCTCCAAATCGGTTTTACAGTGAAAACTGCAGGAACTTCAAACCGGCACTAGGAAACAGACTGAGAAACCAGAATAAAAGTTTCTCCTGCAACCCGTTCCCTTTGTGCTAGGTGAACGAACGTCTCTCCACATGCTCAGTTCTGAGAGATAAGTGTGTGTGAAAGCCGTACTTCACCTAGCTTGTTGGGAACACAAAGTTTCTTTTCAGTTGCAAACTCCACTCCATACATATATATGGGGAGGTACTAGCTCCAACTCGGTTTTACAGTGAAAACTGCAGGAACTTCAAACCGGCACTAGGAAACAGACTGAGAAACCAGAGTAAAAGTTTCTCCTGCAACCCGTTCCCTTTGTGCTAGATGAACGAACGTCTCTCCACATGCTCAGTTCTGAGAGATAAGTGTGTGTGAAAGCCGTCCTTCACCTAGCTTGTTGGGAACACAAAGTTTCTTTTCAGTTGCAAACTCCACTCCATACATATATATGGGGAGGTACTAGCTCCAACTCTGTTTTACAGTGAAAACTGCAGGAACTTCAAACCGGCACTAGGAAACAGACTGAGAAACCAGAGTAAAAGTTTCTCCTGCAACCCGTTCCCTTTGTGCTAGGTGAACGAACGTCTCTCCACATGCTCAGTTCTGAGAGATAAGTGTGTGTGAAAGCCGTCCTTCACCTAGCTTGTTGGGAACACAAAGTTTCTTTTCAGTTGCAAACTCCACTCCATACATATATATGGGGAGGTACTAGCTCCAACTCGGTTTTACAGTGAAAACTGCAGGAACTTCAAACCGGCACTAGGAAACAGACTGAGAAACCAGAGTAAAAGTTTCTCCTGCAACCCGTTCCCTTTGTGCTAGATGAACGAACGTCTCTCCACATGCTCAGTTCTGAGAGATAAGTGTGTGTGAAAGCCGTCCTTCACCTAGCTTGTTGGGAACACAAAGTTTCTTTTCAGTTGCAAACTCCAATCCATACATATATATGGGGAGGTACTAGCTCCAACTCGGTTTTACAGTGAAAACTGCAGGAACTTCAAACCGGCACTAGGAAACAGACTGAGAAACCAGAGTAAAAGTTTCTCCTGCAACCCGTTCCCTTTGTGCTAGGTGAACGAACGTCTCTCAACATGCTCAGTTCTGAGAGATAAGTGTGTGTGAAAGCCGTCCTTCACCTAGCTTGTTGGGAACACAAAGTTTCTTTTCAGTTGCAAACTCCACTCCATACATATATAAAGGGAGGTACTAGCTCCAACTCGGTTTTACAGTGAAAACTGCAGGAACTTCAAACCGGCACTAGGAAACAGACTGAGAAACCAGAGTAAAAGTTTCTCCTGCAACCCGTTCCCTTTGTGCTAGATGAACGAACGTCTCTCCACATGCTCAGTTCTGCGAGATAAGTGTGTGTAAAAGCCGTCCTTCACCTAGCTTGTTGGGAACACAAAGTTTCTTTTCAGTTGCAAACTCCACTCCATACATATATATGGGGAGGTACTAGCTCCAACTCGGTTTTACAGTGAAAACTGCAGGAACTTCAAACCGGCACTAGGAAACAGACTGAGAAACCAGAGTAAAAGTTTCTCCTGCAACCCGTTCCCTTTGTGCTAGGTGAACGAACGTCTCTCCACATGCTCAGTTCTGAGAGATAAGTGTGTGTGAAAGCCGTCCTTCACCTAGCTTGTTGGGAACACAAAGTTTCTTTTCAGTTGCAAACTCCACTCCATACATATATATGGGGAGGTACTAGCTCTAACTCGGTTTTACAGTGAAAACTGCAGGAACTTCAAACCGGCACTAGGAAACAGACTGAGAAACCAGAGTAAAAGTTTCTCCTGCAACCCGTTCCCTTTGTGCTAGATGAACGAACGTCTCTCCACATGCTCAGTTCTGAGAGATAAGTGTGTGTGAAAGCCTTCCTTCACCTAGCTTGTTGGGAACACAAAGTTTCTTTTCAGTTGCAAACCCCACTCCATACATATATATGGGGAGGTACTAGCTCCAACTCGGTTTTACAGTGAAAACTGCAGGAACTTCAAACCGGCACTAGGAAACAGACTGAGAAACCAGAATAAAAGTTTCTCCTGCAACCCGTTCCCTTTGTGCTAGGTGAACGAACGTCTCTCCACATGCTCAGTTCTGAGAGATAAGTGTGTGTGAAAGCCGTCCTTCACCTAGCTTGTTGGGAACACAAAGTTTCTTTTCAGTTGCAAACTCCACTCCATACATATATATGGGGAGGTACTAGCTCCAACTCGGTTTTACAGTGAAAACTGCAGGAACTTCAAACCGGCACTAGGAAACAGACTGAGAAACCAGAGTAAAAGTTTCTCCTGCAACCCGTTCCCTTTGTGCTAGGTGAACGAACGTCTCTCCACATGCTCCGTTCTGAGAGATAAGTGTGTGTGAAAGCCGTCCTTCACCTAGCTTGTTGGGAACACAAAGTTTCTTTTCAGTTGCAAACTCCACTCCATACATATATATGGGGAGGTACTAGCTCCAACTCGGTTTTACAGTGAAAACTGCAGGAACTTCAAACCGGCACTAGGAAACAGACTGAGAAACCAGAATAAAAGTTTCTCCTGCAACCCGTTCCCTTTGTGCTAGGTGAACGAACGTCTCTCCACATGCTCCGTTCTGAGAGATAAGTGTGTGTGAAAGCCGTCCTTCACCTAGCTTGTTGGGAACACAAAGTTTCTTTTCAGTTGCAAACCCCACTCCATACATATATATGGGGAGGTACTAGCTCCAACTCGGTTTTACAGTGAAAACTGCAGGAACTTCAAACCGGCACTAGGAAACAGACTGAGAAACCAGAATAAAAGTTTCTCCTGCAACCCGTTCCCTTTGTGCTAGGTGAACGAACGTCTCTCCACATGCTCAGTTCTGAGAGATAAGTGTGTGTGAAAGCCGTCCTTCACCTAGCTTGTTGGGAACACAAAGTTTCTTTTCAGTTGCAAACTCCACTCCATACATATATATGGGGAGGTACTAGCTCCAACTCGGTTTTACAGTGAAAACTGCAGGAACTTCAAACCGGCACTAGGAAACAGACTGAGAAACCAGAGTAAAAGTTTCTCCTGCAACCCGTTCCCTTTGTGCTAGGTGAACGAACGTCTCTCCACATGCTCCGTTCTGAGAGATAAGTGTGTGTGAAAGCCGTCCTTCACCTAGCTTGTTGGGAACACAAAGTTTCTTTTCAGTTGCAAACTCCACTCCATACATATATATGGGGAGGTACTAGCTCCAACTCGGTTTTACAGTGAAAACTGCAGGAACTTCAAACCGGCACTAGGAAACAGACTGAGAAACCAGAATAAAAGTTTCTCCTGCAACCCGTTCCCTTTGTGCTAGGTGAACGAACGTCTCTCCACATGCTCCGTTCTGAGAGATAAGTGTGTGTGAAAGCCGTCCTTCACCTAGCTTGTTGGGAACACAAAGTTTCTTTTCAGTTGCAAACTCCACTCCATACATATATATGGGGAGGTACTAGCTCCAACTCGGTTTTACAGTGAAAACTGCAGGAACTTCAAACCGGCACTAGGAAACAGACTGAGAAACCAGAATAAAAGTTTCTCCTGCAACCCGTTCCCTTTGTGCTAGATGAACGAACGTCTCTCCACATGCTCAGTTCTGAGAGATAAGTGTGTGTGAAAGCCGTCCTTCACCTAGCTTGTTGGGAACACAAAGTTTCTTTTCAGTTGCAAACTCCACTCCATACATATATATGGGGAGGTACTAGCTCCAACTCGGTTTTACAGTGAAAACTGCAGGAACTTCAAACCGGCACTAGGAAACAGACTGAGAAACCAGAGTAAAAGTTTCTCCTGCAACCCGTTCTCTTTGTGCTAGGTGAACGAACGTCTCTCCACATGCTCAGTTCTGAGAGATAAGTGTGTGTGAAAGCCGTCCTTCACCTAGCTTGTTGGGAACACAAAGTTTCTTTTCAGTTGCAAACTCCACTCCATTCATATATAAGGGGAGGTACTAGCTCCAACCCGGTTTTACAGTGAAAACTGCAGGAACTTCAAACCGGCACTAGGAAACAGACTGAGAAACCAGAGTAAAAGTTTCTCCTGCAACCCGTTCCCTTTGTGCTAGATGAACGAACGTCTCTCCACATGCTCAGTTCTGAGAGATAAGTGTGTGTGAAAGCCGTCCTTCACCTAGCTTGTTGGGAACACAAAGTTTCTTTTCAGTTGCAAACTCCACTCCATACATATATATGGGGAGGTACTAGCTCCAACTCGGTTTTACAGTGAAAACTGCAGGAACTTCAAACCGGCACTAGGAAACAGACTGAGACACCAGAATAAAAGTTTCTCCTGCAACCCGTTTCCTTTGTGCTAGTTGAACGAACGTCTCTCCACATGCTCAGTTCTGAGAGATAAGTGTGTGTGAAAGCCGTCCTTCACCTAGCTTGTTGGGAACACAAAGTTTCTTTTCAGTTGCAAACCCCACTCCTTACATATATATGGGGAGGTGCTTGCTCCAACTCGGTTTTACAGTGAAAACTGCAGGAACTTCAAACCGGCACTAGGAAACAGACTGAGAAACCAGAGTAAAAGTTTCTCCTGCAACCCGTTCCCTTTGTGCTAGATGAACCAACGTCTCTCCACATGCTCAGTTCTGAGAGATAAGTGTGTGTGAAAGCCGTCCTTCACCTAGCTTGTTGGGAACACAAAGTTTCTTTTCAGTTGCAAACCCCACTCCATACATATATATGGGGAGGTACTAGCTCCAACTCGGTTTTACAGTGAAAACTGCAGGAACTTCAAACCGGCACTAGGAAACAGACTGAGAAACCAGAATATAAGTTTCTCCTGCAACCCGTTCCCTTTGTGCTAGATGAACGAACGTCTCTCCACATGCTCAGTTCTGAGAGATAAGTGTGTGTGAAAGCCGTCCTTCAACTAGTTTGTTGGGAACACAAAGTTTCTTTTCAGTTGCAAACTCCACTCCATACATATATATGGGGAGGTACTAGCTCCAACTCGGTTTTACAGTGAAAACTGCAGGAACTTCAAACCGGCACTAGGAAACAGACTGAGAAACCAGAATAAAAGTTTCTCCTGCAACCCGTTCCCTTTGTGCTAGATGAACGAACGTCTCTCCACATGCTCAGTTCTGAGAGATAAGTGTGTGTGAAAGCCGTCCTTCACCTAGCTTGTTGGGAACACAAAGTTTCTTTTCAGTTGCAAACTCCACTCCATACATATATATGGGGAGGTACTAGCTCCAACTCGGTTTTACAGTGAAAACTGCAGGAACTTCAAACCGGCACTAGGAAACAGACTGAGAAACCAGAGTAAAAGTTTCTCCTGCAACCCGTTCCCTTTGTGCTAGATGAACGAACGTCTCTCCACATGCTCAGTTCTGAGAGATAAGTGTGTGTGAAAGCCGTCCTTCACCTAGCTTGTTGGGAACACAAAGTTTCTTTTCAGTTGCAAACCCCACTCCTTACATATATATGGGGAGGTACTAGCTCCAACTCGGTTTTACAGTGAAAACTGCAGGAACTTCAAACCGGCACTAGGAAACAGACTGAGAAACCAGAATAAAAGTTTCTCCTGCAACCCGTTCCCTTTGTGCTAGATGAACGAACGTCTCTCCACATGCTCAGTTCTGAGAGATAAGTGTGTGTGAAAGCCGTCCTTCACCTAGCTTGTTGGGAACACAAAGTTTCTTTTCAGTTGCAAACTCCACTCCATACATATATATGGGGAGGTACTAGCTCCAACTCGGTTTTACAGTGAAAACTGCAGGAACTTCAAACCGGCACTAGGAAACAGACTGAGAAACCAGAGTAAAAGTTTCTCCTGCAACCCGTTCCCTTTGTGCTAGATGAACGAACGTCTCTCCACATGCTCAGTTCTGAGAGATAAGTGTGTGTGAAAGCCGTCCTTCACCTAGCTTGTTGGGAACACAAAGTTTCTTTTCAGTTGCAAACTCCACTCCATACATATATATGGGGAGGTACTAGCTCCAACTCTGTTTTACAGTGAAAACTGCAGGAACTTCAAACCGGCACTAGGAAACAGACTGAGAAACCAGAGTAAAAGTTTCTCCTGCAACCCGTTCCCTTTGTGCTAGGTGAACGAACGTCTCTCCACATGCTCAGTTCTGAGAGATAAGTGTGTGTGAAAGCCGTCCTTCACCTAGCTTGTTGGGAACACAAAGTTTCTTTTCAGTTGCAAACTCCACTCCATACATATATATGGGGAGGTACTAGCTCCAACTCGGTTTTACAGTGAAAACTGCAGGAACTTCAAACCGGCACTAGGAAACAGACTGAGAAACCAGAGTAAAAGTTTCTCCTGCAACCCGTTCCCTTTGTGCTAGATGAACGAACGTCTCTCCACATGCTCAGTTCTGAGAGATAAGTGTGTGTGAAAGCCGTCCTTCACCTAGTTTGTTGGGAACACAAAGTTTCTTTTCAGTTGCAAACTCCACTCCATACATATATATGGGGAGGTACTAGCTCCAACTCGGTTTTACAGTGAAAACTGCAGGAACTTCAAACCGGCACTAGGAAACAGACTGAGAAACCAGAGTAAAAGTTTCTCCTGCAACCCGTTCCCTTTGTGCTAGATGAACGAACGTCTCTCCACATGCTCAGTTCTGCGAGATAAGTGTGTGTGAAAGCCGTCCTTCACCTAGCTTGTTGGGAACACAAAGTTTCTTTTCAGTTGCAAACTCCACTCCATACATATATATGGGGAGGTACTAGCTCCAACTCGGTTTTACAGTGAAAACTGCAGGAACTTCAAACCGGCACTAGGAAACAGACTGAGAAACCAGAGTAAAAGTTTCTCCTGCAACCCGTTCCCTTTGTGCTAGGTGAACGAACGTCTCTCCACATGCTCAGTTCTGAGAGATAAGTGTGTGTGAAAGCCGTCCTTCACCTAGCTTGTTGGGAACACAAAGTTTCTTTTCAGTTGCAAACTCCACTCCATTCATATATAAGGGGAGGTACTAGCTCCAACCCGGTTTTACAGTGAAAACTGCAGGAACTTCAAACCGGCACTAGGAAACAGACTGAGAAACCAGAGTAAAAGTTTCTCCTGCAACCCGTTCCCTTTGTGCTAGGTGAACGAACGTCTCTCCACATGCTCAGTTCTGAGAGATAAGTGTGTGTGAAAGCTGTCCTTCACCTAGCTTGTTGGGAACACAAAGTTTCTTTTCAGTTGCAAACTCCACTCCATACATATATATGGGGAGGTACTAGCTCCAACTCGGTTTTACAGTGAAAACTGCAGGAACTTCAAACCGGCACTAGGAAACAGACTGAGAAACCAGAGTAAAAGTTTCTCCTGCAACCCGTTCCCTTTGTGCTAGGTGAACGAACGTCTCTCCACATGCTCCGTTCTGAGAGATAAGTGTGTGTGAAAGCCGTCCTTCACCTAGCTTGTTGGGAACACAAAGTTTCTTTTCAGTTGCAAACTCCACTCCATACATATATATGGGGAGGTACTAGGTCCAACTCGGTTTTACAGTGAAAACTGCAGGAACTTCAAACCGGCACTAGGAAACAGACTGAGAAACCAGAATAAAAGTTTCTCCTGCAACCCGTTCCCTTTGTGCTAGATGAACGAACGTCTCTCCACATGCTCAGTTCTGAGAGATAAGTGTGTGTGAAAGCCGTCCTTCACCTAGCTTGTTGGGAACACAAAGTTTCTTTTCAGTTGCAAACTCCACTCCATACATATATATGGGGAGGTACTAGCTCCAACTCGGTTTTACAGTGAAAACTGCAGGAACTTCAAACCGGCACTAGGAAACAGACTGAGAAACCAGAGTAAAAGTTTCTCCTGTAACCCGTTCCCTTTGTGCTAGGTGAACGAACGTCTCTCCACATGCTCAGTTCTGAGAGATAAGTGTGTGTGAAAGCCGTCCTTCACCTAGCTTGTTGGGAACACAAAGTTTCTTTTCAGTTGCAAACTCCACTCCATTCATATATAAGGGGAGGTACTAGCTCCAACCCGGTTTTACAGTGAAAACTGCAGGAACTTCAAACCGGCACTAGGAAACAGACTGAGAAACCAGAGTAAAAGTGTCTCCTGCAACCCGTTCCCTTTGTGCTAGATGAACCAAAGTCTCTCCACATGCTCAGTTCTGAGAGATAAGTGTGTGTGAAAGCCGTCCTTCACCTAGCTTGTTGGGAACACAAAGTTTCTTTTCAGTTGCAAACCCCACTCCATACATATATATGGGGAGGTACTAGCTCCAACTCGGTTTTACAGTGAAAACTGCAGGAACTTCAAACCGGCACTAGGAAACAGACTGAGAAACCAGAATAAAAGTTTCTCCTGCAACCCGTTCCCTTTGTGCTAGATGAACGAACGTCTCTCCACATGCTCAGTTCTGAGAGATAAGTGTGTGTGAAAGCCGTCCTTCACCTAGTTTGTTGGGAACACAAAGTTTCTTTTCAGTTGCAAACTCCACTCCATACATATATATGGGGAGGTACTAGCTCCAACTCGGTTTTACAGTGAAAACTGCAGGAACTTCAAACCGGCACTAGGAAACAGACTGAGAAACCAGAATAAAAGTTTCTCCTGCAACCCGTTCCCTTTGTGCTAGATGAACGAACGTCTCTCCACATGCTCAGTTCTGAGAGATAAGTGTGTGTGAAAGCCGTCCTTCACCTAGCTTGTTGGGAACACAAAGTTTCTTTTCAGTTGCAAACTCCACTCCATACATATATATGGGGAGGTACTAGCTCCAACTCGGTTTTACAGTGAAAACTGCAGGAACTTCAAACCGGCACTAGGAAACAGACTGAGAAACCAGAGTAAAAGTTTCTCCTGCAACCCGTTCCCTTTGTGCTAGATGAACGAACGTCTCTCCACATGCTCAGTTCTGAGAGATAAGTGTGTGTGAAAGCCGTCCTTCACCTAGCTTGTTGGGAACACAAAGTTTCTTTTCAGTTGCAAACCCCACTCCTTACATATATATGGGGAGGTACTAGCTCCAACTCGGTTTTACAGTGAAAACTGCAGGAACTTCAAACCGGCACTAGGAAACAGACTGAGAAACCAGAATAAAAGTTTCTCCTGCAACCCGTTCCCTTTGTGCTAGATGAACGAACGTCTCTCCACATGCTCAGTTCTGAGAGATAAGTGTGTGTGAAAGCCGTACTTCACCTAGCTTGTTGGGAACACAAAGTTTCTTTTCAGTTGCAAACTCCACTCCATACATATATATGGGGAGGTACTAGCTCCAACTCGGTTTTACAGTGAAAACTGCAGGAACTTCAAACCGGCACTAGGAAACAGACTGAGAAACCAGAGTAAAAGTTTCTCCTGCAACCCGTTCCCTTTGTGCTAGATGAACGAACGTCTCTCCACATGCTCAGTTCTGAGAGATAAGTGTGTGTGAAAGCCGTCCTTCACCTAGCTTGTTGGGAACACAAAGTTTCTTTTCAGTTGCAAACTCCACTCCATACATATATATGGGGAGGTACTAGCTCCAACTCTGTTTTACAGTGAAAACTGCAGGAACTTCAAACCGGCACTAGGAAACAGACTGAGAAACCAGAGTAAAAGTTTCTCCTGCAACCCGTTCCCTTTGTGCTAGGTGAACGAACGTCTCTCCACATGCTCAGTTCTGAGAGATAAGTGTGTGTGAAAGCCGTCCTTCACCTAGCTTGTTGGGAACACAAAGTTTCTTTTCAGTTGCAAACTCCACTCCATACATATATATGGGGAGGTACTAGCTCCAACTCGGTTTTACAGTGAAAACTGCAGGAACTTCAAACCGGCACTAGGAAACAGACTGAGAAACCAGAGTAAAAGTTTCTCCTGCAACCCGTTCCCTTTGTGCTAGATGAACGAACGTCTCTCCACATGCTCAGTTCTGCGAGATAAGTGTGTGTGAAAGCCGTCCTTCACCTAGCTTGTTGGGAACACAAAGTTTCTTTTCAGTTGCAAACTCCACTCCATACATATATATGGGGAGGTACTAGCTCCAACTCGGTTTTACAGTGAAAACTGCAGGAACTTCAAACTGGCACTAGGAAACAGACTGAGAAACCAGAGTAAAAGTTTCTCCTGCAACCCGTTCCCTTTGTGCTAGGTGAACGAACGTCTCTCCACATGCTCAGTTCTGAGAGATAAGTGTGTGTTAAAGCCGTCCTTCACCTAGCTTGTTGGGAACACAAAGTTTCTTTTCAGTTGCAAACTCCACTCCATACATATATATGGGGAGGTACTAGCTCCAACTCGGTTTTACAGTGAAAACTGCAGGAACTTCAAACCGGCACTAGGAAACAGACTGAGAAACCAGAGTAAAAGTTTCTCCTGCAACCCGTTCCCTTTGTGCTAGATGAACGAACGTCTCTCCACATGCTCAGTTCTGAGAGATAAGTGTGTGTGAAAGCCGTCCTTCACCTAGCTTGTTGGGAACACAAAGTTTCTTTTCAGTTGCAAACCCCACTCCATACATATATATGGGGAGGTACTAGCTCCAACTCGGTTTTACAGTGAAAACTGCAGGAACTTCAAACCGGCACTAGGAAACAGACTGAGAAACCAGAATAAAAGTTTCTCCTGCAACCCGTTCCCTTTGTGCTAGGTGAACGAACGTCTCTCCACATGCTCAGTTCTGAGAGATAAGTGTGTGTGAAAGTCGTCCTTCACCTAGCTTGTTGGGAACACAAAGATTCTTTTCAGTTGCAAACTCCACTCCATTCATATATATGGGGAGGTACTAGCTCCAACTCGGTTTTACAGTGAAAACTGCAGGAACTTCAAACCGGCACTAGGAAACAGACTGAGAAACCAGAGTAAAAGTTTCTCCTGCAACCCGTTCCCTTTGTGCTAGGTGAACGAACGTCTCTCCACATGCTCCGTTCTGAGAGATAAGTGTGTGTGAAAGCCGTCCTTCACCTAGCTTGTTGGGAACACAAAGTTTCTTTTCAGTTGCAAACTCCACTCCATACATATATATGGGGAGGTACTAGCTCCAACTCGGTTTTACAGTGAAAACTGCAGGAACTTCAAACCGGCACTAGGAAACAGACTGAGAAACCAGAATAAAAGTTTCTCCTGCAACCCGTTCACTTTGTGCTAGATGAACGAACGTCTCTCCACATGCTCAGTTCTGAGAGATAAGTGTGTGTGAAAGCCGTCCTTCACCTAGCTTGTTGGGAACACAAAGTTTCTTTTCAGTTGCAAACTCCACTCCATACATATATATGGGGAGGTACTAGCTCCAACTCGGTTTTACAGTGAAAACTGCAGGAACTTCAAACCGGCACTAGGAAACAGACTGAGAAACCAGAGTAAAAGTTTCTCCTGCAACCCGTTCCCTTTGTGCTAGGTGAACGAACGTCTCTCCACATGCTCAGTTCTGAGAGATAAGTGTGTGTGAAAGCCGTCCTTCACCTAGCTTGTTGGGAACACAAAGTTTCTTTTCAGTTGCAAACTCCACTCCATTCATATATAAGGGGAGGTAGTAGCTCCAACCCGGTTTTCCAGTGAAAACTGCAGGAACTTCAAACCGGCACTAGGAAACAGACTGAGAAACCAGAGTAAAAGTTTCTCCTGCAACCCGTTCCCTTTGTGCTAGATGAACGAACGTCTCTCCACATGCTCAGTTCTGAGAGATAAGTGTGTGTGAAAGCCGTCCTTCACCTAGCTTGTTGGGAACACAAAGTTTCTTTTCAGTTGCAAACTCCACTCCATACATATATATGGGGAGGTACTAGCTCCAACTCGGTTTTACAGTGAAAACTGCAGGAACTTCAAACCGGCACTATGAAACAGACTGAGAAACCAGAGTAAAAGTTTCTCCTGCAACCCGTTCCCTTTGTGCTAGATGAACGAACGTCTCTCCACATGCTCAGTTCTGAGAGATAAGTGTGTGTGAAAGCCGTCCTTCACCTAGCTTGTTGGGAACACAAAGTTTCTTTTCAGTTGCAAACTCCACTCCATTCATATATAAGGGGAGGCAGTAGCTCCAACCCGGTTTTACAGTGAAAACTGCAGGAACTTCAAACCGGCACTAGGAAACAGACTGAGAAACCAGAGTAAAAGTTTCTCCTGCAACCCGTTCCCTTTGTGCTAGGTGAACGAACGTCTCTCCACATGCTCAGTTCTGAGAGATAAGTGTGTGTGAAAGCCGTCCTTCACCTAGCTTGTTGGGAACACAAAGTTTCTTTTCAGTTGCAAACTCCACTCCATACATATATATGGGGAGGTACTAGCTCCAACTCGGTTTTACAGTGAAAACTGCAGGAACTTCAAACCGGCACTAGGAAACAGACTGAGAAACCAGAGTAAAAGTTTCTCCTGCAACCCGTTCCCTTTGTGCTAGATGAACGAACGTCTCTCCACATGCTCAGTTCTGAGAGATAAGTGTGTGTGAAAGCCGTCCTTCACCTAGCTTGTTGGGAACACAAAGTTTCTTTTCAGTTGCAAACTCCACTCCATACATATATATGGGGTGGTACTAGCTCCAACTCGGTTTTACAGTGAAAACTGCAGGAACTTCAAACCGGCACTATGAAACAGACTGAGAAACCAGAGTAAAAGTTTCTCCTGCAACCCGTTCCCTTTGTGCTAGATGAACGAACGTCTCTCCACATGCTCAGTTCTGAGAGATAAGTGTGTGTGAAAGCCGTCCTTCACCTAGCTTGTTGGGAACACAAAGTTTCTTTTCAGTTGCAAACTCCACTCCATTCATATATAAGGGGAGGCAGTAGCTCCAACCCGGTTTTACAGTGAAAACTGCAGGAACTTCAAACCGGCACTAGGAAACAGACTGAGAAACCAGAGTAAAAGTTTCTCCTGCAACCCGTTCCCTTTGTGCTAGGTGAACGAACGTCTCTCCACATGCTCAGTTCTGAGAGATAAGTGTGTGTGAAAGCCGTCCTTCACCTAGCTTGTTGGGAACACAAAGTTTCTTTTCAGTTGCAAACTCCACTCCATACATATATATGGGGAGGTACTAGCTCCAACTCGGTTTTACAGTGAAAACTGCAGGAACTTCAAACCGGCACTAGGAAACAGACTGAGAAACCAGAGTAAAAGTTTCTCCTGCAACCCGTTCCCTTTGTGCTAGGGGAACGAACGTCTCTCCACATGCTCAGTTCTGAGAGATAAGTGTGTGTGAAAGCCGTCCTTCACCTAGCTTGTTGGGAACACAAAGTTTCTTTTCAGTTGCAAACTCCACTCCATTCATATATAAGGGGAGGTAGTAGCTCCAACCCGGTTTTCCAGTGAAAACTGCAGGAACTTCAAACCGGCACTAGGAAACAGACTGAGAAACCAGAGTAAAAGTTTCTCCTGCAACCCGTTCCCTTTGTGCTAGATGAACGAACGTCTCTCCACATGCTCAGTTCTGAGAGATAAGTGTGTGTGAAAGCCGTCCTTCACCTAGCTTGTTGGGAACACAAAGTTTCTTTTCAGTTGCAAACTCCACTCCATACATATATATGGGGAGGTACTAGCTCCAACTCGGTTTTACAGTGAAAACTGCAGGAACTTCAAACCGGCACTAGGAAACAGACTGAGAAACCAGAGTAAAAGTTTCTCCTGCAACCCGTTCCCTTTGTGCTAGATGAACGAACGTCTCTCCACATGCTCAGTTCTGAGAGATAAGTGTGTGTGAAAGCCGTCCTTCACCTAGCTTGTTGGGAACACAAAGTTTCTTTTCAGTTGCAAACTCCACTCCATACATATATATGGGGAGGTACTAGCTCCAACTCGGTTTTACAGTGAAAACTGCAGGAACTTCAAACCGGCACTAGGAAACAGACTGAGAAACCAGAATAAAAGTTTCTCCTGCAACCCGTTCCCTTTGTGCTAGGTGAACGAACGTCTCTCCACATGCTCAGTTCTGAGAGATAAGTGTGTGTGAAAGCCGTCCTTCACCTAGCTTGTTGGGAACACAAAGTTTCTTTTCAGTTGCAAACTCCACTCCATACATATATATGGGGAGGTACTAGCTCCAACTCGGTTTTACAGTGAAAACTGCAGGAACTTCAAACCGGCACTAGGAAACAGACTGAGAAACCAGAGTAAAAGTTTCTCCTGCAACCCGTTCCCTTTGTGCTAGGTGAACGAACGTCTCTCCACATGCTCAGTTCTGAGAGATAAGTGTGTGTGAAAGCCGTCCTTCACCTAGCTTGTTGGGAACACAAAGTTTCTTTTCAGTTGCAAACTCCACTCCATACATATATATGGGGAGGTACTAGCTCCAACTCGGTTTTACAGTGAAAACTGCAGGAACTTCAAACCGGCACTAGGAAACAGACTGAGAAACCAGAGTAAAAGTTTCTCCTGCAACCCGTTCCCTTTGTGCTAGGTGAACGAACGTCTCTCCACATGCTCAGTTCTGCGAGATAAGTGTGTGTGAAAGCCGTCCTTCACCTAGCTTGTTGGGAACACAAAGTTTCTTTTCAGTTGCAAACTCCACTCCATACATATATATGGGGAGGTACTAGCTCCAACTCGGTTTTACAGTGAAAACTGCAGGAACTTCAAACCGGCACTAGGAAACAGACTGAGAAACCAGAGTAAAAGTTTCTCCTGCAACCCGTTCCCTTTGTGCTAGGTGAACGAACGTCTCTCCACATGCTCAGTTCTGAGAGATAAGTGTGTGTGAAAGCCGTCCTTCACCTAGCTTCTTGGGAACACAAAGTTTCTTTTCAGTTGCAAACTCCACTCCATTCATATATAAGGGGAGGTAGTAGCTCCAACCCGGTTTTCCAGTGAAAACTGCAGGAACTTCAAACCGGCACTAGGAAACAGACTGAGAAACCAGAGTAAAAGTTTCTCCTGCAACCCGTTCCCTTTGTGCTAGGTGAACGAACGTCTCTCCACATGCTCAGTTCTGAGAGATAAGTGTGTGTGAAAGCCGTCCTTCACCTAGCTTGTTGGGAACACAAAGTTTCTTTTCAGTTGCAAACTCCACTCCATACATATATATGGGGAGGTACTAGCTCCAACTCGGTTTTACAGTGAAAACTGCAGGAACTTCAAACCGGCACTAGGAAACAGACTGAGAAACCAGAGTAAAAGTTTCTCCTGCAACCCGTTCCCTTTGTGCTAGATGAACGAACGTCTCTCCACATGCTCAGTTCTGAGAGATAAGTGTGTGTGAAAGCCGTCCTTCACCTAGCTTGTTGGGAACACAAAGTTTCTTTTCAGTTGCAAACTCCACTCCATACATATATATGGGGAGGTACTAGCTCCAACTCGGTTTTACAGTGAAAACTGCAGGAACTTCAAACCGGCACTAGGAAACAGACTGAGAAACCAGAGTAAAAGTTTCTCCTGCAACCCGTTCCCTTTGTGCTAGGTGAACGAACGTCTCTCCACATGCTCAGTTCTGCGAGATAAGTGTGTGTGAAAGCCGTCCTTCACCTAGCTTGTTGGGAACACAAAGTTTCTTTTCAGTTGCAAACTCCACTCCATACATATATATGGGGAGGTACTAGCTCCAACTCGGTTTTACAGTGAAAACTGCAGGAACTTCAAACCGGCACTAGGAAACAGACTGAGAAACCAGAGTAAAAGTTTCTCCTGCAACCCGTTCCCTTTGTGCTAGATGAACGAACGTCTCTCCACATGCTCAGTTCTGAGAGATAAGTGTGTGTGAAAGCCGTCCTTCACCTAGCTTGTTGGGAACACAAAGTTTCTTTTCAGTTGCAAACTCCACTCCATACATATATATGGAGAGGTACTAGCTCCAACTCGGTTTTACAGTGAAAACTGCAGGAACTTCAAACCGGCACTAGGAAACAGACTGAGAAACCAGAGTAAAAGTTTCTCCTGCAACCCGTTCCCTTTGTGCTAGGTGAACGAACGTCTCTCCACATGCTCAGTTCTGAGAGATAAGTGTGTGTGAAAGCCGTCCTTCACCTAGCTTGTTGGGAACACAAAGTTTCTTTTCAGTTGCAAACTCCAATCCATACATATATATGGGGAGGTACTAGCTCCAACTCGGTTTTACAGTGAAAACTGCAGGAACTTCAAACCGGCACTAGGAAACAGACTGAGAAACCAGAGTAAAAGTTTCTCCTGCAACCCGTTCCCTTTGTGCTAGGTGAACGAACGTCTCTCCACATGCTCAGTTCTGAGAGATAAGTGTGTGTGAAAGCCGTCCTTCACCTAGCTTGTTGGGAACACAAAGTTTCTTTTCAGTTGCAAACTCCACTCCATACATATATATGGGGAGGTACTAGCTCCAACTCGGTTTTACAGTGAAAACTGCAGGAACTTCAAACCGGCACTAGGAAACAGACTGAGAAACCAGAGTAAAAGTTTCTCCTGCAACCCGTTCCCTTTGTGCTAGATGAACGAACGTCTCTCCACATGCTCAGTTCTGAGAGATAAGTGTGTGTGAAAGCCGTCCTTCACCTAGCTTGTTGGGAACACAAAGTTTCTTTTCAGTTGCAAACTCCACTCCATACGTATATATGGGGAGGTACTAGCTCCAACTCGGTTTTACAGTGAAAACTGCAGGAACTTCAAACCGGCACTAGGAAACAGACTGAGAAACCAGAGTAAAAGTTTCTCCTGCAACCCGTTCCCTTTGGGCTAGATGAACGAACGTCTCTCCACATGCTCAGTTCTGAGAGATAAGTGTGTGTGAAAGCGTCCTTCACCTAGCTTGTTGGGAACACAAAGTTTCTTTTCAGTTGCAAACTCCACTCCATTCATATATAAGGGGAGGCAGTAGCTCCAACCCGGTTTTACAGTGAAAACTGCAGGAACTTCAAACCGGCACTAGGAAACAGACTGAGAAACCAGAGTAAAAGTTTCTCCTGCAACCCGTTCCCTTTGTGCTAGATGAACGAACGTCTCTCCACATGCTCAGTTCTGAGAGATAAGTGTGTGTGAAAGCCGTCCTTCACCTAGCTTTTTGGGAACACAAAGTTTCTTTTCAGTTGCAAACTCCACTTCATACATATATATGGGGAGGTACTAGCTCCAACTCGGTTTTACAGTGAAAACTGCAGGAACTTCAAACCGGCACTAGGAAACAGACTGAGAAACCAGAGTAAAAGTTTCTCCTGCAACCCGTTCCCTTTGTGCTAGGTGAACGAACGTCTCTCCACATGCTCCGTTCTGAGAGATAAGTGTGTGTGAAAGCCGTCCTTCACCTAGCTTGTTGGGAACACAAAGTTTCTTTTCAGTTGCAAACTCCACTCCATACATATATATGGGGAGGTACTAGCTCCAACTCGGTTTTACAGTGAAAACTGCAGGAACTTCAAACCGGCACTAGGAAACAGACTGAGAAACCAGAGTAAAAGTTTCTCCTGCAACCCGTTCCCTTTGTGCTAGATGAACGAACGTCTCTCCACATGCTCAGTTCTGCGAGATAAGTGTGTGTGAAAGCCGTCCTTCACCTAGCTAGTTGGGAACACAAAGTTTCTTTTCAGTTGCAAACTCCACTCCATACATATATATGGGGAGGTACTAGCTCCAACTCGGTTTTACAGTGAAAACTGCAGGAACTTCAAACCGGCACTAGGAAACAGACTGAGAAACCAGAGTAAAAGTTTCTCCTGCAACCCGTTCCCTTTGTGCTAGGTGAACGAACATCTCTCCACATGCTCAGTTCTGAGAGATAAGTGTGTGTGAAAGCCGTCCTTCACCTAGCTTGTTGGGAACACATAGTTTCTTTTCAGTTGCAAACTCCACTCCATACATATATATGGGGAGGTACTAGCTCCAACTCGGTTTTACAGTGAAAACTGCAGGAACTTCAAACCGGCACTAGGAAACAGACTGAGAAACCAGAGTAAAAGTTTCTCCTGCAACCCGTTTCCTTTGTGCTAGTTGAACGAACGTCTCTCCACATGCTCAGTTCTGAGAGATAAGTGTGTGTGAAAGCCGTCCTTCACCTAGCTTGTTGGGAACACAAAGTTTCTTTTCAGTTGCAAACTCCACTCCTTACATATATATGGGGAGGTGCTTGCTCCAACACGGTTTTACAGTGAAAACTGCAGGAACTTCAAACCGGCACTAGGAAACAGACTGAGAAACCAGAGTAAAAGTTTCTCCTGCAACCCGTTCCCTTTGTGCTAGATGAACGAACGTCTCTCCACATGCTCAGTTCTGAGAGATAAGTGTGTGTGAAAGCCGTCCTTCACCTAGTTTGTTGGGAACACAAAGTTTCTTTTCAGTTGCAAACTCCACTCCATACATATATATGGGGAGGTACTAGCTCCAACTCTGTTTTACAGTGAAAACTGCAGGAACTTCAAACCGGCACTAGGAAACAGACTGAGAAACCAGAGTAAAAGTTTCTCCTGCAACCCGTTCCCTTTGTGCTAGATGAACGAACGTCTCTCCACATGCTCAGTTCTGAGAGATAAGTGTGTGTGAAAGCCGTCCTTCACCTAGCTTGTTGGAAACACAAAGATTTTTCAGTTGCAAACTCCACTCCATTCATATATAAGGGGAGGTAGTAGCTCCAAACCGGTTTTACAGTGAAAACTGCAGGAACTTCAAACCGGCACTAGGAAACAGACTGAGAAACCAGAGTAAAAGTTTCTCCTGCAACCCGTTCCCTTTGTGCTAGATGAACGAACGTCTCTCCACATGCTCAGTTCTGAGAGATAAGTGTGTGTGAAAGCCGTCCTTCACCTAGCTTGTTGGGAACACAAAGTTTCTTTTCAGTTGCAAACTCCACTCCATACATATATATGGGGAGGTAGTAGCTCCAACTCGGTTTTACAGTGAAAACTGCAGGAACTTCAAACCGGCACTAGGAAACAGACTGAGAAACCAGAGTAAAAGTTTCTCCTGCATCCCGTTCCCTTTGTGCTAGGTGAACGAACGTCTCTCCACATGCTCAGTTCTGAGAGATAAGTGTGTGTGAAAGCCGTCCTTCACCTAGCTTGTTGGGAACACAAAGTTTCTTTTCAGTTGCAAACTCCACTCCATATATATATATGGGGAGGTACTAGCTCCAACTAGGTTTTACAGTGAAAACTGCAGGAACTTCAAACCGGCACTAAGAAACAGACTGAGAAACCAGAATAAAAGTTTCTCCTGCAACCCGTTCCCTTTGTGCTAGGTGAACGAACGTCTCTCCACATGCTCAGTTCTGAGAGATAAGTGTGTGTGAAAGCCGTCCTTCACCTAGCTTGTTGGGAACACAAAGTTTCTTTTCAGTTGCAAACTCCACTCCATACATATATATGGGGAGGTACTAGCTCCAACTCGGTTTTACAGTGAAAACTGCAGGAACTTCAAACCGGCACTAGGAAACAGACTGAGAAACCACAGTAAAAGTTTCTCCTGCAACCCGTTCCCTTTGTGCTAGGTGAACGAACGTCTCTCCACATGCTCAGTTCTGCGAGATAAGTGTGTGTGAAAGCCGTCCTTCACCTAGCTTGTTGGGAACACAAAGTTTCTTTTCAGTTGCAAACTCCACTCCATACATATATATGGGGAGGTACTAGCTCCAACTCGGTTTACAGTGAAAACTGCAGGAACTTCAAACCGGCACTAGGAAACAGACTGAGAAACCAGAGTAAAAGTTTCTCCTGCAACCCGTTCCCTTTGTGCTAGATGAACGAACGTCTCTCCACATGCTCAGTTCTGAGAGATAAGTGTGTGTGAAAGCCGTCCTTCACCTAGCTTGTTGGGAACACAAAGTTTCTTTTCAGTTGCAAACTCCACTCCATTCATATATAAGGGGAGGCAGTAGCTCCAACCCGGTTTTACAGTGAAAACTGCAGGAACTTCAAACCGGCACTAGGAAACAGACTGAGAAACCACAGTAAAAGTTTCTCCTGCAACCCGTTCCCTTTGTGCTAGGTGAACGAACGTCTCTCCACATGCTCAGTTCTGAGAGATAAGTGTGTGTGAAAGCCGTCCTTCACCTAGCTTGTTGGGAACACAAAGTTTCTTTTCAGTTGCAAACTCCACTCCATACATATATATGGGGAGGTACTAGCTCCAACTCGGTTTTACAGTGAAAACTGCAGGAACTTCAAACCGGCACTAGGAAACAGACTGAGAAACCAGAGTAAAAGTTTCTCCTGCAACCCGTTCCCTTTGTGCTAGATGAACGAACGTCTCTCCACATGCTCAGTTCTGAGAGATAAGTGTGTGTGAAAGCCGTCCTTCACCTAGCTTGTTGGGAACACAAAGTTTCTTTTCAGTTGCAAACTCCACTCCATACATATATATGGGGAGGTACTAGCTCCAACTAGGTTTTACAGTGAAAACTGCAGGAACTTCAAACCGGCACTAGGAAACAGACTGAGAAACCAGAGTAAAAGTTTCTCCTGCAACCCGTTCCCTTTGTGCTAGGTGAACGAACGTCTCTCCACATGCTCAGTTCTGAGAGATAAGTGTGTGTGAAAGCCGTCCTTCACCTAGCTTGTTGGGAACACAAAGTTTCTTTTCAGTTGCAAACTCCACTCCATTCATATATAAGGGGAGGCAGTAGCTCCAACCCGGTTTTACAGTGAAAACTGCAGGAACTTCAAACCGGCACTAGGAAACAGACTGAGAAACCACAGTAAAAGTTTCTCCTGCAACCCGTTCCCTTTGTGCTAGGTGAACGAACGTCTCTCCACATGCTCAGTTCTGCGAGATAAGTGTGTGTGAAAGCCGTCCTTCACCTAGCTTGTTGGGAACACAAAGTTTCTTTTCAGTTGCAAACTCCACTCCATACATATATATGGGGAGGTACTAGCTCCAACTCGGTTTACAGTGAAAACTGCAGGAACTTCAAACCGGCACTAGGAAACAGACTGAGAAACCAGAGTAAAAGTTTCTCCTGCAACCCGTTCCCTTTGTGCTAGATGAACGAACGTCTCTCCACATGCTCAGTTCTGAGAGATAAGTGTGTGTGAAAGCCGTCCTTCACCTAGCTTGTTGGGAACACAAAGTTTCTTTTCAGTTGCAAACTCCACTCCATACATATATATGGGGAGGTACTAGCTCCAACTAGGTTTTACAGTGAAAACTGCAGGAACTTCAAACCGGCACTAGGAAACAGACTGAGAAACCAGAGTAAAAGTTTCTCCTGCAACCCGTTCCCTTTGTGCTAGGTGAACGAACGTCTCTCCACATGCTCAGTTCTGAGAGATAAGTGTGTGTGAAAGCCGTCCTTCACCTAGCTTGTTGGGAACACAAAGTTTCTTTTCAGTTGCAAACTCCAATCCATACATATATATGGGGAGGTACTAGCTCCAACTCGGTTTTACAGTGAAAACTGCAGGAACTTCAAACCGGCACTAGGAAACAGACTGAGAAACCAGAGTAAAAGTTTCTCCTGCAACCCGTTCCCTTTGTGCTAGGTGAACGAACGTCTCTCCACATGCTCAGTTCTGAGAGATAAGTGTGTGTGAAAGCCGTCCTTCACCTAGCTTGTTGGGAACACAAAGTTTCTTTTCAGTTGCAAACTCCACTCCATACATATATATGGGGAGGTACTAGCTCCAACTCGGTTTTACAGTGAAAACTGCAGGAACTTCAAACCGGCACTAGGAAACAGACTGAGAAACCAGAGTAAAAGTTTCTCCTGCAACCCGTTCCCTTTGTGCTAGATGAACGAACGTCTCACCACATGCTCAGTTCTGAGAGATAAGTGTGTGTGAAAGCCGTCCTTCACCTAGCTTGTTGGGAACACAAAGTTTCTTTTCAGTTGCAAACTCCACTCCATACATATATATGGGGAGGTACTAGCTCCAACTCGGTTTTACAGTGAAAACTGCAGGAACTTCAAACCGGCACTAGGAAACAGACTGAGAAACCAGAGTAAAAGTTTCTCCTGCAACCCGTTCCCTTTGTGCTAGATGAACGAACGTCTCTCCACATGCTCAGTTCTGAGAGATAAGTGTGTGTGAAAGCCGTCCTTCACCTAGCTTGTTGGGAACACAAAGTTTCTTTTCAGTTGCAAACTCCACTCCATACATATATATGGGGAGGTACTAGCTCCAACTCGGTTTTACAGTGAAAACTGCAGGAACTTCAAACCGGCACTAGGAAACAGACTGAGAAACCAGAGTAAAAGTTTCTCCTGCAACCCGTTCCCTTTGTGCTAGGTGAACGAACGTCTCTCCACATGCTCAGTTCTGAGAGATAAGTGTGTGTGAAAGCCGTCCTTCACCTAGCTTGTTGGGAACACAAAGTTTCTTTTCAGTTGCAATCTCCACTCCATTCATATATAAGGGGAGGTAGTAGCTCCAACCCGGTTTTCCAGTGAAAACTGCAGGAACTTCAAACCGGCACTAGGAAACAGACTGAGAAACCAGAGTAAAAGTTTCTCCTGCAACCCGTTCCCTTTGTGCTAGATGAACGAACGTCTCTCCACATGCTCAGTTCTGAGAGATAAGTGTGTGTGAAAGCCGTCCTTCACCTAGCTTGTTGGGAACACAAAGTTTCTTTTCAGTTGCAAACTCCACTCCATACATATATATGGGGAGGTACTAGCTCCAACTAGGTTTTACAGTGAAAACTGCAGGAACTTCAAACCGGCACTATGAAACAGACTGAGAAACCAGAGTAATAGTTTCTCCTGCAACCCGTTCCCTTTGTGCTAGATGAACGAACGTCTCTCCACATGCTCAGTTCTGAGAGATAAGTGTGTGTGAAAGCCGTCCTTCACCTAGCTTGTTGGGAACACAAAGTTTCTTTTCAGTTGCAAACTCCACTCCATTCATATATAAGGGGAGGCAGTAGCTCCAACCCGGTTTTACAGTGAAAACTGCAGGAACTTCAAACCGGCACTAGGAAACAGACTGAGAAACCAGAGTAAAAGTTTCTCCTGCAACCCGTTCCCTTTGTGCTAGGTGAACGAACGTCTCTCCACATGCTCAGTTCTGAGAGATAAGTGTGTGTGAAAGCCGTCCTTCACCTAGCTTGTTGGGAACACAAAGTTTCTTTTCAGTTGCAAACTCCACTCCATACATATATATGGGGAGGTACTAGCTCCAACTCGGTTTTACAGTGAAAACTGCAGGAACTTCAAACCGGCACTAGGAAACAGACTGAGAAACCAGAGTAAAAGTTTCTCCTGCAACCCGTTCCCTTTGTGCTAGATGAACGAACGTCTCTCCACATGCTCAGTTCTGAGAGATAAGTGTGTGTGAAAGCCGTCCTTCACCTAGCTTGTTGGGAACACAAAGTTTCTTTTCAGTTGCAAACTCCACTCCATACATATATATGGGGAGGTACTAGCTCCAACTCGGTTTTACAGTGAAAACTGCAGGAACTTCAAACCGGCACTATGAAACAGACTGAGAAACCAGAGTAAAAGTTTCTCCTGCAACCCGTTCCCTTTGTGCTAGATGAACGAACGTCTCTCCACATGCTCAGTTCTGAGAGATAAGTGTGTGTGAAAGCCGTCCTTCACCTAGCTTGTTGGGAACACAAAGTTTCTTTTCAGTTGCAAACTCCACTCCATTCATATATAAGGGGAGGCAGTAGCTCCAACCCGGTTTTACAGTGAAAACTGCAGGAACTTCAAACCGGCACTAGGAAACAGACTGAGAAACCAGAGTAAAAGTTTCTCCTGCAACCCGTTCCCTTTGTGCTAGGTGAACGAACGTCTCTCCACATGCTCAGTTCTGAGAGATAAGTGTGTGTGAAAGCCGTCCTTCACCTAGCTTGTTGGGAACACAAAGTTTCTTTTCAGTTGCAAACTCCACTCCATACATATATATGGGGAGGTACTAGCTCCAACTCGGTTTTACAGTGAAAACTGCAGGAACTTCAAACCGGCACTAGGAAACAGACTGAGAAACCAGAGTAAAAGTTTCTCCTGCAACCCGTTCCCTTTGTGCTAGGTGAACGAACGTCTCTCCACATGCTCAGTTCTGAGAGATAAGTGTGTGTGAAAGCCGTCCTTCACCTAGCTTGTTGGGAACACAAAGTTTCTTTTCAGTTGCAAACTCCACTCCATACATATATATGGGGAGGTACTAGCTCCAACTCGGTTTTACAGTGAAAACTGCAGGAACTTCAAACCGGCACTAGGAAACAGACTGAGAAACCAGAGTAAAAGTTTCTCCTGCAACCCGTTCCCTTTGTGCTAGGTGAACGAACGTCTCTCCACATGCTCAGTTCTGAGAGATAAGTGTGTGTGAAAGCCGTCCTTCACCTAGCTTGTTGGGAACACAAAGTTTCTTTTCAGTTGCAAACTCCACTCCATTCATATATAAGGGGAGGTAGTAGCTCCAACCCGGTTTTCCAGTGAAAACTGCAGGAACTTCAAACCGGCACTAGGAAACAGACTGAGAAACCAGAGTAAAAGTTTCTCCTGCAACCCGTTCCCTTTGTGCTAGATGAACGAACGTCTCTCCACATGCTCAGTTCTGAGAGATAAGTGTGTGTGAAAGCCGTCCTTCACCTAGCTTGTTGGGAACACAAAGTTTCTTTTCAGTTGCAAACTCCACTCCATACATATATATGGGGAGGTACTAGCTCCAACTCGGTTTTACAGTGAAAACTGCAGGAACTTCAAACCGGCACTAGGAAACAGACTGAGAAACCAGAGTAAAAGTTTCTCCTGCAACCCGTTCCCTTTGTGCTAGATGAACGAACGTCTCTCCACGTGCTCAGTTCTGAGAGATAAGTGTGTGTGAAAGCCGTCCTTCACCTAGCTTGTTGGGAACACAAAGTTTCTTTTCAGTTGCAAACTCCACTCCATACATATATATGGGGAGGTACTAGCTCCAACTCGGTTTTACAGTGAAAACTGCAGGAACTTCAAACCGGCACTAGGAAACAGACTGAGAAACCAGAATAAAAGTTTCTCCTGCAACCCGTTCCCTTTGTGCTAGGTGAACGAACGTCTCTCCACATGCTCAGTTCTGAGAGATAAGTGTGTGTGAAAGCCGTCCTTCACCTAGCTTGTTGGGAACACAAAGTTTCTTTTCAGTTGCAAACTCCACTCCATACATATATATGGGGAGGTACTAGCTCCAACTCGGTTTTACAGTGAAAACTGCAGGAACTTCAAACCGGCACTAGGAAACAGACTGAGAAACCAGAGTAAAAGTTTCTCCTGCAACCCGTTCCCTTTGTGCTAGGTGAACGAACGTCTCTCCACATGCTCAGTTCTGCGAGATAAGTGTGTGTGAAAGCCGTCCTTCACCTAGCTTGTTGGGAACACAAAGTTTCTTTTCAGTTGCAAACTCCACTCCATACATATATATGGGGAGGTACTAGCTCCAACTCGGTTTTACAGTGAAAACTGCAGGAACTTCAAACCGGCACTAGGAAACAGACTGAGAAACCAGAGTAAAAGTTTCTCCTGCAACCCGTTCCCTTTGTGCTAGATGAACGAACGTCTCTCCACATGCTCAGTTCTGAGAGATAAGTGTGTGTGAAAGCCGTCCTTCACCTAGCTTGTTGGGAACACAAAGTTTCTTTTCAGTTGCAAACTCCACTCCATACATATATATGGAGAGGTACTAGCTCCAACTCGGTTTTACAGTGAAAACTGCAGGAACTTCAAACCGGCACTAGGAAACAGACTGAGAAACCAGAGTAAAAGTTTCTCCTGCAACCCGTTCCCTTTGTGCTAGGTGAACGAACGTCTCTCCACATGCTCAGTTCTGAGAGATAAGTGTGTGTGAAAGCCGTCCTTCACCTAGCTTGTTGGGAACACAAAGTTTCTTTTCAGTTGCAAACTCCAATCCATACATATATATGGGGAGGTACTAGCTCCAACTCGGTTTTACAGTGAAAACTGCAGGAACTTCAAACCGGCACTAGGAAACAGACTGAGAAACCAGAGTAAAAGTTTCTCCTGCAACCCGTTCCCTTTGTGCTAGGTGAACGAACGTCTCTCCACATGCTCAGTTCTGAGAGATAAGTGTGTGTGAAAGCCGTCCTTCACCTAGCTTGTTGGGAACACAAAGTTTCTTTTCAGTTGCAAACTCCACTCCATACATATATATGGGGAGGTACTAGCTCCAACTCGGTTTTACAGTGAAAACTGCAGGAACTTCAAACCGGCACTAGGAAACAGACTGAGAAACCAGAGTAAAAGTTTCTCCTGCAACCCGTTCCCTTTGTGCTAGATGAACGAACGTCTCTCCACATGCTCAGTTCTGAGAGATAAGTGTGTGTGAAAGCCGTCCTTCACCTAGCTTGTTGGGAACACAAAGTTTCTTTTCAGTTGCAAACTCCACTCCATACATATATATGGGGAGGTACTAGCTCCAACTCGGTTTTACAGTGAAAACTGCAGGAACTTCAAACCGGCACTAGGAAACAGACTGAGAAACCAGAGTAAAAGTTTCTCCTGCAACCCGTTCCCTTTGGGCTAGATGAACGAACGTCTCTCCACATGCTCAGTTCTGAGAGATAAGTGTGTGTGAAAGCGTCCTTCACCTAGCTTGTTGGGAACACAAAGTTTCTTTTCAGTTGCAAACTCCACTCCATTCATATATAAGGGGAGGCAGTAGCTCCAACCCGGTTTTACAGTGAAAACTGCAGGAACTTCAAACCGGCACTAGGAAACAGACTGAGAAACCAGAGTAAAAGTTTCTCCTGCAACCCGTTCCCTTTGTGCTAGATGAACGAACGTCTCTCCACATGCTCAGTTCTGAGAGATAAGTGTGTGTGAAAGCCGTCCTTCATCTAGCTTTTTGGGAACACAAAGTTTCTTTTCAGTTGCAAACTCCACTTCATACATATATATGGGGAGGTACTAGCTCCAACTCGGTTTTACAGTGAAAACTGCAGGAACTTCAAACCGGCACTAGGAAACAGACTGAGAAACCAGAGTAAAAGTTTCTCCTGCAACCCGTTCCCTTTGTGCTAGGTGAACGAACGTCTCTCCACATGCTCAGTTCTGAGAGATAAGTGTGTGTGAAAGCCGTCCTTCACCTAGCTTGTTGGGAACACAAAGTTTCTTTTCAGTTGCAAACTCCACTCCATTCATATATAAGGGGAGGTAGTAGCTCCAACCCGGTTTTCCAGTGAAAACTGCAGGAACTTCAAACCGGCACTAGGAAACAGACTGAGAAACCAGAGTAAAAGTTTCTCCTGCAACCCGTTCCCTTTGTGCTAGATGAACGAACGTCTCTCCACATGCTCAGTTCTGAGAGATAAGTGTGTGTGAAAGCCGTCCTTCACCTAGCTTGTTGGGAACACAAAGTTTCTTTTCAGTTGCAAACTCCACTCCATACATATATATGGGGAGGTACTAGCTCCAACTCGGTTTTACAGTGAAAACTGCAGGAACTTCAAACCGGCACTAGGAAACAGACTGAGAAACCAGAGTAAAAGTTTCTCCTGCAACCCGTTCCCTTTGTGCTAGATGAACGAACGTCTCTCCACATGCTCAGTTCTGAGAGATAAGTGTGTGTGAAAGCCGTCCTTCACCTAGCTTGTTGGGAACACAAAGTTTCTTTTCAGTTGCAAACTCCAATCCATACATATATATGGGGAGGTACTAGCTCCAACTCGGTTTTACAGTGAAAACTGCAGGAACTTCAAACCGGCACTAGGAAACAGACTGAGAAACCAGAATAAAAGTTTCTCCTGCAACCCGTTCCCTTTGTGCTAGGTGAACGAACGTCTCTCCACATGCTCAGTTCTGAGAGATAAGTGTGTGTGAAAGCCGTCCTTCACCTAGCTTGTTGGGAACACAAAGTTTCTTTTCAGTTGCAAACTCCACTCCATACATATATATGGGGAGGTACTAGCTCCAACTCGGTTTTACAGTGAAAACTGCAGGAACTTCAAACCGGCACTAGGAAACAGACTGAGAAACCAGAGTAAAAGTTTCTCCTGCAACCCGTTCCCTTTGTGCTAGGTGAACGAACGTCTCTCCACATGCTCAGTTCTGCGAGATAAGTGTGTGTGAAAGCCGTCCTTCACCTAGCTTGTTGGGAACACAAAGTTTCTTTTCAGTTGCAAACTCCACTCCATACATATATATGGGGAGGTACTAGCTCCAACTCGGTTTTACAGTGAAAACTGCAGGAACTTCAAACCGGCACTAGGAAACAGACTGAGAAACCAGAGTAAAAGTTTCTCCTGCAACCCGTTCCCTTTGTGCTAGATGAACGAACGTCTCTCCACATGCTCAGTTCTGAGAGATAAGTGTGTGTGAAAGCCGTCCTTCACCTAGCTTGTTGGGAACACAAAGTTTCTTTTCAGTTGCAAACTCCACTCCATACATATATATGGAGAGGTACTAGCTCCAACTCGGTTTTACAGTGAAAACTGCAGGAACTTCAAACCGGCACTAGGAAACAGACTGAGAAACCAGAGTAAAAGTTTCTCCTGCAACCCGTTCCCTTTGTGCTAGGTGAACGAACGTCTCTCCACATGCTCAGTTCTGAGAGATAAGTGTGTGTGAAAGCCGTCCTTCACCTAGCTTGTTGGGAACACAAAGTTTCTTTTCAGTTGCAAACTCCAATCCATACATATATATGGGGAGGTACTAGCTCCAACTCGGTTTTACAGTGAAAACTGCAGGAACTTCAAACCGGCACTAGGAAACAGACTGAGAAACCAGAGTAAAAGTTTCTCCTGCAACCCGTTCCCTTTGTGCTAGGTGAACGAACGTCTCTCCACATGCTCAGTTCTGAGAGATAAGTGTGTGTGAAAGCCGTCCTTCACCTAGCTTGTTGGGAACACAAAGTTTCTTTTCAGTTGCAAACTCCACTCCATACATATATATGGGGAGGTACTAGCTCCAACTCGGTTTTACAGTGAAAACTGCAGGAACTTCAAACCGGCACTAGGAAACAGACTGAGAAACCAGAGTAAAAGTTTCTCCTGCAACCCGTTCCCTTTGTGCTAGATGAACGAACGTCTCTCCACATGCTCAGTTCTGAGAGATAAGTGTGTGTGAAAGCCGTCCTTCACCTAGCTTGTTGGGAACACAAAGTTTCTTTTCAGTTGCAAACTCCACTCCATACATATATATGGGGAGGTACTAGCTCCAACTCGGTTTTACAGTGAAAACTGCAGGAACTTCAAACCGGCACTAGGAAACAGACTGAGAAACCAGAGTAAAAGTTTCTCCTGCAACCCGTTCCCTTTGGGCTAGATGAACGAACGTCTCTCCACATGCTCAGTTCTGAGAGATAAGTGTGTGTGAAAGCGTCCTTCACCTAGCTTGTTGGGAACACAAAGTTTCTTTTCAGTTGCAAACTCCACTCCATTCATATATAAGGGGAGGCAGTAGCTCCAACCCGGTTTTACAGTGAAAACTGCAGGAACTTCAAACCGGCACTAGGAAACAGACTGAGAAACCAGAGTAAAAGTTTCTCCTGCAACCCGTTCCCTTTGTGCTAGATGAACGAACGTCTCTCCACATGCTCAGTTCTGAGAGATAAGTGTGTGTGAAAGCCGTCCTTCACCTAGCTTTTTGGGAACACAAAGTTTCTTTTCAGTTGCAAACTCCACTTCATACATATATATGGGGAGGTACTAGCTCCAACTCGGTTTTACAGTGAAAACTGCAGGAACTTCAAACCGGCACTAGGAAACAGACTGAGAAACCAGAGTAAAAGTTTCTCCTGCAACCCGTTCCCTTTGTGCTAGGTGAACGAACGTCTCTCCACATGCTCAGTTCTGAGAGATAAGTGTGTGTGAAAGCCGTCCTTCACCTAGCTTGTTGGGAACACAAAGTTTCTTTTCAGTTGCAAACTCCACTCCATTCATATATAAGGGGAGGTAGTAGCTCCAACCCGGTTTTCCAGTGAAAACTGCAGGAACTTCAAACCGGCACTAGGAAACAGACTGAGAAACCAGAGTAAAAGTTTCTCCTGCAACCCGTTCCCTTTGTGCTAGATGAACGAACGTCTCTCCACATGCTCAGTTCTGAGAGATAAGTGTGTGTGAAAGCCGTCCTTCACCTAGCTTGTTGGGAACACAAAGTTTCTTTTCAGTTGCAAACTCCACTCCATACATATATATGGGGAGGTACTAGCTCCAACTCGGTTTTACAGTGAAAACTGCAGGAACTTCAAACCGGCACTAGGAAACAGACTGAGAAACCAGAGTAAAAGTTTCTCCTGCAACCCGTTCCCTTTGTGCTAGATGAACGAACGTCTCTCCACATGCTCAGTTCTGAGAGATAAGTGTGTGTGAAAGCCGTCCTTCACCTAGCTTGTTGGGAACACAAAGTTTCTTTTCAGTTGCAAACTCCACTCCATACATATATATGGGGAGGTACTAGCTCCAACTCGGTTTTACAGTGAAAACTGCAGGAACTTCAAACCGGCACTAGGAAACAGACTGAGAAACCAGAATAAAAGTTTCTCCTGCAACCCGTTCCCTTTGTGCTAGGTGAACGAACGTCTCTCCACATGCTCAGTTCTGAGAGATAAGTGTGTGTGAAAGCCGTCCTTCACCTAGCTTGTTGGGAACACAAAGTTTCTTTTCAGTTGCAAACTCCACTCCATACATATATATGGGGAGGTACTAGCTCCAACTCGGTTTTACAGTGAAAACTGCAGGAACTTCAAACCGGCACTAGGAAACAGACTGAGAAACCAGAGTAAAAGTTACTCCTGCAACCCGTTCCCTTTGTGCTAGGTGAACGAACGTCTCTCCACATGCTCAGTTCTGCGAGATAAGTGTGTGTGAAAGCCGTCCTTCACCTAGCTTGTTGGGAACACAAAGTTTCTTTTCAGTTGCAAACTCCACTCCATACATATATATGGGGAGGTACTAGCTCCAACTCGGTTTTACAGTGAAAACTGCAGGAACTTCAAACCGGCACTAGGAAACAGACTGAGAAACCAGAGTAAAAGTTTCTCCTGCAACCCGTTCCCTTTGTGCTAGATGAACGAACGTCTCTCCACATGCTCAGTTCTGAGAGATAAGTGTGTGTGAAAGCCCTCCTTCACCTAGCTTGTTGGGAACACAAAGTTTCTTTTCAGTTGCAAACTCCACTCCATACATATATATGGAGAGGTACTAGCTCCAACTCGGTTTTACAGTGAAAACTGCAGGAACTTCAAACCGGCACTAGGAAACAGACTGAGAAACCAGAGTAAAAGTTTCTCCTGCAACCCGTTCCCTTTGTGCTAGGTGAACGAACGTCTCTCCACATGCTCAGTTCTGAGAGATAAGTGTGTGTGAAAGCCGTCCTTCACCTAGCTTGTTGGGAACACAAAGTTTCTTTTCAGTTGCAAACTCCAATCCATACATATATATGGGGAGGTACTAGCTCCAACTCGGTTTTACAGTGAAAACTGCAGGAACTTCAAACCGGCACTAGGAAACAGACTGAGAAACCAGAGTAAAAGTTTCTCCTGCAACCCGTTCCCTTTGTGCTAGGTGAACGAACGTCTCTCCACATGCTCAGTTCTGAGAGATAAGTGTGTGTGAAAGCCGTCCTTCACCTAGCTTGTTGGGAACACAAAGTTTCTTTTCAGTTGCAAACTCCACTCCATACATATATATGGGGAGGTACTAGCTCCAACTCGGTTTTACAGTGAAAACTGCAGGAACTTCAAACCGGCACTAGGAAACAGACTGAGAAACCAGAGTAAAAGTTTCTCCTGCAACCCGTTCCCTTTGGGCTAGATGAACGAACGTCTCTCCACATGCTCAGTTCTGAGAGATAAGTGTGTGTGAAAGCGTCCTTCACCTAGCTTGTTGGGAACACAAAGTTTCTTTTCAGTTGCAAACTCCACTCCATTCATATATAAGGGGAGGCAGTAGCTCCAACCCGGTTTTACAGTGAAAACTGCAGGAACTTCAAACCGGCACTAGGAAACAGACTGAGAAACCAGAGTAAAAGTTTCTCCTGCAACCCGTTCCCTTTGTGCTAGATGAACGAACGTCTCTCCACATGCTCAGTTCTGAGAGATAAGTGTGTGTGAAAGCCGTCCTTCACCTAGCTTTTTGGGAACACAAAGTTTCTTTTCAGTTGCAAACTCCACTTCATACATATATATGGGGAGGTACTAGCTCCAACTCGGTTTTACAGTGAAAACTGCAGGAACTTCAAACCGGCACTAGGAAACAGACTGAGAAACCAGAGTAAAAGTTTCTCCTGCAACCCGTTCCCTTTGTGCTAGGTGAACGAACGTCTCTCCACATGCTCAGTTCTGAGAGATAAGTGTGTGTGAAAGCCGTCCTTCACCTAGCTTGTTGGGAACACAAAGTTTCTTTTCAGTTGCAAACTCCACTCCATTCATATATAAGGGGAGGTAGTAGCTCCAACCCGGTTTTCCAGTGAAAACTGCAGGAACTTCAAACCGGCACTAGGAAACAGACTGAGAAACCAGAGTAAAAGTTTCTCCTGCAACCCGTTCCCTTTGTGCTAGATGAACGAACGTCTCTCCACATGCTCAGTTCTGAGAGATAAGTGTGTGTGAAAGCCGTCCTTCACCTACCTTGTTGGGAACACAAAGTTTCTTTTCAGTTGCAAACTCCACTCCATACATATATATGGGGAGGTACTAGCTCCAACTCGGTTTTACAGTGAAAACTGCAGGAACTTCAAACCGGCACTAGGAAACAGACTGAGAAACCAGAGTAAAAGTTTCTCCTGCAACCCGTTCCCTTTGTGCTAGATGAACGAACGTCTCTCCACATGCTCAGTTCTGAGAGATAAGTGTGTGTGAAAGCCGTCCTTCACCTAGCTTGTTGGGAACACAAAGTTTCTTTTCAGTTGCAAACTCCACTCCATACATATATATGGGGAGGTACTAGCTCCAACTCGGTTTTACAGTGAAAACTGCAGGAACTTCAAACCGGCACTAGGAAACAGACTGAGAAACCAGAATAAAAGTTTCTCCTGCAACCCGTTCCCTTTGTGCTAGGTGAACGAACGTCTCTCCACATGCTCAGTTCTGAGAGATAAGTGTGTGTGAAAGCCGTCCTTCACCTAGCTTGTTGGGAACACAAAGTTTCTTTTCAGTTGCAAACTCCACTCCATACATATATATGGGGAGGTACTAGCTCCAACTCGGTTTTACAGTGAAAACTGCAGGAACTTCAAACCGGCACTAGGAAACAGACTGAGAAACCAGAGTAAAAGTTTCTCCTGGAACCCGTTCCCTTTGTGCTAGATGAACGAACGTCTCTCCACATGCTCAGTTCTGCGAGATAAGTGTGTGTAAAAGCCGTCCTTCACCTAGCTTGTTGGGAACACAAAGTTTCTTTTCAGTTGCAAACTCCACTCCATACATATATATGGGGAGGTACTAGCTCCAACTCGGTTTTACAGTGAAAACTGCAGGAACTTCAAACCGGCACTAGGAAACAGACTGAGAAACCAGAGTAAAAGTTTCTCCTGCAACCCGTTCCCTTTGTGCTAGATGAACGAACGTCTCTCCACATGCTCAGTTCTGAGAGATAAGTGTGTGTGAAAGCCGTCCTTCACCTAGCTTGTTGGGAACACAAAGTTTCTTTTCAGTTGCAAACTCCACTCCATACATATATATGGAGAGGTACTAGCTCCAACTCGGTTTTACAGTGAAAACTGCAGGAACTTCAAACCGGCACTAGGAAACAGACTGAGAAACCAGAGTAAAAGTTTCTCCTGCAACCCGTTCCCTTTGTGCTAGGTGAACGAACGTCTCTCCACATGCTCAGTTCTGAGAGATAAGTGTGTGTGAAAGCCGTCCTTCACCTAGCTTGTTGGGAACACAAAGTTTCTTTTCAGTTGCAAACTCCACTCCATACATATATATGGGGAGGTACTAGCTCCAACTCGGTTTTACAGTGAAAACTGCAGGAACTTCAAACCGGCACTAGGAAACAGACTGAGAAACCAGAGTAAAAGTTTCTCCTGCAACCCGTTCCCTTTGTGCTAGATGAACGAACGTCTCTCCACATGCTCAGTTCTGAGAGATAAGTGTGTGTGAAAGCCGTCCTTCACCTAGCTTGTTGGGAACACAAAGTTTCTTTTCAGTTGCAAACTCCACTCCATACATATATATGGAGAGGTACTAGCTCCAACTCGGTTTTACAGTGAAAACTGCAGGAACTTCAAACCGGCACTAGGAAACAGACTGAGAAACCAGAGTAAAAGTTTCTCCTGCAACCCGTTCCCTTTGTGCTAGGTGAACGAACGTCTCTCCACATGCTCAGTTCTGAGAGATAAGTGTGTGTGAAAGCCGTCCTTCACCTAGCTTGTTGGGAACACAAAGTTTCTTTTCAGTTGCAAACTCCACTCCATACATATATATGGGGAGGTACTAGCTCCAACTCGGTTTTACAGTGAAAACTGCAGGAACTTCAAACCGGCACTAGGAAACAGACTGAGAAACCAGAGTAAAAGTTTCTCCTGCAACCCGTTCCCTTTGTGCTAGGTGAACGAACGTCTCTCCACATGCTCAGTTCTGAGAGATAAGTGTGTGTGAAAGCCGTCCTTCACCTAGCTTGTTGGGAACACAAAGTTTCTTTTCAGTTGCAAACTCCACTCCATTCATATATAAGGGGAGGTAGTAGCTCCAACCCGGTTTTCCAGTGAAAACTGCAGGAACTTCAAACCGGCACTAGGAAACAGACTGAGAAACCAGAGTAAAAGTTTCTCCTGCAACCCGTTCCCTTTGTGCTAGATGAACGAACGTCTCTCCACATGCTCAGTTCTGAGAGATAAGTGTGTGTGAAAGCCGTCCTTCACCTAGCTTGTTGGGAACACAAAGTTTCTTTTCAGTTGCAAACTCCACTCCATACATATATATGGGGAGGTACTAGCTCCAACTCGGTTTTACAGTGAAAACTGCAGGAACTTCAAACCGGCACTAGGAAACAGACTGAGAAACCAGAGTAAAAGTTTCTCCTGCAACCCGTTCCCTTTGTGCTAGATGAACGAACGTCTCTCCACATGCTCAGTTCTGAGAGATAAGTGTGTGTGAAAGCCGTCCTTCACCTAGCTTGTTGGGAACACAAAGTTTCTTTTCAGTTGCAAACTCCACTCCATTCATATATAAGGGGAGGTAGTAGCTCCAACCCGGTTTTCCAGTGAAAACTGCAGGAACTTCAAACCGGCACTAGGAAACAGACTGAGAAACCAGAGTAAAAGTTTCTCCTGCAACCCGTTCCCTTTGTGCTAGATGAACGAACGTCTCTCCACATGCTCAGTTCTGAGAGATAAGTGTGTGTGAAAGCCGTCCTTCACCTAGCTTGTTGGGAACACAAAGTTTCTTTTCAGTTGCAAACTCCACTCCATACATATATATGGGGAGGTACTAGCTCCAACTCGGTTTTACAGTGAAAACTGCAGGAACTTCAAACCGGCACTAGGAAACAGACTGAGAAACCAGAGTAAAAGTTTCTCCTGCAACCCGTTCCCTTTGTGCTAGATGAACGAACGTCTCTCCACATGCTCAGTTCTGAGAGATAAGTGTGTGTGAAAGCCGTCCTTCACCTAGCTTGTTGGGAACACAAAGTTTCTTTTCAGTTGCAAACTCCACTCCATACATATATATGGGGAGGTACTAGCTCCAACTCGGTTTTACAGTGAAAACTGCAGGAACTTCAAACCGGCACTAGGAAACAGACTGAGAAACCAGAATAAAAGTTTCTCCTGCAACCCGTTCCCTTTGTGCTAGGTGAACGAACGTCTCTCCACATGCTCAGTTCTGAGAGATAAGTGTGTGTGAAAGCCGTCCTTCACCTAGCTTGTTGGGAACACAAAGTTTCTTTTCAGTTGCAAACTCCACTCCATACATATATATGGGGAGGTACTAGCTCCAACTCGGTTTTACAGTGAAAACTGCAGGAACTTCAAACCGGCACTAGGAAACAGACTGAGAAACCAGAGTAAAAGTTTCTCCTGCAACCCGTTCCCTTTGTGCTAGGTGAACGAACGTCTCTCCACATGCTCAGTTCTGCGAGATAAGTGTGTGTGAAAGCCGTCCTTCACCTAGCTTGTTGGGAACACAAAGTTTCTTTTCAGTTGCAAACTCCACTCCATACATATATATGGGGAGGTACTAGCTCCAACTCGGTTTTACAGTGAAAACTGCAGGAACTTCAAACCGGCACTAGGAAACAGACTGAGAAACCAGAGTAAAAGTTTCTCCTGCAACCCGTTCCCTTTGTGCTAGGTGAACGAACGTCTCTCCACATGCTCAGTTCTGAGAGATAAGTGTGTGTGAAAGCCGTCCTTCACCTAGCTTGTTGGGAACACAAAGTTTCTTTTCAGTTGCAAACTCCACTCCATACATATATATGGAGAGGTACTAGCTCCAACTCGGTTTTACAGTGAAAACTGCAGGAACTTCAAACCGGCACTAGGAAACAGACTGAGAAACCAGAGTAAAAGTTTCTCCTGCAACCCGTTCCCTTTGTGCTAGGTGAACGAACGTCTCTCCACATGCTCAGTTCTGAGAGATAAGTGTGTGTGAAAGCCGTCCTTCACCTAGCTTGTTGGGAACACAAAGTTTCTTTTCAGTTGCAAACTCCAATCCATACATATATATGGGGAGGTACTAGCTCCAACTCGGTTTTACAGTGAAAACTGCAGGAACTTCAAACCGGCACTAGGAAACAGACTGAGAAACCAGAGTAAAAGTTTCTCCTGCAACCCGTTCCCTTTGTGCTAGGTGAACGAACGTCTCTCCACATGCTCAGTTCTGAGAGATAAGTGTGTGTGAAAGCCGTCCTTCACCTAGCTTGTTGGGAACACAAAGTTTCTTTTCAGTTGCAAACTCCACTCCATACATATATATGGGGAGGTACTAGCTCCAACTCGGTTTTACAGTGAAAACTGCAGGAACTTCAAACCGGCACTAGGAAACAGACTGAGAAACCAGAGTAAAAGTTTCTCCTGCAACCCGTTCCCTTTGTGCTAGATGAACGAACGTCTCTCCACATGCTCAGTTCTGAGAGATAAGTGTGTGTGAAAGCCGTCCTTCACCTAGCTTGTTGGGAACACAAAGTTTCTTTTCAGTTGCAAACTCCACTCCATACATATATATGGGGAGGTACTAGCTCCAACTCGGTTTTACAGTGAAAACTGCAGGAACTTCAAACCGGCACTAGGAAACAGACTGAGAAACCAGAATAAAAGTTTCTCCTGCAACCCGTTCCCTTTGTGCTAGGTGAACGAACGTCTCTCCACATGCTCAGTTCTGAGAGATAAGTGTGTGTGAAAGCCGTCCTTCACCTAGCTTGTTGGGAACACAAAGTTTCTTTTCAGTTGCAAACTCCACTCCATACATATATATGGAGAGGTACTAGCTCCAACTCGGTTTTACAGTGAAAACTGCAGGAACTTCAAACCGGCACTAGGAAACAGACTGAGAAACCAGAGTAAAAGTTTCTCCTGCAACCCGTTCCCTTTGTGCTAGGTGAACGAACGTCTCTCCACATGCTCAGTTCTGAGAGATAAGTGTGTGTGAAAGCCGTCCTTCACCTAGCTTGTTGGGAACACAAAGTTTCTTTTCAGTTGCAAACTCCAATCCATACATATATATGGGGAGGTACTAGCTCCAACTCGGTTTTACAGTGAAAACTGCAGGAACTTCAAACCGGCACTAGGAAACAGACTGAGAAACCAGAGTAAAAGTTTCTCCTGCAACCCGTTCCCTTTGTGCTAGGTGAACGAACGTCTCTCCACATGCTCAGTTCTGAGAGATAAGTGTGTGTGAAAGCCGTCCTTCAACTAGCTTGTTGGGAACACAAAGTTTCTTTTCAGTTGCAAACTCCACTCCATACATATATATGGGGAGGTACTAGCTCCAACTCGGTTTTACAGTGAAAACTGCAGGAACTTCAAACCGGCACTAGGAAACAGACTGAGAAACCAGAGTAAAAGTTTCTCCTGCAACCCGTTCCCTTTGGGCTACATGAACGAACGTCTCTCCACATGCTCAGTTCTGAGAGATAAGTGTGTGTGAAAGCGTCCTTCACCTAGCTTGTTGGGAACACAAAGTTTCTTTTCAGTTGCAAACTCCACTCCATTCATATATAAGGGGAGGCAGTAGCTCCAACCCGGTTTTACAGTGAAAACTGCAGGAACTTCAAACCGGCACTAGGAAACAGACTGAGAAACCAGAGTAAAAGTTTCTCCTGCAACCCGTTCCCTTTGTGCTAGATGAACGAACGTCTCTCCACATGCTCAGTTCTGAGAGATAAGTGTGTGTGAAAGCCGTCCTTCACCTAGCTTTTTGGGAACACAAAGTTTCTTTTCAGTTGCAAACTCCACTTCATACATATATATGGGGAGGTACTAGCTCCAACTCGGTTTTACAGTGAAAACTGCAGGAACTTCAAACCGGCACTAGGAAACAGACTGAGAAACCAGAGTAAAAGTTTCTCCTGCAACCCGTTCCCTTTGTGCTAGGTGAACGAACGTCTCTCCACATGCTCCGTTCTGAGAGATAAGTGTGTGTGAAAGCCGTCCTTCACCTAGCTTGTTGGGAACACAAAGTTTCTTTTCAGTTGCAAACTCCACTCCATACATATATATGGGGAGGTACTAGCTCCAACTCGGTTTTACAGTGAAAACTGCAGGAACTTCAAACCGGCACTAGGAAACAGACTGAGAAACCAGAGTAAAAGTTTCTCCTGCAACCCGTTCCCTTTGTGCTAGATGAACGAACGTCTCTCCACATGCTCAGTTCTGCGAGATAAGTGTGTGTGAAAGCCGTCCTTCACCTAGCTAGTTGGGAACACAAAGTTTCTTTTCAGTTGCAAACTCCACTCCATACATATATATGGTGAGGTACTAGCTCCAACTCTGTTTTACAGTGAAAACTGCAGGAACTTCAAACCGGCACTAGGAAACAGACTGAGAAACCAGAGTAAAAGTTTCTCCTGCAACCCGTTCCCTTTGTGCTAGGTGAACGAACATCTCTCCACATGCTCAGTTCTGAGAGATAAGTGTGTGTGAAAGCCGTCCTTCACCTAGCTTGTTGGGAACACATAGTTTCTTTTCAGTTGCAAACTCCACTCCATACATATATATGGGGAGGTACTAGCTCCAACTCGGTTTTACAGTGAAAACTGCAGGAACTTCAAACCGGCACTAGGAAACAGACTGAGAAACCAGAGTAAAAGTTTCTCCTGCAACCCGTTTCCTTTGTGCTAGTTGAACGAACGTCTCTCCACATGCTCAGTTCTGAGAGATAAGTGTGTGTGAAAGCCGTCCTTCACCTAGCTTGTTGGGAACACAAAGTTTCTTTTCAGTTGCAAACTCCACTCCTTACATATATATGGGGAGGTGCTTGCTCCAACACGGTTTTACAGTGAAAACTGCAGGAACTTCAAACCGGCACTAGGAAACAGACTGAGAAACCAGAGTAAAAGTTTCTCCTGCAACCCGTTCCCTTTGTGCTAGATGAACGAACGTCTCTCCACATGCTCAGTTCTGAGAGATAAGTGTGTGTGAAAGCCGTCCTTCACCTAGTTTGTTGGGAACACAAAGTTTCTTTTCAGTTGCAAACTCCACTCCATACATATATATGGGGAGGTACTAGCTCCAACTCTGTTTTACAGTGAAAACTGCAGGAACTTCAAACCGGCACTAGGAAACAGACTGAGAAACCAGAGTAAAAGTTTCTCCTGCAACCCGTTCCCTTTGTGCTAGATGAACGAACGTCTCTCCACATGCTCAGTTCTGAGAGATAAGTGTGTGTGAAAGCCGTCCTTCACCTAGCTTGTTGGGAACACAAAGATTTTTCAGTTGCAAACTCCACTCCATTCATATATAAGGGGAGGTAGTAGCTCCAACCCGGTTTTACAGTGAAAACTGCAGGAACTTCAAACCGGCACTAGGAAACAGACTGAGAAACCAGAGTAAAAGTTTCTCCTGCAACCCGTTCCCTTTGTGCTAGATGAACGAACGTCTCTCCACATGCTCAGTTCTGAGAGATAATTGTGTGTGAAAGCCGTCCTTCACCTAGCTTGTTGGGAACACAAAGTTTCTTTTCAGTTGCAAACTCCACTCCATACATATATATGGGGAGGTAGTAGCTCCAACTCGGTTTTACAGTGAAAACTGCAGGAACTTCAAACCGGCACTAGGAAACAGACTGAGAAACCAGAATAAAAGTTTCTCCTGCAACCCGTTCCCTTTGTGCTAGGTGAACGAACGTCTCTCCACATGCTCAGTTCTGAGAGATAAGTGTGTGTGAAAGCCGTCCTTCACCTAGCTTGTTGGGAACACAAAGTTTCTTTTCAGTTGCAAACTCCACTCCATACATATATATGGGGAGGTACTAGCTCCAACTCGGTTTTACAGTGAAAACTGCAGGAACTTCAAACCGGCACTAGGAAACAGACTGAGAAACCACAGTAAAAGTTTCTCCTGCAACCCGTTCCCTTTGTGCTAGGTGAACGAACGTCTCTCCACATGCTCAGTTCTGCGAGATAAGTGTGTGTGAAAGCCGTCCTTCACCTAGCTTGTTGGGAACACAAAGTTTCTTTTCAGTTGCAAACTCCACTCCATACATATATATGGGGAGGTACTAGCTCCAACTCGGTTTTACAGTGAAAACTGCAGGAACTTCAAACCGGCACTAGGAAACAGACTGAGAAACCAGAGTAAAAGTTTCTCCTGCAACCCGTTCCCTTTGTGCTAGATGAACGAACGTCTCTCCACATGCTCAGTTCTGAGAGATAAGTGTGTGTGAAAGCCGTCCTTCACCTAGCTTGTTGGGAACACAAAGTTTCTTTTCAGTTGCAAACTCCACTCCATACATATATATGGGGAGGTACTAGCTCCAACTAGGTTTTACAGTGAAAACTGCAGGAACTTCAAACCGGCACTAGGAAACAGACTGAGAAACCAGAGTAAAAGTTTCTCCTGCAACCCGTTCCCTTTGTGCTAGGTGAACGAACGTCTCTCCACATGCTCAGTTCTGAGAGATAAGTGTGTGTGAAAGCCGTCCTTCACCTAGCTTGTTGGGAACACAAAGTTTCTTTTCAGTTGCAAACTCCAATCCATACATATATATGGGGAGGTACTAGCTCCAACTCGGTTTTACAGTGAAAACTGCAGGAACTTCAAACCGGCACTAGGAAACAGACTGAGAAACCAGAGTAAAAGTTTCTCCTGCAACCCGTTCCCTTTGTGCTAGGTGAACGAACGTCTCTCCACATGCTCAGTTCTGAGAGATAAGTGTGTGTGAAAGCCGTCCTTCACCTAGCTTGTTGGGAACACAAAGTTTCTTTTCAGTTGCAAACTCCAATCCATACATATATATGGGGAGGTACTAGCTCCAACTCGGTTTTACAGTGAAAACTGCAGGAACTTCAAACCGGCACTAGGAAACAGACTGAGAAACCAGAGTAAAAGTTTCTCCTGCAACCCGTTCCCTTTGTGCTAGGTGAACGAACGTCTCTCCACATGCTCAGTTCTGAGAGATAAGTGTGTGTGAAAGCCGTCCTTCACCTAGCTTGTTGGGAACACAAAGTTTCTTTTCAGTTGCAAACTCCACTCCATACATATATATGGGGAGGTACTAGCTCCAACTCGGTTTTACAGTGAAAACTGCAGGAACTTCAAACCGGCACTAGGAAACAGACTGAGAAACCAGAGTAAAAGTTTCTCCTGCAACCCGTTCCCTTTGTGCTAGATGAACGAACGTCTCTCCACATGCTCAGTTCTGAGAGATAAGTGTGTGTGAAAGCCGTCCTTCACCTAGCTTGTTGGGAACACAAAGTTTCTTTTCAGTTGCAAACTCCACTCCATACATATATATGGGGAGGTACTAGCTCCAACTCGGTTTTACAGTGAAAACTGCAGGAACTTCAAACCGGCACTAGGAAACAGACTGAGAAACCAGAGTAAAAGTTTCTCCTGCAACCCGTTCCCTTTGTGCTAGATGAACGAACGTCTCTCCACATGCTCAGTTCTGAGAGATAAGTGTGTGTGAAAGCCGTCCTTCACCTAGCTTGTTGGGAACACAAAGTTTCTTTTCAGTTGCAAACTCCACTCCATACATATATATGGGGAGGTACTAGCTCCAACTCGGTTTTACAGTGAAAACTGCAGGAACTTCAAACCGGCACTAGGAAACAGACTGAGAAACCAGAGTAAAAGTTTCTCCTGCAACCCGTTCCCTTTGGGCTAGATGAACGAACGCCTCTCCACATGCTCAGTTCTGAGAGATAAGTGTGTGTGAAAGCCGTCCTTCACCTAGCTTGTTGGGAACACAAAGTTTCTTTCCAGTTGCAAACTCCACTCCATTCATATATAAGGGGAGGCAGTAGCTCCAACCCGGTTTTACAGTGAAAACTGCAGGAACTTCAAACCGGCACTAGGAAACAGACTGAGAAACCAGAGTAAAAGTTTCTCCTGCAACCCGTTCCCTTTGTGCTAGGTGAACGAACGTCTCTCCACATGCTCAGTTCTGAGAGATAAGTGTGTGTGAAAGCCGTCCTTCACCTTGCTTGTTGGGAACACAAAGATTCTTTTCAGTTGCAAACTCCACTCCATACATATATATGGGGAGGTAGTAGCTCCAACTCGGTTTTACAGTGAAAACTGCAGGAACTTCAAACCGGCACTAGGAAACAGACTGAGAAACCAGAGTAAAAGTTTCTCCTGCATCCCGTTCCCTTTGTGCTAGGTGAACGAACGTCTCTCCACATGCTCAGTTCTGAGAGATAAGTGTGTGTGAAAGCCGTCCTTCACCTAGCTTGTTGGGAACACAAAGTTTCTTTTCAGTTGCAAACTCCACTCCATACATATATATGGGGAGGTACTAGCTCCAACTCGGTTTTACAGTGAAAACTGCAGGAACTTCAAACCGGCACTAGGAAACAGACTGAGAAACCACAGTAAAAGTTTCTCCTGCATCCCGTTCCCTTTGTGCTAGGTGAACGAACGTCTCTCCACATGCTCAGTTCTGCGAGATAAGTGTGTGTGAAAGCCGTCCTTCACCTAGCTTGTTGGGAACACAAAGTTTCTTTTCAGTTGCAAACTCCACTCCATACATATATATGGGGAGGTACTAGCTCCAACTCGGTTTTACAGTGAAAACTGCAGGAACTTCAAACCGGCACTAGGAAACAGACTGAGAAACCAGAGTAAAAGTTTCTCCTGCAACCCGTTCCCTTTGTGCTAGATGAACGAACGTCTCTCCACATGCTCAGTTCTGAGAGATAAGTGTGTGTGAAAGCCGTCCTTCACCTAGCTTGTTGGGAACACAAAGTTTCTTTTCAGTTGCAAACTCCACTCCATACATATATATGGGGAGGTACTAGCTCCAACTCGGTTTTACAGTGAAAACTGCAGGAACTTCAAACCGGCACTAGGAAACAGACTGAGAAACCAGAGTAAAAGTTTCTCCTGCAACCCGCTCCCTTTGTGCTAGGTGAACGAACGTCTCTCCACATGCTCAGTTCTGAGAGATAAGTGTGTGTGAAAGCCGTCCTTCACCTAGCTTTTTGGGAACACAAAGTTTCTTTTCAGTTGCAAACTCCAATCCATACATATATATGGGGAGGTACTAGCTCCAACTCGGTTTTACAGTGAAAACTGCAGGAACTTCAAACCGGCACTAGGAAACAGACTGAGAAACCAGAGTAAAAGTTTCTCCTGCAACCCGTTCCCTTTGTGCTAGATGAACGAACGTCTCTCCACATGCTCAGTTCTGAGAGATAAGTGTGTGTGAAAGCCGTCCTTCACCTAGCTTGTTGGGAACACAAAGTTTCTTTTCAGTTGCAAACTCCACTCCATACATATATATGGGGAGGTACTAGCTCCAACTAGGTTTTACAGTGAAAACTGCAGGAACTTCAAACCGGCACTAGGAAACAGACTGAGAAACCAGAGTAAAAGTTTCTCCTGCAACCCGTTCCCTTTGTGCTAGGTGAACGAACGTCTCTCCACATGCTCAGTTCTGAGAGATAAGTGTGTGTGAAAGCCGTCCTTCACCTAGCTTGTTGGGAACACAAAGTTTCTTTTCAGTTGCAAACTCCACTCCATACATATATATGGGGAGGTACTAGCTCCAACTCGGTTTTACAGTGAAAACTGCAGGAACTTCAAACCGGCACTAGGAAACAGACTGAGAAACCAGAGTAAAAGTTTCTCCTGCAACCCGTTCCCTTTGTGCTAGATGAACGAACGTCTCTCCACATGCTCAGTTCTGAGAGATAAGTGTGTGTGAAAGCCGTCCTTCACCTAGCTTGTTGGGAACACAAAGTTTCTTTTCAGTTGCAAACTCCACTCCATACATATATATGGGGAGGTACTAGCTCCAACTCGGTTTTACAGTGAAAACTGCAGGAACTTCAAACCGGCACTAGGAAACAGACTGAGAAACCAGAGTAAAAGTTTCTCCTGCAACCCGTTCCCTTTGGGCTAGATGAACGAACGTCTCTCCACATGCTCAGTTCTGAGAGATAAGTGTGTGTGAAAGCCGTCCTTCACCTAGCTTGTTGGGAACACAAAGTTTCTTTTCAGTTGCAAACTCCACTCCATTCATATATAAGGGGAGGCAGTAGCTCCAACCCGGTTTTACAGTGAAAACTGCAGGAACTTCAAACCGGCACTAGGAAACAGACTGAGAAACCAGAGTAAAAGTTTCTCCTGCAACCCGTTCCCTTTGTGCTAGATGAACGAACGTCTCTCCACATGCTCAGTTCTGAGAGATAAGTGTGTGTGAAAGCCGTCCTTCACCTAGCTTGTTGGGAACACAAAGTTTCTTTTCAGTTGCAAACTCCACTCCATACATATATATGGGGAGGTACTAGCTCCAACTCGGTTTTACAGTGAAAACTGCAGGAACTTCAAACCGGCACTAGGAAACAGACTGAGAAACCACAGTAAAAGTTTCTCCTGCAACCCGTTCCCTTTGTGCTAGGTGAACGAACGTCTCTCCACATGCTCAGTTCTGAGAGATAAGTGTGTGTGAAAGCCGTCCTTCACCTAGCTTGTTGGGAACACAAAGTTTCTTTTCAGTTGCAAACTCCACTCCATACATATATATGGGGAGGTACTAGCTCCAACTCGGTTTTACAGTGAAAACTGCAGGAACTTCAAACCGGCACTAGGAAACAGACTGAGAAACCAGAGTAAAAGTTTCTCCTGCAACCCGTTCCCTTTGTGCTAGATGAACGAACGTCTCTCCACATGCTCAGTTCTGAGAGATAAGTGTGTGTGAAAGCCGTCCTTCACCTAGCTTGTTGGGAACACAAAGTTTCTTTTCAGTTGCAAACTCCACTCCATACATATATATGGGGAGGTACTAGCTCCAACTCGGTTTTACAGTGAAAACTGCAGGAACTTCAAACCGGCACTAGGAAACAGACTGAGAAACCAGAGTAAAAGTTTCTCCTGCAACCCGTTCCCTTTGTGCTAGGTGAACGAACGTCTCTCCACATGCTCAGTTCTGCGAGATAAGTGTGTGTGAAAGCCGTCCTTCACCTAGCTTGTTGGGAACACAAAGTTTCTTTTCAGTTGCAAACTCCAATCCATACATATATATGGGGAGGTACTAGCTCCAACTCGGTTTTACAGTGAAAACTGCAGGAACTTCAAACCGGCACTAGGAAACAGACTGAGAAACCAGAGTAAAAGTTTCTCCTGCAACCCGTTCCCTTTGTGCTAGGTGAACGAACGTCTCTCCACATGCTCAGTTCTGAGAGATAAGTGTGTGTGAAAGCCGTCCTTCACCTAGCTTGTTGGGAACACAAAGTTTCTTTTCAGTTGCAAACTCCACTCCATACATATATATGGGGAGGTACTAGCTCCAACTCGGTTTTACAGTGAAAACTGCAGGAACTTCAAACCGGCACTAGGAAACAGACTGAGAAACCAGAGTAAAAGTTTCTCCTGCAACCCGTTCCCTTTGTGCTAGATGAACGAACGTCTCTCCACATGCTCAGTTCTGAGAGATAAGTGTGTGTGAAAGCCGTCCTTCACCTAGCTTGTTGGGAACACAAAGTTTCTTTTCAGTTGCAAACTCCACTCCATACATATATATGGGGAGGTACTAGCTCCAACTCGGTTTTACAGTGAAAACTGCAGGAACTTCAAACCGGCACTAGGAAACAGACTGAGAAACCAGAGTAAAAGTTTCTCCTGCAACCCGTTCCCTTTGTGCTAGATGAACGAACGTCTCTCCACATGCTCAGTTCTGAGAGATAAGTGTGTGTGAAAGCCGTCCTTCACCTAGCTTGTTGGGAACACAAAGTTTCTTTTCAGTTGCAAACTCCACTCCATACATATATATGGGGAGGTACTAGCTCCAACTCGGTTTTACAGTGAAAACTGCAGGAACTTCAAACCGGCACTAGGAAACAGACTGAGAAACCAGAGTAAAAGTTTCTCCTGCAACCCGTTCCCTTTGGGCTAGATGAACGAACGTCTCTCCACATGCTCAGTTCTGAGAGATAAGTGTGTGTGAAAGCCGTCCTTCACCTAGCTTGTTGGGAACACAAAGTTTCTTTTCAGTTGCAAACTCCACTCCATTCATATATAAGGGGAGGCAGTAGCTCCAACCCGGTTTTACAGTGAAAACTGCAGGAACTTCAAACCGGCACTAGGAAACAGACTGAGAAACCAGAGTAAAAGTTTCTCCTGCAACCCGTTCCCTTTGTGCTAGATGAACGAACGTCTCTCCACATGCTCAGTTCTGAGAGATAAGTGTGTGTGAAAGCCGTCCTTCACCTAGCTTGTTGGGAACACAAAGATTCTTTTCAGTTGCAAACTCCACTCCATACATATATATGGGGAGGTAGTAGCTCCAACTCGGTTTTACAGTGAAAACTGCAGGAACTTCAAACCGGCACTAGGAAACAGACTGAGAAACCAGAGTAAAAGTTTCTCCTGCATCCCGTTCCCTTTGTGCTAGGTGAACGAACGTCTCTCCACATGCTCAGTTCTGAGAGATAAGTGTGTGTGAAAGCCGTCCTTCACCTAGCTTGTTGGGAACACAAAGTTTCTTTTCAGTTGCAAACTCCACTCCATACATATATATGGGGAGGTACTAGCTCCAACTCGGTTTTACAGTGAAAACTGCAGGAACTTCAAACCGGCACTAGGAAATAGACTGAGAAACCACAGTAAAAGTTTCTCCTGCAACCCGTTCCCTTTGTGCTAGGTGAACGAACGTCTCTCCACATGCTCAGTTCTGCGAGATAAGTGTGTGTGAAAGCCGTCCTTCACCTAGCTTGTTGGGAACACAAAGTTTCTTTTCAGTTGCAAACTCCACTCCATACATATATATGGGGAGGTACTAGCTCCAACTCGGTTTTACAGTGAAAACTGCAGGAACTTCAAACCGGCACTAGGAAACAGACTGAGAAACCAGAGTAAAAGTTTCTCCTGCAACCCGTTCCCTTTGTGCTAGATGAACGAACGTCTCTCCACATGCTCAGTTCTGAGAGATAAGTGTGTGTGAAAGCCGTCCTTCACCTAGCTTGTTGGGAACACAAAGTTTCTTTTCAGTTGCAAACTCCACTCCATACATATATATGGGGAGGTACTAGCTCCAACTCGGTTTTACAGTGAAAACTGCAGGAACTTCAAACCGGCACTAGGAAACAGACTGAGAAACCAGAGTAAAAGTTTCTCCTGCAACCCGTTCCCTTTGTGCTAGGTGAACGAACGTCTCTCCACATGCTCAGTTCTGAGAGATAAGTGTGTGTGAAAGCCGTCCTTCACCTAGCTTTTTGGGAACACAAAGTTTCTTTTCAGTTGCAAACTCCAATCCATACATATATATGGGGAGGTACTAGCTCCAACTCGGTTTTACAGTGAAAACTGCAGGAACTTCAAACCGGCACTAGGAAACAGACTGAGAAACCAGAGTAAAAGTTTCTCCTGCAACCCGTTCCCTTTGTGCTAGGTGAACGAACGTCTCTCCACATGCTCAGTTCTGAGAGATAAGTGTGTGTGAAAGCCGTCCTTCACCTAGCTTGTTGGGAACACAAAGTTTCTTTTCAGTTGCAAACTCCACTCCATACATATATATGGGGAGGTACTAGCTCCAACTAGGTTTTACAGTGAAAACTGCAGGAACTTCAAACCGGCACTAGGAAACAGACTGAGAAACCAGAGTAAAAGTTTCTCCTGCAACCCGTTCCCTTTGTGATAGGTGAACGAACGTCTCTCCACATGCTCAGTTCTGAGAGATAAGTGTGTGTGAAAGCCGTCCTTCACCTAGCTTGTTGGGAACACAAAGTTTCTTTTCAGTTGCAAACTCCAATCCATACATATATATGGGGAGGTACTAGCTCCAACTCGGTTTTACAGTGAAAACTGCAGGAACTTCAAACCGGCACTAGGAAACAGACTGAGAAACCAGAGTAAAAGTTTCTCCTGCAACCCGTTCCCTTTGTGCTAGGTGAACGAACGTCTCTCCACATGCTCAGTTCTGAGAGATAAGTGTGTGTGAAAGCCGTCCTTCACCTAGCTTGTTGGGAACACAAAGTTTCTTTTCAGTTGCAAACTCCACTCCATACATATATATGGGGAGGTACTAGCTCCAACTCGGTTTTACAGTGAAAACTGCAGGAACTTCAAACCGGCACTAGGAAACAGACTGAGAAACCAGAGTAAAAGTTTCTCCTGCAACCCGTTCCCTTTGTGCTAGATGAACGAACGTCTCTCCACATGCTCAGTTCTGAGAGATAAGTGTGTGTGAAAGCCGTCCTTCACCTAGCTTGTTGGGAACACAAAGTTTCTTTTCAGTTGCAAACTCCACTCCATACATATATATGGGGAGGTACTAGCTCCAACTCGGTTTTACAGTGAAAACTGCAGGAACTTCAAACCGGCACTAGGAAACAGACTGAGAAACCAGAGTAAAAGTTTCTCCTGCAACCCGTTCCCTTTGGGCTAGATGAACGAACGTCTCTCCACATGCTCAGTTCTGAGAGATAAGTGTGTGTGAAAGCCGTCCTTCACCTAGCTTGTTGGGAACACAAAGTTTCTTTTCAGTTGCAAACTCCACTCCATTCATATATAAGGGGAGGCAGTAGCTCCAACCCGGTTTTACAGTGAAAACTGCAGGAACTTCAAACCGGCACTAGGAAACAGACTGAGAAACCAGAGTAAAAGTTTCTCCTGCAACCCGTTCCCTTTGTGCTAGGTGAACGAACGTCTCTCCACATGCTCAGTTCTGAGAGATAAGTGTGTGTGAAAGCCGTCCTTCACCTAGCTTGTTGGGAACACAAAGTTTCTTTTCAGTTGCAAACTCCACTCCATACATATATATGGGGAGGTACTAGCTCCAACTCGGTTTTACAGTGAAAACTGCAGGAACTTCAAACCGGCACTAGGAAACAGACTGAGAAACCAGAGTAAAAGTTTCTCCTGCAACCCGTTCCCTTTGTGCTAGATGAACGAACGTCTCTCCACATGCTCAGTTCTGAGAGATAAGTGTGTGTGAAAGCCGTCCTTCACCTAGCTTGTTGGGAACACAAAGTTTCTTTTCAGTTGCAAACTCCACTCCATATATATATATGGGGAGGTACTAGCTCCAACTCGGTTTTACAGTGAAAACTGCAGGAACTTCAAACCGGCACTAGGAAACAGACTGAGAAACCAGAATAAAAGTTTCTCCTGCAACCCGTTCCCTTTGTGCTAGGTGAACGAACGTCTCTCCACATGCTCAGTTCTGAGAGATAAGTGTGTGTGAAAGCCGTCCTTCACCTAGCTTGTTGGGAACACAAAGTTTCTTTTCAGTTGCAAACTCCACTCCATACATATATATGGGGAGGTACTAGCTCCAACTCGGTTTTACAGTGAAAACTGCAGGAACTTCAAACCGGCACTAGGAAACAGACTGAGAAACCACAGTAAAAGTTTCTCCTGCAACCCGTTCCCTTTGTGCTAGGTGAACGAACGTCTCTCCACATGCTCAGTTCTGCGAGATAAGTGTGTGTGAAAGCCGTCCTTCACCTAGCTTGTTGGGAACACAAAGTTTCTTTTCAGTTGCAAACTCCACTCCATACATATATATGGGGAGGTACTAGCTCCAACTCGGTTTTACAGTGAAAACTGCAGGAACTTCAAACCGGCACTAGGAAACAGACTGAGAAACCAGAGTAAAAGTTTCTCCTGCAACCCGTTCCCTTTGTGCTAGATGAACGAACGTCTCTCCACATGCTCAGTTCTGAGAGATAAGTGTGTGTGAAAGCCGTCCTTCACCTAGCTTGTTGGGAACACAAAGTTTCTTTTCAGTTGCAAACTCCACTCCATACATATATATGGGGAGGTACTAGCTCCAACTCGGTTTTACAGTGAAAACTGCAGGAACTTCAAACCGGCACTAGGAAACAGACTGAGAAACCAGAGTAAAAGTTTCTCATGCAACCCGTTCCCTTTGTGCTAGGTGAACGAACGTCTCTCCACATGCTCAGTTCTGCGAGATAAGTGTGTGTGAAAGCCGTCCTTCACCTAGCTTGTTGGGAACACAAAGTTTCTTTTCAGTTGCAAACTCCAATCCATACATATATATGGGGAGGTACTAGCTCCAACTCTGTTTTACAGTGAAAACTGCAGGAACTTCAAACCGGCACTAGGAAACAGACTGAGAAACCAGAGTAAAAGTTTCTCCTGCAACCCGTTCCCTTTGTGCTAGGTGAACGAACGTCTCTCCACATGCTCAGTTCTGAGAGATAAGTGTGTGTGAAAGCCGTCCTTCACCTAGCTTGTTGGGAACACAAAGTTTCTTTTCAGTTGCAAACTCCACTCCATACATATATATGGGGAGGTACTAGCTCCAACTCGGTTTTACAGTGAAAACTGCAGGAACTTCAAACCGGCACTAGGAAACAGACTGAGAAACCAGAGTAAAAGTTTCTCCTGCAACCCGTTCCCTTTGTGCTAGATGAACGAACGTCTCTCCACATGCTCAGTTCTGAGAGATAAGTGTGTGTGAAAGCCGTCCTTCACCTAGCTTTTTGGGAACACAAAGTTTCTTTTCAGTTGCAAACTCCACTTCATACATATATATGGGGAGGTACTAGCTCCAACTCGGTTTTACAGTGAAAACTGCAGGAACTTCAAACCGGCACTAGGAAACAGACTGAGAAACCAGAGTAAAAGTTTCTCCTGCAACCCGTTCCCTTTGTGCTAGGTGAACGAACGTCTCTCCACATGCTCCGTTCTGAGAGATAAGTGTGTGTGAAAGCCGTCCTTCACCTAGCTTGTTGGGAAAACAAAGTTTCTTTTCAGTTGCAAACTCCACTCCATACATATATATGGGGAGGTACTAGCTCCAACTCGGTTTTACAGTGAAAACTGCAGGAACTTCAAACCGGCACTAGGAAACAGACTGAGAAACCAGAGTAAAAGTTTCTCCTGCAACCCGTTCCCTTTGTGCTAGATGAACGAACGTCTCTACACATGCTCAGTTCTGCGAGATAAGTGTGTGTGAAAGCCGTCCTTCACCTAGCTTGTTGGGAACACAAAGTTTCTTTTCAGTTGCAAACTCCACTCCATACATATATATGGGGAGGTACTAGCTCCAACTCGGTTTTACAGTGAAAACTGCAGGAACTTCAAACCGGCACTAGGAAACAGACTGAGAAACCAGAGTAAAAGTTTCTCCTGCAACCCGTTCCCTTTGTGCTAGATGAACGAACGTCTCTCCACATGCTCAGTTCTGAGAGATAAGTGTGTGTGAAAGCCGTCCTTCACCTAGCTTGTTGGGAACACAAAGTTTCTTTTCAGTTGCAAACTCCACTCCATACATATATATGGGGAGGTACTAGCTCCAACTCGGTTTTACAGTGAAAACTGCAGGAACTTCAAACCGGCACTAGGAAACAGACTGAGAAACCAGAGTAAAAGTTTCTCCTGCAACCCGTTCCCTTTGTGCTAGGTGAACGAACGTCTCTCCACATGCTCAGTTCTGAGAGATAAGTGTGTGTGAAAGCCGTCCTTCACCTAGCTTGTTGGGAACACAAAGTTTCTTTTCAGTTGCAAACTCCAATCCATACATATATATGGGGAGGTACTAGCTCCAACTCGGTTTTACAGTGAAAACTGCAGGAACTTCAAACCGGCACTAGGAAACAGACTGAGAAACCAGAGTAAAAGTTTCTCCTGCAACCCGTTCCCTTTGTGCTAGGTGAACGAACGTCTCTCCACATGCTCAGTTCTGAGAGATAAGTGTGTGTGAAAGCCGTCCTTCACCTAGCTTGTTGGGAACACAAAGTTTCTTTTCAGTTGCAAACTCCACTCCATACATATATATGGGGAGGTACTAGCTCCAACTCGGTTTTACAGTGAAAACTGCAGGAACTTCAAACCGGCACTAGGAAACAGACTGAGAAACCAGAGTAAAAGTTTCTCCTGCAACCCGTTCCCTTTGTGCTAGATGAACGAACGTCTCTCCACATGCTCAGTTCTGAGAGATAAGTGTGTGTGAAAGCCGTCCTTCACCTAGCTTGTTGGGAACACAAAGTTTCTTTTCAGTTGCAAACTCCACTCCATACATATATATGGGGAGGTACTAGCTCCAACTCGGTTTTACAGTGAAAACTGCAGGAACTTCAAACCGGCACTAGGAAACAGACTGAGAAACCAGAGTAAAAGTTTCTCCTGCAACCCGTTCCCTTTGGGCTAGATGAACGAACGTCTCTCCACATGCTCAGTTCTGAGAGATAAGTGTGTGTGAAAGCCGTCCTTCACCTAGCTTGTTGGGAACACAAAGTTTCTTTTCAGTTGCAAACTCCACTCCATTCATATATAAGGGGAGGCAGTAGCTCCAACACGGTTTTACAGTGAAAACTGCAGGAACTTCAAACCGGCACTAGGAAACAGACTGAGAAACCAGAGTAAAAGTTTCTCCTGCAACCCGTTCCCTTTGTGCTAGATGAACGAACGTCTCTCCACATGCTCAGTTCTGAGAGATAAGTGTGTGTGAAAGCCGTCCTTCACCTAGCTTTTTGGGAACACAAAGTTTCTTTTCAGTTGCAAACTCCACTTCATACATATATATGGGGAGGTACTAGCTCCAACTCGGTTTTACAGTGAAAACTGCAGGAACTTCAAACCGGCACTAGGAAACAGACTGAGAAACCAGAGTAAAAGTTCCTCCTGCAACCCGTTCACTTTGTGCTACGTGAACGAACGTCTCTCCACATGCTCCGTTCTGAGAGATAAGTGTGTGTGAAAGCCGTCCTTCACCTAGCTTGTTGGGAACACAAAGTTTCTTTTCAGTTGCAAACTCCACTCCATACATATATATGGGGAGGTACTAGCTCCAACTCGGTTTTACAGTGAAAACTGCAGGAACTTCAAACCGGCACTAGGAAACAGACTGAGAAACCAGAGTAAAAGTTTCTCCTGCAACCCGTTCCCTTTGTGCTAGATGAACGAACGTCTCTACACATGCTCAGTTCTGCGAGATAAGTGTGTGTGAAAGCCGTCCTTCACCTAGCTTGTTGGGAACACAAAGTTTCTTTTCAGTTGCAAACTCCACTCCATACATATATATTGGGAGGTACTAGCTCCAACTCGGTTTTACAGTGAAAACTGCAGGAACTTCAAACCGGCTCTAGGAAACAGACTGAGAAACCAGAGTAAAAGTTTCTCCTGCAACCCGTTCCCTTTGTGCTAGGTGAACGAACATCTCTCCACATGCTCAGTTCTGAGAGATAAGTGTGTGTGAAAGCCGTCCTTCACCTAGCTTGTTGGGAACACATAGTTTCTTTTCAGTTGCAAACTCCACTCCATACATATATATGGGGAGGTACTAGCTCCAACTCGGTTTTACAGTGAAAACTGCAGGAACTTCAAACCGGCACTAGGAAACAGACTGAGAAACCAGAGTAAAAGTTTCTCCTGCAACCCGTTTCCTTTGTGCTAGTTGAACGAACGTCTCTCCACATGCTCAGTTCTGAGAGATAAGTGTGTGTGAAAGCCGTCCTTCACCTAGCTTGTTGGGAACACAAAGTTTCTTTTCAGTTGCAAACTCCACTCCATACATATATATGGGGAGGTACTAGCTCCAACTCGGTTTTACAGTGAAAACTGCAGGAACTTCAAACCGGCACTAGGAAACAGACTGAGAAACCAGAGTAAAAGTTTCTCCTGCAACCCGTTCACTTTGTGCTAGGTGAACGAACGTCTCTCCACATGCTCAGTTCTGAGAGATAAGTGTGTGTGAAAGCCGTCCTTCACCTAGCTTGTTGGGAACACAAAGTTTCTTTTCAGTTGCAAACTCCAATCCATACATATATATGGGGAGGTACTAGCTCCAACTCGGTTTTACAGTGAAAACTGCAGGAACTTCAAACCGGCACTAGGAAACAGACTGAGAAACCAGAGTAAAAGTTTCTCCTGCAACCCGTTCCCTTTGTGCTAGGTGAACGAACGTCTCTCCACATGCTCAGTTCTGAGAGATAAGTGTGTGTGAAAGCCGTCCTTCACCTAGCTTGTTGGGAACACAAAGTTTCTTTTCAGTTGCAAACTCCACTCCATACATATATATGGGGAGGTACTAGCTCCAACTCGGTTTTACAGTGAAAACTGCAGGAACTTCAAACCGGCACTAGGAAACAGACTGAGAAACCAGAGTAAAAGTTTCTCCTGCAACCCGTTCCCTTTGTGCTAGATGAACGAACGTCTCTCCACATGCTCCGTTCTGAGAGATAAGTGTGTGTGAAAGCCGTCCTTCACCTAGCTTGTTGGGAACACAAAGTTTCTTTTCAGTTGCAAACTCCACTCCATACATATATATGGGGAGGTACTAGCTCCAACTCGGTTTTACAGTGAAAACTGCAGGAACTTCAAACCGGCACTAGGAAACAGACTGAGAAACCAGAGTAAAAGTTTCTCCTGCAACCCGTTCCCTTTGGGCTAGATGAACGAACGTCTCTCCACATGCTCATTTCTGAGAGATAAGTGTGTGTGAAAGCCGTCCTTCACCTAGCTTGTTGGGAACACAAAGTTTCTTTTCAGTTGCAAACTCCACTCCATTCATATATAAGGGGAGGCAGTAGCTCCAACCCGGTTTTACAGTGAAAACTGCAGGAACTTCAAACCGGCACTAGGAAACAGACTGAGAAACCAGAGTAAAAGTTTCTCCTGCAACCCGTTCCCTTTGTGCTAGATGAACGAACGTCTCTCCACATGCTCAGTTCTGAGAGATAAGTGTGTGTGAAAGCCGTCCTTCACCTAGCTTTTTGGGAACACAAAGTTTCTTTTCAGTTGCAAACTCCACTTCATACATATATATGGGGAGGTACTAGCTCCAACTCGGTTTTACAGTGAAAACTGCAGGAACTTCAAACCGGCACTAGGAAACAGACTGAGAAACCAGAGTAAAAGTTTCTCCTGCAACCCGTTCACTTTGTGCTACGTGAACGAACGTCTCTCCACATGCTCCGTTCTGAGAGATAAGTGTGTGTGAAAGCCGTCCTTCACCTAGCTTGTTGGGAACACAAAGTTTCTTTTCAGTTGCAAACTCCACTCCATACATATATATGGGGAGGTACTAGCTCCAACTCGGTTTTACAGTGAAAACTGCAGGAACTTCAAACCGGCACTAGGAAACAGACTGAGAAACCAGAGTAAAAGTTTCTCCTGCAACCCGTTCCCTTTGTGCTAGATGAACGAACGTCTCTACACATGCTCAGTTCTGCGAGATAAATGTGTGTGAAAGCCGTCCTTCACCTAGCTTGTTGGGAACACAAAGTTTCTTTTCAGTTGCAAACTCCACTCCATACATATATATGGGGAGGTACTAGCTCCAACTCGGTTTTACAGTGAAAACTGCAGGAACTTCAAACCGGCTCTAGGAAACAGACTGAGAAACCAGAGTAAAAGTTTCTCCTGCAACCCGTTCCCTTTGTGCTAGGTGAACGAACATCTCTCCACATGCTCAGTTCTGAGAGATAAGTGTGTGTGAAAGCCGTCCTTCACCTAGCTTGTTGGGAACACATAGTTTCTTTTCAGTTGCAAACTCCACTCCATACATATATATGGGGAGGTACTAGCTCCAACTCGGTTTTACAGTGAAAACTGCAGGAACTTCAAACCGGCACTAGGAAACAGACTGAGAAACCAGAGTAAAAGTTTCTCCTGCAACCCGTTTCCTTTGTGCTAGTTGAACGAACGTCTCTCCACATGCTCAGTTCTGAGAGATAAGTGTGTGTGAAAGCCGTCCTTCACCTAGCTTGTTGGGAACACAAAGTTTCTTTTCAGTTGCAAACTCCACTCCTTACATATATATGGGGAGGTGCTTGCTCCAACACGGTTTTACAGTGAAAACTGCAGGAACTTCAAACCGGCACTAGGAAACAGACTGAGAAACCAGAGTAAAAGTTTCTCCTGCAACCCGTTCCCTTTGTGCTAGATGAACGAACGTCTCTCCACATGCTCAGTTCTGAGAGATAAGTGTGTGTGAAAGCCGTCCTTCACCTAGTTTGTTGGGAACACAAAGTTTCTTTTCAGTTGCAAACTCCACTCCATACATATATATGGGGAGGTACTAGCTCCAACTCGGTTTTACAGTGAAAACTGCAGGAACTTCAAACCGGCACTAGGAAACAGACTGAGAAACCAGAGTAAAAGTTTCTCCTGCAACCCGTTCCCTTTGTGCTAGATGAACGAACGTCTCTCCACATGCTCAGTTCTGAGAGATAAGTGTGTGTGAAAGCCGTCCTTCACCTAGCTTGTTGGGAACACAAAGATTTTTCAGTTGCAAACTCCACTCCATTCATATATAAGGGGAGGTAGTAGCTCCAACCTGGTTTTACAGTGAAAACTGCAGGAACTTCAAACCGGCACTAGGAAACAGACTGAGAAACCAGAGTAAAAGTTTCTCCTGCAACCCGTTCCCTTTGTGCTAGGTGAACGAACGTCTCTCCACATGCTCAGTTCTGAGAGATAAGTGTGTGTGAAAGCCGTCCTTCACCTAGTTTGTTGGGAACACAAAGTTTCTTTTCAGTTGCAAACTCCACTCCATACATATATATGGGGAGGTACTAGCTCCAACTCGGTTTTACAGTGAAAACTGCAGGAACTTCAAACCGGCACTAGGAAACAGACTGAGAAACCAGAGTAAAAGTTTCTCCTGCAACCCGTTCCCTTTGTGCTAGATGAACGAACGTCTCTCCACATGCTCAGTTCTGAGAGATAAGTGTGTGTGAAAGCCGTCCTTCACCTAGCTTGTTGGGAACACAAAGATTTTTCAGTTGCAAACTCCACTCCATTCATATATAAGGGGAGGTAGTAGCTCCAACCCGGTTTTACAGTGAAAACTGCAGGAACTTCAAACCGGCACTAGGAAACAGACTGAGAAACCAGAGTAAAAGTTTCTCCTGCAACCCGTTCCCTTTGTGCTAGATGAACGAACGTCTCTCCACATGCTCAGTTCTGAGAGATAAGTGTGCGTGAAAGCCGTCCTTCACCTAGCTTGTTGGGAACACAAAGTTTCTTTTCAGTTGCAAACTCCACTCCATACATATATATGGGGAGGTACTAGCTCCAACTCGGTTTTACAGTGAAAACTGCAGGAACTTCAAACCGGCACTAGGAAACAGACTGAGAAACCAGAGTAAAAGTTTCTCCTGCATCCCGTTCCCTTTGTGCTAGGTGAACGAACGTCTCTCCACATGCTCAGTTCTGAGAGATAAGTGTGTGTGAAAGCCGTCCTTCACCTAGCTTGTTGGGAACACAAAGTTTCTTTTCAGTTGCAAACTCCCCTCCTTACATATATATGGGGAGGTGCTTGCTCCAACACGGTTTTACAGTGAAAACTGCAGGAACTTCAAACCGGCAGTAGGAAACAGACTGAGAAACCAGAGTAAAAGTTTCTCCTGCAACCCGTTCCCTTTGTGCTAGATGAACGAACGTCTCTCCACATGCTCAGTTCTGAGAGATAAGTGTGTGTGAAAGCCGTCCTTCACCTAGTTTGTTGGGAACACAAAGTTTCTTTTCAGTTGCAAACTCCACTCCATACATATATATGGGGAGGTACTAGCTCCAACTCGGTTTTACAGTGAAAACTGCAGGAACTTCAAACCGGCACTAGGAAACAGACTGAGAAACCAGAGTAAAAGTTTCTCCTGCAACCCGTTCCCTTTGTGCTAGATGAACGAACGTCTCTCCACATGCTCAGTTCTGAGAGATAAGTGTGTGTGAAAGCCGTCCTTCACCTAGCTTGTTGGGAACACAAAGTTTCTTTTCAGTTGCAAACTCCACTCCATTCATATATAAGGGGAGGCAGTAGCTCCAACCCGGTTTTACAGTGAAAACTGCAGGAACTTCAAACCGGCACTAGGAAACAGACTGAGAAACCAGAGTAAAAGTTTCTCCTGCAACCCGTTCCCTTTGTGCTAGGTGAACGAACGTCTCTCCACATGCTCAGTTCTGAGAGATAAGTGTGTGTGAAAGCCGTCCTTCACCTAGTTTGTTGGGAACACAAAGTTTCTTTTCAGTTGCAAACTCCACTCCATACATATATATGGGGAGGTACTAGCTCCAACTCGGTTTTACAGTGAAAACTGCAGGAACTTCAAACCGGCACTAGGAAACAGACTGAGAAACCAGAGTAAAAGTTTCTCCTGCAACCCGTTCCCTTTGTGCTAGGTGAACGAACGTCTCTCCACAAGCTCCGTTCTGAGAGATAAGTGTGTGTGAAAGCCGTCCTTCACCTAGATTGTTGGGAACACAAAGTTTCTTTTCAGTTGCAAACTCCACTCCATACATATATATGGGGAGGTAGTAGCTCCAACCCGGTTTTACAGTGAAAACTGCAGGAACTTCAAACCGGCACTAGGAAACAGACTGAGAAACCAGAGTAAAAGTTTCTCCTGCAACCCGTTCCCTTTGTGCTAGATGAACGAACGTCTCTCCACATGCTCAGTTCTGAGAGATAAGTGTGCGTGAAAGCCGTCCTTCACCTAGCTTGTTGGGAACACAAAGTTTCTTTTCAGTTGCAAACTCCACTCCATACATTTATATGGGGAGGTACTAGCTCCAACTCGGTTTTACAGTGAAAACTGCAGGAACTTCAAACCGGCACTAGGAAACAGACTGAGAAACCAGAGTAAAAGTTTCTCCTGCATCCCGTTCCCTTTGTGCTAGGTGAACGAACGTCTCTCCACATGCTCAGTTCTGAGAGATAAGTGTGTGTGAAAGCCGTCCTTCACCTAGCTTGTTGGGAACACAAAGTTTCTTTTCAGTTGCAAACTCCACTCCATACATATATATGGGGAGGTACTAGCTCCAACTCAGTTTTACAGTGAAAACTGCAGGAACTTCAAACCGGCACTAGGAAACAGACTGAGAAACCAGAATAAAAGTTTCTCCTGCACCCCGTTTCCTTTGTGCTAGTTGAACGAACGTCTCTCCACATGCTCAGTTCTGAGAGATAAGTGTGTGTGAAAGCCGTCCTTCACCTAGCTTGTTGAGAACACAAAGTTTCTTTTCAGTTGCAAAGTCCACTCCTTACATATATATGGGGAGGTGCTTGCTCCAACTCGGTTTTACAGTGAAAACTGCAGGAACTTCAAACCGGCACTAGGAAACAGACTGAGAAACCAGAGTAAAAGTTTCTCCTGCAACCCGTTCCCTTTGTGCTAGATGAACCAACGTCTGTCCACATGCTCAGTTCTGAGAGATAAGTGTGTGTGAAAGCCGTCCTTCACCTAGTTTGTTGGGAACACAAAGTTTCTTTTCAGTTGCAAACTCCACTCCATACATATATATGGGGAGGTACTAGCTCCAACTCGGTTTTACAGTGAAAACTGCAGGAACTTCAAACCGGCACTAGGAAACAGACTGAGAAACCAGAATAAAAGTTTCTCCTGCAACCCGTTCCCTTTGTGCTAGATGAACGAACGTCTCTCCACATGCTCAGTTCTGAGAGATAAGTGTGTGTGAAAGCCGTCCTTCACCTAGCTTGTTGGGAACACAAAGTTTCTTTTCAGTTGCAAAGTCCACTCCTTACATATATATGGGGAGGTGCTTGCTCCAACTCGGTTTTACAGTGAAAACTGCAGGAACTTCAAACCGGCACTAGGAAACAGACTGAGAAACCAGAGTAAAAGTTTCTCCTGCAACCCGTTCCCTTTGTGCTAGATGAACCAACGTCTGTCCACATGCTCAGTTCTGAGAGATAAGTGTGTGTGAAAGCCGTCCTTCACCTAGCTTGTTGGGAACACAAAGTTTCTTTTCAGTTGCAAACTCCACTCCATACATATATATGGGGAGGTACTAGCTCCAACTCGGTTTTACAGTGAAAACTGCAGGAACTTCAAACCGGCACTAGGAAACAGACTGAGAAACCAGAGTAAAAGTTTCTCCTGCAACCCGTTCCCTTTGTGCTAGATGAACGAACGTCTCTCCACATGCTCAGTTCTGAGAGATAAGTGTGTGTGAAAGCCGTCCTTCACCTAGCTTGTTGGGAACACAAAGTTTCTTTTCAGTTGCAAACTCCACTCCATACATATATAAGGGGAGGTAGTAGCTCCAACCCGGTTTTACAGTGAAAACTGCAGGAACTTCAAACCGGCACTAGGAAACAGACTGAGAAACCAGAGTAAAAGTTTCTCCTGCAACCCGTTCCCTTTGTGCTAGATGAACGAACGTCTCTCCACATGCTCAGTTCTGAGAGATAAGTGTGCGTGAAAGCCGTCCTTCACCTAGCTTGTTGGGAACACAAAGTTTCTTTTCAGTTGCAAACTCCACTCCATACATATATATGGGGAGGTACTAGCTCCAACTCGGTTTTACAGTGAAAACTGCAGGAACTTCAAACCGGCACTAGGAAACAGACTGAGAAACCAGAGTAAAAGTTTCTCCTGCATCCCGTTCCCTTTGTGCTAGGTGAACGAACGTCTCTCCACATGCTCAGTTCTGAGAGATAAGTGTGTGTGAAAGCCGTCCTTCACTTAGCTTGTTGGGAACACAAAGTTTCTTTTCAGTTGCAAACTCCACTCCTTACATATATATGGGGAGGTGCTTGCTCCAACACGGTTTTACAGTGAAAACTGCAGGAACTTCAAACCGGCACTAGGAAACAGACTGAGAAACCAGAGTAAAAGTTTCTCCTGCAACCCGTTCCCTTTGTGCTAGATGAACGAACGTCTCTCCACATGCTCAGTTCTGAGAGATAAGTGTGTGTGAAAGCCGTCCTTCACCTAGTTTGTTGGGAACACAAAGTTTCTTTTCAGTTGCAAACTCCACTCCATACATATATATGGGGAGGTACTAGCTCCAACTCGGTTTTACAGTGAAAACTGCAGGAACTTCAAACCGGCACTAGGAAACAGACTGAGAAACCAGAGTAAAAGTTTCTCCTGCAACCCGTTCCCTTTGTGCTAGATGAACGAACGTCTCTCCACATGCTCAGTTCTGAGAGATAAGTGTGTGTGAAAGCCGTCCTTCACCTAGCTTGTTGGGAACACAAAGTTTCTTTTCAGTTGCAAACTCCACTCCATACATATATATGGGGAGGTAGTAGCTCCAACCTGGTTTTACAGTGAAAACTGCAGGAACTTCAAACCGGCACTAGGAAACAGACTGAGAAACCAGAGTAAAAGTTTCTCCTGCAACCCGTTCCCTTTGTGCTAGGTGAACGAACGTCTCTCCACATGCTCAGTTCTGAGAGATAAGTGTGTGTGAAAGCCGTCCTTCACCTAGTTTGTTGGGAACACAAAGTTTCTTTTCAGTTGCAAACTCCACTCCATACATATATATGGGGAGGTACTAGCTCCAACTCGGTTTTACAGTGAAAACTGCAGGAACTTCAAACCGGCACTAGGAAACAGACTGAGAAACCAGAGTAAAAGTTTCTCCTGCAACCCGTTCCCTTTGTGCTAGATGAACGAACGTCTCTCCACATGCTCAGTTCTGAGAGATAAGTGTGTGTGAAAGCCGTCCTTCACCTAGCTTGTTGGGAACACAAAGTTTCTTTTCAGTTGCAAACTCCACTCCATACATATATATGGGGAGGTACTAGCTCCAACTCGGTTTTACAGTGAAAACTGCAGGAACTTCAAACCGGCACTAGGAAACAGACTGAGAAACCAGAGTAAAAGTTTCTCCTGCAACCCGTTCCCTTTGTGCTAGATGAATGAACGTCTCTCCACATGCTCAGTTCTGAGAGATAAGTGTGCGTGAAAGCCGTCCTTCACCTAGCTTGTTGGGAACACAAAGTTTCTTTTCAGTTGCAAACTCCACTCCATTCATATATAAGGGGAGGTACTAGCTCCAACCCGGTTTTACAGTGAAAACTGCAGGAACTTCAAACCGGCACTAGGAAACAGACTGAGAAACCAGAGTAAAAGTTTCTCCTGCAACCCGTTCCCTTTGTGCTAGGTGAACGAACGTCTCTCCACATGCTCAGTTCTGAGAGATAAGTGTGTGTGAAAGCCGTCCTTCACCTAGCTTGTTGGGAACACAAAGTTTCTTTTCAGTTGCAAACTCCACTCCATACATATATATGGGGAGGTACTAGCTCCAACTCGGTTTTACAGTGAAAACTGCAGGAACTTCAAACCGGCACTAGGAAACAGACTGAGAAACCAGAGTAAAAGTTTCTCCTGCAACCCGTTCCCTTTGGGCTAGTTGAACGAACGTCTCTCCACATGCTCAGTTCTGAGAGATAAGTGTGTGTGAAAGCCGTCCTTCACCTAGCTTGTTGGGAACACAAAGTTTCTTTTCAGTTGCAAAGTCCACTCCATTCATATATAAGGGGAGGCAGTAGCTCCAACCCGGTTTTACAGTGAAAACTGCAGGAACTTCAAACCGGCACTAGGAAACAGACTGAGAATCCAGAGTAAAAGTTTCTCCTGCAACCCGTTCCCTTTGTGCTAGATGAACGAACGTCTCTCCACATACTCAGTTCTGAGAGATAAGTGTGTGTGAAAGCCGTCCTTCACCTAGCTTGTTGGGAACACAAAGTTTCTTTTCAGTTGCAAACTCCACTCCATTCATATATAAGGGGAGGTACTAGCTCCAACTCGGTTTTACAGTGAAAACTGCAGGAACTTCAAACCGGCACTAGGAAACAGACTGAGAAACCAGAATAAAAGTTTCTCCTGCAACCCGTTCCCTTTGTGCTAGATGAACGAACGTCTCTCCACATGCTCAGTTCTGAGAGATAAGTGTGTGTGAAAGCCGTCCTTCACCTAGCTTGTTGGGAACACAAAGTTTCTTTTCAGTTGCAAAGTCCACTCCTTACATATATATGGGGAGGTGCTGGCTCCAACTCGGTTTTACAGTGAAAACTGCAGGAACTTCAAACCGGCACTAGGAAACAGACTGAGAAACCAGAGTAAAAGTTTCTCCTGCAACCCGTTCCCTTTGTGCTAGATGAACCAACGTCTGTCCACATGCTCAGTTCTGAGAGATAAGTGTGTGTGAAAGCCGTCCTTCACCTAGCTTGTTGGGAACACAAAGTTTCTTTTCAGTTGCAAACTCCACTCCATACATATATATGGGGAGGTACTAGCTCCAACTCGGTTTTACAGTGAAAACTGCAGGAACTTCAAACCGGCACTAGGAAACAGACTGAGAAACCAGAGTAAAAGTTTCTCCTGCAACCCGTTCCCTTTGTGCTAGGTGAACGAACGTCTCTCCACATGCTCAGTTCTGAGAGATAAGTGTGTGTGAAAGCCGTCCTTCACCTAGCTTGTTGGGAACACAAAGTTTCTTTTCAGTTGCAAACTCCACTCCATACATATATATGGGGAGGTACTAGCTCCAACTCGGTTTTACAGTGAAAACTGCAGGAACTTCAAACCGGCACTAGGAAACAGACTGAGAAACCAGAGTAAAAGTTTCTCCTGCAACCCGTTCCCTTTGTGCTAGGTGAACGAACGTCTCTCCACATGCTCAGTTCTGAGAGATAAGTGTGTGTGAAAGCCGTCCTTCACCTAGCTTGTTGGGAACACAAAGTTTCTTTTCAGTTGCAAACTCCACTCCATACATATATATGGGGAGGTACTAGCTCCAACTCGGTTTTACAGTGAAAACTGCAGGAACTTCAAACCGGCACTAGGAAACAGACTGAGAAACCAGAGTAAAAGTTTCTCCTGCAACCCGTTTCCTTTGTGCTAGTTGAACGAACGTCTCTCCACATGCTCAGTTCTGAGAGATAAGTGTGTGTGAAAGCCGTCCTTCACCTAGCTTGTTGGGAACACAAAGTTTCTTTTCAGTTGCAAACTCCACTCCTTACATATATATGGGGAGGTGCTTGCTCCAACACGGTTTTACAGTGAAAACTGCAGGAACTTCAAACCGGCACTAGGAAACAGACTGAGAAACCAGAGTAAAAGTTTCTCCTGCAACCCGTTCCCTTTGTGCTAGATGAACGAACGTCTCTCCACATGCTCAGTTCTGAGAGATAAGTGTGTGTGAAAGCCGTCCTTCACCTAGTTTGTTGGGAACACAAAGTTTCTTTTCAGTTGCAAAGTCCACTCCTTACATATATATGGGGAGGTACTAGCTCCAACTCGGTTTTACAGTGAAAACTGCAGGAACTTCAAACCGGCACTAGGAAACAGACTGAGAAACCAGAGTAAAAGTTTCTCCTGCAACCCGTTCCCTTTGTGCTAGATGAACCAACGTCTGTCCACATGCTCAGTTCTGAGAGATAAGTGTGTGTGAAAGCCGTCCTTCACCTAGCTTGTTGGGAACACAAAGTTTCTTTTCAGTTGCAAACTCCACTCCATACATATATATGGGGAGGTACTATCTCCAACTCGGTTTTACAGTGAAAACTGCAGGAACTTCAAACCGGCACTAGGAAACAGACTGAGAAACCAGAGTAAAAGTTTCTCCTGCAACCCGTTCCCTTTGTGCTAGATGAACGAACGTCTCTCCACATGCTCAGTTCTGAGAGATAAGTGTGCGTGAAAGCCGTCCTTCACCTAGCTTGTTGGGAACACAAAGTTTCTTTTCAGTTGCAAACTCCACTCCATACATATATATGGGGAGGTACTAGCTCCAAATCGGTTTTACAGTGAAAACTGCAGGAACTTCAAACCGGCACTAGGAAACAGACTGAGAAACCAGAGTAAAAGTTTCTCCTGCATCCCGTTCCCTTTGTGCTAGGTGAACGAACGTCTCTCCACATGCTCAGTTCTGAGAGATAAGTGTGTGTGAAAGCCGTCCTTCACTTAGCTTGTTGGGAACACAAAGTTTCTTTTCAGTTGCAAACTCCACTCCTTACATATATATGGGGAGGTGCTTGCTCCAACACGGTTTTACAGTGAAAACTGCAGGAACTTCAAACCGGCACTAGGAAACAGACTGAGAAACCAGAGTAAAAGTTTCTCCTGCAACCCGTTCCCTTTGTGCTAGATGAACGAACGTCTCTCCACATGCTCAGTTCTGAGAGATAAGTGTGTGTGAAAGCCGTCCTTCACCTAGTTTGTTGGGAACACAAAGTTTCTTTTCAGTTGCAAACTCCACTCCATACATATATATGGGGAGGTACTAGCTCCAACTCGGTTTTACAGTGAAAACTGCAGGAACTTCAATCCGGCACTAGGAAACAGACTGAGAAACCAGAGTAAAAGTTTCTCCTGCAACCCGTTCCCTTTGTGCTAGATGAACGAACGTCTCTCCACATGCTCAGTTCTGAGAGATAAGTGTGTGTGAAAGCCGTCCTTCACCTAGCTTGTTGGGAACACAAAGTTTCTTTTCAGTTGCAAACTCCACTCCATACATATATATGGGGAGGTAGTAGCTCCAACCTGGTTTTACAGTGAAAACTGCAGGAACTTCAAACCGGCACTAGGAAACAGACTGAGAAACCAGAGTAAAAGTTTCTCCTGCAACCCGTTCCCTTTGTGCTAGGTGAACGAACGTCTCTCCACATGCTCAGTTCTGAGAGATAAGTGTGTGTGAAAGCCGTCCTTCACCTAGTTTGTTGGGAACACAAAGTTTCTTTTCAGTTGCAAACTCCACTCCATACATATATATGGGGAGGTACTAGCTCCAACTCGGTTTTACAGTGAAAACTGCAGGAACTTCAAACCGGCACTAGGAAACAGACTGAGAAACCAGAGTAAAAGTTTCTCCTGCAACCCGTTCCCTTTGTGCTAGATGAACGAACGTCTCTCCACATGCTCAGTTCTGAGAGATAAGTGTGTGTGAAAGCCGTCCTTCACCTAGCTTGTTGGGAACACAAAGTTTCTTTTCAGTTGCAAACCCCACTCCATACATATATATGGGGAGGTACTAGCTCCAACTCGGTTTTACAGTGAAAACTGCAGGAACTTCAAACCGGCACTAGGAAACAGACTGAGAAACCAGAGGAAAAGTTTCTCCTGCAACCCGTTCCCTTTGTGCTAGATGAACGAACGTCTCTCCACATGCTCAGTTCTGAGAGATAAGTGTGCGTGAAAGCCGTCCTTCACCTAGCTTGTTGGGAACACAAAGTTTCTTTTCAGTTGCAAACTCCACTCCATTCATATATAAGGGGAGGTACTAGCTCCAACCCGGTTTTACAGTGAAAACTGCAGGAACTTCAAACCGGCACTAGGAAACAGACTGAGAAACCAGAGTAAAAGTTTCTCCTGCAACCCGTTCCCTTTGTGCTAGGTGAACGAACGTCTCTCCACATGCTCAGTTCTGAGAGATAAGTGTGTGTGAAAGCCGTCCTTCACCTAGCTTGTTGGGAACACAAAGTTTCTTTTCAGTTGCAAACTCCAATCCATACATATATATGGGGAGGTACTAGCTCCAACTCGGTTTTACAGTGAAAACTGCAGGAACTTCAAACCGGCACTAGGAAACAGACTGAGAAACCAGAGTAAAAGTTTCTCCTGCAACCCGTTCCCTTTGGGCTAGTTGAACGAACGTCTCTCCACATGCTCAGTTCTGAGAGATAAGTGTGTGTGAAAGCCGTCCTTCACCTAGCTTGTTGGGAACACAAAGTTTCTTTTCAGTTGCAAAGTCCACTCCATTCATATATAAGGGGAGGCAGTAGCTCCAACCCGGTTTTACAGTGAAAACTGCAGGAACTTCAAACCGGCACTAGGAAACAGACTGAGAAACCAGAGTAAAAGTTTCTCCTGCAACCCGTTCCCTTTGTGCTAGATGAACGAACGTCTCTCCACATACTCAGTTCTGAGAGATAAGTGTGTGTGAAAGCCGTCCTTCACCTAGCTTGTTGGGAACACAAAGTTTCTTTTCAGTTGCAAACTCCACTCCATTCATATATAAGGGGAGGTGCTTGCTCCAACTCGGTTTTACAGTGAAAACTGCAGGAACTTCAAACCGGCACTAGGAAACAGACTGAGAAACCAGAGTAAAAGTTTCTCCTGCAACCCGTTCCCTTTGTGCTAGATGAACCAACGTCTGTCCACATGCTCAGTTCTGAGAGATAAGTGTGTGTGAAAGCCGTCCTTCACCTAGCTTGTTGGGAACACAAAGTTTCTTTTCAGTTGCAAACTCCACTCCATACATATATATGGGGAGGTACTAGCTCCAACTCGGTTTTACAGTGAAAACTGCAGGAACTTCAAACCGGCACTAGGAAACAGACTGAGAAACCAGAGTAAAAGTTTCTCCTGCAACCCGTTCCCTTTGTGCTAGGTGAACGAACGTCTCTCCACATGCTCAGTTCTGAGAGATAAGTGTGTGTGAAAGCCGTCCTTCACCTAGCTTGTTGGGAACACAAAGTTTCTTTTCAGTTGCAAACTCCACTCCATACATATATATGGGGAGGTACTAGCTCCAACTCGGTTTTACAGTGAAAACTGCAGGAACTTCAAACCGGCACTAGGAAACAGACTGAGAAACCAGAGTAAAAGTTTCTCCTGCAACCCGTTCCCTTTGTGCTAGGTGAACGAACGTCTCTCCACATGCTCAGTTCTGAGAGATAAGTGTGTGTGAAAGCCGTCCTTCACCTAGCTTGTTGGGAACACAAAGTTTCTTTTCAGTTGCAAACTCCACTCCATACATATATATGGGGAGGTACTAGCTCCAACTCGGTTTTACAGTGAAAACTGCAGGAACTTCAAACCGGCACTAGGAAACAGACTGAGAAACCAGAGTAAAAGTTTCTCCTGCAACCCGTTTCCTTTGTGCTAGTTGAACGAACGTCTCTCCACATGCTCAGTTCTGAGAGATAAGTGTGTGTGAAAGCCGTCCTTCACCTAGCTTGTTGGGAACACAAAGTTTCTTTTCAGTTGCAAACTCCACTCCTTACATATATATGGGGAGGTGCTTGCTCCAACACGGTTTTACAGTGAAAACTGCAGGAACTTCAAACCGGCACTAGGAAACAGACTGAGAAACCAGAGTAAAAGTTTCTCCTGCAACCCGTTCCCTTTGTGCTAGATGAACGAACGTCTCTCCACATGCTCAGTTCTGAGAGATAAGTGTGTGTGAAAGCCGTCCTTCACCTAGTTTGTTGGGAACACAAAGTTTCTTTTCAATTGCAAAGTCCACTCCTTACATATATATGGGGAGGTACTAGCTCCAACTCGGTTTTACAGTGAAAACTGCAGGAACTTCAAACCGGCACTAGGAAACAGACTGAGAAACCAGAGTAAAAGTTTCTCCTGCAACCCGTTCCCTTTGTGCTAGATGAACCAACGTCTGTCCACATGCTCAGTTCTGAGAGATAAGTGTGTGTGAAAGCCGTCCTTCACCTAGCTTGTTGGGAACACAAAGTTTCTTTTCAGTTGCAAACTCCACTCCATACATATATATGGGGAGGTACTAGCTCCAACTCGGTTTTACAGTGAAAACTGCAGGAACTTCAAACCGGCACTAGGAAACAGACTGAGAAACCAGAGTAAAAGTTTCTCCTGCAACCCGTTCCCTTTGTGCTAGATGAACGAACGTCTCTCCACATGCTCAGTTCTGAGAGATAAGTGTGTGTGAAAGCCGTCCTTCACCTAGTTTGTTGGGAACACAAAGTTTCTTTTCAGTTGCAAACTCCACTCCATACATATATATGGGGAGGTATTAGCTCCAACTCGGTTTTACAGTGAAAACTGCAGGAACTTCAAACCCGCACTAGGAAACAGACTGAGAAACCAGAGTAAAAGTTTCTCCTGCAACCCGTTCCCTTTGTGCTAGGTGAACGAACGTCTCTCCACATGCTCAGTTCTGAGAGATAAGTGTGTGTGAAAGCCGTCCTTCACCTAGCTTGTTGGGAACACAAAGTTTCTTTTCAGTTGCAAACTCCACTCCATACATATATATGGGGAGGTACTAGCTCCAACTCGGTTTTACAGTGAAAACTGCAGGAACTTCAAACCGGCACTAGGAAACAGACTGAGAAACCAGAGTAAAAGTTTCTCCTGCAACCCGTTCCCTTTGTGCTAGGTGAACGAACGTCTCTCCACATGCTCAGTTCTGAGAGATAAGTGTGTGTGAAAGCCGTCCTTCACCTAGCTTGTTGGGAACACAAAGTTTCTTTTCAGTTGCAAACTCCACTCCATACATATATATGGGGAGGTACTAGCTCCAACTCGGTTTTACAGTGAAAACTGCAGGAACTTCAAACCGGCACTAGGAAACAGACTGAGAAACCAGAGTAAAAGTTTCTCCTGCAACCCGTTTCCTTTGTGCTAGTTGAACGAACGTCTCTCCACATGCTCAGTTCTGAGAGATAAGTGTGTGTGAAAGCCGTCCTTCACCTAGCTTGTTGGGAACACAAAGTTTCTTTTCAGTTGCAAACTCCACTCCTTACATATATATGGGGAGGTGCTTGCTCCAACACGGTTTTACAGTGAAAACTGCAGGAACTTCAAACCGGCACTAGGAAACAGACTGAGAAACCAGAGTAAAAGTTTCTCCTGCAACCCGTTCCCTTTGTGCTAGATGAACGAACGTCTCTCCACATGCTCAGTTCTGAGAGATAAGTGTGTGTGAAAGCCGTCCTTCACCTAGTTTGTTGGGAACACAAAGTTTCTTTTCAGTTGCAAAGTCCACTCCTTACATATATATGGGGAGGTACTAGCTCCAACTCGGTTTTACAGTGAAAACTGCAGGAACTTCAAACCGGCACTAGGAAACAGACTGAGAAACCAGAGTAAAAGTTTCTCCTGCAACCCGTTCCCTTTGTGCTAGATGAACCAACGTCTGTCCACATGCTCAGTTCTGAGAGATAAGTGTGTGTGAAAGCCGTCCTTCACCTAGCTTGTTGGGAACACAAAGTTTCTTTTCAGTTGCAAACTCCACTCCATACATATATATGGGGAGGTACTAGCTCCAACTCGGTTTTACAGTGAAAACTGCAGGAACTTCAAACCGGCACTAGGAAACAGACTGAGAAACCAGAGTAAAAGTTTCTCCTGCAACCCGTTCCCTTTGTTCTAGATGAACGAACGTCTCTCCACATGCTCAGTTCTGAGAGATAAGTGTGTGTGAAAGCCGTCCTTCACCTAGTTTGTTGGGAACACAAAGTTTCTTTTCAGTTGCAAACTCCACTCCATACATATATATGGGGAGGTATTAGCTCCAACTCGGTTTTACAGTGAAAACTGCAGGAACTTCAAACCCGCACTAGGAAACAGACTGAGAAACCAGAGTAAAAGTTTCTCCTGCAACCCGTTCCCTTTGTGCTAGATGAACGAACGTCTCTCCACATGCTCAGTTTTGAGAGATAAGTGTGTGTGAAAGCCGTCCTTCACCTAGCTTGTTGGGAACACAAAGTTTCTTTTCAGTTGCAAACTCCACTCCATACATATATATGGGGAGGTACTAGCTCCAACTCGGTTTTACAGTGAAAACTGCAGGAACTTCAAACCGGCACTAGGAAACAGACTGAGAAACCAGAGTAAAAGTTTCTCCTGCAACCCGTTCCCTTTGGGCTAGACGAACGAACGTCTCTCCACATGCTCAGTTCTGAGAGATAAGTGTGCGTGAAAGCCGTCCTTCACCTAGCTTGTTGGGAACACAAAGTTTCTTTTCAGTTGCAAACTCCACTCCATTCATATATAAGGGGAGGTACTAGCTCCAACCCGGTTTTACAGTGAAAACTGCAGGAACTTCAAACCGGCACTAGGAAACAGACTGAGAAACCAGAGTAAAAGTTTCTCCTGCAACCCGTTCCCTTTGTGCTAGGTGAACGAACGTCTCTCCACATGCTCAGTTCTGAGAGATAAGTGTGTGTGAAAGCCGTCCTTCACCTAGCTTGTTGGGAACACAAAGTTTCTTTTCAGTTGCAAACTCCACTCCATACATATATATGGGGAGGTACTAGCTCCAACTCGGTTTTACAGTGAAAACTGCAGGAACTTCAAACCGGCACTAGGAAACAGACTGAGACACCAGAGTAAAAGTTTCTCCTGCAACCCGTTCCCTTTGTGCTAGATGAACGAACGTCTCTCCACATGCTCAGTTCTGAGAGATAAGTGTGTGTGAAAGCCGTCCTTCACCTAGCTTGTTGGGAACACAAAGTTTCTTTTCAGTTGCAAACTCCACTCCATACATATATAAGGGGAGGTAGTAGCTCCAACCCGGTTTTACAGTGAAAACTGCAGGAACTTCAAACCGGCACTAGGAAACAGACTGAGAAACCAGAGTAAAAGTTTCTCCTGCAACCCGTTCCCTTTGTGCTAGATGAACGAACGTCTCTCCACATGCTCAGTTCTGAGAGATAAGTGTGTGTGAAAGCCGTCCTTCACCTAGCTTGTTGGGAACACAAAGTTTCTTTTCAGTTGCAAACTCCACTCCATACATATATATGGGGAGGTACTAGCTCCAACTCTGTTTTACAGTGAAAACTGCAGGAACTTCAAACCGGCACTAGGAAACAGACTGAGAAACCAGAGTAAAAGTTTCTCCTGCAACCCGTTCCCTTTGTGCTAGGTGAACGAACGTCTCTCCACATGCTCAGTTCTGAGAGATAAGTGTGTGTGAAAGCCGTCCTTCACCTAGCTTGTTGTGAACACAAAGTTTCTTTTCAGTTGCAAACTCCACTCCATACATATATATGGGGAGGTACTAGCTCCAACTCGGTTTTACAGTGAAAACTGCAGGAACTTCAAACCGGCACTAGGAAACAGACTGAGAAACCAGAGTAAAAGTTTCTCCTGCAACCCGTTCCCTTTGTGCTAGACGAACGAACGTCTCTCCACATGCTCAGTTCTGAGAGATAAGTGTGTGTGAAAGCCGTCCTTCACCTAGCTTGTTGGGAACACAAAGTTTCTTTTCAGTTGCAAACTCCACTCCATACATATATATGGGGAGGTACTAGCTCCAACTCGGTTTTACAGTGAAAACTGCAGGAACTTCAAACCGGCACTAGGAAACAGACTGAGAAACCAGAGTAAAAGTTTCTCCTGCAACCCGTTCCCTTTGTGCTAGGTGAACGAACGTCTCTCCACATGCTCAGTTCTGAGAGATAAGTGTGTGTGAAAGCCGTCCTTCACCTAGCTTGTTGGGAACACAAAGTTTCTTTTCAGTTGCAAACTCCACTCCATACATATATATGGGGAGGTACTAGCTCCAACCCGGTTTTACAGTGAAAACTGCAGGAACTTCAAACCGGCACTAGGAAACAGACTGAGAAACCAGAGTAAAAGTTTCTCCTGCAACCCGTTCCCTTTGTGCTAGATGAACGAACGTCTCTCCACATGCTCAGTTCTGAGAGATAAGTGTGTGTGAAAGCCGTCCTTCACCTAGCTTGTTGGGAACACAAAGTTTCTTTTCAGTTGCAAACTCCACTCCATACATATATATGGGGAGGTACTAGCTCCAACTCGATTTTACAGTGAAAACTGCAGGAACTTCAAACCGGCACTAGGAAACAGACTGAGAAACCAGAGTAAAAGTTTCTCCTGCAACCCGTTCCCTTTGTGCTAGGTGAACGAACGTCTCTCCACATGCTCCGTTCTGAGAGATAAGTGTGTGTGAAAGCCGTCCTTCACCTAGCTTGTTGGGAACACAAAGTTTCTTTTCAGTTGCAAACTCCACTCCATACATATATATGGGGAGGTACTAGCTCCAACTCGGTTTTACAGTGAAAACTGCAGGAACTTCAAACCGGCACTAGGAAACAGACTGAGAAACCAGAGTAAAAGTTTCTCCTGCAACCCGTTCCCTTTGTGCTAGATGAACGAACGTCTCTCCACATGCTCAGTTCTGAGAGATAACTGTGTGTGAAAGCCGTCCTTCACCTAGCTTGTTGGGAACACAAAGTTTCTTTTCAGTTGCAAACTCCACTCCATTCATATATAAGGGGAGGTAGTAGCTCCAACCCGGTTTTCCAGTGAAAACTGCAGGAACTTCAAACCGGCACTAGGAAACAGACTGAGAAACCAGAGTAAAAGTTTCTCCTGCAACCCGTTCCCTTTGTGCTAGGTGAACGAACGTCTCTCCACATGCTCAGTTCTGAGAGATAAGTGTGTGTGAAAGCCGTCCTTCACCTAGCTTGTTGGGAACACAAAGTTTCTTTTCAGTTGCAAATTCCACTGCATACATTTATATGGGGAGGTACTAGCTCCAACTCGGTTTTACAGTGAAAACTGCAGGAACTTCAAACCGGCACTAGGAAACAGACTGAGAAACCAGAGTAAAAGTTTCTCCTGCAACCCGTTCCCTTTGTGCTAGATGAACGAACGTCTCTCCACATGCTCAGTTCTGAGAGATAAGTGTGTGTGAAAGCCGTCCTTCACCTAGTTTGTTGGGAACACAAAGTTTCTTTTCAGTTGCAAACTCCACTCCATACATATATATGGGGAGGTAGTAGCTCCAACTCGGTTTTACAGTGAAAACTGCAGGAACTTCAAACCGGCACTAGGAAACAGACTGAGAAACCAGAGTAAAAGTTTCTCCTGCATCCCGTTCCCTTTGTGCTAGGTGAACGAACGTCTCTCCACATGCTCAGTTCTGAGAGATAAGTGTGTGTGAAAGCCGTCCTTCACCTAGCTTGTTGGGAACACAAAGTTTCTTTTCAGTTGCAAACTCCACTCCATACATATATATGGGGAGGTACTAGCTCCAACTCGGTTTTACAGTGAAAACTGCAGGAACTTCAAACCGGCACTAGGAAACAGACTGAGAAACCAGAATAAAAGTTTCTCCTGCAACCCGTTTCCTTTGTGCTAGTTGAACGAACGTCTCTCCACATGCTCAGTTCTGAGAGATAAGTGTGTGTGAAAGCCGTCCTTCACCTAGCTTGTTGGGAACACAAAGTTTCTTTTCAGTTGCAAACTCCACTCCATACATATATATGGGGTGGTACTAGCTCCAACTCGGTTTTACAGTGAAAACTGCAGGAACTTCAAACCGGCACTAGGAAACAGACTGAGAAACCAGAGTAAAAGTTTCTCCTGCAACCCGTTCCCTTTGTGCTAGGTGAACGAACGTCTCTCCACATGCTCAGTTCTGCGAGATAAGTGTGTGTGAAAGCCGTCCTTCACCTAGCTTGTTGGGAACACAAAGTTTCTTTTCAGTTGCAAACTCCACTCCATACATATATATGGGGAGGTACTAGCTCCAACTCGGTTTTACAGTGAAAACTGCAGGAACTTCAAACCGGCACTAGGAAACAGACTGAGACACCAGAGTAAAAGTTTCTCCTGCAACCCGTTCCCTTTGTGCTAGATGAACGAACGTCTCTCCACATGCTCAGTTCTGAGAGATAAGTGTGTGTGAAAGCCGTCCTTCACCTAGCTTGTTGGGAACACAAAGTTTCTTTTCAGTTGCAAACTCCACTCCATACATATATAAGGGGAGGTAGTAGCTCCAACCCGGTTTTACAGTGAAAACTGCAGGAACTTCAAACCGGCACTAGGAAACAGACTGAGAAACCAGAGTAAAAGTTTCTCCTGCAACCCGTTCCCTTTGTGCTAGATGAACGAACGTCTCTCCACATGCTCAGTTCTGAGAGATAAGTGTGTGTGAAAGCCGTCCTTCACCTAGCTTGTTGGGAACACAAAGTTTCTTTTCAGTTGCAAACTCCACTCCATACATATATATGGGGAGGTACTAGCTCCAACTCTGTTTTACAGTGAAAACTGCAGGAACTTCAAACCGGCACTAGGAAACAGACTGAGAAACCAGAGTAAAAGTTTCTCCTGCAACCCGTTCCCTTTGTGCTAGGTGAACGAACGTCTCTCCACATGCTCAGTTCTGAGAGATAAGTGTGTGTGAAAGCCGTCCTTCACCTAGCTTGTTGGGAACACAAAGTTTCTTTTCAGTTGCAAACTCCACTCCATACATATATATGGGGAGGTACTAGCTCCAACTCGGTTTTACAGTGAAAACTGCAGGAACTTCAAACCGGCACTAGGAAACAGACTGAGACACCAGAATAAAAGTTTCTCCTGCAACCCGTTTCCTTTGTGCTAGACGAACGAACGTCTCTCCACATGCTCAGTTCTGAGAGATAAGTGTGTGTGAAAGCCGTCCTTCACCTAGCTTGTTGGGAACACAAAGTTTCTTTTCAGTTGCAAACTCCACTCCATACATATATATGGGGAGGTACTAGCTCCAACTCGGTTTTACAGTGAAAACTGCAGGAACTTCAAACCGGCACTAGGAAACAGACTGAGAAACCAGAGTAAAAGTTTCTCCTGCAACCCGTTCCCTTTGTGCTAGGTGAACGAACGTCTCTCCACATGCTCAGTTCTGAGAGATAAGTGTGTGTGAAAGCCGTCCTTCACCTAGCTTGTTGGGAACACAAAGTTTCTTTTCAGTTGCAAACCCCACTCCATACATATATATGGGGAGGCAGTAGCTCCAACCCGGTTTTACAGTGAAAACTGCAGGAACTTCAAACCGGCACTAGGAAACAGCCTGAGAAACCAGAGTAAAAGTTTCTCCTGCAACCCGTTCCCTTTGTGCTAGATGAACGAACGTCTCTCCACATGCTCAGTTCTGAGAGATAAGTGTGTGTGAAAGCCGTCCTTCACCTAGCTTGTTGGGAACACAAAGTTTCTTTTCAGTTGCAAACTCCACTCCATACATATATATGGGGAGGTACTAGCTCCAACTCGGTTTTACAGTGAAAACTGCAGGAAATTCAAACCGGCACTAGGAAACAGACTGAGAAACCAGAGTAAAAGTTTCTCCTGCAACCCGTTCCCTTTGTGCTAGGTGAACGAACGTCTCTCCACATGCTCCGTTCTGAGAGATAAGTGTGTGTGAAAGCCGTCCTTCACCTAGCTTGTTGGGAACACAAAGTTTCTTTTCAGTTGCAAACTCCACTCCATACATATATATGGGGAGGTACTAGCTCCAACTCGGTTTTACAGTGAAAACTGCAGGAACTTCAAACCGGCACTAGGAAACAGACTGAGAAACCAGAGTAAAAGTTTCTCCTGCAACCCGTTCCCTTTGTGCTAGATGAACGAACGTCTCTCCACATGCTCAGTTCTGAGAGATAAATGTGTGTGAAAGCCGTCCTTCACCTAGCTTGTTGGGAACACAAAGTTTCTTTTCAGTTGCAAACTCCACTCCATACATATATATGGGGAGGTACTAGCTCCAACTCGGTTTTACAGTGAAAACTGCAGGAACTTCAAACCGGCACTAGGAAACAGACTGAGAAACCAGAGTAAAAGTTTCTCCTGCAACCCGTTCCCTTTGTGCTAGGTGAACGAACGTCTCTCCACATGCTCAGTTCTGAGAGATAAGTGTGTGTGAAAGCCGTCCTTCACCTAGCTTGTTGGGAACACAAAGTTTCTTTTCAGTTGCAAACTCCACTCCATACATATATATGGGGAGGTACTAGCTCCAACTCGGTTTTACAGTGAAAACTGCAGGAACTTCAAACCGGCACTAGGAAACAGACTGAGAAACCAGAGTAAAAGTTTCTCCTGCAACCCGTTCCCTTTGTGCTAGATGAACGAACGTCTCTCCACATGCTCAGTTCTGAGAGATAAGTGTGTGTGAAAGCCGTCCTTCACCTAGTTTGTTGGGAACACAAAGTTTCTTTTCAGTTGCAAACTCCACTCCATACATATATATGGGGAGGTAGTAGCTCCAACTCGGTTTTACAGTGAAAACTGCAGGAACTTCAAACCGGCACTAGGAAACAGCCTGAGAAACCAGAGTAAAAGTTTCTCCTGCAACCCGTTCCCTTTGTGCTAGATGAACGAACGTCTCTCCACATGCTCAGTTCTGAGAGATAAGTGTGTGTGAAAGCCGTCCTTCACCTAGCTTGTTGGGAACACAAAGTTTCTTTTCAGTTGCAAACTCCACTCCATACATATATATGGGGAGGTACTAGCTCCAACTCGGTTTTACAGTGAAAACTGCAGGAAATTCAAACCGGCACTAGGAAACAGACTGAGAAACCAGAGTAAAAGTTTCTCCTGCAACCCGTTCCCTTTGTGCTAGGTGAACGAACGTCTCTCCACATGCTCCGTTCTGAGAGATAAGTGTGTGTGAAAGCCGTCCTTCACCTAGCTTGTTGGGAACACAAAGTTTCTTTTCAGTTGCAAACTCCACTCCATACATATATATGGGGAGGTACTAGCTCCAACTCGGTTTTACAGTGAAAACTGCAGGAACTTCAAACCGGCACTAGGAAACAGACTGAGAAACCAGAGTAAAAGTTTCTCCTGCAACCCGTTCCCTTTGTGCTAGATGAACGAACGTCTCTCCACATGCTCAGTTCTGAGAGATAAGTGTGTGTGAAAGCCGTCCTTCACCTAGCTTGTTGGGAACACAAAGTTTCTTTTCAGTTGCAAACTCCACTCCATACATATATATGGGGAGGTACTAGCTCCAACTCGGTTTTACAGTGAAAACTGCAGGAACTTCAAACCGGCACTAGGAAACAGACTGAGAAACCAGAGTAAAAGTTTCTCCTGCAACCCGTTCCCTTTGTGCTAGGTGAACGAACGTCTCTCCACATGCTCAGTTCTGAGAGATAAGTGTGTGTGAAAGCCGTCCTTCACCTAGCTTGTTGGGAACACAAAGTTTCTTTTCAGTTGCAAACTCCACTCCATACATATATATGGGGAGGTACTAGCTCCAACTCGGTTTTACAGTGAAAACTGCAGGAACTTCAAACCGGCACTAGGAAACAGACTGAGAAACCAGAGTAAAAGTTTCTCCTGCAACCCGTTCCCTTTGTGCTAGATGAACGAACGTCTCTCCACATGCTCAGTTCTGAGAGATAAGTGTGTGTGAAAGCCGTCCTTCACCTAGTTTGTTGGGAACACAAAGTTTCTTTTCAGTTGCAAACTCCACTCCATACATATATATGGGGAGGTAGTAGCTCCAACTCGGTTTTACAGTGAAAACTGCAGGAACTTCAAACCGGCACTAGGAAACAGACTGAGAAACCAGAGTAAAAGTTTCTCCTGCATCCCGTTCCCTTTGTGCTAGGTGAACGAACGTCTCTCCACATGCTCAGTTCTGAGAGATAAGTGTGTGTGAAAGCCGTCCTTCACCTAGCTTGTTGGGAACACAAAGTTTCTTTTCAGTTGCAAACTCCACTCCATACATATATATGGGGAGGTACTAGCTCCAACTCGGTTTTACAGTGAAAACTGCAGGAACTTCAAACCGGCACTAGGAAACAGACTGAGAAACCAGAATAAAAGTTTCTCCTGCAACCCGTTTCCTTTGTGCTAGTTGAACGAACGTCTCTCCACATGCTCAGTTCTGAGAGATAAGTGTGTGTGAAAGCCGTCCTTCACCTAGCTTGTTGGGAACACAAAGTTTCTTTTCAGTTGCAAACTCCACTCCTTACATATATATGGGGAGGTACTAGCTCCAACTCGGTTTTACAGTGAAAACTGCAGGAACTTCAAACCGGCACTAGGAAACAGACTGAGAAACCAGAATAAAAGTTTCTCCTGCAACCCGTTCCCTTTGTGCTAGATGAACGAACGTCTCTCCACATGCTCAGTTCTGAGAGATAAGTGTGTGTGAAAGCCGTCCTTCACCTAGCTTGTTGGGAACACAAAGTTTCTTTTCAGTTGCAAACCCCACTCCATACATATATATGGGGAGGTACTAGCTCCAACTCGGTTTTACAGTGAAAACTGCAGGAACTTCAAACCGGCACTAGGAAACAGACTGAGAAACCAGAGTAAAAGTTTCTCCTGCAACCCGTTCCCTTTGTGCTAGATGAACGAACGTCTCTCCACATGCTCAGTTCTGAGAGATAAGTGTGTGTGAAAGCCGTCCTTCACCTAGTTTGTTGGGAACACAAAGTTTCTTTTCAGTTGCCAACTCCACTCCATACATATATATGGGGAGGTAGTAGCTCCAACTCGGTTTTACAGTGAAAACTGCAGGAACTTCAAACCGGCACTAGGAAACAGACTGAGAAACCAGAATAAAAGTTTCTCCTGCAACCCGTTCCCTTTGTGCTAGATGAACGAACGTCTCTCCACATGCTCAGTTCTGCGAGATAAGTGTGTGTGAAAGCCGTCCTTCACCTAGCTTGTTGGGAACACAAAGTTTCTTTTCAGTTGCAAACTCCACTCCATACATATATATGGGGAGGTACTAGCTCCAACTCGGTTTTACAGTGAAAACTGCAGGAACTTCAAACCGGCACTAGGAAACAGACTGAGAAACCAGAGTAAAAGTTTCTCCTGCAACCCGTTCCCTTTGTGCTAGATGAACGAACGTCTCTCCACATGCTCAGTTCTGAGAGATAAGTGTGTGTGAAAGCCGTCCTTCACCTAGCTTGTTGGGAACACAAAGTTTCTTTTCAGTTGCAAACTCCACTCCATACATATATATGGGGAGGTACTAGCTCCAACTCGGTTTTACAGTGAAAACTGCAGGAACTTCAAACCGGCACTAGGAAACAGACTGAGAAACCAGAGTAAAAGTTTCTCCTGCAACCCGTTCCCTTTGTGCTAGGTGAACGAACGTCTCTCCACATGCTCCGTTCTGAGAGATAAGTGTGTGTGAAAGCCGTCCTTCACCTAGCTTGTTGGGAACACAAAGTTTCTTTTCAGTTGCAAACTCCACTCCATACATATATATGGGGAGGTACTAGCTCCAACTCGGTTTTACAGTGAAAACTGCAGGAACTTCAAACCGGCACTAGGAAACAGACTGAGAAACCAGAGTAAAAGTTTCTCCTGCAACCCGTTCCCTTTGTGCTAGATGAACGAACGTCTCTCCACATGCTCAGTTCTGAGAGATAAGTGTGTGTGAAAGCCGTCCTTCACCTAGCTTGTTGGGAACACAAAGTTTCTTTTCAGTTGCAAACTCCACTCCATACATATATATGGGGAGGTACTAGCTCCAACTCGGTTTTACAGTGAAAACTGCAGGAACTTCAAACCGGCACTAGGAAACAGACTGAGAAACCAGAGTAAAAGTTTCTCCTGCAACCCGTTCCCTTTGTGCTAGGTGAACGAACGTCTCTCCACATGCTCAGTTCTGAGAGATAAGTGTGTGTGAAAGCCGTCCTTCACCTAGCTTGTTGGGAACACAAAGTTTCTTTTCAGTTGCAAACTCCACTCCATACATATATATGGGGAGGTACTAGCTCCAACTCGGTTTTACAGTGAAAACTGCAGGAACTTCAAACCGGCACTAGGAAACAGACTGAGAAACCAGAGTAAAAGTTTCTCCTGCAACCCGTTCCCTTTGTGCTAGATGAACGAACGTCTCTCCACATGCTCAGTTCTGAGAGATAAGTGTGTGTGAAAGCCGTCCTTCACCTAGTTTGTTGGGAACACAAAGTTTCTTTTCAGTTGCAAACTCCACTCCATACATATATATGGGGAGGTAGTAGCTCCAACTCGGTTTTACAGTGAAAACTGCAGGAACTTCAAACCGGCACTAGGAAACAGACTGAGAAACCAGAGTAAAAGTTTCTCCTGCATCCCGTTCCCTTTGTGCTAGGTGAACGAACGTCTCTCCACATGCTCAGTTCTGAGAGATAAGTGTGTGTGAAAGCCGTCCTTCACCTAGCTTGTTGGGAACACAAAGTTTCTTTTCAGTTGCAAACTCCACTCCATACATATATATGGGGAGGTACTAGCTCCAACTCGGTTTTACAGTGAAAACTGCAGGAACTTCAAACCGGCACTAGGAAACAGACTGAGAAACCAGAATAAAAGTTTCTCCTGCAACCCGTTCCCTTTGTGCTAGTTGAACGAACGTCTCTCCACATGCTCAGTTCTGAGAGATAAGTGTGTGTGAAAGCCGTCCTTCACCTAGCTTGTTGGGAACACAAAGTTTCTTTTCAGTTGCAAACTCCACTCCTTACATATATATGGGGAGGTACTAGCTCCAACTCGGTTTTACAGTGAAAACTGCAGGAACTTCAAACCGGCACTAGGAAACAGACCGAGAAACCAGAATAAAAGTTTCTCCTGCAACCCGTTCCCTTTGTGCTAGATGAACGAACGTCTCTCCACATGCTCAGTTCTGAGAGATAAGTGTGTGTGAAAGCCGTCCTTCACCTAGCTTGTTGGGAACACAAAGTTTCTTTTCAGTTGCAAACCCCACTCCATACATATATATGGGGAGGTACTAGCTCCAACTCGGTTTTACAGTGAAAACTGCAGGAACTTCAAACCGGCACTAGGAAACAGACTGAGAAACCAGAGTAAAAGTTTCTCCTGCAACCCGTTCCCTTTGTGCTAGGTGAACGAACGTCTCTCCACATGCTCAGTTCTGAGAGATAAGTGTGTGTGAAAGCCGTCCTTCACCTAGTTTGTTGGGAACACAAAGTTTCTTTTCAGTTGCAAACTCCACTCCATACATATATATGGGGAGGTAGTAGCTCCAACTCGGTTTTACAGTGAAAACTGCAGGAACTTCAAACCGGCACTAGGAAACAGACTGAGAAACCAGAATAAAAGTTTCTCCTGCAACCCGTTCCCTTTGTGCTAGATGAACGAACGTCTCTCCACATGCTCAGTTCTGCGAGATAAGTGTGTGTGAAAGCCGTCCTTCACCTAGCTTGTTGGGAACACAAAGTTTCTTTTCAGTTGCAAACTCCACTCCATACATATATATGGGGAGGTACTAGCTCCAACTCGGTTTTACAGTGAAAACTGCAGGAACTTCAAACCGGCACTAGGAAACAGACTGAGAAACCAGAGTAAAAGTTTCTCCTGCAACCCGTTCCCTTTGTGCTAGATGAACGAACGTCTCTCCACATGCTCAGTTCTGAGAGATAAGTGTGTGTGAAAGCCGTCCTTCACCTAGCTTGTTGGGAACACAAAGTTTCTTTTAAGTTGCAAACTCCACTCCATACATATATATGGGGAGGTACTAGCTCCAACTCGGTTTTACAGTGAAAACTGCAGGAACTTCAAACCGGCACTAGGAAACAGACTGAGAAACCAGAGTAAAAGTTTCTCCTGCAACCCGTTCCCTTTGTGCTAGGTGAACGAACGTCTCTCCACATGCTCAGTTCTGAGAGATAAGTGTGTGTGAAAGCCGTCCTTCACCTAGCTTGTTGGGAACACAAAGTTTCTTTTCAGTTGCAAACTCCACTCCATACATATATATGGGGAGGTACTAGCTCCAACTCGGTTTTACAGTGAAAACTGCAGGAACTTCAAACCGGCACTAGGAAACAGACTGAGAAACCAGAGTAAAAGTTTCTCCTGCAACCCGTTCCCTTTGTGCTAGATGAACGAACGTCTCTCCACATGCTCAGTTCTGCGAGATAAGTGTGTGTGAAAGCCGTCCTTCACCTAGCTTGTTGGGAACACAAAGTTTCTTTTCAGTTGCAAACTCCACTCCATACATATATATGGGGAGGTACTAGCTCCAACTCGGTTTTACAGTGAAAACTGCAGGAACTTCAAACCGGCACTAGGAAACAGACTGAGAAACCAGAGTAAAAGTTTCTCCTGCAACCCGTTCCCTTTGTGCTAGGTGAACGAACGTCTCTCCACATGCTCAGTTCTGAGAGATAAGTGTGTGTGAAAGCCGTCCTTCAACTAGCTTGTTGGGAACACAAAGTTTCTTTTCAGTTGCAAACTCCACTCCATTCATATATAAGGGGAGGTAGTAGCTCCAACCCGGTTTTCCAGTGAAAACTGCAGGAACTTCAAACCGGCACTAGGAAACAGACTGAGAAACCAGAGTAAAAGTTTCTCCTGCAACCCGTTCCCTTTGTGCTAGGTGAACGAACGTCTCTCCACATGCTCAGTTCTGAGAGATAAGTGTGTGTGAAAGCCGTCCTTCACCTAGCTTGTTGGGAACACAAAGTTTCTTTTCAGTTGCAAACTCCACTCCATTCATATATAAGGGGAGGTAGTAGCTCCAACCCGGTTTTCCAGTGAAAACTGCAGGAACTTCAAACCGGCACTAGGAAACAGACTGAGAAACCAGAGTAAAAGTTTCTCCTGCAACCCGTTCCCTTTGTGCTAGATGAACGAACGTCTCTCCACATGCTCAGTTCTGAGAGATAAGTGTGTGTGAAAGCCGTCCTTCACCTAGCTTGTTGGGAACACAAAGTTTCTTTTCAGTTGCAAACTCCACTCCATTCATATATAAGGGGAGGTAGTAGCTCCAACCCGGTTTTCCAGTGAAAACTGCAGGAACTTCAAACCGGCACTAGGAAACAGACTGAGAAACCAGAGTAAAAGTTTCTCCTGCAACCCGTTCCCTTTGTGCTAGATGAACGAACGTCTCTCCACATGCTCAGTTCTGAGAGATAAGTGTGTGTGAAAGCCGTCCTTCACCTAGCTTGTTGGGAACACAAAGTTTCTTTTCAGTTGCAAACTCCACTCCATACATATATATGGGGAGGTACTAGCTCCAACTCGGTTTTACAGTGAAAACTGCAGGAACTTCAAACCGGCACTAGGAAACAGACTGAGAAACCCGAGTAAAAGTTTCTCCTGCAACCCGTTTCTTTGTGCTAGTTGAACGAACGTCTCTCCACATGCTCAGTTCTGAGAGATAAGTGTGTGTGAAAGCCGTCCTTCACCTAGCTTGTTGGGAACACAAAGTTTCTTTTCAGTTGCAAACCCCACTCCATACATATATATGGGGAGGTACTAGCTCCAACTCGGTTTTACAGTGAAAACTGCAGGAACTTCAAACCGGCACTAGGAAACAGACTGAGAAACCAGAATAAAAGTTTCTCCTGCAACCCGTTCCCTTTGTGCTAGATGAACGAACGTCTCTCCACATGCTCAGTTCTGAGAGATAAGTGTGTGTGAAAGCCGTCCTTCACCTAGCTTGTTGGGAACACAAAGTTTCTTTTCAGTTGCAAACTCCACTCCATACATATATATGGGGAGGTACTAGCTCCAACTCGGTTTTACAGTGAAAACTGCAGGAACTTCAAACCGGCACTAGGAAACAGACTGAGAAACCCGAGTAAAAGTTTCTCCTGCAACCCGTTTCTTTGTGCTAGTTGAACGAACGTCTCTCCACATGCTCAGTTCTGAGAGATAAGTGTGTGTGAAAGCCGTCCTTCACCTAGCTTGTTGGGAACACAAAGTTTCTTTTCAGTTGCAAACCCCACTCCATACATATATATGGGGAGGTACTAGCTCCAACTCGGTTTTACAGTGAAAACTGCAGGAACTTCAAACCGGCACTAGGAAACAGACTGAGAAACCAGAATAAAAGTTTCTCCTGCAACCCGTTCCCTTTGTGCTAGATGAACGAACGTCTCTCCACATGCTCAGTTCTGAGAGATAAGTGTGTGTGAAAGCCGTCCTTCACCTAGTTTGTTGGGAACACAAAGTTTCTTTTCAGTTGCAAACTCCACTCCATACATATATATGGGGAGGTACTAGCTCCAACTCGGTTTTACAGTGAAAACTGCAGGAACTTCAAACCGGCACTAGGAAACAGACTGAGAAACCAGAGTAAAAGTTTCTCCTGCAACCCGTTCCCTTTGTGCTAGATGAACGAACGTCTCTCCACATGCTCAGTTCTGAGAGATAAGTGTGTGTGAAAGCCGTCCTTCACCTAGCTTGTTGGGAACACAAAGTTTCTTTTCAGTTGCAAACTCCACTCCATTCATATATAAGGGGAGGTAGTAGCTCCAACCCGGTTTTACAGTGAAAACTGCAGGAACTTCAAACCGGCACTAGGAAACAGACTGAGAAACCAGAGTAAAAGTTTCTCCTGCAACCCGTTCCCTTTGTGCTAGATGAACGAACGTCTCTCCACATGCTCAGTTCTGAGAGATATGTGTGTGTGAAAGCCGTCCTTCACCTAGCTTGTTGGGAACACAAAGTTTCTTTTCAGTTGCAAACTCCACTCCATACATATATATGGGGTGGTACTAGCTCCAACTCGGTTTTACAGTGAAAACTGCTGGAACTTCAAACCGGCACTAGGAAACAGACTGAGAAACCAGAGTAAAAGTTTCTCCTGCAACCCGTTCCCTTTGTGCTAGATGAACGAACGTCTCTCCACATGCTCAGTTCTGCGAGATAAGTGTGTGTGAAAGCCGTCCTTCACCTAGCTTGTTGGGAACACAAAGTTTCTTTTCAGTTGCAAACTCCACTCCATACATATATATGGGGAGGTACTAGCTCCAACTCGGTTTTACAGTGAAAACTGCAGGAACTTCAAACCGGCACTAGGAAACAGACTGAGAAAACAGAGTAAAAGTTTCTCCTGCAACCCGTTCCCTTTGTGCTAGATGAACGAACGTCTCTCCACATGCTCAGTTCTGAGAGATAAGTGTGTGTGAAAGCCGTCCTTCACCTAGCTTGTTGGGAACACAAAGTTTCTTTTCAGTTGCAAACTCCACTCCATACATATATAAGGGGAGGTAGTAGCTCCAACCCGGTTTTACAGTGAAAACTGCAGGAACTTCAAACCGGCACTAGGAAACAGACTGAGAAACCAGAGTAAAAGTTTCTCCTGCAACCCGTTCCCTTTGTGCTAGATGAACGAACGTCTCTCCACATGCTCAGTTCTGAGAGATAAGTGTGTGTGAAAGCCGTCCTTCACCTAGCTTGTTGGGAACACAAAGTTTCTTTTCAGTTGCAAACTCCACTCCATACATATATATGGGGAGGTACTAGCTCCAACTCGGTTTTACAGTGAAAACTGCAGGAACTTCAAACCGGCACTAGGAAACAGACTGAGAAACCAGAGTAAAAGTTTCTCCTGCAACCCGTTCCCTTTGTGCTAGGTGAACGAACGTCTCTCCACATGCTCAGTTCTGAGAGATAAGTGTGTGTGAAAGCCGTCCTTCACCTAGCTTGTTGGGAACACAAAGTTTCTTTTCAGTTGCAAACTCCACTCCATACATATATATGGGGAGGTACTAGCTCCAACTCGGTTTTACAGTGAAAACTGCAGGAACTTCAAACCGGCACTAGGAAACAGACTGAGAAACCAGAGTAAAAGTTTCTCCTGCAACCCGTTCCCTTTGTGCTAGGTGAACGAACGTCTCTCCACATGCTCAGTTCTGAGAGATAAGTGTGTGTGAAAGCCGTCCTTCAACTAGCTTGTTGGGAACACAAAGTTTCTTTTCAGTTGCAAACTCCACTCCATTCATATATAAGGGGAGGTAGTAGCTCCAACCCGGTTTTCCAGTGAAAACTGCAGGAACTTCAAACCGGCACTAGGAAACAGACTGAGAAACCAGAGTAAAAGTTTCTCCTGCAACCCGTTCCCTTTGTGCTAGGTGAACGAACGTCTCTCCACATGCTCAGTTCTGAGAGATAAGTGTGTGTGAAAGCCGTCCTTCACCTAGCTTGTTGGGAACACAAAGTTTCTTTTCAGTTGCAAACTCCACTCCATACATATATATGGGGAGGCAGTAGCTCCAACCCGGTTTTCCAGTGAAAACTGCAGGAACTTCAAACCGGCACTAGGAAACAGACTGAGAAACCAGAGTAAAAGTTTCTCCTGCAACCCGTTCCCTTTGTGCTAGATGAACGAACGTCTCTCCACATGCTCAGTTCTGAGAGATAAGTGTGTGTGAAAGCCGTCCTTCACCTAGCTTGTTGGGAACACAAAGTTTCTTTTCAGTTGCAAACTTCACTCCATTCATATATAAGGGGAGGTACTAGCTCCAACTCAGTTTTACAGTGAAAACTGCAGGAACTTCAAACCGGCACTAGGAAACAGACTGAGAAACCAGAGTAAAAGTTTCTCCTGCAACCCGTTCCCTTTGTGCTAGATGAACGAACGTCTCTCCACATGCTCAGTTCTGAGAGATAAGTGTGTGTGAAAGCCGTCCTTCACCTAGCTTGTTGGGAACACAAAGTTTCTTTTCAGTTGCAAACTCCACTCCATACATATATATGGGGTGGTACTAGCTCCAACTCGGTTTTACAGTGAAAACTGCAGGAACTTCAAACCGGCACTAGGAAACAGACTGAGAAACCAGAGTAAAAGTTTCTCCTGCAACCCGTTCCCTTTGTGCTAGATGAACGAACGTCTCTCCACATGCTCAGTTCTGAGAGATAAGTGTGTGTGAAAGCCGTCCTTCACCTAGCTTGTTGGGAACACATAGTTTCTTTTCAGTTGCAAACTCCACTCCATACCTATATATGGGGAGGTACTAGCTCCAACTCGGTTTTACAGTGAAAACTGCAGGAACTTCAAACCGGCACTAGGAAACAGACTGAGAAACCAGAGTAAAAGTTTCTCCTGCAACCCGTTCCCTTTGTGCTAGGTGAACGAACGTCTCTCCACATGCTCAGTTCTGAGAGATAAGTGTGTGTGAAAGCCGTCCTTCACCTAGTTTGTTGGGAACACAAAGTTTCTTTTCAGTTGCAAACTCCACTCCATACATATATATGGGGAGGTAGTAGCTCCAACTCGGTTTTACAGTGAAAACTGCAGGAACTTCAAACCGGCACTAGGAAACAGACTGAGAAACCAGAGTAAAAGTTTCTCCTGCATCCCGTTCCCTTTGTGCTAGGTGAACGAACGTCTCTCCACATGCTCAGTTCTGAGAGATAAGTGTGTGTGAAAGCCGTCCTTCACCTAGCTTGTTGGGAACACAAAGTTTCTTTTCAGTTGCAAACTCCACTCCATACATATATATGGGGAGGTACTAGCTCCAAATCGGTTTTACAGTGAAAACTGCAGGAAATTCAAACCGGCACTAGGAAACAGACTGAGAAAACAGAGTAAAAGTTTCTCCTGCAACCCGTTCCCTTTGTGCTAGATGAACGAACGTCTCTCCACATGCTCCGTTCTGAGAGATAAGTGTGTGTGAATGCCGTCCTTCACCTAGCTTGTTGGGAACACAAAGTTTCTTTTCAGTTGCAAACTCCACTCCATACATATATATGGGGAGGTACTAGCTCCAACTCGGTTTTACAGTGAAAACTGCAGGAACTTCAAACCGGCACTAGGAAACAGACTGAGAAACCAGAGTAAAAGTTTCTCCTGCAACCCGTTCCCTTTGTGCTAGATGAACGAACGTCTCTCCACATGCTCCGTTCTGAGAGATAAGTGTGTGTGAAAGCCGTCCTTCACCTAGCTTGTTGGGAACACAAAGTTTCTTTTCAGTTGCAAACTCCACTCCATACATATATATGGGGAGGTACTAGCTCCAACTCGGTTTTACAGTGAAAACTGCAGGAACTTCAAACCGGCACTAGGAAACAGACTGAGAAACCAGAGTAAAAGTTTCTCCTGCAACCCGTTCCCTTTGTGCTAGATGAACGAACGTCTCTCCACATGCTCAGTTCTGAGAGATAAGTGTGTGTGAAAGCCGTCCTTCACCTAGTTTGTTGGGAACACAAAGTTTCTTTTCAGTTGCAAACTCCACTCCATACATATATATGGGGAGGTAGTAGCTCCAACTCGGTTTTACAGTGAAAACTGCAGGAACTTCAAACCGGCACTAGGAAACAGACTGAGAAACCAGAGTAAAAGTTTCTCCTGCATCCCGTTCCCTTTGTGCTAGGTGAACGAACGTCTCTCCACATGCTCAGTTCTGAGAGATAAGTGTGTGTGAAAGCCGTCCTTCACCTAGCTTGTTGGGAACACAAAGTTTCTTTTCAGTTGCAAACTCCACTCCATACATATATAAGGGGAGGTAGTAGCTCCAACCCGGTTTTACACTGAAAACTGCAGGAACTTCAAACCGGCACTAGGAAACAGACTGAGAAACCAGAGTAAAAGTTTCTCCTGCAACCCGTTCCCTTTGTGCTAGATGAACGAACGTCTCTCCACATGCTCAGTTCTGAGAGATAAGTGTGTGTGAAAGCCGTCCTTCACCTAGCTTGTTGGGAACACAAAGTTTCTTTTCAGTTGCAAACTCCACTCCATACATATATATGGGGAGGTACTAGCTCCAAATCGGTTTTACAGTGAAAACTGCAGGAAATTCAAACCGGCACTAGGAAACAGACTGAGAAAACAGAGTAAAAGTTTCTCCTGCAACCCGTTCCCTTTGTGCTAGATGAACGAACGTCTCTCCACATGCTCCGTTCTGAGAGATAAGTGTGTGTGAAAGCCGTCCTTCACCTAGCTTGTTGGGAACACAAAGTTTCTTTTCAGTTGCAAACTCCACTCCATACATATATATGGGGAGGTACTAGCTCCAACTCGGTTTTACAGTGAAAACTGCAGGAACTTCAAACCGGCACTAGGAAACAGACTGAGAAACCAGAGTAAAAGTTTCTCCTGCAACCCGTTCCCTTTGTGCTAGATGAACGAACGTCTCTCCACATGCTCAGTTCTGAGAGATAAGTGTGTGTGAAAGCCGTCCTTCACCTAGCTTGTTGGGAACACAAAGTTTCTTTTCAGTTGCAAACTCCACTCCATACATATATATGGGGAGGTACTAGCTCCAAATCGGTTTTACAGTGAAAACTGCAGGAAATTCAAACCGGCACTAGGAAACAGACTGAGAAAACAGAGTAAAAGTTTCTCCTGCAACCCGTTCCCTTTGTGCTAGATGAACGAACGTCTCTCCACATGCTCCGTTCTGAGAGATAAGTGTGTGTGAAAGCCGTCCTTCACCTAGCTTGTTGGGAACACAAAGTTTCTTTTCAGTTGCAAACTCCACTCCATACATATATATGGGGAGGTACTAGCTCCAACTCGGTTTTACAGTGAAAACTGCAGGAACTTCAAACCGGCACTAGGAAACAGACTGAGAAACCAGAGTAAAAGTTTCTCCTGCAACCCGTTCCCTTTGTGCTAGATGAACGAACGTCTCTCCACATGCTCAGTTCTTAGAGATAAGTGTGTGTGAAAGCCGTCCTTCACCTAGCTTGTTGGGAACACAAAGTTTCTTTTCAGTTGCAAACTCCACTCCATACATATATATGGGGAGGTAGTAGCTCCAACCCGGTTTTACACTGAAAACTGCAGGAACTTCAAACCGGCACTAGGAAACAGACTGAGAAACCAGAGTAAAAGTTTCTCCTGCAACCCGTTCCCTTTGTGCTAGATGAACGAACGTCTCTCCACATGCTCCGTTCTGAGAGATAAGTGTGTGTGAAAGCCGTCCTTCACCTAGCTTGTTGGGAACACAAAGTTTCTTTTCAGTTGCAAACTCCACTCCATACATATATAAGGGGAGGTAGTAGCTCCAACCCGGTTTTACACTGAAAACTGCAGGAACTTCAAACCGGCACTAGGAAACAGACTGAGAAACCAGAGTAAAAGTTTCTCCTGCAACCCGTTCCCTTTGTGCTAGATGAACGAACGTCTCTCCACATGCTCAGTTCTGAGAGATAAGTGTGTGTGAAAGCCGTCCTTCACCTAGCTTGTTGGGAACACAAAGTTTCTTTTCAGTTGCAAACTCCACTCCATACATATATAAGGGGAGGTAGTAGCTCCAACCCGGTTTTACACTGAAAACTGCAGGAACTTCAAACCGGCACTAGGAAACAGACTGAGAAACCAGAGTAAAAGTTTCTCCTGCAACCCGTTCCCTTTGTGCTAGATGAACGAACGTCTCTCCACATGCTCAGTTCTGAGAGATAAGTGTGTGTGAAAGCCGTCCTTCACCTAGCTTGTTGGGAACACAAAGTTTCTTTTCAGTTGCAAACTCCACTCCATACATATATAAGGGGAGGTAGTAGCTCCAACCCGGTTTTACACTGAAAACTGCAGGAACTTCAAACCGGCACTAGGAAACAGACTGAGAAACCAGAGTAAAAGTTTCTCCTGCAACCCGTTCCCTTTGTGCTAGATGAACGAACGTCTCTCCACATGCTCAGTTCTGAGAGATAAGTGTGTGTGAAAGCCGTCCTTCACCTAGCTTGTTGGGAACACAAAGTTTCTTTTCAGTTGCAAACTCCACTCCATACATATATATGGGGAGGTACTAGCTCCAAATCGGTTTTACAGTGAAAACTGCAGGAAATTCAAACCGGCACTAGGAAACAGACTGAGAAAACAGAGTAAAAGTTTCTCCTGCAACCCGTTCCCTTTGTGCTAGATGAACGAACGTCTCTCCACATGCTCCGTTCTGAGAGATAAGTGTGTGTGAAAGCCGTCCTTCACCTAGCTTGTTGGGAACACAAAGTTTCTTTTCAGTTGCAAACTCCACTCCATACATATATAAGGGGAGGTAGTAGCTCCAACCCGGTTTTACACTGAAAACTGCAGGAACTTCAAACCGGCACTAGGAAACAGACTGAGAAACCAGAGTAAAAGTTTCTCCTGCAACCCGTTCCCTTTGTGCTAGATGAACGAACGTCTCTCCACATGCTCAGTTCTGAGAGATAAGTGTGTGTGAAAGCCGTCCTTCACCTAGCTTGTTGGGAACACAAAGTTTCTTTTCAGTTGCAAACTCCACTCCATACATATATATGGGGAGGTACTAGCTCCAAATCGGTTTTACAGTGAAAACTGCAGGAAATTCAAACCGGCACTAGGAAACAGACTGAGAAAACAGAGTAAAAGTTTCTCCTGCAACCCGTTCCCTTTGTGCTAGATGAACGAACGTCTCTCCACATGCTCCGTTCTGCGAGATAAGTGTGTGTGAAAGCCGTCCTTCACCTAGCTTGTTGGGAACACAAAGTTTCTTTTCAGTTGCAAACTCCACTCCATACATATATATGGGGAGGTACTAGCTCCAACTCGGTTTTACAGTGAAAACTGCAGGAACTTCAAACCGGCACTAGGAAACAGACTGAGAAACCAGAGTAAAAGTTTCTCCTGCAACCCGTTCCCTTTGTGCTAGATGAACGAACGTCTCTCCACATGCTCAGTTCTGAGAGATAAGTGTGTGTGAAAGCCGTCCTTCACCTAGCTTGTTGGGAACACAAAGTTTCTTTTCAGTTGCAAACTCCACTCCATACATATATATGGGGAGGTACTAGCTCCAACTCGGTTTTACAGTGAAAACTGCAGGAACTTCAAACCGGCACTAGGAAACAGACTGAGAAACCAGAGTAAAAGTTTCTCCTGCAACCCGTTCCCTTTGTGCTAGATGAACGAACGTCTCTCCACATGCTCAGTTCTGAGAGATAAGTGTGTGTGAAAGCCGTCCTTCACCTAGTTTGTTGGGAACACAAAGTTTCTTTTCAGTTGCAAACTCCACTCCATACATATATATGGGGAGGTAGTAGCTCCAACTCGGTTTTACAGTGAAAACTGCAGGAACTTCAAACCGGCACTAGGAAACAGACTGAGAAACCAGAGTAAAAGTTTCTCCTGCATCCCGTTCCCTTTGTGCTAGGTGAACGAACGTCTCTCCACATGCTCAGTTCTGAGAGATAAGTGTGTGTGAAAGCCGTCCTTCACCTAGCTTGTTGGGAACACAAAGTTTCTTTTCAGTTGCAAACTCCACTCCATACATATACATGGGGAGGTACTAGCTCCAACTCGGTTTTACAGTGAAAACTGCAGGAACTTCAAACCGGCACTAGGAAACAGACTGAGAAACCAGAATAAAAGTTTCTCCTGCAACCCGTTTCCTTTGTGCTAGTTGAACGAACGTCTCTCCACATGCTCAGTTCTGAGAGATAAGTGTGTGTGAAAGCCGTCCTTCACCTAGCTTGTTGGGAACACAAAGTTTCTTTTCAGTTGCAAACCCCACTCCTTACATATATATGGGGAGGTGCTTGCTCCAACTCGGTTTTACAGTGAAAACTGCAGGAACTTCAAACCGGCACTAGGAAACAGACTGAGAAACCAGAGTAAAAGTTTCTCCTGCAACCCGTTCCCTTTGTGCTAGATGAACCAACGTCTCTCCACATGCTCAGTTCTGAGAGATAAGTGTGTGTGAAAGCCGTCCTTCACCTAGCTTGTTGGGAACACAAAGTTTCTTTTCAGTTGCAAACTCCACTCCATACATATATATGGGGAGGTACTAGCTCCAACTCGGTTTTACAGTGAAAACTGCAGGAACTTCAAACCGGCACTAGGAAACAGACTGAGAAACCAGAGTAAAAGTTTCTCCTGCAACCCGTTCCCTTTGTGCTAGGTGAACGAACGTCTCTCCACATGCTCAGTTCTGAGAGATAAGTGTGTGTGAAAGCCGTCCTTCACCTAGCTTGTTGGGAACACATAGTTTCTTTTCAGTTGCTAACTCCACTCCATACCTATATATGGGGAGGTACTAGCTCCAACTCGGTTTTACAGTGAAAACTGCAGGAACTTCAAACCGGCACTAGGAAACAGACTGAGAAACCCGAGTAAAAGTTTCTCCTGCAACCCGTTCCCTTTGTGCTAGGTGAACGAACGTCTCTCCACATGCTCAGTTCTGAGAGATAAGTGTGTGTGAAAGCCGTCCTTCACCTAGCTTGTTGGGAACACAAAGTTTCTTTTCAGTTGCAAACTCCACTCCTTACATATATATGGGGAGGTGCTTGCTCCAACACGGTTTTACAGTGAAAACTGCAGGAACTTCAAACCGGCACTAGGAAACAGACTGAGAAACCAGAGTAAAAGTTTCTCCTGCAACCCGTTCCCTTTGTGCTAGATGAACGAACGTCTCTCCACATGCTCAGTTCTGAGAGATAAGTGTGTGTGAAAGCCGTCCTTCACCTAGTTTGTTGGGAACACAAAGTTTCTTTTCAGTTGCAAACTCCACTCCATACATATATATGGGGAGGTAGTAGCTCCAACTCGGTTTTACAGTGAAAACTGCAGGAACTTCAAACCGGCACTAGGAAACAGACTGAGAAACCAGAGTAAAAGTTTCTCCTGCATCCCGTTCCCTTTGTGCTAGGTGAACGAACGTCTCTCCACATGCTCAGTTCTGAGAGATAAGTGTGTGTGAAAGCCGTCCTTCACCTAGCTTGTTGGGAACACAAAGTTTCTTTTCAGTTGCAAACTCCACTCCATACATATATATGGGGTGGTACTAGCTCCAACTCGGTTTTACAGTGAAAACTGCAGGAACTTCAAACCGGCACTAGGAAACAGACTGAGAAACCAGAGTAAAAGTTTCTCCTGCAACCCGTTCCCTTTGTGCTAGATGAACGAACGTCTCTCCACATGCTCAGTTCTGCGAGATAAGTGTGTGTGAAAGCCGTCCTTCACCTAGCTTGTTGGGAACACAAAGTTTCTTTTCAGTTGCAAACTCCACTCCATACATATATATGGGGAGGTACTAGCTCCAACTCGGTTTTACAGTGAAAACTGCAGGAACTTCAAACCGGCACTAGGAAACAGACTGAGAAACCAGAATAAAAGTTTCTCCTGCAACCCGTTCCCTTTGTGCTAGATGAACGAACGTCTCTCCACATGCTCAGTTCTGAGAGATAAGTGTGTGTGAAAGCCGTCCTTCACCTAGCTTGTTGGGAACACAAAGTTTCTTTTCAGTTGCAAACTCCACTCCATACATATATAAGGGGAGGTAGTAGCTCCAACCCGGTTTTACACTGAAAACTGCAGGAACTTCAAACCGGCACTAGGAAACAGACTGAGAAACCAGAGTAAAAGTTTCTCCTGCAACCCGTTCCCTTTGTGCTAGATGAACGAACGTCTCTCCACATGCTCAGTTCTGAGAGATAAGTGTGTGTGAAAGCCGTCCTTCACCTAGCTTGTTGGGAACACAAAGTTTCTTTTCAGTTGCAAACTCCACTCCATACATATATATGGGGAGGTACTAGCTCCAACTCTGTTTTACAGTGAAAACTGCAGGAACTTCAAACCGGCACTAGGAAACAGACTGAGAAACCAGAGTAAAAGTTTCTCCTGCAACCCGTTCCCTTTGTGCTAGGTGAACGAACGTCTCTCCACATGCTCAGTTCTGAGAGATAAGTGTGTGTGAAAGCCGTCCTTCACCTAGCTTGTTGGGAACACAAAGTTTCTTTTCAGTTGCAAACTCCACTCCATACATATATATGGGGAGGTACTAGCTCCAACTCGGTTTTACAGTGAAAACTGCAGGAACTTCAAACCGGCACTAGGAAACAGACTGAGAAACCAGAGTAAAAGTTTCTCCTGCAACCCGTTCCCTTTGTGCTAGACGAACGAACGTCTCTCCACATGCTCAGTTCTGAGAGATAAGTGTGTGAGAAAGCCGTCCTTCACCTAGTTTGTTGGGAACACAAAGTTTCTTTTCAGTTGCAAACTCCACTCCATACATATATATGGGGAGGTACTAGCTCCAACTCGGTTTTACAGTGAAAACTGCAGGAACTTCAAACCGGCACTAGGAAACAGACTGAGAAACCAGAGTAAAAGTTTCTCCTGCAACCCGTTCCCTTTGTGCTAGGTGAACGAACGTCTCTCCACATGCTCAGTTCTGAGAGATAAGTGTGTGTGAAAGCCGTCCTTCACCTAGCTTGTTGGGAACACAAAGTTTCTTTTCAGTTGCAAACTCCACTCCATACATATATATGGGGAGGTACTAGCTCCAACTCGGTTTTACAGTGAAAACTGCAGGAACTTCAAACCGGCACTAGGAAACAGACTGAGACACCAGAATAAAAGTTTCTCCTGCAACCCGTTTCCTTTGTGCTAGTTGAACGAACGTCTCTCCACATGCTCAGTTCTGAGAGATAAGTGTGTGTGAAAGCCGTCCTTCACCTAGCTTGTTGGGAACACAAAGTTTCTTTTCAGTTGCAAACCCCACTCCTTACATATATATGGGGAGGTGCTTGCTCCAACTCGGTTTTACAGTGAAAACTGCAGGAACTTCAAACCGGCACTAGGAAACAGACTGAGAAACCAGAGTAAAAGTTTCTCCTGCAACCCGTTCCCTTTGTACTAGATGAACCAACGTCTCTCCACATGCTCAGTTCTGAGAGATAAGTGTGTGTGAAAGTCGTCCTTCACCTAGCTTGTTGGGAACACAAAGTTTCTTTTCAGTTGCAAACCCCACTCCATACATATATATGGGGAGGTACTAGCTCCAACTCGGTTTTACAGTGAAAACTGCAGGAACTTCAAACCGGCACTAGGAAACAGACTGAGAAACCAGAGTAAAAGTTTCTCCTGCAACCCGTTCCCTTTGTGCTAGGTGAACGAACGTCTCTCCACATGCTCAGTTCTGAGAGATAAGTGTGTGTGAAAGCCGTCCTTCACCTAGCTTGTTGGGAACACAAAGTTTCTTTTCAGTTGCAAACTCCACTCCATACATATATATGGGGAGGTACTAGCTCCAACTCGGTTTTACAGTGAAAACTGCAGGAACTTCAAACCGGCACTAGGAAACAGACTGAGAAACCAGAGTAAAAGTTTCTCCTGCAACCCGTTCCCTTTGTGCTAGATGAACGAACGTCTCTCCACATGCTCAGTTCTGAGAGATAAGTGTGTGTGAAAGCCGTCCTTCACCTAGTTTGTTGGGAACACAAAGTTTCTTTTCAGTTGCAAACTCCACTCCATACATATATATGGGGAGGTAGTAGCTCCAACTCGGTTTTACAGTGAAAACTGCAGGAACTTCAAACCGGCACTAGGAAACAGACTGAGAAACCAGAGTAAAAGTTTCTCCTGCATCCCGTTCCCTTTGTGCTAGGTGAACGAACGTCTCTCCACATGCTCAGTTCTGAGAGGTAAGTGTGTGTGAAAGCCGTCCTTCACCTAGCTTGTTGGGAACACAAAGTTTCTTTTCAGTTGCAAACCCCACTCCATACATATATATGGGGAGGTACTAGCTCCAACTCGGTTTTACAGTGAAAACTGCAGGAACTTCAAACCGGCACTAGGAAACAGACTGAGAAACCAGAATAAAAGTTTCTCCTGCAACCCGTTTCCTTTGTGCTAGTTGAACGAACGTCTCTCCACATGCTCAGTTCTGAGAGATAAGTGTGTGTGAAAGCCGTCCTTCACCTAGCTTGTTGGGAACACAAAGTTTCTTTTCAGTTGCAAACCCCACTCCATACATATATATGGGGAGGTACTAGCTCCAACTCGGTTTTACAGTGAAAACTGCAGGAACTTCAAACCGGCACTAGGAAACAGACTGAGAAACCAGAGTAAAAGTTTCTCCTGCAACCCGTTCCCTTTGTGCTAGGTGAACGAACGTCTCTCCACATGCTCAGTTCTGAGAGATAAGTGTGTGTGAAAGCCGTCCTTCACCTAGCTTGTTGGGAACACAAAGTTTCTTTTCAGTTGCAAACTCCACTCCATACATATATATGGGGAGGTACTAGCTCCAACTCGGTTTTACAGTGAAAACTGCAGGAACTTCAAACCGGCACTAGGAAACAGACTGAGAATCCAGAGTAAAAGTTTCTCCTGCAACCCGTTCCCTTTGTGCTAGGTGAACGAACGTCTCTCCACATGCTCAGTTCTGAGAGATAAGTGTGTGTGAAAGCCGTCCTTCACCTAGCTTGTTGGGAACACAAAGTTTCTTTTCAGTTGCAAACTCCACTCCATACATATATATGGGGAGGTACTAGCTCCAACTCGGTTTTACAGTGAAAACTGCAGGAACTTCAAACCGGCACTAGGAAACAGACTGAGAAACCAGAGTAAAAATTTCTCCTGCAACCCGTTCCCTTTGTGCTAGATGAACGAACGTCTCTCCACATGCTCAGTTCTGCGAGATAAGTGTGTGTGAAAGCCGTCCTTCACCTAGCTTGTTGGGAACACAAAGTTTCTTTTCAGTTGCAAACTCCACTCCATACATATATATGGGGAGGTACTAGCTCCAACCCGGTTTTACAGTGAAAACTGCAGGAACTTCAAACCGGCACTAGGAAACAGACTGAGAAACCAGAGTAAAAGTTTCTCCTGCAACCCGTTCCCTTTGTGCTAGGTGAACGAACGTCTCTCCACATGCTCAGTTCTGAGAGATAAATGTGTGTGAAAGCCGTCCTTCACCTAGCTTGTTGGGAACACAAAGTTTCTTTTCAGTTGCAAACTCCACTCCATACATATATATGGGGAGGTAGTAGCTCCAACCCGGTTTTCCAGTGAAAACTGCAGGAACTTCAAACCGGCACTAGGAAACAGACTGAGAAACCAGAGTAAAAGTTTCTCCTGCAACCCGTTCCCTTTGTGCTAGGTGAACGAACGTCTCTCCACATGCTCAGTTCTGAGAGATAAGTGTGTGTGAAAGCCGTCCTTCACCTAGCTTGTTGGGAACACAAAGTTTCTTTTCAGTTGCAAACTCCACTCCATTCATATATAAGGGGAGGTAGTAGCTCCAACCCGGTTTTCCAGTGAAAACTGCAGGAACTTCAAACCGGCACTAGGAAACAGACTGAGAAACCAGAGTAAAAGTTTCTCCTGCAACCCGTTCCCTTTGTGCTAGATGAACGAACGTCTCTCCACATGCTCAGTTCTGAGAGATAAGTGTGTGTGAAAGCCGTCCTTCACCTAGCTTGTTGGGAACACAAAGTTTCTTTTCAGTTGCAAACTCCACTCCATTCATATATAAGGGGAGGTAGTAGCTCCAACCCGGTTTTCCAGTGAAAACTGCAGGAACTTCAAACCGGCACTAGGAAACAGACTGAGAAACCCGAGTAAAAGTTTCTCCTGCAACCCGTTTCCTTTGTGCTAGTTGAACGAACGTCTCTCCACATGCTCAGTTCTGAGAGATAAGTGTGTGTGAAAGCCGTCCTTCACCTAGCTTGTTGGGAACACAAAGTTTCTTTTCAGTTGCAAACCCCACTCCTTACATATATATGGGGAGGTGCTTGCTCCAACACGGTTTTACAGTGAAAACTGCAGGAACTTCAAACCGGCACTAGGAAACAGACTGAGAAACCAGAGTAAAAGTTTCTCCTGCAACCCGTTCCCTTTGTGCTAGATGAACGAACGTCTCTCCACATGCTCAGTTCTGAGAGATAAGTGTGTGTGAAAGCCGTCCTTCACCTAGCTTGTTGGGAACACAAAGTTTCTTTTCAGTTGCAAACTCCACTCCATTCATATATAAGGGGAGGTAGTAGCTCCAACCCGGTTTTCCAGTGAAAACTGCAGGAACTTCAAACCGGCACTAGGAAACAGACTGAGAAACCAGAGTAAAAGTTTCTCCTGCAACCCGTTCCCTTTGTGCTAGGTGAACGAACGTCTCTCCACATGCTCAGTTCTGAGAGATAAGTGTGTGTGAAAGCCGTCCTTCACCTAGCTTGTTGGGAACACAAAGTTTCTTTTCAGTTGCAAACTCCACTCCATTCATATATAAGGGGAGGTAGTAGCTCCAACCCGGTTTTCCAGTGAAAACTGCAGGAACTTCAAACCGGCACTAGGAAACAGACTGAGAAACCAGAGTAAAAGTTTCTCCTGCAACCCGTTCCCTTTGTGCTAGATGAACGAACGTCTCTCCACATGCTCAGTTCTGAGAGATAAGTGTGTGTGAAAGCCGTCCTTCACCTAGCTTGTTGGGAACACAAAGTTTCTTTTCAGTTGCAAACTCCACTCCATTCATATATAAGGGGAGGTACTAGCTCCAACTCGGTTTTACAGTGAAAACTGCAGGAACTTCAAACCGGCACTAGGAAACAGACTGAGAAACCCGAGTAAAAGTTTCTCCTGCAACCCGTTTCCTTTGTGCTAGTTGAACGAACGTCTCTCCACATGCTCAGTTCTGAGAGATAAGTGTGTGTGAAAGCCGTCCTTCACCTAGCTTGTTGGGAACACAAAGTTTCTTTTCAGTTGCAAACCCCACTCCTTACATATATATGGGGAGGTGCTTGCTCCAACACGGTTTTACAGTGAAAACTGCAGGAACTTCAAACCGGCACTAGGAAACAGACTGAGAAACCAGAGTAAAAGTTTCTCCTGCAACCCGTTCCCTTTGTGCTAGATGAACGAACGTCTCTCCACATGCTCAGTTCTGAGAGATAAGTGTGTGTGAAAGCCGTCCTTCACCTAGCTTGTTGGGAACACAAAGTTTCTTTTCAGTTGCAAACTCCACTCCATTCATATATAAGGGGAGGTAGTAGCTCCAACCCGGTTTTACAGTGAAAACTGCAGGAACTTCAAACCGGCACTAGGAAACAGACTGAGAAACCAGAGTAAAAGTTTCTCCTGCAACCCGTTCCCTTTGTGCTAGATGAACGAACGTCTCTCCACATGCTCAGTTCTGAGAGATAAGTGTGTGTGAAAGCCATCCTTCACCTAGCTTGTTGGGAACACAAAGTTTCTTTTCAGTTGCAAACCCCACTCCTTACATATATATGGGGAGGTGCTTGCTCCAACTCGGTTTTACAGTGAAAACTGCAGGAACTTCAAACCGGCACTAGGAAACAGACTGAGAAACCAGAGTAAAAGTTTCTCCTTCAACCCGTTCCCTTTGTGCTAGATGAACGAACGTCTCTCCACATGCTCAGTTCTGAGAGATAAGTGTGTGTGAAAGCCGTCCTTCACCTAGCTTGTTGGGAACACAAAGTTTCTTTTCAGTTGCAAACCCCACTCCATTCATATATAAGGGGAGGTAGTAGCTCCAACCCGGTTTTACAGTGAAAACTGCAGGAACTTCAAACCGGCACTAGGAAACAGACTGAGAAACCAGAGTAAAAGTTTCTCCTGCAACCCGTTCCCTTTGTGCTAGATGAACGAACGTCTCTCCACATGCTCAGTTCTGAGAGATAAGTGTGTGTGAAAGCCGTCCTTCACCTAGCTTGTTGGGAACACAAAGTTTCTTTTCAGTTGCAAACTCCACTCCATACATATATATGGGGAGGTAGTAGCTCCAACTCGGTTTTACAGTGAAAACTGCAGGAACTTCAAACCGGCACTAGGAAACAGACTGAGAAACCAGAGTAAAAGTTTCTCCTGCAACCCGTTCCCTTTGTGCTAGATGAACGAACGTCTCTCCACATGCTCAGTTCTGAGAGATAAGTGTGTGTGAAAGCCGTCCTTCACCTAGCTTGTTGGGAACACAAAGTTTCTTTTCAGTTGCAAACTCCACTCCATACATATATATGGGGAGGTACTAGCTCCAACTCAGTTTTACAGTGAAAACTGCAGGAACTTCAAACCGGCACTAGGAAACAGACTGAGAAACCAGAATAAAAGTTTCTCCTGCAACCCGTTCCCTTTGTGCTAGATGAACGAACGTCTCTCCACATGCTCAGTTCTGAGAGATAAGTGTGTGTGAAAGCCGTCCTTCACCTAGCTTGTTGGGAACACAAAGTTTCTTTTCAGTTGCAAACCCCACTCCATACACATATATGGGGAGGTACTAGCTCCAACTCGGTTTTACAGTGAAAACTGCAGGAACTTCAAACCGGCACTAGGAAACAGACTGAGAAACCAGAGTAAAAGTTTCTCCTGCAACCCGTTCCCTTTGTGCTAGATGAACGAACGTCTCTCCACATGCTCAGTTCTGAGAGATAAGTGTGTGTGAAAGCCGTCCTTCACCTAGCTTGTTGGGAACACAAAGTTTCTTTTCAGTTGCAAACTCCACTCCATACATATATATGGGGAGGTACTAGCTCCAACTCGGTTTTACAGTGAAAACTGCAGGAACTTCAAACCGGCACTAGGAAACAGACTGAGAAACCAGAGTAAAAGTTTCTCCTGCAACCCGTTCCCTTTGTGCTAGGTGAACGAACGTCTCTCCACATGCTCAGTTCTGAGAGATAAGTGTGTGTGAAAGCCGTCCTTCACCTAGCTTGTTGGGAACACAAAGTTTCTTTTCAGTTGCAAACTCCACTCCATACATATATATGGGGAGGTACTAGCTCCAACTCGGTTTTACAGTGAAAACTGCAGGAACTTCAAACCGGCACTAGGAAACAGACTGAGAAACCAGAGTAAAAGTTTCTCCTGCAACCCGTTCCCTTTGTGCTAGATGAACGAACGTCTCTCCACATGCTCAGTTCTGAGAGATAAGTGTGTGTGAAAGCCGTCCTTCACCTAGCTTGTTGGGAACACAAAGTTTCTTTTCAGTTGCAAACTCCACTCCATACATATATATGGGGAGGTACTAGCTCCAACTCAGTTTTACAGTGAAAACTGCAGGAACTTCAAACCGGCACTAGGAAACAGACTGAGAAACCAGAGTAAAAGTTTCTCCTGCAACCCGTTCCCTTTGTGCTAGATGAACGAACGTCTCTCCACATGCTCAATTCTGCGAGATAAGTGTGTGTGAAAGCCGTCCTTCACCTAGCTTGTTGGGAACACAAAGTTTCTTTTCAGTTGCAAACTCCACTCCATACATATATATGGGGAGGTACTAGCTCCAACTCGGTTTTACAGTGAAAACTGCAGGAACTTCAAACCGGCACTAGGAAACAGACTGAGAAACCAGAGTAAAAGTTTCTCCTGCAACCCGTTCCCTTTGTGCTAGATGAACGAACGTCTCTCCACATGCTCAGTTCTGAGAGATAAGTGTGTGTGAAAGCCGTCCTTCACCTAGCTTGTTGGGAACACAAAGTTTCTTTTCAGTTGCAAACTCCACTCCATTCATATATAAGGGGAGGTAGTAGCTCCAACCCGGTTTTCCAGTGAAAACTGCAGGAACTTCAAACCGGCACTAGGAAACAGACTGAGAAACCAGAGTAAAAGTTTCTCCTGCAACCCGTTCCCTTTGTGCTAGATGAACGAACGTCTCTCCACATGCTCAGTTCTGAGAGATAAGTGTGTGTGAAAGCCGTCCTTCACCTAGCTTGTTGGGAACACAAAGTATCTTTTCAGTTGCAAACTCCACTCCATTCATATATAAGGGGAGGTAGTAGCTCCAACCCGGTTTTCCAGTGAAAACTGCAGGAACTTCAAACCGGCACTAGGAAACAGACTGAGAAACCCGAGTAAAAGTTTCTCCTGCAACCCGTTCCCTTTGTGCTAGATGAACGAACGTCTCTCCACATGCTCAGTTCTGAGAGATAAGTGTGTGTGAAAGCCGTCCTTCACCTAGCTTGTTGGGAACACAAAGTTTCTTTTCAGTTGCAAACTCCACTCCATTCATATATAAGGGGAGGTAGTAGCTCCAACCCGGTTTTCCAGTGAAAACTGCAGGAACTTCAAACCGGCACTAGGAAACAGACTGAGAAACCCGAGTAAAAGTTTCTCCTGCAACCCGTTCCCTTTGTGCTAGATGAACGAACGTCTCTCCACATGCTCAGTTCTGAGAGATAAGTGTGTGTGAAAGCCGTCCTTCACCTAGCTTGTTGGGAACACAAAGTTTCTTTTCAGTTGCAAACTCCACTCCATTCATATATAAGGGGAGGTAGTAGCTCCAACCCGGTTTTACAGTGAAAACTGCAGGAACTTCAAACCGGCACTAGGAAACAGACTGAGAAACCAGAGTAAAAGTTTCTCCTGCAACCCGTTCCCTTTGTGCTAGATGAACGAACGTCTCTCCACATGCTCAGTTCTGAGAGATAAGTGTGTGTGAAAGCCGTCCTTCACCTAGCTTGTTGGGAACACAAAGTTTCTTTTCAGTTGCAAACTCCACTCCATACATATATATGGGGAGGTAGTAGCTCCAACTCGGTTTTACAGTGAAAACTGCAGGAACTTCAAACCGGCACTAGGAAACAGACTGAGAAACCAGAGTAAAAGTTTCTCCTGCAACCCGTTCCCTTTGTGCTAGATGAACGAACGTCTCTCCACATGCTCAGTTCTGAGAGATAAGTGTGTGTGAAAGCCGTCCTTCACCTAGCTTGTTGGGAACACAAAGTTTCTTTTCAGTTGCAAACTCCACTCCATACATATATATGGGGAGGTACTAGCTCCAACTCAGTTTTACAGTGAAAACTGCAGGAACTTCAAACCGGCACTAGGAAACAGACTGAGAAACCAGAATAAAAGTTTCTCCTGCAACCCGTTCCCTTTGTGCTAGATGAACGAACGTCTCTCCACATGCTCAGTTCTGAGAGATAAGTGTGTGTGAAAGCCGTCCTTCACCTAGCTTGTTGGGAACACAAAGTTTCTTTTCAGTTGCAAACCCCACTCCATACACATATATGGGGAGGTACTAGCTCCAACTCGGTTTTACAGTGAAAACTGCAGGAACTTCAAACCGGCACTAGGAAACAGACTGAGAAACCAGAGTAAAAGTTTCTCCTGCAACCCGTTCCCTTTGTGCTAGATGAACGAACGTCTCTCCACATGCTCAGTTCTGAGAGATAAGTGTGTGTGAAAGCCGTCCTTCACCTAGCTTGTTGGGAACACAAAGTTTCTTTTCAGTTGCAAACTCCACTCCATACATATATATGGGGAGGTACTAGCTCCAACTCGGTTTTACAGTGAAAACTGCAGGAACTTCAAACCGGCACTAGGAAACAGACTGAGAAACCAGAGTAAAAGTTTCTCCTGCAACCCGTTCCCTTTGTGCTAGGTGAACGAACGTCTCTCCACATGCTCAGTTCTGAGAGATAAGTGTGTGTGAAAGCCGTCCTTCACCTAGCTTGTTGGGAACACAAAGTTTCTTTTCAGTTGCAAACTCCACTCCATACATATATATGGGGAGGTAGTAGCTCCAACTCGGTTTTACAGTGAAAACTGCAGGAACTTCAAACCGGCACTAGGAAACAGACTGAGAAACCCGAGTAAAAGTTTCTCCTGCAACCCGTTTCCTTTGTGCTAGATGAACGAACGTCTCTCCACATGCTCAGTTCTGAGAGATAAGTGTGTGTGAAAGCCGTCCTTCACCTAGTTTCTTGGGAACACAAAGTTTCTTTTCAGTTGCAAACTCCACTCCATACATATATATGGGGAGGTACTAGCTCCAACTCGGTTTTACAGTGAAAACTGCAGGAACTTCAAACCGGCACTAGGAAACAGACTGAGAAACCAGAGTAAAAGTTTCTCCTGCAACCCGTTCCCTTTGTGCTAGATGAACGAACGTCTCTCCACATGCTCAGTTCTGAGAGATAAGTGTGTGTGAAAGCCGTCCTTCACCTAGCTTGTTGGGAACACAAAGATTTTTCAGTTGAAAACTCCACTCCATTCATATATAAGGGGAGGTAGTAGCTCCAACCCGGTTTTACAGTGAAAACTGCAGGAACTTCAAACCGGCACTAGGAAACAGACTGAGAAACCAGAGTAAAAGTTTCTCCTGCAACCCGTTCCCTTTGTGCTAGATGAACGAACGTCTCTCCACATGCTCAGTTCTGAGAGATAAGTGTGTGTGAAAGCCGTCCTTCACCTAGCTTGTTGGGAACACAAAGTTTCTTTTCAGTTGCAAACTCCACTCCATACATATATATGGGGAGGTACTAGCTCCAACTCGGTTTTACAGTGAAAACTGCAGGAACTTCAAACCGGCACTAGGAAACAGACTGAGAAACCAGAGTAAAAGTTTCTCCTGCAACCCGTTCCCTTTGTGCTAGGTGAACGAACGTCTCTCCACATGCTCAGTTCTGAGAGATAAGTGTGTGTGAAAGCCGTCCTTCACCTAGCTTGTTGGGAACACAAAGTTTCTTTTCAGTTGCAAACTCCACTCCATACATATATATGGGGAGGTACTAGCTCCAACTCGGTTTTACAGTGAAAACTGCAGGAACTTCAAACCGGCACTAGGAAACAGACTGAGAAACCCGAGTAAAAGTTTCTCCTGCAACCCGTTTCCTTTGTGCTAGATGAACGAACGTCTCTCCACATGCTCAGTTCTGAGAGATAAGTGTGTGTGAAAGCCGTCCTTCACCTAGTTTGTTGGGAACACAAAGTTTCTTTTCAGTTGCAAACTCCACTCCATACATATATATGGGGAGGTACTAGCTCCAACTCGGTTTTACAGTGAAAACTGCAGGAACTTCAAACCGGCACTAGGAAACAGACTGAGAAACCAGAGTAAAAGTTTCTCCTGCAACCCGTTCCCTTTGTGCTAGATGAACGAACGTCTCTCCACATGCTCAGTTCTGAGAGATAAGTGTGTGTGAAAGCCGTCCTTCACCTAGCTTGTTGGGAACACAAAGATTTTTCAGTTGCAAACTCCACTCCATTCATATATAAGGGGAGGTAGTAGCTCCAACCCGGTTTTACAGTGAAAACTGCAGGAACTTCAAACCGGCACTAGGAAACAGACTGAGAAACCAGAGTAAAAGTTTCTCCTGCAACCCGTTCCCTTTGTGCTAGATGAACGAACGTCTCTCCACATGCTCAGTTCTGAGAGATAAGTGTGTGTGAAAGCCGTCCTTCACCTAGCTTGTTGGGAACACAAAGTTTCTTTTCAGTTGCAAACTCCACTCCATACATATATATGGGGAGGTAGTAGCTCCAACTCGGTTTTACAGTGAAAACTGCAGGAACTTCAAACCGGCACTAGGAAACAGACTGAGAAACCAGAGTAAAAGTTTCTCCTGCATCCCGTTCCCTTTGTGCTAGGTGAACGAACGTCTCTCCACATGCTCAGTTCTGAGAGATAAGTGTGTGTGAAAGCCGTCCTTCACCTAGCTTGTTGGGAACACAAAGTTTCTTTTCAGTTGCAAACTCCACTCCATACATATATATGGGGAGGTACTAGCTCCAACTCAGTTTTACAGTGAAAACTGCAGGAACTTCAAACCGGCACTAGGAAACAGACTGAGAAACCCGAGTAAAAGTTTCTCCTGCAACCCGTTTCCTTCGTGCTAGTTGAACGAACGTCTCTCCACATGCTCTGTTCTGAGAGATAAGTGTGTGTGAAAGCCGTCCTTCACCTAGCTTGTTGGGAACACAAAGTTTCTTTTCAGTTGCAAACTCCACTCCATACACATATATGGGGAGGTACTAGCTCCAACTCGGTTTTACAGTGAAAACTGCAGGAACTTCAAACCGGCACTAGGAAACAGACTGAGAAACCAGAATAAAAGTTTCTCCTGCAACCCGTTCCCTTTGTGCTAGATGAACGAACGTCTCTCCACATGCTCAGTTCTGAGAGATAAGTGTGTGTGAAAGCCGTCCTTCACCTAGCTTGTTGGGAACACAAAGTTTCTTTTCAGTTGCAAACTCCACTCCATACATATATATGGGGAGGTTCTAGCTCCAACTCGGTGTTACAGTGAAAACTGCTGGAACTTCAAACCGGCACTAGGAAACAGACTGAGAAACCAGAATAAAAGTTTCTCCTGCAACCCGTTCCCTTTGTGCTAGGTGAACGAACGTCTCTCCACATGCTCAGTTCTGAGAGATAAGTGTGTGTGAAAGCCGTCCTTCACCTAGCTTGTTGGGAACACAAAGTTTCTTTTCAGTTGCAAACTCCACTCCATACATATATATGGGGAGGTACTAGCTCCAACTCGGTTTTACAGTGAAAACTGCAGGAACTTCAAACCGGCACTAGGAAACAGACTGAGAAACCAGAGTAAAAGTTTCTCCTGCAACCCGTTCCCTTTGTGCTAGATGAACGAACGTCTCTCCACATGCTCAGTTCTGAGAGATAAGTGTGTGTGAAAGCCGTCCTTCACCTAGCTTGTTGGGAACACAAAGTTTCTTTTCAGTTGCAAACTCCACTCCATACATATATATGGGGAGGTAGTAGCTCCAACTCGGTTTTACAGTGAAAACTGCAGGAACTTCAAACCGGCACTAGGAAACAGACTGAGAAACCAGAGTAAAAGTTTCTCCTGCATCCCGTTCCCTTTGTGCTAGGTGAACGAACGTCTCTCCACATGCTCAGTTCTGAGAGATAAGTGTGTGTGAAAGCCGTCCTTCACCTAGCTTGTTGGGAACACAAAGTTTCTTTTCAGTTGCAAACTCCACTCCATACATATATATGGGGAGGTACTAGCTCCAACTCAGTTTTACAGTGAAAACTGCAGGAACTTCAAACCGGCACTAGGAAACAGACTGAGAAACCAGAATAAAAGTTTCTCCTGCAACCCGTTTCCTTCGTGCTAGTTGAACGAACGTCTCTCCACATGCTCTGTTCTGAGAGATAAGTGTGTGTGAAAGCCGTCCTTCACCTAGCTTGTTGGGAACACAAAGTTTCTTTTCAGTTGCAAACTCCACTCCATACACATATATGGGGAGGTACTAGCTCCAACTCGGTTTTACAGTGAAAACTGCAGGAACTTAAAACCGGCACTAGGAAACAGACTGAGAAACCAGAATAAAAGTTTCTCCTGCAACCCGTTCCCTTTGTGCTAGATGAACGAACGTCTCTCCACATGCTCAGTTCTGAGAGATAAGTGTGTGTGAAAGCCGTCCTTCACCTAGCTTGTTGGGAACACAAAGTTTCTTTTCAGTTGCAAACTCCACTCCATACATATATATGGGGAGGTTCTAGCTCCAACTCGGTTTTACAGTGAAAACTGCTGGAACTTCAAACCGGCACTAGGAAACAGACTGAGAAACCAGAGTAAAAGTTTCTCCTGCAACCCGTTCCCTTTGTGCTAGGTGAACGAACGTCTCTCCACATGCTCAGTTCTGAGAGATAAGTGTGTGTGAAAGCCGTCCTTCACCTAGCTTGTTGGGAACACAAAGTTTCTTTTCAGTTGCAAACTCCACTCCATACATATATATGGGGAGGTACTAGCTCCAACTCGGTTTTACAGTGAAAACTGCAGGAACTTCAAACCGGCACTAGGAAACAGACTGAGAAACCAGAGTAAAAGTTTCTCCTGCAACCCGTTCCCTTTGTGCTAGATGAACGAACGTCTCTCCACATGCTCAGTTCTGCGAGATAAGTGTGTGTGAAAGCCGTCCTTCACCTAGCTTGTTGGGAACACAAAGTTTCTTTTCAGTTGCAAACTCCACTCCATTCATATATAAGGGGAGGTAGTAGCTCCAACCCGGTTTTCCAGTGAAAACTGCAGGAACTTCAAACCGGCACTAGGAAACAGACTGAGAAACCAGAGTAAAAGTTTCTCCTGCAACCCGTTCCCTTTGTGCTAGATGAACGAACGTCTCTCCACATGCTCAGTTCTGAGAGATAAGTGTGTGTGAAAGCCGTCCTTCACCTAGCTTGTTGGGAACACAAAGTTTCTTTTCAGTTGCAAACTCCACTCCTTACATATATATGGGGAGGTGCTTGCTCCAACACGGTTTTACAGTGAAAACTGCAGGAACTTCAAACCGGCACTAGGAAACAGACTGAGAAACCAGAGTAAAAGTTTCTCCTGCAACCCGTTTCCTTTGTGCTAGTTGAACGAACGTCTCTCCACATGCTCAGTTCTGAGAGATAAGTGTGTGTGAAAGCCGTCCTTCACCTAGCTTGTTGGGAACACAAAGTTTCTTTTCAGTTGCAAACCCCACTCCTTACATATATATGGGGAGGTGCTTGCTCCAACTCGGTTTTACAGTGAAAACTGCAGGAACTTCAAACCGGCACTAGGAAACAGACTGAGAAACCAGAGTAAAAGTTTCTCCTGCAACCCGTTCCCTTTGTGCTAGATGAACCAACGTCTCTCCACATGCTCAGTTCTGAGAGATAAGTGTGTGTGAAAGCCGTCCTTCACCTAGCTTGTTGGGAACACAAAGTTTCTTTTCAGTTGCAAACTCCACTCCATTCATATATAAGGGGAGGTAGTAGCTCCAACCCGGTTTTCCAGTGAAAACTGCAGGAACTTCAAACCGGCACTAGGAAACAGACTGAGAAACCAGAGTAAAAGTTTCTCCTGCAACCCGTTCCCTTTGTGCTAGATGAACGAACGTCTCTCCACATGCTCAGTTCTGAGAGATAAGTGTGTGTGAAAGCCGTCCTTCACCTAGCTTGTTGGGAACACAAAGTTTCTTTTCAGTTGCAAACTCCACTCCTTACATATATATGGGGAGGTGCTTGCTCCAACACGGTTTTACAGTGAAAACTGCAGGAACTTCAAACCGGCACTAGGAAACAGACTGAGAAACCAGAGTAAAAGTTTCTCCTGCAACCCGTTTCCTTTGTGCTAGTTGAACGAACGTCTCTCCACATGCTCAGTTCTGAGAGATAAGTGTGTGTGAAAGCCGTCCTTCACCTAGCTTGTTGGGAACACAAAGTTTCTTTTCAGTTGCAAACTCCACTCCATACATATATATGGGGAGGTACTAGCTCCAACTCAGTTTTACAGTGAAAACTGCAGGAACTTCAAACCGGCACTAGGAAACAGACTGAGAAACCAGAATAAAAGTTTCTCCTGCAACCCGTTTCCTTCGTGCTAGTTGAACGAACGTCTCTCCACATGCTCTGTTCTGAGAGATAAGTGTGTGTGAAAGCCGTCCTTCACCTAGCTTGTTGGGAACACAAAGTTTCTTTTCAGTTGCAAACTCCACTCCATACATATATATGGGGAGGTTCTAGCTCCAACTCGGTTTTACAGTGAAAACTGCTGGAACTTCAAACCGGCACTAGGAAACAGACTGAGAAACCAGAGTAAAAGTTTCTCCTGCAACCCGTTCCCTTTGTGCTAGGTGAACGAACGTCTCTCCACATGCTCAGTTCTGAGAGATAAGTGTGTGTGAAAGCCGTCCTTCACCTAGCTTGTTGGGAACACAAAGTTTCTTTTCAGTTGCAAACTCCACTCCATACATATATATGGGGAGGTACTAGCTCCAACTCGGTTTTACAGTGAAAACTGCAGGAACTTCAAACCGGCACTAGGAAACAGACTGAGAAACCAGAGTAAAAGTTTCTCCTGCAACCCGTTCCCTTTGTGCTAGATGAACGAACGTCTCTCCACATGCTCAGTTCTGCGAGATAAGTGTGTGTGAAAGCCGTCCTTCACCTAGCTTGTTGGGAACACAAAGTTTCTTTTCAGTTGCAAACTCCACTCCATTCATATATAAGGGGAGGTAGTAGCTCCAACCCGGTTTTCCAGTGAAAACTGCAGGAACTTCAAACCGGCACTAGGAAACAGACTGAGAAACCAGAGTAAAAGTTTCTCCTGCAACCCGTTCCCTTTGTGCTAGATGAACGAACGTCTCTCCACATGCTCAGTTCTGAGAGATAAGTGTGTGTGAAAGCCGTCCTTCACCTAGCTTGTTGGGAACACAAAGTTTCTTTTCAGTTGCAAACTCCACTCCATTCATATATAAGGGGAGGTAGTAGCTCCAACCCGGTTTTCCAGTGAAAACTGCAGGAACTTCAAACCGGCACTAGGAAACAGACTGAGAAACCAGAGTAAAAGTTTCTCCTGCAACCCGTTCCCTTTGTGCTAGATGAACGAACGTCTCTCCACATGCTCAGTTCTGAGAGATAAGTGTGTGTGAAAGCCGTCCTTCACCTAGCTTGTTGGGAACACAAAGTTTCTTTTCAGTTGCAAACTCCACTCCTTACATATATATGGGGAGGTGCTTGCTCCAACACGGTTTTACAGTGAAAACTGCAGGAACTTCAAACCGGCACTAGGAAACAGACTGAGAAACCAGAGTAAAAGTTTCTCCTGCAACCCGTTTCCTTTGTGCTAGTTGAACGAACGTCTCTCCACATGCTCAGTTCTGAGAGATAAGTGTGTGTGAAAGCCGTCCTTCACCTAGCTTGTTGGGAACACAAAGTTTCTTTTCAGTTGCAAACCCCACTCCTTACATATATATGGGGAGGTGCTTGCTCCAACTCGGTTTTACAGTGAAAACTGCAGGAACTTCAAACCGGCACTAGGAAACAGACTGAGAAACCAGAGTAAAAGTTTCTCCTGCAACCCGTTCCCTTTGTGCTAGATGAACCAACGTCTCTCCACATGCTCAGTTCTGAGAGATAAGTGTGTGTGAAAGCCGTCCTTCACCTAGCTTGTTGGGAACACAAAGTTTCTTTTCAGTTGCAAACTCCACTCCATTCATATATAAGGGGAGGTAGTAGCTCCAACCCGGTTTTCCAGTGAAAACTGCAGGAACTTCAAACCGGCACTAGGAAACAGACTGAGAAACCAGAGTAAAAGTTTCTCCTGCAACCCGTTCCCTTTGTGCTAGATGAACGAACGTCTCTCCACATGCTCAGTTCTGAGAGATAAGTGTGTGTGAAAGCCGTCCTTCACCTAGCTTGTTGGGAACACAAAGTTTCTTTTCAGTTGCAAACTCCACTCCTTACATATATATGGGGAGGTGCTTGCTCCAACACGGTTTTACAGTGAAAACTGCAGGAACTTCAAACCGGCACTAGGAAACAGACTGAGAAACCAGAGTAAAAGTTTCTCCTGCAACCCGTTTCCTTTGTGCTAGTTGAACGAACGTCTCTCCACATGCTCAGTTCTGAGAGATAAGTGTGTGTGAAAGCCGTCCTTCACCTAGCTTGTTGGGAACACAAAGTTTCTTTTCAGTTGCAAACCCCACTCCTTACATATATATGGGGAGGTGCTTGCTCCAACTCGGTTTTACAGTGAAAACTGCAGGAACTTCAAACCGGCACTAGGAAACAGACTGAGAAACCAGAGTAAAAGTTTCTCCTGCAACCCGTTCCCTTTGTGCTAGATGAACCAACGTCTCTCCACATGCTCAGTTCTGAGAGATAAGTGTGTGTGAAAGCCGTCCTTCACCTAGCTTGTTGGGAACACAAAGTTTCTTTTCAGTTGCAAACCCCACTCCATACATATATATGGGGAGGTACTAGCTCCAACTCGGTTTTACAGTGAAAACTGCAGGAACTTCAAACCGGCACTAGGAAACAGACTGAGAAACCAGAGTAAAAGTTCCTCCTGCAACCCGTTCCCTTTGTGCTAGGTGAACGAACGTCTCTCCACATGCTCAGTTCTGAGAGATAAGTGTGTGTGAAAGCCGTCCTTCACCTAGCTTGTTGGGAACACAAAGTTTCTTTTCAGTTGCAAACTCCACTCCATACATATATATGGGGAGGTACTAGCTCCAACTCGGTTTTACAGTGAAAACTGCAGGAACTTCAAACCGGCACTAGGAAACAGACTGAGAAACCAGAGTAAAAGTTTCTCCTGCAACCCGTTCCCTTTGTGCTAGGTGAACGAACGTCTCTCCACATGCTCAGTTCTGAGAGATAAGTGTGTGTGAAAGCCGTCCTTCACAAAGTTTGTTGGGAACACAAAGTTTCTTTTCAGTTGCAAACTCCACTCCATACATATATATGGGGAGGTAGTAGCTCCAACTCGGTTTTACAGTGAAAACTGCAGGAACTTCAAACCGGCACTAGGAAACAGACTGAGAAACCAGAGTAAAAGTTTCTCCTGCATCCCGTTCCCTTTGTGCTAGGTGAACGAACGTCTCTCCACATGCTCAGTTCTGAGAGGTAAGTGTGTGTGAAAGCCGTCCTTCACCTAGCTTGTTGGGAACACAAAGTTTCTTTTCAGTTGCAAACCCCACTCCATACATATATATGGGGAGGTACTAGCTCCAACTCGGTTTTACAGTGAAAACTGCAGGAACTTCAAACCGGCACTAGGAAACAGACTGAGAAACCAGAATAAAAGTTTCTCCTGCAACCCGTTTCCTTTGTGCTAGTTGAACGAACGTCTCTCCACATGCTCAGTTCTGAGAGATAAGTGTGTGTGAAAGCCGTCCTTCACCTAGCTTGTTGGGAACACAAAGTTTCTTTTCAGTTGCAAACCCCACTCCATACATATATATGGGGAGGTACTAGCTCCAACTCGGTTTTACAGTGAAAACTGCAGGAACTTCAAACCGGCACTAGGAAACAGACTGAGAAACCAGAGTAAAAGTTTCTCCTGCAACCCGTTCCCTTTGTGCTAGATGAACGAACGTCTCTCCACATGCTCAGTTCTGAGAGATAAGTGTGTGTGAAAGCCGTCCTTCACCTAGCTTGTTGGGAACACAAAGTTTCTTTTCAGTTGCAAACTCCACTCCATACATATATATGGGGAGGTACTAGCTCCAACTCGGTTTTACAGTGAAAACTGCAGGAACTTCAAACCGGCACTAGGAAACAGACTGAGAAACCAGAGTAAAAGTTTCTCCTGCAACCCGTTCCCTTTGTGCTAGGTGAACGAACGTCTCTCCACATGCTCAGTTCTGAGAGATAAGTGCGTGTGAAAGCCGTCCTTCACCTAGCTTGTTGGGAACACAAAGTTTCTTTTCAGTTGCAAACTCCACTCCATACATATATATGGGGAGGTACTAGCTCCAACTCGGTTTTACAGTGAAAACTGCAGGAACTTCAAACCGGCACTAGGAAACAGACTGAGAAACCAGAGTAAAAGTTTCTCCTGCAACCCGTTCCCTTTGTGCTAGATGAACGAACGCCTCTCCACATGCTCAGTTCTGCGAGATAAGTGTGTGTGAAAGCCGTCCTTCACCTAGCTTGTTGGGAACACAAAGTTTCTTTTCAGTTGCAAACTCCACTCCATACATATATATGGGGAGGTACTAGCTCCAACCCGGTTTTACAGTGAAAACTGCAGGAACTTCAAACCGGCACTAGGAAACAGACTGAGAAACCAGAGTAAAAGTTTCTCCTGCAACCCGTTCCCTTTGTGCTAGGTGAACGAACGTCTCTCCACATGCTCAGTTCTGAGAGATAAGTGTGTGTGAAAGCCGTCCTTCACCTAGCTTGTTGGGAACACAAAGTTTCTTTTCAGTTGCAAACTCCACTCCATACACATATATGGGGAGGTACTAGCTCCAACTCGGTTTTACAGTGAAAACTGCAGGAACTTCAAACCGGCACTAGGAAACAGACTGAGAAACCAGAATAAAAGTTTCTCCTGCAACCCGTTCCCTTTGTGCTAGATGAACGAACGTCTCTCCACATGCTCAGTTCTGAGAGATAAGTGTGTGTGAAAGCCGTCCTTCACCTAGCTTGTTGGGAACACAAAGTTTCTTTTCAGTTGCAAACTCCACTCCATACATATATATGGGGAGGTTCTAGCTCCAACTCGGTTTTACAGTGAAAACTGCTGGAACTTCAAACCGGCACTAGGAAACAGACTGAGAAACCAGAGTAAAAGTTTCTCCTGCAACCCATTCCCTTTGTGCTAGGTGAACGAACGTCTCTCCACATGCTCAGTTCTGAGAGATAAGTGTGTGTGAAAGCCGTCCTTCACCTAGCTTGTTGGGAACACAAAGTTTCTTTTCAGTTGCAAACTCCACTCCATACATATATATGGGGAGGTACTAGCTCCAACTCGGTTTTACAGTGAAAACTGCAGGAACTTCAAACCGGCACTAGGAAACAGACTGAGAAACCCGAGTAAAAGTTTCTCCTGCAACCCGTTTCCTTTGTGCTAGATGAACGAACGTCTCTCCACATGCTCAGTTCTGAGAGATAAGTGTGTGTGAAAGCCGTCCTTCACCTAGTTTGTTGGGAACACAAAGTTTCTTTTCAGTTGCAAACTCCACTCCATACATATATATGGGGAGGTACTAGCTCCAACTCGGTTTTACAGTGAAAACTGCAGGAACTTCAAACCGGCACTAGAAAACAGACTGAGAAACCAGAGTAAAAGTTTCTCCTGCAACCCGTTCCCTTTGTGCTAGATGAACGAACGTCTCTCCACATGCTCAGTTCTGAGAGATAAGTGTGTGTGAAAGCCGTCCTTCACCTAGCTTGTTGGGAACACAAAGATTTTTCAGTTGCAAACTCCACTCCATTCATATATAAGGGGAGGTAGTAGCTCCAACCCGGTTTTACAGTGAAAACTGCAGGAACTTCAAACCGGCACTAGGAAACAGACTGAGAAACCAGAGTAAAAGTTTCTCCTGCAACCCGTTCCCTTTGTGCTAGATGAACGAACGTCTCTCCACATGCTCAGTTCTGAGAGATAAGTGTGTGTGAAAGCCGTCCTTCACCTAGCTTGTTGGGAACACAAAGTTTCTTTTCAGTTGCAAACTCCACTCCATACATATATATGGGGAGGTAGTAGCTCCAACTCGGTTTTACAGTGAAAACTGCAGGAACTTCAAACCGGCACTAGGAAACAGACTGAGAAACCAGAGTAAAAGTTTCTCCTGCATCCCGTTCCCTTTGTGCTAGGTGAACGAACGTCTCTCCACATGCTCAGTTCTGAGAGATAAGTGTGTGTGAAAGCCGTCCTTCACCTAGCTTGTTGGGAACACAAAGTTTCTTTTCAGTTGCAAACTCCACTCCATACATATATATGGGGAGGTACTAGCTCCAACTCAGTTTTACAGTGAAAACTGCAGGAACTTCAAACCGGCACTAGGAAACAGACTGAGAAACCAGAATAAAAGTTTCTCCTGCAACCCGTTTCCTTCGTGCTAGTTGAACGAACGTCTCTCCACATGCTCTGTTCTGAGAGATAAGTGTGTGTGAAAGCCGTCCTTCACCTAGCTTGTTGGGAACACAAAGTTTCTTTTCAGTTGCAAACTCCACTCCATACACATATATGGGGAGGTACTAGCTCCAACTCGGTTTTACAGTGAAAACTGCAGGAACTTCAAACCGGCACTAGGAAACAGACTGAGAAACCAGAATAAAAGTTTCTCCTGCAACCCGTTCCCTTTGTGCTAGATGAACGAACGTCTCTCCACATGCTCAGTTCTGAGAGATAAGTGTGTGTGAAAGCCGTCCTTCACCTAGCTTGTTGGGAACACAAAGTTTCTTTTGAGTTGCAAACTCCACTCCATACATATATATGGGGAGGTTCTAGCTCCAACTCGGTTTTACAGTGAAAACTGCAGGAACTTCAAACCGGCACTAGGAAACAGACTGAGAAACCAGAGTAAAAGTTTCTCCTGCAACCCGTTCCCTTTGTGCTAGGTGAACGAACGTCTCTCCACATGCTCAGTTCTGAGAGATAAGTGTGTGTGAAAGCCGTCCTTCACCTAGCTTGTTGGGAACACAAAGTTTCTTTTCAGTTGCAAACTCCACTCCATACATATATATGGGGAGGTACTAGCTCCAACTCGGTTTTACAGTGAAAACTGCAGGAACTTCAAACCGGCACTAGGAAACAGACTGAGAAACCAGAGTAAAAGTTTCTCCTGCAACCCGTTCCCTTTGTGCTAGATGAACGAACGTCTCTCCACATGCTCAGTTCTGCGAGATAAGTGTGTGTGAAAGCCGTCCTTCACCTAGCTTGTTGGGAACACAAAGTTTCTTTTCAGTTGCAAACTCCACTCCATTCATATATAAGGGGAGGTAGTAGCTCCAACCCGGTTTTCCAGTGAAAACTGCAGGAACTTCAAACCGGCACTAGGAAACAGACTGAGAAACCAGAGTAAAAGTTTCTCCTGCAACCCGTTCCCTTTGTGCTAGATGAACGAACGTCTCTCCACATGCTCAGTTCTGAGAGATAAGTGTGTGTGAAAGCCGTCCTTCACCTAGCTTGTTGGGAACACAAAGTTTCTTTTCAGTTGCAAACTCCACTCCATTCATATATAAGGGGAGGTAGTAGCTCCAACCCGGTTTTACAGTGAAAACTGCAGGAACTTCAAACCGGCACTAGGAAACAGACTGAGAAACCAGAGTAAAAGTTTCTCCTGCAACCCGTTCCCTTTGTGCTAGATGAACGAACGTCTCTCCACATGCTCAGTTCTGAGAGATAAGTGTGTGTGAAAGCCGTCCTTCACCTAGCTTGTTGGGAACACAAAGTTTCTTTTCAGTTGCAAACTCCACTCCTTACATATATATGGGGAGGTGCTTGCTCCAACACGGTTTTACAGTGAAAACTGCAGGAACTTCAAACCGGCACTAGGAAACAGACTGAGAAACCAGAGTAAAAGTTTCTCCTGCAACCCGTTTCCTTTGTGCTAGTTGAACGAACGTCTCTCCACATGCTCAGTTCTGAGAGATAAGTGTGTGTGAAAGCCGTCCTTCACCTAGCTTGTTGGGAACACAAAGTTTCTTTTCAGTTGCAAACCCCACTCCTTACATATATATGGGGAGGTGCTTGCTCCAACTCGGTTTTACAGTGAAAACTGCAGGAACTTCAAACCGGCACTAGGAAACAGACTGAGAAACCAGAGTAAAAGTTTCTCCTGCAACCCGTTCCCTTTGTGCTAGATGAACCAACGTCTCTCCACATGCTCAGTTCTGAGAGATAAGTGTGTGTGAAAGCCGTCCTTCAACTAGCTTGTTGGGAACACAAAGTTTCTTTTCAGTTGCAAACTCCACTCCATTCATATATAAGGGGAGGTAGTAGCTCCAACCCGGTTTTCCAGTGAAAACTGCAGGAACTTCAAACCGGCACTAGGAAACAGACTGAGAAACCAGAGTAAAAGTTTCTCCTGCAACCCGTTCCCTTTGTGCTAGATGAACGAACGTCTCTCCACATGCTCAGTTCTGAGAGATAAGTGTGTGTGAAAGCCGTCCTTCACCTAGCTTGTTGGGAACACAAAGTTTCTTTTCAGTTGCAAACTCCACTCCTTACATATATATGGGGAGGTGCTTGCTCCAACACGGTTTTACAGTGAAAACTGCAGGAACTTCAAACCGGCACTAGGAAACAGACTGAGAAACCAGAGTAAAAGTTTCTCCTGCAACCCGTTTCGTTTGTGCTAGTTGAACGAACGTCTCTCCACATGCTCAGTTCTGAGAGATAAGTGTGTGTGAAAGCCGTCCTTCACCTAGCTTGTTGGGAACACAAAGTTTCTTTTCAGTTGCAAACTCCACTCCATACATATATATGGGGAGGTACTAGCTCCAACTCAGTTTTACAGTGAAAACTGCAGGAACTTCAAACCGGCACTAGGAAACAGACTGAGAAACCAGAATAAAAGTTTCTCCTGCAACCCGTTTCCTTCGTGCTAGTTGAACGAACGTCTCTCCACATGCTCTGTTCTGAGAGATAAGTGTGTGTGAAAGCCGTCCTTCACCTAGCTTGTTGGGAACACAAAGTTTCTTTTCAGTTGCAAACTCCACTCCATACACATATATGGGGAGGTACTAGCTCCAACTCGGTTTTACAGTGAAAACTGCAGGAACTTCAAACCGGCACTAGGAAACAGACTGAGAAACCAGAATAAAAGTTTCTCCTGCAACCCGTTCCCTTTGTGCTAGATGAACGAACGTCTCTCCACATGCTCAGTTCTGAGAGATAAGTGTGTGTGAAAGCCGTCCTTCACCTAGCTTGTTGGGAACACAAAGTTTCTTTTCAGTTGCAAACTCCACTCCATACATATATATGGGGAGGTTCTAGCTCCAACTCGGTTTTACAGTGAAAACTGCTGGAACTTCAAACCGGCACTAGGAAACAGACTGAGAAACCAGAGTAAAAGTTTCTCCTGCAACCCGTTCCCTTTGTGCTAGGTGAACGAACGTCTCTCCACATGCTCAGTTCTGAGAGATAAGTGTGTGTGAAAGCCGTCCTTCACCTAGCTTGTTGGGAACACAAAGTTTCTTTTCAGTTGCAAACTCCACTCCATACATATATATGGGGAGGTACTAGCTCCAACTCGGTTTTACAGTGAAAACTGCAGGAACTTCAAACCGGCACTAGGAAACAGACTGAGAAACCAGAGTAAAAGTTTCTCCTGCAACCCGTTCCCTTTGTGCTAGATGAACGAACGTCTCTCCACATGCTCAGTTCTGCGAGATAAGTGTGTGTGAAAGCCGTCCTTCACCTAGCTTGTTGGGAACACAAAGTTTCTTTTCAGTTGCAAACTCCACTCCATTCATATATAAGGGGAGGTAGTAGCTCCAACCCGGTTTTCCAGTGAAAACTGCAGGAACTTCAAACCGGCACTAGGAAACAGACTGAGAAACCAGAGTAAAAGTTTCTCCTGCAACCCGTTCCCTTTGTGCTAGATGAACGAACGTCTCTCCACATGCTCAGTTCTGAGAGATAAGTGTGTGTGAAAGCCGTCCTTCACCTAGCTTGTTGGGAACACAAAGTTTCTTTTCAGTTGCAAACTCCACTCCATTCATATATAAGGGGAGGTAGTAGCTCCAACCCGGTTTTCCAGTGAAAACTGCAGGAACTTCAAACCGGCACTAGGAAACAGACTGAGAAACCAGAGTAAAAGTTTCTCCTGCAACCCGTTCCCTTTGTGCTAGATGAACGAACGTCTCTCCACATGCTCAGTTCTGAGAGATAAGTGTGTGTGAAAGCCGTCCTTCACCTAGCTTGTTGGGAACACAAAGTTTCTTTTCAGTTGCAAACTCCACTCCTTACATATATATGGGGAGGTGCTTGCTCCAACACGGTTTTACAGTGAAAACTGCAGGAACTTCAAACCGGCACTAGGAAACAGACTGAGAAACCAGAGTAAAAGTTTCTCCTGCAACCCGTTTCCTTTGTGCTAGTTGAACGAACGTCTCTCCACATGCTCAGTTCTGAGAGATAAGTGTGTGTGAAAGCCGTCCTTCACCTAGCTTGTTGGGAACACAAAGTTTCTTTTCAGTTGCAAACCCCACTCCTTACATATATATGGGGAGGTGCTTGCTCCAACTCGGTTTTACAGTGAAAACTGCAGGAACTTCAAACCGGCACTAGGAAACAGACTGAGAAACCAGAGTAAAAGTTTCTCCTGCAACCCGTTCCCTTTGTGCTAGATGAACCAACGTCTCTCCACATGCTCAGTTCTGAGAGATAAGTGTGTGTGAAAGCCGTCCTTCACCTAGCTTGTTGGGAACACAAAGTTTCTTTTCAGTTGCAAACTCCACTCCATTCATATATAAGGGGAGGTAGTAGCTCCAACCCGGTTTTCCAGTGAAAACTGCAGGAACTTCAAACCGGCACTAGGAAACAGACTGAGAAACCAGAGTAAAAGTTTCTCCTGCAACCCGTTCCCTTTGTGCTAGATGAACGAACGTCTCTCCACATGCTCAGTTCTGAGAGATAAGTGTGTGTGAAAGCCGTCCTTCACCTAGCTTGTTGGGAACACAAAGTTTCTTTTCAGTTGCAAACTCCACTCCTTACATATATATGGGGAGGTGCTTGCTCCAACACGGTTTTACAGTGAAAACTGCAGGAACTTCAAACCGGCACTAGGAAACAGACTGAGAAACCAGAGTAAAAGTTTCTCCTGCAACCCGTTTCCTTTGTGCTAGTTGAACGAACGTCTCTCCACATGCTCAGTTCTGAGAGATAAGTGTGTGTGAAAGCCGTCCTTCACCTAGCTTGTTGGGAACACAAAGTTTCTTTTCAGTTGCAAACCCCACTCCTTACATATATATGGGGAGGTGCTTGCTCCAACTCGGTTTTACAGTGAAAACTGCAGGAACTTCAAACCGGCACTAGGAAACAGACTGAGAAACCAGAGTAAAAGTTTCTCCTGCAACCCGTTCCCTTTGTGCTAGATGAACGAACGTCTCTCCACATGCTCAGTTCTGAGAGATAAGTGTGTGTGAAAGCCGTCCTTCACCTAGCTTGTTGGGAACACAAAGTTTCTTTTCAGTTGCAAACTCCACTCCATACATATATAAGGGGAGGTAGTAGCTCCAACCCGGTTTTACACTGAAAACTGCAGGAACTTCAAACCGGCACTAGGAAACAGACTGAGAAACCAGAGTAAAAGTTTCTCCTGCAACCCGTTCCCTTTGTGCTAGATGAACGAACGTCTCTCCACATGCTCAGTTCTGAGAGATAAGTGTGTGTGAAAGCCGTCCTTCACCTAGCTTGTTGGGAACACAAAGTTTCTTTTCAGTTGCAAACTCCACTCCATACATATATAAGGGGAGGTAGTAGCTCCAACCCGGTTTTACACTGAAAACTGCAGGAACTTCAAACCGGCACTAGGAAACAGACTGAGAAACCAGAGTAAAAGTTTCTCCTGCAACCCGTTCCCTTTGTGCTAGATGAACGAACGTCTCTCCACATGCTCAGTTCTGAGAGATAAGTGTGTGTGAAAGCCGTCCTTCACCTAGCTTGTTGGGAACACAAAGTTTCTTTTCAGTTGCAAACTCCACTCCATACATATATATGGGGAGGTACTAGCTCCAAATCGGTTTTACAGTGAAAACTGCAGGAAATTCAAACCGGCACTAGGAAACAGACTGAGAAAACAGAGTAAAAGTTTCTCCTGCAACCCGTTCCCTTTGTGCTAGATGAACGAACGTCTCTCCACATGCTCCGTTCTGAGAGATAAGTGTGTGTGAAAGCCGTCCTTCACCTAGCTTGTTGGGAACACAAAGTTTCTTTTCAGTTGCAAACTCCACTCCATACATATATAAGGGGAGGTAGTAGCTCCAACCCGGTTTTACACTGAAAACTGCAGGAACTTCAAACCGGCACTAGGAAACAGACTGAGAAACCAGAGTAAAAGTTTCTCCTGCAACCCGTTCCCTTTGTGCTAGATGAACGAACGTCTCTCCACATGCTCAGTTCTGAGAGATAAGTGTGTGTGAAAGCCGTCCTTCACCTAGCTTGTTGGGAACACAAAGTTTCTTTTCAGTTGCAAACTCCACTCCATACATATATATGGGGAGGTACTAGCTCCAACTCGGTTTTACAGTGAAAACTGCAGGAACTTCAAACCGGCACTAGGAAACAGACTGAGAAACCAGAGTAAAAGTTTCTCCTGCAACCCGTTCCCTTTGTGCTAGATGAACGAACGTCTCTCCACATGCTCCGTTCTGAGAGATAAGTGTGTGTGAAAGCCGTCCTTCACCTAGCTTGTTGGGAACACAAAGTTTCTTTTCAGTTGCAAACTCCACTCCATACATATATATGGGGAGGTACTAGCTCCAACTCGGTTTTACAGTGAAAACTGCAGGAACTTCAAACCGGCACTAGGAAACAGACTGAGAAACCAGAGTAAAAGTTTCTCCTGCAACCCGTTCCCTTTGTGCTAGATGAACGAACGTCTCTCCACATGCTCAGTTCTGAGAGATAAGTGTGTGTGAAAGCCGTCCTTCACCTAGCTTGTTGGGAACACAAAGTTTCTTTTCAGTTGCAAACTCCACTCCATACAGATATATGGGGAGGTACTAGCTCCAACTCGGTTTTACAGTGAAAACTGCAGGAACTTCAAACCGGCACTAGGAAACAGACTGAGAAACCAGAGTAAAAGTTTCTCCTGCAACCCGTTCCCTTTGTGCTAGATGAACGAACGTCTCTCCACATGCTCAGTTCTGAGAGATAAGTGTGTGTGAAAGCCGTCCTTCACCTAGTTTGTTGGGAACACAAAGTTTCTTTTCAGTTGCAAACTCCACTCCATACATATATATGGGGAGGTAGTAGCTCCAACTCGGTTTTACAGTGAAAACTGCAGGAACTTCAAACCGGCACTAGGAAACAGACTGAGAAACCAGAGTAAAAGTTTCTCCTGCATCCCGTTCCCTTTGTGCTAGGTGAACGAACGTCTCTCCACATGCTCAGTTCTGAGAGATAAGTGTGTGTGAAAGCCGTCCTTCACCTAGCTTGTTGGGAACACAAAGTTTCTTTTCAGTTGCAAACTCCACTCCATACATATACATGGGGAGGTACTAGCTCCAACTCGGTTTTACAGTGAAAACTGCAGGAACTTCAAACCGGCACTAGGAAACAGACTGAGAAACCAGAATAAAAGTTTCTCCTGCAACCCGTTTCCTTTGTGCTAGTTGAACGAACGTCTCTCCACATGCTCAGTTCTGAGAGATAAGTGTGTGTGAAAGCCGTCCTTCACCTAGCTTGTTGGGAACACAAAGTTTCTTTTCAGTTGCAAACCCCACTCCTTACATATATATGGGGAGGTGCTTGCTCCAACTCGGTTTTACAGTGAAAACTGCAGGAACTTCAAACCGGCACTAGGAAACAGACTGAGAAACCAGAGTAAAAGTTTCTCCTGCAACCCGTTCCCTTTGTGCTAGATGAACCAACGTCTCTCCACATGCTCAGTTCTGAGAGATAAGTGTGTGTGAAAGCCGTCCTTCACCTAGCTTGTTGGGAACACAAAGTTTCTTTTCAGTTGCAAACTCCACTCCATACATATATATGGGGAGGTACTAGCTCCAACTCGGTTTTACAGTGAAAACTGCAGGAACTTCAAACCGGCACTAGGAAACAGACTGAGAAACCAGAGTAAAAGTTTCTCCTGCAACCCGTTCCCTTTGTGCTAGGTGAACGAACGTCTCTCCACATGCTCAGTTCTGAGAGATAAGTGTGTGTGAAAGCCGTCCTTCACCTAGCTTGTTGGGAACACATAGTTTCTTTTCAGTTGCTAACTCCACTCCATACCTATATATGGGGAGGTACTAGCTCCAACTCGGTTTTACAGTGAAAACTGCAGGAACTTCAAACCGGCACTAGGAAACAGACTGAGAAACCCGAGTAAAAGTTTCTCCTGCAACCCGTTCCCTTTGTGCTAGTTGAACGAACGTCTCTCCACATGCTCAGTTCTGAGAGATAAGTGTGTGTGAAAGCCGTCCTTCACCTAGCTTGTTGGGAACACAAAGTTTCTTTTCAGTTGCAAACTCCACTCCTTACATATATATGGGGAGGTGCTTGCTCCAACACGGTTTTACAGTGAAAACTGCAGGAACTTCAAACCGGCACTAGGAAACAGACTGAGAAACCAGAGTAAAAGTTTCTCCTGCAACCCGTTCCCTTTGTGCTAGATGAACGAACGTCTCTCCACATGCTCAGTTCTGAGAGATAAGTGTGTGTGAAAGCCGTCCTTCACCTAGTTTGTTGGGAACACAAAGTTTCTTTTCAGTTGCAAACTCCACTCCATACATATATATGGGGAGGTAGTAGCTCCAACTCGGTTTTACAGTGAAAACTGCAGGAACTTCAAACCGGCACTAGGAAACAGACTGAGAAACCAGAGTAAAAGTTTCTCCTGCATCCCGTTCCCTTTGTGCTAGGTGAACGAACGTCTCTCCACATGCTCAGTTCTGAGAGATAAGTGTGTGTGAAAGCCGTCCTTCACCTAGCTTGTTGGGAACACAAAGTTTCTTTTCAGTTGCAAACTCCACTCCATACATATATATGGGGTGGTACTAGCTCCAACTCGGTTTTACAGTGAAAACTGCAGGAACTTCAAACCGGCACTAGGAAACAGACTGAGAAACCAGAGTAAAAGTTTCTCCTGCAACCCGTTCCCTTTGTGCTAGATGAACGAACGTCTCTCCACATGCTCAGTTCTGCGAGATAAGTGTGTGTGAAAGCCGTCCTTCACCTAGCTTGTTGGGAACACAAAGTTTCTTTTCAGTTGCAAACTCCACTCCATACATATATATGGGGAGGTACTAGCTCCAACTCGGTTTTACAGTGAAAACTGCAGGAACTTCAAACCGGCACTAGGAAACAGACTGAGAAACCAGAATAAAAGTTTCTCCTGCAACCCGTTCCCTTTGTGCTAGATGAACGAACGTCTCTCCACATGCTCAGTTCTGAGAGATAAGTGTGTGTGAAAGCCGTCCTTCACCTAGCTTGTTGGGAACACAAAGTTTCTTTTCAGTTGCAAACTCCACTCCATACATATATAAGGGGAGGTAGTAGCTCCAACCCGGTTTTACACTGAAAACTGCAGGAACTTCAAACCGGCACTAGGAAACAGACTGAGAAACCAGAGTAAAAGTTTCTCCTGCAACCCGTTCCCTTTGTGCTAGATGAACGAACGTCTCTCCACATGCTCAGTTCTGAGAGATAAGTGTGTGTGAAAGCCGTCCTTCACCTAGCTTGTTGGGAACACAAAGTTTCTTTTCAGTTGCAAACTCCACTCCATACATATATATGGGGAGGTACTAGCTCCAACTCTGTTTTACAGTGAAAACTGCAGGAACTTCAAACCGGCACTAGGAAACAGACTGAGAAACCAGAGTAAAAGTTTCTCCTGCAACCCGTTCCCTTTGTGCTAGGTGAACGAACGTCTCTCCACATGCTCAGTTCTGAGAGATAAGTGTGTGTGAAAGCCGTCCTTCACCTAGCTTGTTGGGAACACAAAGTTTCTTTTCAGTTGCAAACTCCACTCCATACATATATATGGGGAGGTACTAGGTCCAACTCGGTTTTACAGTGAAAACTGCAGGAACTTCAAACCGGCACTAGGAAACAGACTGAGAAACCAGAGTAAAAGTTTCTCCTGCAACCCGTTCCCTTTGTGCTAGACGAACGAACGTCTCTCCACATGCTCAGTTCTGAGAGATAAGTGTGTGAGAAAGCCGTCCTTCACCTAGTTTGTTGGGAACACAAAGTTTCTTTTCAGTTGCAAACTCCACTCCATACATATATATGGGGAGGTACTAGCTCCAACTCGGTTTTACAGTGAAAACTGCAGGAACTTCAAACCGGCACTAGGAAACAGACTGAGAAACCAGAGTAAAAGTTTCTCCTGCAACCCGTTCCCTTTGTGCTAGGTGAACGAACGTCTCTCCACATGCTCAGTTCTGAGAGATAAGTGTGTGTGAAAGCCGTCCTTCACCTAGCTTGTTGGGAACACAAAGTTTCTTTTCAGTTGCAAACTCCACTCCATACATATATATGGGGAGGCAGTAGCTCCAACCCGGTTTTACAGTGAAAACTGCAGGAACTTCAAACCGGCACTAGGAAACAGACTGAGAAACCAGAGTAAAAGTTTCTCCTGCAACCCGTTCCCTTTGTGCTAGATGAACGAACGTCTCTCCACATGCTCAGTTCTGAGAGATAAGTGTGTGTGAAAGCCGTCCTTCACCTAGCTTGTTGGGAACACAAAGTTTCTTTTCAGTTGCAAACTCCACTCCATACATATATATGGGGAGGTACTAGCTCCAACTCGGTTTTACATTGAAAACTGCAGGAACTTCAAACTGGCACTAGGAAACAGACTGAGACACCAGAATAAAAGTTTCTCCTGCAACCCGTTTCCTTTGTGCTAGTTGAACGAACGTCTCTCCACATGCTCAGTTCTGAGAGATAAGTGTGTGTGAAAGCCGTCCTTCACCTAGCTTGTTGGGAACACAAAGTTTCTTTTCAGTTGCAAACCCCACTCCTTACATATATATGGGGAGGTGCTTGCTCCAACTCGGTTTTACAGTGAAAACTGCAGGAACTTCAAACCGGCACTAGGAAACAGACTGAGAAACCAGAGTAAAAGTTTCTCCTGCAACCCGTTCCCTTTGTACTAGATGAACCAACGTCTCTCCACATGCTCAGTTCTGAGAGATAAGTGTGTGTGAAAGCCGTCCTTCACCTAGCTTGTTGGGAACACAAAGTTTCTTTTCAGTTGCAAACCCCACTCCATACATATATATGGGGAGGTACTAGCTCCAACTCGGTTTTACAGTGAAAACTGCAGGAACTTCAAACCGGCACTAGGAAACAGACTGAGAAACCAGAGTAAAAGTTTCTCCTGCAACCCGTTCCCTTTGTGCTAGGTGAACGAACGTCTCTCCACATGCTCAGTTCTGAGAGATAAGTGTGTGTGAAAGCCGTCCTTCACCTAGCTTGTTGGGAACACAAAGTTTCTTTTCAGTTGCAAACTCCACTCCATACATATATATGGGGAGGTACTAGCTCCAACTCGGTTTTACAGTGAAAACTGCAGGAACTTCAAACCGGCACTAGGAAACAGACTGAGAAACCAGAGTAAAAGTTTCTCCTGCAACCCGTTCCCTTTGTGCTAGATGAACGAACGTCTCTCCACATGCTCAGTTCTGAGAGATAAGTGTGTGTGAAAGCCGTCCTTCACCTAGTTTGTTGGGAACACAAAGTTTCTTTTCAGTTGCAAACTCCACTCCATACATATATATGGGGAGGTAGTAGCTCCAACTCGGTTTTACAGTGAAAACTGCAGGAACTTCAAACCGGCACTAGGAAACAGACTGAGAAACCAGAGTAAAAGTTTCTCCTGCATCCCGTTCCCTTTGTGCTAGGTGAACGAACGTCTCTCCACATGCTCAGTTCTGAGAGGTAAGTGTGTGTGTAAGCCGTCCTTCACCTAGCTTGTTGGGAACACAAAGTTTCTTTTCAGTTGCAAACCCCACTCCATACATATATATGGGGAGGTACTAGCTCCAACTCGGTTTTACAGTGAAAACTGCAGGAACTTCAAACCGGCACTAGGAAACAGACTGAGAAACCAGAATAAAAGTTTCTCCTGCAACCCGTTTCCTTTGTGCTAGTTGAACGAACATCTCTCCACATGCTCAGTTCTGAGAGATAAGTGTGTGTGAAAGCCGTCCTTCACCTAGCTTGTTGGGAACACAAAGTTTCTTTTCAGTTGCAAACCCCACTCCATACATATATATGGGGAGGTACTAGCTCCAACTCGGTTTTACAGTGAAAACTGCAGGAACTTCAAACCGGCACTAGGAAACAGACTGAGAAACCAGAGTAAAAGTTTCTCCTGCAACCCGTTCCCTTTGTGCTAGATGAACGAACGTCTCTCCACATGCTCAGTTCTGAGAGATAAGTGTGTGTGAAAGCCGTCCTTCACCTAGCTTGTTGGGAACACAAAGTTTCTTTTCAGTTGCAAACTCCACTCCATACATATATATGGGGAGGTAGTAGCTCCAACCCGGTTTTACAGTGAAAACTGCAGGAACTTCAAACCGGCACTAGGAAACAGACTGAGAATCCAGAGTAAAAGTTTCTCCTGCAACCCGTTCCCTTTGTGCTAGGTGAATGAACGTCTCTCCACATGCTCAGTTCTGAGAGATAAGTGTGTGTGAAAGCCGTCCTTCACCTAGCTTGTTGGGAACACAAAGTTTCTTTTCAGTTGCAAACTCCACTCCATACATATATATGGGGAGGTACTAGCTCCAACTCGGTTTTACAGTGAAAACTGCAGGAACTTCAAACCGGCACTAGGAAACAGACTGAGAAACCAGAGTAAAAATTTCTCCTGCAACCCGTTCCCTTTGTGCTAGATGAACGAACGTCTCTCCACATGCTCAGTTCTGCGAGATAAGTGTGTGTGAAAGCCGTCCTTCACCTAGCTTGTTGGGAACACAAAGTTTCTTTTCAGTTGCAAACTCCACTCCATACATATATATGGGGAGGTACTAGCTCCAACCCGGTTTTACAGTGAAAACTGCAGGAACTTCAAACCGGCACTAGGAAACAGACTGAGAAACCAGAGTAAAAGTTTCTCCTGCATCCCGTTCCCTTTGTGCTAGGTGAACGAACGTCTCTCCACATGCTCAGTTCTGAGAGATAAATGTGTGTGAAAGCCGTCCTTCACCTAGCTTGTTGGGAACACAAAGTTTCTTTTCAGTTGCAAACTCCACTCCATACATATATATGGGGAGGTAGTAGCTCCAACCCGGTTTTCCAGTGAAAACTGCAGGAACTTCAAACCGGCACTAGGAAACAGACTGAGAAACCAGAGTAAAAGTTTCTCCTGCAACCCGTTCCCTTTGTGCTAGGTGAACGAACGTCTCTCCACATGCTCAGTTCTGAGAGATAAGTGTGTGTGAAAGCCGTCCTTCACCTAGCTTGTTGGGAACACAAAGTTTCTTTTCAGTTGCAAACTCCACTCCATTCATATATAAGGGGAGGTAGTAGCTCCAACCCGGTTTTCCAGTGAAAACTGCAGGAACTTCAAACCGGCACTAGGAAACAGACTGAGAAACCAGAGTAAAAGTTTCTCCTGCAACCCGTTCCCTTTGTGCTAGATGAACGAACGTCTCTCCACATGCTCAGTTCTGAGAGATAAGTGTGTGTGAAAGCCGTCCTTCACCTAGCTTGTTGGGAACACAAAGTTTCTTTTCAGTTGCAAACTCCACTCCATTCATATATAAGGGGAGGTACTAGCTCCAACTCGGTTTTACAGTGAAAACTGCAGGAACTTCAAACCGGCACTAGGAAAAAGACTGAGAAACCCGAGTAAAAGTTTCTCCTGCAACCCGTTTCCTTTGTGCTAGTTGAACGAACGTCTCTCCACATGCTCAGTTCTGAGAGATAAGTGTGTGTGAAAGCCGTCCTTCACCTAGCTTGTTGGGAACACAAAGTTTCTTTTCAGTTGCAAACCCCACTCCTTACATATATATGGGGAGGTGCTTGCTCCAACACGGTTTTACAGTGAAAACTGCAGGAACTTCAAACCGGCACTAGGAAACAGACTGAGAAACCAGAGTAAAAGTTTCTCCTGCAACCCGTTCCCTTTGTGCTAGATGAACGAACGTCTCTCCACATGCTCAGTTCTGAGAGATAAGTGTGTGTGAAAGCCGTCCTTCACCTAGCTTGTTGGGAACACAAAGTTTCTTTTCAGTTGCAAACTCCACTCCATTCATATATAAGGGGAGGTAGTAGCTCCAACCCGGTTTTCCAGTGAAAACTGCAGGAACTTCAAACCGGCACTAGGAAACAGACTGAGAAACCAGAGTAAAAGTTTCTCCTGCAACCCGTTCCCTTTGTGCTAGGTGAACGAACGTCTCTCCACATGCTCAGTTCTGAGAGATAAGTGTGTGTGAAAGCCGTCCTTCACCTAGCTTGTTGGGAACACAAAGTTTCTTTTCAGTTGCAAACTCCACTCCATTCATATATAAGGGGAGGTAGTAGCTCCAACCCGGTTTTCCAGTGAAAACTGCAGGAACTTCAAACCGGCACTAGGAAACAGACTGAGAAACCAGAGTAAAAGTTTCTCCTGCAACCCGTTCCCTTTGTGCTAGATGAACGAACGTCTCTCCACATGCTCAGTTCTGAGAGATAAGTGTGTGTGAAAGCCGTCCTTCACCTAGCTTGTTGGGAACACAAAGTTTCTTTTCAGTTGCAAACTCCACTCCATTTATATATAAGGGGAGGTACTAGCTCCAACTCGGTTTTACAGTGAAAACTGCAGGAACTTCAAACCGGCACTAGGAAACAGACTGAGAAACCCGAGTAAAAGTTTCTCCTGCAACCCGTTTCCTTTGTGCTAGTTGAACGAACGTCTCTCCACATGCTCAGTTCTGAGAGATAAGTGTGTGTGAAAGCCGTCCTTCACCTAGCTTGTTGGGAACACAAAGTTTCTTTTCAGTTGCAAACCCCACTCCTTACATATATATGGGGAGGTGCTTGCTCCAACACGGTTTTACAGTGAAAACTGCAGGAACTTCAAACCGGCACTAGGAAACAGACTGAGAAACCAGAGTAAAAGTTTCTCCTGCAACCCGTTCCCTTTGTGCTAGATGAACGAACGTCTCTCCACATGCTCAGTTCTGAGAGATAAGTGTGTGTGAAAGCCGTCCTTCACCTAGCTTGTTGGGAACACAAAGTTTCTTTTCAGTTGCAAACTCCACTCCATTCATATATAAGGGGAGGTAGTAGCTCCAACCCGGTTTTACAGTGAAAACTGCAGGAACTTCAAACCGGCACTAGGAAACAGACTGAGAAACCAGAGTAAAAGTTTCTCCTGCAACCCGTTCCCTTTGTGCTAGATGAACGAACGTCTCTCCACATGCTCAGTTCTGAGAGATAAGTGTGTGTGAAAGCCGTCCTTCACCTAGCTTGTTGGGAACACAAAGTTTCTTTTCAGTTGCAAACCCCACTCCTTACATATATATGGGGAGGTGCTTGCTCCAACTCGGTTTTACAGTGAAAACTGCAGGAACTTCAAACCGGCACTAGGAAACAGACTGAGAAACCAGAGTAAAAGTTTCTCCTGCAACCCGTTCCCTTTGTGCTAGATGAACGAACGTCTCTCCACATGCTCAGTTCTGAGAGATAAGTGTGTGTGAAAGCCGTCCTTCACCTAGCTTGTTGGGAACACAAAGTTTCTTTTCAGTTGCAAACCCCACTCCATTCATATATAAGGGGAGGTAGTAGCTCCAACCCGGTTTTACAGTGAAAACTGCAGGAACTTCAAACCGGCACTAGGAAACAGACTGAGAAACCAGAGTAAAAGTTTCTCCTGCAACCCGTTCCCTTTGTGCTAGATGAACGAACGTCTCTCCACATGCTCAGTTCTGAGAGATAAGTGTGTGTGAAAGCCGTCCTTCACCTAGCTTGTTGGGAACACAAAGTTTCTTTTCAGTTGCAAACTCCACTCCATACATATATATGGGGAGGTAGTAGCTCCAACTCGGTTTTACAGTGAAAACTGCAGGAACTTCAAACCGGCACTAGGAAACAGACTGAGAAACCAGAGTAAAAGTTTCTCCTGCAACCCGTTCCCTTTGTGCTAGATGAACGAACGTCTCTCCACATGCTCAGTTCTGAGAGATAAGTGTGTGTGAAAGCCGTCCTTCACCTAGCTTGTTGGGAACACAAAGTTTCTTTTCAGTTGCAAACTCCACTCCATACATATATATGGGGAGGTACTAGCTCCAACTCAGTTTTACAGTGAAAACTGCAGGAACTTCAAACCGGCACTAGGAAACAGACTGAGAAACCAGAATAAAAGTTTCTCCTGCAACCCGTTCCCTTTGTGCTAGATGAACGAACGTCTCTCCACATGCTCAGTTCTGAGAGATAAGTGTGTGTGAAAGCCGTCCTTCACCTAGCTTGTTGGGAACACAAAGTTTCTTTTCAGTTGCAAACCCCACTCCATACACATATATGGGGAGGTACTAGCTCCAACTCGGTTTTACAGTGAAAACTGCAGGAACTTCAAACCGGCACTAGGAAACAGACTGAGAAACCAGAGTAAAAGTTTCTCCTGCAACCCGTTCCCTTTGTGCTAGATGAACGAACGTCTCTCCACATGCTCAGTTCTGAGAGATAAGTGTGTGTGAAAGCCGTCCTTCACCTAGCTTGTTGGGAACACAAAGTTTCTTTTCAGTTGCAAACTCCACTCCATACATATATATGGGGAGGTACTAGCTCCAACTCGGTTTTACAGTGAAAACTGCAGGAACTTCAAACCGGCACTAGGAAACAGACTGAGAAACCAGAGTAAAAGTTTCTCCTGCAACCCGTTCCCTTTGTGCTAGGTGAACGAACGTCTCTCCACATGCTCAGTTCTGAGAGATAAGTGTGTGTGAAAGCCGTCCTTCACCTAGCTTGTTGGGAACACAAAGTTTCTTTTCAGTTGCAAACTCCACTCCATACATATATATGGGGAGGTACTAGCTCCAACTCAGTTTTACAGTGAAAACTGCAGGAACTTCAAACCGGCACTAGGAAACAGACTGAGAAACCAGAGTAAAAGTTTCTCCTGCAACCCGTTCCCTTTGTGCTAGATGAACGAACGTCTCTCCACATGCTCAGTTCTGAGAGATAAGTGTGTGTGAAAGCCGTCCTTCACCTAGCTTGTTGGGAACACAAAGTTTCTTTTCAGTTGCAAACTCCACTCCATACATATATATGGGGAGGTACTAGCTCCAACTCGGTTTTACAGTGAAAACTGCAGGAACTTCAAACCGGCACTAGGAAACAGACTGAGAAACCAGAGTAAAAGTTTCTCCTGCAACCCGTTCCCTTTGTGCTAGATGAACGAACGTCTCTCCACATGCTCAATTCTGCGAGATAAGTGTGTGTGAAAGCCGTCCTTCACCTAGCTTGTTGGGAACACAAAGTTTCTTTTCAGTTGCAAACTCCACTCCATACATATATATGGGGAGGTACTAGCTCCAACTCGGTTTTACAGTGAAAACTGCAGGAACTTCAAACCGGCACTAGGAAACAGACTGAGAAACCAGAGTAAAAGTTTCTCCTGCAACCCGTTCCCTTTGTGCTAGGTGAACGAACGTCTCTCCACATGCTCAGTTCTGAGAGATAAGTGTGTGTGAAAGCCGTCCTTCACCTAGCTTGTTGGGAACACAAAGTTTCTTTTCAGTTGCAAACTCCACTCCATTCATATATAAGGGGAGGTAGTAGCTCCAACCCGGTTTTCCAGTGAAAACTGCAGGAACTTCAAACCGGCACTAGGAAACAGACTGAGAAACCAGAGTAAAAGTTTCTCCTGCAACCCGTTCCCTTTGTGCTAGATGAACGAACGTCTCTCCACATGCTCAGTTCTGAGAGATAAGTGTGTGTGAAAGCCGTCCTTCACCTAGCTTGTTGGGAACACAAAGTTTCTTTTCAGTTGCAAACTCCACTCCATTCATATATAAGGGGAGGTAGTAGCTCCAACCCGGTTTTCCAGTGAAAACTGCAGGAACTTCAAACCGGCACTAGGAAACAGACTGAGAAACCCGAGTAAAAGTTTCTCCTGCAACCCGTTCCCTTTGTGCTAGATGAACGAACGTCTCTCCACATGCTCAGTTCTGAGAGATAAGTGTGTGTGAAAGCCGTCCTTCACCTAGCTTGTTGGGAACACAAAGTTTCTTTTCAGTTGCAAACTCCACTCCATTCATATATAAGGGGAGGTAGTAGCTCCAACCCGGTTTTCCAGTGAAAACTGCAGGAACTTCAAACCGGCACTAGGAAACAGACTGAGAAACCCGAGTAAAAGTTTCTCCTGCAACCCGTTCCCTTTGTGCTAGATGAACGAACGTCTCTCCACATGCTCAGTTCTGAGAGATAAGTGTGTGTGAAAGCCGTCCTTCACCTAGCTTGTTGGGAACACAAAGTTTCTTTTCAGTTGCAAACTCCACTCCATTCATATATAAGGGGAGGTAGTAGCTCCAACCCGGTTTTACAGTGAAAACTGCAGGAACTTCAAACCGGCACTAGGAAACAGACTGAGAAACCAGAGTAAAAGTTTCTCCTGCAACCCGTTCCCTTTGTGCTAGATGAACGAACGTCTCTCCACATGCTCAGTTCTGAGAGATAAGTGTGTGTGAAAGCCGTCCTTCACCTAGCTTGTTGGGAACACAAAGTTTCTTTTCAGTTGCAAACTCCACTCCATACATATATATGGGGAGGTAGTAGCTCCAACTCGGTTTTACAGTGAAAACTGCAGGAACTTCAAACCGGCACTAGGAAACAGACTGAGAAACCAGAGTAAAAGTTTCTCCTGCAACCCGTTCCCTTTGTGCTAGATGAACGAACGTCTCTCCACATGCTCAGTTCTGAGAGATAAGTGTGTGTGAAAGCCGTCCTTCACCTAGCTTGTTGGGAACACAAAGTTTCTTTTCAGTTGCAAACTCCACTCCATACATATATATGGGGAGGTACTAGCTCCAACTCAGTTTTACAGTGAAAACTGCAGGAACTTCAAACCGGCACTAGGAAACAGACTGAGAAACCAGAATAAAAGTTTCTCCTGCAACCCGTTCCCTTTGTGCTAGATGAACGAACGTCTCTCCACATGCTCAGTTCTGAGAGATAAGTGTGTGTGAAAGCCGTCCTTCACCTAGCTTGTTGGGAACACAAAGTTTCTTTTCAGTTGCAAACCCCACTCCATACACATATATGGGGAGGTACTAGCTCCAACTCGGTTTTACAGTGAAAACTGCAGGAACTTCAAACCGGCACTAGGAAACAGACTGAGAAACCAGAGTAAAAGTTTCTCCTGCAACCCGTTCCCTTTGTGCTAGATGAACGAACGTCTCTCCACATGCTCAGTTCTGAGAGATAAGTGTGTGTGAAAGCCGTCCTTCACCTAGCTTGTTGGGAACACAAAGTTTCTTTTCAGTTGCAAACTCCACTCCATACATATATATGGGGAGGTACTAGCTCCAACTCGGTTTTACAGTGAAAACTGCAGGAACTTCAAACCGGCACTAGGAAACAGACTGAGAAACCAGAGTAAAAGTTTCTCCTGCAACCCGTTCCCTTTGTGCTAGGTGAACGAACGTCTCTCCACATGCTCAGTTCTGAGAGATAAGTGTGTGTGAAAGCCGTCCTTCACCTAGCTTGTTGGGAACACAAAGTTTCTTTTCAGTTGCAAACTCCACTCCATACATATATATGGGGAGGTAGTAGCTCCAACTCGGTTTTACAGTGAAAACTGCAGGAACTTCAAACCGGCACTAGGAAACAGACTGAGAAACCCGAGTAAAAGTTTCTCCTGCAACCCGTTTCCTTTGTGCTAGATGAACGAACGTCTCTCCACATGCTCAGTTCTGAGAGATAAGTGTGTGTGAAAGCCGTCCTTCACCTAGTTTGTTGGGAACACAAAGTTTCTTTTCAGTTGCAAACTCCACTCCATACATATATATGGGGAGGTACTAGCTCCAACTCGGTTTTACAGTGAAAACTGCAGGAACTTCAAACCGGCACTAGGAAACAGACTGAGAAACCAGAGTAAAAGTTTCTCCTGCAACCCGTTCCCTTTGTGCTAGATGAACGAACGTCTCTCCACATGCTCAGTTCTGAGAGATAAGTGTGTGTGAAAGCCGTCCTTCACCTAGCTTGTTGGGAACACAAAGATTTTTCAGTTGCAAACTCCACTCCATTCATATATAAGGGGAGGTAGTAGCTCCAACCCGGTTTTCCAGTGAAAACTGCAGGAACTTCAAACCGGCACTAGGAAACAGACTGAGAAACCAGAGTAAAAGTTTCTCCTGCAACCCGTTCCCTTTGTGCTAGATGAACGAACGTCTCTCCACATGCTCAGTTCTGAGAGATAAGTGTGTGTGAAAGCCGTCCTTCACCTAGCTTGTTGGGAACACAAAGTTTCTTTTCAGTTGCAAACTCCACTCCATACATATATATGGGGAGGTACTAGCTCCAACTCGGTTTTACAGTGAAAACTGCAGGAACTTCAAACCGGCACTAGGAAACAGACTGAGAAACCAGAGTAAAAGTTTCTCCTGCAACCCGTTCCCTTTGTGCTAGGTGAACGAACGTCTCTCCACATGCTCAGTTCTGAGAGATAAGTGTGTGTGAAAGCCGTCCTTCACCTAGCTTGTTGGGAACACAAAGTTTCTTTTCAGTTGCAAACTCCACTCCATACATATATATGGGGAGGTAGTAGCTCCAACTCGGTTTTACAGTGAAAACTGCAGGAACTTCAAACCGGCACTAGGAAACAGACTGAGAAACCCGAGTAAAAGTTTCTCCTGCAACCCGTTTCCTTTGTGCTAGATGAACGAACGTCTCTCCACATGCTCAGTTCTGAGAGATAAGTGTGTGTGAAAGCCGTCCTTCACCTAGTTTGTTGGGAACACAAAGTTTCTTTTCAGTTGCAAACTCCACTCCATACATATATATGGGGAGGTACTAGCTCCAACTCGGTTTTACAGTGAAAACTGCAGGAACTTCAAACCGGCACTAGGAAACAGACTGAGAAACCAGAGTAAAAGTTTCTCCTGCAACCCGTTCCCTTTGTGCTAGATGAACGAACGTCTCTCCACATGCTCAGTTCTGAGAGATAAGTGTGTGTGAAAGCCGTCCTTCACCTAGCTTGTTGGGAACACAAAGATTTTTCAGTTGCAAACTCCACTCCATTCATATATAAGGGGAGGTAGTAGCTCCAACCCGGTTTTACAGTGAAAACTGCAGGAACTTCAAACCGGCACTAGGAAACAGACTGAGAAACCAGAGTAAAAGTTTCTCCTGCAACCCGTTCCCTTTGTGCTAGATGAACGAACGTCTCTCCACATGCTCAGTTCTGAGAGATAAGTGTGTGTGAAAGCCGTCCTTCACCTAGCTTGTTGGGAACACAAAGTTTCTTTTCAGTTGCAAACTCCACTCCATACATATATATGGGGAGGTAGTAGCTCCAACTCGGTTTTACAGTGAAAACTGCAGGAACTTCAAACCGGCACTAGGAAACAGACTGAGAAACCAGAGTAAAAGTTTCTCCTGCATCCCGTTCCCTTTGTGCTAGGTGAACGAACGTCTCTCCACATGCTCAGTTCTGAGAGATAAGTGTGTGTGAAAGCCGTCCTTCACCTAGCTTGTTGGGAACACAAAGTTTCTTTTCAGTTGCAAACTCCACTCCATACATATATATGGGGAGGTACTAGCTCCAACTCAGTTTTACAGTGAAAACTGCAGGAACTTCAAACCGGCACTAGGAAACAGACTGAGAAACCCGAGTAAAAGTTTCTCCTGCAACCCGTTTCCTTCGTGCTAGTTGAACGAACGTCTCTCCACATGCTCTGTTCTGAGAGATAAGTGTGTGTGAAAGCCGTCCTTCACCTAGCTTGTTGGGAACACAAAGTTTCTTTTCAGTTGCAAACTCCACTCCATACACATATATGGGGAGGTACTAGCTCCAACTCGGTTTTACAGTGAAAACTGCAGGAACTTCAAACCGGCACTAGGAAACAGACTGAGAAACCAGAATAAAAGTTTCTCCTGCAACCCGTTCCCTTTGTGCTAGATGAACGAACGTCTCTCCACATGCTCAGTTCTGAGAGATAAGTGTGTGTGAAAGCCGTCCTTCACCTAGCTTGTTGGGAACACAAAGTTTCTTTTCAGTTGCAAACTCCACTCCATACATATATATGGGGAGGTTCTAGCTCCAACTCGGTTTTACAGTGAAAACTGCTGGAACTTCAAACCGGCACTAGGAAACAGACTGAGAAACCAGAGTAAAAGTTTCTCCTGCAACCCGTTCCCTTTGTGCTAGGTGAACGAACGTCTCTCCACATGCTCAGTTCTGAGAGATAAGTGTGTGTGAAAGCCGTCCTTCACCTAGCTTGTTGGGAACACAAAGTTTCTTTTCAGTTGCAAACTCCACTCCATACATATATATGGGGAGGTACTAGCTCCAACTCGGTTTTACAGTGAAAACTGCAGGAACTTCAAACCGGCACTAGGAAACAGACTGAGAAACCCGAGTAAAAGTTTCTCCTGCAACCCGTTTCCTTTGTGCTAGATGAACGAACGTCTCTCCACATGCTCAGTTCTGAGAGATAAGTGTGTGTGAAAGCCGTCCTTCACCTAGTTTGTTGGGAACACAAAGTTTCTTTTCAGTTGCAAACTCCACTCCATACATATATATGGGGAGGTACTAGCTCCAACTCGGTTTTACAGTGAAAACTGCAGGAACTTCAAACCGGCACTAGGAAACAGACTGAGAAACCAGAGTAAAAGTTTCTCCTGCAACCCGTTCCCTTTGTGCTAGATGAACGAACGTCTCTCCACATGCTCAGTTCTGAGAGATAAGTGTGTGTGAAAGCCGTCCTTCACCTAGCTTGTTGGGAACACAAAGATTTTTCAGTTGCAAACTCCACTCCATTCATATATAAGGGGAGGTAGTAGCTCCAACCCGGTTTTACAGTGAAAACTGCAGGAACTTCAAACCGGCACTAGGAAACAGACTGAGAAACCAGAGTAAAAGTTTCTCCTGCAACCCGTTCCCTTTGTGCTAGATGAACGAACGTCTCTCCACATGCTCAGTTCTGAGAGATAAGTGTGTGTGAAAGCCGTCCTTCACCTAGCTTGTTGGGAACACAAAGTTTCTTTTCAGTTGCAAACTCCACTCCATACATATATATGGGGAGGTACTAGCTCCAACTCGGTTTTACAGTGAAAACTGCAGGAACTTCAAACCGGCACTAGGAAACAGACTGAGAAACCAGAGTAAAAGTTTCTCCTGCATCCCGTTCCCTTTGTGCTAGGTGAACGAACGTCTCTCCACATGCTCAGTTCTGAGAGATAAGTGTGTGTGAAAGCCGTCCTTCACCTAGCTTGTTGGGAACACAAAGTTTCTTTTCAGTTGCAAACTCCACTCCATACATATATATGGGGAGGTACTAGCTCCAACTCAGTTTTACAGTGAAAACTGCAGGAACTTCAAACCGGCACTAGGAAACAGACTGAGAAACCAGAATAAAAGTTTCTCCTGCAACCCGTTTCCTTCGTGCTAGTTGAACGAACGTCTCTCCACATGCTCTGTTCTGAGAGATAAGTGTGTGTGAAAGCCGTCCTTCACCTAGCTTGTTGGGAACACAAAGTTTCTTTTCAGTTGCAAACTCCACTCCATACACATATATGGGGAGGTACTAGCTCCAACTCGGTTTTACAGTGAAAACTGCAGGAACTTCAAACCGGCACTAGGAAACAGACTGAGAAACCAGAATAAAAGTTTCTCCTGCAACCCGTTCCCTTTGTGCTAGATGAACGAACGTCTCTCCACATGCTCAGTTCTGAGAGATAAGTGTGTGTGAAAGCCGTCCTTCACCTAGCTTGTTGGGAACACAAAGTTTCTTTTCAGTTGCAAACTCCACTCCATACATATATATGGGGAGGTTCTAGCTCCAACTCGGTTTTACAGTGAAAACTGCTGGAACTTCAAACCGGCACTAGGAAACAGACTGAGAAACCAGAGTAAAAGTTTCTCCTGCAACCCGTTCCCTTTGTGCTAGGTGAACGAACGTCTCTCCACATGCTCAGTTCTGAGAGATAAGTGTGTGTGAAAGCCGTCCTTCACCTAGCTTGTTGGGAACACAAAGTTTCTTTTCAGTTGCAAACTCCACTCCATACATATATATGGGGAGGTACTAGCTCCAACTCGGTTTTACAGTGAAAACTGCAGGAACTTCAAACCGGCACTAGGAAACAGACTGAGAAACCAGAGTAAAAGTTTCTCCTGCAACCCGTTCCCTTTGTGCTAGATGAACGAACGTCTCTCCACATGCTCAGTTCTGCGAGATAAGTGTGTGTGAAAGCCGTCCTTCACCTAGCTTGTTGGGAACACAAAGTTTCTTTTCAGTTGCAAACTCCACTCCATTCATATATAAGGGGAGGTAGTAGCTCCAACCCGGTTTTCCAGTGAAAACTGCAGGAACTTCAAACCGGCACTAGGAAACAGACTGAGAAACCAGAGTAAAAGTTTCTCCTGCAACCCGTTCCCTTTGTGCTAGATGAACGAACGTCTCTCCACATGCTCAGTTCTGAGAGATAAGTGTGTGTGAAAGCCGTCCTTCACCTAGCTTGTTGGGAACACAAAGTTTCTTTTCAGTTGCAAACTCCACTCCTTACATATATATGGGGAGGTGCTTGCTCCAACACGGTTTTACAGTGAAAACTGCAGGAACTTCAAACCGGCACTAGGAAACAGACTGAGAAACCAGAGTAAAAGTTTCTCCTGCAACCCGTTTCCTTTGTGCTAGTTGAACGAACGTCTCTCCACATGCTCAGTTCTGAGAGATAAGTGTGTGTGAAAGCCGTCCTTCACCTAGCTTGTTGGGAACACAAAGTTTCTTTTCAGTTGCAAACCCCACTCCTTACATATATATGGGGAGGTGCTTGCTCCAACTCGGTTTTACAGTGAAAACTGCAGGAACTTCAAACCGGCACTAGGAAACAGACTGAGAAACCAGAGTAAAAGTTTCTCCTGCAACCCGTTCCCTTTGTGCTAGATGAACCAACGTCTCTCCACATGCTCAGTTCTGAGAGATAAGTGTGTGTGAAAGCCGTCCTTCACCTAGCTTGTTGGGAACACAAAGTTTCTTTTCAGTTGCAAACTCCACTCCATTCATATATAAGGGGAGGTAGTAGCTCCAACCCGGTTTTCCAGTGAAAACTGCAGGAACTTCAAACCGGCACTAGGAAACAGACTGAGAAACCAGAGTAAAAGTTTCTCCTGCAACCCGTTCCCTTTGTGCTAGATGAACGAACGTCTCTCCACATGCTCAGTTCTGAGAGATAAGTGTGTGTGAAAGCCGTCCTTCACCTAGCTTGTTGGGAACACAAAGTTTCTTTTCAGTTGCAAACTCCACTCCTTACATATATATGGGGAGGTGCTTGCTCCAACACGGTTTTACAGTGAAAACTGCAGGAACTTCAAACCGGCACTAGGAAACAGACTGAGAAACCAGAGTAAAAGTTTCTCCTGCAACCCGTTTCCTTTGTGCTAGTTGAACGAACGTCTCTCCACATGCTCAGTTCTGAGAGATAAGTGTGTGTGAAAGCCGTCCTTCACCTAGCTTGTTGGGAACACAAAGTTTCTTTTCAGTTGCAAACTCCACTCCATACATATATATGGGGAGGTACTAGCTCCAACTCAGTTTTACAGTGAAAACTGCAGGAACTTCAAACCGGCACTAGGAAACAGACTGAGAAACCAGAATAAAAGTTTCTCCTGCAACCCGTTTCCTTCGTGCTAGTTGAACGAACGTCTCTCCACATGCTCTGTTCTGAGAGATAAGTGTGTGTGAAAGCCGTCCTTCACCTAGCTTGTTGGGAACACAAAGTTTCTTTTCAGTTGCAAACTCCACTCCATACATATATATGGGGAGGTTCTAGCTCCAACTCGGTTTTACAGTGAAAACTGCTGGAACTTCAAACCGGCACTAGGAAACAGACTGAGAAACCAGAGTAAAAGTTTCTCCTGCAACCCGTTCCCTTTGTGCTAGGTGAACGAACGTCTCTCCACATGCTCAGTTCTGAGAGATAAGTGTGTGTGAAAGCCGTCCTTCACCTAGCTTGTTGGGAACACAAAGTTTCTTTTCAGTTGCAAACTCCACTCCATACATATATATGGGGAGGTACTAGCTCCAACTCGGTTTTACAGTGAAAACTGCAGGAACTTCAAACCGGCACTAGGAAACAGACTGAGAAACCAGAGTAAAAGTTTCTCCTGCAACCCGTTCCCTTTGTGCTAGATGAACGAAAGTCTCTCCACATGCTCAGTTCTGCGAGATAAGTGTGTGTGAAAGCCGTCCTTCACCTAGCTTGTTGGGAACACAAAGTTTCTTTTCAGTTGCAAACTCCACTCCATTCATATATAAGGGGAGGTAGTAGCTCCAACCCGGTTTTCCAGTGAAAACTGCAGGAACTTCAAACCGGCACTAGGAAACAGACTGAGAAACCAGAGTAAAAGTTTCTCCTGCAACCCGTTCCCTTTGTGCTAGATGAACGAACGTCTCTCCACATGCTCAGTTCTGAGAGATAAGTGTGTGTGAAAGCCGTCCTTCACCTAGCTTGTTGGGAACACAAAGTTTCTTTTCAGTTGCAAACTCCACTCCATTCATATATAAGGGGAGGTAGTAGCTCCAACCCGGTTTTCCAGTGAAAACTGCAGGAACTTCAAACCGGCACTAGGAAACAGACTGAGAAACCAGAGTAAAAGTTTCTCCTGCAACCCGTTCCCTTTGTGCTAGATGAACGAACGTCTCTCCACATGCTCAGTTCTGAGAGATAAGTGTGTGTGAAAGCCGTCCTTCACCTAGCTTGTTGGGAACACAAAGTTTCTTTTCAGTTGCAAACTCCACTCCTTACATATATATGGGGAGGTGCTTGCTCCAACACGGTTTTACAGTGAAAACTGCAGGAACTTCAAACCGGCACTAGGAAACAGACTGAGAAACCAGAGTAAAAGTTTCTCCTGCAACCCGTTTCCTTTGTGCTAGTTGAACGAACGTCTCTCCACATGCTCAGTTCTGAGAGATAAGTGTGTGTGAAAGCCGTCCTTCACCTAGCTTGTTGGGAACACAAAGTTTCTTTTCAGTTGCAAACCCCACTCCTTACATATATATGGGGAGGTGCTTGCTCCAACTCGGTTTTACAGTGAAAACTGCAGGAACTTCAAACCGGCACTAGGAAACAGACTGAGAAACCAGAGTAAAAGTTTCTCCTGCAACCCGTTCCCTTTGTGCTAGATGAACCAACGTCTCTCCACATGCTCAGTTCTGAGAGATAAGTGTGTGTGAAAGCCGTCCTTCACCTAGCTTGTTGGGAACACAAAGTTTCTTTTCAGTTGCAAACTCCACTCCATTCATATATAAGGGGAGGTAGTAGCTCCAAACCGGTTTTCCAGTGAAAACTGCAGGAACTTCAAACCGGCACTAGGAAACAGACTGAGAAACCAGAGTAAAAGTTTCTCCTGCAACCCGTTCCCTTTGTGCTAGATGAACGAACGTCTCTCCACATGCTCAGTTCTGAGAGATAAGTGTGTGTGAAAGCCGTCCTTCACCTAGCTTGTTGGGAACACAAAGTTTCTTTTCAGTTGCAAACTCCACTCCTTACATATATATGGGGAGGTGCTTGCTCCAACACGGTTTTACAGTGAAAACTGCAGGAACTTCAAACCGGCACTAGGAAACAGACTGAGAAACCAGAGTAAAAGTTTCTCCTGCAACCCGTTTCCTTTGTGCTAGTTGAACGAACGTCTCTCCACATGCTCAGTTCTGAGAGATAAGTGTGTGTGAAAGCCGTCCTTCACCTAGCTTGTTGGGAACACAAAGTTTCTTTTCAGTTGCAAACCCCACTCCTTACATATATATGGGGAGGTGCTTGCTCCAACTCGGTTTTACAGTGAAAACTGCAGGAACTTCAAACCGGCACTAGGAAACAGACTGAGAAACCAGAGTAAAAGTTTCTCCTGCAACCCGTTCCCTTTGTGCTAGATGAACCAACGTCTCTCCACATGCTCAGTTCTGAGAGATAAGTGTGTGTGAAAGCCGTCCTTCACCTAGCTTGTTGGGAACACAAAGTTTCTTTTCAGTTGCAAACCCCACTCCATACATATATATGGGGAGGTACTAGCTCCAACTCGGTTTTACAGTGAAAACTGCAGGAACTTCAAACCGGCACTAGGAAACAGACTGAGAAACCAGAGTAAAAGTTTCTCCTGCAACCCGTTCCCTTTGTGCTAGGTGAACGAACGTCTCTCCACATGCTCAGTTCTGAGAGATAAGTGTGTGTGAAAGCCGTCCTTCACCTAGCTTGTTGGGAACACAAAGTTTCTTTTCAGTTGCAAACTCCACTCCATACATATATATGGGGAGGTACTAGCTCCAACTCGGTTTTACAGTGAAAACTGCAGGAACTTCAAACCGGCACTAGGAAACAGACTGAGAAACCAGAGTAAAAGTTTCTCCTGCAACCCGTTCCCTTTGTGCTAGCTGAACGAACGTCTCTCCACATGCTCAGTTCTGAGAGATAAGTGTGTGTGAAAGCCGTCCTTCACCTAGTTTGTTGGGAACACAAAGTTTCTTTTCAGTTGCAAACTCCACTCCATACATATATATGGGGAGGTAGTAGCTCCAACTCGGTTTTACAGTGAAAACTGCAGGAACTTCAAACCGGCACTAGGAAACAGACTGAGAAACCAGAGTAAAAGTTTCTCCTGCATCCCGTTCCCTTTGTGCTAGGTGAACGAACGTCTCTCCACATGCTCAGTTCTGAGAGGTAAGTGTGTGTGAAAGCCGTCCTTCACCTAGCTTGTTGGGAACACAAAGTTTCTTTTCAGTTGCAAACCCCACTCCATACATATATATGGGGAGGTACTAGCTCCAACTCGGTTTTACAGTGAAAACTGCAGGAACTTCAAACCGGCACTAGGAAACAGACTGAGAAACCAGAATAAAAGTTTCTCCTGCAACCCGTTTCCTTTGTGCTAGTTGAACGAACGTCTCTCCACATGCTCAGTTCTGAGAGATAAGTGTGTGTGAAAGCCGTCCTTCACCTAGCTTGTTGGGAACACAAAGTTTCTTTTCAGTTGCAAACCCCACTCCATACATATATATGGGGAGGTACTAGCTCCAACTCGGTTTTACAGTGAAAACTGCAGGAACTTCAAACCGGCACTAGGAAACAGACTGAGAAACCAGAGTAAAAGTTTCTCCTGCAACCCGTTCCCTTTGTGCTAGATGAACGAACGTCTCTCCACATGCTCAGTTCAGAGAGATAAGTGTGTGTGAAAGCCGTCCTTCACCTAGCTTGTTGGGAACACAAAGTTTCTTTTCAGTTGCAAACTCCACTCCATACATATATATGGGGAGGTACTAGCTCCAACTCGGTTTTACAGTGAAAACTGCAGGAACTTCAAACCGGCACTAGGAAACAGACTGAGAAACCAGAGTAAAAGTTTCTCCTGCAACCCGTTCCCTTTGTGCTAGGTGAACGAACGTCTCTCCACATGCTCAGTTCTGAGAGATAAGTGCGTGTGAAAGCCGTCCTTCACCTAGCTTGTTGGGAACACAAAGTTTCTTTTCAGTTGCAAACTCCACTCCATACATATATATGGGGAGGTACTAGCTCCAACTCGGTTTTACAGTGAAAACTGCAGGAACTTCAAACCGGCACTAGGAAACAGACTGAGAAACCAGAGTAAAAGTTTCTCCTGCAACCCGTTCCCTTTGTGCTAGATGAACGAACGCCTCTCCACATGCTCAGTTCTGCGAGATAAGTGTGTGTGAAAGCCGTCCTTCACCTAGCTTGTTGGGAACACAAAGTTTCTTTTCAGTTGCAAACTCCACTCCATACATATATATGGGGAGGTACTAGCTCCAACCCGGTTTTACAGTGAAAACTGCAGGAACTTCAAACCGGCACTAGGAAACAGACTGAGAAACCAGAGTAAAAGTTTCTCCTGCAACCCGTTCCCTTTGTGCTAGGTGAACGAACGTCTCTCCACATGCTCAGTTCTGAGAGATAAGTGTGTGTGAAAGCCGTCCTTCACCTAGCTTGTTGGGAACACAAAGTTTCTTTTCAGTTGCAAACTCCACTCCATACACATATATGGGGAGGTACTAGCTCCAACTCGGTTTTACAGTGAAAACTGCAGGAACTTCAAACCGGCACTAGGAAACAGACTGAGAAACCAGAATAAAAGTTTCTCCTGCAACCCGTTCCCTTTGTGCTAGATGAACGAACGTCTCTCCACATGCTCAGTTCTGAGAGATAAGTGTGTGTGAAAGCCGTCCTTCACCTAGCTTGTTGGGAACACAAAGTTTCTTTTCAGTTGCAAACTCCACTCCATACATATATATGGGGAGGTTCTAGCTCCAACTCGGTTTTACAGTGAAAACTGCTGGAACTTCAAACCGGCACTAGGAAACAGACTGAGAAACCAGAGTAAAAGTTTCTCCTGCAACCCATTCCCTTTGTGCTAGGTGAACGAACGTCTCTCCACATGCTCAGTTCTGAGAGATAAGTGTGTGTGAAAGCCGTCCTTCACCTAGCTTGTTGGGAACACAAAGTTTCTTTTCAGTTGCAAACTCCACTCCATACATATATATGGGGAGGTACTAGCTCCAACTCGGTTTTACAGTGAAAACTGCAGGAACTTCAAACCGGCACTAGGAAACAGACTGAGAAACCCGAGTAAAAGTTTCTCCTGCAACCCGTTTCCTTTGTGCTAGATGAACGAACGTCTCTCCACATGCTCAGTTCTGAGAGATAAGTGTGTGTGAAAGCCGTCCTTCACCTAGTTTGTTGGGAACACAAAGTTTCTTTTCAGTTGCAAACTCCACTCCATACATATATATGGGGAGGTACTAGCTCCAACTCGGTTTTACAGTGAAAACTGCAGGAACTTCAAACCGGCACTAGAAAACAGACTGAGAAACCAGAGTAAAAGTTTCTCCTGCAACCCGTTCCCTTTGTGCTAGATGAACGAACGTCTCTCCACATGCTCAGTTCTGAGAGATAAGTGTGTGTGAAAGCCGTCCTTCACCTAGCTTGTTGGGAACACAAAGATTTTTCAGTTGCAAACTCCACTCCATTCATATATAAGGGGAGGTAGTAGCTCCAACCCGGTTTTACAGTGAAAACTGCAGGAACTTCAAACCGGCACTAGGAAACAGACTGAGAAACCAGAGTAAAAGTTTCTCCTGCAACCCGTTCCCTTTGTGCTAGATGAACGAACGTCTCTCCACATGCTCAGTTCTGAGAGATAAGTGTGTGTGAAAGCCGTCCTTCACCTAGCTTGTTGGGAACACAAAGTTTCTTTTCAGTTGCAAACTCCACTCCATACATATATATGGGGAGGTAGTAGCTCCAACTCGGTTTTACAGTGAAAACTGCAGGAACTTCAAACCGGCACTAGGAAACAGACTGAGAAACCAGAGTAAAAGTTTCTCCTGCATCCCGTTCCCTTTGTGCTAGGTGAACGAACGTCTCTCCACATGCTCAGTTCTGAGAGATAAGTGTGTGTGAAAGCCGTCCTTCACCTAGCTTGTTGGGAACACAAAGTTTCTTTTCAGTTGCAAACTCCACTCCATACATATATATGGGGAGGTACTAGCTCCAACTCAGTTTTACAGTGAAAACTGCAGGAACTTCAAACCGGCACTAGGAAACAGACTGAGAAACCAGAATAAAAGTTTCTCCTGCAACCCGTTTCCTTCGTGCTAGTTGAACGAACGTCTCTCCACATGCTCTGTTCTGAGAGATAAGTGTGTGTGAAAGCCGTCCTTCACCTAGCTTTTTGGGAACACAAAGTTTCTTTTCAGTTGCAAACTCCACTCCATACACATATATGGGGAGGTACTAGCTCCAACTCGGTTTTACAGTGAAAACTGCAGGAACTTCAAACCGGCACTAGGAAACAGACTGAGAAACCAGAATAAAAGTTTCTCCTGCAACCCGTTCCCTTTGTGCTAGATGAACGAACGTCTCTCCACATGCTCAGTTCTGAGAGATAAGTGTGTGTGAAAGCCGTCCTTCACCTAGCTTGTTGGGAACACAAAGTTTCTTTTGAGTTGCAAACTCCACTCCATACATATATATGGGGAGGTTCTAGCTCCAACTCGGTTTTACAGTGAAAACTGCTGGAACTTCAAACCGGCACTAGGAAACAGACTGAGAAACCAGAGTAAAAGTTTCTCCTGCAACCCGTTCCCTTTGTGCTAGGTGAACGAACGTCTCTCCACATGCTCAGTTCTGAGAGATAAGTGTGTGTGAAAGCCGTCCTTCACCTAGCTTGTTGGGAACACAAAGTTTCTTTTCAGTTGCAAACTCCACTCCATACATATATATGGGGAGGTACTAGCTCCAACTCGGTTTTACAGTGAAAACTGCAGGAACTTCAAACCGGCACTAGGAAACAGACTGAGAAACCAGAGTAAAAGTTTCCCCTGCAACCCGTTCCCTTTGTGCTAGATGAACGAACGTCTCTCCACATGCTCAGTTCTGCGAGATAAGTGTGTGTGAAAGCCGTCCTTCACCTAGCTTGTTGGGAACACAAAGTTTCTTTTCAGTTGCAAACTCCACTCCATTCATATATAAGGGGAGGTAGTAGCTCCAACCCGGTTTTCCAGTGAAAACTGCAGGAACTTCAAACCGGCACTAGGAAACAGACTGAGAAACCAGAGTAAAAGTTTCTCCTGCAACCCGTTCCCTTTGTGCTAGATGAACGAACGTCTCTCCACATGCTCAGTTCTGAGAGATAAGTGTGTGTGAAAGCCGTCCTTCACCTAGCTTGTTGGGAACACAAAGTTTCTTTTCAGTTGCAAACTCCACTCCATTCATATATAAGGGGAGGTAGTAGCTCCAACCCGGTTTTCCAGTGAAAACTGCAGGAACTTCAAACCGGCACTAGGAAACAGACTGAGAAACCAGAGTAAAAGTTTCTCCTGCAACCCGTTCCCTTTGTGCTAGATGAACGAACGTCTCTCCACATGCTCAGTTCTGAGAGATAAGTGTGTGTGAAAGCCGTCCTTCACCTAGCTTGTTGGGAACACAAAGTTTCTTTTCAGTTGCAAACTCCACTCCTTACATATATATGGGGAGGTGCTTGCTCCAACACGGTTTTACAGTGAAAACTGCAGGAACTTCAAACCGGCACTAGGAAACAGACTGAGAAACCAGAGTAAAAGTTTCTCCTGCAACCCGTTTCCTTTGTGCTAGTTGAACGAACGTCTCTCCACATGCTCAGTTCTGAGAGATAAGTGTGTGTGAAAGCCGTCCTTCACCTAGCTTGTTGGGAACACAAAGTTTCTTTTCAGTTGCAAACCCCACTCCTTACATATATATGGGGAGGTGCTTGCTCCAACTCGGTTTTACAGTGAAAACTGCAGGAACTTCAAACCGGCACTAGGAAACAGACTGAGAAACCAGAGTAAAAGTTTCTCCTGCAACCCGTTCCCTTTGTGCTAGATGAACCAACGTCTCTCCACATGCTCAGTTCTGAGAGATAAGTGTGTGTGAAAGCCGTCCTTCACCTAGCTTGTTGGGAACACAAAGTTTCTTTTCAGTTGCAAACTCCACTCCATTCATATATAAGGGGAGGTAGTAGCTCCAACCCGGTTTTCCAGTGAAAACTGCAGGAACTTCAAACCGGCACTAGGAAACAGACTGAGAAACCAGAGTAAAAGTTTCTCCTGCAACCCGTTCCCTTTGTGCTAGATGAACGAACGTCTCTCCACATGCTCAGTTCTGAGAGATAAGTGTGTGTGAAAGCCGTCCTTCACCTAGCTTGTTGGGAACACAAAGTTTCTTTTCAGTTGCAAACTCCACTCCTTACATATATATGGGGAGGTGCTTGCTCCAACACGGTTTTACAGTGAAAACTGCAGGAACTTCAAACCGGCACTAGGAAACAGACTGAGAAACCAGAGTAAAAGTTTCTCCTGCAACCCGTTTCGTTTGTGCTAGTTGAACGAACGTCTCTCCACATGCTCAGTTCTGAGAGATAAGTGTGTGTGAAAGCCGTCCTTCACCTAGCTTGTTGGGAACACAAAGTTTCTTTTCAGTTGCAAACTCCACTCCATACATATATATGGGGAGGTACTAGCTCCAACTCAGTTTTACAGTGAAAACTGCAGGAACTTCAAACCGGCACTAGGAAACAGACTGAGAAACCAGAATAAAAGTTTCTCCTGCAACCCTTTTCCTTCGTGCTAGTTGAACGAACGTCTCTCCACATGCTCTGTTCTGAGAGATAAGTGTGTGTGAAAGCCGTCCTTCACCTAGCTTGTTGGGAACACAAAGTTTCTTTTCAGTTGCAAACTCCACTCCATACACATATATGGGGAGGTACTAGCTCCAACTCGGTTTTACAGTGAAAACTGCAGGAACTTCAAACCGGCACTAGGAAACAGACTGAGAAACCAGAATAAAAGTTTCTCCTGCAACCCGTTCCCTTTGTGCTAGATGAACGAACGTCTCTCCACATGCTCAGTTCTGAGAGATAAGTGTGTGTGAAAGCCGTCCTTCACCTAGCTTGTTGGGAACACAAAGTTTCTTTTCAGTTGCAAACTCCACTCCATACATATATATGGGGAGGTTCTAGCTCCAACTCGGTTTTACAGTGAAAACTGCTGGAACTTCAAACCGGCACTAGGAAACAGACTGAGAAACCAGAGTAAAAGTTTCTCCTGCAACCCGTTCCATTTGTGCTAGGTGAACGAACGTCTCTCCACATGCTCAGTTCTGAGAGATAAGTGTGTGTGAAAGCCGTCCTTCACCTAGCTTGTTGGGAACACAAAGTTTCTTTTCAGTTGCAAACTCCACTCCATACATATATATGGGGAGGTACTAGCTCCAACTCGGTTTTACAGTGAAAACTGCAGGAACTTCAAACCGGCACTAGGAAACAGACTGAGAAACCAGAGTAAAAGTTTCTCCTGCAACCCGTTCCCTTTGTGCTAGATGAACGAACGTCTCTCCACATGCTCAGTTCTGCGAGATAAGTGTGTGTGAAAGCCGTCCTTCACCTAGCTTGTTGGGAACACAAAGTTTCTTTTCAGTTGCAAACTCCACTCCATTCATATATAAGGGGAGGTAGTAGCTCCAACCCGGTTTTCCAGTGAAAACTGCAGGAACTTCAAACCGGCACTAGGAAACAGACTGAGAAACCAGAGTAAAAGTTTCTCCTGCAACCCGTTCCCTTTGTGCTAGATGAACGAACGTCTCTCCACATGCTCAGTTCTGAGAGATAAGTGTGTGTGAAAGCCGTCCTTCACCTAGCTTGTTGGGAACACAAAGTTTCTTTTCAGTTGCAAACTCCACTCCATTCATATATAAGGGGAGGTAGTAGCTCCAACCCGGTTTTCCAGTGAAAACTGCAGGAACTTCAAACCGGCACTAGGAAACAGACTGAGAAACCAGAGTAAAAGTTTCTCCTGCAACCCGTTCCCTTTGTGCTAGATGAACGAACGTCTCTCCACATGCTCAGTTCTGAGAGATAAGTGTGTGTGAAAGCCGTCCTTCACCTAGCTTGTTGGGAACACAAAGTTTCTTTTCAGTTGCAAACTCCACTCCTTACATATATATGGGGAGGTGCTTGCTCCAACACGGTTTTACAGTGAAAACTGCAGGAACTTCAAACCGGCACTAGGAAACAGACTGAGAAACCAGAGTAAAAGTTTCTCCTGCAACCCGTTTCCTTTGTGCTAGTTGAACGAACGTCTCTCCACATGCTCAGTTCTGAGAGATAAGTGTGTGTGAAAGCCGTCCTTCACCTAGCTTGTTGGGAACACAAAGTTTCTTTTCAGTTGCAAACCCCACTCCTTACATATATATGGGGAGGTGCTTGCTCCAACTCGGTTTTACAGTGAAAACTGCAGGAACTTCAAACCGGCACTAGGAAACAGACTGAGAAACCAGAGTAAAAGTTTCTCCTGCAACCCGTTCCCTTTGTGCTAGATGAACCAACGTCTCTCCACATGCTCAGTTCTGAGAGATAAGTGTGTGTGAAAGCCGTCCTTCACCTAGCTTGTTGGGAACACAAAGTTTCTTTTCAGTTGCAAACTCCACTCCATTCATATATAAGGGGAGGTAGTAGCTCCAACCCGGTTTTCCAGTGAAAACTGCAGGAACTTCAAACCGGCACTAGGAAACAGACTGAGAAACCAGAGTAAAAGTTTCTCCTGCAACCCGTTCCCTTTGTGCTAGATGAACGAACGTCTCTCCACATGCTCAGTTCTGAGAGATAAGTGTGTGTGAAAGCCGTCCTTCACCTAGCTTGTTGGGAACACAAAGTTTCTTTTCAGTTGCAAACTCCACTCCTTACATATATATGGGGAGGTGCTTGCTCCAACACGGTTTTACAGTGAAAACTGCAGGAACTTCAAACCGGCACTAGGAAACAGACTGAGAAACCAGAGTAAAAGTTTCTCCTGCAACCCGTTTCCTTTGTGCTAGTTGAACGAACGTCTCTCCACATGCTCAGTTCTGAGAGATAAGTGTGTGTGAAAGCCGTCCTTCACCTAGCTTGTTGGGAACACAAAGTTTCTTTTCAGTTGCAAACCCCACTCCTTACATATATATGGGGAGGTGCTTGCTCCAACTCGGTTTTACAGTGAAAACTGCAGGAACTTCAAACCGGCACTAGGAAACAGACTGAGAAACCAGAGTAAAAGTTTCTCCTGCAACCCGTTCCCTTTGTGCTAGATGAACCAACGTCTCTCCACATGCTCAGTTCTGAGAGATAAGTGTGTGTGAAAGCCGTCCTTCACCTAGCTTGTTGGGAACACAAAGTTTCTTTTCAGTTGCAAACCCCACTCCATACATATATATGGGGAGGTACTAGCTCCAACTCGGTTTTACAGTGAAAACTGCAGGAACTTCAAACCGGCACTAGGAAACAGACTGAGAAACCAGAGTAAAAGTTTCTCCTGCAACCCGTTCCCTTTGTGCTAGGTGAACGAACGTCTCTCCACATGCTCAGTTCTGAGAGATAAGTGTGTGTGAAAGCCGTCCTTCACCTAGCTTGTTGGGAACACAAAGTTTCTTTTCAGTTGCAAACTCCACTCCATACATATATATGGGGAGGTACTAGCTCCAACTCGGTTTTACAGTGAAAACTGCAGGAACTTCAAACCGGCACTAGGAAACAGACTGAGAAACCAGAGTAAAAGTTTCTCCTGCAACCCGTTCCCTTTGTGCTAGCTGAACGAACGTCTCTCCACATGCTCAGTTCTGAGAGATAAGTGTGTGTGAAAGCCGTCCTTCACCTAGTTTGTTGGGAACACAAAGTTTCTTTTCAGTTGCAAACTCCACTCCATACATATATATGGGGAGGTAGTAGCTCCAACTCGGTTTTACAGTGAAAACTGCAGGAACTTCAAACCGGCACTAGGAAACAGACTGAGAAACCAGAGTAAAAGTTTCTCCTGCATCCCGTTCCCTTTGTGCTAGGTGAACGAACGTCTCTCCACATGCTCAGTTCTGAGAGGTAAGTGTGTGTGAAAGCCGTCCTTCACCTAGCTTGTTGGGAACACAAAGTTTCTTTTCAGTTGCAAACCCCACTCCATACATATATATGGGGAGGTACTAGCTCCAACTCGGTTTTACAGTGAAAACTGCAGGAACTTCAAACCGGCACTAGGAAACAGACTGAGAAACCAGAATAAAAGTTTCTCCTGCAACCCGTTTCCTTTGTGCTAGTTGAACGAACGTCTCTCCACATGCTCAGTTCTGAGAGATAAGTGTGTGTGAAAGCCGTCCTTCACCTAGCTTGTTGGGAACACAAAGTTTCTTTTCAGTTGCAAACCCCACTCCATACATATATATGGGGAGGTACTAGCTCCAACTCGGTTTTACAGTGAAAACTGCAGGAACTTCAAACCGGCACTAGGAAACAGACTGAGAAACCAGAGTAAAAGTTTCTCCTGCAACCCGTTCCCTTTGTGCTAGATGAACGAACGTCTCTCCACATGCTCAGTTCTGAGAGATAAGTGTGTGTGAAAGCCGTCCTTCACCTAGCTTGTTGGGAACACAAAGTTTCTTTTCAGTTGCAAACTCCACTCCATACATATATATGGGGAGGTACTAGCTCCAACTCGGTTTTACAGTGAAAACTGCAGGAACTTCAAACAGGCACTAGGAAACAGACTGAGAAACCAGAGTAAAAGTTTCTCCTGCAACCCGTTCCCTTTGTGCTAGGTGAACGAACGTCTCTCCACATGCTCAGTTCTGAGAGATAAGTGCGTGTGAAAGCCGTCCTTCACCTAGCTTGTTGGGAACACAAAGTTTCTTTTCAGTTGCAAACTCCACTCCATACATATATATGGGGAGGTACTAGCTCCAACTCGGTTTTACAGTGAAAACTGCAGGAACTTCAAACCGGCACTAGGAAACAGACTGAGAAACCAGAGTAAAAGTTTCTCCTGCAACCCGTTCCCTTTGTGCTAGATGAACGAACGCCTCTCCACATGCTCAGTTCTGCGAGATAAGTGTGTGTGAAAGCCGTCCTTCACCTAGCTTGTTGGGAACACAAAGTTTCTTTTCAGTTGCAAACTCCACTCCATACATATATATGGGGAGGTACTAGCTCCAACCCGGTTTTACAGTGAAAACTGCAGGAACTTCAAACCGGCACTAGGAAACAGACTGAGAAACCAGAGTAAAAGTTTCTCCTGCAACCCGTTCCCTTTGTGCTAGGTGAACGAACGTCTCTCCACATGCTCAGTTCTGAGAGATAAGTGTGTGTGAAAGCCGTCCTTCACGTAGCTTGTTGGGAACACAAAGTTTCTTTTCAGTTGCAAACTCCACTCCATTCATATATAAGGGGAGGTAGTAGCTCCAACCCGGTTTTCCAGTGAAAACTGCAGGAACTTCAAACCGGCACTAGGAAACAGACTGAGAAACCAGAGTAAAAGTTTCTCCTGCAACCCGTTCCCTTTGTGCTAGATGAACGAACGTCTCTCCACATGCTCAGTTCTGAGAGATAAGTGTGTGTGAAAGCCGTCCTTCACCTAGCTTGTTGGGAACACAAAGTTTCTTTTCAGTTGCAAACTCCACTCCATTCATATATAAGGGGAGGTAGTAGCTCCAACCCGGTTTTACAGTGAAAACTGCAGGAACTTCAAACCGGCACTAGGAAACAGACTGAGAAACCAGAGTAAAAGTTTCTCCTGCAACCCGTTCCCTTTGTGCTAGATGAACGAACGTCACTCCACATGCTCAGTTCTGAGAGATAAGTGTGTGTGAAAGCCGTCCTTCACCTAGCTTGTTGGGAACACAAAGTTTCTTTTCAGTTGCAAACTCCACTCCATTCATATATAAGGGGAGGTACTAGCTCCAACTCGGTTTTACAGTGAAAACTGCAGGAACTTCAAACCGGCACTAGGAAACAGACTGAGAAACCCGAGTAAAAGTTTCTCCTGCAACCCGTTTCCTTTGTGCTAGTTGAACGAACGTCTCTCCACATGCTCAGTTCTGAGAGATAAGTGTGTGTGAAAGCCGTCCTTCACCTAGCTTGTTGGGAACACAAAGTTTCTTTTCAGTTGCAAACTCCACTCCTTACATATATATGGGGAGGTGCTTGCTCCAACACGGTTTTACAGTGAAAACTGCAGGAACTTCAAACCGGCACTAGGAAACAGACTGAGAAACCAGAGTAAAAGTTTCTCCTGCAACCCGTTTCCTTTGTGCTAGTTGAACGAACGTCTCTCCACATGCTCAGTTCTGAGAGATAAGTGTGTGTGAAAGCCGTCCTTCACCTAGCTTGTTGGGAACACAAAGTTTCTTTTCAGTTGCAAACCCCACTCCTTACATATATATGGGGAAGTGCTTGCTCCAACTCGGTTTTACAGTGAAAACTGCAGGAACTTCAAACCGGCACTAGGAAACAGACTGAGAAACCAGAGTAAAAGTTTCTCCTGCAACCCGTTCCCTTTGTGCTAGATGAACGAACGTCTCTCCACATGCTCAGTTCTGAGAGATAAATGTGTGTGAAAGCCGTACTTCACCTAGCTTGTTGGGAACACAAAGTTTCTTTTCAGTTGCAAACTCCACTCCATTCATATATAAGGGGAGGTAGTAGCTCCAACCCGGTTTTACAGTGAAAACTGCAGGAACTTCAAACCGGCACTAGGAAACAGACTGAGAAACCAGAGTAAAAGTTTCTCCTGCAACCCGTTCCCTTTGTGCTAGATGAACGAACGTCTCTCCACATGCTCAGTTCTGAGAGATAAGTGTGTGTGAAAGCCGTCCTTCAACTAGCTTGTTGGGAACACAAAGTTTCTTTTCAGTTGCAAACTCCACTCCATACATATATATGGGGAGGTAGTAGCTCCAACTCGGTTTTACAGTGAAAACTGCAGGAACTTCAAACCGGCACTAGGAAACAGACTGAGAAACCAGAGTAAAAGTTTCTCCTGCAACCCGTTCCCTTTGTGCTAGATGAACGAACGTCTCTCCACATGCTCAGTTCTGAGAGATAAGTGTGTGTGAAAGCCGTCCTTCACCTAGCTTGTTGGGAACACAAAGTTTCTTTTCAGTTGCAAACTCCACTCCATACATATATATGGGGAGGTACTAGCTCCAACTCAGTTTTACAGTGAAAACTGCAGGAACTTCAAACCGGCACTAGGAAACAGACTGAGAAACCAGAATAAAAGTTTCTCCTGCAACCCGTTCCCTTTGTGCTAGATGAACGAACGTCTCTCCACATGCTCAGTTCTGAGAGATAAGTGTGTGTGAAAGCCGTCCTTCACCTAGCTTGTTGGGAACACAAAGTTTCTTTTCAGTTGCAAACCCCACTCCATACACATATATGGGGAGGTACTAGCTCCAACTCGGTTTTACAGTGAAAACTGCAGGAACTTCAAACCGGCACTAGGAAACAGACTGAGAAACCAGAGTAAAAGTTTCTCCTGCAACCCGTTCCCTTTGTGCTAGATGAACGAACGTCTCTCCACATGCTCAGTTCTGAGAGATAAGTGTGTGTGAAAGCCGTCCTTCACCTAGCTTGTTGGGAACACAAAGTTTCTTTTCAGTTGCAAACTCCACTCCATACATATATATGGGGAGGTACTAGCTCCAACTCGGTTTTACAGTGAAAACTGCAGGAACTTCAAACCGGCACTAGGAAACAGACTGAGAAACCAGAGTAAAAGTTTCTCCTGCAACCCGTTCCCTTTGTGCTAGGTGAACGAACGTCTCTCCACATGCTCAGTTCTGAGAGATAAGTGTGTGTGAAAGCCGTCCTTCACCTAGCTTGTTGGGAACACAAAGTTTCTTTTCAGTTGCAAACTCCACTCCATTCATATATAAGGGGAGGTAGTAGCTCCAACCCGGTTTTCCAGTGAAAACTGCAGGAACTTCAAACCGGCACTAGGAAACAGACTGAGAAACCAGAGTAAAAGTTTCTCCTGCAACCCGTTCCCTTTGTGCTAGGTGAACGAACGTCTCTCCACATGCTCAGTTCTGAGAGATAAGTGTGTGTGAAAGCCGTCCTTCACCTAGCTTGTTGGGAACACAAAGTTTCTTTTCAGTTGCAAACTCCACTCCATACATATATATGGGGAGGTACTAGCTCCAACTCGGTTTTACAGTGAAAACTGCAGGAACTTCAAACCGGCACTAGGAAACAGACTGAGAAACCAGAGTAAAAGTTTCTCCTGCAACCCGTTCCCTTTGTGCTAGATGAACGAACGTCTCTCCACATGCTCAGTTCTGCGAGATAAGTGTGTGTGAAAGCCGTCCTTCACCTAGCTTGTTGGGAACACAAAGTTTCTTTTCAGTTGCAAACTCCACTCCATACATATATATGGGGAGGTACTAGCTCCAACTCGGTTTTACAGTGAAAACTGCAGGAACTTCAAACCGGCACTAGGAAACAGACTGAGAAACCAGAGTAAAAGTTTCTCCTGCAACCCGTTCCCTTTGTGCTAGGTGAACGAACGTCTCTCCACATGCTCAGTTCTGAGAGATAAGTGTGTGTGAAAGCCGTCCTTCACCTAGCTTGTTGGGAACACAAAGTTTCTTTTCAGTTGCAAACTCCACTCCATTCATATATAAGGGGAGGTAGTAGCTCCAACCCGGTTTTCCAGTGAAAACTGCAGGAACTTCAAACCGGCACTAGGAAACAGACTGAGAAACCAGAGTAAAAGTTTCTCCTGCAACCCGTTCCCTTTGTGCTAGATGAACGAACGTCTCTCCACATGCTCAGTTCTGAGAGATAAGTGTGTGTGAAAGCCGTCCTTCACCTAGCTTGTTGGGAACACAAAGTTTCTTTTCAGTAGCAAACTCCACTCCATTCATATATAAGGGGAGGTAGTAGCTCCAACCCGGTTTTCCAGTGAAAACTGCAGGAACTTCAAACCGGCACTAGGAAACAGACTGAGAAACCAGAGTAAAAGTTTCTCCTGCAACCCGTTCCCTTTGTGCTAGATGAACGAACGTCTCTCCACATGCTCAGTTCTGAGAGATAAGTGTGTGTGAAAGCCGTCCTTCACCTAGCTTGTTGGGAACACAAAGTTTCTTTTCAGTTGCAAACTCCACTCCATACATATATATGGGGAGGTACTAGCTCCAACTCGGTTTTACAGTGAAAACTGCAGGAACTTCAAACCGGCACTAGGAAACAGACTGAGAAACCCGAGTAAAAGTTTCTCCTGCAACCCGTTTCCTTTGTGCTAGTTGAACGAACGTCTCTCCACATGCTCAGTTCTGAGAGATAAGTGTGTGTGAAAGCCGTCCTTCACCTAGCTTGTTGGGAACACAAAGTTTCTTTTCAGTTGCAAACTCCACTCCTTACATATATATGGGGAGGTGCTTGCTCCAACACGGTTTTACAGTGAAAACTGCAGGAACTTCAAACCGGCACTAGGAAACAGACTGAGAAACCAGAGTAAAAGTTTCTCCTGCAACCCGTTCCCTTTGTGCTAGATGAACGAACGTCTCTCCACATGCTCAGTTCTGAGAGATAAGTGTGTGTGAAAGCCGTCCTTCACCTAGTTTGTTGGGAACACAAAGTTTCTTTTCAGTTGCAAACTCCACTCCATACATATATATGGGGAGGTACTAGCTCCAACTCGGTTTTACAGTGAAAACTGCAGGAACTTCAAACCGGCACTAGGAAACAGACTGAGAAACCAGAGTAAAAGTTTCTCCTGCAACCCGTTTCCTTTGTGCTAGTTGAACGAACGTCTCTCCACATGCTCAGTTCTGAGAGATAAGTGTGTGTGAAAGCCGTCCTTCACCTAGCTTGTTGGGAACACAAAGTTTCTTTTCAGTTGCAAACCCCACTCCTTACATATATATGGGGAGGTGCTTGCTCCAACTCGGTTTTACAGTGAAAACTGCAGGAACTTCAAACCGGCACTAGGAAACAGACTGAGAAACCAGAGTAAAAGTTTCTCCTGCAACCCGTTCCCATTGTGCTAGATGAACCAACGTCTCTCCACATGCTCAGTTCTGAGAGATAAGTGTGTGTGAAAGCCGTCCTTCACCTAGCTTGTTGGGAACACAAAGTTTCTTTTCAGTTGCAAACTCCACTCCTTACATATATATGGGGAGGTGCTAGCTCCAACACGGTTTTACAGTGAAAACTGCAGGAACTTCAAACCGGCACTAGGAAACAGACTGAGAAACCAGAGTAAAAGTTTCTCCTGCAACCCGTTCCCTTTGTGCTAGATGAACGAACGTCTCTCCACATGCTCAGTTCTGAGAGATAAGTGTGTGTGAAAGCCGTCCTTCACCTAGTTTGTTGGGAACACAAAGTTTCTTTTCAGTTGCAAACCCCACTCCTTACATATATATGGGGAGGTGCTTGCTCCAACTCGGTTTTACAGTGAAAACTGCAGGAACTTCAAACCGGCACTAGGAAACAGACTGAGAAACCAGAGTAAAAGTTTCTCCTGCAACCCGTTCCCATTGTGCTAGATGAACCAACGTCTCTCCACATGCTCAGTTCTGAGAGATAAGTGTGTGTGAAAGCCGTCCTTCACCTAGCTTGTTGGGAACACAAAGTTTCTTTTCAGTTGCAAACCCCACTCCATACATATATATGGGGAGGTACTAGCTCCAACTCGGTTTTACAGTGAAAACTGCAGGAACTTCAAACCGGCACTAGGAAACAGACTGAGAAACCAGAATAAAAGTTTCTCCTGCAACCCGTTCCCTTTGTGCTAGATGAACGAACGTCTCTCCACATGCTCAGTTCTGAGAGATAAGTGTGTGTGAAAGCCGTCCTTCACCTAGTTTGTTGGGAACACAAAGTTTCTTTTCAGTTGCAAACTCCACTCCATACATATATATGGGGAGGTACTAGCTCCAACTCGGTTTTACAGTGAAAACTGCAGGAACTTCAAACCGGCACTAGGAAACAGACTGAGAAACCAGAGTAAAAGTTTCTCCTGCAACCCGTTCCCTTTGTGCTAGGTGAACGAACGTCTCTCCACATGCTCAGTTCTGAGAGATAAGTGTGTGTGAAAGCCGTCCTTCACCTAGCTTGTTGGGAACACAAAGTTTCTTTTCAGTTGCAAACTCCACTCCATACATATATATGGGGAGGTACTAGCTCCAACTCGGTTTTACAGTGAAAACTGCAGGAACTTCAAACCGGCACTAGGAAACAGACTGAGAAACCAGAGTAAAAGTTTCTCCTGCAACCCGTTCCCTTTGTGCTAGATGAACGAACGTCTCTCCACATGCTCAGTTCTGCGAGATAAGTGTGTGTGAAAGCCGTCCTTCACCTAGCTTGTTGGGAACACAAAGTTTCTTTTCAGTTGCAAACTCCACTCCATACATATATATGGGGAGGTACTAGCTCCAACTCTGTTTTACAGTGAAAACTGCAGGAACTTCAAACCGGCACTAGGAAACAGACTGAGAAACCAGAGTAAAAGTTTCTCCTGCAACCCGTTCCCTTTGTGCTAGGTGAACGAACGTCTCTCCACATGCTCAGTTCTGAGAGATAAGTGTGTGTGAAAGCCGTCCTTCACCTAGCTTGTTGGGAACACAAAGTTTCTTTTCAGTTGCAAACTCCACTCCATACATTTATATGGGGAGGTACTAGCTCCAACTCGGTTTTACAGTGAAAACTGCAGGAACTTCAAACCGGCACTAGGAAACAGACTGAGAAACCAGAGTAAAAGTTTCTCCTGCAACCCGTTCCCTTTGTGCTAGACGAACGAACGTCTCTCCACATGCTCAGTTCTGAGAGATAAGTGTGTGTGAAAGCCGTCCTTCACCTAGCTTGTTGGGAACACAAAGTTTCTTTTCAGTTGCAAACTCCACTCCATACATATATATGGGGAGGTACTAGCTCCAACTCGGTTTTACAGTGAAAACTGCAGGAACTTCAAACCGGCACTAGGAAACAGACTGAGAAACCAGAGTAAAAGTTTCTCCTGCAACCCGTTCCCTTTGTGCTAGGTGAACGAACGTCTCTCCACATGCTCAGTTCTGAGAGATAAGTGTGTGTGAAAGCCGTCCTTCACCTAGCTTGTTGGGAACACAAAGTTTCTTTTCAGTTGCAAACTCCACTCCATACATATATATGGGGAGGCAGTAGCTCCAACCCGGTTTTACAGTGAAAACTGCAGGAACTTCAAACCGGCACTAGGAAACAGACTGAGAAACCAGAGTAAAAGTTTCTCCTGCAACCCGTTCCCTTTGTGCTAGATGAACGAACGTCTCTCCACATGCTCAGTTCTGAGAGATAAGTGTGTGTGAAAGCCGTCCTTCACCTAGCTTGTTGGGAACACAAAGTTTCTTTTCAGTTGCAAACTCCACTCCATACATATATATGGGGAGGTACTAGCTCCAAATCGGTTTTACAGTGAAAACTGCAGGAAATTCAAACCGGCACTAGGAAACAGACTGAGAAACCAGAGTAAAAGTTTCTCCTGCAACCCGTTCCCTTTGTGCTAGGTGAACGAACGTCTCTCCACATGCTCCGTTCTGAGAGATAAGTGTGTGTGAAAGCCGTCCTTCACCTAGCTTGTTGGGAACACAAAGTTTCTTTTCAGTTGCAAACTCCACTCCATACATATATATGGGGAGGTACTAGCTCCAACTCGGTTTTACAGTGAAAACTGCAGGAACTTCAAACCGGCACTAGGAAACAGACTGAGAAACCAGAATAAAAGTTTCTCCTGCAACCCGTTCCCTTTGTGCTAGATGAACGAACGTCTCTCCACATGCTCAGTTCTGAGAGATAAGTGTGTGTGAAAGCCGTCCTTCACCTAGCTTGTTGGGAACACAAAGTTTCTTTTCAGTTGCAAACTCCACTCCATACATATATATGGGGAGGTACTAGCTCCAACTCGGTTTTACAGTGAAAACTGCAGGAACTTCAAACCGGCACTAGGAAACAGACTGAGAAACCAGAGTAAAAGTTTCTCCTGCAACCCGTTCCCTTTGTGCTAGATGAACGAACGTCTCTCCACATGCTCAGTTCTGAGAGATAAGTGTGTGTGAAAGCCGTCCTTCACCTAGTTTGTTGGGAACACAAAGTTTCTTTTCAGTTGCAAACTCCACTCCATACATATATATGGGGAGGTAGTAGCTCCAACTCGGTTTTACAGTGAAAACTGCAGGAACTTCAAACCGGCACTAGGAAACAGACTGAGAAACCAGAGTAAAAGTTTCTCCTGCATCCCGTTCCCTTTGTGCTAGGTGAACGAACGTCTCTCCACATGCTCAGTTCTGAGAGATAAGTGTGTGTGAAAGCCGTCCTTCACCTAGCTTGTTGGGAACACAAAGTTTCTTTTCAGTTGCAAACTCCACTCCATACATATATATGGGGAGGTACTAGCTCCAACTCGGTTTTACAGTGAAAACTGCAGGAACTTCAAACCGGCACTAGGAAACAGACTGAGAAACCAGAGTAAAAGTTTCTCCTGCAACCCGTTCCCTTTGTGCTAGTTGAACGAACGTCTCTCCACATGCTCAGTTCTGAGAGATAAGTGTGTGAGAAAGCCGTCCTTCACCTAGCTTGTTGGGAACACAAAGTTTCTTTTCAGTTGCAAACCCCACTCCTTACATATATATGGGGAGGTGCTTGCTCCAACTCGGTTTTACAGTGAAAACTGCAGGAACTTCAAACCGGCACTAGGAAACAGACTGAGAAACCAGAGTAAAAGTTTCTCCTGCAACCCGTTCCCTTTGTGCTAGGTGAACGAACGTCTCTCCACATGCTCAGTTCTGAGAGATAAGTGTGTGTGAAAGCCGTCCTTCACCTAGCTTGTTGGGAACACAAAGTTTCTTTTCAGTTGCAAACCCCACTCCATACATATATATGGGGAGGTACTAGCTCCAACTCGGTTTTACAGTGAAAACTGCAGGAACTTCAAACCGGCACTAGGAAACAGACTGAGAAACCAGAATAAAAGTTTCTCCTGCAACCCGTTCCCTTTGTGCTAGATGAACGAACGTCTCTCCACATGCTCAGTTCTGAGAGATAAGTGTGTGTGAAAGCCGTCCTTCACCTAGCTTGTTGGGAACACAAAGTTTCTTTTCAGTTGCAAACTCCACTCCATACATATATATGGGGAGGTACTAGCTCCAACTCGGTTTTACAGTGAAAACTGCAGGAACTTCAAACCGGCACTAGGAAACAGACTGAGAAACCAGAGTAAAAGTTTCTCCTGCAACCCGTTCCCTTTGTGCTAGATGAACGAACGTCTCTCCACATGCTCAGTTCTGCGAGATAAGTGTGTGTGAAAGCCGTCCTTCACCTAGCTTGTTGGGAACACAAAGTTTCTTTTCAGTTGCAAACTCCACTCCATACATATATATGGGGAGGTACTAGCTCCAACTCGGTTTTACAGTGAAAACTGCAGGAACTTCAAACCGGCACTAGGAAACAGACTGAGAAACCAGAGTAAAAGTTTCTCCTGCAACCCGTTCCCTTTGTGCTAGGTGAACGAACGTCTCTCCACATGCTCAGTTCTGAGAGATAAGTGTGTGTGAAAGCCGTCCTTCACCTAGCTTGTTGGGAACACAAAGTTTCTTTTCAGTTGCAAACTCCACTCCATTCATATATAAGGGGAGGTAGTAGCTCCAACCCGGTTTTCCAGTGAAAACTGCAGGAACTTCAAACCGGCACTAGGAAACAGACTGAGAAACCAGAATAAAAGTTTCTCCTGCAACCCGTTCCCTTTGTGCTAGATGAACGAACGTCTCTCCACATGCTCAGTTCTGAGAGATAAGTGTGTGTGAAAGCCGTCCTTCACCTAGCTTGTTGGGAACACAAAGTTTCTTTTCAGTTGCAAACTCCACTCCATTCATATATAAGGGGAGGTAGTAGCTCCAACCCGGTTTTCCAGTGAAAACTGCAGGAACTTCAAACCGGCACTAGGAAACAGACTGAGAAACCAGAGTAAAAGTTTCTCCTGCAACCCGTTCCCTTTGTGCTAGATGAACGAACGTCTCTCCACATGCTCAGTTCTGCGAGATAAGTGTGTGTGAAAGCCGTCCTTCACCTAGCTTGTTGGGAACACAAAGTTTCTTTTCAGTTGCAAACTCCACTCCATACATATATATGGGGAGGTACTAGCTCCAACTCGGTTTTACAGTGAAAACTGCAGGAACTTCAAACCGGCACTAGGAAACAGACTGAGAAACCCGAGTAAAAGTTTCTCCTGCAACCCGTTTCCTTTGTGCTAGTTGAACGAACGTCTCTCCACATGCTCAGTTCTGAGAGATAAGTGTGTGTGAAAGCCGTCCTTCACCTAGCTTGTTGGGAACACAAAGTTTCTTTTCAGTTGCAAACTCCACTCCTTACATATATATGGGGAGGTGCTTGCTCCAACACGGTTTTACAGTGAAAACTGCAGGAACTTCAAACCGGCACTAGGAAACAGACTGAGAAACCAGAGTAAAAGTTTCTCCTGCAACCCGTTCCCTTTGTGCTAGATGAACGAACGTCTCTCCACATGCTCAGTTCTGAGAGATAAGTGTGTGTGAAAGCCGTCCTTCACCTAGTTTGTTGGGAACACAAAGTTTCTTTTCAGTTGCAAACTCCACTCCATACATATATATGGGGAGGTACTAGCTCCAACTCGGTTTTACAGTGAAAACTGCAGGAACTTCAAACCGGCACTAGGAAACAGACTGAGAAACCAGAGTAAAAGTTTCTCCTGCAACCCGTTTCCTTTGTGCTAGTTGAACGAACGTCTCTCCACATGCTCAGTTCTGAGAGATAAGTGTGTGTGAAAGCCGTCCTTCACCTAGCTTGTTGGGAACACAAAGTTTCTTTTCAGTTGCAAACCCCACTCCTTACATATATATGGGGAGGTGCTTGCTCCAACTCGGTTTTACAGTGAAAACTGCAGGAACTTCAAACCGGCACTAGGAAACAGACTGAGAAACCAGAGTAAAAGTTTCTCCTGCAACCCGTTCCCATTGTGCTAGATGAACCAACGTCTCTCCACATGCTCAGTTCTGAGAGATAAGTGTGTGTGAAAGCCGTCCTTCACCTAGCTTGTTGGGAACACAAAGTTTCTTTTCAGTTGCAAACTCCACTCCTTACATATATATGGGGAGGTGCTTGCTCCAACACGGTTTTACAGTGAAAACTGCAGGAACTTCAAACCGGCACTAGGAAACAGACTGAGAAACCAGAGTAAAAGTTTCTCCTGCAACCCGTTCCCTTTGTGCTAGATGAACGAACGTCTCTCCACATGCTCAGTTCTGAGAGATAAGTGTGTGTGAAAGCCGTCCTTCACCTAGTTTGTTGGGAACACAAAGTTTCTTTTCAGTTGCAAACTCCACTCCATACATATATATGGGGAGGTACTAGCTCCAACTCGGTTTTACAGTGAAAACTGCAGGAACTTCAAACCGGCACTAGGAAACAGACTGAGAAACCAGAGTAAAAGTTTCTCCTGCAACCCGTTTCCTTTGTGCTAGTTGAACGAACGTCTCTCCACATGCTCAGTTCTGAGAGATAAGTGTGTGTGAAAGCCGTCCTTCACCTAGCTTGTTGGGAACACAAAGTTTCTTTTCAGTTGCAAACCCCACTCCTTACATATATATGGGGAGGTGCTTGCTCCAACTCGGTTTTACAGTGAAAACTGCAGGAACTTCAAACCGGCACTAGGAAACAGACTGAGAAACCAGAGTAAAAGTTTCTCCTGCAACCCGTTCCCATTGTGCTAGATGAACCAACGTCTCTCCACATGCTCAGTTCTGAGAGATAAGTGTGTGTGAAAGCCGTCCTTCACCTAGCTTGTTGGGAACACAAAGTTTCTTTTCAGTTGCAAACCCCACTCCATACATATATATGGGGAGGTACTAGCTCCAACTCGGTTTTACAGTGAAAACTGCAGGAACTTCAAACCGGCACTAGGAAACAGACTGAGAAACCAGAATAAAAGTTTCTCCTGCAACCCGTTCCCTTTGTGCTAGATGAACGAACGTCTCTCCACATGCTCAGTTCTGAGAGATAAGTGTGTGTGAAAGCCGTCCTTCACCTAGTTTGTTGGGAACACAAAGTTTCTTTTCAGTTGCAAACTCCACTCCATACATATATATGGGGAGGTACTAGCTCCAACTCGGTTTTACAGTGAAAACTGCAGGAACTTCAAACCGGCACTAGGAAACAGACTGAGAAACCAGAGTAAAAGTTTCTCCTGCAACCCGTTCCCTTTGTGCTAGATGAACGAACGTCTCTCCACATGCTCAGTTCTGCGAGATAAGTGTGTGTGAAAGCCGTCCTTCACCTAGCTTGTTGGGAACACAAAGTTTCTTTTCAGTTGCAAACTCCACTCCATACATATATATGGGGAGGTACTAGCTCCAACTCTGTTTTACAGTGAAAACTGCAGGAACTTCAAACCGGCACTAGGAAACAGACTGAGAAACCAGAGTAAAAGTTTCTCCTGCAACCCGTTCCCTTTGTGCTAGGTGAACGAACGTCTCTCCACATGCTCAGTTCTGAGAGATAAGTGTGTGTGAAAGCCGTCCTTCACCTAGCTTGTTGGGAACACAAAGTTTCTTTTCAGTTGCAAACTCCACTCCATACATATATATGGGGAGGTACTAGCTCCAACTCGGTTTTACAGTGAAAACTGCAGGAACTTCAAACCGGCACTAGGAAACAGACTGAGAAACCAGAGTAAAAGTTTCTCCTGCAACCCGTTCCCTTTGTGCTAGACGAACGAACGTCTCTCCACATGCTCAGTTCTGAGAGATAAGTGTGTGTGAAAGCCGTCCTTCACCTAGCTTGTTGGGAACACAAAGTTTCTTTTCAGTTGCAAACTCCACTCCATACATATATATGGGGAGGTACTAGCTCCAACTCGGTTTTACAGTGAAAACTGCAGGAACTTCAAACCGGCACTAGGAAACAGACTGAGAAACCAGAGTAAAAGTTTCCCCTGCAACCCGTTCCCTTTGTGCTAGGTGAACGAACGTCTCTCCACATGCTCAGTTCTGAGAGATAAGTGTGTGTGAAAGCCGTCCTTCACCTAGCTTGTTGGGAACACAAAGTTTCTTTTCAGTTGCAAACTCCACTCCATACATATATATGGGGAGGCAGTAGCTCCAACCCGGTTTTACAGTGAAAACTGCAGGAACTTCAAACCGGCACTAGGAAACAGACTGAGAAACCAGAGTAAAAGTTTCTCCTGCAACCCGTTCCCTTTGTGCTAGATGAACGAACGTCTCTCCACATGCTCAGTTCTGAGAGATAAGTGTGTGTGAAAGCCGTCCTTCACCTAGCTTGTTGGGAACACAAAGTTTCTTTTCAGTTGCAAACTCCACTCCATACATATATATGGGGAGGTACTAGCTCCAAATCGGTTTTACAGTGAAAACTGCAGGAAATTCAAACCGGCACTAGGAAACAGACTGAGAAACCAGAGTAAAAGTTTCTCCTGCATCCCGTTCCCTTTGTGCTAGGTGAACGAACGTCTCTCCACATGCTCAGTTCTGAGAGATAAGTGTGTGTGAAAGCCGTCCTTCATCTAGCTTGTTGGGAACACAAAGTTTCTTTTCAGTTGCAAACTCCACTCCATACATATATATGGGGAGGTACTAGCTCCAACTCGGTTTTACAGTGAAAACTGCAGGAACTTCAAACCGGCACTAGGAAACAGACTGAGAAACCAGAGTAAAAGTTTCTCCTGCAACCCGTTCCCTTTGTGCTAGTTGAACGAACGTCTCTCCACATGCTCAGTTCTGAGAGATAAGTGTGTGTGAAAGCCGTCCTTCACCTAGCTTGTTGGGAACACAAAGTTTCTTTTCAGTTGCAAACCCCACTCCTTACATATATATGGGGAGGTGCTTGCTCCAACTCGGTTTTACAGTGAAAACTGCAGGAACTTCAAACCGGCACTAGGAAACAGACTGAGAAACCAGAGTAAAAGTTTCTCCTGCAACCCGTTCCCTTTGTGCTAGGTGAACGAACGTCTCTCCACATGCTCAGTTCTGAGAGATAAGTGTGTGTGAAAGCCGTCCTTCACCTAGCTTGTTGGGAACACAAAGTTTCTTTTCAGTTGCAAACCCCACTCCATACATATATATGGGGAGGTACTAGCTCCAACTCGGTTTTACAGTGAAAACTGCAGGAACTTCAAACCGGCACTAGGAAACAGACTGAGAAACCAGAGTAAAAGTTTCTCCTGCAACCCGTTCCCTTTGTGCTAGATGAACGAACGTCTCTCCACATGCTCAGTTCTGAGAGATAAGTGTGTGTGAAAGCCGTCCTTCACCTAGTTTGTTGGGAACACAAAGTTTCTTTTCAGTTGCAAACTCCACTCCATACATATATATGGGGAGGTAGAAGCTCCAACTCGGTTTTACAGTGAAAACTGCAGGAACTTCAAACCGGCACTAGGAAACAGACTGAGAAACCAGAATAAAAGTTTCTCCTGCAACCCGTTCCCTTTGTGCTAGACGAACGAACGTCTCTCCACATGCTCAGTTCTGAGAGATAAGTGTGTGTGAAAGCCGTCCTTCACCTAGCTTGTTGGGAACACAAAGTTTCTTTTCAGTTGCAAACTCCACTCCATTCATATATAAGGGGAGGTAGTAGCTCCAACCCGGTTTTACAGTGAAAACTGCAGGAACTTCAAACCGGCACTAGGAAACAGACTGAGAAACCAGAGTAAAAGTTTCTCCTGCAACCCGTTCCCTTTGTGCTAGATGAACGAACGTCTCTCCACATGCTCAGTTCTGAGAGATAAGTGTGTGTGAAAGCCGTCCTTCACCTAGCTTGTTGGGAACACAAAGTTTCTTTTCAGTTGCAAACTCCACTCCATACATATATATGGGGAGGTACTAGCTCCAACTCGGTTTTACAGTGAAAACTGCAGGAACTTCAAACCGGCACTAGGAAACAGACTGAGACACCAGAATAAAAGTTTCTCCTGCAACCCGTTTCCTTTGTGCTAGTTGAACGAACGTCTCTCCACATGCTCAGTTCTGAGAGATAAGTGTGTGTGAAAGCCGTCCTTCACCTAGCTTGTTGGGAACACAAAGTTTCTTTTCAGTTGCAAACCCCACTCCTTACATATATATGGGGAGGTGCTTGCTCCAACTCGGTTTTACAGTGAAAACTGCAGGAACTTCAAACCGGCACTAGGAAACAGACTGAGAAACCAGAGTAAAAGTTTCTCCTGCAACCCGTTCCCTTTGTGCTAGATGAACCAACGTCTCTCCACATGCTCAGTTCTGAGAGATAAGTGTGTGTGAAAGCCGTCCTTCACCTAGCTTGTTGGGAACACAAAGTTTCTTTTCAGTTGCAAACCCCACTCCATACATATATATGGGGAGGTACTAGCTCCAACTCGGTTTTACAGTGAAAACTGCAGGAACTTCAAACCGGCTCTAGGAAACAGACTGAGAAACCAGAATAAAAGTTTCTCCTGCAACCCGTTCCCTTTGTGCTAGATGAACGAACGTCTCTCCACATGCTAAGTTCTGAGAGATAAGTGTGTGTGAAAGCCGTCCTTCACCTAGTTTGTTGGGAACACAAAGTTTCTTTTCAGTTGCAAACTCCACTCCATACATATATATGGGGAGGTACTAGCTCCAACTCGGTTTTACAGTGAAAACTGCAGGAACTTCAAACCGGCACTAGGAAACAGACTGAGAAACCAGAATAAAAGTTTCTCCTGCAACCCGTTCCCTTTGTGCTAGATGAACGAACGTCTCTCCACATGCTCAGTTCTGAGAGATAAGTGTGTGTGAAAGCCATCCTTCACCTAGCTTGTTGGGAACACAAAGTTTCTTTTCAGTTGCAAACTCCACTCCATACATATATATGGGGAGGTACTAGCTCCAACTCTGTTTTACAGTGAAAACTGCAGGAACTTCAAACCGGCACTAGGAAACAGACTGAGAAACCAGAGTAAAAGTTTCTCCTGCAACCCGTTCCCTTTGTGCTAGGTGAACGAACGTCTCTCCACATGCTCAGTTCTGAGAGATAAGTGTGTGTGAAAGCCGTCCTTCACCTAGCTTGTTGGGAACACAAAGTTTCTTTTCAGTTGCAAACCCCACTCCATACATATATATGGGGAGGTACTAGCTCCAACTCGGTTTTACAGTGAAAACTGCAGGAACTTCAAACCGGCACTAGGAAACAGACTGAGAAACCAGAGTAAAAGTTTCTCCTGCAACCCGTTCCCTTTGTGCTAGACGAACGAACGTCTCTCCACATGCTCAGTTCTGAGAGATAAGTGTGTGTGAAAGCCGTCCTTCACCTAGCTTGTTGGGAACACAAAGTTTCTTTTCAGTTGCAAACCCCACTCCATACATATATATGGGGAGGTACTAGCTCCAACTCGGTTTTACAGTGAAAACTGCAGGAACTTCAAACCGGCACTAGGAAACAGACTGAGAAACCAGAGTAAAAGTTTCTCCTGCAACCCGTTCCCTTTGTGCTAGGTGAACGAACGTCTCTCCACATGCTCAGTTCTGAGAGATAAGTGTGTGTGAAAGCCGTCCTTCACCTAGCTTGTTGGGAACACAAAGTTTCTTTTCAGTTGCAAACTCCACTCCATACATATATATGGGGAGGCAGTAGCTCCAACCCGGTTTTACAGTGAAAACTGCAGGAACTTCAAACCGGCACTAGGAAACAGACTGAGAAACCAGAGTAAAAGTTTCTCCTGCAACCCGTTCCCTTTGTGCTAGGTGAACGAACGTCTCTCCACATGCTCAGTTCTGAGAGATAAGTGTGTGTGAAAGCCGTCCTTCACCTAGCTTGTTGGGAACACAAAGTTTCTTTTCAGTTGCAAACTCCACTCCATACATATATATGGGGAGGTACTAGCTCCAAATCGGTTTTACAGTGAAAACTGCAGGAACTTCAAACCGGCACTAGGAAACAGACTGAGAAACCAGAGTAAAAGTTTCTCCTGCAACCCGTTCCCTTTGTGCTAGGTGAACGAACGTCTCTCCACATGCTCCGTTCTGAGAGATAAGTGTGTGTGAAAGCCGTCCTTCACCTAGCTTGTTGGGAACACAAAGTTTCTTTTCAGTTGCAAACTCCACTCCATACATATATATGGGGAGGTACTAGCTCCAACTCGGTTTTACAGTGAAAACTGCAGGAACTTCAAACCGGCACTAGGAAACAGACTGAGAAACCAGAGTAAAAGTTTCTCCTGCAACCCGTTCCCTTTGTGCTAGATGAACGAACGTCTCTCCACATGCTCAGTTCTGAGAGATAAGTGTGTGTGAAAGCCGTCCTTCACCTAGCTTGTTGGGAACACAAAGTTTCTTTTCAGTTGCAAACTCCACTCCATACATATATATGGGGAGGTACTAGCTCCAACTCGGTTTTACAGTGAAAACTGCAGGAACTTCAAACCGGCACTAGGAAACAGACTGAGAAACCAGAGTAAAAGTTTCTCCTGCAACCCGTTCCCTTTGTGCTAGATGAACGAACGTCTCTCCACATGCTCAGTTCTGAGAGATAAGTGTGTGTGAAAGCCGTCCTTCACCTAGCTTGTTGGGAACACAAAGTTTCTTTTCAGTTGCAAACTCCACTCCATACATATATATGGGGAGGTAGTAGCTCCAACTCGGTTTTACAGTGAAAACTGCAGGAACTTCAAACCGGCACTAGGAAACAGACTGAGAAACCAGAGTAAAAGTTTCTCCTGCATCCCGTTCCCTTTGTGCTAGGTGAACGAACGTCTCTCCACATGCTCAGTTCTGAGAGATAAGTGTGTGTGAAAGCCGTCCTTCACCTAGCTTGTTGGGAACACAAAGTTTCTTTTCAGTTGCAAACCCCACTCCATACATATATATGGGGAGGTACTAGCTCCAACTCGGTTTTACAGTGAAAACTGCAGGAACTTCAAACCGGCACTAGGAAACAGACTGAGAAACCAGAATAAAAGTTTCTCCTGCAACCCGTTTCCTTTGTGCTAGTTGAACGAACGTCTCTCCACATGCTCAGTTCTGAGAGATAAGTGTGTGTGAAAGCCGTCCTTCACCTAGCTTGTTGGGAACACAAAGTTTCTTTTCAGTTGCAAACCCCACTCCTTACATATATATGGGGAGCTGCTTGCTCCAACTCGGTTTTACAGTGAAAACTGCAGGAACTTCAAACCGGCACTAGGAAACAGACTGAGAAACCAGAGTAAAAGTTTCTCCTGCAACCCGTTCCCTTTGTGCTAGATGAACCAACGTCTCTCCACATGCTCAGTTCTGAGAGATAAGTGTGTGTGAAAGCCGTCCTTCACCTAGCTTGTTGGGAACACAAAGTTTCTTTTCAGTTGCAAACTCCACTCCATTCATATATAAGGGGAGGTACTAGCTCCAACCCGGTTTTACAGTGAAAACTGCAGGAACTTCAAACCGGCACTAGGAAACAGACTGAGAAACCAGAGTAAAAGTTTCTCCTGCAACCCGTTCCCTTTGTGCTAGATGAACGAAAGTCTCTCCACATGCTCAGTTCTGAGAGATAAGTGTGTGTGAAAGCCGTCCTTCACCTAGCTTGTTGGGAACACAAAGTTTCTTTTCAGTTGCAAACTCCACTCCATACATATATATGGGGAGGTACTAGCTCCAACTCGGTTTTACAGTGAAAACTGCAGGAACTTCAAACCGGCACTAGGAAACAGACTGAGAAACCAGAGTAAAAGTTTCTCCTGCAACCCGTTCCCTTTGTGCTAGGTGAACGAACGTCTCTCCACATGCTCAGTTCTGAGAGATAAGTGTGTGTGAAAGCCGTCCTTCACCTAGCTTGTTGGGAACACAAAGTTTCTTTTCAGTTGCAAACTCCACTCCATACATATATATGGGGAGGTACTAGCTCCAACTCGGTTTTACAGTGAAAACTGCAGGAACTTCAAACCGGCACTAGGAAACAGACTGAGAAACCAGAGTAAAAGTTTCTCCTGCAACCCGTTCCCTTTGTGCTAGGTGAACGAACGTCTCTCCACATGCTCAGTTCTGAGAGATAAGTGTGTGTGAAAGCCGTCCTTCACCTAGCTTGTTGGGAACACAAAGTTTCTTTTCAGTTGCAAACTCCACTCCATACATATATATGGGGAGGCAGTAGCTCCAACCCGGTTTTACAGTGAAAACTGCAGGAACTTCAAACCGGCACTAGGAAACAGACTGAGAAACCAGAGTAAAAGTTTCTCCTGCAACCCGTTCCCTTTGTGCTAGATGAACGAACGTCTCTCCACATGCTCAGTTCTGAGAGATAAGTGTGTGTGAAAGCCGTCCTTCACCTAGCTTGTTGGGAACACAAAGTTTCTTTTCAGTTGCAAACTCCACTCCATACATATATATGGGGAGGTACTAGCTCCAAATCGGTTTTACAGTGAAAACTGCAGGAAATTCAAACCGGCACTAGGAAACAGACTGAGAAACCAGAGTAAAAGTTTCTCCTGCAACCCGTTCCCTTTGTGCTAGGTGAACGAACGTCTCTCCACATGCTCCGTTCTGAGAGATAAGTGTGTGTGAAAGCCGTCCTTCACCTAGCTTGTTGGGAACACAAAGTTTCTTTTCAGTTGCAAACTCCACTCCATACATATATATGGGGAGGTACTAGCTCCAACTCGGTTTTACAGTGAAAACTGCAGGAACTTCAAACCGGCACTAGGAAACAGACTGAGAAACCAGAGTAAAAGTTTCTCCTGCAACCCGTTCCCTTTGTGCTAGATGAACGAACGTCTCTCCACATGCTCAGTTCAGAGAGATAAGTGTGTGTGAAAGCCGTCCTTCACCTAGCTTGTTGGGAACACAAAGTTTCTTTTCAGTTGCAAACTCCACTCCATACATATATATGGGGAGGTACTAGCTCCAACTCGGTTTTACAGTGAAAACTGCAGGAACTTCAAACCGGCACTAGGAAACAGACTGAGAAACCAGAGTAAAAGTTTCTCCTGCAACCCGTTCCCTTTGTGCTAGATGAACGAACGTCTCTCCACATGCTCAGTTCTGAGAGATAAGTGTGTGTGAAAGCCGTCCTTCACCTAGCTTGTTGGGAACACAAAGTTTCTTTTCAGTTGCAAACTCCACTCCATACATATATATGGGGAGGTACTAGCTCCAAATCGGTTTTACAGTGAAAACTGCAGGAAATTCAAACCGGCACTAGGAAACAGACTGAGAAACCAGAGTAAAAGTTTCTCCTGCAACCCGTTCCCTTTGTGCTAGGTGAACGAACGTCTCTCCACATGCTCAGTTCTGAGAGATAAGTGTGTGTGAAAGCCGTCCTTCACCTAGCTTGTTGGGAACACAAAGTTTCTTTTCAGTTGCAAACTCCACTCCATACATATATATGGGGAGGTACTAGCTCCAACTCGGTTTTACAGTGAAAACTGCAGGAACTTCAAACCGGCACTAGGAAACAGACTGAGAAACCAGAATAAAAGTTTCTCCTGCAACCCGTTTCCTTTGTGCTAGTTGAACGAACGTCTCTCCACATGCTCAGTTCTGAGAGATAAGTGTGTGTGAAAGCCGTCCTTCACCTAGCTTGTTGGGAACACAAAGTTTCTTTTCAGTTGCAAACCCCACTCCTTACATATATATGGGGAGCTGCTTGCTCCAACTCGGTTTTACAGTGAAAACTGCAGGAACTTCAAACCGGCACTAGGAAACAGACTGAGAAACCAGAGTAAAAGTTTCTCCTGCAACCCGTTCCCTTTGTGCTAGATGAACCAACGTCTCTCCACATGCTCAGTTCTGAGAGATAAGTGTGTGTGAAAGCCGTCCTTCACCTAGCTTGTTGGGAACACAAAGTTTCTTTTCAGTTGCAAACCCCACTCCATACATATATATGGGGAGGTACTAGCTCCAACTCGGTTTTACAGTGAAAACTGCAGGAACTTCAAACCGGCACTAGGAAACAGACTGAGAAACCAGAATAAAAGTTTCTCCTGCAACCCGTTCCCTTTGTGCTAGATGAACGAACGTCTCTCCACATGCTCAGTTCTGAGAGATAAGTGTGTGTGAAAGCCGTCCTTCACCTAGTTTGTTGGGAACACAAAGTTTCTTTTCAGTTGCAAACTCCACTCCATACATATATATGGGGAGGTACTAGCTCCAACTCGGTTTTACAGTGAAAACTGCAGGAACTTCAAACCGGCACTAGGAAACAGACTGAGAAACCAGAATAAAAGTTTCTCCTGCAACCCGTTCCCTTTGTGCTAGATGAACGAACGTCTCTCCACATGCTCAGTTCTGAGAGATAAGTGTGTGTGAAAGCCGTCCTTCACCTAGCTTGTTGGGAACACAAAGTTTCCTTTCAGTTGCAAACTCCACTCCATTCATATATAAGGGGAGGTAGTAGCTCCAACCCGGTTTTACAGTGAAAACTGCAGGAACTTCAAACCGGCACTAGGAAACAGACTGAGAAACCAGAGTAAAAGTTTCTCCTGCAACCCGTTCCCTTTGTGCTAGATGAACGAACGTCTCTCCACATGCTCAGTTCTGAGAGATAAGTGTGTGTGAAAGCCGTCCTTCACCTAGCTTGTTGGGAACACAAAGTTTCTTTTCAGTTGCAAACTCCACTCCATACATATATATGGGGAGGTACTAGCTCCAACTCGGTTTTACAGTGAAAACTGCAGGAACTTCAAACCGGCACTAGGAAACAGACTGAGACACCAGAATAAAAGTTTCTCCTGCAACCCGTTTCCTTTGTGCTAGTTGAACGAACGTCTCTCCACATGCTCAGTTCTGAGAGATAAGTGTTTGTGAAAGCCGTCCTTCACCTAGCTTGTTGGGAACACAAAGTTTCTTTTCAGTTGCAAACCCCACTCCTTACATATATATGGGGAGGTGCTTGCTCCAACTCGGTTTTACAGTGAAAACTGCAGGAACTTCAAACCGGCACTAGGAAACAGACTGAGAAACCAGAGTAAAAGTTTCTCCTGCAACCCGTTCCCTTTGTGCTAGATGAACCAACGTCTCTCCACATGCTCAGTTCTGAGAGATAAGTGTGTGTGAAAGCCGTCCTTCACCTAGCTTGTTGGGAACACAAAGTTTCTTTTCAGTTGCAAACCCCACTCCATACATATATATGGGGAGGTACTAGCTCCAACTCGGTTTTACAGTGAAAACTGCAGGAACTTCAAACCGGCACTAGGAAACAGACTGAGAAACCAGAATAAAAGTTTCTCCTGCAACCCGTTCCCTTTGTGCTAGATGAACGAACGTCTCTCCACATGCTCAGTTCTGAGAGATAAGTGTGTGTGAAAGCCGTCCTTCACCTAGTTTGTTGGGAACACAAAGTTTCTTTTCAGTTGCAAACTCCACTCCATACATATATATGGGGAGGTACTAGCTCCAACTCGGTTTTACAGTGAAAACTGCAGGAACTTCAAACCGGCACTAGGAAACAGACTGAGAAACCAGAATAATAGTTTCTCCTGCAACCCGTTACCTTTGTGCTAGATGAACGAACGTCTCTCCACATGCTCAGTTCTGAGAGATAAGTGTGTGTGAAAGCCGTCCTTCACCTAGCTTGTTGGGAACACAAAGTTTCTTTTCAGTTGCAAACTCCACTCCATACATATATATGGGGAGGTACTAGTTCCAACTCGGTTTTACAGTGAAAACTGCAGGAACTTCAAAACGGCACTAGGAAACAGACTGAGAAACCAGAGTAAAAGTTTCTCCTGCAACCCGTTCCCTTTGTGCTAGATGAACGAACGTCTCTCCACATGCTCAGTTCTGAGAGATAAGTGTGTGTGAAAGCCGTCCTTCACCTAGCTTGTTGGGAACACAAAGTTTCTTTTCAGTTGCAAACCCCACTCCTTACATATATATGGGGAGGTACTAGCTCCAACTCGGTTTTACAGTGAAAACTGCAGGAACTTCAAACCGGCACTAGGAAACAGACTGAGAAACCAGAGTAAAAGTTTCTCCTGCAACCCGTTCCCTTTGTGCTAGGTGAACGAACGTCTCTCCACATGCTCAGTTCTGAGAGATAAGTGTGTGTGAAAGCCGTCCTTCACCTAGCTTGTTGGGAACACAAAGTTTCTTTTCAGTTGCAAACTCCACTCCATACATATATATGGGGAGGTACTAGCTCCAACTCGGTTTTACAGTGAAAACTGCAGGAACTTCAAACCGGCACTAGGAAACAGACTGAGAAACCAGAGTAAAAGTTTCTCCTGCAACCCGTTCCCTTTGTGCTAGATGAACGAACGTCTCTCCACATGCTCAGTTCTGAGAGATAAGTGTGTGTGAAAGCCGTCCTTCACCTAGCTTGTTGGGAACACAAAGTTTCTTTTCAGTTGCAAACTCCACTCCATACATATATATGGGGAGGTACTAGCTCCAACTCGGTTTTACAGTGAAAACTGCAGGAACTTCAAACCGGCACTAGGAAACAGACTGAGAAACCAGAGTAAAAGTTTCTCCTGCAACCCGTTCCCTTTGGGCTAGATGAACGAACGTCTCTCCACATGCTCAGTTCTGAGAGATAAGTGTGTGTGAAAGCCGTCCTTCACCTAGCTTGTTGGGAACACAAAGTTTCTTTTCAGTTGCAAACTCCACTCCATTCATATATAAGGGGAGGTACTAGCTCCAACTCGGTTTTACAGTGAAAACTGCAGGAACTTCAAACCGGCACTAGGAAACAGACTGAGAAACCAGAGTAAAAGTTTCTCCTGCAACCCGTTCCCTTTGTGCTAGATGAACGAACGTCTCTCCACATGCTCAGTTCTGAGAGATAAGTGTGTGTGAAAGCCGTCCTTCACCTAGCTTGTTGGGAACACAAAGTTTCTTTTCAGTTGCAAACTCCACTCCATACATATATATGGGGAGGTACTAGCTCCAACTCGGTTTTACAGTGAAAACTGCAGGAACTTCAAACCGGCACTAGGAAACAGACTGAGAAACCAGAGTAAAAGTTTCTCCTGCAACCCGTTCCCTTTGTGCTAGGTGAACGAACGTCTCTCCACATGCTCAGTTCTGAGAGATAAGTGTGTGTGAAAGCCGTCCTTCACCTAGCTTGTTGGGAACACAAAGTTTCTTTTCAGTTGCAAACTCCACTCCATACATATATATGGGGAGGTACTAGCTCCAACTCGGTTTTACAGTGAAAACTGCAGGAACTTCAAACCGGCACTAGGAAACAGACTGAGAAACCAGAGTAAAAGTTCCTCCTGCAACCCGTTCCCTTTGTGCTAGGTGAACGAACGTCTCTCCACATGCTCAGTTCTGAGAGATAAGTGTGTGTGAAAGCCGTCCTTCACCTAGCTTGTTGGGAACACAAAGTTTCTTTTCAGTTGCAAACTCCACTCCATTCATATATAAGGGGAGGTAGTAGCTCCTACCCGGTTTTCCAGTGAAAACTGCAGGAACTTCAAACCGGCACTAGGAAACAGACTGAGAAACCAGAGTAAAAGTTTCTCCTGCAACCCGTTCCCTTTGTGCTAGATGAACGAACGTCTCTCCACATGCTCAGTTCTGAGAGATAAGTGTGTGTGAAAGCCGTCCTTCACCTAGCTTGTTGGGAACACAAAGTTTCTTTTCAGTTGCAAACTCCACTCCATACATATATATGGGGAGGTACTAGCTCCAACTCGGTTTTACAGTGAAAACTGCAGGAACTTCAAACCGGCACTAGGAAACAGACTGAGAAACCAGAGTAAAAGTTTCTCCTGCAACCCGTTCCCTTTGTGCTAGATGAGCGAACGTCTCTCCACATGCTCAGTTCTGAGAGATAAGTGTGTGTGAAAGCCGTCCTTCACCTAGCTTGTTGGGAACACAAAGTTTCTTTTCAGTTGCAAACTCCACTCCATTCATATATAAGGGGAGGCAGTAGCTCCAACCCGGTTTTACAGTGAAAACTGCAGGAACTTCAAACCGGCACTAGGAAACAGACTGAGAAACCAGAGTAAAAGTTTCTCCTGCAACCCGTTCCCTTTGTGCTAGGTGAACGAACGTCTCTCCACATGCTCAGTTCTGAGAGATAAGTGTGTGTGAAAGCCGTCCTTCACCTAGCTTGTTGGGAACACAAAGTTTCTTTTCAGTTGCAAACTCCACTCCATACATATATATGGGGAGGTACTAGCTCCAACTCGGTTTTACAGTGAAAACTGCAGGAACTTCAAACCGGCACTAGGAAACAGACTGAGAAACCAGAGTAAAAGTTTCTCCTGCAACCCGTTCCCTTTGTGCTAGATGAACGAACGTCTCTCCACATGCTCAGTTCTGCGAGATAAGTGTGTGTGAAAGCCGTCCTTCACCTAGCTTGTTGGGAACACAAAGTTTCTTTTCAGTTGCAAACTCCACTCCATACATATATATGGGGAGGTAGTAGCTCCAACTCGGTTTTACAGTGAAAACTGCAGGAACTTCAAACCGGCACTAGGAAACAGACTGAGAAACCAGAGTAAAAGTTTCTCCTGCAACCCGTTCCCTTTGTGCTAGGTGAACGAACGTCTCTCCACATACTCAGTTCTGAGAGATAAGTGTGTGTGAAAGCCGTCCTTCACCTAGCTTGTTGGGAACACAAAGTTTCTTTTCAGTTGCAAACTCCACTCCATACATATATATGGGGAGGTACTAGCTCCAACTCGGTTTTACAGTGAAAACTGCAGGAACTTCAAACCGGCACTAGGAAACAGACTGAGAAACCAGAGTAAAAGTTTCTCCTGCAACCCGTTCCCTTTGTGCTAGGTGAACGAACGTCTCTCCACATGCTCAGTTCTGAGAGATAAGTGTGTGTGAAAGCCGTCCTTCACCTAGCTTGTTGGGAACACAAAGTTTTTTTTCAGTTGCAAACTCCACTCCATTCATATATAAGGGGAGGTACTAGCTCCAACTCGGTTTTACAGTGAAAACTGCAGGAACTTCAAACCGGCACTAGGAAACAGACTGAGAAACCAGAGTAAAAGTTTCTCCTGCAACCCGTTCCCTTTGTGCTAGATGAACGAACGTCTCTCCACATGCTCAGTTCTGAGAGATAAGTGTGTGTGAAAGCCGTCCTTCACCTAGCTTGTTGGGAACACAAAGTTTCTTTTCAGTTGCAAACTCCACTCCATACATATATATGGGGAGGTACTAGCTCCAACTCGGTTTTACAGTGAAAACTGCAGGAACTTCAAACCGGCACTAGGAAACAGACTGAGAAACCAGAGTAAAAGTTTCTCCTGCAACCCGTTCCCTTTGGGCTAGATGAACGAACGTCTCTCCACATGCTCAGTTCTGAGAGATAAGTGTGTGTGAAAGCCGTCCTTCACCTAGCTTGTTGGGAACACAAAGTTTCTTTTCAGTTGCAAACTCCACTCCATTCATATATAATGGGAGGTACTAGCTCCAACTCGGTTTTACAGTGAAAACTGCAGGAACTTCAAACCGGCACTAGGAAACAGACTGAGAAACCAGAGTAAAAGTTTCTCCTGCAACCCGTTCCCTTTGTGCTAGATGAACGAACGTCTCTCCACATGCTCAGTTCTGAGAGATAAGTGTGTGTGAAAGCCGTCCTTCACCTAGCTTGTTGGGAACACAAAGTTTCTTTTCAGTTGCAAACTCCACTCCATACATATATATGGGGAGGTACTAGCTCCAACTCGGTTTTACAGTGAAAACTGCAGGAACTTCAAACCGGCACTAGGAAACAGACTGAGATACCAGAGTAAAAGTTTCTCCTGCAACCCGTTCCCTTTGTGCTAGGTGAACGAACGTCTCTCCACATGCTCAGTTCTGAGAGATAAGTGTGTGTGAAAGCCGTCCTTCACCTAGCTTGTTGGGAACACAAAGTTTCTTTTCAGTTGCAAACTCCACTCCATACATATATATGGGGAGGTACTAGCTCCAACTCGGTTTTACAGTGAAAACTGCAGGAACTTCAAACCGGCACTAGGAAACAGACTGAGAAACCAGAGTAAAAGTTCCTCCTGCAACCCGTTCCCTTTGTGCTAGGTGAACGAACGTCTCTCCACATGCTCAGTTCTGAGAGATAAGTGTGTGTGAAAGCCGTCCTTCACCTAGCTTGTTGGGAACACAAAGTTTCTTTTCAGTTGCAAACTCCACTCCATTCATATATAAGGGGAGGTAGTAGCTCCTACCCGGTTTTCCAGTGAAAACTGCAGGAACTTCAAACCGGCACTAGGAAACAGACTGAGAAACCAGAGTAAAAGTTTCTCCTGCAACCCGTTCCCTTTGTGCTAGATGAACGAACGTCTCTCCACATGCTCAGTTCTGAGAGATAAGTGTGTGTGAAAGCCGTCCTTCACCTAGCTTGTTGGGAACACAAAGTTTCTTTTCAGTTGCAAACTCCACTCCATACATATATATGGGGAGGTACTAGCTCCAACTCGGTTTTACAGTGAAAACTGCAGGAACTTCAAACCGGCACTAGGAAACAGACTGAGAAACCAGAGTAAAAGTTTCTCCTGCAACCCATTCCCTTTGTGCTAGATGAACGAACGTCTCTCCACATGCTCAGTTCTGAGAGATAAGTGTGTGTGAAAGCCGTCCTTCACCTAGCTTGTTGGGAACACAAAGTTTCTTTTCAGTTGCAAACTCCACTCCATTCATATATAAGGGGAGGCAGTAGCTCCAACCCGGTTTTACAGTGAAAACTGCAGGAACTTCAAACCGGCACTAGGAAACAGACTGAGAAACCAGAGTAAAAGTTTCTCCTGCAACCCGTTCCCTTTGTGCTAGGTGAACGAACGTCTCTCCACATGCTCAGTTCTGAGAGATAAGTGTGTGTGAAAGCCGTCCTTCACCTAGCTTGTTGGGAACACAAAGTTTCTTTTCAGTTGCAAACTCCACTCCATACATATATATGGGGAGGTACTAGCTCCAACTCGGTTTTACAGTGAAAACTGCAGGAACTTCAAACCGGCACTAGGAAACAGACTGAGAAACCAGAGTAAAAGTTTCTCCTGCAACCCGTTCCCTTTGTGCTAGATGAACGAACGTCTCTCCACATGCTCAGTTCTGAGAGATAAGTGTGTGTGAAAGCCGTCCTTCACCTAGCTTGTTGGGAACACAAAGTTTCTTTTCAGTTGCAAACTCCACTCCATACATATATATGGGGAGGTACTAGCTCCAACTCGGTTTTACAGTGAAAACTGCAGGAACTTCAAACCGGCACTAGGAAACAGACTGAGAAACCAGAGTAAAAGTTTCTCCTGCAACCCGTTCCCTTTGTGCTAGATGAACGAACGTCTCTCCACATGCTCAGTTCTGAGAGATAAGTGTGTGTGAAAGCCGTCCTTCACCTAGCTTGTTGGGAACACAAAGTTTCTTTTCAGTTGCAAACTCCACTCCATACATATATATGGGGAGGTACTAGCTCCAACTCGGTTTTACAGTGAAAACTGCAGGAACTTCAAACCGGCACTAGGAAACAGACTGAGAAACCAGAGTAAAAGTTTCTCCTGCAACCCGTTCCCTTTGTGCTAGATGAACGAACGTCTCTCCACATGCTCAGTTCTGAGAGATAAGTGTGTGTGAAAGCCGTCCTTCACCTAGCTTGTTGGGAACACAAAGTTTCTTTTCAGTTGCAAACTCCACTCCATACATATATATGGGGAGGTACTAGCTCCAACTCGGTTTTACAGTGAAAACTGCAGGAACTTCAAACCGGCACTAGGAAACAGACTGAGAAACCAGAGTAAAAGTTTCTCCTGCAACCCGTTCCCTTTGGGCTAGATGAACGAACGTCTCTCCACATGCTCAGTTCTGAGAGATAAGTGTGTGTGAAAGCCGTCCTTCACCTAGCTTGTTGGGAACACAAAGTTTCTTTTCAGTTGCAAACTCCACTCCATTCATATATAAGGGGAGGCAGTAGCTCCAACCCGGTTTTACAGTGAAAACTGCAGGAACTTCAAACCGGCACTAGGAAACAGACTGAGAAACCAGAGTAAAAGTTTCTCCTGCAACCCGTTCCCTTTGTGCTAGATGAACGAACGTCTCTCCACATGCTCAGTTCTGAGAGATAAGTGTGTGTGAAAGCCGTCCTTCACCTAGCTTTTTGGGAACACAAAGTTTCTTTTCAGTTGCAAACTCCACTCCATACATATATATGGGGAGGTACTAGCTCCAACTCGGTTTTACAGTGAAAACTGCAGGAACTTCAAACCGGCACTAGGAAACAGACTGAGAAACCAGAGTAAAAGTTTCTCCTGCAACCCGTTCCCTTTGTGCTAGATGAACGAACGTCTCTCCACATGCTCAGTTCTGAGAGATAAGTGTGTGTGAAAGCCGTCCTTCACCTAGCTTGTTGGGAACACAAAGTTTCTTTTCAGTTGCAAACTCCACTCCATACATATATATGGGGAGGTACTAGCTCCAACTCGGTTTTACAGTGAAAACTGCAGGAACTTCAAACCGGCACTAGGAAACAGACTGAGAAACCAGAGTAAAAGTTTCTCCTGCAACCCGTTCCCTTTGTGCTAGATGAACGAACGTCTCTCCACATGCTCAGTTCTGAGAGATAAGTGTGTGTGAAAGCCGTCCTTCACCTAGCTTGTTGGGAACACAAAGTTTCTTTTCAGTTGCAAACTCCACTCCATACATATATATGGGGAGGTACTAGCTCCAACTCGGTTTTACAGTGAAAACTGCAGGAACTTCAAACCGGCACTAGGAAACAGACTGAGAAACCAGAGTAAAAGTTTCTCCTGCAACCCGTTCCCTTTGGGCTAGATGAACGAACGTCTCTCCACATGCTCAGTTCTGAGAGATAAGTGTGTGTGAAAGCCGTCCTTCACCTAGCTTGTTGGGAACACAAAGTTTCTTTTCAGTTGCAAACTCCACTCCATTCATATATAAGGGGAGGCAGTAGCTCCAACCCGGTTTTACAGTGAAAACTGCAGGAACTTCAAACCGGCACTAGGAAACAGACTGAGAAACCAGAGTAAAAGTTTCTCCTGCAACCCGTTCCCTTTGTGCTAGATGAACGAACGTCTCTCCACATGCTCAGTTCTGAGAGATAAGTGTGTGTGAAAGCCGTCCTTCACCTAGCTTGTTGGGAACACAAAGTTTCTTTTCAGTTGCAAACTCCACTCCATACATATATATGGGGAGGTACTAGCTCCAACTCGGTTTTACAGTGAAAACTGCAGGAACTTCAAACCGGCACTAGGAAACAGACTGAGAAACCAGAGTAAAAGTTTCTCCTGCAACCCGTTCCCTTTGTGCTAGGTGAACGAACGTCTCTCCACATGCTCAGTTCTGAGAGATAAGTGTGTGTGAAAGCCGTCCTTCACCTAGCTTGTTGGGAACACAAAGTTTCTTTTCAGTTGCAAACTCCACTCCATACATATATATGGGGAGGTACTAGCTCCAACTCGGTTTTACAGTGAAAACTGCAGGAACTTCAAACCGGCACTAGGAAACAGACTGAGAAACCAGAGTAAAAGTTTCTCCTGCAACCCGTTCCCTTTGGGCTAGATGAACGAACGTCTCTCCACATGCTCAGTTCTGAGAGATAAGTGTGTGTGAAAGCCGTCCTTCACCTAGCTTGTTGGGAACACAAAGTTTCTTTTCAGTTGCAAACTCCACTCCATTCATATATAAGGGGAGGCAGTAGCTCCAACCCGGTTTTACAGTGAAAACTGCAGGAACTTCAAACCGGCACTAGGAAACAGACTGAGAAACCAGAGTAAAAGTTTCTCCTGCAACCCGTTCCCTTTGTGCTAGATGAACGAACGTCTCTCCACATGCTCAGTTCTGAGAGATAAGTGTGTGTGAAAGCCGTCCTTCACCTAGCTTTTTGGGAACACAAAGTTTCTTTTCAGTTGCAAAATCCACTTCATACATATATATGGGGAGGTACTAGCTCCAACTCGGTTTTACAGTGAAAACTGCAGGAACTTCAAACCGGCACTAGGAAACAGACTGAGAAACCAGAGTAAAAGTTTCTCCTGCAACCCGTTCCCTTTGTGCTAGGTGAACGAACGTCTCTCCACATGCTCCGTTCTGAGAGATAAGTGTGTGTGAAAGCCGTCCTTCACCTAGCTTGTTGGGAACACAAAGTTTCTTTTCAGTTGCAAACTCCACTCCATACATATATATGGGGAGGTACTAGCTCCAACTCGGTTTTACAGTGAAAACTGCAGGAACTTCAAACCGGCACTAGGAAACAGACTGAGAAACCAGAGTAAAAGTTCCTCCTGCAACCCGTTCCCTTTGTGCTAGGTGAACGAACGTCTCTCCACATGCTCAGTTCTGAGAGATAAGTGTGTGTGAAAGCCGTCCTTCACCTAGCTTGTTGGGAACACAAAGTTTCTTTTCAGTTGCAAACTCCACTCCATTCATATATAAGGGGAGGTAGTAGCTCCTACCCGGTTTTCCAGTGAAAACTGCAGGAACTTCAAACCGGCACTAGGAAACAGACTGAGAAACCAGAGTAAAAGTTTCTCCTGCAACCCGTTCCCTTTGTGCTAGGTGAACGAACGTCTCTCCACATGCTCCGTTCTGAGAGATAAGTGTGTGTGAAAGCCGTCCTTCACCTAGCTTGTTGGGAACACAAAGTTTCTTTTCAGTTGCAAACTCCACTCCATACATATATATGGGGAGGTACTAGCTCCAACTCGGTTTTACAGTGAAAACTGCAGGAACTTCAAACCGGCACTAGGAAACAGACTGAGAAACCAGAGTAAAAGTTCCTCCTGCAACCCGTTCCCTTTGTGCTAGGTGAACGAACGTCTCTCCACATGCTCAGTTCTGAGAGATAAGTGTGTGTGAAAGCCGTCCTTCACCTAGCTTGTTGGGAACACAAAGTTTCTTTTCAGTTGCAAACTCCACTCCATTCATATATAAGGGGAGGTAGTAGCTCCTACCCGGTTTTCCAGTGAAAACTGCAGGAACTTCAAACCGGCACTAGGAAACAGACTGAGAAACCAGAGTAAAAGTTTCTCCTGCAACCCGTTCCCTTTGTGCTAGATGAACGAACGTCTCTCCACATGCTCAGTTCTGAGAGATAAGTGTGTGTGAAAGCCGTCCTTCACCTAGCTTGTTGGGAACACAAAGTTTCTTTTCAGTTGCAAACTCCACTCCATACATATATATGGGGAGGTACTAGCTCCAACTCGGTTTTACAGTGAAAACTGCAGGAACTTCAAACCGGCACTAGGAAACAGACTGAGAAACCAGAGTAAAAGTTTCTCCTGCAACCCGTTCCCCTTGTGCTAGATGAACGAACGTCTCTCCACATGCTCAGTTCTGAGAGATAAGTGTGTGTGAAAGCCGTCCTTCACCTAGCTTGTTGGGAACACAAAGTTTCTTTTCAGTTGCAAACTCCACTCCATTCATATATAAGGGGAGGCAGTAGCTCCAACCCGGTTTTACAGTGAAAACTGCAGGAACTTCAAACCGGCACTAGGAAACAGACTGAGAAACCAGAGTAAAAGTTTCTCCTGCAACCCGTTCCCTTTGTGCTAGGTGAACGAACGTCTCTCCACATGCTCAGTTCTGAGAGATAAGTGTGTGTGAAAGCCGTCCTTCACCTAGCTTGTTGGGAACACAAAGTTTCTTTTCAGTTGCAAACTCCACTCCATACATATATATGGGGAGGTACTAGCTCCAACTCGGTTTTACAGTGAAAACTGCAGGAACTTCAAACCGGCACTAGGAAACAGACTGAGAAACCAGAGTAAAAGTTTCTCCTGCAACCCGTTCCCTTTGTGCTAGATGAACGAACGTCTCTCCACATGCTCAGTTCTGCGAGATAAGTGTGTGTGAAAGCCGTCCTTCACCTAGCTTGTTGGGAACACAAAGTTTCTTTTCAGTTGCAAACTCCACTCCATACATATATATGGGGAGGTACTAGCTCCAACTCGGTTTTACAGTGAAAACTGCAGGAACTTCAAACCGGCACTAGGAAACAGACTGAGAAACCAGAGTAAAAGTTTCTCCTGCAACCCGTTCCCTTTGTGCTAGGTGAACGAACGTCTCTCCACATACTCAGTTCTGAGAGATAAGTGTGTGTGAAAGCCGTCCTTCACCTAGCTTGTTGGGAACACAAAGTTTCTTTTCAGTTGCAAACTCCACTCCATACATATATATGGGGAGGTACTAGCTCCAACTCGATTTTACAGTGAAAACTGCAGGAACTTCAAACCGGCACTAGGAAACAGACTGAGAAACCAGAGTAAAAGTTTCTCCTGCAACCCGTTCCCTTTGTGCTAGGTGAACGAACGTCTCTCCACATGCTCAGTTCTGAGAGATAAGTGTGTGTGAAAGCCGTCCTTCACCTAGCTTGTTGGGAACACAAAGTTTTTTTTCAGTTGCAAACTCCACTCCATTCATATATAAGGGGAGGTACTAGCTCCAACTCGGTTTTACAGTGAAAACTGCAGGAACTTCAAACCGGCACTAGGAAACAGACTGAGAAACCAGAGTAAAAGTTTCTCCTGCAACCCGTTCCCTTTGTGCTAGATGAACGAACGTCTCTCCACATGCTCAGTTCTGAGAGATAAGTGTGTGTGAAAGCCGTCCTTCACCTAGCTTGTTGGGAACACAAAGTTTCTTTTCAGTTGCAAACTCCACTCCATACATATATATGGGGAGGTACTAGCTCCAACTCGGTTTTACAGTGAAAACTGCAGGAACTTCAAACCGGCACTAGGAAACAGACTGAGAAACCAGAGTAAAAGTTTCTCCTGCAACCCGTTCCCTTTGGGCTAGATGAACGAACGTCTCTCCACATGCTCAGTTCTGAGAGATAAGTGTGTGTGAAAGCCGTCCTTCACCTAGCTTGTTGGGAACACAAAGTTTCTTTTCAGTTGCAAACTCCACTCCATTCATATATAAGGGGAGGTACTAGCTCCAACTCGGTTTTACAGTGAAAACTGCAGGAACTTCAAACCGGCACTAGGAAACAGACTGAGAAACCAGAGTAAAAGTTTCTCCTGCAACCCGTTCCCTTTGTGCTAGATGAACGAACGTCTCTCCACATGCTCAGTTCTGAGAGATAAGTGTGTGTGAAAGCCGTCCTTCACCTAGCTTGTTGGGAACACAAAGTTTCTTTTCAGTTGCAAACTCCACTCCATACATATATATGGGGAGGTACTAGCTCCAACTCGGTTTTACAGTGAAAACTGCAGGAACTTCAAACCGGCACTAGGAAACAGACTGAGAAACCAGAGTAAAAGTTTCTCCTGCAACCCGTTCCCTTTGTGCTAGGTGAACGAACGTCTCTCCACATGCTCAGTTCTGAGAGATAAGTGTGTGTGAAAGCCGTCCTTCACCTAGCTTGTTGGGAACACAAAGTTTCTTTTCAGTTGCAAACTCCACTCCATACATATATATGGGGAGGTACTAGCTCCAACTCGGTTTTACAGTGAAAACTGCAGGAACTTCAAACCGGCACTAGGAAACAGACTGAGAAACCAGAGTAAAAGTTCCTCCTGCAACCCGTTCCCTTTGTGCTAGGTGAACGAACGTCTCTCCACATGCTCAGTTCTGAGAGATAAGTGTGTGTGAAAGCCGTCCTTCACCTAGCTTGTTGGGAACACAAAGTTTCTTTTCAGTTGCAAACTCCACTCCATTCATATATAAGGGGAGGTAGTAGCTCCTACCCGGTTTTCCAGTGAAAACTGCAGGAACTTCAAACCGGCACTAGGAAACAGACTGAGAAACCAGAGTAAAAGTTTCTCCTGCAACCCGTTCCCTTTGTGCTAGATGAACGAACGTCTCTCCACATGCTCAGTTCTGAGAGATAAGTGTGTGTGAAAGCCGTCCTTCACCTAGCTTGTTGGGAACACAAAGTTTCTTTTCAGTTGCAAACTCCACTCCATACATATATATGGGGAGGTACTAGCTCCAACTCGGTTTTACAGTGAAAACTGCAGGAACTTCAAACCGGCACTAGGAAACAGACTGAGAAACCAGAGTAAAAGTTTCTCCTGCAACCCATTCCCTTTGTGCTAGATGAACGAACGTCTCTCCACATGCTCAGTTCTGAGAGATAAGTGTGTGTGAAAGCCGTCCTTCACCTAGCTTGTTGGGAACACAAAGTTTCTTTTCAGTTGCAAACTCCACTCCATTCATATATAAGGGGAGGCAGTAGCTCCAACCCGGTTTTACAGTGAAAACTGCAGGAACTTCAAACCGGCACTAGGAAACAGACTGAGAAACCAGAGTAAAAGTTTCTCCTGCAACCCGTTCCCTTTGTGCTAGGTGAACGAACGTCTCTCCACATGCTCAGTTCTGAGAGATAAGTGTGTGTGAAAGCCGTCCTTCACCTAGCTTGTTGGGAACACAAAGTTTCTTTTCAGTTGCAAACTCCACTCCATACATATATATGGGGAGGTACTAGCTCCAACTCGGTTTTACAGTGAAAACTGCAGGAACTTCAAACCGGCACTAGGAAACAGACTGAGAAACCAGAGTAAAATTTCTCCTGCAACCCGTTCCCTTTGTGCTAGATGAACGAACGTCTCTCCACATGCTCAGTTCTGAGAGATAAGTGTGTGTGAAAGCCGTCCTTCACCTAGCTTGTTGGGAACACAAAGTTTCTTTTCAGTTGCAAACTCCACTCCATACATATATATGGGGAGGTACTAGCTCCAACTCGGTTTTACAGTGAAAACTGCAGGAACTTCAAACCGGCACTAGGAAACAGACTGAGAAACCAGAGTAAAAGTTTCTCCTGCAACCCGTTCCCTTTGTGATAGATGAACGAACGTCTCTCCACATGCTCAGTTCTGAGAGATAAGTGTGTGTGAAAGCCGTCCTTCACCTAGCTTGTTGGGAACACAAAGTTTCTTTTCAGTTGCAAACTCCACTCCATACATATATATGGGGAGGTACTAGCTCCAACTCGGTTTTACAGTGAAAACTGCAGGAACTTCAAACCGGCACTAGGAAACAGACTGAGAAACCAGAGTAAAAGTTCCTCCTGCAACCCGTTCCCTTTGTGCTAGGTGAACGAACGTCTCTCCACATGCTCAGTTCTGAGAGATAAGTGTGTGTGAAAGCCGTCCTTCACCTAGCTTGTTGGGAACACAAAGTTTCTTTTCAGTTGCAAACTCCACTCCATTCATATATAAGGGGAGGTAGTAGCTCCTACCCGGTTTTCCAGTGAAAACTGCAGGAACTTCAAACCGGCACTAGGAAACAGACTGAGAAACCAGAGTAAAAGTTTCTCCTGCAACCCGTTCCCTTTGTGCTAGGTGAACGAACGTCTCTCCACATGCTCCGTTCTGAGAGATAAGTGTGTGTGAAAGCCGTCCTTCACCTAGCTTGTTGGGAACACAAAGTTTCTTTTCAGTTGCAAACTCCACTCCATACATATATATGGGGAGGTACTAGCTCCAACTCGGTTTTACAGTGAAAACTGCAGGAACTTCAAACCGGCACTAGGAAACAGACTGAGAAACCAGAGTAAAAGTTCCTCCTGCAACCCGTTCCCTTTGTGCTAGGTGAACGAACGTCTCTCCACATGCTCAGTTCTGAGAGATAAGTGTGTGTGAAAGCCGTCCTTCACCTAGCTTGTTGGGAACACAAAGTTTCTTTTCAGTTGCAAACTCCACTCCATTCATATATAAGGGGAGGTAGTAGCTCCTACCCGGTTTTCCAGTGAAAACTGCAGGAACTTCAAACCGGCACTAGGAAACAGACTGAGAAACCAGAGTAAAAGTTTCTCCTGCAACCCGTTCCCTTTGTGCTAGATGAACGAACGTCTCTCCACATGCTCAGTTCTGAGAGATAAGTGTGTGTGAAAGCCGTCCTTCACCTAGCTTGTTGGGAACACAAAGTTTCTTTTCAGTTGCAAACTCCACTCCATACATATATATGGGGAGGTACTAGCTCCAACTCGGTTTTACAGTGAAAACTGCAGGAACTTCAAACCGGCACTAGGAAACAGACTGAGAAACCAGAGTAAAAGTTTCTCCTGCAACCCGTTCCCTTTGTGCTAGATGAACGAACGTCTCTCCACATGCTCAGTTCTGAGAGATAAGTGTGTGTGAAAGCCGTCCTTCACCTAGCTTGTTGGGAACACAAAGTTTCTTTTCAGTTGCAAACTCCACTCCATTCATATATAAGGGGAGGCAGTAGCTCCAACCCGGTTTTACAGTGAAAACTGCAGGAACTTCAAACCGGCACTAGGAAACAGACTGAGAAACCAGAGTAAAAGTTTCTCCTGCAACCCGTTCCCTTTGTGCTAGGTGAACGAACGTCTCTCCACATGCTCAGTTCTGAGAGATAAGTGTGTGTGAAAGCCGTCCTTCACCTAGCTTGTTGGGAACACAAAGTTTCTTTTCAGTTGCAAACTCCACTCCATACATATATATGGGGAGGTACTAGCTCCAACTCGGTTTTACAGTGAAAACTGCAGGAACTTCAAACCGGCACTAGGAAACAGACTGAGAAACCAGAGTAAAAGTTTCTCCTGCAACCCGTTCCCTTTGTGCTAGATGAACGAACGTCTCTCCACATGCTCAGTTCTGCGAGATAAGTGTGTGTGAAAGCCGTCCTTCACCTAGCTTGTTGGGAACACAAAGTTTCTTTTCAGTTGCAAACTCCACTCCATACATATATATGGGGAGGTACTAGCTCCAACTCGGTTTTACAGTGAAAACTGCAGGAACTTCAAACCGGCACTAGGAAACAGACTGAGAAACCAGAGTAAAAGTTTCTCCTGCAACCCGTTCCCTTTGTGCTAGGTGAACGAACGTCTCTCCACATACTCAGTTCTGAGAGATAAGTGTGTGTGAAAGCCGTCCTTCACCTAGCTTGTTGGGAACACAAAGTTTCTTTTCAGTTGCAAACTCCACTCCATACATATATATGGGGAGGTACTAGCTCCAACTCGATTTTACAGTGAAAACTGCAGGAACTTCAAACCGGCACTAGGAAACAGACTGAGAAACCAGAGTAAAAGTTTCTCCTGCAACCCGTTCCCTTTGTGCTAGGTGAACGAACGTCTCTCCACATGCTCAGTTCTGAGAGATAAGTGTGTGTGAAAGCCGTCCTTCACCTAGCTTGTTGGGAACACAAAGTTTTTTTTCAGTTGCAAACTCCACTCCATTCATATATAAGGGGAGGTACTAGCTCCAACTCGGTTTTACAGTGAAAACTGCAGGAACTTCAAACCGGCACTAGGAAACAGACTGAGAAACCAGAGTAAAAGTTTCTCCTGCAACCCGTTCCCTTTGTGCTAGATGAACGAACGTCTCTCCACATGCTCAGTTCTGAGAGATAAGTGTGTGTGAAAGCCGTCCTTCACCTAGCTTGTTGGGAACACAAAGTTTCTTTTCAGTTGCAAACTCCACTCCATACATATATATGGGGAGGTACTAGCTCCAACTCGGTTTTACAGTGAAAACTGCAGGAACTTCAAACCGGCACTAGGAAACAGACTGAGAAACCAGAGTAAAAGTTTCTCCTGCAACCCGTTCCCTTTGGGCTAGATGAACGAACGTCTCTCCACATGCTCAGTTCTGAGAGATAAGTGTGTGTGAAAGCCGTCCTTCACCTAGCTTGTTGGGAACACAAAGTTTCTTTTCAGTTGCAAACTCCACTCCATTCATATATAAGGGGAGGTACTAGCTCCAACTCGGTTTTACAGTGAAAACTGCAGGAACTTCAAACCGGCACTAGGAAACAGACTGAGAAACCAGAGTAAAAGTTTCTCCTGCAACCCGTTCCCTTTGTGCTAGGTGAACGAACGTCTCTCCACATGCTCAGTTCTGAGAGATAAGTGTGTGTGAAAGCCGTCCTTCACCTAGCTTGTTGGGAACACAAAGTTTCTTTTCAGTTGCAAACTCCACTCCATACATATATATGGGGAGGTACTAGCTCCAACTCGGTTTTACAGTGAAAACTGCAGGAACTTCAAACCGGCACTAGGAAACAGACTGAGAAACCAGAGTAAAAGTTCCTTCTGCAACCCGTTCCCTTTGTGCTAGGTGAACGAACGTCTCTCCACATGCTCAGTTCTGAGAGATAAGTGTGTGTGAAAGCCGTCCTTCACCTAGCTTGTTGGGAACACAAAGTTTCTTTTCAGTTGCAAACTCCACTCCATTCATATATAAGGGGAGGTAGTAGCTCCTACCCGGTTTTCCAGTGAAAACTGCAGGAACTTCAAACCGGCACTAGGAAACAGACTGAGAAACCAGAGTAAAAGTTTCTCCTGCAACCCGTTCCCTTTGTGCTAGATGAACGAACGTCTCTCCACATGCTCAGTTCTGAGAGATAAGTGTGTGTGAAAGCCGTCCTTCACCTAGCTTGTTGGGAACACAAAGTTTCTTTTCAGTTGCAAACTCCACTCCATACATATATATGGGGAGGTACTAGCTCCAACTCGGTTTTACAGTGAAAACTGCAGGAACTTCAAACCGGCACTAGGAAACAGACTGAGAAACCAGAGTAAAAGTTTCTCCTGCAACCCATTCCCTTTGTGCTAGATGAACGAACGTCTCTCCACATGCTCAGTTCTGAGAGATAAGTGTGTGTGAAAGCCGTCCTTCACCTAGCTTGTTGGGAACACAAAGTTTCTTTTCAGTTGCAAACTCCACTCCATTCATATATAAGGGGAGGCAGTAGCTCCAACCCGGTTTTACAGTGAAAACTGCAGGAACTTCAAACCGGCACTAGGAAACAGACTGAGAAACCAGAGTAAAAGTTTCTCCTGCAACCCGTTCCCTTTGTGCTAGGTGAACGAACGTCTCTCCACATGCTCAGTTCTGAGAGATAAGTGTGTGTGAAAGCCGTCCTTCACCTAGCTTGTTGGGAACACAAAGTTTCTTTTCAGTTGCAAACTCCACTCCATACATATATATGGGGAGGTACTAGCTCCAACTCGGTTTTACAGTGAAAACTGCAGGAACTTCAAACCGGCACTAGGAAACAGACTGAGAAACCAGAGTAAAAGTTTCTCCTGCAACCCGTTCCCTTTGTGCTAGATGAACGAACGTCTCTCCACATGCTCAGTTCTGAGAGATAAGTGTGTGTGAAAGCCGTCCTTCACCTAGCTTGTTGGGAACACAAAGTTTCTTTTCAGTTGCAAACTCCACTCCATACATATATATGGGGAGGTACTAGCTCCAACTCGGTTTTACAGTGAAAACTGCAGGAACTTCAAACCGGCACTAGGAAACAGACTGAGAAACCAGAGTAAAAGTTTCTCCTGCAACCCGTTCCCTTTGTGCTAGATGAACGAACGTCTCTCCACATGCTCAGTTCTGAGAGATAAGTGTGTGTGAAAGCCGTCCTTCACCTAGCTTGTTGGGAACACAAAGTTTCTTTTCAGTTGCAAACTCCACTCCATACATATATATGGGAAGGTACTAGCTCCAACTCGGTTTTACAGTGAAAACTGCAGGAACTTCAAACCGGCACTAGGAAACAGACTGAGAAACCAGAGTAAAAGTTTCTCCTGCATCCCGTTCCCTTTGTGCTAGATGAACGAACGTCTCTCCACATGCTCAGTTCTGAGAGATAAGTGTGTGTGAAAGCCGTCCTTCACCTAGCTTGTTGGGAACACAAAGTTTCTTTTCAGTTGCAAACTCCACTCCATACATATATATGGGGAGGTACTAGCTCCAACTCGGTTTTACAGTGAAAACTGCAGGAACTTCAAACCGGCACTAGGAAACAGACTGAGAAACCAGAGTAAAAGTTTCTCCTGCAACCCGTTCCCTTTGGGCTAGATGAACGAACGTCTCTCCACATGCTCAGTTCTGAGAGATAAGTGTGTGTGAAAGCCGTCCTTCACCTAGCTTGTTGGGAACACAAAGTTTCTTTTCAGTTGCAAACTCCACTCCATTCATATATAAGGGGAGGCAGTAGCTCCAACCCGGTTTTACAGTGAAAACTGCAGGAACTTCAAACCGGCACTAGGAAACAGACTGAGAAACCAGAGTAAAAGTTTCTCCTGCAACCCGTTCCCTTTGTGCTAGATGAACGAACGTCTCTCCACATGCTCAGTTCTGAGAGATAAGTGTGTGTGAAAGCCGTCCTTCACCTAGGTTTTTGGGAACACAAAGTTTCTTTTTAGTTGCAAACTCCACTTCATACATATATATGGGGAGGTACTAGCTCCAACTCGGTTTTACAGTGAAAACTGCAGGAACTTCAAACCGGCACTAGGAAACAGACTGAGAAACCAGAGTAAAAGTTTCTCCTGCAACCCGTTCCCTTTGTGCTAGGTGAACGAACGTCTCTCCACATGCTCCGTTCTGAGAGATAAGTGTGTGTGAAAGCCGTCCTTCACCTAGCTTGTTGGGAACACAAAGTTTCTTTTCAGTTGCAAACTCCACTCCATACATATATATGGGGAGGTACTAGCTCCAACTCGGTTTTACAGTGAAAACTGCAGGAACTTCAAACCGGCACTAGGAAACAGACTGAGAAACCAGAGTAAAAGTTTCTCCTGCAACCCGTTCCCTTTGTGCTAGGTGAACGAACGTCTCTCCACATGCTCAGTTCTGCGAGATAAGTGTGTGTGAAAGCCGTCCTTCACCTAGCTTGTTGGGAACACAAAGTTTCTTTTCAGTTGCAAACTCCACTCCATACATATATATGGGGAGGTACTAGCTCCAACTCGGTTTTACAGTGAAAACTGCAGGAACTTCAAACCGGCACTAGGAAACAGACTGAGAAACCAGAGTAAAAGTTTCTCCTGCAACCCGTTCCCTTTGTGCTAGATGAACGAACGTCTCTCCACATGCTCAGTTCTGAGAGATAAGTGTGTGTGAAAGCCGTCCTTCACCTAGCTTGTTGGGAACACAAAGTTTCTTTTCAGTTGCAAACTCCACTCCATACATATATATGGGGAGGTACTAGCTCCAACTCGGTTTTACAGTGAAAACTGCAGGAACTTCAAACCGGCACTAGGAAACAGACTGAGAAACCAGAGTAAAAGTTTCTCCTGCAACCCGTTCCCTTTGGGCTAGATGAACGAACGTCTCTCCACATGCTCAGTTCTGAGAGATAAGTGTGTGTGAAAGCCGTCCTTCACCTAGCTTGTTGGGAACACAAAGTTTCTTTTCAGTTGCAAACTCCACTCCATTCATATATAAGGGGAGGCAGTAGCTCCAACCCGGTTTTACAGTGAAAACTGCAGGAACTTCAAACCGGCACTAGGAAACAGACTGAGAAACCAGAGTAAAAGTTTCTCCTGCAACCCGTTCCCTTTGTGCTAGATGAACGAACGTCTCTCCACATGCTCAGTTCTGAGAGATAAGTGTGTGTGAAAGCCGTCCTTCACCTAGCTTGTTGGGAACACAAAGTTTCTTTTCAGTTGCAAACTCCACTCCATACATATATATGGGGAGGTACTAGCTCCAACTCGGTTTTACAGTGAAAACTGCAGGAACTTCAAACCGGCACTAGGAAACAGACTGAGAAACCAGAGTAAAAGTTTCTCCTGCAACCCGTTCCCTTTGTGCTAGGTGAACGAACGTCTCTCCACATGCTCAGTTCTGAGAGATAAGTGTGTGTGAAAGCCGTCCTTCACCTAGCTTGTTGGGAACACAAAGTTTCTTTTCAGTTGCAAACTCCACTCCATACATATATATGGGGAGGTACTAGCTCCAACTCGGTTTTACAGTGAAAACTGCAGGAACTTCAAACCGGCACTAGGAAACAGACTGAGAAACCAGAGTAAAAGTTTCTCCTGCAACCCGTTCCCTTTGGGCTAGATGAACGAACGTCTCTCCACATGCTCAGTTCTGAGAGATAAGTGTGTGTGAAAGCCGTCCTTCACCTAGCTTGTTGGGAACACAAAGTTTCTTTTCAGTTGCAAACTCCACTCCATTCATATATAAGGGGAGGCAGTAGCTCCAACCCGGTTTTACAGTGAAAACTGCAGGAACTTCAAACCGGCACTAGGAAACAGACTGAGAAACCAGAGTAAAAGTTTCTCCTGCAACCCGTTCCCTTTGTGCTAGATGAACGAACGTCTCTCCACATGCTCAGTTCTGAGAGATAAGTGTGTGTGAAAGCCGTCCTTCACCTAGCTTTTTGGGAACACAAATTTTCTTTTCAGTTGCAAAATCCACTTCATACATATATATGGGGAGGTACTAGCTCCAACTCGGTTTTACAGTGAAAACTGCAGGAACTTCAAACCGGCACTAGGAAACAGACTGAGAAACCAGAGTAAAAGTTTCTCCTGCAACCCGTTCCCTTTGTGCTAGGTGAACGAACGTCTCTCCACATGCTCCGTTCTGAGAGATAAGTGTGTGGAAGCCGTCCTTCACCTAGCTTGTTGGGAACACAAAGTTTCTTTTCAGTTGCAAACTCCACTCCATACATATATATGGGGAGGTACTAGCTCCAACTCGGTTTTACAGTGAAAACTGCAGGAACTTCAAACCGGCACTAGGAAACAGACTGAGAAACCAGAGTAAAAGTTTCTCCTGCAACCCGTTCCCTTTGTGCTAGATGAACGAACGTCTCTCCACATGCTCAGTTCTGCGAGATAAGTGTGTGTGAAAGCCGTCCTTCACCTAGCTTGTTGGGAACACAAAGTTTCTTTTCAGTTGCAAACTCCACTCCATACATATATATGGGGAGGTACTAGCTCCAACTCGGTTTTACAGTGAAAACTGCAGGAACTTCAAACCGGCACTAGGAAACAGACTGAGAAACCAGAGTAAAAGTTTCTCCTGCAACCCGTTCCCTTTGTGCTAGGTGAACGAACATCTCTCCACATGCTCAGTTCTGAGAGATAAGTGTGTGTGAAAGCCGTCCTTCACCTAGCTTGTTGGGAACACATAGTTTCTTTTCAGTTGCAAACTCCACTCCATACATATATATGGGGAGGTACTAGCTCCAACTCGGTTTTACAGTGAAAAGTGCAGGAACTTCAAACCGGCACTAGGAAACAGACTGAGAAACCAGAGTAAAAGTTTCTCCTGCAACCCGTTTCCTTTGTGCTAGTTGAACGAACGTCTCTCCACATGCTCAGTTCTGAGAGATAAGTGTGTGTGAAAGCCGTCCTTCACCTAGCTTGTTGGGAACACAAAGTTTCTTTTCAGTTGCAAACTCCACTCCTTACATATATATGGGGAGGTGCTTGCTCCAACACGGTTTTACAGTGAAAACTGCAGGAACTTCAAACCGGCACTAGGAAACAGACTGAGAAACCAGAGTAAAAGTTTCTCCTGCAACCCGTTCCCTTTGTGCTAGATGAACGAACGTCTCTCCACATGCTCAGTTCTGAGAGATAAGTGTGTGTGAAAGCCGTCCTTCACCTAGCTTGTTGGGAACACAAAGTTTCTTTTCAGTTGCAAACTCCACTCCATTCATATATAAGGGGAGGCAGTAGCTCCAACCCGGTTTTACAGTGAAAACTGCAGGAACTTCAAACCGGCACTAGGAAACAGACTGAGAAACCAGAGTAAAAGTTTCTCCTGCAACCCGTTCCCTTTGTGCTAGATGAACGAACGTCTCTCCACATGCTCAGTTCTGAGAGATAAGTGTGTGTGAAAGCCGTCCTTCACCTAGCTTTTTGGGAACACAAAGTTTCTTTTCAGTTGCAAACTCCACTCCATACATATATATGGGGAGGTACTAGCTCCAACTCGGTTTTACAGTGAAAACTGCAGGAACTTCAAACCGGCACTAGGAAACAGACTGAGAAACCAGAGTAAAAGTTTCTCCTGCAACCCGTTCCCTTTGTGCTAGGTGAACGAACGTCTCTCCACATGCTCCGTTCTGAGAGATAAGTGTGTGTGAAAGCCGTCCTTCACCTAGCTTGTTGGGAACACAAAGTTTCTTTTCAGTTGCAAACTCCACTCCATACATATATATGGGGAGGTACTAGCTCCAACTCGGTTTTACAGTGAAAACTGCAGGAACTTCAAACCGGCACTAGGAAACAGACTGAGAAACCAGAGTAAAAGTTTCTCCTGCAACCCGTTCCCTTTGTGCTAGATGAACGAACGTCTCTCCACATGCTCAGTTCTGCGAGATAAGTGTGTGTGAAAGCCGTCCTTCACCTAGCTTGTTGGGAACACAAAGTTTCTTTTCAGTTGCAAACTCCACTCCATACATATATATGGGGAGGTACTAGCTCCAACTCGGTTTTACAGTGAAAACTGCAGGAACTTCAAACCGGCACTAGGAAACAGACTGAGAAACCAGAGTAAAAGTTTCTCCTGCAACCCGTTCCCTTTGTGCTAGGTGAACGAACATCTCTCCACATGCTCAGTTCTGAGAGATAAGTGTGTGTGAAAGCCGTCCTTCACCTAGCTTGTTGGGAACACATAGTTTCTTTTCAGTTGCAAACTCCACTCCATACATATATATGGGGAGGTACTAGCTCCAACTCGGTTTTACAGTGAAAACTGCAGGAACTTCAAACCGGCACTAGGAAACAGACTGAGAAACCAGAGTAAAAGTTTCTCCTGCAACCCGTTTCCTTTGTGCTAGTTGAACGAACGTCTCTCCACATGCTCAGTTCTGAGAGATAAGTGTGTGTGAAAGCCGTCCTTCACCTAGCTTGTTGGGAACACAAAGTTTCTTTTCAGTTGCAAACTCCACTCCTTACATATATATGGGGAGGTGCTTGCTCCAACACGGTTTTACAGTGAAAACTGCAGGAACTTCAAACCGGCACTAGGAAACAGACTGAGAAACCAGAGTAAAAGTTTCTCCTGCAACCCGTTCCCTTTGTGCTAGATGAACGAACGTCTCTCCACATGCTCAGTTCTGAGAGATAAGTGTGTGTGAAAGCCGTCCTTCACCTAGCTTGTTGGGAACACAAAGATTTTTCAGTTGCAAACTCCACTCCATTCATATATAAGGGGAGGTAGTAGCTCCAACCCGGTTTTACAGTGAAAACTGCAGGAACTTCAAACCGGCACTAGGAAACAGACTGAGAAACCAGAGTAAAAGTTTCTCCTGCAACCCGTTCCCTTTGTGCTAGATGAACGAACGTCTCTCCACATGCTCAGTTCTGAGAGATAAGTGTGTGTGAAAGCCGTCCTTCACCTAGCTTGTTGGGAACACAAAGTTTCTTTTCAGTTGCAAACTCCACTCCATACATATATATGGGGAGGTACTAGCTCCAACTCGGTTTTACAGTGAAAACTGCAGGAACTTCAAACCGGCACTAGGAAACAGACTGAGAAACCAGAGTAAAAGTTTCTCCTGCAACCAGTTCCCTTTGTGCTAGATGAACGAACGTCTCTCCACATGCTCAGTTCTGAGAGATAAGTGTGTGTGAAAGCCGTCCTTCACCTAGCTTGTTGGGAACACAAAGTTTCTTTTCAGTTGCAAACTCCACTCCATACATATATATGGGGAGGTACTAGCTCCAACTCGGTTTTACAGTGAAAACTGCAGGAACTTCAAACCGGCACTAGGAAACAGACTGAGAAACCAGAGTAAAAGTTTCTCCTGCAACCCGTTCCCTTTGGGCTAGATGAACGAACGTCTCTCCACATGCTCAGTTCTGAGAGATAAGTGTGTGTGAAAGCCGTCCTTCACCTAGCTTGTTGGGAACACAAAGTTTCTTTTCAGTTGCAAACTCCACTCCCTTCATATATAAGGGGAGGCAGTAGCTCCAACCCGGTTTTACAGTGAAAACTGCAGGAACTTCAAACCGGCACTAGGAAACAGACTGAGAAACCAGAGTAAAAGTTTCTCCTGCAACCCGTTCCCTTTGTGCTAGATGAACGAACGTCTCTCCACATGCTCAGTTCTGAGAGATAAGTGTGTGTGAAAGCCGTCCTTCACCTAGCTTTTTGGGAACACAAAGTTTCTTTTCAGTTGCAAGCTCCACTTCATACATATATATGGGGAGGTACTAGCTCCAACTCGGTTTTACAGTGAAAACTGCAGGAACTTCAAACCGGCACTAGGAAACAGACTGAGAAACCAGAGTAAAAGTTTCTCCTGCAACCCGTTCCCTTTGTGCTAGGTGAACGAACGTCTCTCCACATGCTCCGTTCTGAGAGATAAGTGTGTGTGAAAGCCGTCCTTCACCTAGCTTGTTGGGAACACAAAGTTTCTTTTCAGTTGCAAACTCCACTCCATACATATATATGGGGAGGTACTAGCTCCAACTCGGTTTTACAGTGAAAACTGCAGGAACTTCAAACCGGCACTAGGAAACAGACTGAGAAACCAGAGTAAAAGTTTCTCCTGCAACCCGTTCCCTTTGTGCTAGATGAACGAACGTCTCTCCACATGCTCAGTTCTGCGAGATAAGTGTGTGTGAAAGCCGTCCTTCACCTAGCTTGTTGGGAACACAAAGTTTCTTTTCAGTTGCAAACTCCACTCCATACATATATATGGGGAGGTACTAGCTCCAACTCGGTTTTACAGTGAAAACTGCAGGAACTTCAAACCGGCACTAGGAAACAGACTGAGAAACCAGAGTAAAAGTTTCTCCTGCAACCCGTTCCCTTTGTGCTAGGTGAACGAACATCTCTCCACATGCTCAGTTCTGAGAGATAAGTGTGTGTGAAAGCCGTCCTTCACCTAGCTTGTTGGGAACACATAGTATCTTTTCAGTTGCAAACTCCACTCCATACATATATATGGGGAGGTACTAGCTCCAACTCGGTTTTACAGTGAAAACTGCAGGAACTTCAAACCGGCACTAGGAAACAGACTGAGAAACCAGAGTAAAAGTTTCTCCTGCAACCCGTTTCCTTTGTGCTAGTTGAACGAACGTCTCTCCACATGCTCAGTTCTGAGAGATAAGTGTGTGTGAAAGCCGTCCTTCACCTAGCTTGTTGGGAACACAAAGTTTCTTTTCAGTTGCAAACTCCACTCCTTACATATATATGGGGAGGTGCTTGCTCCAACACGGTTTTACAGTGAAAACTGCAGGAACTTCAAACCGGCACTAGGAAACAGACTGAGAAACCAGAGTAAAAGTTTCTCCTGCAACCCGTTCCCTTTGTGCTAGATGAACGAACGTCTCTCCACATGCTCAGTTCTGAGAGATAAGTGTGTGTGAAAGCCATCCTTCACCTAGTTTGTTGGGAACACAAAGTTTCTTTTCAGTTGCAAACTCCACTCCATACATATATATGGGGAGGTACTAGCTCCAACTCGGTTTTACAGTGAAAACTGCAGGAACTTCAAACCGGCACTAGGAAACAGACTGAGAAACCAGAGTAAAAGTTTCTCCTGCAACCCGTTCCCTTTGTGCTAGATGAACGAACGTCTCTCCACATGCTCAGTTCTGAGAGATAAGTGTGTGTGAAAGCCGTCCTTCACCTAGCTTGTTGGGAACACAAAGATTTTTCAGTTGCAAACTCCACTCCATTCATATATAAGGGGAGGTAGTAGCTCCAACCCGGTTTTACAGTGAAAACTGCAGGAACTTCAAACCGGCACTAGGAAACAGACTGAGAAACCAGAGTAAAAGTTTCTCCTGCAACCCGTTCCCTTTGTGCTAGATGAACGAACGTCTCTCCACATGCTCAGTTCTGAGAGATAAGTGTGTGTGAAAGCCGTCCTTCACCTAGCTTGTTGGGAACACAAAGTTTCTTTTCAGTTGCAAACTCCACTCCATACATATATATGGGGAGGTAGTAGCTCCAACTCGGTTTTACAGTGAAAACTGCAGGAACTTCAAACCGGCACTAGGAAACAGACTGAGAAACCAGAGTAAAAGTTTCTCCTGCATCCCGTTCCCTTTGTGCTAGGTGAACGAACGTCTCTCCACATGCTCAGTTCTGAGAGATAAGTGTGTGTGAAAGCCGTCCTTCACCTAGCTTGTTGGGAACACAAAGTTTCTTTTCAGTTACAAACTCCACTCCATACATATATATGGGGAGGTGCTTGCTCCAACTCGGTTTTACAGTGAAAACTGCAGAAACTTCAAACCGGCACTAGGAAACAGACTGAGAAACCAGAGTAAAAGTTTCTCCTGCAACCCGTTCCCTTTGTGCTAGATGAACGAACGTCTCTCCACATGCTCAGTTCTGAGAGATAAGTGTGTGTGAAAGCCGTCCTTCACCTAGCTTGTTGGGAACACAAAGTTTCTTTTCAGTTGCAAACTCCACTCCATACATATATATGGGGAGGTACTAGCTCCAACTCGGTTTTACAGTGAAAACTGCAGGAACTTCAAACCGGCACTAGGAAACAGACTGAGAAACCAGAGTAAAAGTTTCTCCTGCATCCCGTTCCCTTTGTGCTAGGTGAACGAACGTCTCTCCACATGCTCAGTTCTGAGAGATAAGTGTGTGTGAAAGCCGTCCTTCACCTAGCTTGTTGGGAACACAAAGTTTCTTTTCAGTTGCAAACTCCACTCCATACATATATATGGGGAGGTACTAGCTCCAACTCAGTTTTACAGTGAAAACTGCAGGAACTTCAAACCGGCACTAGGAAACAGACTGAGAAACCAGAATAAAAGTTTCTCCTGCAACCAGTTTCCTTTGTGCTAGTTGAACGAACGTCTCTCCACATGCTCAGTTCTGAGAGATAAGTGTGTGTGAAAGCCGTCCTTCACCTAGCTTGTTGGGAACACAAAGTTTCTTTTCAGTTGCAAAGTCCACTCCTTACATATATATGGGGAGGTGCTTGCTCCAACTCGGTTTTACAGTGAAAACTGCAGGAACTTCAAACCGGCACTAGGAAACAGACTGAGAAACCAGAGTAAAAGTTTCTACTGCAACCCGTTCCATTTGTGCTAGGTGAACGAACGTCTCTCCACATGCTCAGTTCTGAGAGATAAGTGTGTGTGAAAGCCGTCCTTCACCTAGCTTGTTGGGAACACAAACTTTCTTTTCAGTTGCAAACTCCACTCCATACATATATATGGGGAGGTACTAGCTCCAACTCGGTTTTACAGTGAAAACTGCAGGAACTTCAAACCGGCACTAGGAAACAGCCTGAGAAACCAGAGTAAAAGTTTCTCCTGCAACAAGTTCCCTTTGTGCTAGATGAACGAACGTCTCTCCACATGCTCAGTTCTGAGAGATAAGTGTGTGTGAAAGCCGTCCTTCACCTAGCTTGTTGGGAACAGAAAGTTTCTTTTCAGTTGCAAACTCCACTCCATACATATATATGGGGAGGTACTAGCTCCAACTCGGTTTTACAGTGAAAACTGCAGGAACTTCAAACCGGCACTAGGAAACAGACTGAGAAACCAGAGTAAAAGTTTCTCCTGCAACCCGTTCCCTTTGTGCTAGATGAACGAACGTCTCTCCACATGCTCAGTTCTGAGAGATAAGTGTGTGTGAAAGCCGTCCTTCACCTAGCTTGTTGGGAACACAAAGTTTCTTTTCAGTTGCAAACTCCACTCCATTCATATATAAGGGGAGGTAGTAGCTCCAACCCGGTTTTCCAGTGAAAACTGCAGGAACTTCAAACCGGCACTAGGAAACAGACTGAGAACCCAGAGTAAAAATTTCTCCTGCAACCCGTTCCCTTTGTGCTAGATGAACGAACGTCTCTCCACATGCTCAGTTCTGAGAGATAAGTGTGTGTGAAAGCCGTCCTTCACCTAGCTTGTTGGGAACACAAAGATTTTTCAGTTGCAAACTCCACTCCATTCATATATAAGGGGAGGTAGTAGCTCCAACTCGGTTTTACAGTGAAAACTGCAGGAACTTCAAACCGGCACTAGGAAACAGACTGAGAAACCAGAGTAAAAGTTTCTCCTGCAACCCGTTCCCTTTGTGCTAGATGAACGAACGTCTCTCCACATGCTCAGTTCTGCGAGATAAGTGTGTGTGAAAGCCGTCCTTCACCTAGCTTGTTGGGAACACAAAGTTTCTTTTCAGTTGCAAACTCCACTCCATACATATATATGGGGAGGTACTAGCTCCAACTCGGTTTTACAGTGAAAACTGCAGGAACTTCAAACCGGCACTAGGAAACAGACTGAGAAACCAGAGTAAAAGTTTCTCCTGCAACCCGTTCCCTTTGTGCTAGGTGAACGAACGTCTCTCCACATGCTCAGTTCTGCGAGATAAGTGTGTGTGAAAGCCGTCCTTCACCTAGCTTGTTGGGAACACAAAGTTTCTTTTCAGTTGCAAACTCCACTCCATACATATATATGGGGAGGTACTAGCTCCAACTCGGTTTTACAGTGAAAACTGCAGGAACTTCAAACCGGCACTAGGAAACAGACTGAGAAACCAGAGTAAAAGTTTCTCCTGCAACCCGTTCCCTTTGTGCTAGATGAACGAACGTCTCTCCACATGCTCAGTTCTGAGAGATAAGTGTGTGTGAAAGCCGTCCTTCACCTAGCTTGTTGGGAACACAAAGTTTCTTTTCAGTTGCAAACTCCACTCCATACATATATATGGGGAGGTACTAGCTCCAACTCGGTTTTACAGTGAAAACTGCAGGAACTTCAAACCGGCACTAGGAAACAGACTGAGAAACCAGAGTAAAAGTTTCTCCTGCAACCCGTTCCCTTTGTGCTAGATGAACGAACGTCTCTCCACATGCTCAGTTCTGCGAGATAAGTGTGTGTGAAAGCCGTCCTTCACCTAGCTTGTTGGGAACACAAAGTTTCTTTTCAGTTGCAAACTCCACTCCATTCATATATAAGGGGAGGCAGTAGCTCCAACCCGGTTTTACAGTGAAAACTGCAGGAACTTCAAACCGGCACTAGGAAACAGACTGAGAAACCAGAGTAAAAGTTTCTCCTGCAACCCGTTCCCTTTGTGCTAGATGAACGAACGTCTCTCCACATGCTCAGTTCTGAGAGATAAGTGTGTGTGAAAGCCGTCCTTCACCTAGCTTGTTGGGAACACAAAGTTTCTTTTCAGTTGCAAACTCCACTCCATACATATATATGGGGAGGTACTAGCTCCAACTCGGTTTTACAGTGAAAACTGCAGGAACTTCAAACCGGCACTAGGAAACAGACTGAGAAACCAGAGTAAAAGTTTCTCCTGCAACCCGTTCCCTTTGTGCTAGGTGAACGAACGTCTCTCCACATGCTCAGTTCTGAGAGATAAGTGTGTGTGAAAGCCGTCCTTCACCTAGCTTGTTGGGAACACAAAGTTTCTTTTCAGTTGCAAACTCCACTCCATACATATATATGGGGAGGTACTAGCTCCAACTCGGTTTTACAGTGAAAACTGCAGGAACTTCAAACCGGCACTAGGAAACAGACTGAGAAACCAGAGTAAAAGTTTCTCCTGCAACCCGTTCCCTTTGGGCTAGATGAACGAACGTCTCTCCACATGCTCAGTTCTGAGAGATAAGTGTGTGTGAAAGCCGTCCTTCACCTAGCTTGTTGGGAACACAAAGTTTCTTTTCAGTTGCAAACTCCACTCCATTCATATATAAGGGGAGGCAGTAGCTCCAACCCGGTTTTACAGTGAAAACTGCAGGAACTTCAAACCGGCACTAGGAAACAGACTGAGAAACCAGAGTAAAAGTTTCTCCTGCAACCCGTTCCCTTTGTGCTAGATGAACGAACGTCTCTCCACATGCTCAGTTCTGAGAGATAAGTGTGTGTGAAAGCCGTCCTTCACCTAGCTTTTTGGGAACACAAAGTTTCTTTTCAGTTGCAAAATCCACTTCATACATATATATGGGGAGGTACTAGCTCCAACTCGGTTTTACAGTGAAAACTGCAGGAACTTCAAACCGGCACTAGGAAACAGACTGAGAAACCAGAGTAAAAGTTTCTCCTGCAACCCGTTCCCTTTGTGCTAGGTGAACGAACGTCTCTCCACATGCTCCGTTCTGAGAGATAAGTGTGTGTGAAAGCCGTCCTTCACCTAGCTTGTTGGGAACACAAAGTTTCTTTTCAGTTGCAAACTCCACTCCATACATATATATGGGGAGGTACTAGCTCCAACTCGGTTTTACAGTGAAAACTGCAGGAACTTCAAACCGGCACTAGGAAACAGACTGAGAAACCAGAGTAAAAGTTTCTCCTGCAACCCGTTCCCTTTGTGCTAGATGAACGAACGTCTCTCCACATGCTCAGTTCTGCGAGATAAGTGTGTGTGAAAGCCGTCCTTCACCTAGCTTGTTGGGAACACAAAGTTTCTTTTCAGTTGCAAACTCCACTCCATACATATATATGGGGAGGTACTAGCTCCAACTCGGTTTTACAGTGAAAACTGCAGGAACTTCAAACCGGCACTAGGAAACAGACTGAGAAACCAGAGTAAAAGTTTCTCCTGCAACCCGTTCCCTTTGTGCTAGGTGAACGAACATCTCTCCACATGCTCAGTTCTGAGAGATAAGTGTGTGTGAAAGCCGTCCTTCACCTAGCTTGTTGGGAACACATAGTTTCTTTTCAGTTGCAAACTCCACTCCATACATATATACGGGGAGGTACTAGCTCCAACTCGGTTTTACAGTGAAAACTGCAGGAACTTCAAACCGGCACTAGGAAACAGACTGAGAAACCAGAGTAAAAGTTTCTCCTGCAACCCGTTTCCTTTGTGCTAGTTGAACGAACGTCTCTCCACATGCTCAGTTCTGAGAGATAAGTGTGTGTGAAAGCCGTCCTTCACCTAGCTTGTTGGGAACACAAAGTTTCTTTTCAGTTGCAAACTCCACTCCTTACATATATATGGGGAGGTGCTTGCTCCAACACGGTTTTACAGTGAAAACTGCAGGAACTTCAAACCGGCACTAGGAAACAGACTGAGAAACCAGAGTAAAAGTTTCTCCTGCAACCCGTTCCCTTTGTGCTAGATGAACGAACGTCTCTCCACATGCTCAGTTCTGAGAGATAAGTGTGTGTGAAAGCCGTCCTTCACCTAGCTTGTTGGGAACACAAAGATTTTTCAGTTGCAAACTCCACTCCATTCATATATAAGGGGAGGTAGTAGCTCCAACCCGGTTTTACAGTGAAAACTGCAGGAACTTCAAACCGGCACTAGGAAACAGACTGAGAAACCAGAGTAAAAGTTTCTCCTGCAACCCGTTCCCTTTGTGCTAGATGAACGAACGTCTCTCCACATGCTCAGTTCTGAGAGATAAGTGTGTGTGAAAGCCGTCCTTCACCTAGCTTGTTGGGAACACAAAGTTTCTTTTCAGTTGCAAACTCCACTCCATACATATATATGGGGAGGTACTAGCTCCAACTCGGTTTTACAGTGAAAACTGCAGGAACTTCAAACCGGCACTAGGAAACAGACTGAGAAACCAGAGTAAAAGTTTCTCCTGCAACCAGTTCCCTTTGTGCTAGATGAACGAACGTCTCTCCACATGCTCAGTTCTGAGAGATAAGTGTGTGTGAAAGCCGTCCTTCACCTAGCTTGTTGGGAACACAAAGTTTCTTTTCAGTTGCAAACTCCACTCCATACATATATATGGGGAGGTACTAGCTCCAACTCGGTTTTACAGTGAAAACTGCAGGAACTTCAAACCGGCACTAGGAAACAGACTGAGAAACCAGAGTAAAAGTTTCTCCTGCAACCCGTTCCCTTTGGGCTAGATGAACGAACGTCTCTCCACATGCTCAGTTCTGAGAGATAAGTGTGTGTGAAAGCCGTCCTTCACCTAGCTTGTTGGGAACACAAAGTTTCTTTTCAGTTGCAAACTCCACTCCCTTCATATATAAGGGGAGGCAGTAGCTCCAACCCGGTTTTACAGTGAAAACTGCAGGAACTTCAAACCGGCACTAGGAAACAGACTGAGAAACCAGAGTAAAAGTTTCTCCTGCAACCCGTTCCCTTTGTGCTAGATGAACGAACGTCTCTCCACATGCTCAGTTCTGAGAGATAAGTGTGTGTGAAAGCCGTCCTTCACCTAGCTTTTTGGGAACACAAAGTTTCTTTTCAGTTGCAAGCTCCACTTCATACATATATATGGGGAGGTACTAGCTCCAACTCGGTTTTACAGTGAAAACTGCAGGAACTTCAAACCGGCACTAGGAAACAGACTGAGAAACCAGAGTAAAAGTTTCTCCTGCAACCCGTTCCCTTTGTGCTAGGTGAACGAACGTCTCTCCACATGCTCCGTTCTGAGAGATAAGTGTGTGTGAAAGCCGTCCTTCACCTAGCTTGTTGGGAACACAAAGTTTCTTTTCAGTTGCAAACTCCACTCCATACATATATATGGGGAGGTACTAGCTCCAACTCGGTTTTACAGTGAAAACTGCAGGAACTTCAAACCGGCACTAGGAAACAGACTGAGAAACCAGAGTAAAAGTTTCTCCTGCAACCCGTTCCCTTTGTGCTAGATGAACGAACGTCTCTCCACATGCTCAGTTCTGCGAGATAAGTGTGTGTGAAAGCCGTCCTTCACCTAGCTTGTTGGGAACACAAAGTTTCTTTTCAGTTGCAAACTCCACTCCATACATATATATGGGGAGGTACTAGCTCCAACTCGGTTTTACAGTGAAAACTGCAGGAACTTCAAACCGGCACTAGGAAACAGACTGAGAAACCAGAGTAAAAGTTTCTCCTGCAACCCGTTCCCTTTGTGCTAGGTGAACGAACATCTCTCCACATGCTCAGTTCTGAGAGATAAGTGTGTGTGAAAGCCGTCCTTCACCTAGCTTGTTGGGAACACATAGTATCTTTTCAGTTGCAAACTCCACTCCATACATATATATGGGGAGGTACTAGCTCCAACTCGGTTTTACAGTGAAAACTGCAGGAACTTCAAACCGGCACTAGGAAACAGACTGAGAAACCAGAGTAAAAGTTTCTCCTGCAACCCGTTTCCTTTGTGCTAGTTGAACGAACGTCTCTCCACATGCTCAGTTCTGAGAGATAAGTGTGTGTGAAAGCCGTCCTTCACCTAGCTTGTTGGGAACACAAAGTTTCTTTTCAGTTGCAAACTCCACTCCTTACATATATATGGGGAGGTGCTTGCTCCAACACGGTTTTACAGTGAAAACTGCAGGAACTTCAAACCGGCACTAGGAAACAGACTGAGAAACCAGAGTAAAAGTTTCTCCTGCAACCCGTTCCCTTTGTGCTAGATGAACGAACGTCTCTCCACATGCTCAGTTCTGAGAGATAAGTGTGTGTGAAAGCCGTCCTTCACCTAGTTTGTTGGGAACACAAAGTTTCTTTTCAGTTGCAAACTCCACTCCATACATATATATGGGGAGGTACTAGCTCCAACTCGGTTTTACAGTGAAAACTGCAGGAACTTCAAACCGGCACTAGGAAACAGACTGAGAAACCAGAGTAAAAGTTTCTCCTGCAACCCGTTCCCTTTGTGCTAGGTGAACGAACGTCTCTCCACATGCTCAGTTCTGAGAGATAAGTGTGTGTGAAAGCCGTCCTTCACCTAGCTTGTTGGGAACACAAAGATTTTTCAGTTGCAAACTCCACTCCATTCATATATAAGGGGAGGTAGTAGCTCCAACCCGGTTTTACAGTGAAAACTGCAGGAACTTCAAACCGGCACTAGGAAACAGACTGAGAAACCAGAGTAAAAGTTTCTCCTGCAACCCGTTCCCTTTGTGCTAGATGAACGAACGTCTCTCCACATGCTCAGTTCTGAGAGATAAGTGTGTGTGAAAGCCGTCCTTCACCTAGCTTGTTGGGAACACAAAGTTTCTTTTCAGTTGCAAACTCCACTCCATACATATATATGGGGAGGTAGTAGCTCCAACTCGGTTTTACAGTGAAAACTGCAGGAACTTCAAACCGGCACTAGGAAACAGACTGAGAAACCAGAGTAAAAGTTTCTCCTGCATCCCGTTCCCTTTGTGCTAGGTGAACGAACGTCTCTCCACATGCTCAGTTCTGAGAGATAAGTGTGTGTGAAAGCCGTCCTTCACCTAGCTTGTTGGGAACACAAAGTTTCTTTTCAGTTACAAACTCCACTCCATACATATATATGGGGAGGTGCTTGCTCCAACTCGGTTTTACAGTGAAAACTGCAGAAACTTCAAACCGGCACTAGGAAACAGACTGAGAAACCAGAGTAAAAGTTTCTCCTGCAACCCGTTCCCTTTGTGCTAGATGAACGAACGTCTCTCCACATGCTCAGTTCTGAGAGATAAGTGTGTGTGAAAGCCGTCCTTCACCTAGCTTGTTGGGAACACAAAGTTTCTTTTCAGTTGCAAACTCCACTCCATACATATATATGGGGAGGTACTAGCTCCAACTCGGTTTTACAGTGAAAACTGCAGGAACTTCAAACCGGCACTAGGAAACAGACTGAGAAACCAGAGTAAAAGTTTCTCCTGCATCCCGTTCCCTTTGTGCTAGGTGAACGAACGTCTCTCCACATGCTCAGTTCTGAGAGATAAGTGTGTGTGAAAGCCGTCCTTCACCTAGCTTGTTGGGAACACAAAGTTTCTTTTCAGTTGCAAACTCCACTCCATACATATATATGGGGAGGTACTAGCTCCAACTCAGTTTTACAGTGAAAACTGCAGGAACTTCAAACCGGCACTAGGAAACAGACTGAGAAACCAGAATAAAAGTTTCTCCTGCAACCCGTTTCCTTTGTGCTAGTTGAACGAACGTCTCTCCACATGCTCAGTTCTGAGAGATAAGTGTGTGTGAAAGCCGTCCTTCACCTAGCTTGTTGGGAACACAAAGTTTCTTTTCAGTTGCAAAGTCCACTCCTTACATATATATGGGGAGGTGCTTGCTCCAACTCGGTTTTACAGTGAAAACTGCAGGAACTTCAAACCGGCACTAGGAAACAGACTGAGAAACCAGAGTAAAAGTTTCTACTGCAACCCGTTCCATTTGTGCTAGGTGAACGAACGTCTCTCCACATGCTCAGTTCTGAGAGATAAGTGTGTGTGAAAGCCGTCCTTCACCTAGCTTGTTGGGAACACAAACTTTCTTTTCAGTTGCAAACTCCACTCCATACATATATATGGGGAGGTACTAGCTCCAACTCGGTTTTACAGTGAAAACTGCAGGAACTTCAAACCGGCACTAGGAAACAGCCTGAGAAACCAGAGTAAAAGTTTCTCCTGCAACAAGTTCCCTTTGTGCTAGATGAACGAACGTCTCTCCACATGCTCAGTTCTGAGAGATAAGTGTGTGTGAAAGCCGTCCTTCACCTAGCTTGTTGGGAACAGAAAGTTTCTTTTCAGTTGCAAACTCCACTCCATACATATATATGGGGAGGTACTAGCTCCAACTCGGTTTTACAGTGAAAACTGCAGGAACTTCAAACCGGCACTAGGAAACAGACTGAGAAACCAGAGTAAAAGTTTCTCCTGCAACCCGTTCCCTTTGTACTAGATGAACGAACGTCTCTCCACATGCTCAGTTCTGAGAGATAAGTGTGTGTGAAAGCCGTCCTTCACCTAGCTTGTTGGGAACACAAAGTTTCTTTTCAGTTGCAAACTCCACTCCATTCATATATAAGGGGAGGTAGTAGCTCCAACCCGGTTTTCCAGTGAAAACTGCAGGAACTTCAAACCGGCACTAGGAAACAGACTGAGAACCCAGAGTAAAAATTTCTCCTGCAACCCGTTCCCTTTGTGCTAGATGAACGAACGTCTCTCCACATGCTCAGTTCTGAGAGATAAGTGTGTGTGAAAGCCGTCCTTCACCTAGCTTGTTGGGAACACAAAGTTTCTTTTCAGTTGCAAACTCCACTCCATTCATATATAAGGGGAGGTAGTAGCTCCAACCCGGTTTTCCAGTGAAAACTGCAGGAACTTCAAACCGGCACTAGGAAACAGACTGAGAACCCAGAGTAAAAATTTCTCCTGCAACCCGTTCCCTTTGTGCTAGATGAACGAACGTCTCTCCACATGCTCAGTTCTGAGAGATAAGTGTGTGTGAAAGCCGTCCTTCACCTAGCTTGTTGGGAACACAAAGTTTCTTTTCAGTTGCAAACTCCACTGCATACATATATATGGGGAGGTACTAGCTCCAACTCGGTTTTACAGTGAAAACTGCAGGAACTTCAAACCGGCACTAGGAAACAGACTGAGAAACCAGAGTAAAAGTTTCTCCTGCAACCCGTTCCCTTTGTGCTAGATGAACGAACGTCTCTCCACATGCTCAGTTCTGAGAGATAAGTGTGTGTGAAAGCCGTCCTTCACCTAGCTTGTTGGGAACACAAAGATTTTTCAGTTGCAAACTCCACTCCATTCATATATAAGGGGAGGTAGTAGCTCCAACTCGGTTTTACAGTGAAAACTGCAGGAACTTCAAACCGGCACTAGGAAACAGACTGAGAAACCAGAGTAAAAGTTTCTCCTGCAACCCGTTCCCTTTGTGCTAGATGAACGAACGTCTCTCCACATGCTCAGTTCTGCGAGATAAGTGTGTGTGAAAGCCGTCCTTCACCTAGCTTGTTGGGAACACAAAGTTTCTTTTCAGTTGCAAACTCCACTCCATACATATATATGGGGAGGTACTAGCTCCAACTCGGTTTTACAGTGAAAACTGCAGGAACTTCAAACCGGCACTAGGAAACAGACTGAGAAACCAGAGTAAAAGTTTCTACTGCAACCCGTTCCATTTGTGCTAGGTGAACGAACGTCTCTCCACATGCTCAGTTCTGAGAGATAAGTGTGTGTGAAAGCCGTCCTTCACCTAGCTTGTTGGGAACACAAAGTTTCTTTTCAGTTGCAAACTCCACTCCATACATATATATGGGGAGGTACTAGCTCCAACTCGGTTTTACAGTGAAAACTGCAGGAACTTCAAACCGGCACTAGGAAACAGACTGAGAAACCAGAGTAAAAGTTTCTCCTGCAACCCGTTCCCTTTGTGCTAGATGAACGAACGTCTCTCCACATGCTCAGTTCTGAGAGATAAGTGTGTGTGAAAGCCGTCCTTCACCTAGCTTGTTGGGAACACAAAGTTTCTTTTCAGTTGCAAACTCCACTCCATTCATATATAAGGGGAGGTAGTAGCTCCAACCCGGTTTTCCAGTGAAAACTGCAGGAACTTCAAACCGGCACTAGGAAACAGACTGAGAACCCAGAGTAAAAGTTTCTCCTGCAACCCGTTCCCTTTGTGCTAGATGAACGAACGTCTCTCCACATGCTCAGTTCTGAGAGATAAGTGTGTGTGAAAGCCGTCCTTCACCTAGCTTGTTGGGAACACAAAGTTTCTTTTCAGTTGCAAACTCCACTGCATACATATATATGGAGAGGTACTAGCTCCAACTCGGTTTTACAGTGAAAACTGCAGGAACTTCAAACCGGCACTAGGAAACAGACTGAGAAACCAGAGTAAAAGTTTCTCCTGCAACCCGTTCCCTTTGTGCTAGATGAACGAACGTCTCTCCACATGCTCAGTTCTGAGAGATAAGTGTGTGTGAAAGCCGTCCTTCACCTAGCTTGTTGGGAACACAAAGATTTTTCAGTTGCAAACTCCACTCCATTCATATATAAGGGGAGGTAGTAGCTCCAACCCGGTTTTACAGTGAAAACTGCAGGAACTTCAAACCGGCACTAGGAAACAGACTGAGAACCCAGAGTAAAAGTTTCTCCTGCAACCCGTTCCCTTTGTGCTAGATGAACGAACGTCTCTCCACATGCTCAGTTCTGAGAGATAAGTGTGTGTGAAAGCCGTCCTTCACCTAGCTTGTTGGGAACACAAAGTTTCTTTTCAGTTGCAAACTCCACTCCATACATATATATGGGGAGGTACTAGCTCCAACTCGGTTTTACAGTGAAAACTGCAGGAACTTCAAACCGGCACTAGGAAACAGACTGAGAACCCAGAGTAAAAGTTTCTCCTGCAACCCGTTCCCTTTGTGCTAGATGAACGAACGTCTCTCCACATGCTCAGTTCTGAGAGATAAGTGTGTGTGAAAGCCGTCCTTCACCTAGCTTGTTGGGAACACAAAGTTTCTTTTCAGTTGCAAACTCCACTGCATACATATATATGGGGAGGTACTAGCTCCAACTCGGTTTTACAGTGAAAACTGCAGGAACTTCAAACCGGCACTAGGAAACAGACTGAGAAACCAGAGTAAAAGTTTCTCCTGCAACCCGTTCCCTTTGTGCTAGATGAACGAACGTCTCTCCACATGCTCAGTTCTGAGAGATAAGTGTGTGTGAAAGCCGTCCTTCACCTAGCTTGTTGGGAACACAAAGATTTTTCAGTTGCAAACTCCACTCCATTCATATATAAGGGGAGGTAGTAGCTCCAACCCGGTTTTACAGTGAAAACTGCAGGAACTTCAAACCGGCACTAGGAAACAGACTGAGAAACCAGAGTAAAAGTTTCTCCTGCAACCCGTTCCCTTTGTGCTAGATGAACGAACGTCTCTCCACATGCTCAGTTCTGAGAGATAAGTGTGTGTGAAAGCCGTCCTTCACCTAGCTTGTTGGGAACACAAAGTTTCTTTTCAGTTGCAAACTCCACTCCATACATATATATGGGGAGGTACTAGCTCCAACTCGGTTTTACAGTGAAAACTGCAGGAACTTCAAACCGGCACTAGGAAACAGACTGAGAAACCAGAGTAAAAGTTTCTCCTGCATCCCGTTCCCTTTGTGCTAGGTGAACGAACGTCTCTCCACATGCTCAGTTCTGAGAGATAAGTGTGTGTGAAAGCCGTCCTTCACCTAGCTTGTTGGGAACACAAAGTTTCTTTTCAGTTGCAAACTCCACTCCATACATATATATGGGGAGGTACTAGCTCCAACTCAGTTTTACAGTGAAAACTGCAGGAACTTCATACCGGCACTAGGAAACAGACTGAGAAACCAGAATAAAAGTTTCTCCTGCAACCCGTTTCCTTTGTGCTAGTTGAACGAACGTCTCTCCACATGCTCAGTTCTGAGAGATAAGTGTGTGTGAAAGCCGTCCTTCACCTAGCTTGTTGGGAACACAAAGTTTCTTTTCAGTTGCAAAGTCCACTCCTTACATATATATGGGGAGGTGCTTGCTCCAAATCGGTTTTACAGTGAAAACTGCAGGAACTTCAAACCGGCACTAGGAAACAGACTGAGAAACCAGAGTAAAAGTTTCTACTGCAACCCGTTCCATTTGTGCTAGGTGAACGAACGTCTCTCCAAATGCTCAGTTCTGAGAGATAAGTGTGTGTGAAAGCCGTCCTTCACCTAGCTTGTTGGGAACACAAACTTTCTTTTCAGTTGCAAACTCCACTCCATACATATATATGGGGAGGTACTAGCTCCAACTCGGTTTTACAGTGAAAACTGCAGGAACTTCAAACCGGCACTAGGAAACAGCCTGAGAAACCAGAGTAAAAGTTTCTCCTGCAACAAGTTCCCTTTGTGCTAGATGAACGAACGTCTCTCCACATGCTCAGTTCTGAGAGATAAGTGTGTGTGAAAGCCGTCCTTCACCTAGCTTGTTGGGAACACAAAGTTTCTTTTCAGTTGCAAACTCCACTCCATACATATATATGGGGAGGTACTAGCTCCAACTCGGTTTTACAGTGAAAACTGCAGGAACTTCAAACCGGCACTAGGAAACAGACTGAGAAACCAGAGTAAAAGTTTCTCCTGCAACCCGTTCCCTTTGTGCTAGATGAACGAACGTCTCTCCACATGCTCAGTTCTGAGAGATAAGTGTGTGTGAAAGCCGTCCTTCACCTAGCTTGTTGGGAACACAAAGTTTCTTTTCAGTTGCAAACTCCACTCCATTCATATATAAGGGGAGGTAGTAGCTCCAACCCGGTTTTCCAGTGAAAACTGCAGGAACTTCAAACCGGCACTAGGAAACAGACTGAGAACCCAGAGTAAAAGTTTCTCCTGCAACCCGTTCCCTTTGTGCTAGATGAACGAACGTCTCTCCACATGCTCAGTTCTGAGAGATAAGTGTGTGTGAAAGCCGTCCTTCACCTAGCTTGTTGGGAACACAAAGTTTCTTTTCAGTTGCAAACTCCACTGCATACATATATATGGGGAGGTACTAGCTCCAACTCGGTTTTACAGTGAAAACTGCAGGAACTTCAAACCGGCACTAGGAAACAGACTGAGAAACCAGAGTAAAAGTTTCTCCTGCAACCCGTTCCCTTTGTGCTAGATGAACGAACGTCTCTCCACATGCTCAGTTCTGAGAGATAAGTGTGTGTGAAAGCCGTCCTTCACCTAGCTTGTTGGGAACACAAAGATTTTTCAGTTGCAAACTCCACTCCATTCATATATAAGGGGAGGTAGTAGCTCCAACCCGGTTTTACAGTGAAAACTGCAGGAACTTCAAACCGGCCCTAGGAAACAGACTGAGAAACCAGAGTAAAAGTTTCTCCTGCAACCCGTTCCCTTTGTGCTAGATGAACGAACGTCTCTCCACATGCTCAGTTCTGCGAGATAAGTGTGTGTGAAAGCCGTCCTTCACCTAGCTTGTTGGGAACACAAAGTTTCTTTTCAGTTGCAAACTCCACTCCATACATATATATGGGGAGGTACTAGCTCCAACTCGGTTTTACAGTGAAAACTGCAGGAACTTCAAACCGGCACTAGGAAACAGACTGAGAAACCAGAGTAAAAGTTTCTACTGCAACCCGTTCCATTTGTGCTAGGTGAACGAACGTCTCTCCACATGCTCAGTTCTGAGAGATAAGTGTGTGTGAAAGCCGTCCTTCACCTAGCTTGTTGGGAACACAAACTTTCTTTTCAGTTGCAAACTCCACTCCATAAATATATATGGGGAGGTACTAGCTCCAACTCGGTTTTACAGTGAAAACTGCAGGAACTTCAAAACGGCACTAGGAAACAGCCTGAGAAACCAGAGTAAAAGTTTCTCCTGCAACAAGTTCCCTTTGTGCTAGATGAACGAACGTCTCTCCACATGCTCAGTTCTGAGAGATAAGTGTGTGTGAAAGCCGTCCTTCACCTAGCTTGTTGGGAACACAAAGTTTCTTTTCAGTTGCAAACTCCACTCCATTCATATATAAGGGGAGGTAGTAGCTCCAACCCGGTTTTCCAGTGAAAACTGCAGGAACTTCAAACCGGCACTAGGAAACAGACTGAGAACCCAGAGTAAAAGTTTCTCCTGCAACCCGTTCCCTTTGTGCTAGATGAACGAACGTCTCTCCACATGCTCAGTTCTGAGAGATAAGTGTGTGTGAAAGCCGTCCTTCACCTAGCTTGTTGGGAACACAAAGTTTCTTTTCAGTTGCAAACTCCACTGCATACATATATATGGGGAGGTACTAGCTCCAACTCGGTTTTACAGTGAAAACTGCAGGAACTTCAAACCGGCACTAGGAAACAGACTGAGAAACCAGAGTAAAAGTTTCTCCTGCAACCCGTTCCCTTTGTGCTAGATGAACGAACGTCTCTCCACATGCTCAGTTCTGAGAGATAAGTGTGTGTGAAAGCCGTCCTTCACCTAGCTTGTTGGGAACACAAAGATTTTTCAGTTGCAAACTCCACTCCATTCATATATAAGGGGAGGTAGTAGCTCCAACCCGGTTTTACAGTGAAAACTGCAGGAACTTCAAACCGGCACTAGGAAACAGACTGAGAAACCAGAGTAAAAGTTTCTCCTGCAACCCGTTCCCTTTGTGCTAGATGAACGAACGTCTCTCCACATGCTCAGTTCTGAGAGATAAGTGTGTGTGAAAGCCGTCCTTCACCTAGCTTGTTGGGAACACAAAGTTTCTTTTCAGTTGCAAACTCCACTCCATACATATATATGGGGAGGTACTAGCTCCAACTCGGTTTTACAGTGAAAACTGCAGGAACTTCAAACCGGCACTAGGAAACAGACTGAGAACCCAGAGTAAAAGTTTCTCCTGCAACCCGTTCCCTTTGTGCTAGATGAACGAACGTCTCTCCACATGCTCAGTTCTGAGAGATAAGTGTGTGTGAAAGCCGTCCTTCACCTAGCTTGTTGGGAACACAAAGTTTCTTTTCAGTTGCAAACTCCACTGCATACATATATATGGGGAGGTACTAGCTCCAACTCGGTTTTACAGTGAAAACTGCAGGAACTTCAAACCGGCACTAGGAAACAGACTGAGAAACCAGAGTAAAAGTTTCTCCTGCAACCCGTTCCCTTTGTGCTAGATGAACGAACGTCTCTCCACATGCTCAGTTCTGAGAGATAAGTGTGTGTGAAAGCCGTCCTTCACCTAGCTTGTTGGGAACACAAAGATTTTTCAGTTGCAAACTCCACTCCATTCATATATAAGGGGAGGTAGTAGCTCCAACCCGGTTTTACAGTGAAAACTGCAGGAACTTCAAACCGGCACTAGGAAACAGACTGAGAAACCAGAGTAAAAGTTTCTCCTGCAACCCGTTCCCTTTGTGCTAGATGAACGAACGTCTCTCCACATGCTCAGTTCTGAGAGATAAGTGTGTGTGAAAGCCGTCCTTCACCTAGCTTGTTGGGAACACAAAGTTTCTTTTCAGTTGCAAACTCCACTCCATACATATATATGGGGAGGTACTAGCTCCAACTCGGTTTTACAGTGAAAACTGCAGGAACTTCAAACCGGCACTAGGAAACAGACTGAGAAACCAGAGTAAAAGTTTCTCCTGCATCCCGTTCCCTTTGTGCTAGGTGAACGAACGTCTCTCCACATGCTCAGTTCTGAGAGATAAGTGTGTGTGAAAGCCGTCCTTCACCTAGCTTGTTGGGAACACAAAGTTTCTTTTCAGTTGCAAACTCCACTCCATACATATATATGGGGAGGTACTAGCTCCAACTCAGTTTTACAGTGAAAACTGCAGGAACTTCAAACCGGCACTAGGAAACAGACTGAGAAACCAGAATAAAAGTTTCTCCTGCAACCCGTTTCCTTTGTGCTAGTTGAACGAACGTCTCTCCACATGCTCAGTTCTGAGAGATAAGTGTGTGTGAAAGCCGTCCTTCACCTAGCTTGTTGGGAACACAAAGTTTCTTTTCAGTTGCAAAGTCCACTCCTTACATATATATGGGGAGGTGCTTGCTCCAACTCGGTTTTACAGTGAAAACTGCAGGAACTTCAAACCGGCACTAGGAAACAGACTGAGAAACCAGAGTAAAAGTTTCTACTGCAACCCGTTCCATTTGTGCTAGGTGAACGAACGTCTCTCCACATGCTCAGTTCTGAGAGATAAGTGTGTGTGAAAGCCGTCCTTCACCTAGCTTGTTGGGAACACAAACTTTCTTTTCAGTTGCAAACTCCACTCCATACATATATATGGGGAGGTACTAGCTCCAACTCGGTTTTACAGTGAAAACTGCAGGAACTTCAAACCGGCACTAGGAAACAGCCTGAGAAACCAGAGTAAAAGTTTCTCCTGCAACAAGTTCCCTTTGTGCTAGATGAACGAACGTCTCTCCACATGCTCAGTTCTGAGAGATAAGTGTGTGTGAAAGCCGTCCTTCACCTAGCTTGTTGGGAACACAAAGTTTCTTTTCAGTTGCAAACTCCACTCCATACATATATATGGGGAGGTACTAGCTCCAACTCGGTTTTACAGTGAAAACTGCAGGAACTTCAAACCGGCACTAGGAAACAGACTGAGAAACCAGAGTAAAAGTTTCTCCTGCAACCCGTTCCCTTTGTGCTAGATGAACGAACGTCTCTCCACATGCTCAGTTCTGAGAGATAAGTGTGTGTGAAAGCCGTCCTTCACCTAGCTTGTTGGGAACACAAAGTTTCTTTTCAGTTGCAAACTCCACTCCATTCATATATAAGGGGAGGTAGTAGCTCCAACCCGGTTTTCCAGTGAAAACTGCAGGAACTTCAAACCGGCACTAGGAAACAGACTGAGAACCCAGAGTAAAAGTTTCTCCTGCAACCCTTTCCCTTTGTGCTAGATGAACGAACGTCTCTCCACATGCTCAGTTCTGAGAGATAAGTGTGTGTGAAAGCCGTACTTCACCTAGCTTGTTGGGAACACAAAGTTTCTTTTCAGTTGCAAACTCCACTGCATACATATATATGGGGAGGTACTAGCTCCAACTCGGTTTTACAGTGAAAACTGCAGGAACTTCAAACCGGCACTAGGAAACAGACTGAGAAACCAGAGTAAAAGTTTCTCCTGCAACCCGTTCCCTTTGTGCTAGATGAACGAACGTCTCTCCACATGCTCAGTTCTGAGAGATAAGTGTGTGTGAAAGCCGTCCTTCACCTAGCTTGTTGGGAACACAAAGATTTTTCAGTTGCAAACTCCACTCCATTCATATATAAGGGGAGGTAGTATTTCCAACCGGGTTTTACAGTGAAAACTGCAGGAACTTCAAACCGGCACTAGGAAACAGACTGAGAAACCAGAGTAAAAGTTTCTCCTGCAACCCGTTCCCTTTGTGCTAGATGAACGAACGTCTCTCCACATGCTCAGTTCTGAGAGATAAGTGTGTGTGAAAGCCGTCCTTCACCTAGCTTGTTGGGAACACAAAGTTTCTTTTCAGTTGCAAACTCCACTCCATACATATATATGGGGAGGTACTAGCTCCAACTCGGTTTTACAGTGAAAACTGCAGGAACTTCAAACCGGCACTAGGAAACAGACTGAGAAACCAGAGTAAAAGTTTCTCCTGCATCCCGTTCCCTTTGTGCTAGGTGAACGAACGTCTCTCCACATGCTCAGTTCTGAGAGATAAGTGTGTGTGAAAGCCGTCCTTCACCTAGCTTGTTGGGAACACAAAGTTTCTTTTCAGTTGCAAACTCCACTCCATACATATATATGGGGAGGTACTAGCTCCAACTCAGTTTTACAGTGAAAACTGCAGGAACTTCAAACCGGCACTAGGAAACAGACTGAGAAACCAGAATAAAAGTTTCTCCTGCAACCCGTTTCCTTTGTGCTAGTTGAACGAACGTCTCTCCACATGCTCAGTTCTGAGAGATAAGTGTGTGTGAAAGCCGTCCTTCACCTAGCTTGTTGGGAACACAAAGTTTCTTTTCAGTTGCAAAGTCCACTCCTTACATATATATGGGGAGGTGCTTGCTCCAACTCGGTTTTACAGTGAAAACTGCAGGAACTTCAAACCGGCACTAGGAAACAGACTGAGAAACCAGAGTAAAAGTTTCTACTGCAACCCGTTCCATTTGTGCTAGGTGAACGAACGTCTCTCCACATGCTCAGTTCTGAGAGATAAGTGTGTGTGAAAGCCGTCCTTCACCTAGCTTGTTGGGAACACAAACTTTCTTTTCAGTTGCAAACTCCACTCCATACATATATATGGGGAGGTACTAGCTCCAACTCGGTTTTACAGTGAAAACTGCAGGAACTTCAAACCGGCACTAGGAAACAGCCTGAGAAACCAGAGTAAAAGTTTCTCCTGCAACAAGTTCCCTTTGTGCTAGATGAACGAACGTCTCTCCACATGCTCAGTTCTGAGAGATAAGTGTGTGTGAAAGCCGTCCTTCACCTAGCTTGTTGGGAACACAAAGTTTCTTTTCAGTTGCAAACTCCACTCCATACATATATATGGGGAGGTACTAGCTCCAACTCGGTTTTACAGTGAAAACTGCAGGAACTTCAAACCGGCACTAGGAAACAGACTGAGAAACCAGAGTAAAAGTTTCTCCTGCAACCCGTTCCCTTTGTGCTAGATGAACGAACGTCTCTCCACATGCTCAGTTCTGAGAGATAAGTGTGTGTGAAAGCCGTCCTTCACCTAGCTTGTTGGGAACACAAAGTTTCTTTTCAGTTGCAAACTCCACTCCATTCATATATAAGGGGAGGTAGTAGCTCCAACCCGGTTTTCCAGTGAAAACTGCAGGAACTTCAAACCGGCACTAGGAAACAGACTGAGAACCCAGAGTAAAAGTTTCTCCTGCAACCCTTTCCCTTTGTGCTAGATGAACGAACGTCTCTCCACATGCTCAGTTCTGAGAGATAAGTGTGTGTGAAAGCCGTCCTTCACCTAGCTTGTTGGGAACACAAAGTTTCTTTTCAGTTGCAAACTCCACTGCATACATATATATGGGGAGGTACTAGCTCCAACTCGGTTTTACAGTGAAAACTGCAGGAACTTCAAACCGGCACTAGGAAACAGACTGAGAAACCAGAGTAAAAGTTTCTCCTGCAACCCGTTCCCTTTGTGCTAGATGAACGAACGTCTCTCCACATGCTCAGTTCTGAGAGATAAGTGTGTGTGAAAGCCGTCCTTCACCTAGCTTGTTGGGAACACAAAGATTTTTCAGTTGCAAACTCCACTCCATTCATATATAAGGGGAGGTAGTATCTCCAACCGGGTTTTACAGTGAAAACTGCAGGAACTTCAAACCGGCACTAGGAAACAGACTGAGAAACCAGAGTAAAAGTTTCTCCTGCAACCCGTTCCCTTTGTGCTAGATGAACGAACGTCTCTCCACATGCTCAGTTCTGAGAGATAAGTGTGTGTGAAAGCCGTCCTTCACCTAGCTTGTTGGGAACACAAAGTTTCTTTTCAGTTGCAAACTCCACTCCATACATATATATGGGGAGGTACTAGCTCCAACTCGGTTTTACAGTGAAAACTGCAGGAACTTCAAACCGGCACTAGGAAACAGACTGAGAAACCAGAGTAAAAGTTTCTCCTGCATCCCGTTCCCTTTGTGCTAGGTGAACGAACGTCTCTCCACATGCTCAGTTCTGAGAGATAAGTGTGTGTGAAAGCCGTCCTTCACCTAGCTTGTTGGGAACACAAAGTTTCTTTTCAGTTGCAAACTCCACTCCATACATATATATGGGGAGGTACTAGCTCCAACTCAGTTTTACAGTGAAAACTGCAGGAACTTCAAACCGGCACTAGGAAACAGACTGAGAAACCAGAATAAAAGTTTCTCCTGCAACCCGTTTCCTTTGTGCTAGTTGAACGAACGTCTCTCCACATGCTCAGTTCTGAGAGATAAGTGTGTGTGAAAGCCGTCCTTCACCTAGCTTGTTGGGAACACAAAGTTTCTTTTCAGTTGCAAAGTCCACTCCTTACATATATATGGGGAGGTGCTTGCTCCAACTCGGTTTCACAGTGAAAACTGCAGGAACTTCAAACCGGCACTAGGAAACAGACTGAGAAACCAGAGTAAAAGTTTCTCCTGCAACCCGTTCCCTTTGTGCTAGATGAACCAACGTCTGTCCACATGCTCAGTTCTGAGAGATAAGTGTGTGTGAAAGCCGTCCTTCACCTAGTTTGTTGGGAACACAAAGTTTCTTTTCAGTTGCAAACTCCACTCCATACATATATATGGGGAGGTACTAGCTCCAACTCGGTTTTACAGTGAAAACTGCAGGAACTTCAAACCGGCACTAGGAAACAGACTGAGAAACCAGAGTAAAAGTTTCTCCTGCAACCCGTTCCCTTTGTGCTAGATGAACGAACGTCTCTCCACATGCTCAGTTCTGAGAGATAAGTGTGTGTGAAAGCCGTCCTTCACCTAGTTTGTTGGGAACACAAAGTTTGTTTTCAGTTGCAAACTCCACTCCATACATATATATGGGGAGGTATTAGCTCCAACTCGGTTTTACAGTGAAAACTGCAGGAACTTCAAACCGGCACTAGGAAACAGACTGAGAAACCAGAATAAAAGTTTCTCCTGCAACCCGTTCCCTTTGTGCTAGATGAACGAACGTCTCTCCACATACTCAGTTCTGAGAGATAAGTGTGTGTGAAAGCCGTACTTCACCTAGCTTGTTGGGAACACAAAGTTTCTTTTCAGTTGCAAACTCCACTCCATACATATATATGGGGAGGTACTAGCTCCAACTCGGTTTTACAGTGAAAACTGCAGGAACTTCAAACCGGCACTAGGAAACAGACTGAGAAACCAGAGTAAAAGTTTCTCCTGCAACCCGTTCCCTTTGTGCTGGATGAACGAACGTCTCTCCACATGCTCAGTTCTGCGAGATAAGTGTGTGTGAAAGCCGTCCTTCACCTAGCTTGTTGGGAACACAAAGTTTCTTTTCAGTTGCAAACTCCACTCCATACATATATATGGGGAGGTACTAGCTCCAACTCAGTTTTACAGTGAAAACTGCAGGAACTTCAAACCGGCACTAGGAAACAGACTGAGAAACCAGAATAAAAGTTTCTCCTGCAACCCGTTTCCTTTGTGCTAGTTGAACGAACGTCTCTCCACATGCTGAGTTCTGAGAGATAAGTGTGTGTGAAAGCCGTCCTTCACCTAGCTTGTTGGGAACACAAAGTTTCTTTTCAGTTGCAAAGTCCACTCCTTACATATATATGGGGAGGTGCTTGCTCCAACTCGGTTTTACAGTGAAAACTGCAGGAACTTCAAACCGGCACTAGGAAACAGACTGAGAAACCAGAGTAAAAGTTTCTCCTGCAACCCGTTCCATTTGTGCTAGATGAACGAACGTCTCTCCACATGCTCAGTTCTGAGAGATAAGTGTGTGTGAAAGCCGTCCTTCACCTAGTTTGTTGGGAACACAAAGTTTCTTTTCAGTTGCAAACTCCACTCCATACATATATATGGGGAGGTACTAGCTCCAACTCGGTTTTACAGTGAAAACTGCAGGAACTTCAAACCGGCACTAGGAAACAGACTGAGAAACCAGAGTAAAAGTTTCTCCTGCAACCCGTTCCCTTTGTGCTAGATGAACGAACGTCTCTCCACATGCTCAGTTCTGAGAGATAAGTGTGTGTGAAAGCCGTCCTTCACCTAGCTTGTTGGGAACACAAAGTTTCTTTTCAGTTGCAAACTCCACTCCATACATATATATGGGGAGGTACTAGCTCCAACTCGGTTTTACAGTGAAAACTGCAGGAACTTCAAACCGGCACTAGGAAACAGACTGAGAAACCAGAGTAAAAGTTTCTCCTGCAACCCGTTCCCTTTGTGCTAGATGAACGAACGTCTCTCCACATGCTCAGTTCTGAGAGATAAGTGTGTGTGAAAGCCGTCCTTCACCTAGCTTGTTGGGAACACAAAGTTTCTTTTCAGTTGCAAACTCCACTCCATTCATATATAAGGGGAGGTAGTAGCTCCAACCCGGTTTTACAGTGAAAACTGCAGGAACTTCAAACCGGCACTAGGAAACAGACTGAGAAACCAGAGTAAAAGTTTCTCCTGCAACCCATTCCCTTTGTGCTAGATGAACGAACGTCTCTCCACATGCTCAGTTCTGAGAGATAAGTGTGTGTGAAAGCCGTCCTTCACCTAGCTTGTTGGGAACACAAAGTTTCTTTTCAGTTGCAAAGTCCACTCCTTACATATATATGGGGAGGTGCTTGCTCCAACTCGGTTTTACAGTGAAAACTGCAGGAACTTCAAACCGGCACTAGGAAACAGACTGAGAAACCAGAGTAAAAGTTTCTCCTGCAACCCGTTCCCTTTGTGCTAGATGAACGAACGTCTCTCCACATGCTCAGTTCTGAGAGATAAGTGTGTGTGAAAGCCGTCCTTCACCTAGTTTGTTGGGAACACAAAGTTTCTTTTCAGTTGCAAACTCCACTCCATACATATATATGGGGAGGTACTAGCTCCAACTCAGTTTTACAGTGAAAACTGCAGGAACTTCAAACCGGCACTAGGAAACAGACTGAGAAACCAGAATAAAAGTTTCTCCTGCAACCCATTCCCTTTGTGCTAGATGAACGAACGTCTCTCCACATGCTCAGTTCTGAGAGATAAGTGTGTGTGAAAGCCGTCCTTCACCTAGCTTGTTGGGAACACAAAGATTTTTCAGTTGCAAACTCCACTCCATTCATATATAAGGGGAGGTAGTAGCTCCAACCCGGTTTTACAGTGAAAACTGCAGGAACTTCAAACCGGCACTAGGAAACAGACTGAGAAACCAGAGTAAAAGTTTATCCTGCAACCCGTTCCCTTTGTGCTAGATGAACGAACGTCTCTCCACATGCTCAGTTCTGAGAGATAAGTGTGTGTGAAAGCCGTCCTTCACCTAGCTTGTTGGGAACACAAAGTTTCTTTTCAGTTGCAAACTCCACTCCATACATATATATGGGGAGGTACTAGCTCCAACTCGGTTTTACAGTGAAAACTGCAGGAACTTCAAACCGGCACTAGGAAACAGACTGAGAAACCAGAGTAAAAGTTTCTCCTGCATCCCGTTCCCTTTGTGCTAGGTGAACGAACGTCTCTCCACATGCTCAGTTCTGAGAGATAAGTGTGTGTGAAAGCCGTCCTTCACCTAGCTTGTTGGGAACACAAAGTTTCTTTTCAGTTGCAAACTCCACTCCATACATATATATGGGGAGGTACTAGCTCCAACTCAGTTTTACAGTGAAAACTGCAGGAACTTCAAACCGGCACTAGGAAACAGACTGAGAAACCAGAATAAAAGTTTCTCCTGCAACCCGTTTCCTTTGTGCTAGTTGAACGAACGTCTCTCCACATGCTCAGTTCTGAGAGATAAGTGTGTGTGAAAGCCGTCCTTCACCTAGCTTGTTGGGAACACAAAGTTTCTTTTCAGTTGCAAAGTCCACTCCTTACATATATATGGGGAGGTGCTTGCTCCAACTCGGTTTTACAGTGAAAACTGCAGGAACTTCAAACCGGCACTAGGAAACAGACTGAGAAACCAGAGTAAAAGTTTCTCCTGCAACCCGTTCCCTTTGTGCTAGATGAACCAACGTCTGTCCACATGCTCAGTTCTGAGAGATAAGTGTGTGTGAAAGCCGTCCTTCACCTAGTTTGTAGGGAACACAAAGTTTCTTTTCAGTTGCAAACTCCACTCCATACATATATATGGGGAGGTACTAGCTCCAACTCGGTTTTACAGTGAAAACTGCAGGAACTTCAAACCGGCACTAGGAAACAGACTGAGAAACCAGAATAAAAGTTTCTCCTGCAACCCGTTCCCTTTGTGCTAGATGAACGAACGTCTCTCCACATGCTCAGTTCTGAGAGATAAGTGTGTGTGAAAGCCGTCCTTCACCTAGTTTGTTGGGAACACAAAGTTTGTTTTCAGTTGCAAACTCCACTCCATACATATATATGGGGAGGTACTAGCTCCAACTCGGTTTTACAGTGAAAACTGCAGGAACTTCAAACCGGCACTAGGAAACAGACTGAGAAACCAGAGTAAAAGTTTCTCCTGCAACCCGTTCCATTTGTGCTAGGTGAACGAACGTCTCTCCACATGCTCAGTTCTGAGAGATAAGTGTGTGTGAAAGCCGTCCTTCACCTAGCTTGTTGGGAACACAAACTTTCTTTTCAGTTGCAAACTCCACTCCATACATATATATGGGGAGGTACTAGCTCCAACTCGGTTTTACAGTGAAAACTGCAGGAACTTCAAACCGGCACTAGGAAACAGCCTGAGAAACCAGAGTAAAAGTTTCTCCTGCAACAAGTTCCCTTTGTGCTAGATGAACGAACGTCTCTCCACATGCTCAGTTCTGAGAGATAAGTGTGTGTGAAAGCCGTCCTTCACCTAGCTTGTTGGGAACACAAAGTTTCTTTTCAGTTGCAAACTCCACTCCATACATATATATGGGGAGGTACTAGCTCCAACTCGGTTTTACAGTGAAAACTGCAGGAACTTCAAACCGGCACTAGGAAACAGACTGAGAAACCAGAGTAAAAGTTTCTCCTGCAACCCGTTCCCTTTGTGCTAGATGAACGAACGTCTCTCCACATGCTCAGTTCTGAGAGATAAGTGTGTGTGAAAGCCGTCCTTCACCTAGCTTGTTGGGAACACAAAGTTTCTTTTCAGTTGCAAACTCCACTCCATTCATATATAAGGGGAGGTAGTAGCTCCAACCCGGTTTTCCAGTGAAAACTGCAGGAACTTCAAACCGGCACTAGGAAACAGACTGAGAACCCAGAGTAAAAGTTTCTCCTGCAACCCGTTCCCTTTGTGCTAGATGAACGAACGTCTCTCCACATGCTCAGTTCTGAGAGATAAGTGTGTGTGAAAGCCGTCCTTCACCTAGCTTGTTGGGAACACAAAGTTTCTTTTCAGTTGCAAACTCCACTGCATACATATATATGGGGAGGTACTAGCTCCAACTCGGTTTTACAGTGAAAACTGCAGGAACTTCAAACCGGCACTAGGAAACAGACTGAGAAACCAGAGTAAAAGTTTCTCCTGCAACCCGTTCCCTTTGTGCTAGATGAACGAACGTCTCTCCACATGCTCAGTTCTGAGAGATAAGTGTGTGTGAAAGCCGTCCTTCACCTAGCTTGTTGGGAACACAAAGTTTCTTTTCAGTTGCAAACTCCACTCCATACATATATATGGGGAGGTACTAGCTCCAACTCGGTTTTACAGTGAAAACTGCAGGAACTTCAAACCGGCACTAGGAAACAGACTGAGAAACCAGAGTAAAAGTTTCTCCTGCAACCCGTTCCCTTTGTGCTAGATGAACGAACGTCTCTCCACATGCTCAGTTCTGAGAGATATGTGTGTGTGAAAGCCGTCCTTCACCTAGCTTGTTGGGAACACAAAGTTTCTTTTCAGTTGCAAACTCCACTCTATACATATATATGGGGTGGTACTAGCTCCAACTCGGTTTTACAGTGAAAACTGCAGGAACTTCAAACCGGCACTAGGAAACAGACTGAGAAACCAGAGTAAAAGTTTCTCCTGCAACCCGTTCCCTTTGTGCTAGATGAACGAACGTCTCTCCACATGCTCAGTTCTGCGAGATAAGTGTGTGTGAAAGCCGTCCTTCACCTAGCTTGTTGGGAACACAAAGTTTCTTTTCAGTTGCAAACTCCACTCCATACATATATATGGGGAGGTACTAGCTCCAACTCGGTTTTACAGTGAAAACTGCAGGAACTTCAAACCGGCACTAGGAAACAGACTGAGAAACCAGAGTAAAAGTTTCTCCTGCAACCCGTTCCCTTTGTGCTAGATGAACGAACGTCTCTCCACATGCTCAGTTCTGAGAGATAAGTGTGTGTGAAAGCCGTCCTTCACCTAGCTTGTTGGGAACACAAAGTTTCTTTTCAGTTGCAAACTCCACTCCATTCATATATAAGGGGAGGTAGTAGCTCCAACCCGGTTTTACAGTGAAAACTGCAGGAACTTCAAACCGGCACTAGGAAACAGACTGAGAAACCAGAGTAAAAGTTTCTCCTGCAACCCATTCCCTTTGTGCTAGATGAACGAACGTCTCTCCACATGCTCAGTTCTGAGAGATAAGTGTGTGTGAAAGCCGTCCTTCACCTAGCTTGTTGGGAACACAAAGTTTCTTTTCAGTTGCAAAGTCCACTCCTTACATATATATGGGGAGGTGCTTGCTCCAACTCGGTTTTACAGTGAAAACTGCAGGAACTTCAAACCGGCACTAGGAAACAGACTGAGAAACCAGAGTAAAAGTTTCTCCTGCAACCCGTTCCCTTTGTGCTAGATGAACCAACGTCTGTCCACATGCTCAGTTCTGAGAGATAAGTGTGTGTGAAAGCCGTCCTTCACCTAGTTTGTAGGGAACACAAAGTTTCTTTTCAGTTGCAAACTCCACTCCATACATATATATGGGGAGGTACTAGCTCCAACTCGGTTTTACAGTGAAAACTGCAGGAACTTCAAACCGGCACTAGGAAACAGACTGAGAAACCAGAATAAAAGTTTCTCCTGCAACCCGTTCCCTTTGTGCTAGATGAACGAACGTCTCTCCACATGCTCAGTTCTGAGAGATAAGTGTGTGTGAAAGCCGTCCTTCACCTAGTTTGTTGGGAACACAAAGTTTGTTTTCAGTTGCAAACTCCACTCCATACATATATATGGGGAGGTACTAGCTCCAACTCGGTTTTACAGTGAAAACTGCAGGAACTTCAAACCGGCACTAGGAAACAGACTGAGAAACCAGAGTAAAAGTTTCTCCTGCAACCCGTTCCATTTGTGCTAGGTGAACGAACGTCTCTCCACATGCTCAGTTCTGAGAGATAAGTGTGTGTGAAAGCCGTCCTTCACCTAGCTTGTTGGGAACACAAACTTTCTTTTCAGTTGCAAACTCCACTCCATACATATATATGGGGAGGTACTAGCTCCAACTCGGTTTTACAGTGAAAACTGCAGGAACTTCAAACCGGCACTAGGAAACAGCCTGAGAAACCAGAGTAAAAGTTTCTCCTGCAACAAGTTCCCTTTGTGCTAGATGAACGAACGTCTCTCCACATGCTCAGTTCTGAGAGATAAGTGTGTGTGAAAGCCGTCCTTCACCTAGCTTGTTGGGAACACAAAGTTTCTTTTCAGTTGCAAACTCCACTCCATACATATATATGGGGAGGTACTAGCTCCAACTCGGTTTTACAGTGAAAACTGCAGGAACTTCAAACCGGCACTAGGAAACAGACTGAGAAACCAGAGTAAAAGTTTCTCCTGCAACCCGTTCCCTTTGTGCTAGATGAACGAACGTCTCTCCACATGCTCAGTTCTGAGAGATAAGTGTGTGTGAAAGCCGTCCTTCACCTAGCTTGTTGGGAACACAAAGTTTCTTTTCAGTTGCAAACTCCACTCCATTCATATATAAGGGGAGGTAGTAGCTCCAACCCGGTTTTCCAGTGAAAACTGCAGGAACTTCAAACCGGCACTAGGAAACAGACTGAGAACCCAGAGTAAAAGTTTCTCCTGCAACCCGTTCCCTTTGTGCTAGATGAACGAACGTCTCTCCACATGCTCAGTTCTGAGAGATAAGTGTGTGTGAAAGCCGTCCTTCACCTAGCTTGTTGGGAACACAAAGTTTCTTTTCAGTTGCAAACTCCACTGCATACATATATATGGGGAGGTACTAGCTCCAACTCGGTTTTACAGTGAAAACTGCAGGAACTTCAAACCGGCACTAGGAAACAGACTGAGAAACCAGAGTAAAAGTTTCTCCTGCAACCCGTTCCCTTTGTGCTAGATGAACGAACGTCTCTCCACATGCTCAGTTCTGAGAGATAAGTGTGTGTGAAAGCCGTCCTTCACCTAGCTTGTTGGGAACACAAAGTTTCTTTTCAGTTGCAAACTCCACTCCATACATATATATGGGGAGGTACTAGCTCCAACTCGGTTTTACAGTGAAAACTGCAGGAACTTCAAACCGGCACTAGGAAACAGACTGAGAAACCAGAGTAAAAGTTTCTCCTGCAACCCGTTCCCTTTGTGCTAGATGAACGAACGTCTCTCCACATGCTCAGTTCTGAGAGATATGTGTGTGTGAAAGCCGTCCTTCACCTAGCTTGTTGGGAACACAAAGTTTCTTTTCAGTTGCAAACTCCACTCTATACATATATATGGGGTGGTACTAGCTCCAACTCGGTTTTACAGTGAAAACTGCAGGAACTTCAAACCGGCACTAGGAAACAGACTGAGAAACCAGAGTAAAAGTTTCTCCTGCAACCCGTTCCCTTTGTGCTAGATGAACGAACGTCTCTCCACATGCTCAGTTCTGCGAGATAAGTGTGTGTGAAAGCCGTCCTTCACCTAGCTTGTTGGGAACACAAAGTTTCTTTTCAGTTGCAAACTCCACTCCATACATATATATGGGGAGGTACTAGCTCCAACTCGGTTTTACAGTGAAAACTGCAGGAACTTCAAACCGGCACTAGGAAACAGACTGAGAAACCAGAGTAAAAGTTTCTCCTGCAACCCGTTCCCTTTGTGCTAGATGAACGAACGTCTCTCCACATGCTCAGTTCTGAGAGATAAGTGTGTGTGAAAGCCGTCCTTCACCTAGCTTGTTGGGAACACAAAGTTTCTTTTCAGTTGCAAACTCCACTCCATTCATATATAAGGGGAGGTAGTAGCTCCAACCCGGTTTTACAGTGAAAACTGCAGGAACTTCAAACCGGCACTAGGAAACAGACTGAGAAACCAGAGTAAAAGTTTCTCCTGCAACCCATTCCCTTTGTGCTAGATGAACGAACGTCTCTCCACATGCTCAGTTCTGAGAGATAAGTGTGTGTGAAAGCCGTCCTTCACCTAGCTTGTTGGGAACACAAAGTTTCTTTTCAGTTGCAAAGTCCACTCCTTACATATATATGGGGAGGTGCTTGCTCCAACTCGGTTTTACAGTGAAAACTGCAGGAACTTCAAACCGGCACTAGGAAACAGACTGAGAAACCAGAGTAAAAGTTTCTCCTGCAACCCGTTCCCTTTGTGCTAGATGAACGAACGTCTCTCCACATGCTCAGTTCTGAGAGATAAGTGTGTGTGAAAGCCGTCCTTCACCTAGTTTGTTGGGAACACAAAGTTTCTTTTCAGTTGCAAAATCCACTCCATACATATATATGGGGAGGTACTAGCTCCAACTCAGTTTTACAGTGAAAACTGCAGGAACTTCAAACCGGCACTAGGAAACAGACTGAGAAACCAGAATAAAAGTTTCTCCTGCAACCCGTTTCCTTTGTGCTAGTTGAACGAACGTCTCTCCACATGCTGAGTTCTGAGAGATAAGTGTGTGTGAAAGCCGTCCTTCACCTAGCTTGTTGGGAACACAAAGTTTCTTTTCAGTTGCAAAGTCCACTCCTTACATATATATGGGGAGGTGCTTGCTCCAACTCGGTTTTACAGTGAAAACTGCAGGAACTTCAAACCGGCACTAGGAAACAGACTGAGAAACCAGAGTAAAAGTTTCTCCTGCAACCCGTTCCCTTTGTGCTAGATGAACGAACGTCTCTCCACATGCTCAGTTCTGAGAGATAAGTGTGTGTGAAAGCCGTCCTTCACCTAGCTTGTTGGGAACACAAAGTTTCTTTTCAGTTGCAAACTCCACTCCATACATATATATGGGGAGGTACTAGCTCCAACTCGGTTTTACAGTGAAAACTGCAGGAACTTCAAACCGGCACTAGGAAACAGACTGAGAAACCAGAGTAAAAGTTTCTCCTGCAACCCGTTCCCTTTGTGCTAGATGAACGAACGTCTCTCCACATGCTCAGTTCTGAGAGATAAGTGTGTGTGAAAGCCGTCCTTCACCTAGCTTGTTGGGAACACAAAGATTTTTCAGTTGCAAACTCCACTCCATTCATATATAAGGGGAGGTAGTAGCTCCAACCCGGTTTTACAGTGAAAACTGCAGGAACTTCAAACCGGCACTAGGAAACAGACTGAGAAACCAGAGTAAAAGTTTATCCTGCAACCCGTTCCCTTTGTGCTAGATGAACGAACGTCTCTCCACATGCTCAGTTCTGAGAGATAAGTGTGTGTGAAAGCCGTCCTTCACCTAGCTTGTTGGGAACACAAAGTTTCTTTTCAGTTGCAAACTCCACTCCATACATATATATGGGGAGGTACTAGCTCCAACTCGGTTTTACAGTGAAAACTGCAGGAACTTCAAACCGGCACTAGGAAACAGACTGAGAAACCAGAGTAAAAGTTTCTCCTGCATCCCGTTCCCTTTGTGCTAGGTGAACGAACGTCTCTCCACATGCTCAGTTCTGAGAGATAAGTGTGTGTGAAAGCCGTCCTTCACCTAGCTTGTTGGGAACACAAAGTTTCTTTTCAGTTGCAAACTCCACTCCATACATATATATGGGGAGGTACTAGCTCCAACTCAGTTTTACAGTGAAAACTGCAGGAACTTCAAACCGGCACTAGGAAACAGACTGAGAAACCAGAATAAAAGTTTCTCCTGCAACCCGTTTCCTTTGTGCTAGTTGAACGAACGTCTCTCCACATGCTCAGTTCTGAGAGATAAGTGTGTGTGAAAGCCGTCCTTCACCTAGCTTGTTGGGAACACAAAGTTTCTTTTCAGTTGCAAAGTCCACTCCTTACATATATATGGGGAGGTGCTTGCTCCAACTCGGTTTTACAGTGAAAACTGCAGGAACTTCAAACCGGCACTAGGAAACAGACTGAGAAACCAGAGTAAAAGTTTCTCCTGCAACCCGTTCCCTTTGTGCTAGATGAACCAACGTCTGTCCACATGCTCAGTTCTGAGAGATAAGTGTGTGTGAAAGCCGTCCTTCACCTAGTTTGTAGGGAACACAAAGTTTCTTTTCAGTTGCAAACTCCACTCCATACATATATATGGGGAGGTACTAGCTCCAACTCGGTTTTACAGTGAAAACTGCAGGAACTTCAAACCGGCACTAGGAAACAGACTGAGAAACCAGAATAAAAGTTTCTCCTGCAACCCGTTCCCTTTGTGCTAGATGAACGAACGTCTCTCCACATGCTCAGTTCTGAGAGATAAGTGTGTGTGAAAGCCGTCCTTCACCTAGTTTGTTGGGAACACAAAGTTTGTTTTCAGTTGCAAACTCCACTCCATACATATATATGGGGAGGTATTAGCTCCAACTCGGTTTTACAGTGAAAACTGCAGGAACTTCAAACCGGCACTAGGAAACAGACTGAGAAACCAGAATAAAAGTTTCTCCTGCAACCCGTTCCCTTTGTGCTAGATGAACGAACGTCTCTCCACATACTCAGTTCTGAGAGATAAGTGTGTGTGAAAGCCGTCCTTCACCTAGCTTGTTGGGAACACAAAGTTTCTTTTCAGTTGCAAACTCCACTCCATACATATATATGGGGAGGTACTAGCTCCAACTCGGTTTTACAGTGAAAACTGCAGGAACTTCAAACCGGCACTAGGAAACAGACTGAGAAACCAGAGTAAAAGTTTCTCCTGCAACCCGTTCCCTTTGTGCTAGATGAACGAACGTCTCTCCACATGCTCAGTTCTGCGAGATAAGTGTGTGTGAAAGCCGTCCTTCACCTAGCTTGTTGGGAACACAAAGTTTCTTTTCAGTTGCAAACTCCACTCCATACATATATATGGGGAGGTACTAGCTCCAACTCGGTTTTACAGTGAAAACTGCAGGAACTTCAAACCGGCACTAGGAAACAGACTGAGAAACCAGAGTAAAAGTTTCTCCTGCAACCCGTTCCATTTGTGCTAGGTGAACGAACGTCTCTCCACATGCTCAGTTCTGAGAGATAAGTGTGTGTGAAAGCCGTCCTTCACCTAGCTTGTTGGGAACACAAACTTTCTTTTCAGTTGCAAACTCCACTCCATACATATATATGGGGAGGTACTAGCTCCAACTCGGTTTTACAGTGAAAACTGCAGGAACTTCAAACCGGCACTAGGAAACAGCCTGAGAAACCAGAGTAAAAGTTTCTCCTGCAACAAGTTCCCTTTGTGCTAGATGAACGAACGTCTCTCCACATGCTCAGTTCTGAGAGATAAGTGTGTGTGAAAGCCGTCCTTCACCTAGCTTGTTGGGAACACAAAGTTTCTTTTCAGTTGCAAACTCCACTCCATACATATATATGGGGAGGTACTAGCTCCAACTCGGTTTTACAGTGAAAACTGCAGGAACTTCAAACCGGCACTAGGAAACAGACTGAGAAACCAGAGTAAAAGTTTCTCCTGCAACCCGTTCCCTTTGTGCTAGATGAACGAACGTCTCTCCACATGCTCAGTTCTGAGAGATAAGTGTGTGTGAAAGCCGTCCTTCACCTAGCTTGTTGGGAACACAAAGTTTCTTTTCAGTTGCAAACTCCACTCCATTCATATATAAGGGGAGGTAGTAGCTCCAACCCGGTTTTCCAGTGAAAACTGCAGGAACTTCAAACCGGCACTAGGAAACAGACTGAGAACCCAGAGTAAAAGTTTCTCCTGCAACCCGTTCCCTTTGTGCTAGATGAACGAACGTCTCTCCACATGCTCAGTTCTGAGAGATAAGTGTGTGTGAAAGCCGTCCTTCACCTAGCTTGTTGGGAACACAAAGTTTCTTTTCAGTTGCAAACTCCACTGCATACATATATATGGGGAGGTACTAGCTCCAACTCGGTTTTACAGTGAAAACTGCAGGAACTTCAAACCGGCACTAGGAAACAGACTGAGAAACCAGAGTAAAAGTTTCTCCTGCAACCCGTTCCCTTTGTGCTAGATGAACGAACGTCTCTCCACATGCTCAGTTCTGAGAGATAAGTGTGTGTGAAAGCCGTCCTTCACCTAGCTTGTTGGGAACACAAAGTTTCTTTTCAGTTGCAAACTCCACTCCATACATATATATGGGGAGGTACTAGCTCCAACTCGGTTTTACAGTGAAAACTGCAGGAACTTCAAACCGGCACTAGGAAACAGACTGAGAAACCAGAGTAAAAGTTTCTCCTGCAACCCGTTCCCTTTGTGCTAGATGAACGAACGTCTCTCCACATGCTCAGTTCTGAGAGATATGTGTGTGTGAAAGCCGTCCTTCACCTAGCTTGTTGGGAACACAAAGTTTCTTTTCAGTTGCAAACTCCACTCTATACATATATATGGGGTGGTACTAGCTCCAACTCGGTTTTACAGTGAAAACTGCAGGAACTTCAAACCGGCACTAGGAAACAGACTGAGAAACCAGAGTAAAAGTTTCTCCTGCAACCCGTTCCCTTTGTGCTAGATGAACGAACGTCTCTCCACATGCTCAGTTCTGCGAGATAAGTGTGTGTGAAAGCCGTCCTTCACCTAGCTTGTTGGGAACACAAAGTTTCTTTTCAGTTGCAAACTCCACTCCATACATATATATGGGGAGGTACTAGCTCCAACTCGGTTTTACAGTGAAAACTGCAGGAACTTCAAACCGGCACTAGGAAACAGACTGAGAAACCAGAGTAAAAGTTTCTCCTGCAACCCGTTCCCTTTGTGCTAGATGAACGAACGTCTCTCCACATGCTCAGTTCTGAGAGATAAGTGTGTGTGAAAGCCGTCCTTCACCTAGCTTGTTGGGAACACAAAGTTTCTTTTCAGTTGCAAACTCCACTCCATTCATATATAAGGGGAGGTAGTAGCTCCAACCCGGTTTTACAGTGAAAACTGCAGGAACTTCAAACCGGCACTAGGAAACAGACTGAGAAACCAGAGTAAAAGTTTCTCCTGCAACCCGTTCCCTTTGTGCTAGGTGAACGAACGTCTCTCCACATGCTCAGTTCTGAGAGATAAGTGTGTGTGAAAGCCGTCCTTCACCTAGCTTGTTGGGAACACAAAGTTTCTTTTCAGTTGCAAACTCCACTCCATACATATATATGGGGAGGTACTAGCTCCAACTCGGTTTTACAGTGAAAACTGCAGGAACTTCAAACCGGCACTAGGAAACAGACTGAGAAACCAGAGTAAAAGTTTCTCCTGCAACCCGTTCCCTTTGTGCTAGATGAACGAACGTCTCTCCACATGCTCAGTTCTGAGAGATAAGTGTGTGTGAAAGCCGTCCTTCACCTAGCTTGTTGGGAACACAAAGTTTCTTTTCAGTTGCAAACTCCACTCCATTCATATATAAGGGGAGGTAGTAGCTCCAACCCGGTTTTACAGTGAAAACTGCAGGAACTTCAAACCGACACTAGGAAACAGACTGAGAAACCAGAGTAAAAGTTTCTCCTGCAACCCGTTCCCTTTGTGCTAGATGAACGAACGTCTCTCCACATGCTCAGTTCTGAGAGATAAGTGTGTGTGAAAGCCGTCCTTCACCTAGCTTGTTGGGAACACAAAGTTTCTTTTCAGTTGCAAACTCCACTCCATACATATATATGGGGAGGTACTAGCTCCAACTCTGTTTTACAGTGAAAACTGCAGGAACTTCAAACCGGCACTAGGAAACAGACTGAGAAACCAGAGTAAAAGTTTCTCCTGCAACCCGTTCCCTTTGTGCTAAGTGAACGAACGTCTCTCCACATGCTCAGTTCTGAGAGATAAGTGGGTGTGAAAGCCGTCCTTCACCTAGCTTGTTGGGAACACAAAGTTTCTTTTCAGTTGCAAACTCCACTCCATACATATATATGGGGAGGTACTAGCTCCAACTCGGTTTTACAGTGAAAACTGCAGGAACTTCAAACCGGCACTAGGAAACAGACTGAGAAACCAGAGTAAAAGTTTCTCCTGCAACCCGTTCCCTTTGTGCTAGACGAACGAACGTCTCTCCACATGCTCAGTTCTGAGAGATAAGTGTGTGTGAAAGCCGTCCTTCACCTAGCTTGTTGGGAACACAAAGTTTCTTTTCAGTTGCAAACTCCACTCCATACATATATATGGGGAGGTACTAGCTCCAACTCGGTTTTACAGTGAAAACTGCAGGAACTTCAAACCGGCACTAGGAAACAGACTGAGAAACCAGAGTAAAAGTTTCTCCTGCAACCCGTTCCCTTTGTGCTAGGTGAACGAACGTCTCTCCACATGCTCAGTTCTGAGAGATAAGTGTGTGTGAAAGCCGTCCTTCACCTAGCTTGTTGGGAACACAAAGTTTCTTTTCAGTTGCAAACTCCACTCCATACATATATATGGGGAGGCAGTAGCTCCAACCCGGTTTTACAGTGAAAACTGCAGGAACTTCAAACCGGCACTAGGAAACAGACTGAGAAACCAGAGTAAAAGTTTCTCCTGCAACCCGTTCCCTTTGTGCTAGATGAACGAACGTCTCTCCACATGCTCAGTTCTGAGAGATAAGTGTGTGTGAAAGCCGTCCTTCACCTAGCTTGTTGGGAACACAAAGTTTCTTTTCAGTTGCAAACTCCACTCCATACATATATATGGGGAGGTACTAGCTCCAAATCGGTTTTACAGTGAAAACTGCAGGAAATTCAAACCGGCACTAGGAAACAGACTGAGAAACCAGAGTAAAAGTTTCTCCTGCAACCCGTTCCCTTTGTGCTAGGTGAACGAACGTCTCTCCACATGCTCCGTTCTGAGAGATAAGTGTGTGTGAAAGCCGTCCTTCACCTAGCTTGTTGGGAACACAAAGTTTCTTTTCAGTTGCAAACTCCACTCCATACATATATATGGGGAGGTACTAGCTCCAACTCGGTTTTACAGTGAAAACTGCAGGAACTTCAAACCGGCACTAGGAAACAGACTGAGAAACCAGAGTAAAAGTTTCTCCTGCAACCCGTTCCCTTTGTGCTAGATGAACGAACGTCTCTCCACATGCTCAGTTCTGAGAGATAAGTGTGTGTGAAAGCCGTCCTTCACCTAGCTTGTTGGGAACACAAAGTTTCTTTTCAGTTGCAAACTCCACTCCATACATATATATGGGGAGGTACTAGCTCCAACTCGGTTTTACAGTGAAAACTGCAGGAACTTCAAACCGGCACTAGGAAACAGACTGAGAAACCAGAGTAAAAGTTTCTCCTGCAACCCGTTCCCTTTGTGCTAGGTGAACGAACGTCTCTCCACATGCTCAGTTCTGAGAGATAAGTGTGTGTGAAAGCCGTCCTTCACCTAGCTTGTTGGGAACACAAAGTTTCTTTTCAGTTGCAAACTCCACTCCATACATATATATGGGGAGGTACTAGCTCCAACTCGGTTTTACAGTGAAAACTGCAGGAACTTCAAACCGGCACTAGGAAACAGACTGAGAAACCAGAATAAAAGTTTCTCCTGCAACCCGTTCCCTTTGTGCTAGATGAACGAACGTCTCTCCACATGCTCAGTTCTGAGAGATAAGTGTGTGTGAAAGCCGTCCTTCACCTAGTTTGTTGGGAACACAAAGTTTCTTTTCAGTTGCAAACTCCACTCCATACATATATATGGGGAGGTACTAGCTCCAACTCGGTTTTACAGTGAAAACTGCAGGAACTTCAAACCGGCACTAGGAAACAGACTGAGAAACCAGAATAAAAGTTTCTCCTGCAACCCGTTCCCTTTGTGCTAGATGAACGAACGTCTCTCCACATGCTCAGTTCTGAGAGATAAGTGTGTGTGAAAGCCGTCCTTCACCTAGCTTGTTGGGAACACAAAGTTTCTTTTCAGTTGAAAACTCCACTCCATTCATATATAAGGGGAGGTAGTAGCTCCAACCCTGTTTTACAGTGAAAACTGCAGGAACTTCAAACCGGCACTAGGAAACAGACTGAGAAACCAGAGTAAAAGTTTCTCCTGCAACCCGTTCCCTTTGTGCTAGATGAACGAACGTCTCTCCACATGCTCAGTTCTGAGAGATAAGTGTGTGTGAAAGCCGTCCTTCACCTAGCTTGTTGGGAACACAAAGTTTCTTTTCAGTTGCAAACTCCACTCCATACATATATATGGGGAGGTACTAGCTCCAACTCGGTTTTACAGTGAAAACTGCAGGAACTTCAAACCGGCACTAGGAAACAGACTGAGACACCAGAATAAAAGTTTCTCCTGCAACCCGTTTCCTTTGTGCTAGTTGAACGAACGTCTCTCCACATGCTCAGTTCTGAGAGATAACTGTGTGTGAAAGCCGTCCTTCACCTAGCTTGTTGGGAACACAAAGTTTCTTTTCAGTTGCAAACCCCACTCCTTACATATATATGGGGAGGTGCTTGCTCCAACTCGGTTTTACAGTGAAAACTGCAGGAACTTCAAACCGGCACTAGGAAACAGACTGAGAAACCAGAGTAAAAGTTTCTCCTGCAACCCGTTCCCTTTGTGCTAGATGAACCAACGTCTCTCCACATGCTCAGTTCTGAGAGATAAGTGTGTGTGAAAGCCGTCCTTCACCTAGCTTGTTGGGAACACAAAGTTTCTTTTCAGTTGCAAACCCCACTCCATACATATATATGGGGAGGTACTAGCTCCAACTCGGTTTTACAGTGAAAACTGCAGGAACTTCAAACCGGCACTAGGAAACAGACTGAGAAACCAGAATAAAAGTTTCTCCTGCAACCCGTTCCCTTTGTGCTAGATGAACGAACGTCTCTCCACATGCTCAGTTCTGAGAGATAAGTGTGTGTGAAAGCCGTCCTTCACCTAGTTTGTTGGGAACACAAAGTTTCTTTTCAGTTGCAAACTCCACTCCATACATATATATGGGGAGGTACTAGCTCCAACTCGGTTTTACAGTGAAAACTGCAGGAACTTCAAACCGGCACTAGGAAACAGACTGAGAAACCAGAATAAAAGTTTCTCCTGCAACCCGTTCCCTTTGTGCTAGATGAACGAACGTCTCTCCACATGCTCAGTTCTGAGAGATAAGTGTGTGTGAAAGCCGTCCTTCACCTAGCTTGTTGGGAACACAAAGTTTCTTTTCAGTTGCAAACTCCACTCCATACATATATATGGGGAGGTACTAGCTCCAACTCGGTTTTACAGTGAAAACTGCAGGAACTTCAAACCGGCACTAGGAAACAGACTGAGAAACCAGAGTAAAAGTTTCTCCTGCAACCCGTTCCCTTTGTGCTAGATGAACGAACGTCTCTCCACATGCTCAGTTCTGAGAGATAAGTGTGTGTGAAAGCCGTCCTTCACCTAGCTTGTTGGGAACACAAAGTTTCTTTTCAGTTGCAAACCCCACTCCTTACATATATATGGGGAGGTACTAGCTCCAACTCGGTTTTACAGTGAAAACTGCAGGAACTTCAAACCGGCACTAGGAAACAGACTGAGAAACCAGAATAAAAGTTTCTCCTGCAACCCGTTCCCTTTGTGCTAGATGAACGAACGTCTCTCCACATGCTCAGTTCTGAGAGATAAGTGTGTGTGAAAGCCGTCCTTCACCTAGCTTGTTGGGAACACAAAGTTTCTTTTCAGTTGCAAACTCCACTCCATTCATATATAAGGGGAGGTAGTAGCTCCAACCCGGTTTTCCAGTGAAAACTGCAGGAACTTCAAACCGGCACTAGGAAACAGACTGAGAACCCAGAGTAAAAGTTTCTCCTGCAACCCGTTCCCTTTGTGCTAGATGAACGAACGTCTCTCCACATGCTCAGTTCTGAGAGATAAGTGTGTGTGAAAGCCGTCCTTCACCTAGCTTGTTGGGAACACAAAGTTTCTTTTCAGTTGCAAACTCCACTGCATACATATATTTGGGGAGGTACTAGCTCCAACTCGGTTTTACAGTGAAAACTGCAGGAACTTCAAACCGGCACTAGGAAACAGACTGAGAAACCAGAGTAAAAGTTTCTCCTGCAACCCGTTCCCTTTGTGCTAGATGAACGAACGTCTCTCCACATGCTCAGTTCTGAGAGATAAGTGTGTGTGAAAGCCGTCCTTCACCTAGCTTGTTGGGAACACAAAGTTTCTTTTCAGTTGCAAACTCCACTCCATACATATATATGGGGAGGTACTAGCTCCAACTCGGTTTTACAGTGAAAACTGCAGGAACTTCAAACCGGCACTAGGAAACAGACTGAGAAACCAGAGTAAAAGTTTCTCCTGCAACCCGTTCCCTTTGTGCTAGATGAACGAACGTCTCTCCACATGCTCAGTTCTGAGAGATATGTGTGTGTGAAAGCCGTCCTTCACCTAGCTTGTTGGGAACACAAAGTTTCTTTTCAGTTGCAAACTCCACTCTATACATATATATGGGGTGGTACTAGCTCCAACTCGGTTTTACAGTGAAAACTGCAGGAACTTCAAACCGGCACTAGGAAACAGACTGAGAAACCAGAGTAAAAGTTTCTCCTGCAACCCGTTCCCTTTGTGCTAGATGAACGAACGTCTCTCCACATGCTCAGTTCTGCGAGATAAGTGTGTGTGAAAGCCGTCCTTCACCTAGCTTGTTGGGAACACAAAGTTTCTTTTCAGTTGCAAACTCCACTCCATACATATATATGGGGAGGTACTAGCTCCAACTCGGTTTTACAGTGAAAACTGCAGGAACTTCAAACCGGCACTAGGAAACAGACTGAGAAACCAGAGTAAAAGTTTCTCCTGCAACCCGTTCCCTTTGTGCTAGATGAACGAACGTCTCTCCACATGCTCAGTTCTGAGAGATAAGTGTGTGTGAAAGCCGTCCTTCACCTAGCTTGTTGGGAACACAAAGTTTCTTTTCAGTTGCAAACTCCACTCCATTCATATATAAGGGGAGGTAGTAGCTCCAACCCGGTTTTACAGTGAAAACTGCAGGAACTTCAAACCGGCACTAGGAAACAGACTGAGAAACCAGAGTAAAAGTTTCTCCTGCAACCCGTTCCCTTTGTGCTAGGTGAACGAACGTCTCTCCACATGCTCAGTTCTGAGAGATAAGTGTGTGTGAAAGCCGTCCTTCACCTAGCTTGTTGGGAACACAAAGTTTCTTTTCAGTTGCAAACTCCACTCCATACATATATATGGGGAGGTACTAGCTCCAACTCGGTTTTACAGTGAAAACTGCAGGAACTTCAAACCGGCACTAGGAAACAGACTGAGAAACCAGAGTAAAAGTTTCTCCTGCAACCCGTTCCCTTTGTGCTAGATGAACGAACGTCTCTCCACATGCTCAGTTCTGAGAGATAAGTGTGTGTGAAAGCCGTCCTTCACCTAGCTTGTTGGGAACACAAAGTTTCTTTTCAGTTGCAAACTCCACTCCATTCATATATAAGGGGAGGTAGTAGCTCCAACCCGGTTTTACAGTGAAAACTGCAGGAACTTCAAACCGACACTAGGAAACAGACTGAGAAACCAGAGTAAAAGTTTCTCCTGCAACCCGTTCCCTTTGTGCTAGATGAACGAACGTCTCTCCACATGCTCAGTTCTGAGAGATAAGTGTGTGTGAAAGCCGTCCTTCACCTAGCTTGTTGGGAACACAAAGTTTCTTTTCAGTTGCAAACTCCACTCCATACATATATATGGGGAGGTACTAGCTCCAACTCTGTTTTACAGTGAAAACTGCAGGAACTTCAAACCGGCACTAGGAAACAGACTGAGAAACCAGAGTAAAAGTTTCTCCTGCAACCCGTTCCCTTTGTGCTAAGTGAACGAACGTCTCTCCACATGCTCAGTTCTGAGAGATAAGTGGGTGTGAAAGCCGTCCTTCACCTAGCTTGTTGGGAACACAAAGTTTCTTTTCAGTTGCAAACTCCACTCCATACATATATATGGGGAGGTACTAGCTCCAACTCGGTTTTACAGTGAAAACTGCAGGAACTTCAAACCGGCACTAGGAAACAGACTGAGAAACCAGAGTAAAAGTTTCTCCTGCAACCCGTTCCGTTTGTGCTAGACGAACGAACGTCTCTCCACATGCTCAGTTCTGAGAGATAAGTGTGTGTGAAAGCCGTCCTTCACCTAGCTTGTTGGGAACACAAAGTTTCTTTTCAGTTGCAAACTCCACTCCATACATATATATGGGGAGGTACTAGCTCCAACTCGGTTTTACAGTGAAAACTGCAGGAACTTCAAACCGGCACTAGGAAACAGACTGAGAAACCAGAGTAAAAGTTTCTCCTGCAACCCGTTCCCTTTGTGCTAGGTGAACGAACGTCTCTCCACATGCTCAGTTCTGAGAGATAAGTGTGTGTGAAAGCCGTCCTTCACCTAGCTTGTTGGGAACACAAAGTTTCTTTTCAGTTGCAAACTCCACTCCATACATATATATGGGGAGGCAGTAGCTCCAACCCGGTTTTACAGTGAAAACTGCAGGAACTTCAAACCGGCACTAGGAAACAGACTGAGAAACCAGAGTAAAAGTTTCTCCTGCAACCCGTTCCCTTTGTGCTAGATGAACGAACGTCTCTCCACATGCTCAGTTCTGAGAGATAAGTGTGTGTGAAAGCCGTCCTTCACCTAGCTTGTTGGGAACACAAAGTTTCTTTTCAGTTGCAAACTCCACTCCATACATATATATGGGGAGGTACTAGCTCCAAATCGGTTTTACAGTGAAAACTGCAGGAAATTCAAACCGGCACTAGGAAACAGACTGAGAAACCAGAGTAAAAGTTTCTCCTGCAACCCGTTCCCTTTGTGCTAGGTGAACGAACGTCTCTCCACATGCTCCGTTCTGAGAGATAAGTGTGTGTGAAAGCCGTCCTTCACCTAGCTTGTTGGGAACACAAAGTTTCTTTTCAGTTGCAAACTCCACTCCATACATATATATGGGGAGGTACTAGCTCCAACCCGGTTTTACAGTGAAAACTGCAGGAACTTCAAACCGGCACTAGGAAACAGACTGAGAAACCAGAGTAAAAGTTTCTCCTGCAACCCGTTCCCTTTGTGCTAGATGAACGAACGTCTCTCCACATGCTCAGTTCTGAGAGATAAGTGTGTGTGAAAGCCGTCCTTCACCTAGCTTGTTGGGAACACAAAGTTTCTTTTCAGTTGCAAACTCCACTCCATACATATATATGGGGAGGTACTAGCTCCAACTCGGTTTTACAGTGAAAACTGCAGGAACTTCAAACCGGCACTAGGAAACAGACTGAGAAACCAGAGTAAAAGTTTCTCCTGCAACCCGTTCCCTTTGTGCTAGGTGAACGAACGTCTCTCCACATGCTCAGTTCTGAGAGATAAGTGTGTGTGAAAGCCGTCCTTCACCTAGCTTGTTGGGAACACAAAGTTTCTTTTCAGTTGCAAACTCCACTCCATACATATATATGGGGAGGTACTAGCTCCAACTCGGTTTTACAGTGAAAACTGCAGGAACTTCAAACCGGCACTAGGAAACAGACTGAGAAACCAGAATAAAAGTTTCTCCTGCAACCCGTTCCCTTTGTGCTAGATGAACGAACGTCTCTCCACATGCTCAGTTCTGAGAGATAAGTGTGTGTGAAAGCCGTCCTTCACCTAGTTTGTTGGGAACACAAAGTTTCTTTTCAGTTGCAAACTCCACTCCATACATATATATGGGGAGGTACTAGCTCCAACTCGGTTTTACAGTGAAAACTGCAGGAACTTCAAACCGGCACTAGGAAACAGACTGAGAAACCAGAATAAAAGTTTCTCCTGCAACCCGTTCCCTTTGTGCTAGATGAACGAACGTCTCTCCACATGCTCAGTTCTGAGAGATAAGTGTGTGTGAAAGCCGTCCTTCACCTAGCTTGTTGGGAACACAAAGTTTCTTTTCAGTTGCAAACTCCACTCCATTCATATATAAGGGGAGGTAGTAGCTCCAACCCTGTTTTACAGTGAAAACTGCAGGAACTTCAAACCGGCACTAGGAAACAGACTGAGAAACCAGAGTAAAAGTTTCTCCTGCAACCCGTTCCCTTTGTGCTAGATGAACGAACGTCTCTCCACATGCTCAGTTCTGAGAGATAAGTGTGTGTGAAAGCCGTCCTTCACCTAGCTTGTTGGGAACACAAAGTTTCTTTTCAGTTGCAAACTCCACTCCATACATATATATGGGGAGGTACTAGCTCCAACTCGGTTTTACAGTGAAAACTGCAGGAACTTCAAACCGGCACTAGGAAACAGACTGAGACACCAGAATAAAAGTTTCTCCTGCAACCCGTTTCCTTTGTGCTAGTTGAACGAACGTCTCTCCACATGCTCAGTTCTGAGAGATAAGTGTGTGTGAAAGCCGTCCTTCACCTAGCTTGTTGGGAACACAAAGTTTCTTTTCAGTTGCAAACCCCACTCCTTACATATATATGGGGAGGTGCTTGCTCCAACTCGGTTTTACAGTGAAAACTGCAGGAACTTCAAACCGGCACTAGGAAACAGACTGAGAAACCAGAGTAAAAGTTTCTCCTGCAACCCGTTCCCTTTGTGCTAGATGAACCAACGTCTCTCCACATGCTCAGTTCTGAGAGATAAGTGTGTGTGAAAGCCGTCCTTCACCTAGCTTGTTGGGAACACAAAGTTTCTTTTCAGTTGCAAACCCCACTCCATACATATATATGGGGAGGTACTAGCTCCAACTCGTTTTTACAGTGAAAACTGCAGGAACTTCAAACCGGCACTAGGAAACAGACTGAGAAACCAGAATAAAAGTTTCTCCTGCAACCCGTTCCCTTTGTGCTAGATGAACGAACGTCTCTCCACATGCTCAGTTCTGAGAGATAAGTGTGTGTGAAAGCCGTCCTTCACCTAGTTTGTTGGGAACACAAAGTTTCTTTTCAGTTGCAAACTCCACTCCATACATATATATGGGGAGGTACTAGCTCCAACTCGGTTTTACAGTGAAAACTGCAGGAACTTCAAACCGGCACTAGGAAACAGACTGAGAAACCAGAATAAAAGTTTCTCCTGCAACCCGTTCCCTTTGTGCTAGATGAACGAACGTCTCTCCACATGCTCAGTTCTGAGAGATAAGTGTGTGTGAAAGCCGTCCTTCACCTAGCTTGTTGGGAACACAAAGTTTCTTTTCAGTTGCAAACTCCACTCCATACATATATATGGGGAGGTACTAGCTCCAACTCGGTTTTACAGTGAAAACTGCAGGAACTTCAAACCGGCACTAGGAAACAGACTGAGAAACCAGAGTAAAAGTTTCTCCTGCAACCCGTTCCCTTTGTGCTAGATGAACGAACGTCTCTCCACATGCTCAGTTCTGAGAGGTAAGTGTGTGTGAAAGCCGTCCTTCACCTAGCTTGTTGGGAACACAAAGTTTCTTTTCAGTTGCAAACCCCACTCCTTACATATATATGGGGAGGTACTAGCTCCAACTCGGTTTTACAGTGAAAACTGCAGGAACTTCAAACCGGCACTAGGAAACAGACTGAGAAACCAGAATAAAAGTTTCTCCTGCAACCCGTTCCCTTTGTGCTAGATGAACGAACGTCTCTCCACATGCTCAGTTCTGAGAGATAAGTGTGTGTGAAAGCCGTCCTTCACCTAGCTTGTTGGGAACACAAAGCTTCTTTTCAGTTGCAAACTCCACTCCATACATATATATGGGGAGGTACTAGCTCCAACTCGGTTTTACAGTGAAAACTGCAGGAACTTCAAACCGGCACTAGGAAACAGACTGAGAAACCAGAGTAAAAGTTTCTCCTGCAACCCTTTTCCTTTGTGCTAGGTGAACGAACGTCTCTCCACATGCTCAGTTCTGAGAGATAAGTGTGTGTGAAAGCCGTCCTTCACCTAGCTTGTTGGGAACACAAAGTTTCTTTTCAGTTGCAAACTCCACTCCATACATATATATGGGGAGGTACTAGCTCCAACTCGGTTTTACAGTGAAAACTGCAGGAACTTCAAACCGGCACTAGGAAACAGACTGAGAAACCAGAGTAAAAGTTTCTCCTGCAACCCGTTCCCTTTGTGCTAGATGAACGAACGTCTCTCCACATGCTCAGTTCTGCGAGATAAGTGTGTGTGAAAGCCGTCCTTCACCTAGCTTGTTGGGAACACAAAGTTTCTTTTCAGTTGCAAACTCCACTCCATACATATATATGGGGAGGTACTAGCTCCAACTCGGTTTTACAGTGAAAACTGCAGGAACTTCAAACCGGCACTAGGAAACAGACTGAGAAACCAGAGTAAAAGTTTCTCCTGCAACCCGTTCCCTTTGTGCTAGGTGAACGAACGTCTCTCCACATGCTCAGTTCTGAGAGATAAGTGTGTGTGAAAGCCGTCCTTCACCTAGCTTGTTGGGAACACAAAGTTTCTTTTCAGTTGCAAACTCCACTCCATTCATATATAAGGGGAGGTAGTAGCTCCAACCCGGTTTTCCAGTGAAAACTGCAGGAACTTCAAACCGGCACTAGGAAACAGACTGAGAAACCAGAGTAAAAGTTTCTCCTGCAACCCGTTCCCTTTGTGCTAGATGAACGAACGTCTCTCCACATGCTCAGTTCTGAGAGATAAGTGTGTGTGAAAGCCGTCCTTCACCTAGCTTGTTGGGAACACAAAGTTTCTTTTCAGTTGCAAACCCCACTCCATACATATATATGGGGAGGTACTAGCTCCAACTCGATTTTACAGTGAAAACTGCAGGAACTTCAAACCGGCACTAGGAAACAGACTGAGAAACCAGAATAAAAGTTTCTCCTGCAACCCGTTCCCTTTGTGCTAGGTGAACGAACGTCTCTCCACATGCTCAGTTCTGAGAGATAAGTGTGTGTGAAAGCCGTCCTTCACCTAGCTTGTTGGGAACACAAAGTTTCTTTTCAGTTGCAAACTCCACTCCATACATATATATGGGGAGGTACTAGCTCCAACTCGGTTTTACAGTGAAAACTGCAGGAACTTCAAACCGGCACTAGGAAACAGACTGAGAAACCAGAGTAAAAGTTTCTCCTGCAACCCGTTCCCTTTGTGCTAGATGAACGAACGTCTCTCCACATGCTCAGTTCTGAGAGATAAGTGTGTGTGAAAGCCGTCCTTCACCTAGCTTGTTGGGAACACAAAGTTTCTTTTCAGTTGCAAACTCCACTCCATACATATATATGGGGAGGTACTAGCTCCAACTCGGTTTTACAGTGAAAACTGCAGGAACTTCAAACCGGCACTAGGAAACAGACTGAGAAACCAGAGTAAAAGTTTCTCCTGCAACCCGTTCCCTTTGTGCTAGGTGAACGAACGTCTCTCCACATGCTCAGTTCTGAGAGATAAGTGTGTGTGAAAGCCGTCCTTCACCTAGCTTGTTGGGAACACAAAGTTTCTTTTCAGTTGCAAACTCCACTCCATACATATATATGGGGAGGTACTAGCTCCAACTCGGTTTTACAGTGAAAACTGCAGGAACTTCAAACCGGCACTAGGAAACAGACTGAGAAACCAGAGTAAAAGTTTCTCCTGCAACCCGTTCCCTTTGTGCTAGGTGAACGAACGTCTCTCCACATGCTCAGTTCTGAGAGATAAGTGTGTGTGAAAGCCGTCCTTCACCTAGCTTGTTGGGAACACAAAGTTTCTTTTCAGTTGCAAACTCCACTCCATACATATATATGGGGAGGTACTAGCTCCAACTCGGTTTTACAGTGAAAACTGCAGGAACTTCAAACCGGCACTAGGAAACAGACTGAGAAACCAGAGTAAAAGTTTCTCCTGCAACCCGTTCCCTTTGTGCTAGATGAACGAACGTCTCTCCACATGCTCAGTTCTGAGAGATAAGTGTGTGTGAAAGCCGTCCTTCACCTAGCTTGTTGGGAACACAAAGTTTCTTTTCAGTTGCAAACTCCACTCCATACATATATATGGGGAGGTACTAGCTCCAACTCGGTTTTACAGTGAAAACTGCAGGAACTTCAAACCGGCACTAGGAAACAGACTGAGAAACCAGAGTAAAAGTTTCTCCTGCAACCCGTTCCCTTTGTGCTAGATGAAAGAACGTCTCTCCACATGCTCAGTTCTGCGAGATAAGTGTGTGTGAAAGCCGTCCTTCACCTAGCTTGTTGGGAACACAAAGTTTCTTTTCAGTTGCAAACTCCACTCCATACATATATATGGGGAGGTACTAGCTCCAACTCGGTTTTACAGTGAAAACTGCAGGAACTTCAAACCGGCACTAGGAAACAGACTGAGAAACCAGAGTAAAAGTTTCTCCTGCAACCCGTTCCCTTTGTGCTAGGTGAACGAACGTCTCTCCACATGCTCAGTTCTGAGAGATAAGTGTGTGTGAAAGCCGTCCTTCACCTAGCTTGTTGGGAACACATAGTTTCTTTTCAGTTGCAAACTCCACTCCATACCTATATATGGTGAGGTACTAGCTCCAAATCGGTTTTACAGTGAAAACTGCAGGAACTTCAAACCGGCACTAGGAAACAGACTGAGAAACCAGAGTAAAAGTTTCTCCTGCAACCCGTTTCCTTTGTACTAGTTGAACGAACGTCTCTCCACATGCTCAGTTCTGAGAGATAAGTGTGTGTGAAAGCCGTCCTTCACCTAGCTTGTTGGGAACACAAAGTTTCTTTTCAGTTGCAAACTCCACTCCTTACATATATATGGGGAGGTGCTTGCTCCAACACGGTTTTACAGTGAAAACTGCAGGAACTTCAAACCGGCACTAGGAAACAGACTGAGAAACCAGAGTAAAAGTTTCTCCTGCAACCCGTTCCCTTTGTGCTAGATGAACGAACGTCTCTCCACATGCTCAGTTCTGAGAGATAAGTGTGTGTGAAAGCCGTCCTTCACTTAGTTTGTTGGGAACACAAAGTTTCTTTTCAGTTGCAAACTCCACTCCATACATATATATGGGGAGGTACTAGCTCCAACTCGGTTTTACAGTGAAAACTGCAGGAACTTCAAACCGGCACTAGGAAACAGACTGAGAAACCAGAGTAAAAGTTTCTCCTGCAACCCGTTCCCTTTGTGCTAGATGAACGAACGTCTCTCCACATGCTCAGTTCTGAGAGATAAGTGTGTGTGAAAGCCGTCCTTCACCTAGCTTGTTGGGAACACAAAGATTTTTCAGTTGCAAACTCCACTCCATTCATATATAAGGGGAGGTAGTAGCTCCAACCCGGTTTTACAGTGAAAACTGCAGGAACTTCAAACCGGCACTAGGAAACAGACTGAGAAACCAGAGTAAAAGTTTCTCCTGCAACCCGTTCCCTTTGTGCTAGATGAACGAACGTCTCTCCACATGCTCAGTTCTGAGAGATAAGTGTGTGTGAAAGCCGTCCTTCACCTAGCTTGTTGGGAACACAAAGTTTCTTTTCAGTTGCAAACTCCACTCCATACATATATATGGGGAGGTACTAGCTCCAACTCGGTTTTACAGTGAAAACTGCAGGAACTTCAAACCGGCACTAGGAAACAGACTGAGAAACCAGAGTAAAAGTTTCTCCTGCATCCCGTTCCCTTTGTGCTAGGTGAACGAACGTCTCTCCACATGCTCAGTTCTGAGACATAAGTGTGTGTGAAAGCCGTCCTTCACCTAGCTTGTTGGGAACACAAAGTTTCTTTTCAGTTGCAAACTCCACTCCATACATATATATGGGGAGGTACTAGCTCCAACTCAGTTTTACAGTGAAAACTGCAGGAACTTCAAACCGGCACTAGGAAACAGACTGAGAAACCAGAATAAAAGTTTCTCCTGCAACCCGTTTCCTTCGTGCTAGTTGAACGAACGTCTCTCCACATGCTCAGTTCTGAGAGATAAGTGTGTGTGAAAGCCGTCCTTCACCTAGCTTGTTGGGAACACAAAGTTTCTTTTCAGTTGCAAACTCCACTCCATACACATATATGGGGAGGTACTAGCTCCAACTCGGTTTTACAGTGAAAACTGCAGGAACTTCAAACCGGCACTAGGAAACAGACTGAGAAACCAGAATAAAAGTTTCTCCTGCAACCCGTTCCCTTTGTGCTAGATGAACGAACGTCTCTCCACATGCTCAGTTCTGAGAGATAAGTGTGTGTGAAAGCCGTCCTTCACCTAGCTTGTTGGGAACACAAAGTTTCTTTTCAGTTGCAAACTCCACTCCATACATATATATGGGGAGGTTCTAGCTCCAACTCGGTTTTACAGTGAAAACTGCAGGAACTTCAAACCGGCACTAGGAAACAGACTGAGAAACCAGAGTAAAAGTTTCTCCTGCAACCCGTTCCCTTTGTGCTAGATGAACGAACGTCTCTCCACATGCTCAGTTCTGAGAGATAAGTGTGTGTGAAAGCCGTCCTTCACCTAGCTTGTTGGGAACACAAAGTTTCTTTTCAGTTGCAAACTCCACTGCATACATATATATGGGGAGGTACTAGCTCCAACTCGGTTTTACAGTGAAAACTGCAGGAACTTCAAACCGGCACTAGGAAACAGACTGAGAAACCAGAGTAAAAGTTTCTCCTGCAACCCGTTCCCTTTGTGCTAGATGAACGAACGTCTCTCCACATGCTCAGTTCTGCGAGATAAGTGTGTGTGAAAGCCGTCCTTCACCTAGCTTGTTGGGAACACAAAGTTTCTTTTCAGTTGCAAACTCCACTCCTTACATATATATGGGGAGGTGCTTGCTCCAACACGGTTTTACAGTGAAAACTGCAGGAACATCAAACCGGCACTAGGAAACAGACTGAGAAACCAGAGTAAAAGTTTCTCCTGCAACCCGTTCCCTTTGTGCTAGATGAACGAACGTCTCTCCACATGCTCAGTTCTGAGAGATAAGTGTGTGTGAAAGCCGTCCTTCACCTAGTTTGTTGGGAACACAAAGTTTCTTTTCAGTTGCAAACTCCACTCCATACATATATATGGGGAGGTACTAGCTCCAACTCGGTTTTACAGTGAAAACTGCAGGAACTTCAAACCGGCACTAGGAAACAGACTGAGAAACCAGAGTAAAAGTTTCTCCTGCAACCCGTTCCCTTTGTGCTAGATGAACGACCGTCTCTCCACATGCTCAGTTCTGAGAGATAAGTGTGTGTGAAAGCCGTCCTTCACCTAGCTTGTTGGGAACACAAAGATTTTTCAGTTGCAAACTCCACTCCATTCATATATAAGGGGAGGTAGTAGCTCCAACCCGGTTTTACAGTGAAAACTGCAGGAACTTCAAACCGGCACTAGGAAACAGACTGAGAAACCAGAGAAAAAGTTTCTCCTGCAACCAGTTCCCTTTGTGCTAGATGAACGAACGTCTCTCCACATGCTCAGTTCTGAGAGATAAGTGTGTGTGAAAGCCGTCCTTCACCTAGCTTGTTGGGAACACAAAGTTTCTTTTCAGTTGCAAACTCCACTCCATACATATATATGGGGAGGTAGTAGCTCCAACTCGGTTTTACAGTGAAAACTGCAGGAACTTCAAACCGGCACTAGGAAACAGACTGAGAAACCAGAGTAAAAGTTTCTCCTGCATCCCGTTCCCTTTGTGCTAGGTGAACGAACGTCTCTCCACATGCTCAGTTCTGAGAGATAAGTGTGTGTGAAAGCCGTCCTTCACCTAGCTTGTTGGGAACACAAAGTTTCTTTTCAGTTGCAAACTCCACTCCATACATATATATGGGGAGGTACTAGCTCCAACTCAGTTTTACAGTGAAAACTGCAGGAACTTCAAACCGGCACTAGGAAACAGACTGAGAAACCAAAATAAAAGTTTCTCCTGCAACCCGTTTCCTTCGTGCTAGTTGAACGAACGTCTCTCCACATGCTCAGTTCTGAGAGATAAGTGTGTGTAAAAGCCGTCCTTCACCTAGCTTGTTGGGAACACAAAGTTTCTTTTCAGTTGCAAACTCCACTCCATACACATATATGGGGTGGTACTAGCTCCAACTCGGTTTTACAGTGAAAACTGCAGGAACTTCAAACCGGCACTAGGAAACAGACTGAGAAACCAGAATAAAAGTTTCTCCTGCAACCCGTTCCCTTTGTGCTAGATGAACGAACGTCTCTCCACATGCTCAGTTCTGAGAGATAAGTGTGTGTGAAAGCCGTCCTTCACCTAGCTTGTTGGGAACACAAAGTTTCTTTTCAGTTGCAAACTCCACTCCATACATATATATGGGGAGGTTCTAGCTCCAACTCGGTTTTGCAGTGAAAACTGCAGGAACTTCAAACCGGCACTAGGAAACAGACTGAGAAACCAGAGTAAAAGTTTCTCCTGCAACCCGTTCCCTTTGTGCTAGACGAACGAACGTCTCTCCACATGCTCAGTTCTGAGAGATAAGTGTGTGTGAAAGCCGTCCTTCACCTAGCTTGTTGGGAACACAAAGTTTCTTTTCAGTTGCAAACTCCACTCCATACATATATATGGGGAGGTACTAGCTCCAACTCGGTTTTACAGTGAAAACTGCAGGAACTTCAAACCGGCACTAGGAAACAGACTGAGAAACCAGAGTAAAAGTTTCTCCTGCAACCCGTTCCCTTTTTGCTAGGTGAACGAACGTCTCTCCACATGCTCAGTTCTGAGAGATAAGTGTGTGTGAAAGCCGTCCTTCACCTAGCTTGTTGGGAACACAAAGTTTCTTTTCAGTTGCAAACTCCACTCCATACATATATATGGGGAGGTACTAGCTCCAACTCGGTTTTACAGTGAAAACTGCAGGAACTTCAAACCGGCACTAGGAAACAGACTGAGAAACCAGAGTAAAAGTTTCTCCTGCAACCCGTTCCCTTTGTGCTAGATGAACGAACGTCTCTCCACATGCTCAGTTCTGCGAGATAAGTGTGTGTGAAAGCCGTCCTTCACCTAGCTTGTTGGGAACACAAAGTTTCTTTTCAGTTGCAAACTCCACTCCATACATATATATGGGGAGGTACTAGCTCCAACTCGGTTTTACAGTGAAAACTGCAGGAACTTCAAACCGGCACTAGGAAACAGACTGAGAAACCAGAGTAAAAGTTTCTCCTGCAACCCGTTCCCTTTGTGCTAGATGAACGAACGTCTCTCCACATGCTCAGTTCTGAGAGATAAGTGTGTGTGAAAGCCGTCCTTCACCTAGCTTGTTGGGAACACAAAGATTTTTCAGTTGCAAACTCCACTCCATTCATATATAAGGGGAGGTAGTAGCTCCAACCCGGTTTTACAGTGAAAACTGCAGGAACTTCAAACCGGCACTAGGAAACAGACTGAGAAACCAGAGAAAAAGTTTCTCCTGCAACCCGTTCCCTTTGTGCTAGATGAACGAACGTCTCTCCACATGCTCAGTTCTGAGAGATAAGTGTGTGTGAAAGCCGTCCTTCACCTAGCTTGTTGGGAACACAAAGTTTCTTTTCAGTTGCAAACTCCACTCCATACATATATATGGGGAGGTAGTAGCTCCAACTCGGTTTTACAGTGAAAACTGCAGGAACTTCAAACCGGCACTAGGAAACAGACTGAGAAACCAGAGTAAAAGTTTCTCCTGCATCCCGTTCCCTTTGTGCTAGGTGAACGAACGTCTCTCCACATGCTCAGTTCTGAGAGATAAGTGTGTGTGAAAGCCGTCCTTCACCTAGCTTGTTGGGAACACAAAGTTTCTTTTCAGTTGCAAACTCCACTCCATACATATATATGGGGAGGTACTAGCTCCAACTCAGTTTTACAGTGAAAACTGCAGGAACTTCAAACCGGCACTAGGAAACAGACTGAGAAACCAAAATAAAAGTTTCTCCTGCAACCCGTTTCCTTCGTGCTAGTTGAACGAACGTCTCTCCACATGCTCAGTTCTGAGAGATAAGTGTGTGTAAAAGCCGTCCTTCACCTAGCTTGTTGGGAACACAAAGTTTCTTTTCAGTTGCAAACTCCACTCCATACACATATATGGGGTGGTACTAGCTCCAACTCGGTTTTACAGTGAAAACTGCAGGAACTTCAAACCGGCACTAGGAAACAGACTGAGAAACCAGAATAAAAGTTTCTCCTGCAACCCGTTCCCTTTGTGCTAGATGAACGAACGTCTCTCCACATGCTCAGTTCTGAGAGATAAGTGTGTGTGAAAGCCGTCCTTCACCTAGCTTGTTGGGAACACAAAGTTTCTTTTCAGTTGCAAACTCCACTCCATACATATATATGGGGAGGTTCTAGCTCCAACTCGGTTTTGCAGTGAAAACTGCAGGAACTTCAAACCGGCACTAGGAAACAGACTGAGAAACCAGAGTAAAAGTTTCTCCTGCAACCCGTTCCCTTTGTGCTAGACGAACGAACGTCTCTCCACATGCTCAGTTCTGAGAGATAAGTGTGTGTGAAAGCCGTCCTTCACCTAGCTTGTTGGGAACACAAAGTTTCTTTTCAGTTGCAAACTCCACTCCATACATATATATGGGGAGGTACTAGCTCCAACTCGGTTTTACAGTGAAAACTGCAGGAACTTCAAACCGGCACTAGGAAACAGACTGAGAAACCAGAGTAAAAGTTTCTCCTGCAACCCGTTCCCTTTTTGCTAGGTGAACGAACGTCTCTCCACATGCTCAGTTCTGAGAGATAAGTGTGTGTGAAAGCCGTCCTTCACCTAGCTTGTTGGGAACACAAAGTTTCTTTTCAGTTGCAAACTCCACTCCATACATATATATGGGGAGGTACTAGCTCCAACTCGGTTTTACAGTGAAAACTGCAGGAACTTCAAACCGGCACTAGGAAACAGACTGAGAAACCAGAGTAAAAGTTTCTCCTGCAACCCGTTCCCTTTGTGCTAGATGAACGAACGTCTCTCCACATGCTCAGTTCTGCGAGATAAGTGTGTGTGAAAGCCGTCCTTCACCTAGCTTGTTGGGAACACAAAGTTTCTTTTCAGTTGCAAACTCCACTCCATACATATATATGGGGAGGTACTAGCTCCAACTCGGTTTTACAGTGAAAACTGCAGGAACTTCAAACCGGCACTAGGAAACAGACTGAGAAACCAGAGTAAAAGTTTCTCCTGCAACCCGTTCCCTTTGTGCTAGATGAACGAACGTCTCTCCACATGCTCAGTTCTGAGAGATAAGTGTGTGTGAAAGCCGTCCTTCACCTAGCTTGTTGGGAACACAAAGTTTCTTTTCAGTTGCAAACTCCACTGCATACATATATATGGGGAGGTACTAGCTCCAACTCGGTTTTACAGTGAAAACTGCAGGAACTTCAAACCGGCACTAGGAAACAGACTGAGAAACCAGAGTAAAAGTTTCTCCTGCAACCCGTTCCCTTTGTGCTAGATGAACGAACGTCTCTCCACATGCTCAGTTCTGAGAGATAAGTGTGTGTGAAAGCCGTCCTTCACCTAGCTTGTTGGGAACACAAAGTTTCTTTTCAGTTGCAAACTCCACTCCATACATATATATGGGGAGGTACTAGCTCCAACTCGGTTTTACAGTGAAAACTGCAGGAACTTCAAACCGGCACTAGGAAACAGACTGAGAAACCAGAATAAAAGTTTCTCCTGCAACCCGTTCCCTTTGTGCTAGGTGAACGAACGTCTCTCCACATGCTCAGTTCTGAGAGATAAGTGTGTGTGAAAGCCGTCCTTCACCTAGCTTGTTGGGAACACAAAGTTTCTTTTCAGTTGCAAACTCCACTCCATACATATATATGGGGAGGTACTAGCTCCAACTCGGTTTTACAGTGAAAACTGCAGGAACTTCAAACCGGCACTAGGAAACAGACTGAGAAACCAGAGTAAAAGTTTCTCCTGCAACCCGTTCCCTTTGTGCTAGATGAACGAACGTCTCTCCACATGCTCAGTTCTGAGAGATAAGTGTGTGTGAAAGCCGTCCTTCACCTAGCTTGTTGGGAACACAAAGTTTCTTTTCAGTTGCAAACTCCACTCCATACATATATATGGGGAGGTACTAGCTCCAACTCGGTTTTACAGTGAAAACTGCAGGAACTTCAAACTGGCACTAGGAAACAGACTGAGAAACCAGAATAAAAGTTTCTCCTGCAATCCGTTCCCTTTGTGCTAGGTGAACGAAAGTCTCTCCACATGCTCAGTTCTGAGAGATAAGTGTGTGTGAAAGCCGTCCTTCACCTAGCTTGTTGGGAACACAAAGTTTCTTTTCAGTTGCAAACTCCACTCCATACATATATATGGGGAGGTAGTAGCTCCAACCCGGTTTTACAGTGAAAACTGCAGGAACTTCAAACCGGCACTAGGAAACAGACTGAGAAACCAGAGTAAAAGTTTCTCCTGCAACCCGTTCCCTTTGTGCTAGATGAACGAACGTCTCTCCACATGCTCAGTTCTGAGAGATAAGTGTGTGTGAAAGCCGTCCTTCACCTAGCTTGTTGGGAACACAAAGTTTCTTACAGTTGCAAACTCCACTGCATACATATATATGGGGAGGTACTAGCTCCAACTCGGTTTTACAGTGAAAACTGCAGGAACTTCAAACCGGCACTAGGAAACAGACTGAGAAACCAGAGTAAAAGTTTCTCCTGCAACCCGTTCCCTTTGTGCTAGATGAACGAACGTCTCTCCACATGCTCAGTTCTGAGAGATAAGTGTGTGTGAAAGCCGTCCTTCACCTAGCTTGTTGGGAACACAAAGTTTCTTTTCAGTTGCAAACTCCACTCCATACATATATATGGGGAGGTACTAGCTCCAACTCGGTTTTACAGTGAAAACTGCAGGAACTTCAAACCGGCACTAGGAAACAGACTGAGAAACCAGAGTAAAAGTTTCTCCTGCAACCCGTTCCCTTTGTGCTAGATGAACGAACGTCTCTCCACATGCTCAGTTCTGCGAGATAAGTGTGTGTGAAAGCCGTCCTTCACCTAGCTTGTTGGGAACACAAAGTTTCTTTTCAGTTGCAAACTCCACTCCATACATATATATGGGGAGGTACTAGCTCCAACTCGGTTTTACAGTGAAAACTGCAGGAACTTCAAACTGGCACTAGGAAACAGACTGAGAAACCAGAATAAAAGTTTCTCCTGCAACCCGTTCCCTTTGTGCTAGGTGAACGAACGTCTCTCCACATGCTCAGTTCTGAGAGATAAGTGTGTGTGAAAGCCGTCCTTCACCTAGCTTGTTGGGAACACAAAGTTTCTTTTCAGTTGCAAACTCCACTCCATACATATATATGGGGAGGTAGTAGCTCCAACCCGGTTTTACAGTGAAAACTGCAGGAACTTCAAACCGGCACTAGGAAACAGACTGAGAAACCAGAGTAAAAGTTTCTCCTGCAACCCGTTCCCTTTGTGCTAGATGAACGAACGTCTCTCCACATGCTCAGTTCTGAGAGATAAGTGTGTGTGAAAGCCGTCCTTCACCTAGCTTGTTGGGAACACAAAGTTTCTTTTCAGTTGCAAACTCCACTCCATACATATATATGGGGAGGTACTAGCTCCAACTCGGTTTTACAGTGAAAACTGCAGGAACTTCAAACCGGCACTAGGAAACAGACTGAGAAACCAGAGTAAAAGTTTCTCCTGCAACCCGTTCCCTTTGTGCTAGATGAACGAACGTCTCTCCTCATGCTCAGTTCTGAGAGATAAGTGTGTGTGAAAGCCGTCCTTCACCTAGCTTGTTGGGAACACAAAGTTTCTTTTCAGTTGCAAACTCCACTCCATACATATATATGGGGAGGTAGTAGCTCCAACCCGGTTTTACAGTGAAAACTGCAGGAACTTGAAACCGGCACTAGGAAACAGACTGAGAAAGCAGAGTAAAAGTTTCTCCTGCAACCCGTTCCCTTTGTGCTAGATGAACGAACGTCTCTCCACATGCTCAGTTCTGAGAGATAAGTGTGTGTGAAAGCCGTCCTTCACCTAGCTTGTTGGGAACACAAAGTTTCTTTTCAGTTGCAAACTCCACTGCATACATATATATGGGGAGGTACTAGCTCCAACTCGGTTTTACAGTGAAAACTGCAGGAACTTCAAACCGGCACTAGGAAACAGACTGAGAAACCAGAGTAAAAGTTTCTCCTGCAACCCGTTCCCTTTGTGCTAGATGAACGAACGTCTCTCCACATGCTCAGTTCTGAGAGATAAGTGTGTGTGAAAGCCGTCCTTCACCTAGCTTGTTGGGAACACAAAGTTTCTTTTCAGTTGCAAACTCCACTCCATACATATATATGGGGAGGTACTAGCTCCAACTCGGTTTTACAGTGAAAACTGCAGGAACTTCAAACCGGCACTAGGAAACAGACTGAGAAACCAGAATAAAAGTTTCTCCTGCAACCCGTTCCCTTTGTGCTAGGTGAACGAACGTCTCTCCACATGCTCAGTTCTGAGAGATAAGTGTGTGTGAAAGCCGTCCTTCACCTAGCTTGTTGGGAACACAAAGTTTCTTTTCAGTTGCAAACTCCACTCCATACATATATATGGGGAGGTACTAGCTCCAACTCGGTTTTACAGTGAAAACTGCAGGAACTTCAAACCGGCACTAGGAAACAGAGTGAGAAACCAGAATAAAAGTTTCTCCTGCAACCCGTTCCCTTTGTGCTAGGTGAACGAACGTCTCTCCACATGCTCAGTTCTGAGAGATAAGTGTGTGTGAAAGCCGTCCTTCACCTAGCTTGTTGGGAACACAAAGTTTCTTTTCAGTTGCAAACTCCACTCCATACATATATATGGGGAGGTACAAGCTCCAACTCGGTTTTACAGTGAAAACTGCAGGAACTTCAAACCGGCACTAGGAAACAGACTGAGAAACCAGAGTAAAAGTTTCTCCTGCAACCCGTTCCCTTTGTGCTAGATGAACGAACGTCTCTCCACATGCTCAGTTCTGAGAGATAAGTGTGTGTGAAAGCCGTCCTTCACCTAGCTTGTTGGGAACACAAAGTTTCTTTTCAGTTGCAAACTCCACTCCATACATATATATGGGGAGGTACTAGCTCCAACTCGGTTTTACAGTGAAAACTGCAGGAACTTCAAACCGGCACTAGGAAACAGACTGAGAAACCAGAGTAAAAGTTTCTCCTGCAACCCTTTTCCTTTGTGCTAGGTGAACGAACGTCTCTCCACATGCTCAGTTCTGAGAGATAAGTGTGTGTGAAAGCCGTCCTTCACCTAGCTTGTTGGGAACACAAAGTTTCTTTTCAGTTGCAAACTCCACTCCATACATATATATGGGGAGGTACTAGCTCCAACTCGGTTTTACAGTGAAAACTGCAGGAACTTCAAACCGGCACTAGGAAACAGACTGAGAAACCAGAGTAAAAGTTTCTCCTGCAACCCGTTCCCTTTGTGCTAGATGAACGAACGTCTCTCCACATGCTCAGTTCTGCGAGATAAGTGTGTGTGAAAGCCGTCCTTCACCTAGCTTGTTGGGAACACAAAGTTTCTTTTCAGTTGCAAACTCCACTCCATACATATATATGGGGAGGTACTAGCTCCAACTCGGTTTTACAGTGAAAACTGCAGGAACTTCAAACCGGCACTAGGAAACAGACTGAGAAACCAGAGTAAAAGTTTCTCCTGCAACCCGTTCCCTTTGTGCTAGATGAACGAACGTCTCTCCACATGCTCAGTTCTGCGAGATAAGTGTGTGTGAAAGCCGTCCTTCACCTAGCTTGTTGGGAACACAAAGTTTCTTTTCAGTTGCAAACTCCACTCCATTCATATATAAGGGGAGGTAGTAGCTCCAACCCGGTTTTCCAGTGAAAACTGCAGGAACTTCAAACCGGCACTAGGAAACAGACTGAGAAACCAGAGTAAAAGTTTCTCCTGCAACCCGTTCCCTTTGTGCTAGATGAACGAACGTCTCTCCACATGCTCAGTTCTGAGAGATAAGTGTGTGTGAAAGCCGTCCTTCACCTAGCTTGTTGGGAACACAAAGTTTCTTTTCAGTTGCAAACTCCACTCCATACATATATATGGGGAGGTACTAGCTCCAACTCGGTTTTACAGTGAAAACTGCAGGAACTTCAAACCGGCACTAGGAAACAGACTGAGAAACCAGAATAAAAGTTTCTCCTGCAACCCGTTCCCTTTGTGCTAGGTGAACGAACGTCTCTCCACATGCTCAGTTCTGAGAGATAAGTGTGTGTGAAAGCCGTACTTCACCTAGCTTGTTGGGAACACAAAGTTTCTTTTCAGTTGCAAACTCCACTCCATACATATATATGGGGAGGTACTAGCTCCAACTCGGTTTTACAGTGAAAACTGCAGGAACTTCAAACCGGCACTAGGAAACAGACTGAGAAACCAGAGTAAAAGTTTCTCCTGCAACCCGTTCCCTTTGTGCTAGATGAACGAACGTCTCTCCACATGCTCAGTTCTGAGAGATAAGTGTGTGTGAAAGCCGTCCTTCACCTAGCTTGTTGGGAACACAAAGTTTCTTTTCAGTTGCAAACTCCACTCCATACATATATATGGGGAGGTACTAGCTCCAACTCGGTTTTACAGTGAAAACTGCAGGAACTTCAAACCGGCACTAGGAAACAGACTGAGAAACCAGAGTAAAAGTTTCTCCTGCAACCCTTTTCCTTTGTGCTAGGTGAACGAACGTCTCTCCACATGCTCAGTTCTGAGAGATAAGTGTGTGTGAAAGCCGTCCTTCACCTAGCTTGTTGGGAACACAAAGTTTCTTTTCAGTTGCAAACTCCACTCCATACATATATATGGGGAGGTACTAGCTCCAACTCGGTTTTACAGTGAAAACTGCAGGAACTTCAAACCGGCACTAGGAAACAGACTGAGAAACCAGAATAAAAGTTTCTCCTGCAACCCGTTCCCTATGTGCTAGGTGAACGAACGTCTCTCCACAAGCTCAGTTCTGAGAGATAAGTGTGTGTGAAAGCCGTCCTTCACCTAGCTTGTTGGGAACACAAAGTTTCTTTTCAGTTGCAAACTCCACTCCATACATATATATGGGGAGGTACTAGCTCCAACTCGGTTTTACAGTGAAAACTGCAGGAACTTCAAACCGGCACTAGGAAACAGACTGAGAAACCAGAGTAAAAGTTTCTCCTGCAACCCGTTCCCTTTGTGCTAGATGAACGAACGTCTCTCCACATGCTCAGTTCTGCGAGATAAGTGTGTGTGAAAGCCGTCCTTCACCTAGCTTGTTGGGAACACAAAGTTTCTTTTCAGTTGCAAACTCCACTCCATACATATATATGGGGAGGTACTAGCTCCAACTCTGTTTTACAGTGAAAACTGCAGGAACTTCAAACCGGCACTAGGAAACAGACTGAGAAACCAGAGTAAAAGTTTCTCCTGCAACCCTTTTCCTTTGTGCTAGGTGAACGAACGTCTCTCCACATGCTCAGTTCTGAGAGATAAGTGTGTGTGAAAGCCGTCCTTCACCTAGCTTGTTGGGAACACAAAGTTTCTTTTCAGTTGCAAACTCCACTCCATACATATATATGGGGAGGTACTAGCTCCAACTCGGTTTTACAGTGAAAACTGCAGGAACTTCAAACCGGCACTAGGAAACAGACTGAGAAACCAGAGTAAAAGTTTCTCCTGCAACCCGTTCCCTTTGTGCTAGATGAACGAACGTCTCTCCACATGCTCAGTTCTGCGAGATAAGTGTGTGTGAAAGCCGTCCTTCACCTAGCTTGTTGGGAACACAAAGTTTCTTTTCAGTTGCAAACTCCACTCCATACATATATAAGGGGAGGTACTAGCTCCAACTCGGTTTTACAGTGAAAACTGCAGGAACTTCAAACCGGCACTAGGAAACAGACTGAGAAACCAGAGTAAAAGTTTCTCCTGCAACCCGTTCCCTTTGTGCTAGATGAACGAACGTCTCTCCACATGCTCAGTTCTGAGAGATAAGTGTGTGTGAAAGCCGTCCTTCACCTAGCTTGTTGGGAACACAAAGTTTCTTTTCAGTTGCAAACTCCACTCCATTCATATATAAGGGGAGGTAGTAGCTCCAACCCGGTTTTCCAGTGAAAACTGCAGGAACTTCAAACCGGCACTAGGAAACAGACTGAGAAACCAGAGTAAAAGTTTCTCCTGCAACCCTTTTCCTTTGTGCTAGGTGAACGAACGTCTCTCCACATGCTCAGTTCTGAGAGATAAGTGTGTGTGAAAGCCGTCCTTCACCTAGCTTGTTGGGAACACAAAGTTTCTTTTCAGTTGCAAACTCCACTCCATACATATATATGGGGAGGTACTAGCTCCAACTCGGTTTTACAGTGAAAACTGCAGGAACTTCAAACCGGCACTAGGAAACAGACTGAGAAACCAGAGTAAAAGTTTCTCCTGCAACCCGTTCCCTTTGTGCTAGATGAACGAACGTCTCTCCACATGCTCAGTTCTGCGAGATAAGTGTGTGTGAAAGCCGTCCTTCACCTAGCTTGTTGGGAACACAAAGTTTCTTTTCAGTTGCAAACTCCACTCCATACATATATATGGGGAGGTACTAGCTCCAACTCGGTTTTACAGTGAAAACTGCAGGAACTTCAAACCGGCACTAGGAAACAGACTGAGAAACCAGAGTAAAAGTTTCTCCTGCAACCCGTTCCCTTTGTGCTAGATGAACGAACGTCTCTCCACATGCTCAGTTCTGAGAGATAAGTGTGTGTGAAAGCCGTCCTTCACCTAGCTTGTTGGGAACACAAAGTTTCTTTTCAGTTGCAAACTCCACTCCATTCATATATAAGGGGAGGTAGTAGCTCCAACCCGGTTTTCCAGTGAAAACTGCAGGAACTTCAAACCGGCACTAGGAAACAGACTGAGAAACCAGAATAAAAGTTTCTCCTGCAACCCGTTCCCTTTGTGCTAGGTGAACGAACGTCTCTCCACATGCTCAGTTCTGAGAGATAAGTGTGTGTGAAAGCCGTACTTCACCTAGCTTGTTGGGAACACAAAGTTTCTTTTCAGTTGCAAACTCCACTCCATACATATATATGGGGAGGTACTAGCTCCAACTCGGTTTTACAGTGAAAACTGCAGGAACTTCAAACCGGCACTAGGAAACAGACTGAGAAACCAGAGTAAAAGTTTCTCCTGCAACCCGTTCCCTTTGTGCTAGATGAACGAACGTCTCTCCACATGCTCAGTTCTGAGAGATAAGTGTGTGTGAAAGCCGTCCTTCACCTAGCTTGTTGGGAACACAAAGTTTCTTTTCAGTTGCAAACTCCACTCCATACATATATATGGGGAGGTACTAGCTCCAACTCGGTTTTACAGTGAAAACTGCAGGAACTTCAAACCGGCACTAGGAAACAGACTGAGAAACCAGAGTAAAAGTTTCTCCTGCAACCCTTTTCCTTTGTGCTAGGTGAACGAACGTCTCTCCACATGCTCAGTTCTGAGAGATAAGTGTGTGTGAAAGCCGTCCTTCACCTAGCTTGTTGGGAACACAAAGTTTCTTTTCAGTTGCAAACTCCACTCCATACATATATATGGGGAGGTACTAGCTCCAACTCGGTTTTACAGTGAAAACTGCAGGAACTTCAAACCGGCACTAGGAAACAGACTGAGAAACCAGAGTAAAAGTTTCTCCTGCAACCCGTTCCCTTTGTGCTAGATGAACGAACGTCTCTCCACATGCTCAGTTCTGAGAGATAAGTGTGTGTGAAAGCCGTCCTTCACCTAGCTTGTTGGGAACACAAAGTTTCTTTTCAGTTGCAAACTCCACTCCATTCATATATAAGGGGAGGTAGTAGCTCCAACCCGGTTTTCCAGTGAAAACTGCAGGAACTTCAAACCGGCACTAGGAAACAGACTGAGAAACCAGAGTAAAAGTTTCTCCTGCAACCCGTTCCCTTTGTGCTAGATGAACGAACGTCTCTCCACATGCTCAGTTCTGAGAGATAAGTGTGTGTGAAAGCCGTCCTTCACCTAGCTTGTTGGGAACACAAAGTTTCTTTTCAGTTGCAAACTCCACTCCATTCATATATAAGGGGAGGTAGTAGCTCCAACCCGGTTTTCCAGTGAAAACTGCAGGAACTTCAAACCGGCACTAGGAAAAAGACTGAGAAACCAGAGTAAAAGTTTCTCCTGCAACCCGTTCCCTTTGTGCTAGATGAACGAACGTCTCTCCACATGCTCAGTTCTGAGAGATAAGTGTGTGTGAAAGCCGTCCTTCACCTAGCTTGTTGGGAACACAAAGTTTCTTTTCAGTTGCAAACTCCACTCCATACATATATATGGGGAGGTACTAGCTCCAACTCGGTTTTACAGTGAAAACTGCAGGAACTTCAAACCGGCACTAGGAAACAGACTGAGAAACCAGAGTAAAAGTTTCTCCTGCAACCCGTTCCCTTTGTGCTAGGTGAACGAACGTCTCTCCACATGCTCAGTTCTGAGAGATAAGTGTGTGTGAAAGCCGTACTTCACCTAGCTTGTTGGGAACACAAAGTTTCTTTTCAGTTGCAAACTCCACTCCATACATATATATGGGGAGGTACTAGCTCCAACTCGGTTTTACAGTGAAAACTGCAGGAACTTCAAACCGGCACTAGGAAACAGACTGAGAAACCAGAGTAAAAGTTTCTCCTGCAACCCGTTCCCTTTGTGCTAGATGAACGAACGTCTCTCCACATGCTCAGTTCTGAGAGATAAGTGTGTGTGAAAGCCGTCCTTCACCTAGCTTGTTGGGAACACAAAGTTTCTTTTCAGTTGCAAACTCCACTCCATACATATATATGGGGAGGTACTAGCTCCAACTCGGTTTTACAGTGAAAACTGCAGGAACTTCAAACCGGCACTAGGAAACAGACTGAGAAACCAGAGTAAAAGTTTCTCCTGCAACCCTTTTCCTTTGTGCTAGGTGAACGAACGTCTCTCCACATGCTCAGTTCTGAGAGATAAGTGTGTGTGAAAGCCGTCCTTCACCTAGCTTGTTGGGAACACAAAGTTTCTTTTCAGTTGCAAACTCCACTCCATACATATATATGGGGAGGTACTAGCTCCAACTCGGTTTTACAGTGAAAACTGCAGGAACTTCAAACCGGCACTAGGAAACAGACTGAGAAACCAGAATAAAAGTTTCTCCTGCAACCCGTTCCCTTTGTGCTAGGTGAACGAACGTCTCTCCACATGCTCAGTTCTGAGAGATAAGTGTGTGTGAAAGCCGTCCTTCACCTAGCTTGTTGGGAACACAAAGTTTCTTTTCAGTTGCAAACTCCACTCCATACATATATATGGGGAGGTACAAGCTCCAACTCGGTTTTACAGTGAAAACTGCAGGAACTTCAAACCGGCACTAGGAAACAGACTGAGAAACCAGAGTAAAAGTTTCTCCTGCAACCCGTTCCCTTTGTGCTAGATGAACGAACGTCTCTCCACATGCTCAGTTCTGAGCGATAAGTGTGTGTGAAAGCCGTCCTTCACCTAGCTTGTTGGGAACACAAAGTTTCTTTTCAGTTGCAAACTCCACTCCATACATATATATGGGGAGGTACTAGCTCCAACTCGGTTTTACAGTGAAAACTGCAGGAACTTCAAACCGGCACTAGGAAACAGACTGAGAAACCAGAGTAAAAGTTTCTCCTGCAACCCGTTCCCTTTGTGCTAGATGAACGAACGTCTCTCCACATGCTCAGTTCTGAGAGATAAGTGTGTGTGAAAGCCGTCCTTCACCTAGCTTGTTGGGAACACAAAGTTTCTTTTCAGTTGCAAACTCCACTCCATTCATATATAAGGGGAGGTAGTAGCTCCAACCCGGTTTTCCAGTGAAAACTGCAGGAACTTCAAACCGGCACTAGGAAAAAGACTGAGAAACCAGAGTAAAAGTTTCTCCTGCAACCCGTTCCCTTTGTGCTAGATGAACGAACGTCTCTCCACATGCTCAGTTCTGAGAGATAAGTGTGTGTGAAAGCCGTCCTTCACCTAGCTTGTTGGGAACACAAAGTTTCTTTTCAGTTGCAAACTCCACTCCATACATATATATGGGGAGGTACTAGCTCCAACTCGGTTTTACAGTGAAAACTGCAGGAACTTCAAACCGGCACTAGGAAACAGACTGAGAAACCAGAATAAAAGTTTCTCCTGCAACCCGTTCCCTTTGTGCTAGGTGAACGAACGTCTCTCCACATGCTCAGTTCTGAGAGATAAGTGTGTGTGAAAGCCGTACTTCACCTAGCTTGTTGGGAACACAAAGTTTCTTTTCAGTTGCAAACTCCACTCCATACATATATATGGGGAGGTACTAGCTCCAACTCGGTTTTACAGTGAAAACTGCAGGAACTTCAAACCGGCACTAGGAAACAGACTGAGAAACCAGAGTAAAAGTTTCTCCTGCAACCCGTTCCCTTTGTGCTAGATGAACGAACGTCTCTCCACATGCTCAGTTCTGAGAGATAAGTGTGTGTGAAAGCCGTCCTTCACCTAGCTTGTTGGGAACACAAAGTTTCTTTTCAGTTGCAAACTCCACTCCATACATATATATGGGGAGGTACTAGCTCCAACTCGGTTTTACAGTGAAAACTGCAGGAACTTCAAACCGGCACTAGGAAACAGACTGAGAAACCAGAGTAAAAGTTTCTCCTGCAACCCTTTTCCTTTGTGCTAGGTGAACGAACGTCTCTCCACATGCTCAGTTCTGAGAGATAAGTGTGTGTGAAAGCCGTCCTTCACCTAGCTTGTTGGGAACACAAAGTTTCTTTTCAGTTGCAAACTCCACTCCATACATATATATGGGGAGGTACTAGCTCCAACTCGGTTTTACAGTGAAAACTGCAGGAACTTCAAACCGGCACTAGGAAACAGACTGAGAAACCAGAATAAAAGTTTCTCCTGCAACCCGTTCCCTTTGTGCTAGGTGAACGAACGTCTCTCCACATGCTCAGTTCTGAGAGATAAGTGTGTGTGAAAGCCGTCCTTCACCTAGCTTGTTGGGAACACAAAGTTTCTTTTCAGTTGCAAACTCCACTCCATACATATATATGGGGAGGTACTAGCTCCAACTCGGTTTTACAGTGAAAACTGCAGGAACTTCAAACCGGCACTAGGAAACAGACTGAGAAACCAGAGTAAAAGTTTCTCCTGCAACCCTTTTCCTTTGTGCTAGGTGAACGAACGTCTCTCCACATGCTCAGTTCTGAGAGATAAGTGTGTGTGAAAGCCGTCCTTCACCTAGCTTGTTGGGAACACAAAGTTTCTTTTCAGTTGCAAACTCCACTCCATACATATATATGGGGTGGTACTAGCTCCAACTCGGTTTTACAGTGAAAACTGCAGGAACTTCAAACCGGCACTAGGAAACAGACTGAGAAACCAGAGTAAAAGTTTCTCCTGCAACCCGTTCCCTTTGTGCTAGATGAACGAACGTCTCTCCACATGCTCAGTTCTGCGAGATAAGTGTGTGTGAAAGCCGTCCTTCACCTAGCTTGTTGGGAACACAAAGTTTCTTTTCAGTTGCAAACTCCACTCCATACATATATATGGGGAGGTACTAGCTCCAACTCGGTTTTACAGTGAAAACTGCAGGAACTTCAAACCGGCACTAGGAAACAGACTGAGAAACCAGAGTAAAAGTTTCTCCTGCAACCCGTTCCCTTTGTGCTAGATGAACGAACGTCTCTCCACATGCTCAGTTCTGAGAGATAAGTGTGTGTGAAAGCCGTCCTTCACCTAGCTTGTTGGGAACACAAAGTTTCTTTTCAGTTGCAAACTCCACTCCATTCATATATAAGGGGAGGTACTAGCTCCAACCCGGTTTTCCAGTGAAAACTGCAGGAACTTCAAACCGGCACTAGGAAACAGACTGAGAAACCAGAGTAAAAGTTTCTCCTGCAACCCGTTCCCTTTGTGCTAGATGAACGAACGTCTCTCCACATGCTCAGTTCTGAGAGATAAGTGTGTGTGAAAGCCGTCCTTCACCTAGCTTGTTGGGAACACAAAGTTTCTTTTCAGTTGCAAACTCCACTCCATACATATATATGGGGAGGTACTAGCTCCAACTCGGTTTTACAGTGAAAACTGCAGGAACTTCAAACCGGCACTAGGAAACAGACTGAGAAACCAGAGTAAAAGTTTCTCCTGCAACCCGTTCCCTTTGTGCTAGATGAACGAACGTCTCTCCACATGCTCAGTTCTGAGAGATAAGTGTGTGTGAAAGCCGTCCTTCACCTAGCTTGTTGGGAACACAAAGTTTCTTTTCAGTTGCAAACTCCACTCCATACATATATATGGGGAGGTACTAGCTCCAACTCGGTTTTACAGTGAAAACTGCAGGAACTTCAAACCGGCACTAGGAAACAGACTGAGAAACCAGAATAAAAGTTTCTCCTGCAACCCGTTCCCTTTGTGCTAGGTGAACGAACGTCTCTCCACATGCTCAGTTCTGAGAGATAAGTGTGTGTGAAAGCCGTCCTTCACCTAGCTTGTTGGGAACACAAAGTTTCTTTTCAGTTGCAAACTCCACTCCATACATATATATGGGGAGGTACAAGCTCCAACTCGGTTTTACAGTGAAAACTGCAGGAACTTCAAACCGGCACTAGGAAACAGACTGAGAAACCAGAGTAAAAGTTTCTCCTGCAACCCGTTCCCTTTGTGCTAGATGAACGAACGTCTCTCCACATGCTCAGTTCTGAGAGATAAGTGTGTGTGAAAGCCGTCCTTCACCTAGCTTGTTGGGAACACAAAGTTTCTTTTCAGTTGCAAACTCCACTCCATACATATATATGGGGAGGTACTAGCTCCAACTCTGTTTTACAGTGAAAACTGCAGGAACTTCAAACCGGCACTAGGAAACAGACTGAGAAACCAGAGTAAAAGTTTCTCCTGCAACCCTTTTCCTTTGTGCTAGGTGAACGAACGTCTCTCCACATGCTCAGTTCTGAGAGATAAGTGTGTGTGAAAGCCGTCCTTCACCTAGCTTGTTGGGAACACAAAGTTTCTTTTCAGTTGCAAACTCCACTCCATACATATATATGGGGAGGTACTAGCTCCAACTCGGTTTTACAGTGAAAACTGCAGGAACTTCAAACCGGCACTAGGAAACAGACTGAGAAACCAGAGTAAAAGTTTCTCCTGCAACCCGTTCCCTTTGTGCTAGATGAACGAACGTCTCTCCACATGCTCAGTTCTGCGAGATAAGTGTGTGTGAAAGCCGTTCTTCACCTAGCTTGCTGGGAACACAAAGTTTCTTTTCAGTTGCAAACTCCACTCCATACATATATATGGGGAGGTACTAGCTCCAACTCGGTTTTACAGTGAAAACTGCAGGAACTTCAAACCGGCACTAGGAAACAGACTGAGAAACCAGAGTAAAAGTTTCTCCTGCAACCCGTTCCCTTTGTGCTAGATGAACGAACGTCTCTCCACATGCTCAGTTCTGAGAGATAAGTGTGTGTGAAAGCCGTCCTTCACCTAGCTTGTTGGGAACACAAAGTTTCTTTTCAGTTGCAAACTCCACTCCATTCATATATAAAGGGAGGTAGTAGCTCCAACCCGGTTTTCCAGTGAAAACTGCAGGAACTTCAAACCGGCACTAGGAAACAGACTGAGAAACCAGAGTAAAAGTTTCTCCTGCAACCCTTTTCCTTTGTGCTAGGTGAACGAACGTCTCTCCACATGCTCAGTTCTGAGAGATAAGTGTGTGTGAAAGCCGTCCTTCACCTAGCTTGTTGGGAACACAAAGTTTCTTTTCAGTTGCAAACTCCACTCCATACATATATATGGGGAGGTACTAGCTCCAACTCGGTTTTACAGTGAAAACTGCAGGAACTTCAAACCGGCACTAGGAAACAGACTGAGAAACCAGAGTAAAAGTTTCTCCTGCAACCCGTTCCCTTTGTGCTAGGTGAACGAACGTCTCTCCACATGCTCAGTTCTGAGAGATAAGTGTGTGTGAAAGCCGTCCTTCACCTAGCTTGTTGGGAACACAAAGTTTCTTTTCAGTTGCAAACTCCACTCCATTCATATATAAGGGGAGGTAGTAGCTCCAACCCGGTTTTCCAGTGAAAACTGCAGGAACTTCAAACCGGCACTAGGAAACAGACTGAGAAACCAGAGTAAAAGTTTCTCCTGCAACCCGTTCCCTTTGTGCTAGATGAACGAACGTCTCTCCACATGCTCAGTTCTGAGAGATAAGTGTGTGTGAAAGCCGTCCTTCACCTAGCTTGTTGGGAACACAAAGTTTCTTTTCAGTTGCAAACTCCACTCCATACATATATATGGGGAGGTACTAGCTCCAACTCGGTTTTACAGTGAAAACTGCAGGAACTTCAAACCGGCACTAGGAAACAGACTGAGAAACCAGAGTAAAAGTTTCTCCTGCAACCCGTTCCCTTTGTGCTAGATGAACGAACGTCTCTCCACATGCTCAGTTCTGCGAGATAAGTGTGTGTGAAAGCCGTCCTTCACCTAGCTTGTTGGGAACACAAAGTTTCTTTTCAGTTGCAAACTCCACTCCATTCATATATAAGGGGAGGTAGTAGCTCCAACCCGGTTTTCCAGTGAAAACTGCAGGAACTTCAAACCGGCACTAGGAAACAGACTGAGAAACCAGAGTAAAAGTTTCTCCTGCAACCCTTTTCCTTTGTGCTAGGTGAACGAACGTCTCTCCACATGCTCAGTTCTGAGAGATAAGTGTGTGTGAAAGCCGTCCTTCACCTAGCTTGTTGGGAACACAAAGTTTCTTTTCAGTTGCAAACTCCACTCCATACATATATATGGGGAGGTACTAGCTCCAACTCGGTTTTACAGTGAAAACTGCAGGAACTTCAAACCGGCACTAGGAAACAGACTGAGAAACCAGAGTAAAAGTTTCTCCTGCAACCCGTTCCCTTTGTGCTAGATGAACGAACGTCTCTCCACATGCTCAGTTCTGCGAGATAAGTGTGTGTGAAAGCCGTCCTTCACCTAGCTTGTTGGGAACACAAAGTTTCTTTTCAGTTGCAAACTCCACTCCATACATATATATGGGGAGGTACTAGCTCCAACTCGGTTTTACAGTGAAAACTGCAGGAACTTCAAACCGGCACTAGGAAACAGACTGAGAAACCAGAGTAAAAGTTTCTCCTGCAACCCGTTCCCTTTGTGCTAGATGAACGAACGTCTCTCCACATGCTCAGTTCTGAGAGATAAGTGTGTGTGAAAGCCGTCCTTCACCTAGCTTGTTGGGAACACAAAGTTTCTTTTCAGTTGCAAACTCCACTCCATTCATATATAAGGGGAGGTAGTAGCTCCAACCCGGTTTTCCAGTGAAAACTGCAGGAACTTCAAACCGGCACTAGGAAACAGACTGAGAAACCAGAGTAAAAGTTTCTCCTGCAACCCGTTCCCTTTGTGCTAGATGAACGAACGTCTCTCCACATGCTCAGTTCTGAGAGATAAGTGTGTGTGAAAGCCGTCCTTCACCTAGCTTGTTGGGAACACAAAGTTTCTTTTCAGTTGCAAACTCCACTCCATACATATATATGGGGAGGTACAAGCTCCAACTCGGTTTTACAGTGAAAACTGCAGGAACTTCAAACCGGCACTAGGAAACAGACTGAGAAACCAGAGTAAAAGTTTCTCCTGCAACCCGTTCCCTTTGTGCTAGATGAACGAACGTCTCTCCACATGCTCAGTTCTGCGAGATAAGTGTGTGTGAAAGCCGTCCTTCACCTAGCTTGTTGGGAACACAAAGTTTCTTTTCAGTTGCAAACTCCACTCCATTCATATATAAGGGGAGGTAGTAGCTCCAACCCGGTTTTCCAGTGAAAACTGCAGGAACTTCAAACCGGCACTAGGAAACAGACTGAGAAACCAGAGTAAAAGTTTCTCCTGCAACCCTTTTCCTTTGTGCTAGGTGAACGAACGTCTCTCCACATGCTCAGTTCTGAGAGATAAGTGTGTGTGAAAGCCGTCCTTCACCTAGCTTGTTGGGAACACAAAGTTTCTTTTCAGTTGCAAACTCCACTCCATACATATATATGGGGAGGTACTAGCTCCAACTCGGTTTTACAGTGAAAACTGCAGGAACTTCAAACCGGCACTAGGAAACAGACTGAGAAACCAGAGTAAAAGTTTCTCCTGCAACCCGTTCCCTTTGTGCTAGATGAACGAACGTCTCTCCACATGCTCAGTTCTGCGAGATAAGTGTGTGTGAAAGCCGTCCTTCACCTAGCTTGTTGGGAACACAAAGTTTCTTTTCAGTTGCAAACTCCACTCCATACATATATATGGGGAGGTACTAGCTCCAACTCGGTTTTACAGTGAAAACTGCAGGAACTTCAAACCGGCACTAGGAAACAGACTGAGAAACCAGAGTAAAAGTTTCTCCTGCAACCCGTTCCCTTTGTGCTAGATGAACGAACGTCTCTCCACATGCTCAGTTCTGAGAGATAAGTGTGTGTGAAAGCCGTCCTTCACCTAGCTTGTTGGGAACACAAAGTTTCTTTCAGTTGCAAACTCCACTCCATTCATATATAAGGGGAGGTAGTAGCTCCAACCCGGTTTTCCAGTGAAAACTGCAGGAACTTCAAACCGGCACTAGGAAACAGACTGAGAAACCAGAGTAAAAGTTTCTCCTGCAACCCGTTCCCTTTGTGCTAGATGAACGAACGTCTCTCCACATGCTCAGTTCTGCGAGATAAGTGTGTGTGAAAGCCGTCCTTCACCTAGCTTGTTGGGAACACAAAGTTTCTTTTCAGTTGCAAACTCCACTCCATACATATATATGGGGAGGTACTAGCTCCAACTCTGTTTTACAGTGAAAACTGCAGGAACTTCAAACCGGCACTAGGAAACAGACTGAGAAACCAGAGTAAAAGTTTCTCCTGCAACCCGTTCCCTTTGTGCTAGGTGAACGAACGTCTCTCCACATGCTCAGTTCTGAGAGATAAGTGTGTGTGAAAGCCGTCCTTCACCTAGCTTGTTGGGAACACAAAGTTTCTTTTCAGTTGCAAACTCCACTCCATACATATATATGGGGAGGTACTAGCTCCAACTCGGTTTTACAGTGAAAACTGCAGGAACTTCAAACCGGCACTAGGAAACAGACTGAGAAACCAGAGTAAAAGTTTCTCCTGCAACCCGTTCCCTTTGTGCTAGATGAACGAACGTCTCTCCACATGCTCAGTTCTGAGAGATAAGTGTGTGTGAAAGCCGTCCTTCACCTAGCTTGTTGGGAACACAAAGTTTCTTTTCAGTTGCAAACTCCACTCCATACATATATATGGGGAGGTACTAGCTCCAACTCGGTTTTACAGTGAAAACTGCAGGAACTTCAAACCGGCACTAGGAAACAGACTGAGAAACCAGAGTAAAAGTTTCTCCTGCAACCCGTTCCCTTTGTGCTAGATGAACGAACGTCTCTCCACATGCTCAGTTCTGAGAGATAAGAGTGTGTGAAAGCCGTCCTTCACCTAGCTTGTTGGGAACACAAAGTTTCTTTTCAGTTGCAAACTCCACTCCATTCATATATAAGGGGAGGTAGTAGCTCCAACCCGGTTTTCCAGTGAAAACTGCAGGAACTTCAAACCGGCACTAGGAAACAGACTGAGAAACCAGAGTAAAAGTTTCTCCTGCAACCCGTTCCCTTTGTGCTAGATGAACGAACGTCTCTCCACATGCTCAGTTCTGAGAGATAAGTGTGTGTGAAAGCCGTCCTTCACCTAGCTTGTTGGGAACACAAAGTTTCTTTTCAGTTGCAAACTCCACTCCATACATATATATGGTGAGGTACTAGCTCCAACTCGGTTTTACAGTGAAAACTGCAGGAACTTCAAACCGGCACTAGGAAACAGACTGAGAAACCAGAATAAAAGTTTCTCCTGCAACCCGTTCCCTTTGTGCTAGGTGAACGAACGTCTCTCCACATGCTCAGTTCTGAGAGATAAGTGTGTGTGAAAGCCGTCCTTCACCTAGCTTGTTGGGAACACAAAGTTTCTTTTCAGTTGCAAACTCCACTCCATACATATATATGGGGAGGTACTAGCTCCAACTCGGTTTTACAGTGAAAACTGCAGGAACTTCAAACCGGCACTAGGAAACAGACTGAGAAACCAGAGTAAAATTTCTCCTGCAACCCGTTCCCTTTGTGCTAGATGAACGAACGTCTCTCCACATGCTCAGTTCTGAGAGATAAGTGTGTGTGAAAGCCGTCCTTCACCTAGCTTGTTGGGAACACAAAGTTTCTTTTCAGTTGCAAACTCCACTCCCTACATATATATGGGGAGGTACTAGCTCCAACCCGGTTTTACAGTGAAAACTGCAGGAACTTCAAACCGGCACTAGGAAACAGACTGAGAAACCAGAGTAAAAGTTTCTCCTGCAACCCGTTCCCTTTGTGCTAGATGAACGAACGTTTCTCCACATGCTCAGTTCTGAGAGATAAGTGTGTGTGAAAGCCGTCCTTCACCTAGCTTGTTGGGAACACAAAGTTTCTTTTCAGTTGCAAACTCCACTCCATACATATATATGGGGAGGTACTAGCTCCAACTCGGTTTTACAGTGAAAACTGCAGGAACTTCAAACCGGCACTAGGAAACAGACTGAGAAACCAGAGTAAAAGTTTCTCCTGCAACCCGTTCCCTTTGTGCTAGGTGAACGAACGTCTCTCCACATGCTCAGTTCTGAGAGATAAGTGTGTGTGAAAGCCGTCCTTCACCTAGCTTGTTGGGAACACAAAGTTTCTTTTCAGTTGCAAACTCCACTCCCTACATATATATGGGGAGGTACTAGCTCCAACTCGGTTTTACAGTGAAAACTGCAGGAACTTCAAACCGGCACTAGGAAACAGACTGAGAAACCAGAGTAAAAGTTTCTCCTGCAACCCGTTCCCTTTGTGCTAGATGAACGAACGTCTCTCCACATGCTCAGTTCTGAGAGATAAGTGTGTGTGAAAGCCGTCCTTCACCTAGCTTGTTGGGAACACAAAGTTTCTTTTCAGTTGCAAACTCCACTCCATTCATATATAAGGGGAGGTAGTAGCTCCAACCCGGTTTTCCAGTGAAAACTGCAGGAACTTCAAACCGGCACTAGGAAACAGACTGAGAAACCAGAGTAAAAGTTTCTCCTGCAACCCGTTCCCTTTGTGCTAGATGAACGAACGTCTCTCCACATGCTCAGTTCTGAGAGATAAGTGTGTGTGAAAGCCGTCCTTCACCTAGCTTGTTGGGAACACAAAGTTTCTTTTCAGTTGCAAACTCCACTCCATACATATATATGGTGAGGTACTAGCTCCAACTCGGTTTTACAGTGAAAACTGCAGGAACTTCAAACCGGCACTAGGAAACAGACTGAGAAACCAGAATAAAAGTTTCTCCTGCAACCCGTTCCCTTTGTGCTAGATGAACGAACGTCTCTCCACATGCTCAGTTCTGAGAGATAAGTGTGTGTGAAAGCCGTCCTTCACCTAGCTTGTTGGGAACACAAAGTTTCTTTTCAGTTGCAAACTCCACTCCATACATATATATGGGGAGGTACTAGCTCCAACTCGGTTTTACAGTGAAAACTGCAGGAACTTCAAACCGGCACTAGGAAACAGACTGAGAAACCAGAGTAAAAGTTTCTCCTGCAACCCGTTCCCTTTGTGCTAGATGAACGAACGTCTCTCCACATGCTCAGTTCTGAGAGATAAGTGTGTGTGAAAGCCGTCCTTCACCTAGCTTGTTGGGAACACAAAGTTTCTTTTCAGTTGCAAACTCCACTCCCTACATATATATGGGGAAGTACTAGCTCCAACCCGGTTTTACAGTGAAAACTGCAGGAACTTCAAACCGGCACTAGGAAACAGACTGAGAAACCAGAGTAAAAGTTTCTCCTGCAACCCGTTCCCTTTGTGCTAGATGAACGAACGTTTCTCCACATGCTCAGTTCTGAGAGATAAGTGTGTGTGAAAGCCGTCCTTCACCTAGCTTGTTGGGAACACAAAGTTTCTTTTCAGTTGCAAACTCCACTCCATACATATATATGGGGAGGTACTAGCTCCAACTCGGTTTTACAGTGAAAACTGCAGGAACTTCAAACCGGCACTAGGAAACAGACTGAGAAACCAGAGTAAAAGTTTCTCCTGCAACCCGTTCCCTTTGTGCTAGGTGAACGAACGTCTCTCCACATGCTCAGTTCTGAGAGATAAGTGTGTGTGAAAGCCGTCCTTCACCTAGCTTGTTGGGAACACAAAGTTTCTTTTCAGTTGCAAACTCCACTCCATTCATATAAGGGGAGGTAGTAGCTCCAACCCGGTTTTACAGTGAAAACTGCAGGAACTTCAAACCGGCACTAGGAAACAGACTGAGAAAGCAGAGTAAAAGTTTCTCCTGCAACCCGTTCCCTTTGTGCTAGGTGAACGAACGTCTCTCCACATGCTCAGTTCTGAGAGATAAGTGTGTGTGAAAGCCGTCCTTCACCTAGCTTGTTGGGAACACAAAGTTTCTTTTCAGTTGCAAACTCCACTCCATACATATATATGGGGAGGTACTAGCTCCAACTCGGTTTTACAGTGAAAACTGCAGGAACTTCAAACCGGCACTAGGAAACAGACTGAGAAACCAGAGTAAAAGTTTCTCCTGCAACCCGTTCCCTTTGTGCTAGATGAACGAACGTCTCTCCACATGCTCAGTTCTGCGAGATAAGTGTGTGTGAAAGCCGTCCTTCACCTAGCTTGTTGGGAACACAAAGTTTCTTTTCAGTTGCAAACTCCACTCCATACATATATATGGGGAGGTACTAGCTCCAACTCGGTTTTACAGTGAAAACTGCAGGAACTTCAAACCGGCACTAGGAAACAGACTGAGAAACCAGAGTAAAAGTTTCTCCTGCAACCCGTTCCCTTTGTGCTAGATGAACGAACGTCTCTCCACATGCTCAGTTCTGAGAGATAAGTGTGTGTGAAAGCCGTCCTTCACCTAGCTTGTTGGGAACACAAAGTTTCTTTTCAGTTGCAAACTCCACTCCATTCATATATAAGGGGAGGTAGTAGCTCCCACCCGGTTTTCCAGTGAAAACTGCAGGAACTTCAAACCGGCACTAGGAAACAGACTGAGAAACCAGAGTAAAAGTTTCTCCTGCAATCCGTTCCCTTTGTGCTAGATGAACGAACGTCTCTCCACATGCTCAGTTCTGAGAGATAAGTGTGTGTGAAAGCCGTCCTTCACCTAGCTTGTTGGGAACACAAAGTTTCTTTTCAGTTGCAAACTCCACTCCATACATATATATGGGGAGGTACTAGCTCCAACTCGGTTTTACAGTGAAAACTGCAGGAACTTCAAACCGGCACTAGGAAACAGACTGAGAAACCAGAGTAAAAGTTTCTCCTGCAACCCGTTCCCTTTGTGCTAGATGAACGAACGTCTCTCCACATGCTCAGTTCTGAGAGATAAGTGTGTGTGAAAGCCGTCCTTCACCTAGCTTGTTGGGAACACAAAGTTTCTTTTCAGTTGCAAACTCCACTCCATACATATATATGGGGAGGTACTAGCTCCAACTCGGTTTTACAGTGAAAACTGCAGGAACTTCAAACCGGCACTAGGAAACAGACTGAGAAACCAGAGTAAAACTTTCTCCTGCAACCCGTTCCCTTTGTGCTAGATGAACGAACGTCTCTCCACATGCTCAGTTCTGAGAGATAAGTGTGTGTGAAAGCCGTCCTTCACCTAGCTTGTTGGGAACACAAAGTTTCTTTTCAGTTGCAAACTCCACTCCATACATATATATGGGGAGGTACTAGCTCCAACTCGGTTTCACAGTGAAAACTGCAGGAACTTCAAACCGGCACTAGGAAACAGACTGAGAAACCAGAGTAAAAGTTTCTCCTGCAACCCGTTCCCTTTGTGCTAGATGAACGAACGTCTCTCCACATGCTCAGTTCTGCGAGATAAGTGTGTGTGAAAGCCGTCCTTCACCTAGCTTGTTGGGAACACAAAGTTTCTTTTCAGTTGCAAACTCCACTCCATACATATATATGGGGAGGTACTAGCTCCAACTCGGTTTTACAGTGAAAACTGCAGGAACTTCAAACCGGCACTAGGAAACAGACTGAGAAACCAGAGTAAAAGTTTCTCCTGCAACCCGTTCCCTTTGTGCTAGATGAACGAACGTCTCTCCACATGCTCAGTTCTGAGAGATAAGTGTGTGTGAAAGCCGTCCTTCACCTAGCTTGTTGGGAACACAAAGTTTCTTTTCAGTTGCAAACTCCACTCCATTCATATATAAGGGGAGGTAGTAGCTCCAACCCGGTTTTCCAGTGAAAACTGCAGGAACTTCAAACCGGCACTAGGAAACAGACTGAGAAACCAGAGTAAAAGTTTCTCCTGCAACCCGTTCCCTTTGTGCTAGATGAACGAACGTCTCTCCACATGCTCAGTTCTGAGAGATAAGTGTGTGTGAAAGCCGTCCTTCACCTAGCTTGTTGGGAACACAAAGTTTCTTTTCAGTTGCAAACTCCACTCCATACATATATATGGTGAGGTACTAGCTCCAACTCGGTTTTACAGTGAAAACTGCAGGAACTTCAAACCGGCACTAGGAAACAGACTGAGAAACCAGAATAAAAGTTTCTCCTGCAACCCGTTCCCTTTGTGCTAGGTGAACGAACGTCTCTCCACATGCTCAGTTCTGAGAGATAAGTGTGTGTGAAAGCCGTCCTTCACCTAGCTTGTTGGGAACACAAAGTTTCTTTTCAGTTGCAAACTCCACTCCATACATATATATGGGGAGGTACTAGCTCCAACTCGGTTTTACAGTGAAAACTGCAGGAACTTCAAACCGGCACTAGGAAACAGACTGAGAAACCAGAGTAAAATTTCTCCTGCAACCCGTTCCCTTTGTGCTAGATGAACGAACGTCTCTCCACATGCTCAGTTCTGAGAGATAAGTGTGTGTGAAAGCCGTCCTTCACCTAGCTTGTTGGGAACACAAAGTTTCTTTTCAGTTGCAAACTCCACTCCCTACATATATATGGGGAGGTACTAGCTCCAACCCGGTTTTACAGTGAAAACTGCAGGAACTTCAAACCGGCACTAGGAAACAGACTGAGAAACCAGAGTAAAAGTTTCTCCTGCAACCCGTTCCCTTTGTGCTAGATGAACGAACGTTTCTCCACATGCTCAGTTCTGAGAGATAAGTGTGTGTGAAAGCCGTCCTTCACCTAGCTTGTTGGGAACACAAAGTTTCTTTTCAGTTGCAAACTCCACTCCATACATATATATGGGGAGGTACTAGCTCCAACTCGGTTTTACAGTGAAAACTGCAGGAACTTCAAACCGGCACTAGGAAACAGACTGAGAAACCAGAGTAAAAGTTTCTCCTGCAACCCGTTCCCTTTGTGCTAGGTGAACGAACGTCTCTCCACATGCTCAGTTCTGAGAGATAAGTGTGTGTGAAAGCCGTCCTTCACCTAGCTTGTTGGGAACACAAAGTTTCTTTTCAGTTGCAAACTCCACTCCATTCATATAAGGGGAGGTAGTAGCTCCAACCCGGTTTTACAGTGAAAACTGCAGGAACTTCAAACCGGCACTAGGAAACAGACTGAGAAAGCAGAGTAAAAGTTTCTCCTGCAAACCGTTCCCTTTGTGCTAGATGAACGAACGTCTCTCCACATGCTCAGTTCTGAGAGATAAGTGTGTGTGAAAGCCGTCCTTCACCTAGCTTGTTGGGAACACAAAGTTTCTTTTCAGTTGCAAACTCCAATCCATAAATATATATGGGGAGGTACTAGCTCCAACTCGGTTTTACAGTGAAAACTGCAGGAACTTCAAACCGGCACTAGGAAACAGACTGAGAAACCAGAGTAAAAGTTTCTCCTGCAACCCGTTCCCTTTGTGCTAGGTGAACGAACGTCTCTCCACATGCTCAGTTCTGAGAGATAAGTGTGTGTGAAAGCCGTCCTTCACCTAGCTTGTTGGGAACACAAAGTTTCTTTTCAGTTGCAAACTCCACTCCATACATATATATGGGGAGGTACTAGCTCCAACTCTGTTTTACAGTGAAAACTGCAGGAACTTCAAACCGGCACTAGGAAACAGACTGAGAAACCAGAGTAAAAGTTTCTCCTGCAACCCGTTCCCTTTGTGCTAGATGAACGAACGTCTCTCCACATGCTCAGTTCTGCGAGATAAGTGTGTGTGAAAGCCGTCCTTCACCTAGCTTGTTGGGAACACAAAGTTTCTTTTCAGTTGCAAACTCCACTCCATACATATATATGGGGAGGTACTAGTTCCAACTCGGTTTTACAGTGAAAACTGCAGGAACTTCAAACCGGCACTAGGAAACAGACTGAGAAACCAGAGTAAAAGTTTCTCCTGCAACCCGTTCCCTTTGTGCTAGATGAACGAACGTCTCTCCACATGCTCAGTTCTGAGAGATAAGTGTCTGTGAAAGCCGTCCTTCACCTAGCTTGTTGGGAACACAAAGTTTCTTTTCAGTTGCAAACTCCACTCCATTCATATATAAGGGGAGGTAGTAGCTCCAACCCGGTTTTACAGTGAAAACTGCAGGAACTTCAAACCGGCACTAGGAAACAGACTGAGAAACCAGAGTAAAAGTTTCTCCTGCAACCCGTTCCCTTTGTGCTAGATGAACGAACGTCTCTCCACATGCTCAGTTCTGAGAGATAAGTGTGTGTGAAAGCCGTCCTTCACCTAGCTTGTTGGGAACACAAAGTTTCTTTTCAGTTGCAAACTCCACTCCATACATATATATGGGGAGGTACTAGCTCCAACTCGGTTTTACAGTGAAAACTGCAGGAACTTCAAACCGGCACTAGGAAACAGACTGAGAAACCAGAGTAAAAGTTTCTCCTGCAACCCGTTCCCTTTGTGCTAGGTGAACGAACGTCTCTCCACATGCTCAGTTCTGAGAGATAAGTGTGTGTGAAAGCCGTCCTTCACCTAGCTTGTTAGGAACACAAAGTTTCTTTTCAGTTGCAAACTCCACTCCATACATATATAAGGGGAGGTAGTAGCTCCAACCAGGTTTTACAGTGAAAACTGCAGGAACTTCAAACCGGCACTAGGAAACAGACTGAGAAACCAGAGTAAAAGTTTCTCCTGCAACCCGTTCCCTTTGTGCTAGATGAACGAACGTCTCTCCACATGCTCTGTTCTGAGAGATAAGTGTGTGTGAAAGCCGTCCTTCACCTAGCTTGTTGGGAACACAAAGTTTCTTTTCAGTTGCAAACTCCACTCCATACATATATATGGGGAGGTACTAGCTCCAACTCTGTTTTACAGTGAAAACTGCAGGAACTTCAAACCGGCACTAGGAAACAGACTGAGAAACCAGAGTAAAAGTTTCTCCTGCAAACCGTTCCCTTTGTGCTAGGTGAACGAACGTCTCCCCACGTGCTCAGTTCTGCGAGATAAGTGTGTGTGAAAGCCGTCCTTCACCTAGCTTGTTGGGAACACAAAGTTTCTTTTCAGTTGCAAACTCCACTCCATACACATATATGGGGAGGTACTAGCTCCAACTCGGTTTTACAGTGAAAACTGCAGGAACTTCAAACCGGCACTAGGAAACAGACTGAGAAACCAGAGTAAAAGTGTCTCCTGCAACCCGTTCCCTTTGTGCTAGATGAACGAACGTCTCTCCACATGCTCAGTTCTGAGAGATAAGTGTGTGTGAAAGCCGTCCTTCACCTAGCTTGTTGGGAACACAAAGTTTCTTTTCAGTTGCAAACTCCACTCCATACATATATATGGGGAGGTACTAGCTCCAACTCGGTTTTACAGTGAAAACTGCAGGAACTTCAAACCGGCACTAGGAAACAGACTGAGAAACCAGAGTAAAAGTTTCTCCTGCAACCCGTTACCTTTGTGCTAGATGAACGAACGTCTCTCCTCATGCTCAGTTCTGAGAGATAAGTGTGTGTGAAAGCCGTCCTTCACCTAGCTTGTTGGGAACACAAAGTTTCTTTTCAGTTGCAAACTCCACTCCATTCATATATAAGGGGAGGTAGTAGCTCCAACCCGGTTTTACAGTGAAAACTGCAGGAACTTCAAACCGGCACTAGGAAACAGACTGAGAAACCAGAGTAAAAGTTTCTCCTGCAACCCGTTCCCTTTGTGCTAGATGAACGAACGTCTCTCCACATGCTCAGTTCTGAGAGATAAGTGTGTGTGAAAGCCGTCCTTCACCTAGCTTGTTGGGAACACAAAGTTTCTTTTCAGTTGCAAACTCCACTCCATACATATATATGGGGAGGTACTAGCTCCAACTCGGTTTTACAGTGAAAACTGCAGGAACTTCAAACCGGCACTAGGAAACAGACTGAGAAACCAGAGTAAAAGTTTCTCCTGCAACCCGTTCCCTTTGTGCTAGGTGAACGAACGTCTCTCCACATGCTCAGTTCTGAGAGATAAGTGTGTGTGAAAGCCGTCCTTCACCTAGCTTGTTAGGAACACAAAGTTTCTTTTCAGTTGCAAACTCCACTCCATACATATATAAGGGGAGGTAGTAGCTCCAACCAGGTTTTACAGTGAAAACTGCAGGAACTTCAAACCGGCACTAGGAAACAGACTGAGAAACCAGAGTAAAAGTTTCTCCTGCAACCCGTTCCCTTTGTGCTAGATGAACGAACGTCTCTCCACATGCTCTGTTCTGAGAGATAAGTGTGTGTGAAAGCCGTCCTTCACCTAGCTTGTTGGGAACACAAAGTTTCTTTTCAGTTGCAAACTCCACTCCATACATATATATGGGGAGGTACTAGCTCCAACTCTGTTTTACAGTGAAAACTGCAGGAACTTCAAACCGGCACTAGGAAACAGACTGAGAAACCAGAGTAAAAGTTTCTCCTGCAAACCGTTCCCTTTGTGCTAGGTGAACGAACGTCTCCCCACGTGCTCAGTTCTGCGAGATAAGTGTGTGTGAAAGCCGTCCTTCACCTAGCTTGTTGGGAACACAAAGTTTCTTTTCAGTTGCAAACTCCACTCCATACACATATATGGGGAGGTACTAGCTCCAACTCGGTTTTACAGTGAAAACTGCAGGAACTTCAAACCGGCACTAGGAAACAGACTGAGAAACCAGAGTAAAAGTGTCTCCTGCAACCCGTTCCCTTTGTGCTAGATGAACGAACGTCTCTCCACATGCTCAGTTCTGAGAGATAAGTGTGTGTGAAAGCCGTCCTTCACCTAGCTTGTTGGGAACACAAAGTTTCTTTTCAGTTGCAAACTCCACTCCATACATATATATGGGGAGGTACTAGCTCCAACTCGGTTTTACAGTGAAAACTGCAGGAACTTCAAACCGGCACTAGGAAACAGACTGAGAAACCAGAGTAAAAGTTTCTCCTGCAACCCGTTACCTTTGTGCTAGATGAACGAACGTCTCTCCTCATGCTCAGTTCTGAGAGATAAGTGTGTGTGAAAGCCGTCCTTCACCTAGCTTGTTGGGAACACAAAGTTTCTTTTCAGTTGCAAACTCCACTCCATTCATATATAAGGGGAGGTAGTAGCTCCAACCCGGTTTTACAGTGAAAACTGCAGGAACTTCAAACCGGCACTAGGAAACAGACTGAGAAACCAGAGTAAAAGTTTCTCCTGCAACCCGTTCCCTTTGTGCTAGATGAACGAACGTCTCTCCACATGCTCAGTTCTGAGAGATAAGTGTGTGTGAAAGCCGTCCTTCACCTAGCTTGTTGGGAACACAAAGTTTCTTTTCAGTTGCAAACTCCACTCCATACATATATATGGGGAGGTACTAGCTCCAACTCTGTATTACAGTGAAAACTGCAGGAACTTCAAACCGGCACTAGGAAACAGACTGAGAAACCAGAGTAAAAGTTTCTCCTGCAACCCGTTCCCTTTGTGCTAGATGAACGAACGTCTCTCCACATGCTCAGTTCTGAGAGATAAGTGTGTGTGAAAGCCGTCCTTCACCTAGCTTGTTAGGAACACAAAGTTTCTTTTCAGTTGCAAACTCCACTCCATTCATATATAAGGGGAGGTAGTAGCTCCAACCAGGTTTTACATTGAAAACTGCAGGAACTTCAAACCGGCACTAGGAAACAGACTGAGAAACCAGAGTAAAAGTTTCTCCTGCAACCCGTTCCCTTTGTGCTAGATGAACGAACGTCTCTCCACATGCTCAGTTCTGAGAGATAAGTGTGTGTGAAAGCCGTCCTTCACCTAGCTTGTTGGGAACACAAAGTTTCTTTTCAGTTGCAAACTCCACTCCATTCATATATAAGGGGAGGTAGTAGCTCCAACCCGGTTTTCCAGTGAAAACTGCAGGAACTTCAAACCGGCACTAGGAAACAGACTGAGAAACCAGAGTAAAAGTTTCTCCTGCAACCCGTTCCCTTTGTGCTAGATGAACGAACGTCTCTCCACATGCTCAGTTCTGAGAGATAAGTGTGTGTGAAAGCCGTCCTTCACCTAGCTTGTTGGGAACACAAAGTTTCTTTTCAGTTGCAAACTCCACTCCATACATATATATGGGGAGGTACAAGCTCCAACTCGGTTTTACAGTGAAAACTGCAGGAACTTCAAACCGGCACTAGGAAACAGACTGAGAAACCAGAGTAAAAGTTTCTCCTGCAACCCGTTCCCTTTGTGCTAGATGAACGAACGTCTCTCCACATGCTCAGTTCTGCGAGATAAGTGTGTGTGAAAGCCGTCCTTCACCTAGCTTGTTGGGAACACAAAGTTTCTTTTCAGTTGCAAACTCCACTCCATTCATATATAAGGGGAGGTAGTAGCTCCAACCCGGTTTTCCAGTGAAAACTGCAGGAACTTCAAACCGGCACTAGGAAACAGACTGAGAAACCAGAGTAAAAGTTTCTCCTGCAACCCTTTTCCTTTGTGCTAGGTGAACGAACGTCTCTCCACATGCTCAGTTCTGAGAGATAAGTGTGTGTGAAAGCCGTCCTTCACCTAGCTTGTTGGGAACACAAAGTTTCTTTTCAGTTGCAAACTCCACTCCATACATATATATGGGGAGGTACTAGCTCCAACTCGGTTTTACAGTGAAAACTGCAGGAACTTCAAACCGGCACTAGGAAACAGACTGAGAAACCAGAGTAAAAGTTTCTCCTGCAACCCGTTCCCTTTGTGCTAGATGAACGAACGTCTCTCCACATGCTCAGTTCTGCGAGATAAGTGTGTGTGAAAGCCGTCCTTCACCTAGCTTGTTGGGAACACAAAGTTTCTTTTCAGTTGCAAACTCCACTCCATACATATATATGGGGAGGTACTAGCTCCAACTCGGTTTTACAGTGAAAACTGCAGGAACTTCAAACCGGCACTAGGAAACAGACTGAGAAACCAGAGTAAAAGTTTCTCCTGCAACCCGTTCCCTTTGTGCTAGATGAACGAACGTCTCTCCACATGCTCAGTTCTGAGAGATAAGTGTGTGTGAAAGCCGTCCTTCACCTAGCTTGTTGGGAACACAAAGTTTCTTTCAGTTGCAAACTCCACTCCATTCATATATAAGGGGAGGTAGTAGCTCCAACCCGGTTTTCCAGTGAAAACTGCAGGAACTTCAAACCGGCACTAGGAAACAGACTGAGAAACCAGAGTAAAAGTTTCTCCTGCAACCCGTTCCCTTTGTGCTAGATGAACGAACGTCTCTCCACATGCTCAGTTCTGCGAGATAAGTGTGTGTGAAAGCCGTCCTTCACCTAGCTTGTTGGGAACACAAAGTTTCTTTTCAGTTGCAAACTCCACTCCATACATATATATGGGGAGGTACTAGCTCCAACTCTGTTTTACAGTGAAAACTGCAGGAACTTCAAACCGGCACTAGGAAACAGACTGAGAAACCAGAGTAAAAGTTTCTCCTGCAACCCGTTCCCTTTGTGCTAGGTGAACGAACGTCTCTCCACATGCTCAGTTCTGAGAGATAAGTGTGTGTGAAAGCCGTCCTTCACCTAGCTTGTTGGGAACACAAAGTTTCTTTTCAGTTGCAAACTCCACTCCATACATATATATGGGGAGGTACTAGCTCCAACTCGGTTTTACAGTGAAAACTGCAGGAACTTCAAACCGGCACTAGGAAACAGACTGAGAAACCAGAGTAAAAGTTTCTCCTGCAACCCGTTCCCTTTGTGCTAGATGAACGAACGTCTCTCCACATGCTCAGTTCTGAGAGATAAGTGTGTGTGAAAGCCGTCCTTCACCTAGCTTGTTGGGAACACAAAGTTTCTTTTCAGTTGCAAACTCCACTCCATACATATATATGGGGAGGTACTAGCTCCAACTCGGTTTTACAGTGAAAACTGCAGGAACTTCAAACCGGCACTAGGAAACAGACTGAGAAACCAGAGTAAAAGTTTCTCCTGCAACCCGTTCCCTTTGTGCTAGATGAACGAACGTCTCTCCACATGCTCAGTTCTGAGAGATAAGAGTGTGTGAAAGCCGTCCTTCACCTAGCTTGTTGGGAACACAAAGTTTCTTTTCAGTTGCAAACTCCACTCCATTCATATATAAGGGGAGGTAGTAGCTCCAACCCGGTTTTCCAGTGAAAACTGCAGGAACTTCAAACCGGCACTAGGAAACAGACTGAGAAACCAGAGTAAAAGTTTCTCCTGCAACCCGTTCCCTTTGTGCTAGATGAACGAACGTCTCTCCACATGCTCAGTTCTGAGAGATAAGTGTGTGTGAAAGCCGTCCTTCACCTAGCTTGTTGGGAACACAAAGTTTCTTTTCAGTTGCAAACTCCACTCCATACATATATATGGTGAGGTACTAGCTCCAACTCGGTTTTACAGTGAAAACTGCAGGAACTTCAAACCGGCACTAGGAAACAGACTGAGAAACCAGAATAAAAGTTTCTCCTGCAACCCGTTCCCTTTGTGCTAGGTGAACGAACGTCTCTCCACATGCTCAGTTCTGAGAGATAAGTGTGTGTGAAAGCCGTCCTTCACCTAGCTTGTTGGGAACACAAAGTTTCTTTTCAGTTGCAAACTCCACTCCATACATATATATGGGGAGGTACTAGCTCCAACTCGGTTTTACAGTGAAAACTGCAGGAACTTCAAACCGGCACTAGGAAACAGACTGAGAAACCAGAGTAAAATTTCTCCTGCAACCCGTTCCCTTTGTGCTAGATGAACGAACGTCTCTCCACATGCTCAGTTCTGAGAGATAAGTGTGTGTGAAAGCCGTCCTTCACCTAGCTTGTTGGGAACACAAAGTTTCTTTTCAGTTGCAAACTCCACTCCCTACATATATATGGGGAGGTACTAGCTCCAACCCGGTTTTACAGTGAAAACTGCAGGAACTTCAAACCGGCACTAGGAAACAGACTGAGAAACCAGAGTAAAAGTTTCTCCTGCAACCCGTTCCCTTTGTGCTAGATGAACGAACGTTTCTCCACATGCTCAGTTCTGAGAGATAAGTGTGTGTGAAAGCCGTCCTTCACCTAGCTTGTTGGGAACACAAAGTTTCTTTTCAGTTGCAAACTCCACTCCATACATATATATGGGGAGGTACTAGCTCCAACTCGGTTTTACAGTGAAAACTGCAGGAACTTCAAACCGGCACTAGGAAACAGACTGAGAAACCAGAGTAAAAGTTTCTCCTGCAACCCGTTCCCTTTGTGCTAGGTGAACGAACGTCTCTCCACATGCTCAGTTCTGAGAGATAAGTGTGTGTGAAAGCCGTCCTTCACCTAGCTTGTTGGGAACACAAAGTTTCTTTTCAGTTGCAAACTCCACTCCCTACATATATATGGGGAGGTACTAGCTCCAACTCGGTTTTACAGTGAAAACTGCAGGAACTTCAAACCGGCACTAGGAAACAGACTGAGAAACCAGAGTAAAAGTTTCTCCTGCAACCCGTTCCCTTTGTGCTAGATGAACGAACGTCTCTCCACATGCTCAGTTCTGAGAGATAAGTGTGTGTGAAAGCCGTCCTTCACCTAGCTTGTTGGGAACACAAAGTTTCTTTTCAGTTGCAAACTCCACTCCATTCATATATAAGGGGAGGTAGTAGCTCCAACCCGGTTTTCCAGTGAAAACTGCAGGAACTTCAAACCGGCACTAGGAAACAGACTGAGAAACCAGAGTAAAAGTTTCTCCTGCAACCCGTTCCCTTTGTGCTAGATGAACGAACGTCTCTCCACATGCTCAGTTCTGAGAGATAAGTGTGTGTGAAAGCCGTCCTTCACCTAGCTTGTTGGGAACACAAAGTTTCTTTTCAGTTGCAAACTCCACTCCATACATATATATGGTGAGGTACTAGCTCCAACTCGGTTTTACAGTGAAAACTGCAGGAACTTCAAACCGGCACTAGGAAACAGACTGAGAAACCAGAATAAAAGTTTCTCCTGCAACCCGTTCCCTTTGTGCTAGATGAACGAACGTCTCTCCACATGCTCAGTTCTGAGAGATAAGTGTGTGTGAAAGCCGTCCTTCACCTAGCTTGTTGGGAACACAAAGTTTCTTTTCAGTTGCAAACTCCACTCCATACATATATATGGGGAGGTACTAGCTCCAACTCGGTTTTACAGTGAAAACTGCAGGAACTTCAAACCGGCACTAGGAAACAGACTGAGAAACCAGAGTAAAAGTTTCTCCTGCAACCCGTTCCCTTTGTGCTAGATGAACGAACGTCTCTCCACATGCTCAGTTCTGAGAGATAAGTGTGTGTGAAAGCCGTCCTTCACCTAGCTTGTTGGGAACACAAAGTTTCTTTTCAGTTGCAAACTCCACTCCCTACATATATATGGGGAAGTACTAGCTCCAACCCGGTTTTACAGTGAAAACTGCAGGAACTTCAAACCGGCACTAGGAAACAGACTGAGAAACCAGAGTAAAAGTTTCTCCTGCAACCCGTTCCCTTTGTGCTAGATGAACGAACGTTTCTCCACATGCTCAGTTCTGAGAGATAAGTGTGTGTGAAAGCCGTCCTTCACCTAGCTTGTTGGGAACACAAAGTTTCTTTTCAGTTGCAAACTCCACTCCATACATATATATGGGGAGGTACTAGCTCCAACTCGGTTTTACAGTGAAAACTGCAGGAACTTCAAACCGGCACTAGGAAACAGACTGAGAAACCAGAGTAAAAGTTTCTCCTGCAACCCGTTCCCTTTGTGCTAGGTGAACGAACGTCTCTCCACATGCTCAGTTCTGAGAGATAAGTGTGTGTGAAAGCCGTCCTTCACCTAGCTTGTTGGGAACACAAAGTTTCTTTTCAGTTGCAAACTCCACTCCATTCATATAAGGGGAGGTAGTAGCTCCAACCCGGTTTTACAGTGAAAACTGCAGGAACTTCAAACCGGCACTAGGAAACAGACTGAGAAAGCAGAGTAAAAGTTTCTCCTGCAACCCGTTCCCTTTGTGCTAGGTGAACGAACGTCTCTCCACATGCTCAGTTCTGAGAGATAAGTGTGTGTGAAAGCCGTCCTTCACCTAGCTTGTTGGGAACACAAAGTTTCTTTTCAGTTGCAAACTCCACTCCATACATATATATGGGGAGGTACTAGCTCCAACTCGGTTTTACAGTGAAAACTGCAGGAACTTCAAACCGGCACTAGGAAACAGACTGAGAAACCAGAGTAAAAGTTTCTCCTGCAACCCGTTCCCTTTGTGCTAGATGAACGAACGTCTCTCCACATGCTCAGTTCTGCGAGATAAGTGTGTGTGAAAGCCGTCCTTCACCTAGCTTGTTGGGAACACAAAGTTTCTTTTCAGTTGCAAACTCCACTCCATACATATATATGGGGAGGTACTAGCTCCAACTCGGTTTTACAGTGAAAACTGCAGGAACTTCAAACCGGCACTAGGAAACAGACTGAGAAACCAGAGTAAAAGTTTCTCCTGCAACCCGTTCCCTTTGTGCTAGATGAACGAACGTCTCTCCACATGCTCAGTTCTGAGAGATAAGTGTGTGTGAAAGCCGTCCTTCACCTAGCTTGTTGGGAACACAAAGTTTCTTTTCAGTTGCAAACTCCACTCCATTCATATATAAGGGGAGGTAGTAGCTCCCACCCGGTTTTCCAGTGAAAACTGCAGGAACTTCAAACCGGCACTAGGAAACAGACTGAGAAACCAGAGTAAAAGTTTCTCCTGCAATCCGTTCCCTTTGTGCTAGATGAACGAACGTCTCTCCACATGCTCAGTTCTGAGAGATAAGTGTGTGTGAAAGCCGTCCTTCACCTAGCTTGTTGGGAACACAAAGTTTCTTTTCAGTTGCAAACTCCACTCCATACATATATATGGGGAGGTACTAGCTCCAACTCGGTTTTACAGTGAAAACTGCAGGAACTTCAAACCGGCACTAGGAAACAGACTGAGAAACCAGAGTAAAAGTTTCTCCTGCAACCCGTTCCCTTTGTGCTAGATGAACGAACGTCTCTCCACATGCTCAGTTCTGAGAGATAAGTGTGTGTGAAAGCCGTCCTTCACCTAGCTTGTTGGGAACACAAAGTTTCTTTTCAGTTGCAAACTCCACTCCATACATATATATGGGGAGGTACTAGCTCCAACTCGGTTTTACAGTGAAAACTGCAGGAACTTCAAACCGGCACTAGGAAACAGACTGAGAAACCAGAGTAAAACTTTCTCCTGCAACCCGTTCCCTTTGTGCTAGATGAACGAACGTCTCTCCACATGCTCAGTTCTGAGAGATAAGTGTGTGTGAAAGCCGTCCTTCACCTAGCTTGTTGGGAACACAAAGTTTCTTTTCAGTTGCAAACTCCACTCCATACATATATATGGGGAGGTACTAGCTCCAACTCGGTTTCACAGTGAAAACTGCAGGAACTTCAAACCGGCACTAGGAAACAGACTGAGAAACCAGAGTAAAAGTTTCTCCTGCAACCCGTTCCCTTTGTGCTAGATGAACGAACGTCTCTCCACATGCTCAGTTCTGCGAGATAAGTGTGTGTGAAAGCCGTCCTTCACCTAGCTTGTTGGGAACACAAAGTTTCTTTTCAGTTGCAAACTCCACTCCATACATATATATGGGGAGGTACTAGCTCCAACTCGGTTTTACAGTGAAAACTGCAGGAACTTCAAACCGGCACTAGGAAACAGACTGAGAAACCAGAGTAAAAGTTTCTCCTGCAACCCGTTCCCTTTGTGCTAGATGAACGAACGTCTCTCCACATGCTCAGTTCTGAGAGATAAGTGTGTGTGAAAGCCGTCCTTCACCTAGCTTGTTGGGAACACAAAGTTTCTTTTCAGTTGCAAACTCCACTCCATTCATATATAAGGGGAGGTAGTAGCTCCAACCCGGTTTTCCAGTGAAAACTGCAGGAACTTCAAACCGGCACTAGGAAACAGACTGAGAAACCAGAGTAAAAGTTTCTCCTGCAACCCGTTCCCTTTGTGCTAGATGAACGAACGTCTCTCCACATGCTCAGTTCTGAGAGATAAGTGTGTGTGAAAGCCGTCCTTCACCTAGCTTGTTGGGAACACAAAGTTTCTTTTCAGTTGCAAACTCCACTCCATACATATATATGGTGAGGTACTAGCTCCAACTCGGTTTTACAGTGAAAACTGCAGGAACTTCAAACCGGCACTAGGAAACAGACTGAGAAACCAGAATAAAAGTTTCTCCTGCAACCCGTTCCCTTTGTGCTAGGTGAACGAACGTCTCTCCACATGCTCAGTTCTGAGAGATAAGTGTGTGTGAAAGCCGTCCTTCACCTAGCTTGTTGGGAACACAAAGTTTCTTTTCAGTTGCAAACTCCACTCCATACATATATATGGGGAGGTACTAGCTCCAACTCGGTTTTACAGTGAAAACTGCAGGAACTTCAAACCGGCACTAGGAAACAGACTGAGAAACCAGAGTAAAATTTCTCCTGCAACCCGTTCCCTTTGTGCTAGATGAACGAACGTCTCTCCACATGCTCAGTTCTGAGAGATAAGTGTGTGTGAAAGCCGTCCTTCACCTAGCTTGTTGGGAACACAAAGTTTCTTTTCAGTTGCAAACTCCACTCCCTACATATATATGGGGAGGTACTAGCTCCAACCCGGTTTTACAGTGAAAACTGCAGGAACTTCAAACCGGCACTAGGAAACAGACTGAGAAACCAGAGTAAAAGTTTCTCCTGCAACCCGTTCCCTTTGTGCTAGATGAACGAACGTTTCTCCACATGCTCAGTTCTGAGAGATAAGTGTGTGTGAAAGCCGTCCTTCACCTAGCTTGTTGGGAACACAAAGTTTCTTTTCAGTTGCAAACTCCACTCCATACATATATATGGGGAGGTACTAGCTCCAACTCGGTTTTACAGTGAAAACTGCAGGAACTTCAAACCGGCACTAGGAAACAGACTGAGAAACCAGAGTAAAAGTTTCTCCTGCAACCCGTTCCCTTTGTGCTAGGTGAACGAACGTCTCTCCACATGCTCAGTTCTGAGAGATAAGTGTGTGTGAAAGCCGTCCTTCACCTAGCTTGTTGGGAACACAAAGTTTCTTTTCAGTTGCAAACTCCACTCCATTCATATAAGGGGAGGTAGTAGCTCCAACCCGGTTTTACAGTGAAAACTGCAGGAACTTCAAACCGGCACTAGGAAACAGACTGAGAAAGCAGAGTAAAAGTTTCTCCTGCAAACCGTTCCCTTTGTGCTAGATGAACGAACGTCTCTCCACATGCTCAGTTCTGAGAGATAAGTGTGTGTGAAAGCCGTCCTTCACCTAGCTTGTTGGGAACACAAAGTTTCTTTTCAGTTGCAAACTCCAATCCATAAATATATATGGGGAGGTACTAGCTCCAACTCGGTTTTACAGTGAAAACTGCAGGAACTTCAAACCGGCACTAGGAAACAGACTGAGAAACCAGAGTAAAAGTTTCTCCTGCAACCCGTTCCCTTTGTGCTAGGTGAACGAACGTCTCTCCACATGCTCAGTTCTGAGAGATAAGTGTGTGTGAAAGCCGTCCTTCACCTAGCTTGTTGGGAACACAAAGTTTCTTTTCAGTTGCAAACTCCACTCCATACATATATATGGGGAGGTACTAGCTCCAACTCTGTTTTACAGTGAAAACTGCAGGAACTTCAAACCGGCACTAGGAAACAGACTGAGAAACCAGAGTAAAAGTTTCTCCTGCAACCCGTTCCCTTTGTGCTAGATGAACGAACGTCTCTCCACATGCTCAGTTCTGCGAGATAAGTGTGTGTGAAAGCCGTCCTTCACCTAGCTTGTTGGGAACACAAAGTTTCTTTTCAGTTGCAAACTCCACTCCATACATATATATGGGGAGGTACTAGTTCCAACTCGGTTTTACAGTGAAAACTGCAGGAACTTCAAACCGGCACTAGGAAACAGACTGAGAAACCAGAGTAAAAGTTTCTCCTGCAACCCGTTCCCTTTGTGCTAGATGAACGAACGTCTCTCCACATGCTCAGTTCTGAGAGATAAGTGTCTGTGAAAGCCGTCCTTCACCTAGCTTGTTGGGAACACAAAGTTTCTTTTCAGTTGCAAACTCCACTCCATTCATATATAAGGGGAGGTAGTAGCTCCAACCCGGTTTTACAGTGAAAACTGCAGGAACTTCAAACCGGCACTAGGAAACAGACTGAGAAACCAGAGTAAAAGTTTCTCCTGCAACCCGTTCCCTTTGTGCTAGATGAACGAACGTCTCTCCACATGCTCAGTTCTGAGAGATAAGTGTGTGTGAAAGCCGTCCTTCACCTAGCTTGTTGGGAACACAAAGTTTCTTTTCAGTTGCAAACTCCACTCCATACATATATATGGGGAGGTACTAGCTCCAACTCGGTTTTACAGTGAAAACTGCAGGAACTTCAAACCGGCACTAGGAAACAGACTGAGAAACCAGAGTAAAAGTTTCTCCTGCAACCCGTTCCCTTTGTGCTAGGTGAACGAACGTCTCTCCACATGCTCAGTTCTGAGAGATAAGTGTGTGTGAAAGCCGTCCTTCACCTAGCTTGTTAGGAACACAAAGTTTCTTTTCAGTTGCAAACTCCACTCCATACATATATAAGGGGAGGTAGTAGCTCCAACCAGGTTTTACAGTGAAAACTGCAGGAACTTCAAACCGGCACTAGGAAACAGACTGAGAAACCAGAGTAAAAGTTTCTCCTGCAACCCGTTCCCTTTGTGCTAGATGAACGAACGTCTCTCCACATGCTCTGTTCTGAGAGATAAGTGTGTGTGAAAGCCGTCCTTCACCTAGCTTGTTGGGAACACAAAGTTTCTTTTCAGTTGCAAACTCCACTCCATACATATATATGGGGAGGTACTAGCTCCAACTCTGTTTTACAGTGAAAACTGCAGGAACTTCAAACCGGCACTAGGAAACAGACTGAGAAACCAGAGTAAAAGTTTCTCCTGCAAACCGTTCCCTTTGTGCTAGGTGAACGAACGTCTCCCCACGTGCTCAGTTCTGCGAGATAAGTGTGTGTGAAAGCCGTCCTTCACCTAGCTTGTTGGGAACACAAAGTTTCTTTTCAGTTGCAAACTCCACTCCATACACATATATGGGGAGGTACTAGCTCCAACTCGGTTTTACAGTGAAAACTGCAGGAACTTCAAACCGGCACTAGGAAACAGACTGAGAAACCAGAGTAAAAGTGTCTCCTGCAACCCGTTCCCTTTGTGCTAGATGAACGAACGTCTCTCCACATGCTCAGTTCTGAGAGATAAGTGTGTGTGAAAGCCGTCCTTCACCTAGCTTGTTGGGAACACAAAGTTTCTTTTCAGTTGCAAACTCCACTCCATACATATATATGGGGAGGTACTAGCTCCAACTCGGTTTTACAGTGAAAACTGCAGGAACTTCAAACCGGCACTAGGAAACAGACTGAGAAACCAGAGTAAAAGTTTCTCCTGCAACCCGTTACCTTTGTGCTAGATGAACGAACGTCTCTCCTCATGCTCAGTTCTGAGAGATAAGTGTGTGTGAAAGCCGTCCTTCACCTAGCTTGTTGGGAACACAAAGTTTCTTTTCAGTTGCAAACTCCACTCCATTCATATATAAGGGGAGGTAGTAGCTCCAACCCGGTTTTACAGTGAAAACTGCAGGAACTTCAAACCGGCACTAGGAAACAGACTGAGAAACCAGAGTAAAAGTTTCTCCTGCAACCCGTTCCCTTTGTGCTAGATGAACGAACGTCTCTCCACATGCTCAGTTCTGAGAGATAAGTGTGTGTGAAAGCCGTCCTTCACCTAGCTTGTTGGGAACACAAAGTTTCTTTTCAGTTGCAAACTCCACTCCATACATATATATGGGGAGGTACTAGCTCCAACTCTGTATTACAGTGAAAACTGCAGGAACTTCAAACCGGCACTAGGAAACAGACTGAGAAACCAGAGTAAAAGTTTCTCCTGCAACCCGTTCCCTTTGTGCTAGATGAACGAACGTCTCTCCACATGCTCAGTTCTGAGAGATAAGTGTGTGTGAAAGCCGTCCTTCACCTAGCTTGTTAGGAACACAAAGTTTCTTTTCAGTTGCAAACTCCACTCCATTCATATATAAGGGGAGGTAGTAGCTCCAACCAGGTTTTACATTGAAAACTGCAGGAACTTCAAACCGGCACTAGGAAACAGACTGAGAAACCAGAGTAAAAGTTTCTCCTGCAACCCGTTCCCTTTGTGCTAGATGAACGAACGTCTCTCCACATGCTCAGTTCTGAGAGATAAGTGTGTGTGAAAGCCGTCCTTCACCTAGCTTGTTGGGAACACAAAGTTTCTTTTCAGTTGCAAACTCCACTCCATACATATATATGGGGAGGTACTAGCTCCAACTCTGTTTTACAGTGAAAACTGCAGGAACTTCAAACCGGCACTAGGAAACAGACTGAGAAACCAGAGTAAAAGTTTCTCCTGCAACCCGTTCCCTTTGTGCTAGGTGAACGAACGTCTCCCCACGTGCTCAGTTCTGCGAGATAAGTGTGTGTGAAAGCCGTCCTTCACCTAGCTTGTTGGGAACACAAAGTTTCTTTTCAGTTGCAAATTCCACTCCATACATATATATGGGGAGGTACTAGCTCCAACTCGGTTTTACAGTGAAAACTGCAGGAACTTCAAACCGGCACTAGGAAACAGACTGAGAAACCAGAGTAAAAGTTTCTCCTGCAACCCGTTCCCTTTGTGCTAGATGAACGAACGTCTCTCCACATGCTCAGTTCTGAGAGATAAGTGTGTGAAAGCCGTCCTTCACCTAGCTTGTTGGGAACACAAAGTTTCTTTTCAGTTGCAAACTCCACTCCATTCATATATAAGGGGAGGTAGTAGCTCCAACCCGGTTTTACAGTGAAAACTGCAGGAACTTCAAACCGGCACTAGGAAACAGACTGAGAAACCAGAGTAAAAGTTTCTCCTGCAACCCGTTCCCTTTGTGCTAGATGAACGAACGTCTCTCCACATGCTCAGTTCTGCGAGATAAGTGTGTGTGAAAGCCGTCCTTCACCTAGCTTGTTGGGAACACAAAGTTTCTTTTCAGTTGCAAACTCCACTCCATACATATATATGGGGAGGTACTAGCTCCAACTCGGTTTTACAGTGAAAACTGCAGGAACTTCAAACCGGCACTAGGAAACAGACTGAGAAACCAGAGTAAAAGTTTCTCCTGCAACCCGTTCCCTTTGTGCTAGGTGAACGAACGTCTCTCCACATGCTCAGTTCTGAGAGATAAGTGTGTGTGAAAGCCGTCCTTCACCTAGCTTGTTAGGAACACAAAGTTTCTTTTCAGTTGCAAACTCCACTCCATTCATATATAAGGGGAGGTAGTAGCTCCAACCAGGTTTTACAGTGAAAACTGCAGGAACTTCAAACCGGCACTAGGAAACAGACTGAGAAACCAGAGTAAAAGTTTCTCCTGCAACCCGTTCCCTTTGTGCTAGATGAACGAACGTCTCTCCACATGCTCAGTTCTGAGAGATAAGTGTGTGTGAAAGCCGTCCTTCACCTAGCTTGTTGGGAACACAAAGTTTCTTTTCAGTTGCAAACTCCACTCCATACATATATATGGGGAGGTACTAGCTCCAACTCTGTTTTACAGTGAAAACTGCAGGAACTTCAAACCGGCACTAGGAAACAGACTGAGAAACCAGAGTAAAAGTTTCTCCTGCAACCCGTTCCCTTTGTGCTAGGTGAACGAACGTCTCCCCACGTGCTCAGTTCTGCGAGATAAGTGTGTGTGAAAGCCGTCCTTCACCTAGCTTGTTGGGAACACAAAGTTTCTTTTCAGTTGCAAACTCCACTCCATACACATATATGGGGAGGTACTAGCTCCAACTCGGTTTTACAGTGAAAACTGCAGGAACTTCAAACCGGCACTAGGAAACAGACTGAGAAACCAGAGTAAAAGTGTCTCCTGCAACCCGTTCCCTTTGTGCTAGATGAACGAACGTCTCTCCACATGCTCAGTTCTGAGAGATAAGTGTGTGTGAAAGCCGTCCTTCACCTAGCTTGTTGGGAACACAAAGTTTCTTTTCAGTTGCAAACTCCACTCCATACATATATATGGGGAGGTACTAGCTCCAACTCGGTTTTACAGTGGAAACTGCAGGAACTTCAAACCGGCACTAGGAAACAGACTGAGAAACCAGAATAAAAGTTTCTCCTGCAACCCGTTACCTTTGTGCTAGATGAACGAACGTCTCTCCACATGCTCAGTTCTGAGAGATAAGTGTGTGTGAAAGCCGTCCTTCACCTAGCTTGTTGGGAACACAAAGTTTCTTTTCAGTTGCAAACTCCACTCCATTCATATATAAGGGGAGGTAGTAGCTCCAACCCGGTTTTACAGTGAAAACTGCAGGAACTTCAAACCGGCACTAGGAAACAGACTGAGAAACCAGAGTAAAAGTTTCTCCTGCAACCCGTTCCCTTTGTGCTAGATGAACGAACGTCTCTCCACATGCTCAGTTCTGAGAGATAAGTGTGTGTGAAAGCCGTCCTTCACCTAGCTTGTTGGGAACACAAAGTTTCTTTTCAGTTGCAAACTCCACTCCATACATATATATGGGGAGGTACTAGCTCCAACTCTGTTTTACAGTGAAAACTGCAGGAACTTCAAACCGGCACTAGGAAACAGACTGAGAAACCAGAGTAAAAGTTTCTCCTGCAACCCGTTCCCTTTGTGCTAGATGAACGAACGTCTCTCCACATGCTCAGTTCTGAGAGATAAGTGTGTGTGAAAGCCGTCCTTCACCTAGCTTGTTAGGAACACAAAGTTTCTTTTCAGTTGCAAACTCCACTCCATTCATATATAAGGGGAGGTAGTAGCTCCAACCAGGTTTTACAGTGAAAACTGCAGGAACTTCAAACCGGCACTAGGAAACAGACTGAGAAAGCAGAGTAAAAGTTTCTCCTGCAACCCGTTCCCTTTGTGCTAGATGAACGAACGTCTCTCCACATGCTCAGTTCTGAGAGATAAGTGTGTGTGAAAGCCGTCCTTCACCTAGCTTGTTGGGAACACAAAGTTTCTTTTCAGTTGCAAACTCCACTCCATACATATATATGGGGAGGTACTAGCTCCAACTCTGTTTTACAGTGAAAACTGCAGGAACTTCAAACCGGCACTAGGAAACAGACTGAGAAACCAGAGTAAAAGTTTCTCCTGCAACCCGTTCCCTTTGTGCTAGGTGAACGAACGTCTCCCCACGTGCTCAGTTCTGGGAGATAAGTGTGTGTGAAAGCCGTCCTTCACCTAGCTTGTTGGGAACACAAAGTTTCTTTTCAGTTGCAAACTCCACTCCATACATATATATGGGGAGGTACTAGCTCCAACTCGGTTTTACAGTGAAAACTGCAGGAACTTCAAACCGGCACTAGGAAACAGACTGAGAAACCAGAGTAAAAGTGTCTCCTGCAACCCGTTCCCTTTGTGCTAGATGAACGAACGTCTCTCCACATGCTCAGTTCTGAGAGATAAGTGTGTGTGAAAGCCGTCCTTCACCTAGCTTGTTGGGAACACAGTTTCTTTTCAGTTGCAAACTCCACTCCATACATATATATGGGGAGGTACTAGCTCCAACTCGGTTTTACAGTGGAAACTGCAGGAACTTCAAACCGGCACTAGGAAACAGACTGAGAAACCAGAATAAAAGTTTCTCCTGCAACCCGTTACCTTTGTGCTAGATGAACGAACGTCTCTCCACATGCTCAGTTCTGAGAGATAAGTGTGTGTGAAAGCCGTCCTTCACCTAGCTTGTTGGGAACACAAAGTTTCTTTTCAGTTGCAAACTCCACTCCATTCATATATAAGGGGAGGTAGTAGCTCCAACCCGGTTTTACAGTGAAAACTGCAGGAACTTCAAACCGGCACTAGGAAACAGACTGAGAAACCAGAGTAAAAGTTTCTCCTGCAACCCGTTCCCTTTGTGCTAGATGAACGAACGTCTCTCCACATGCTCAGTTCTGAGAGATAAGTGTGTGTGAAAGCCGTCCTTCACCTAGCTTGTTGGGAACACAAAGTTTCTTTTCAGTTGCAAACTCCACTCCATACATATATATGGGGAGGTACTAGCTCCAACTCTGTTTTACAGTGAAAACTGCAGGAACTTCAAACCGGCACTAGGAAACAGACTGAGAAACCAGAGTAAAAGTTTCTCCTGCAACCCGTTCCCTTTGTGCTAGATGAACGAACGTCTCTCCACATGCTCAGTTCTGAGAGATAAGTGTGTGTGAAAGCCGTCCTTCACCTAGCTTGTTAGGAACACAAAGTTTCTTTTCAGTTGCAAACTCCACTCCATTCATATATAAGGGGAGGTAGTAGCTCCAACCAGGTTTTACAGTGAAAACTGCAGGAACTTCAAACCGGCACTAGGAAACAGACTGAGAAAGCAGAGTAAAAGTTTCTCCTGCAACCCGTTCCCTTTGTGCTAGATGAACGAACGTCTCTCCACATGCTCAGTTCTGAGAGATAAGTGTGTGTGAAAGCCGTCCTTCACCTAGCTTGTTGGGAACACAAAGTTTCTTTTCAGTTGCAAACTCCACTCCATACATATATATGGGGAGGTACTAGCTCCAACTCTGTTTTACAGTGAAAACTGCAGGAACTTCAAACCGGCACTAGGAAACAGACTGAGAAACCAGAGTAAAAGTTTCTCCTGCAACCCGTTCCCTTTGTGCTAGGTGAACGAACGTCTCCCCACGTGCTCAGTTCTGCGAGATAAGTGTGTGTGAAAGCCGTCCTTCACCTAGCTTGTTGGGAACACAAAGTTTCTTTTCAGTTGCAAACTCCACTCCATACATATATATGGGGAGGTACTAGCTCCAACTCGGTTTTACAGTGAAAACTGCAGGAACTTCAAACCGGCACTAGGAAACAGACTGAGAAACCAGAGTAAAAGTGTCTCCTGCAACCCGTTCCCTTTGTGCTAGATGAACGAACGTCTCTCCACATGCTCAGTTCTGAGAGATAAGTGTGTGTGAAAGCCGTCCTTCACCTAGCTTGTTGGGAACACAAAGTTTCTTTTCAGTTGCAAACTCCACTCCATACATATATATGGGGAGGTACTAGCTCCAACTCGGTTTTACAGTGAAAACTGCAGGAACTTCAAACCGGCACTAGGAAACAGACTGAGAAACCAGAGTAAAAGTTTCTCCTGCAACCCGTTACCTTTGTGCTAGATGAACGAACGTCTCTCCACATGCTCAGTTCTGAGAGATAAGTGTGTGTGAAAGCCGTCCTTCACCTAGCTTGTTGGGAACACAAAGTTTCTTTTCAGTTGCAAACTCCACTCCATTCATATATAAGGGGAGGTAGTAGCTCCAACCCGGTTTTACAGTGAAAACTGCAGGAACTTCAAACCGGCACTAGGAAACAGACTGAGAAACCAGAGTAAAAGTTTCTCCTGCAACCCGTTCCCTTTGTGCTAGATGAACGAACGTCTCTCCACATGCTCAGTTCTGAGAGATAAGTGTGTGTGAAAGCCGTCCTTCACCTAGCTTGTTGGGAACACAAAGTTTCTTTTCAGTTGCAAACTCCACTCCATACATATATATGGGGAGGTACTAGCTCCAACTCTGTTTTACAGTGAAAACTGCAGGAACTTCAAACCGGCACTAGGAAACAGACTGAGAAACCAGAGTAAAAGTTTCTCCTGCAACCCGTTCCCTTTGTGCTAGATGAACGAACGTCTCTCCACATGCTCAGTTCTGAGAGATAAGTGTGTGTGAAAGCCGTCCTTCACCTAGCTTGTTAGGAACACAAAGTTCTTTTCAGTTGCAAACTCCACTCCATTCATATATAAGGGGAGGTAGTAGCTCCAACCAGGTTTTACAGTGAAAACTGCAGGAAATTCAAACCGGCACTAGGAAACAGACTGAGAAACCAGAGTAAAAGTTTCTCCTGCAACCCGTTCCCTTTGTGCTAGATGAACGAACGTCTCTCCACATGCTCAGTTCTGAGAGATAAGTGTGTGTGAAAGCCGTCCTTCACCTAGCTTGTTGGGAACACAAAGTTTCTTTTCAGTTGCAAACTCCACTCCATACATATATATGGGGAGGTACTAGCTCCAACTCGGTTTTACAGTGAAAACTGCAGGAACTTCAAACCGGCACTAGGAAACAGACTGAGAAACCAGAGTAAAAGTTTCTCCTGCAACCCGTTCCCTTTGTGCTAGGTGAACGAACGTCTCCCCACGTGCTCAGTTCTGCGAGATAAGTGTGTGTGAAAGCCGTCCTTCACCTAGCTTGTTGGGAACACAAAGTTTCTTTTCAGTTGCAAACTCCACTCCATACATATATATGGGGAGGTACTAGCTCCAACTCGGTTTTACAGTGAAAACTGCAGGAACTTCAAACCGGCACTAGGAAACAGACTGAGAAACCAGAGTAAAAGTGTCTCCTGCAACCCGTTCCCTTTGTGCTAGATGAACGAACGTCTCTCCACATGCTCAGTTCTGAGAGATAAGTGTGTGTGAAAGCCGTCCTTCACCTAGCTTGTTGGGAACACAAAGTTTCTTTTCAGTTGCAAACTCCACTCCATACATATATATGGGGAGGTACTAGCTCCAACTCGGTTTTACAGTGAAAACTGCAGGAACTTCAAACCGGCACTAGGAAACAGACTGAGAAACCAGAGTAAAAGTTTCTCCTGCAACCCGTTCCCTTTGTGCTAGATGAACGAACGTCTCTCCACATGCTCAGTTCTGAGAGATAAGTGTGTGTGAAAGCCGTCCTTCACCTAGCTTGTTGGGAACACAAAGTTTCTTTTCAGTTGCAAACTCCACTCCATTCATATATAAGGGGAGGTAGTAGCTCCAACCCGGTTTTACAGTGAAAACTGCAGGAACTTCAAACCGGCACTAGGAAACAGACTGAGAAACCAGAGTAAAAGTTTCTCCTGCAACCCGTTCCCTTTGTGCTAGATGAACGAACGTCTCTCCACATGCTCAGTTCTGAGAGATAAGTGTGTGTGAAAGCCGTCCTTCACCTAGCTTGTTGGGAACACAAAGTTTCTTTTCAGTTGCAAACTCCACTCCATACATATATATGGGGAGGTACTAGCTCCAACTCTGTTTTACAGTGAAAACTGCAGGAACTTCAAACCGGCACTAGGAAACAGACTGAGAAACCAGAGTAAAAGTTTCTCCTGCAACCCGTTCCCTTTGTGCTAGATGAACGAACGTCTCTCCACATGCTCAGTTCTGCGAGATAAGTGTGTGTGAAAGCCGTCCTTCACCTAGCTTGTTGGGAACACAAAGTTTCTTTTCAGTTGCAAACTCCACTCCATACATATATATGGGGAGGTACTAGCTCCAACTCTGTTTTACAGTGAAAACTGCAGGAACTTCAAACCGGCACTAGGAAACAGACTGAGAAACCAGAGTAAAAGTTTCTCCTGCAACCCGTTCCCTTTGTGCTAGATGAACGAACGTCTCTCCACATGCTCAGTTCTGAGAGATAAGTGTGTGTGAAAGCCGTCCTTCACCTAGCTTGTTGGGAACACAAAGTTTCTTTTCAGTTGCAAACTCCACTCCTTACATATATATGGGGAGGTGCTAGCTCCAACTCGGTTTTACAGTGAAAACTGCAGGAACTTCAAACCGGCACTAGGAAACAGACTGAGAAACCAGAGTAAAAGTTTCTCCTGCAACCCGTTCCCTTTGTGCTAGATGAACGAACGTCTCTCCACATGCTCAGTTCTGAGAGATAAGTGTGTGTGAAAGCCGTCCTTCACCTAGCTTGTTGGGAACACAAAGTTTCTTTTCAGTTGCAAACTCCACTCCATTCATATATAAGGGGAGGTAGTAGCTCCAACCCGGTTTTACAGTGAAAACTGCAGGAACTTCAAACCGGCACTAGGAAACAGACTGAGAAACCAGAGTAAAAGTTTCTCCTGCAACCCGTTCCCTTTGTGCTAGATGAACGAACGTCTCTCCACATGCTCAGTTCTGAGAGATAAGTGTGTGTGAAATCCGTCCTTCACCTAGCTTGTTGGGAACACAAAGTTTCTTTTCAGTTGCAAACTCCACTCCATACATATATATGGGGAGGTACTAGCTCCAACTCTGTTTTACAGTGAAAACTGCAGGAACTTCAAACCGGCACTAGGAAACAGACTGAGAAACCAGAGTAAAAGTTTCTCCTGCAACCCGTTCCCTTTGTGCTAGATGAACGAACGTCTCTCCACATGCTCAGTTCTGAGAGATAAGTGTGTGTGAAAGCCGTCCTTCACCTAGCTTGTTGGGAACACAAAGTTTCTTTTCAGTTGCAAACTCCACTCCATACATATATATGGGGAGGTACTAGCTCCAACTCGGTTTTACAGTGAAAACTGCAGGAACTTCAAACCGGCACTAGGAAACAGACTGAGAAACCAGAGTAAAAGTTTCTCCTGCAACCCGTTCCCTTTGTGCTAGATGAACGAACGTCTCTCCACATGCTCAGTTCTGAGAGATAAGTGTGTGTGAAAGCCGTCCTTCACCTAGCTTGTTGGGAACACAAAGTTTCTTTTCAGTTGCAAACTCCACTCCATACATATATATGGGGAGGTACTAGCTCCAACTCGGTTTTACAGTGAAAACTGCAGGAACTTCAAACCGGCACTAGGAAACAGACTGAGAAACCAGAGTAAAAGTTTCTCCTGCAACCCGTTCCCTTTGTGCTAGATGAACGAACGTCTCTCCACATGCTCAGTTCTGAGAGATAAGTGTGTGTGAAAGCCGTCCTTCACCTAGCTTGTTGGGAACACAAAGTTTCTTTTCAGTTGCAAACTCCACTCCATTCATATATAAGGGGAGGTTGTAGCTCCAACCCGGTTTTACAGTGAAAACTGCAGGAACTTCAAACCGGCACTAGGAAACAGACTGAGAAACCAGAGTAAAAGTTTCTCCTGCAACCCGTTCCCTTTGTGCTAGATGAACGAACGTCTCTCCACATGCTCAGTTCTGAGAGATAAGTGTGTGTGAAAGCCGTCCTTCACCTAGCTTGTTGGGAACACAAAGTTTCTTTTCAGTTGCAAACTCCACTCCATACATATATATGGGGAGGTACTAGCTCCAACTCTGTTTTACAGTGAAAACTGCAGGAACTTCAAACCGGCACTAGGAAACAGACTGAGAAACCAGAGTAAAAGTTTCTCCTGCAACCCGTTCCCTTTGTGCTAGGTGAACGAACGTCTCCCCACGTGCTCAGTTCTGTGAGATAAGTGTGTGTGAAAGCCGTCCTTCACCTAGCTTGTTGGGAACACAAAGTTTCTTTTCAGTTGCAAATTCCACTCCATACATATATATGGGGAGGTACTAGCTCCAACTCGGTTTTACAGTGAAAACTGCAGGAACTTCAAACCGGCACTAGGAAACAGACTGAGAAACCAGAGTAAAAGTTTCTCCTGCAACCCGTTCCCTTTGTGCTAGATGAACGAACGTCTCTCCACATGCTCAGTTCTGAGAGATAAGTGTGTGAAAGCCGTCCTTCACCTAGCTTGTTGGGAACACAAAGTTTCTTTTCAGTTGCAAACTCCACTCCATTCATATATAAGGGGAGGTAGTAGCTCCAACCCGGTTTTACAGTGAAAACTGCAGGAACTTCAAACCGGCACTAGGAAACAGACTGAGAAACCAGAGTAAAAGTTTCTCCTGCAACCCGTTCCCTTTGTGCTAGATGAACGAACGTCTCTCCACATGCTCAGTTCTGCGAGATAAGTGTGTGTGAAAGCCGTCCTTCACCTAGCTTGTTGGGAACACAAAGTTTCTTTTCAGTTGCAAACTCCACTCCATACATATATATGGGGAGGTACTAGCTCCAACTCTGTTTTACAGTGAAAACTGCAGGAACTTCAAACCGGCACTAGGAAACAGACTGAGAAACCAGAGTAAAAGTTTCTCCTGCAACCCGTTCCCTTTGTGCTAGGTGAACGAACGTCTCTCCACATGCTCAGTTCTGAGAGATAAGTGTGTGTGAAAGCCGTCCTTCACCTAGCTTGTTAGGAACACAAAGTTTCTTTTCAGTTGCAAACTCCACTCCATTCATATATAAGGGGAGGTAGTAGCTCCAACCAGGTTTTACAGTGAAAACTGCAGGAACTTCAAACCGGCACTAGGAAACAGACTGAGAAACCAGAGTAAAAGTTTCTCCTGCAACCCGTTCCCTTTGTGCTAGATGAACGAACGTCTCTCCACATGCTCAGTTCTGAGAGATAAGTGTGTGTGAAAGCCGTCCTTCACCTAGCTTGTTGGGAACACAAAGTTTCTTTTCAGTTGCAAACTCCACTCCATACATATATATGGGGAGGTACTAGCTCCAACTCTGTTTTACAGTGAAAACTGCAGGAACTTCAAACCGGCACTAGGAAACAGACTGAGAAACCAGAGTAAAAGTTTCTCCTGCAACCCGTTCCCTTTGTGCTAGGTGAACGAACGTCTCCCCACGTGCTCAGTTCTGCGAGATAAGTGTGTGTGAAAGCCGTCCTTCACCTAGCTTGTTGGGAACACAAAGTTTCTTTTCAGTTGCAAACTCCACTCCATACACATATATGGGGAGGTACTAGCTCCAACTCGGTTTTACAGTGAAAACTGCAGGAACTTCAAACCGGCACTAGGAAACAGACTGAGAAACCAGAGTAAAAGTGTCTCCTGCAACCCGTTCCCTTTGTGCTAGATGAACGAACGTCTCTCCACATGCTCAGTTCTGAGAGATAAGTGTGTGTGAAAGCCGTCCTTCACCTAGCTTGTTGGGAACACAAAGTTTCTTTTCAGTTGCAAACTCCACTCCATACATATATATGGGGAGGTACTAGCTCCAACTCGGTTTTACAGTGGAAACTGCAGGAACTTCAAACCGGCACTAGGAAACAGACTGAGAAACCAGAGTAAAAGTTTCTCCTGCAACCCGTTCCCTTTGTGCTAGATGAACGAACGTCTCTCCACATGCTCAGTTCTGAGAGATAAGTGTGTGTGAAAGCCGTCCTTCACCTAGCTTGTTGGGAACACAAAGTTTCTTTTCAGTTGCAAACTCCACTCCATTCATATATAAGGGGAGGTAGTAGCTCCAACCCGGTTTTACAGTGAAAACTGCAGGAACTTCAAACCGGCACTAGGAAACAGACTGAGAAAGCAGAGTAAAAGTTTCTCCTGCAACCCGTTCCCTTTGTGCTAGATGAACGAACGTCTCTCCACATGCTCAGTTCTGAGAGATAAGTGTGTGTGAAAGCCGTCCTTCACCTAGCTTGTTGGGAACACAAAGTTTCTTTTCAGTTGCAAACTCCACTCCATACATATATATGGGGAGGTACTAGCTCCAACTCTGTTTTACAGTGAAAACTGCAGGAACTTCAAACCGGCACTAGGAAACAGACTGAGAAACCAGAGTAAAAGTTTCTCCTGCAACCCGTTCCCTTTGTGCTAGATGAACGAAGGTCTCTCCACATGCTCAGTTCTGAGAGATAAGTGTGTGTGAAAGCCGTCCTTCACCTAGCTTGTTGGGAACACAAAGTTTCTTTTCAGTTGCAAACTCCACTCCATTCATATATAAGGGGAGGTAGTAGCTCCAACCAGGTTTTACAGTGAAAACTGCAGGAACTTCAAACCGGCACTAGGAAACAGACTGAGAAAGCAGAGTAAAAGTTTCTCCTGCAACCCGTTCCCTTTGTGCTAGATGAACGAACGTCTCTCCACATGCTCAGTTCTGAGAGATAAGTGTGTGTGAAAGCCGTCCTTCACCTAGCTTGTTGGGAACACAAAGTTTCTTTTCAGTTGCAAACTCCACTCCATACATATATATTGGAGGTACTAGCTCCAACTAGGTTTTACAGTGAAAACTGCAGGAACTTCAAACCGGCACTAGGAAACAGACTGAGAAACCAGAGTAAAAGTTTCTCCTGCAAACCGTTCCCTTTGTGCTAGGTGAACGAACGTCTCCCCTCGTGCTCAGTTCTGCGAGATAAGTGTGTGTGAAAGCCGTCCTTCACCTAGCTTGTTGGGAACACAAAGTTTCTTTTCAGTTGCAAACTCCACTCCATACATATATATGGGGAGGTACTAGCTCCAACTCGGTTTTACAGTGAAAACTGCAGGAACTTCAAACCGGCACTAGGAAACAGACTGAGAAACCAGAGTAAAAGTGTCTCCTGCAACCCGTTCCCTTTGTGCTAGATGAACGAACGTCTCTCCACATGCTCAGTTCTGAGAGATAAGTGTGTGTGAAAGCCGTCCTTCACCTAGCTTGTTGGGAACACAAAGTTTCTTTTCAGTTGCAAACTCCACTCCATACATATATATGGGGAGGTACTAGCTCCAACTCGGTTTTACAGTGAAAACTGCAGGAACTTCAAACCGGCACTAGGAAACAGACTGAGAAACCAGAGTAAAAGTTTCTCCTGCAACCCGTTACCTTTGTGCTAGATGAACGAACGTCTCTCCACATGCTCAGTTCTGAGAGATAAGTGTGTGTGAAAGCCGTCCTTCACCTAGCTTGTTGGGAACACAAAGTTTCTTTTCAGTTGCAAACTCCACTCCATTCATATATAAGGGGAGGTAGTAGCTCCAACCCGGTTTTACAGTGAAAACTGCAGGAACTTCAAACCGGCACTAGGAAACAGACTGAGAAACCAGAGTAAAAGTTTCTCCTGCAACCCGTTCCCTTTGTGCTAGATGAACGAACGTCTCTCCACATGCTCAGTTCTGAGAGATAAGTGTGTGTGAAAGCCGTCCTTCACCTAGCTTGTTGGGAACACAAAGTTTCTTTTCAGTTGCAAACTCCACTCCATACATATATATGGGGAGGTACTAGCTCCAACTCTGTTTTACAGTGAAAACTGCAGGAACTTCAAACCGGCACTAGGAAACAGACTGAGAAACCAGAGTAAAAGTTTCTCCTGCAACCCGTTCCCTTTGTGCTAGATGAACGAACGTCTCTCCACATGCTCAGTTCTGAGAGATAAGTGTGTGTGAAAGCCGTCCTTCACCTAGCTTGTTAGGAACACAAAGTTTCTTTTCAGTTGCAAACTCCACTCCATTCATATATAAGGGGAGGTAGTAGCTCCAACCAGGTTTTACAGTGAAAACTGCAGGAACTTCAAACCGGCACTAGGAAACAGACTGAGAAACCAGAGTAAAAGTTTCTCCTGCAACCCGTTCCCTTTGTGCTAGATGAACGAACGTCTCTCCACATGCTCAGTTCTGAGAGATAAGTGTGTGTGAAAGCCGTCCTTCACCTAGCTTGTTGGGAACACAAAGTTTCTTTTCAGTTGCAAACTCCACTCCATACATATATATGGGGAGGTACTAGCTCCAACTCTGTTTTACAGTGAAAACTGCAGGAACTTCAAACCGGCACTAGGAAACAGACTGAGAAACCAGAGTAAAAGTTTCTCCTGCAACCCGTTCCCTTTGTGCTAGGTGAACGAACGTCTCCCCACGTGCTCAGTTCTGCGAGATAAGTGTGTGTGAAAGCCGTCCTTCACCTAGCTTGTTGGGAACACAAAGTTTCTTTTCAGTTGCAAACTCCACTCCATACATATATATGGGGAGGTACTAGCTCCAACTCGGTTTTACAGTGAAAACTGCAGGAACTTCAAACCGGCACTAGGAAACAGACTGAGAAACCAGAGTAAAAGTGTCTCCTGCAACCCGTTCCCTTTGTGCTAGATGAACGAACGTCTCTCCACATGCTCAGTTCTGAGAGATAAGTGTGTGTGAAAGCCGTCCTTCACCTAGCTTGTTGGGAACACAAAGTTTCTTTTCAGTTGCAAACTCCACTCCATACATATATATGGGGAGGTACTAGCTCCAACTCGGTTTTACAGTGAAAACTGCAGGAACTTCAAACCGGCACTAGGAAACAGACTGAGAAACCAGAGTAAAAGTTTCTCCTGCAACCCGTTCCCTTTGTGCTAGATGAACGAACGTCTCTCCACATGCTCAGTTCTGAGAGATAAGTGTGTGTGAAAGCCGTCCTTCACCTAGCTTGTTGGGAACACAAAGTTTCTTTTCAGTTGCAAACTCCACTCCATTCATATATAAGGGGAGGTAGTAGCTCCAACCCGGTTTTACAGTGAAAACTGCAGGAACTTCAAACCGGCACTAGGAAACAGACTGAGAAACCAGAGTAAAAGTTTCTCCTGCAACCCGTTCCCTTTGTGCTAGATGAACGAACGTCTCTCCACATGCTCAGTTCTGAGAGATAAGTGTGTGTGAAAGCCGTCCTTCACCTAGCTTGTTGGGAACACAAAGTTTCTTTTCAGTTGCAAACTCCACTCCATACATATATATGGGGAGGTACTAGCTCCAACTCGGTTTTACAGTGAAAACTGCAGGAACTTCAAACCGGCACTAGGAAACAGACTGAGAAACCAGAGTAAAAGTTTCTCCTGCAACCCGTTCCCTTTGTGCTAGATGAACGAACGTCTCTCCACATGCTCAGTTCTGCGAGATAAGTGTGTGTGAAAGCCGTCCTTCACCTAGCTTGTTGGGAACACAAAGTTTCTTTTCAGTTGCAAACTCCACTCCATACATATATATGGGGAGGTACTAGCTCCAACTCTGTTTTACAGTGAAAACTGCAGGAACTTCAAACCGGCACTAGGAAACAGACTGAGAAACCAGAGTAAAAGTTTCTCCTGCAACCCGTTCCCTTTGTGCTAGATGAACGAACGTCTCTCCACATGCTCAGTTCTGAGAGATAAGTGTGTGTGAAAGCCGTCCTTCACCTAGCTTGTTGGGAACACAAAGTTTCTTTTCAGTTGCAAACTCCACTCCTTACATATATATGGGGAGGTGCTAGCTCCAACTCGGTTTTACAGTGAAAACTGCAGGAACTTCAAACCGGCACTAGGAAACAGACTGAGAAACCAGAGTAAAAGTTTCTCCTGCAACCCGTTCCCTTTGTGCTAGATGAACGAACGTCTCTCCACATGCTCAGTTCTGAGAGATAAGTGTGTGTGAAAGCCGTCCTTCACCTAGCTTGTTGGGAACACAAAGTTTCTTTTCAGTTGCAAACTCCACTCCATTCATATATAAGGGGAGGTAGTAGCTCCAACCCGGTTTTACAGTGAAAACTGCAGGAACTTCAAACCGGCACTAGGAAACAGACTGAGAAACCAGAGTAAAAGTTTCTCCTGCAACCCGTTCCCTTTGTGCTAGATGAACGAACGTCTCTCCACATGCTCAGTTCTGAGAGATAAGTGTGTGTGAAAGCCGTCCTTCACCTAGCTTGTTGGGAACACAAAGTTTCTTTTCAGTTGCAAACTCCACTCCATACATATATATGGGGAGGTACTAGCTCCAACTCTGTTTTACAGTGAAAACTGCAGGAACTTCAAACCGGCACTAGGAAACAGACTGAGAAACCAGAGTAAAAGTTTCTCCTGCAACCCGTTCCCTTTGTGCTAGATGAACGAACGTCTCTCCACATGCTCAGTTCTGCGAGATAAGTGTGTGTGAAAGCCGTCCTTCACCTAGCTTGTTGGGAACACAAAGTTTCTTTTCAGTTGCAAACTCCACTCCATACATATATATGGGGAGGTACTAGCTCCAACTCGGTTTTACAGTGAAAACTGCAGGAACTTCAAACCGGCACTAGGAAACAGACTGAGAAACCAGAGTAAAAGTGTCTCCTGCAACCCGTTCCCTTTGTGCTAGATGAACGAACGTCTCTCCACATGCTCAGTTCTGAGAGATAAGTGTGTGTGAAAGCCGTCCTTCACCTAGCTTGTTGGGAACACAAAGTTTCTTTTCAGTTGCAAACTCCACTCCATACATATATATGGGGAGGTACTAGCTCCAACTCGGTTTTACAGTGAAAACTGCAGGAACTTCAAACCGGCACTAGGAAACAGACTGAGAAACCAGAGTAAAAGTTTCTCCTGCAACCCGTTCCCTTTGTGCTAGATGAACGAACGTCTCTCCACATGCTCAGTTCTGAGAGATAAGTGTGTGTGAAAGCCGTCCTTCACCTAGCTTGTTGGGAACACAAAGTTTCTTTTCAGTTGCAAACTCCACTCCATTCATATATATGGGGAGGTAGTAGCTCCAACCCGGTTTTACAGTGAAAACTGCAGGAACTTGAAACCGGCACTAGGAAACAGACTGAGAAAGCAGAGTAAAAGTTTTTCCTGCAACCCGTTCCCTTTGTGCTAGATGAACGAACGTCTCTCCACATGCTCAGTTCTGAGAGATAAGTGTGTGTGAAAGCCGTCCTTCACCTAGCTTGTTGGGAACACAAAGTTTCTTTTCAGTTGCAAACTCCACTGCATACATATATATGGGGAGGTACTAGCTCCAACTCGGTTTTACAGTGAAAACTGCAGGAACTTCAAACCGGCACTAGGAAACAGACTGAGAAACCAGAGTAAAAGTTTCTCCTGCAACCCGTTCCCTTTGTGCTAGATGAACGAACGTCTCTCCACATGCTCAGTTCTGAGAGATAAGTGTGTGTGAAAGCCGTCCTTCACCTAGCTTGTTGGGAACACAAAGTTTCTTTTCAGTTGCAAACTCCACTCCATACATATATATGGGGAGGTACTAGCTCCAACTCGGTTTTACAGTGAAAACTGCAGGAACTTCAAACCGGCACTAGGAAACAGACTGAGAAACCAGAATAAAAGTTTCTCCTGCAACCCGTTCCCTTTGTGCTAGGTGAACGAACGTCTCTCCACATGCTCAGTTCTGAGAGATAAGTGTGTGTGAAAGCCGTCCTTCACCTAGCTTGTTGGGAACACAAAGTTTCTTTTCAGTTGCAAACTCCACTCCATACATATATATGGGGAGGTACTAGCTCCAACTCGGTTTTACAGTGAAAACTGCAGGAACTTCAAACCGGCACTAGGAAACAGACTGAGAAACCAGAATAAAAGTTTCTCCTGCAACCCGTTCCCTTTGTGCTAGATGAACGAACGTCTCTCCACATGCTCAGTTCTGAGAGATAAGTGTGTGTGAAAGCCGTCCTTCACCTAGCTTGTTGGGAACACAAAGTTTCTTTTCAGTTGCAAACTCCACTCCATACATATATATGGGGAGGTACAAGCTCCAACTCGGTTTTACAGTGAAAACTGCAGGAACTTCAAACCGGCACTAGGAAACAGACTGAGAAACCAGAGTAAAAGTTTCTCCTGCAACCCGTTCCCTTTGTGCTAGATGAACGAACGTCTCTCCACATGCTCAGTTCTGAGAGATAAGTGTGTGTGAAAGCCGTCCTTCACCTAGCTTGTTGGGAACACAAAGTTTCTTTTCAGTTGCAAACTCCACTCCATACATATATATGGGGAGGTACTAGCTCCAACTCTGTTTTACAGTGAAAACTGCAGGAACTTCAAACCGGCACTAGGAAACAGACTGAGAAACCAGAGTAAAAGTTTCTCCTGCAACCCTTTTCCTTTGTGCTAGGTGAACGAACGTCTCTCCACATGCTCAGTTCTGAGAGATAAGTGTGTGTGAAAGCCGTCCTTCACCTAGCTTGTTGGGAACACAAAGTTTCTTTTCAGTTGCAAACTCCACTCCATACATATATATGGGGAGGTACTAGCTCCAACTCGGTTTTACAGTGAAAACTGCAGGAACTTCAAACCGGCACTAGGAAACAGACTGAGAAACCAGAGTAAAAGTTTCTCCTGCAACCCGTTCCCTTTGTGCTAGATGAACGAACGTCTCTCCACATGCTCAGTTCTGCGAGATAAGTGTGTGTGAAAGCCGTCCTTCACCTAGCTTGTTGGGAACACAAAGTTTCTTTTCAGTTGCAAACTCCACTCCATACATATATATGGGGAGGTACTAGCTCCAACTCGGTTTTACAGTGAAAACTGCAGGAACTTCAAACCGGCACTAGGAAACAGACTGAGAAACCAGAGTAAAAGTTTCTCCTGCAACCCGTTCCCTTTGTGCTAGATGAACGAACGTCTCTCCACATGCTCAGTTCTGCGAGATAAGTGTGTGTGAAAGCCGTCCTTCACCTAGCTTGTTGGGAACACAAAGTTTCTTTTCAGTTGCAAACTCCACTCCATTCATATATAAGGGGAGGTAGTAGCTCCAACCCGGTTTTCCAGTGAAAACTGCAGGAACTTCAAACCGGCACTAGGAAACAGACTGAGAAACCAGAGTAAAAGTTTCTCCTGCAACCCGTTCCCTTTGTGCTAGATGAACGAACGTCTCTCCACATGCTCAGTTCTGAGAGATAAGTGTGTGTGAAAGCCGTACTTCACCTAGCTTGTTGGGAACACAAAGTTTCTTTTCAGTTGCAAACTCCACTCCATACATATATATGGGGAGGTACTAGCTCCAACTCGGTTTTACAGTGAAAACTGCAGGAACTTCAAACCGGCACTAGGAAACAGACTGAGAAACCAGAATAAAAGTTTCTCCTGCAACCCGTTCCCTTTGTGCTAGGTGAACGAACGTCTCTCCACATGCTCAGTTCTGAGAGATAAGTGTGTGTGAAAGCCGTACTTCACCTAGCTTGTTGGGAACACAAAGTTTCTTTTCAGTTGCAAACTCCACTCCATACATATATATGGGGAGGTACTAGCTCCAACTCGGTTTTACAGTGAAAACTGCAGGAACTTCAAACCGGCACTAGGAAACAGACTGAGAAACCAGAGTAAAAGTTTCTCCTGCAACCCGTTCCCTTTGTGCTAGATGAACGAACGTCTCTCCACATGCTCAGTTCTGAGAGATAAGTGTGTGTGAAAGCCGTCCTTCACCTAGCTTGTTGGGAACACAAAGTTTCTTTTCAGTTGCAAACTCCACTCCATACATATATATGGGGAGGTACTAGCTCCAACTCGGTTTTACAGTGAAAACTGCAGGAACTTCAAACCGGCACTAGGAAACAGACTGAGAAACCAGAGTAAAAGTTTCTCCTGCAACCCTTTTCCTTTGTGCTAGGTGAACGAACGTCTCTCCACATGCTCAGTTCTGAGAGATAAGTGTGTGTGAAAGCCGTCCTTCACCTAGCTTGTTGGGAACACAAAGTTTCTTTTCAGTTGCAAACTCCACTCCATACATATATATGGGGAGGTACTAGCTCCAACTCGGTTTTACAGTGAAAACTGCAGGAACTTCAAACCGGCACTAGGAAACAGACTGAGAAACCAGAATAAAAGTTTCTCCTGCAACCCGTTCCCTTTGTGCTAGGTGAACGAACGTCTCTCCACAAGCTCAGTTCTGAGAGATAAGTGTGTGTGAAAGCCGTCCTTCACCTAGCTTGTTGGGAACACAAAGTTTCTTTTCAGTTGCAAACTCCACTCCATACATATATATGGGGAGGTACTAGCTCCAACTCGGTTTTACAGTGAAAACTGCAGGAACTTCAAACCGGCACTAGGAAACAGACTGAGAAACCAGAGTAAAAGTTTCTCCTGCAACCCGTTCCCTTTGTGCTAGATGAACGAACGTCTCTCCACATGCTCAGTTCTGCGAGATAAGTGTGTGTGAAAGCCGTCCTTCACCTAGCTTGTTGGGAACACAAAGTTTCTTTTCAGTTGCAAACTCCACTCCATACATATATATGGGGAGGTACTAGCTCCAACTCTGTTTTACAGTGAAAACTGCAGGAACTTCAAACCGGCACTAGGAAACAGACTGAGAAACCAGAGTAAAAGTTTCTCCTGCAACCCTTTTCCTTTGTGCTAGGTGAACGAACGTCTCTCCACATGCTCAGTTCTGAGAGATAAGTGTGTGTGAAAGCCGTCCTTCACCTAGCTTGTTGGGAACACAAAGTTTCTTTTCAGTTGCAAACTCCACTCCATACATATATATGGGGAGGTACTAGCTCCAACTCGGTTTTACAGTGAAAACTGCAGGAACTTCAAACCGGCACTAGGAAACAGACTGAGAAACCAGAGTAAAAGTTTCTCCTGCAACCCGTTCCCTTTGTGCTAGATGAACGAACGTCTCTCCACATGCTCAGTTCTGCGAGATAAGTGTGTGTGAAAGCCGTCCTTCACCTAGCTTGTTGGGAACACAAAGTTTCTTTTCAGTTGCAAACTCCACTCCATACATATATAAGGGGAGGTACTAGCTCCAACTCGGTTTTACAGTGAAAACTGCAGGAACTTCAAACCGGCACTAGGAAACAGACTGAGAAACCAGAGTAAAAGTTTCTCCTGCAACCCGTTCCCTTTGTGCTAGATGAACGAACGTCTCTCCACATGCTCAGTTCTGAGAGATAAGTGTGTGTGAAAGCCGTCCTTCACCTAGCTTGTTGGGAACACAAAGTTTCTTTTCAGTTGCAAACTCCACTCCATTCATATATAAGGGGAGGTAGTAGCTCCAACCCGGTTTTCCAGTGAAAACTGCAGGAACTTCAAACCGGCACTAGGAAACAGACTGAGAAACCAGAGTAAAAGTTTCTCCTGCAACCCTTTTCCTTTGTGCTAGGTGAACGAACGTCTCTCCACATGCTCAGTTCTGAGAGATAAGTGTGTGTGAAAGCCGTCCTTCACCTAGCTTGTTGGGAACACAAAGTTTCTTTTCAGTTGCAAACTCCACTCCATACATATATATGGGGAGGTACTAGCTCCAACTCGGTTTTACAGTGAAAACTGCAGGAACTTCAAACCGGCACTAGGAAACAGACTGAGAAACCAGAGTAAAAGTTTCTCCTGCAACCCGTTCCCTTTGTGCTAGATGAACGAACGTCTCTCCACATGCTCAGTTCTGCGAGATAAGTGTGTGTGAAAGCCGTCCTTCACCTAGCTTGTTGGGAACACAAAGTTTCTTTTCAGTTGCAAACTCCACTCCATACATATATATGGGGAGGTACTAGCTCCAACTCGGTTTTACAGTGAAAACTGCAGGAACTTCAAACCGGCACTAGGAAACAGACTGAGAAACCAGAGTAAAAGTTTCTCCTGCAACCCGTTCCCTTTGTGCTAGATGAACGAACGTCTCTCCACATGCTCAGTTCTGAGAGATAAGTGTGTGTGAAAGCCGTCCTTCACCTAGCTTGTTGGGAACACAAAGTTTCTTTTCAGTTGCAAACTCCACTCCATTCATATATAAGGGGAGGTAGTAGCTCCAACCCGGTTTTCCAGTGAAAACTGCAGGAACTTCAAACCGGCACTAGGAAACAGACTGAGAAACCAGAATAAAAGTTTCTCCTGCAACCCGTTCCCTTTGTGCTAGGTGAACGAACGTCTCTCCACATGCTCAGTTCTGAGAGATAAGTGTGTGTGAAAGCCGTACTTCACCTAGCTTGTTGGGAACACAAAGTTTCTTTTCAGTTGCAAACTCCACTCCATACATATATATGGGGAGGTACTAGCTCCAACTCGGTTTTACAGTGAAAACTGCAGGAACTTCAAACCGGCACTAGGAAACAGACTGAGAAACCAGAGTAAAAGTTTCTCCTGCAACCCGTTCCCTTTGTGCTAGATGAACGAACGTCTCTCCACATGCTCAGTTCTGAGAGATAAGTGTGTGTGAAAGCCGTCCTTCACCTAGCTTGTTGGGAACACAAAGTTTCTTTTCAGTTGCAAACTCCACTCCATTCATATATAAGGGGAGGTAGTAGCTCCAACCCGGTTTTCCAGTGAAAACTGCAGGAACTTCAAACCGGCACTAGGAAACAGACTGAGAAACCAGAGTAAAAGTTTCTCCTGCAACCCGTTCCCTTTGTGCTAGATGAACGAACGTCTCTCCACATGCTCAGTTCTGAGAGATAAGTGTGTGTGAAAGCCGTCCTTCACCTAGCTTGTTGGGAACACAAAGTTTCTTTTCAGTTGCAAACTCCACTCCATTCATATATAAGGGGAGGTAGTAGCTCCAACCCGGTTTTCCAGTGAAAACTGCAGGAACTTCAAACCGGCACTAGGAAAAAGACTGAGAAACCAGAGTAAAAGTTTCTCCTGCAACCCGTTCCCTTTGTGCTAGATGAACGAACGTCTCTCCACATGCTCAGTTCTGAGAGATAAGTGTGTGTGAAAGCCGTCCTTCACCTAGCTTGTTGGGAACACAAAGTTTCTTTTCAGTTGCAAACTCCACTCCATACATATATATGGGGAGGTACTAGCTCCAACTCGGTTTTACAGTGAAAACTGCAGGAACTTCAAACCGGCACTAGGAAACAGACTGAGAAACCAGAATAAAAGTTTCTCCTGCAACCCGTTCCCTTTGTGCTAGGTGAACGAACGTCTCTCCACATGCTCAGTTCTGAGAGATAAGTGTGTGTGAAAGCCGTACTTCACCTAGCTTGTTGGGAACACAAAGTTTCTTTTCAGTTGCAAACTCCACTCCATACATATATATGGGGAGGTACTAGCTCCAACTCGGTTTTACAGTGAAAACTGCAGGAACTTCAAACCGGCACTAGGAAACAGACTGAGAAACCAGAGTAAAAGTTTCTCCTGCAACCCGTTCCCTTTGTGCTAGAACGAACGTCTCTCCACATGCTCAGTTCTGAGAGATAAGTGTGTGTGAAAGCCGTCCTTCACCTAGCTTGTTGGGAACACAAAGTTTCTTTTCAGTTGCAAACTCCACTCCATACATATATATGGGGAGGTACTAGCTCCAACTCGGTTTTACAGTGAAAACTGCAGGAACTTCAAACCGGCACTAGGAAACAGACTGAGAAACCAGAGTAAAAGTTTCTCCTGCAACCCTTTTCCTTTGTGCTAGGTGAACGAACGTCTCTCCACATGCTCAGTTCTGAGAGATAAGTGTGTGTGAAAGCCGTCCTTCACCTAGCTTGTTGGGAACACAAAGTTTCTTTTCAGTTGCAAACTCCACTCCATACATATATATGGGGAGGTACTAGCTCCAACTCGGTTTTACAGTGAAAACTGCAGGAACTTCAAACCGGCACTAGGAAACAGACTGAGAAACCAGAATAAAAGTTTCTCCTGCAACCCGTTCCCTTTGTGCTAGGTGAACGAACGTCTCTCCACATGCTCAGTTCTGAGAGATAAGTGTGTGTGAAAGCCGTCCTTCACCTAGCTTGTTGGGAACACAAAGTTTCTTTTCAGTTGCAAACTCCACTCCATACATATATATGGGGAGGTACAAGCTCCAACTCGGTTTTACAGTGAAAACTGCAGGAACTTCAAACCGGCACTAGGAAACAGACTGAGAAACCAGAGTAAAAGTTTCTCCTGCAACCCGTTCCCTTTGTGCTAGATGAACGAACGTCTCTCCACATGCTCAGTTCTGAGCGATAAGTGTGTGTGAAAGCCGTCCTTCACCTAGCTTGTTGGGAACACAAAGTTTCTTTTCAGTTGCAAACTCCACTCCATACATATATATGGGGAGGTACTAGCTCCAACTCGGTTTTACAGTGAAAACTGCAGGAACTTCAAACCGGCACTAGGAAACAGACTGAGAAACCAGAGTAAAAGTTTCTCCTGCAACCCGTTCCCTTTGTGCTAGATGAACGAACGTCTCTCCACATGCTCAGTTCTGAGAGATAAGTGTGTGTGAAAGCCGTCCTTCACCTAGCTTGTTGGGAACACAAAGTTTCTTTTCAGTTGCAAACTCCACTCCATTCATATATAAGGGGAGGTAGTAGCTCCAACCCGGTTTTCCAGTGAAAACTGCAGGAACTTCAAACCGGCACTAGGAAAAAGACTGAGAAACCAGAGTAAAAGTTTCTCCTGCAACCCGTTCCCTTTGTGCTAGATGAACGAACGTCTCTCCACATGCTCAGTTCTGAGAGATAAGTGTGTGTGAAAGCCGTCCTTCACCTAGCTTGTTGGGAACACAAAGTTTCTTTTCAGTTGCAAACTCCACTCCATACATATATATGGGGAGGTACTAGCTCCAACTCGGTTTTACAGTGAAAACTGCAGGAACTTCAAACCGGCAGTAGGAAACAGACTGAGAAACCAGAATAAAAGTTTCTCCTGCAACCCGTTCCCTTTGTGCTAGGTGAACGAACGTCTCTCCACATGCTCAGTTCTGAGAGATAAGTGTGTGTGAAAGCCGTACTTCACCTAGCTTGTTGGGAACACAAAGTTTCTTTTCAGTTGCAAACTCCACTCCATACATATATATGGGGAGGTACTAGCTCCAACTCGGTTTTACAGTGAAAACTGCAGGAACTTCAAACCGGCACTAGGAAACAGACTGAGAAACCAGAGTAAAAGTTTCTCCTGCAACCCGTTCCCTTTGTGCTAGATGAACGAACGTCTCTCCACATGCTCAGTTCTGAGAGATAAGTGTGTGTGAAAGCCGTCCTTCACCTAGCTTGTTGGGAACACAAAGTTTCTTTTCAGTTGCAAACTCCACTCCATACATATATATGGGGAGGTACTAGCTCCAACTCGGTTTTACAGTGAAAACTGCAGGAACTTCAAACCGGCACTAGGAAACAGACTGAGAAACCAGAGTAAAAGTTTCTCCTGCAACCCTTTTCCTTTGTGCTAGGTGAACGAACGTCTCTCCACATGCTCAGTTCTGAGAGATAAGTGTGTGTGAAAGCCGTCCTTCACCTAGCTTGTTGGGAACACAAAGTTTCTTTTCAGTTGCAAACTCCACTCCATACATATATATGGGGAGGTACTAGCTCCAACTCGGTTTTACAGTGAAAACTGCAGGAACTTCAAACCGGCACTAGGAAACAGACTGAGAAACCAGAATAAAAGTTTCTCCTGCAACCCGTTCCCTTTGTGCTAGGTGAACGAACGTCTCTCCACATGCTCAGTTCTGAGAGATAAGTGTGTGTGAAAGCCGTCCTTCACCTAGCTTGTTGGGAACACAAAGTTTCTTTTCAGTTGCAAACTCCACTCCATACATATATATGGGGAGGTACAAGCTCCAACTCGGTTTTACAGTGAAAACTGCAGGAACTTCAAACCGGCACTAGGAAACAGACTGAGAAACCAGAGTAAAAGTTTCTCCTGCAACCCGTTCCCTTTGTGCTAGATGAACGAACGTCTCTCCACATGCTCAGTTCTGAGAGATAAGTGTGTGTGAAAGCCGTCCTTCACCTAGCTTGTTGGGAACACAAAGTTTCTTTTCAGTTGCAAACTCCACTCCATACATATATATGGGGAGGTACTAGCTCCAACTCTGTTTTACAGTGAAAACTGCAGGAACTTCAAACCGGCACTAGGAAACAGACTGAGAAACCAGAGTAAAAGTTTCTCCTGCAACCCTTTTCCTTTGTGCTAGGTGAACGAACGTCTCTCCACATGCTCAGTTCTGAGAGATAAGTGTGTGTGAAAGCCGTCCTTCACCTAGCTTGTTGGGAACACAAAGTTTCTTTTCAGTTGCAAACTCCACTCCATACATATATATGGGGAGGTACTAGCTCCAACTCGGTTTTACAGTGAAAACTGCAGGAACTTCAAACCGGCACTAGGAAACAGACTGAGAAACCAGAGTAAAAGTTTCTCCTGCAACCCGTTCCCTTTGTGCTAGATGAACGAACGTCTCTCCACATGCTCAGTTCTGCGAGATAAGTGTGTGTGAAAGCCGTCCTTCACCTAGCTTGTTGGGAACACAAAGTTTCTTTTCAGTTGCAAACTCCACTCCATACATATATATGGGGAGGTACTAGCTCCAACTCGGTTTTACAGTGAAAACTGCAGGAACTTCAAACCGGCACTAGGAAACAGACTGAGAAACCAGAGTAAAAGTTTCTCCTGCAACCCGTTCCCTTTGTGCTAGATGAACGAACGTCTCTCCACATGCTCAGTTCTGAGAGATAAGTGTGTGTGAAAGCCGTCCTTCACCTAGCTTGTTGGGAACACAAAGTTTCTTTTCAGTTGCAAACTCCACTCCATTCATATATAAGGGGAGGTAGTAGCTCCAACCCGGTTTTCCAGTGAAAACTGCAGGAACTTCAAACCGGCACTAGGAAACAGACTGAGAAACCAGAGTAAAAGTTTCTCCTGCAACCCGTTCCCTTTGTGCTAGATGAACGAACGTCTCTCCACATGCTCAGTTCTGAGAGATAAGTGTGTGTGAAAGCCGTCCTTCACCTAGCTTGTTGGGAACACAAAGTTTCTTTTCAGTTGCAAACTCCACTCCATACATATATATGGGGAGGTACTAGCTCCAACTCGGTTTTACAGTGAAAACTGCAGGAACTTCAAACCGGCACTAGGAAACAGACTGAGAAACCAGAGTAAAAGTTTCTCCTGCAACCCGTTCCCTTTGTGCTAGATGAACGAACGTCTCTCCACATGCTCAGTTCTGAGAGATAAGTGTGTGTGAAAGCCGTCCTTCACCTAGCTTGTTGGGAACACAAAGTTTCTTTTCAGTTGCAAACTCCACTCCATACATATATATGGGGAGGTACTAGCTCCAACTCGGTTTTACAGTGAAAACTGCAGGAACTTCAAACCGGCACTAGGAAACAGACTGAGAAACCAGAATAAAAGTTTCTCCTGCAACCCGTTCCCTTTGTGCTAGGTGAACGAACGTCTCTCCACATGCTCAGTTCTGAGAGATAAGTGTGTGTGAAAGCCGTCCTTCACCTAGCTTGTTGGGAACACAAAGTTTCTTTTCAGTTGCAAACTCCACTCCATACATATATATGGGGAGGTACAAGCTCCAACTCGGTTTTACAGTGAAAACTGCAGGAACTTCAAACCGGCACTAGGAAACAGACTGAGAAACCAGAGTAAAAGTTTCTCCTGCAACCCGTTCCCTTTGTGCTAGATGAACGAACGTCTCTCCACATGCTCAGTTCTGAGAGATAAGTGTGTGTGAAAGCCGTCCTTCACCTAGCTTGTTGGGAACACAAAGTTTCTTTTCAGTTGCAAACTCCACTCCATACATATATATGGGGAGGTACTAGCTCCAACTCTGTTTTACAGTGAAAACTGCAGGAACTTCAAACCGGCACTAGGAAACAGACTGAGAAACCAGAGTAAAAGTTTCTCCTGCAACCCTTTTCCTTTGTGCTAGGTGAACGAACGTCTCTCCACATGCTCAGTTCTGAGAGATAAGTGTGTGTGAAAGCCGTCCTTCACCTAGCTTGTTGGGAACACAAAGTTTCTTTTCAGTTGCAAACTCCACTCCATACATATATATGGGGAGGTACTAGCTCCAACTCGGTTTTACAGTGAAAACTGCAGGAACTTCAAACCGGCACTAGGAAACAGACTGAGAAACCAGAGTAAAAGTTTCTCCTGCAACCCGTTCCCTCTGTGCTAGATGAACGAACGTCTCTCCACATGCTCAGTTCTGCGAGATAAGTGTGTGTGAAAGCCGTTCTTCACCTAGCTTGTTGGGAACACAAAGTTTCTTTTCAGTTGCAAACTCCACTCCATACATATATATGGGGAGGTACTAGCTCCAACTCGGTTTTACAGTGAAAACTGCAGGAACTTCAAACCGGCACTAGGAAACAGACTGAGAAACCAGAGTAAAAGTTTCTCCTGCAACCCGTTCCCTTTGTGCTAGATGAACGAACGTCTCTCCACATGCTCAGTTCTGAGAGATAAGTGTGTGTGAAAGCCGTCCTTCACCTAGCTTGTTGGGAACACAAAGTTTCTTTTCAGTTGCAAACTCCACTCCATTCATATATAAGGGGAGGTAGTAGCTCCAACCCGGTTTTCCAGTGAAAACTGCAGGAACTTCAAACCGGCACTAGGAAACAGACTGAGAAACCAGAGTAAAAGTTTCTCCTGCAACCCTTTTCCTTTGTGCTAGGTGAACGAACGTCTCTCCACATGCTCAGTTCTGAGAGATAAGTGTGTGTGAAAGCCGTCCTTCACCTAGCTTGTTGGGAACACAAAGTTTCTTTTCAGTTGCAAACTCCACTCCATACATATATATGGGGAGGTACTAGCTCCAACTCGGTTTTACAGTGAAAACTGCAGGAACTTCAAACCGGCACTAGGAAACAGACTGAGAAACCAGAGTAAAAGTTTCTCCTGCAACCCGTTCCCTTTGTGCTAGGTGAACGAACGTCTCTCCACATGCTCAGTTCTGAGAGATAAGTGTGTGTGAAAGCCGTCCTTCACCTAGCTTGTTGGGAACACAAAGTTTCTTTTCAGTTGCAAACTCCACTCCATTCATATATAAGGGGAGGTAGTAGCTCCAACACGGTTTTCCAGTGAAAACTGCAGGAACTTCAAACCGGCACTAGGAAACAGACTGAGAAACCAGAGTAAAAGTTTCTCCTGCAACCCGTTCCCTTTGTGCTAGATGAACGAACGTCTCTCCACATGCTCAGTTCTGAGAGATAAGTGTGTGTGAAAGCCGTCCTTCACCTAGCTTGTTGGGAACACAAAGTTTCTTTTCAGTTGCAAACTCCACTCCATACATATATATGGGGAGGTACTAGCTCCAACTCGGTTTTACAGTGAAAACTGCAGGAACTTCAAACCGGCACTAGGAAACAGACTGAGAAACCAGAGTAAAAGTTTCTCCTGCAACCCGTTCCCTTTGTGCTAGATGAACGAACGTCTCTCCACATGCTCAGTTCTGCGAGATAAGTGTGTGTGAAAGCCGTCCTTCACCTAGCTTGTTGGGAACACAAAGTTTCTTTTCAGTTGCAAACTCCACTCCATTCATATATAAGGGGAGGTAGTAGCTCCAACCCGGTTTTCCAGTGAAAACTGCAGGAACTTCAAACCGGCACTAGGAAACAGACTGAGAAACCAGAGTAAAAGTTTCTCCTGCAACCCTTTTCCTTTGTGCTAGGTGAACGAACGTCTCTCCACATGCTCAGTTCTGAGAGATAAGTGTGTGTGAAAGCCGTCCTTCACCTAGCTTGTTGGGAACACAAAGTTTCTTTTCAGTTGCAAACTCCACTCCATACATATATATGGGGAGGTACTAGCTCCAACTCGGTTTTACAGTGAAAACTGCAGGAACTTCAAACCGGCACTAGGAAACAGACTGAGAAACCAGAGTAAAAGTTTCTCCTGCAACCCGTTCCCTTTGTGCTAGATGAACGAACGTCTCTCCACATGCTCAGTTCTGCGAGATAAGTGTGTGTGAAAGCCGTCCTTCACCTAGCTTGTTGGGAACACAAAGTTTCTTTTCAGTTGCAAACTCCACTCCATACATATATATGGGGAGGTACTAGCTCCAACTCGGTTTTACAGTGAAAACTGCAGGAACTTCAAACCGGCACTAGGAAACAGACTGAGAAACCAGAGTAAAAGTTTCTCCTGCAACCCGTTCCCTTTGTGCTAGATGAACGAACGTCTCTCCACATGCTCAGTTCTGAGAGATAAGTGTGTGTGAAAGCCGTCCTTCACCTAGCTTGTTGGGAACACAAAGTTTCTTTTCAGTTGCAAACTCCACTCCATTCATATATAAGGGGAGGTAGTAGCTCCAACCCGGTTTTCCAGTGAAAACTGCAGGAACTTCAAACCGGCACTAGGAAACAGACTGAGAAACCAGAGTAAAAGTTTCTCCTGCAACCCGTTCCCTTTGTGCTAGATGAACGAACGTCTCTCCACATGCTCAGTTCTGAGAGATAAGTGTGTGTGAAAGCCGTCCTTCACCTAGCTTGTTGGGAACACAAAGTTTCTTTTCAGTTGCAAACTCCACTCCATACATATATATGGGGAGGTACAAGCTCCAACTCGGTTTTACAGTGAAAACTGCAGGAACTTCAAACCGGCACTAGGAAACAGACTGAGAAACCAGAGTAAAAGTTTCTCCTGCAACCCGTTCCCTTTGTGCTAGATGAACGAACGTCTCTCCACATGCTCAGTTCTGCGAGATAAGTGTGTGTGAAAGCCGTCCTTCACCTAGCTTGTTGGGAACACAAAGTTTCTTTTCAGTTGCAAACTCCACTCCATTCATATATAAGGGGAGGTAGTAGCTCCAACCCGGTTTTCCAGTGAAAACTGCAGGAACTTCAAACCGGCACTAGGAAACAGACTGAGAAACCAGAGTAAAAGTTTCTCCTGCAACCCTTTTCCTTTGTGCTAGGTGAACGAACGTCTCTCCACATGCTCAGTTCTGAGAGATAAGTGTGTGTGAAAGCCGTCCTTCACCTAGCTTGTTGGGAACACAAAGTTTCTTTTCAGTTGCAAACTCCACTCCATACATATATATGGGGAGGTACTAGCTCCAACTCGGTTTTACAGTGAAAACTGCAGGAACTTCAAACCGGCACTAGGAAACAGACTGAGAAACCAGAGTAAAAGTTTCTCCTGCAACCCGTTCCCTTTGTGCTAGATGAACGAACGTCTCTCCACATGCTCAGTTCTGCGAGATAAGTGTGTGTGAAAGCCGTCCTTCACCTAGCTTGTTGGGAACACAAAGTTTCTTTTCAGTTGCAAACTCCACTCCATACATATATATGGGGAGGTACTAGCTCCAACTCGGTTTTACAGTGAAAACTGCAGGAACTTCAAACCGGCACTAGGAAACAGACTGAGAAACCAGAGTAAAAGTTTCTCCTGCAACCCGTTCCCTTTGTGCTAGATGAACGAACGTCTCTCCACATGCTCAGTTCTGAGAGATAAGTGTGTGTGAAAGCCGTCCTTCACCTAGCTTGTTGGGAACACAAAGTTTCTTTTCAGTTGCAAACTCCACTCCATTCATATATAAGGGGAGGTAGTAGCTCCAACCCGGTTTTCCAGTGAAAACTGCAGGAACTTCAAACCGGCACTAGGAAACAGACTGAGAAACCAGAGTAAAAGTTTCTCCTGCAACCCGTTCCCTTTGTGCTAGATGAACGAACGTCTCTCCACATGCTCAGTTCTGAGAGATAAGTGTGTGTGAAAGCCGTCCTTCACCTAGCTTGTTGGGAACACAAAGTTTCTTTTCAGTTGCAAACTCCACTCCATACATATATATGGGGAGGTACTAGCTCCAACTCTGTTTTACAGTGAAAACTGCAGGAACTTCAAACCGGCACTAGGAAACAGACTGAGAAACCAGAGTAAAAGTTTCTCCTGCAACCCGTTCCCTTTGTGCTAGGTGAACGAACGTCTCTCCACATGCTCAGTTCTGAGAGATAAGTGTGTGTGAAAGCCGTCCTTCACCTAGCTTGTTGGGAACACAAAGTTTCTTTTCAGTTGCAAACTCCACTCCATACATATATATGGGGAGGTACTAGCTCCAACTCGGTTTTACAGTGAAAACTGCAGGAACTTCAAACCGGCACTAGGAAACAGACTGAGAAACCAGAGTAAAAGTTTCTCCTGCAACCCGTTCCCTTTGTGCTAGATGAACGAACGTCTCTCCACATGCTCAGTTCTGAGAGATAAGTGTGTGTGAAAGCCGTCCTTCACCTAGCTTGTTGGGAACACAAAGTTTCTTTTCAGTTGCAAACTCCACTCCATACATATATATGGGGAGGTACTAGCTCCAACTCGGTTTTACAGTGAAAACTGCAGGAACTTCAAACCGGCACTAGGAAACAGACTGAGAAACCAGAGTAAAAGTTTCTCCTGCAACCCGTTCCCTTTGTGCTAGATGAACGAACGTCTCTCCACATGCTCAGTTCTGAGAGATAAGAGTGTGTGAAAGCCGTCCTTCACCTAGCTTGTTGGGAACACAAAGTTTCTTTTCAGTTGCAAACTCCACTCCATTCATATATAAGGGGAGGTAGTAGCTCCAACCCGGTTTTCCAGTGAAAACTGCAGGAACTTCAAACCGGCACTAGGAAACAGACTGAGAAACCAGAGTAAAAGTTTCTCCTGCAACCCGTTCCCTTTGTGCTAGATGAACGAACGTCTCTCCACATGCTCAGTTCTGAGAGATAAGTGTGTGTGAAAGCCGTCCTTCACCTAGCTTGTTGGGAACACAAAGTTTCTTTTCAGTTGCAAACTCCACTCCATACATATATATGGTGAGGTACTAGCTCCAACTCGGTTTTACAGTGAAAACTGCAGGAACTTCAAACCGGCACTAGGAAACAGACTGAGAAACCAGAATAAAAGTTTCTCCTGCAACCCGTTCCCTTTGTGCTAGGTGAACGAACGTCTCTCCACATGCTCAGTTCTGAGAGATAAGTGTGTGTGAAAGCCGTCCTTCACCTAGCTTGTTGGGAACACAAAGTTTCTTTTCAGTTGCAAACTCCACTCCATACATATATATGGGGAGGTACTAGCTCCAACTCGGTTTTACAGTGAAAACTGCAGGAACTTCAAACCGGCACTAGGAAACAGACTGAGAAACCAGAGTAAAATTTCTCCTGCAACCCGTTCCCTTTGTGCTAGATGAACGAACGTCTCTCCACATGCTCAGTTCTGAGAGATAAGTGTGTGTGAAAGCCGTCCTTCACCTAGCTTGTTGGGAACACAAAGTTTCTTTTCAGTTGCAAACTCCACTCCCTACATATATATGGGGAGGTACTAGCTCCAACCCGGTTTTACAGTGAAAACTGCAGGAACTTCAAACCGGCACTAGGAAACAGACTGAGAAACCAGAGTAAAAGTTTCTCCTGCAACCCGTTCCCTTTGTGCTAGATGAACGAACGTCTCTCCACATGCTCAGTTCTGAGAGATAAGTGTGTGTGAAAGCCGTCCTTCACCTAGCTTGTTGGGAACACAAAGTTTCTTTTCAGTTGCAAACTCCACTCCATTCATATATAAGGGGAGGTAGTAGCTCCAACCCGGTTTTCCAGTGAAAACTGCAGGAACTTCAAACCGGCACTAGGAAACAGACTGAGAAACCAGAGTAAAAGTTTCTCCTGCAATCCGTTCCCTTTGTGCTAGATGAACGAACGTCTCTCCACATGCTCAGTTCTGAGAGATAAGTGTGTGTGAAAGCCGTCCTTCACCTAGCTTGTTGGGAACACAAAGTTTCTTTTCAGTTGCAAACTCCACTCCATACATATATATGGGGAGGTACTAGCTCCAACTCGGTTTTACAGTGAAAACTGCAGGAACTTCAAACCGGCACTAGGAAACAGACTGAGAAACCAGAGTAAAAGTTTCTCCTGCAACCCGTTCCCTTTGTGCTAGGTGAACGAACGTCTCTCCACATGCTCAGTTCTGAGAGATAAGTGTGTGTGAAAGCCGTCCTTCACCTAGCTTGTTGGGAACACAAAGTTTCTTTTCAGTTGCAAACTCCACTCCATACATATATATGGGGAGGTACTAGCTCCAACTCGGTTTTACAGTGAAAACTGCAGGAACTTCAAACCGGCACTAGGAAACAGACTGAGAAACCAGAGTAAAAGTTTCTCCTGCAACCCGTTCCCTTTGTGCTAGATGAACGAACGTCTCTCCACATGCTCAGTTCTGCGAGATAAGTGTGTGTGAAAGCCGTCCTTCACCTAGCTTGTTGGGAACACAAAGTTTCTTTTCAGTTGCAAACTCCACTCCATACATATATATGGGGAGGTACTAGCTCCAACTCGGTTTTACAGTGAAAACTGCAGGAACTTCAAACCGGCACTAGGAAACAGACTGAGAAACCAGAGTAAAAGTTTCTCCTGCAACCCGTTCCCTTTGTGCTAGATGAACGAACGTCTCTCCACATGCTCAGTTCTGAGAGATAAGTGTGTGTGAAAGCCGTCCTTCACCTAGCTTGTTGGGAACACAAAGTTTCTTTTCAGTTGCAAACTCCACTCCATTCATATATAAGGGGAGGTAGTAGCTCCAACCCGGTTTTCCAGTGAAAACTGCAGGAACTTCAAACCGGCACTAGGAAACAGACTGAGAAACCAGAGTAAAAGTTTCTCCTGCAATCCGTTCCCTTTGTGCTAGATGAACGAACGTCTCTCCACATGCTCAGTTCTGAGAGATAAGTGTGTGTGAAAGCCGTCCTTCACCTAGCTTGTTGGGAACACAAAGTTTCTTTTCAGTTGCAAACTCCACTCCATACATATATATGGGGAGGTACTAGCTCCAACTCGGTTTTACAGTGAAAACTGCAGGAACTTCAAACCGGCACTAGGAAACAGACTGAGAAACCAGAGTAAAAGTTTCTCCTGCAACCCGTTCCCTTTGTGCTAGATGAACGAACGTCTCTCCACATGCTCAGTTCTGAGAGATAAGTGTGTGTGAAAGCCGTCCTTCACCTAGCTTGTTGGGAACACAAAGTTTCTTTTCAGTTGCAAACTCCACTCCATACATATATATGGGGAGGTACTAGCTCCAACTCGGTTTTACAGTGAAAACTGCAGGAACTTCAAACCGGCACTAGGAAACAGACTGAGAAACCAGAGTAAAAGTTTCTCCTGCAACCCGTTCCCTTTGTGCTAGATGAACGAACGTCTCTCCACATGCTCAGTTCTGAGAGATAAGTGTGTGTGAAAGCCGTCCTTCACCTAGCTTGTTGGGAACACAAAGTTTCTTTTCAGTTGCAAACTCCACTCCATACATATATATGGGGAGGTACTAGCTCCAACTCGGTTTCACAGTGAAAACTGCAGGAACTTCAAACCGGCACTAGGAAACAGACTGAGAAACCAGAGTAAAAGTTTCTCCTGCAACCCGTTCCCTTTGTGCTAGATGAACGAACGTCTCTCCACATGCTCAGTTCTGCGAGATAAGTGTGTGTGAAAGCCGTCCTTCACCTAGCTTGTTGGGAACACAAAGTTTCTTTTCAGTTGCAAACTCCACTCCATACATATATATGGGGAGGTACTAGCTCCAACTCGGTTTTACAGTGAAAACTGCAGGAACTTCAAACCGGCACTAGGAAACAGACTGAGAAACCAGAGTAAAAGTTTCTCCTGCAACCCGTTCCCTTTGTGCTAGATGAACGAACGTCTCTCCACATGCTCAGTTCTGAGAGATAAGTGTGTGTGAAAGCCGTCCTTCACCTAGCTTGTTGGGAACACAAAGTTTCTTTTCAGTTGCAAACTCCACTCCATTCATATATAAGGGGAGGTAGTAGCTCCAACCCGGTTTTCCAGTGAAAATTGCAGGAACTTCAAACCGGCACTAGGAAACAGACTGAGAAACCAGAGTAAAAGTTTCTCCTGCAACCCGTTCCCTTTGTGCTAGATGAACGAACGTCTCTCCACATGCTCAGTTCTGAGAGATAAGTGTGTGTGAAAGCCGTCCTTCACCTAGCTTGTTGGGAACACAAAGTTTCTTTTCAGTTGCAAACTCCACTCCATACATATATATGGTGAGGTACTAGCTCCAACTCGGTTTTACAGTGAAAACTGCAGGAACTTCAAACCGGCACTAGGAAACAGACTGAGAAACCAGAATAAAAGTTTCTCCTGCAACCCGTTCCCTTTGTGCTAGGTGAACGAACGTCTCTCCACATGCTCAGTTCTGAGAGATAAGTGTGTGTGAAAGCCGTCCTTCACCTAGCTTGTTGGGAACACAAAGTTTCTTTTCAGTTGCAAACTCCACTCCATACATATATATGGGGAGGTACTAGCTCCAACTCGGTTTTACAGTGAAAACTGCAGGAACTTCAAACCGGCACTAGGAAACAGACTGAGAAACCAGAGTAAAATTTCTCCTGCAACCCGTTCCCTTTGTGCTAGATGAACGAACGTCTCTCCACATGCTCAGTTCTGAGAGATAAGTGTGTGTGAAAGCCGTCCTTCACCTAGCTTGTTGGGAACACAAAGTTTCTTTTCAGTTGCAAACTCCACTCCCTACATATATATGGGGAGGTACTAGCTCCAACCCGGTTTTACAGTGAAAACTGCAGGAACTTCAAACCGGCACTAGGAAACAGACTGAGAAACCAGAGTAAAAGTTTCTCCTGCAACCCGTTCCCTTTGTGCTAGATGAACGAACGTTTCTCCACATGCTCAGTTCTGAGAGATAAGTGTGTGTGAAAGCCGTCCTTCACCTAGCTTGTTGGGAACACAAAGTTTCTTTTCAGTTGCAAACTCCACTCCATACATATATATGGGGAGGTACTAGCTCCAACTCGGTTTTACAGTGAAAACTGCAGGAACTTCAAACCGGCACTAGGAAACAGACTGAGAAACCAGAGTAAAAGTTTCTCCTGCAACCCGTTCCCTTTGTGCTAGGTGAACGAACGTCTCTCCACATGCTCAGTTCTGAGAGATAAGTGTGTGTGAAAGCCGTCCTTCACCTAGCTTGTTGGGAACACAAAGTTTCTTTTCAGTTGCAAACTCCACTCCATTCATATAAGGGGAGGTAGTAGCTCCAACCCGGTTTTACAGTGAAAACTGCAGGAACTTCAAACCGGCACTAGGAAACAGACTGAGAAAGCAGAGTAAAAGTTTCTCCTGCAACCCGTTCCCTTTGTGCTAGATGAACGAACGTCTCTCCACATGCTCAGTTCTGAGAGATAAGTGTGTGTGAAAGCCGTCCTTCACCTAGCTTGTTGGGAACACAAAGTTTCTTTTCAGTTGCAAACTCCACTCCATAAATATATATGGGGAGGTACTAGCTCCAACTCGGTTTTACAGTGAAAACTGCAGGAACTTCAAACCGGCACTAGGAAACAGACTGAGAAACCAGAGTAAAAGTTTCTCCTGCAACCCGTTCCCTTTGTGCTAGATGAACGAACGTCTCTCCACATGCTCAGTTCTGAGAGATAAGTGTGTGTGAAAGCCGTCCTTCACCTAGCTTGTTGGGAACACAAAGTTTCTTTTCAGTTGCAAACTCCACTCCATACATATATATGGGGAGGTACTAGCTCCAACTCGGTTTTACAGTGAAAACTGCAGGAACTTCAAACCGGCACTAGGAAACAGACTGAGAAACCAGAGTAAAAGTTTCTCCTGCAACCCGTTCCCTTTGTGCTAGATGAACGAACGTCTCTCCACATGCTCAGTTCTGCGAGATAAGTGTGTGTGAAAGCCGTCCTTCACCTAGCTTGTTGGGAACACAAAGTTTCTTTTCAGTTGCAAACTCCACTCCATACATATATATGGGGAGGTACTAGTTCCAACTCGGTTTTACAGTGAAAACTGCAGGAACTTCAAACCGGCACTAGGAAACAGACTGAGAAACCAGAGTAAAAGTTTCTCCTGCAACCCGTTCCCTTTGTGCTAGATGAACGAACGTCTCTCCACATGCTCAGTTCTGAGAGATAAGTGTCTGTGAAAGCCGTCCTTCACCTAGCTTGTTGGGAACACAAAGTTTCTTTTCAGTTGCAAACTCCACTCCATTCATATATAAGGGGAGGTAGTAGCTCCAACCCGGTTTTACAGTGAAAACTGCAGGAACTTCAAACCGGCACTAGGAAACAGACTGAGAAACCAGAGTAAAAGTTTCTCCTGCAACCCGTTCCCTTTGTGCTAGATGAACGAACGTCTCTCCACATGCTCAGTTCTGAGAGATAAGTGTGTGTGAAAGCCGTCCTTCACCTAGCTTGTTGGGAACACAAAGTTTCTTTTCAGTTGCAAACTCCACTCCATACATATATATGGGGAGGTACTAGCTCCAACTCGGTTTCACAGTGAAAACTGCAGGAACTTCAAACCGGCACTAGGAAACAGACTGAGAAACCAGAGTAAAAGTTTCTCCTGCAACCCGTTCCCTTTGTGCTAGATGAACGAACGTCTCTCCACATGCTCAGTTCTGCGAGATAAGTGTGTGTGAAAGCCGTCCTTCACCTAGCTTGTTGGGAACACAAAGTTTCTTTTCAGTTGCAAACTCCACTCCATACATATATATGGGGAGGTACTAGCTCCAACTCGGTTTTACAGTGAAAACTGCAGGAACTTCAAACCGGCACTAGGAAACAGACTGAGAAACCAGAGTAAAAGTTTCTCCTGCAACCCGTTCCCTTTGTGCTAGATGAACGAACGTCTCTCCACATGCTCAGTTCTGAGAGATAAGTGTGTGTGAAAGCCGTCCTTCACCTAGCTTGTTGGGAACACAAAGTTTCTTTTCAGTTGCAAACTCCACTCCATTCATATATAAGGGGAGGTAGTAGCTCCAACCCGGTTTTCCAGTGAAAATTGCAGGAACTTCAAACCGGCACTAGGAAACAGACTGAGAAACCAGAGTAAAAGTTTCTCCTGCAACCCGTTCCCTTTGTGCTAGATGAACGAACGTCTCTCCACATGCTCAGTTCTGAGAGATAAGTGTGTGTGAAAGCCGTCCTTCACCTAGCTTGTTGGGAACACAAAGTTTCTTTTCAGTTGCAAACTCCACTCCATACATATATATGGGGAGGTACTAGCTCCAACTCGGTTTTACAGTGAAAACTGCAGGAACTTCAAACCGGCACTAGGAAACAGACTGAGAAACCAGAATAAAAGTTTCTCCTGCAACCCGTTCCCTTTGTGCTAGGTGAACGAACGTCTCTCCACATGCTCAGTTCTGAGAGATAAGTGTGTGTGAAAGCCGTCCTTCACCTAGCTTGTTGGGAACACAAAGTTTCTTTTCAGTTGCAAACTCCACTCCATACATATATATGGGGAGGTACTAGCTCCAACTCGGTTTTACAGTGAAAACTGCAGGAACTTCAAACCGGCACTAGGAAACAGACTGAGAAACCAGAGTAAAATTTCTCCTGCAACCCGTTCCCTTTGTGCTAGATGAACGAACGTCTCTCCACATGCTCAGTTCTGAGAGATAAGTGTGTGTGAAAGCCGTCCTTCACCTAGCTTGTTGGGAACACAAAGTTTCTTTTCAGTTGCAAACTCCACTCCCTACATATATATGGGGAGGTACTAGCTCCAACCCGGTTTTACAGTGAAAACTGCAGGAACTTCAAACCGGCACTAGGAAACAGACTGAGAAACCAGAGTAAAAGTTTCTCCTGCAACCCGTTCCCTTTGTGCTAGATGAACGAACGTTTCTCCACATGCTCAGTTCTGAGAGATACGTGTGTGTGAAAGCCGTCCTTCACCTAGCTTGTTGGGAACACAAAGTTTCTTTTCAGTTGCAAACTCCACTCCATACATATATATGGGGAGGTACTAGCTCCAACTCGGTTTACAGTGAAAACTGCAGGAACTTCAAACCGGCACTAGGAAACAGACTGAGAAACCAGAGTAAAAGTTTCTCCTGCAACCCGTTCCCTTTGTGCTAGGTGAACGAACGTCTCTCCACATGCTCAGTTCTGAGAGATAAGTGTGTGTGAAAGCCGTCCTTCACCTAGCTTGTTGGGAACACAAAGTTTCTTTTCAGTTGCAAACTCCACTCCATTCATATAAGGGGAGGTAGTAGCTCCAACCCGGTTTTACAGTGAAAACTGCAGGAACTTCAAACCGGCACTAGGAAACAGACTGAGAAAGCAGAGTAAAAGTTTCTCCTGCAACCCGTTCCCTTTGTGCTAGATGAACGAACGTCTCTCCACATGCTCAGTTCTGAGAGATAAGTGTGTGTGAAAGCCGTCCTTCACCTAGCTTGTTGGGAACACAAAGTTTCTTTTCAGTTGCAAACTCCACTCCATAAATATATATGGGGAGGTACTAGCTCCAACTCGGTTTTACAGTGAAAACTGCAGGAACTTCAAACCGGCACTAGGAAACAGACTGAGAAACCAGAGTAAAAGTTTCTCCTGCAACCCGTTCCCTTTGTGCTAGGTGAACGAACGTCTCTCCACATGCTCAGTTCTGAGAGATAAGTGTGTGTGAAAGCCGTCCTTCACCTAGCTTGTTGGGAACACAAAGTTTCTTTTCAGTTGCAAACTCCACTCCATACATATATATGGGGAGGTACTAGCTCCAACTCGGTTTTACAGTGAAAACTGCAGGAACTTCAAACCGGCACTAGGAAACAGACTGAGAAACCAGAGTAAAAGTTTCTCCTGCAACCCGTTCCCTTTGTGCTAGATGAACGAACGTCTCTCCACATGCTCAGTTCTGCGAGATAAGTGTGTGTGAAAGCCGTCCTTCACCTAGCTTGTTGGGAACACAAAGTTTCTTTTCAGTTGCAAACTCCACTCCATACATATATATGGGGAGGTACTAGTTCCAACTCGGTTTTACAGTGAAAACTGCAGGAACTTCAAACCGGCACTAGGAAACAGACTGAGAAACCAGAGTAAAAGTTTCTCCTGCAACCCGTTCCCTTTGTGCTAGATGAACGAACGTCTCTCCACATGCTCAGTTCTGAGAGATAAGTGTCTGTGAAAGCCGTCCTTCACCTAGCTTGTTGGGAACACAAAGTTTCTTTTCAGTTGCAAACTCCACTCCATTCATATATAAGGGGAGGTAGTAGCTCCAACCCGGTTTTACAGTGAAAACTGCAGGAACTTCAAACCGGCACTAGGAAACAGACTGAGAAACCAGAGTAAAAGTTTCTCCTGCAACCCGTTACCTTTGTGCTAGATGAACGAACGTCTCTCCACATGCTCAGTTCTGAGAGATAAGTGTGTGTGAAAGCCGTCCTTCACCTAGCTTGTTGGGAACACAAAGTTTCTTTTCAGTTGCAAACTCCACTCCATACATATATATGGGGAGGTACTAGCTCCAACTCGGTTTTACAGTGAAAACTGCAGGAACTTCAAACCGGCACTAGGAAACAGACTGAGAAACCAGAGTAAAAGTTTCTCCTGCAACCCGTTCCCTTTGTGCTAGGTGAACGAACGTCTCTCCACATGCTCAGTTCTGAGAGATAAGTGTGTGTGAAAGCCGTCCTTCACCTAGCTTGTTGGGAACACAAAGTTTCTTTTCAGTTGCAAACTCCACTCCATACATATATATGGGGAGGTACTAGCTCCAACTCGGTTTTACAGTGAAAACTGCAGGAACTTCAAACCGGCACTAGGAAACAGACTGAGAAACCAGAGTAAAAGTTTCTCCTGCAACCCGTTCCCTTTGTGCTAGGTGAACGAACGTCTCTCCACATGCTCAGTTCTGAGAGATAAGTGTGTGTGAAAGCCGTCCTTCACCTAGCTTGTTAGGAACACAAAGTTTCTTTTCAGTTGCAAACTCCACTCCATACATATATAAGGGGAGGTAGTAGCTCCAACCAGGTTTTACAGTGAAAACTGCAGGAACTTCAAACCGGCACTAGGAAACAGACTGAGAAACCAGAGTAAAAGTTTCTCCTGCAACCCGTTCCCTTTGTGCTAGATGAACGAACGTCTCTCCACATGCTCTGTTCTGAGAGATAAGTGTGTGTGAAAGCCGTCCTTCACCTAGCTTGTTGGGAACACAAAGTTTCTTTTCAGTTGCAAACTCCACTCCATACATATATATGGGGAGGTACTAGCTCCAACTCTGTTTTACAGTGAAAACTGCAGGAACTTCAAACCGGCACTAGGAAACAGACTGAGAAACCAGAGTAAAAGTTTCTCCTGCAACCCGTTCCCTTTGTGCTAGGTGAACGAACGTCTCCCCACGTGCTCAGTTCTGCGAGATAAGTGTGTGTGAAAGCCGTCCTTCACCTAGCTTGTTGGGAACACAAAGTTTCTTTTCAGTTGCAAACTCCACTCCATACACATATATGGGGAAGTACTAGCTCCAACTCGGTTTTACAGTGAAAACTGCAGGAACTTCAAACCGGCACTAGGAAACAGACTGAGAAACCAGAGTAAAAGTTTCTCCTGCAACCCGTTCCCTTTGTGCTAGGTGAACGAACGTCTCTCCACATGCTCAGTTCTGAGAGATAAGTGTGTGTGAAAGCCGTCCTTCACCTAGCTTGTTGGGAACACAAAGTTTCTTTTCAGTTGCAAACTCCACTCCATACATATATATGGGGAGGTACTAGCTCCAACTCGGTTTTACAGTGAAAACTGCAGGAACTTCAAACCGGCACTAGGAAACAGACTGAGAAACCAGAGTAAAAGTTTCTCCTGCAACCCGTTCCCTTTGTGCTAGATGAACGAACGTCTCTCCACATGCTCAGTTCTGCGAGATAAGTGTGTGTGAAAGCCGTCCTTCACCTAGCTTGTTGGGAACACAAAGTTTCTTTTCAGTTGCAAACTCCACTCCATACATATATATGGGGAGGTACTAGTTCCAACTCGGTTTTACAGTGAAAACTGCAGGAACTTCAAACCGGCACTAGGAAACAGACTGAGAAACCAGAGTAAAAGTTTCTCCTGCAACCCGTTCCCTTTGTGCTAGATGAACGAACGTCTCTCCACATGCTCAGTTCTGAGAGATAAGTGTCTGTGAAAGCCGTCCTTCACCTAGCTTGTTGGGAACACAAAGTTTCTTTTCAGTTGCAAACTCCACTCCATTCATATATAAGGGGAGGTAGTAGCTCCAACCCGGTTTTACAGTGAAAACTGCAGGAACTTCAAACCGGCACTAGGAAACAGACTGAGAAACCAGAGTAAAAGTTTCTCCTGCAACCCGTTCCCTTTGTGCTAGATGAACGAACGTCTCTCCACATGCTCAGTTCTGAGAGATAAGTGTGTGTGAAAGCCGTCCTTCACCTAGCTTGTTGGGAACACAAAGTTTCTTTTCAGTTGCAAACTCCACTCCATACATATATATGGGGAGGTACTAGCTCCAACTCGGTTTTACAGTGAAAACTGCAGGAACTTCAAACCGGCACTAGGAAACAGACTGAGAAACCAGAGTAAAAGTTTCTCCTGCAACCCGTTCCCTTTGTGCTAGGTGAACGAACGTCTCTCCACATGCTCAGTTCTGAGAGATAAGTGTGTGTGAAAGCCGTCCTTCACCTAGCTTGTTGGGAACACAAAGTTTCTTTTCAGTTGCAAACTCCACTCCATACATATATATGGGGAGGTACTAGCTCCAACTCGGTTTTACAGTGAAAACTGCAGGAACTTCAAACCGGCACTAGGAAACAGACTGAGAAACCAGAGTAAAAGTTTCTCCTGCAACCCGTTCCCTTTGTGCTAGGTGAACGAACGTCTCTCCACATGCTCAGTTCTGAGAGATAAGTGTGTGTGAAAGCCGTCCTTCACCTAGCTTGTTAGGAACACAAAGTTTCTTTCAGTTGCAAACTCCACTCCATACATATATAAGGGGAGGTAGTAGCTCCAACCAGGTTTTACAGTGAAAACTGCAGGAACTTCAAACCGGCACTAGGAAACAGACTGAGAAACCAGAGTAAAAGTTTCTCCTGCAACCCGTTCCCTTTGTGCTAGATGAACGAACGTCTCTCCACATGCTCTGTTCTGAGAGATAAGTGTGTGTGAAAGCCGTCCTTCACCTAGCTTGTTGGGAACACAAAGTTTCTTTTCAGTTGCAAACTCCACTCCATACATATATATGGGGAGGTACTAGCTCCAACTCTGTTTTACAGTGAAAACTGCAGGAACTTCAAACCGGCACTAGGAAACAGACTGAGAAACCAGAGTAAAAGTTTCTCCTGCAACCCGTTCCCTTTGTGCTAGGTGAACGAACGTCTCCCCACGTGCTCAGTTCTGCGAGATAAGTGTGTGTGAAAGCCGTCCTTCACCTAGCTTGTTGGGAACACAAAGTTTCTTTTCAGTTGCAAACTCCACTCCATACACATATATGGGGAGGTACTAGCTCCAACTCGGTTTTACAGTGAAAACTGCAGGAACTTCAAACCGGCACTAGGAAACAGACTGAGAAACCAGAGTAAAAGTGTCTCCGGCAACCCGTTCCCTTTGTGCTAGATGAACGAACGTCTCTCCACATGCTCAGTTCTGAGAGATAAGTGTGTGTGAAAGCCGTCCTTCACCTAGCTTGTTGGGAACACAAAGTTTCTTTTCAGTTGCAAACTCCACTCCATACATATATATGGGGAGGTACTAGCTCCAACTCGGTTTTACAGTGAAAACTGCAGGAACTTCAAACCGGCACTAGGAAACAGACTGAGAAACCAGAGTAAAAGTTTCTCCTGCAACCCGTTACCTTTGTGCTAGATGAACGAACGTCTCTCCTCATGCTCAGTTCTGAGAGATAAGTGTGTGTGAAAGCCGTCCTTCACCTAGCTTGTTGGGAACACAAAGTTTCTTTTCAGTTGCAAACTCCACTCCATTCATATATAAGGGGAGGTAGTAGCTCCAACCCGGTTTTACAGTGAAAACTGCAGGAACTTCAAACCGGCACTAGGAAACAGACTGAGAAACCAGAGTAAAAGTTTCTCCTGCAACCCGTTCCCTTTGTGCTAGATGAACGAACGTCTCTCCACATGCTCAGTTCTGAGAGATAAGTGTGTGTGAAAGCCGTCCTTCACCTAGCTTGTTGGGAACACAAAGTTTCTTTTCAGTTGCAAACTCCACTCCATACATATATATGGGGAGGTACTAGCTCCAACACTGTTTTACAGTGAAAACTGCAGGAACTTCAAACCGGCACTAGGAAACAGACTGAGAAACCAGAGTAAAAGTTTCTCCTGCAACCCGTTCCCTTTGTGCTAGATGAACGAACGTCTCTCCACATGCTCAGTTCTGAGAGATAAGTGTGTGTGAAAGCCGTCCTTCACCTAGCTTGTTAGGAACACAAAGTTTCTTTTCAGTTGCAAACTCCACTCCATTCATATATAAGGGGAGGTAGTAGCTCCAACCAGGTTTTACATTGAAAACTGCAGGAACTTCAAACCGGCACTAGGAAACAGACTGAGAAACCAGAGTAAAAGTTTCTCCTGCAACCCGTTCCCTTTGTGCTAGATGAACGAACGTCTCTCCACATGCTCTGTTCTGAGAGATAAGTGTGTGTGAAAGCCGTCCTTCACCTAGCTTGTTGGGAACACAAAGTTTCTTTTCAGTTGCAAACTCCACTCCATACATATATATGGGGAGGTACTAGCTCCAACTCTGTTTTACAGTGAAAACTGCAGGAACTTCAAACCGGCACTAGGAAACAGACTGAGAAACCAGAGTAAAAGTTTCTCCTGCAACCCGTTCCCTTTGTGCTAGGTGAACGAACGTCTCCCCACGTGCTCAGTTCTGCGAGATAAGTGTGTGTGAAAGCCGTCCTTCACCTAGCTTGTTGGGAACACAAAGTTTCTTTTCAGTTGCAAACTCCACTCCATACACATATATGGGGAGGTACTAGCTCCAACTCGGTTTTACAGTGAAAACTGCAGGAACTTCAAACCGGCACTAGGAAACAGACTGAGAAACCAGAGTAAAAGTTTCTCCTGCAACCCGTTACCTTTGTGCTAGATGAACGAACGTCTCTCCTCATGCTCAGTTCTGAGAGATAAGTGTGTGTGAAAGCCGTCCTTCACCTAGCTTGTTGGGAACACAAAGTTTCTTTTCAGTTGCAAACTCCACTCCATTCATATATAAGGGGAGGTAGTAGCTCCAACCCGGTTTTACAGTGAAAACTGCAGGAACTTCAAACCGGCACTAGGAAACAGACTGAGAAACCAGAGTAAAAGTTTCTCCTGCAACCCGTTCCCTTTGTGCTAGATGAACGAACGTCTCTCCACATGCTCAGTTCTGAGAGATAAGTGTGTGTGAAAGCCGTCCTTCACCTAGCTTGTTGGGAACACAAAGTTTCTTTTCAGTTGCAAACTCCACTCCATACATATATATGGGGAGGTACTAGCTCCAACTCTGTTTTACAGTGAAAACTGCAGGAACTTCAAACCGGCACTAGGAAACAGACTGAGAAACCAGAGTAAAAGTTTCTCCTGCAACCCGTTCCCTTTGTGCTAGATGAACGAACGTCTCTCCACATGCTCAGTTCTGAGAGATAAGTGTGTGTGAAAGCCGTCCTTCACCTAGCTTGTTAGGAACACAAAGTTTCTTTTCAGTTGCAAACTCCACTCCATTCATATATAAGGGGAGGTAGTAGCTCCAACCAGGTTTTACATTGAAAACTGCAGGAACTTCAAACCGGCACTAGGAAACAGACTGAGAAACCAGAGTAAAAGTTTCTCCTGCAACCCGTTCCCTTTGTGCTAGATGAACGAACGTCTCTCCACATGCTCAGTTCTGAGAGATAAGTGTGTGTGAAAGCCGTCCTTCACCTAGCTTGTTGGGAACACAAAGTTTCTTTTCAGTTGCAAACTCCACTCCATACATATATATGGGGAGGTACTAGCTCCAACTCTGTTTTACAGTGAAAACTGCAGGAACTTCAAACCGGCACTAGGAAACAGACTGAGAAACCAGAGTAAAAGTTTCTCCTGCAACCCGTTCCCTTTGTGCTAGGTGAACGAACGTCTCCCCACGTGCTCAGTTCTGCGAGATAAGTGTGTGTGAAAGCCGTCCTTCACCTAGCTTGTTGGGAACACAAAGTTTCTTTTCAGTTGCAAATTCCACTCCATACATATATATGGGGAGGTACTAGCTCCAACTCGGTTTTACAGTGAAAACTGCAGGAACTTCAAACCGGCACTAGGAAACAGACTGAGAAACCAGAGTAAAAGTTTCTCCTGCAACCCGTTCCCTTTGTGCTAGATGAACGAACGTCTCTCCACATGCTCAGTTCTGAGAGATAAGTGTGTGAAAGCCGTCCTTCACCTAGCTTGTTGGGAACACAAAGTTTCTTTTCAGTTGCAAACTCCACTCCATTCATATATAAGGGGAGGTAGTAGCTCCAACCCGGTTTTACAGTGAAAACTGCAGGAACTTCAAACCGGCACTAGGAAACAGACTGAGAAACCAGAGTAAAAGTTTCTCCTGCAACCCGTTCCCTTTGTGCTAGATGAACGAACGTCTCTCCACATGCTCAGTTCTGCGAGATAAGTGTGTGTGAAAGCCGTCCTTCACCTAGCTTGTTGGGAACACAAAGTTTCTTTTCAGTTGCAAACTCCACTCCATACATATATATGGGGAGGTACTAGCTCCAACTCTGTTTTACAGTGAAAACTGCAGGAACTTCAAACCGGCACTAGGAAACAGACTGAGAAACCAGAGTAAAAGTTTCTCCTGCAACCCGTTCCCTTTGTGCTAGGTGAACGAACGTCTCTCCACATGCTCAGTTCTGAGAGATAAGTGTGTGTGAAAGCCGTCCTTCACCTAGCTTGTTAGGAACACAAAGTTTCTTTTCAGTTGCAAACTCCACTCCATTCATATATAAGGGGAGGTAGTAGCTCCAACCAGGTTTTACAGTGAAAACTGCAGGAACTTCAAACCGGCACTAGGAAACAGACTGAGAAACCAGAGTAAAAGTTTCTCCTGCAACCCGTTCCCTTTGTGCTAGATGAACGAACGTCTCTCCACATGCTCAGTTCTGAGAGATAAGTGTGTGTGAAAGCCGTCCTTCACCTAGCTTGTTGGGAACACAAAGTTTCTTTTCAGTTGCAAACTCCACTCCATACATATATATGGGGAGGTACTAGCTCCAACTCTGTTTTACAGTGAAAACTGCAGGAACTTCAAACCGGCACTAGGAAACAGACTGAGAAACCAGAGTAAAAGTTTCTCCTGCAACCCGTTCCCTTTGTGCTAGGTGAACGAACGTCTCCCCACGTGCTCAGTTCTGCGAGATAAGTGTGTGTGAAAGCCGTCCTTCACCTAGCTTGTTGGGAACACAAAGTTTCTTTTCAGTTGCAAACTCCACTCCATACACATATATGGGGAGGTACTAGCTCCAACTCGGTTTTACAGTGAAAACTGCAGGAACTTCAAACCGGCACTAGGAAACAGACTGAGAAACCAGAGTAAAAGTGTCTCCTGCAACCCGTTCCCTTTGTGCTAGATGAACGAACGTCTCTCCACATGCTCAGTTCTGAGAGATAAGTGTGTGTGAAAGCCGTCCTTCACCTAGCTTGTTGGGAACACAAAGTTTCTTTTCAGTTGCAAACTCCACTCCATACATATATATGGGGAGGTACTAGCTCCAACTCGGTTTTACAGTGGAAACTGCAGGAACTTCAAACCGGCACTAGGAAACAGACTGAGAAACCAGAGTAAAAGTTTCTCCTGCAACCCGTTACCTTTGTGCTAGATGAACGAACGTCTCTCCACATGCTCAGTTCTGAGAGATAAGTGTGTGTGAAAGCCGTCCTTCACCTAGCTTGTTGGGAACACAAAGTTTCTTTTCAGTTGCAAACTCCACTCCATTCATATATAAGGGGAGGTAGTAGCTCCAACCCGGTTTTACAGTGAAAACTGCAGGAACTTCAAACCGGCACTAGGAAACAGACTGAGAAACCAGAGTAAAAGTTTCTCCTGCAACCCGTTCCCTTTGTGCTAGATGAACGAACGTCTCTCCACATGCTCAGTTCTGAGAGATAAGTGTGTGTGAAAGCCGTCCTTCACCTAGCTTGTTGGGAACACAAAGTTTCTTTTCAGTTGCAAACTCCACTCCATACATATATATGGGGAGGTACTAGCTCCAACTCTGTTTTACAGTGAAAACTGCAGGAACTTCAAACCGGCACTAGGAAACAGACTGAGAAACCAGAGTAAAAGTTTCTCCTGCAACCCGTTCCCTTTGTGCTAGATGAACGAACGTCTCTCCACATGCTCAGTTCTGAGAGATAAGTGTGTGTGAAAGCCGTCCTTCACCTAGCTTGTTAGGAACACAAAGTTTCTTTTCAGTTGCAAACTCCACTCCATTCATATATAAGGGGAGGTAGTAGCTCCAACCAGGTTTTACAGTGAAAACTGCAGGAACTTCAAACCGGCACTAGGAAACAGACTGAGAAAGCAGAGTAAAAGTTTCTCCTGCAACCCGTTCCCTTTGTGCTAGATGAACGAACGTCTCTCCACATGCTCAGTTCTGAGAGATAAGTGTGTGTGAAAGCCGTCCTTCACCTAGCTTGTTGGGAACACAAAGTTTCTTTTCAGTTGCAAACTCCACTCCATACATATATATGGGGAGGTACTAGCTCCAACTCTGTTTTACAGTGAAAACTGCAGGAACTTCAAACCGGCACTAGGAAACAGACTGAGAAACCAGAGTAAAAGTTTCTCCTGCAACCCGTTCCCTTTGTGCTAGGTGAACGAACGTCTCCCCACGTGCTCAGTTCTGCGAGATAAGTGTGTGTGAAAGCCGTCCTTCACCTAGCTTGTTGGGAACACAAAGTTTCTTTTCAGTTGCAAACTCCACTCCATACATATATATGGGGAGGTACTAGCTCCAACTCGGTTTTACAGTGAAAACTGCAGGAACTTCAAACCGGCACTAGGAAACAGACTGAGAAACCAGAGTAAAAGTTTCTCCTGCAACCCGTTACCTTTGTGCTAGATGAACGAACGTCTCTCCACATGCTCAGTTCTGAGAGATAAGTGTGTGTGAAAGCCGTCCTTCACCTAGCTTGTTGGGAACACAAAGTTTCTTTTCAGTTGCAAACTCCACTCCATTCATATATAAGGGGAGGTAGTAGCTCCAACCCGGTTTTACAGTGAAAACTGCAGGAACTTCAAACCGGCACTAGGAAACAGACTGAGAAACCAGAGTAAAAGTTTCTCCTGCAACCCGTTCCCTTTGTGCTAGATGAACGAACGTCTCTCCACATGCTCAGTTCTGAGAGATAAGTGTGTGTGAAAGCCGTCCTTCACCTAGCTTGTTGGGAACACAAAGTTTCTTTTCAGTTGCAAACTCCACTCCATACATATATATGGGGAGGTACTAGCTCCAACTCTGTTTTACAGTGAAAACTGCAGGAACTTCAAACCGGCACTAGGAAACAGACTGAGAAACCAGAGTAAAAGTTTCTCCTGCAACCCGTTCCCTTTGTGCTAGATGAACGAACGTCTCTCCACATGCTCAGTTCTGAGAGATAAGTGTGTGTGAAAGCCGTCCTTCACCTAGCTTGTTGGGAACACAAAGTTTCTTTTCAGTTGCAAACTCCACTCCATTCATATATAAGGGGAGGTAGTAGCTCCAACCAGGTTTTACAGTGAAAACTGCAGGAACTTCAAACCGGCACTAGGAAACAGACTGAGAAACCAGAGTAAAAGTTTCTCCTGCAACCCGTTCCCTTTGTGCTAGATGAACGAACGTCTCTCCACATGCTCAGTTCTGAGAGATAAGTGTGTGTGAAAGCCGTCCTTCACCTAGCTTGTTGGGAACACAAAGTTTCTTTTCAGTTGCAAACTCCACTCCATACATATATATGGGGAGGTACTAGCTCCAACTCTGTTTTACAGTGAAAACTGCAGGAACTTCAAACCGGCACTAGGAAACAGACTGAGAAACCAGAGTAAAAGTTTCTCCTGCAACCCGTTCCCTTTGTGCTAGGTGAACGAACGTCTCCCCACGTGCTCAGTTCTGCGAGATAAGTGTGTGTGAAAGCCGTCCTTCACCTAGCTTGTTGGGAACACAAAGTTTCTTTTCAGTTGCAAACTCCACTCCATACATATATATGGGGAGGTACTAGCTCCAACTCGGTTTTACAGTGAAAACTGCAGGAACTTCAAACCGGCACTAGGAAACAGACTGAGAAACCAGAGTAAAAGTGTCTCCTGCAACCCGTTCCCTTTGTGCTAGATGAACGAACGTCTCTCCACATGCTCAGTTCTGAGAGATAAGTGTGTGTGAAAGCCGTCCTTCACCTAGCTTGTTGGGAACACAAAGTTTCTTTTCAGTTGCAAACTCCACTCCATACATATATATGGGGAGGTACTAGCTCCAACTCGGTTTTACAGTGAAAACTGCAGGAACTTCAAACCGGCACTAGGAAACAGACTGAGAAACCAGAGTAAAAGTTTCTCCTGCAACCCGTTCCCTTTGTGCTAGATGAACGAACGTCTCTCCACATGCTCAGTTCTGAGAGATAAGTGTGTGTGAAAGCCGTCCTTCACCTAGCTTGTTGGGAACACAAAGTTTCTTTTCAGTTGCAAACTCCACTCCATTCATATATAAGGGGAGGTAGTAGCTCCAACCCGGTTTTACAGTGAAAACTGCAGGAACTTCAAACCGGCACTAGGAAACAGACTGAGAAACCAGAGTAAAAGTTTCTCCTGCAACCCGTTCCCTTTGTGCTAGATGAACGAACGTCTCTCCACATGCTCAGTTCTGAGAGATAAGTGTGTGTGAAAGCCGTCCTTCACCTAGCTTGTTGGGAACACAAAGTTTCTTTTCAGTTGCAAACTCCACTCCATACATATATATGGGGAGGTACTAGCTCCAACTCTGTTTTACAGTGAAAACTGCAGGAACTTCAAACCGGCACTAGGAAACAGACTGAGAAACCAGAGTAAAAGTTTCTCCTGCAACCCGTTCCCTTTGTGCTAGATGAACGAACGTCTCTCCACATGCTCAGTTCTGCGAGATAAGTGTGTGTGAAAGCCGTCCTTCACCTAGCTTGTTGGGAACACAAAGTTTCTTTTCAGTTGCAAACTCCACTCCATACATATATATGGGGAGGTACTAGCTCCAACTCTGTTTTACAGTGAAAACTGCAGGAACTTCAAACCGGCACTAGGAAACAGACTGAGAAACCAGAGTAAAAGTTTCTCCTGCAACCCGTTCCCTTTGTGCTAGATGAACGAACGTCTCTCCACATGCTCAGTTCTGAGAGATAAGTGTGTGTGAAAGCCGTCCTTCACCTAGCTTGTTGGGAACACAAAGTTTCTTTTCAGTTGCAAACTCCACTCCTTACATATATATGGGGAGGTGCTAGCTCCAACTCGGTTTTACAGTGAAAACTGCAGGAACTTCAAACCGGCACTAGGAAACAGACTGAGAAACCAGAGTAAAAGTTTCTCCTGCAACCCGTTCCCTTTGTGCTAGATGAACGAACGTCTCTCCACATGCTCAGTTCTGAGAGATAAGTGTGTGTGAAAGCCGTCCTTCACCTAGCTTGTTGGGAACACAAAGTTTCTTTTCAGTTGCAAACTCCACTCCATTCATATATAAGGGGAGGTAGTAGCTCCAACCCGGTTTTACAGTGAAAACTGCAGGAACTTCAAACCGGCACTAGGAAACAGACTGAGAAACCAGAGTAAAAGTTTCTCCTGCAACCCGTTCCCTTTGTGCTAGATGAACGAACGTCTCTCCACATGCTCAGTTCTGAGAGATAAGTGTGTGTGAAAGCCGTCCTTCACCTAGCTTGTTGGGAACACAAAGTTTCTTTTCAGTTGCAAACTCCACTCCATACATATATATGGGGAGGTACTAGCTCCAACTCGGTTTTACAGTGAAAACTGCAGGAACTTCAAACCGGCACTAGGAAACAGACTGAGAAACCAGAGTAAAAGTTTCTCCTGCAACCCGTTCCCTTTGTGCTAGATGAACGAACGTCTCTCCACATGCTCAGTTCTGAGAGATAAGTGTGTGTGAAAGCCGTCCTTCACCTAGCTTGTTGGGAACACAAAGTTTCTTTTCAGTTGCAAACTCCACTCCATACATATATATGGGGAGGTACTAGCTCCAACTCGGTTTTACAGTGAAAACTGCAGGAACTTCAAACCGGCACTAGGAAACAGACTGAGAAACCAGAGTAAAAGTTTCTCCTGCAACCCGTTCCCTTTGTGCTAGATGAACGAACGTCTCTCCACATGCTCAGTTCTGAGAGATAAGTGTGTGTGAAAGCCGTCCTTCACCTAGCTTGTTGGGAACACAAAGTTTCTTTTCAGTTGCAAACTCCACTCCATACATATATATGGGGAGGTACAAGCTCCAACTCGGTTTTACAGTGAAAACTGCAGGAACTTCAAACCGGCACTAGGAAACAGACTGAGAAACCAGAGTAAAAGTTTCTCCTGCAACCCGTTCCCTTTGTGCTAGATGAACGAACGTCTCTCCACATGCTCAGTTCTGAGAGATAAGTGTGTGTGAAAGCCGTCCTTCACCTAGCTTGTTGGGAACACAAAGTTTCTTTTCAGTTGCAAACTCCACTCCATTCATATATAAGGGGAGGTTGTAGCTCCAACCCGGTTTTACAGTGAAAACTGCAGGAACTTCAAACCGGCACTAGGAAACAGACTGAGAAACCAGAGTAAAAGTTTCTCCTGCAACCCGTTCCCTTTGTGCTAGATGAACGAACGTCTCTCCACATGCTCAGTTCTGAGAGATAAGTGTGTGTGAAAGCCGTCCTTCACCTAGCTTGTTGGGAACACAAAGTTTCTTTTCAGTTGCAAACTCCACTCCATACATATATATGGGGAGGTACTAGCTCCAACTCTGTTTTACAGTGAAAACTGCAGGAACTTCAAACCGGCACTAGGAAAAAGACTGAGAAACCAGAGTAAAAGTTTCTCCTGCAACCCGTTCCCTTTGTGCTAGGTGAACGAACGTCTCCCCACGTGCTCAGTTCTGCGAGATAAGTGTGTGTGAAAGCCGTCCTTCACCTAGCTTGTTGGGAACACAAAGTTTCTTTTCAGTTGCAAATTCCACTCCATACATATATATGGGGAGGTACTAGCTCCAACTCGGTTTTACAGTGAAAACTGCAGGAACTTCAAACCGGCACTAGGAAACAGACTGAGAAACCAGAGTAAAAGTTTCTCCTGCAACCCGTTCCCTTTGTGCTAGATGAACGAACGTCTCTCCACATGCTCAGTTCTGAGAGATAAGTGTGTGAAAGCCGTCCTTCACCTAGCTTGTTGGGAACACAAAGTTTCTTTTCAGTTGCAAACTCCACTCCATTCATATATAAGGGGAGGTAGTAGCTCCAACCCGGTTTTACAGTGAAAACTGCAGGAACTTCAAACCGGCACTAGGAAACAGACTGAGAAACCAGAGTAAAAGTTTCTCCTGCAACCCGTTCCCTTTGTGCTAGATGAACGAACGTCTCTCCACATGCTCAGTTCTGCGAGATAAGTGTGTGTGAAAGCCGTCCTTCACCTAGCTTGTTGGGAACACAAAGTTTCTTTTCAGTTGCAAACTCCACTCCATACATATATATGGGGAGGTACTAGCTCCAACTCTGTTTTACAGTGAAAACTGCAGGAACTTCAAACCGGCACTAGGAAACAGACTGAGAAACCAGAGTAAAAGTTTCTCCTGCAACCCGTTCCCTTTGTGCTAGGTGAACGAACGTCTCTCCACATGCTCAGTTCTGAGAGATAAGTGTGTGTGAAAGCCGTCCTTCACCTAGCTTGTTAGGAACACAAAGTTTCTTTTCAGTTGCAAACTCCACTCCATTCATATATAAGGGGAGGTAGTAGCTCCAACCAGGTTTTACAGTGAAAACTGCAGGAACTTCAAACCGGCACTAGGAAACAGACTGAGAAACCAGAGTAAAAGTTTCTCCTGCAACCCGTTCCCTTTGTGCTAGATGAACGAACGTCTCTCCACATGCTCAGTTCTGAGAGATAAGTGTGTGTGAAAGCCGTCCTTCACCTAGCTTGTTGGGAACACAAAGTTTCTTTTCAGTTGCAAACTCCACTCCATACATATATATGGGGAGGTACTAGCTCCAACTCTGTTTTACAGTGAAAACTGCAGGAACTTCAAACCGGCACTAGGAAACAGACTGAGAAACCAGAGTAAAAGTTTCTCCTGCAACCCGTTCCCTTTGTGCTAGGTGAACGAACGTCTCCCCACGTGCTCAGTTCTGCGAGATAAGTGTGTGTGAAAGCCGTCCTTCACCTAGCTTGTTGGGAACACAAAGTTTCTTTTCAGTTGCAAACTCCACTCCATACACATATATGGGGAGGTACTAGCTCCAACTCGGTTTTACAGTGAAAACTGCAGGAACTTCAAACCGGCACTAGGAAACAGACTGAGAAACCAGAGTAAAAGTGTCTCCTGCAACCCGTTCCCTTTGTGCTAGATGAACGAACGTCTCTCCACATGCTCAGTTCTGAGAGATAAGTGTGTGTGAAAGCCGTCCTTCACCTAGCTTGTTGGGAACACAAAGTTTCTTTTCAGTTGCAAACTCCACTCCATACATATATATGGGGAGGTACTAGCTCCAACTCGGTTTTACAGTGGAAACTGCAGGAACTTCAAACCGGCACTAGGAAACAGACTGAGAAACCAGAGTAAAAGTTTCTCCTGCAACCCGTTCCCTTTGTGCTAGATGAACGAACGTCTCTCCACATGCTCAGTTCTGAGAGATAAGTGTGTGTGAAAGCCGTCCTTCACCTAGCTTGTTGGGAACACAAAGTTTCTTTTCAGTTGCAAACTCCACTCCATTCATATATAAGGGGAGGTAGAAGCTCCAACCCGGTTTTACAGTGAAAACTGCAGGAACTTCAAACCGGCACTAGGAAACAGACTGAGAAACCAGAGTAAAAGTTTCTCCTGCAACCCGTTCCCTTTGTGCTAGATGAACGAACGTCTCTCCACATGCTCAGTTCTGAGAGATAAGTGTGTGTGAAAGCCGTCCTTCACCTAGCTTGTTGGGAACACAAAGTTTCTTTTCAGTTGCAAACTCCACTCCATACATATATATGGGGAGGTACTAGCTCCAACTCTGTTTTACAGTGAAAACTGCAGGAACTTCAAACCGGCACTAGGAAACAGACTGAGAAACCAGAGTAAAAGTTTCTCCTGCAACCCGTTCCCTTTGTGCTAGATGAACGAACGTCTCTCCACATGCTCAGTTCTGAGAGATAAGTGTGTGTGAAAGCCGTCCTTCACCTAGCTTGTTAGGAACACAAAGTTTCTTTTCAGTTGCAAACTCCACTCCATTCATATATAAGGGGAGGTAGTAGCTCCAACCAGGTTTTACAGTGAAAACTGCAGGAACTTCAAACCGGCACTAGGAAACAGACTGAGAAAGCAGAGTAAAAGTTTCTCCTGCAACCCGTTCCCTTTGTGCTAGATGAACGAACGTCTCTCCACATGCTCAGTTCTGAGAGATAAGTGTGTGTGAAAGCCGTCCTTCACCTAGCTTGTTGGGAACACAAAGTTTCTTTTCAGTTGCAAACTCCACTCCATACATATATATTGGAGGTACTAGCTCCAACTCGGTTTTACAGTGAAAACTGCAGGAACTTCAAACCGGCACTAGGAAACAGACTGAGAAACCAGAGTAAAAGTTTCTCCTGCAAACCGTTCCCTTTGTGCTAGGTGAACGAACGTCTCCCCACGTGCTCAGTTCTGCGAGATAAGTGTGTGTGAAAGCCGTCCTTCACCTAGCTTGTTGGGAACACAAAGTTTCTTTTCAGTTGCAAACTCCACTCCATACATATATATGGGGAGGTACTAGCTCCAACTCGGTTTTACAGTGAAAACTGCAGGAACTTCAAACCGGCACTAGGAAACAGACTGAGAAACCAGAGTAAAAGTGTCTCCTGCAACCCGTTCCCTTTGTGCTAGATGAACGAACGTCTCTCCACATGCTCAGTTCTGAGAGATAAGTGTGTGTGAAAGCCGTCCTTCACCTAGCTTGTTGGGAACACAAAGTTTCTTTTCAGTTGCAAACTCCACTCCATACATATATATGGGGAGGTACTAGCTCCAACTCGGTTTTACAGTGAAAACTGCAGGAACTTCAAACCGGCACTAGGAAACAGACTGAGAAACCAGAGTAAAAGTTTCTCCTGCAACCCGTTACCTTTGTGCTAGATGAACGAACGTCTCTCCACATGCTCAGTTCTGAGAGATAAGTGTGTGTGAAAGCCGTCCTTCACCTAGCTTGTTGGGAACACAAAGTTTCTTTTCAGTTGCAAACTCCACTCCATTCATATATAAGGGGAGGTAGTAGCTCCAACCCGGTTTTACAGTGAAAACTGCAGGAACTTCAAACCGGCACTAGGAAACAGACTGAGAAACCAGAGTAAAAGTTTCTCCTGCAACCCGTTCCCTTTGTGCTAGATGAACGAACGTCTCTCCACATGCTCAGTTCTGAGAGATAAGTGTGTGTGAAAGCCGTCCTTCACCTAGCTTGTTGGGAACACAAAGTTTCTTTTCAGTTGCAAACTCCACTCCATACATATATATGGGGAGGTACTAGCTCCAACTCTGTTTTACAGTGAAAACTGCAGGAACTTCAAACCGGCACTAGGAAACAGACTGAGAAACCAGAGTAAAAGTTTCTCCTGCAACCCGTTCCCTTTGTGCTAGATGAACGAACGTCTCTCCACATGCTCAGTTCTGAGAGATAAGTGTGTGTGAAAGCCGTCCTTCACCTAGCTTGTTAGGAACACAAAGTTTCTTTTCAGTTGCAAACTCCACTCCATTCATATATAAGGGGAGGTAGTAGCTCCAACCAGGTTTTACAGTGAAAACTGCAGGAACTTCAAACCGGCACTAGGAAACAGACTGAGAAACCAGAGTAAAAGTTTCTCCTGCAACCCGTTCCCTTTGTGCTAGATGAACGAACGTCTCTCCACATGCTCAGTTCTGAGAGATAAGTGTGTGTGAAAGCCGTCCTTCACCTAGCTTGTTGGGAACACAAAGTTTCTTTTCAGTTGCAAACTCCACTCCATACATATATATGGGGAGGTACTAGCTCCAACTCTGTTTTACAGTGAAAACTGCAGGAACTTCAAACCGGCACTAGGAAACAGACTGAGAAACCAGAGTAAAAGTTTCTCCTGCAACCCGTTCCCTTTGTGCTAGGTGAACGAACGTCTCCCCACGTGCTCAGTTCTGCGAGATAAGTGTGTGTGAAAGCCGTCCTTCACCTAGCTTGTTGGGAACACAAAGTTTCTTTTCAGTTGCAAACTCCACTCCATACATATATATGGGGAGGTACTAGCTCCAACTCGGTTTTACAGTGAAAACTGCAGGAACTTCAAACCGGCACTAGGAAACAGACTGAGAAACCAGAGTAAAAGTGTCTCCTGCAACCCGTTCCCTTTGTGCTAGATGAACGAACGTCTCTCCACATGCTCAGTTCTGAGAGATAAATGTGTGTGAAAGCCGTCCTTCACCTAGCTTGTTGGGAACACAAAGTTTCTTTTCAGTTGCAAACTCCACTCCATACATATATATGGGGAGGTACTAGCTCCAACTCGGTTTTACAGTGAAAACTGCAGGAACTTCAAACCGGCACTAGGAAACAGACTGAGAAACCAGAGTAAAAGTTTCTCCTGCAACCCGTTCCCTTTGTGCTAGATGAACGAACGTCTCTCCACATGCTCAGTTCTGAGAGATAAGTGTGTGTGAAAGCCGTCCTTCACCTAGCTTGTTGGGAACACAAAGTTTCTTTTCAGTTGCAAACTCCACTCCATTCATATATAAGGGGAGGTAGTAGCTCCAACCCGGTTTTACAGTGAAAACTGCAGGAACTTCAAACCGGCACTAGGAAACAGACTGAGAAACCAGAGTAAAAGTTTCTCCTGCAACCCGTTCCCTTTGTGCTAGATGAACGAACGTCTCTCCACATGCTCAGTTCTGAGAGATAAGTGTGTGTGAAAGCCGTCCTTCACCTAGCTTGTTGGGAACACAAAGTTTCTTTTCAGTTGCAAACTCCACTCCATACATATATATGGGGAGGTACTAGCTCCAACTCTGTTTTACAGTGAAAACTGCAGGAACTTCAAACCGGCACTAGGAAACAGACTGAGAAACCAGAGTAAAAGTTTCTCCTGCAACCCGTTCCCTTTGTGCTAGATGAACGAACGTCTCTCCACATGCTCAGTTCTGAGAGATAAGTGTGTGTGAAAGCCGTCCTTCACCTAGCTTGTTGGGAACACAAAGTTTCTTTTCAGTTGCAAACTCCACTCCATACATATATATGGGGAGGTACTAGCTCCAACTCGGTTTTACAGTGAAAACTGCAGGAACTTCAAACCGGCACTAGGAAACAGACTGAGAAACCAGAGTAAAAGTTTCTCCTGCAACCCGTTCCCTTTGTGCTAGATGAACGAACGTCTCTCCACATGCTCAGTTCTGAGAGATAAGTGTGTGTGAAAGCCGTCCTTCACCTAGCTTGTTGGGAACACAAAGTTTCTTTTCAGTTGCAAACTCCACTCCTTACATATATATGGGGAGGTGCTAGCTCCAACTCGGTTTTACAGTGAAAACTGCAGGAACTTCAAACCGGCACTAGGAAACAGACTGAGAAACCAGAGTAAAAGTTTCTCCTGCAACCCGTTCCCTTTGTGCTAGATGAACGAACGTCTCTCCACATGCTCAGTTCTGAGAGATAAGTGTGTGTGAAAGCCGTCCTTCACCTAGCTTGTTGGGAACACAAAGTTTCTTTTCAGTTGCAAACTCCACTCCATTCATATATAAGGGGAGGTAGTAGCTCCAACCCGGTTTTACAGTGAAAACTGCAGGAACTTCAAACCGGCACTAGGAAACAGACTGAGAAACCAGAGTAAAAGTTTCTCCTGCAACCCGTTCCCTTTGTGCTAGATGAACGAACGTCTCTCCACATGCTCAGTTCTGAGAGATAAGTGTGTGTGAAAGCCGTCCTTCACCTAGCTTGTTGGGAACACAAAGTTTCTTTTCAGTTGCAAACTCCACTCCATACATATATATGGGGAGGTACTAGCTCCAACTCTGTTTTACAGTGAAAACTGCAGGAACTTCAAACCGGCACTAGGAAACAGACTGAGAAACCAGAGTAAAAGTTTCTCCTGCAACCCGTTCCCTTTGTGCTAGATGAACGAACGTCTCTCCACATGCTCAGTTCTGCGAGATAAGTGTGTGTGAAAGCCGTCCTTCACCTAGCTTGTTGGGAACACAAAGTTTCTTTTCAGTTGCAAACTCCACTCCATACATATATATGGGGAGGTACTAGCTCCAACTCGGTTTTACAGTGAAAACTGCAGGAACTTCAAACCGGCACTAGGAAACAGACTGAGAAACCAGAGTAAAAGTGTCTCCTGCAACCCGTTCCCTTTGTGCTAGATGAACGAACGTCTCTCCACATGCTCAGTTCTGAGAGATAAGTGTGTGTGAAAGCCGTCCTTCACCTAGCTTGTTGGGAACACAAAGTTTCTTTTCAGTTGCAAACTCCACTCCATACATATATATGGGGAGGTACTAGCTCCAACTCGGTTTTACAGTGAAAACTGCAGGAACTTCAAACCGGCACTAGGAAACAGACTGAGAAACCAGAGTAAAAGTTTCTCCTGCAACCCGTTCCCTTTGTGCTAGATGAACGAACGTCTCTCCACATGCTCAGTTCTGAGAGATAAGTGTGTGTGAAAGCCGTCCTTCACCTAGCTTGTTGGGAACACAAAGTTTCTTTTCAGTTGCAAACTCCACTCCATTCATATATAAGGGGAGGTAGAAGCTCCAACCCGGTTTTACAGTGAAAACTGCAGGAACTTCAAACCGGCACTAGGAAACAGACTGAGAAACCAGAGTAAAAGTTTCTCCTGCAACTCGTTCCCTTTGTGCTAGATGAACGAACGTCTCTCCACATGCTCAGTTCTGAGAGATAAGTGTGTGTGAAAGCCGTCCTTCACCTAGCTTGTTGGGAACACAAAGTTTCTTTTCAGTTGCAAACTCCACTCCATACATATATATGGGGAGGTGCTAGCTCCAACTCGGTTTTACAGTGAAAACTGCAGGAACTTCAAACCGGCACTAGGAAACAGACTGAGAAACCAGAGTAAAAGTTTCTCCTGCAACCCGTTCCCTTTGTGCTAGATGAACGAACGTCTCTCCACATGCTCAGTTCTGAGAGATAAGTGTGTGTGAAAGCCGTCCTTCACCTAGCTTGTTGGGAACACAAAGTTTCTTTTCAGTTGCAAACTCCACTCCATTCATATATAAGGGGAGGTAGTAGCTCCAACCCGGTTTTACAGTGAAAACTGCAGGAACTTCAAACCGGCACTAGGAAACAGACTGAGAAACCAGAGTAAAAGTTTCTCCTGCAACCCGTTCCCTTTGTGCTAGATGAACGAACGTCTCTCCACATGCTCAGTTCTGAGAGATAAGTGTGTGTGAAAGCCGTCCTTCACCTAGCTTGTTGGGAACACAAAGTTTCTTTTCAGTTGCAAACTCCACTCCTTACATATATATGGGGAGGTGCTAGCTCCAACTCGGTTTTACAGTGAAAACTGCAGGAACTTCAAACCGGCACTAGGAAACAGACTGAGAAACCAGAGTAAAAGTTTCTCCTGCAACCCGTTCCCTTTGTGCTAGATGAACGAACGTCTCTCCACATGCTCAGTTCTGAGAGATAAGTGTGTGTGAAAGCCGTCCTTCACCTAGCTTGTTGGGAACACAAAGTTTCTTTTCAGTTGCAAACTCCACTCCATTCATATATAAGGGGAGGTAGTAGCTCCAACCCGGTTTTACAGTGAAAACTGCAGGAACTTCAAACCGGCACTAGGAAACAGACTGAGAAACCAGAGTAAAAGTTTCTCCTGCAACCCGTTCCCTTTGTGCTAGATGAACGAACGTCTCTCCACATGCTCTGTTCTGAGAGATAAGTGTGTGTGAAAGCCGTCCTTCACCTAGCTTGTTGGGAACACAAAGTTTCTTTTCAGTTGCAAACTCCACTCCATTCATATATAAGGGGAGGTAGAAGCTCCAACCCGGTTTTACAGTGAAAACTGCAGGAACTTCAAACCGGCACTAGGAAACAGACTGAGAAACCAGAGTAAAAGTTTCTCCTGCAACTCGTTCCCTTTGTGCTAGATGAACGAACGTCTCTCCACATGCTCAGTTCTGAGAGATAAGTGTGTGTGAAAGCCGTCCTTCACCTAGCTTGTTGGGAACACAAAGTTTCTTTTCAGTTGCAAACTCCACTCCATACATATATATGGGGAGGTGCTAGCTCCAACTCGGTTTTACAGTGAAAACTGCAGGAACTTCAAACCGGCACTAGGAAACAGACTGAGAAACCAGAGTAAAAGTTTCTCCTGCAACCCGTTCCCTTTGTGCTAGATGAACGAACGTCTCTCCACATGCTCAGTTCTGAGAGATAAGTGTGTGTGAAAGCCGTCCTTCACCTAGCTTGTTGGGAACACAAAGTTTCTTTTCAGTTGCAAACTCCACTCCATTCATATATAAGGGGAGGTAGTAGCTCCAACCCGGTTTTACAGTGAAAACTGCAGGAACTTCAAACCGGCACTAGGAAACAGACTGAGAAACCAGAGTAAAAGTTTCTCCTGCAACCCGTTCCCTTTGTGCTAGATGAACGAACGTCTCTCCACATGCTCAGTTCTGAGAGATAAGTGTGTGTGAAAGCCGTCCTTCACCTAGCTTGTTGGGAACACAAAGTTTCTTTTCAGTTGCAAACTCCACTCCTTACATATATATGGGGAGGTGCTAGCTCCAACTCGGTTTTACAGTGAAAACTGCAGGAACTTCAAACCGGCACTAGGAAACAGACTGAGAAACCAGAGTAAAAGTTTCTCCTGCAACCCGTTCCCTTTGTGCTAGATGAACGAACGTCTCTCCACATGCTCAGTTCTGAGAGATAAGTGTGTGTGAAAGCCGTCCTTCACCTAGCTTGTTGGGAACACAAAGTTTCTTTTCAGTTGCAAACTCCACTCCATTCATATATAAGGGGAGGTAGTAGCTCCAACCCGGTTTTACAGTGAAAACTGCAGGAACTTCAAAGCGGCACTAGGAAACAGACTGAGAAACCAGAGTAAAAGTTTCTCCTGCAACCCGTTCCCTTTGTGCTAGATGAACGAACGTCTCTCCACATGCTCTGTTCTGAGAGATAAGTGTGTGTGAAAGCCGTCCTTCACCTAGCTTGTTGGGAACACAAAGTTTCTTTTCAGTTGCAAACTCCACTCCATACATATATATGGGGAGGTACTAGCTCCAACTCTGTTTTACAGTGAAAACTGCAGGAACTTCAAACCGGCACTAGGAAACAGACTGAGAAACCAGAGTAAAAGTTTCTCCTGCAACCCGTTCCCTTTGTGCTAGATGAACGAACGTCTCTCCACATGCTCAGTTCTGCGAGATAAGTGTGTGTGAAAGCCGTCCTTCACCTAGCTTGTTGGGAACACAAAGTTTCTTTTCAGTTGCAAACTCCACTCCATACATATATATGGGGAGGTACTAGCTCCAACTCGGTTTTACAGTGAAAACTGCAGGAACTTCAAACCGGCACTAGGAAACAGACTGAGAAACCAGAGTAAAAGTGTCTCCTGCAACCCGTTCCCTTTGTGCTAGATGAACGAACGTCTCTCCACATGCTCAGTTCTGAGAGATAAGTGTGTGTGAAAGCCGTCCTTCACCTAGCTTGTTGGGAACACAAAGTTTCTTTTCAGTTGCAAACTCCACTCCATACATATATATGGGGAGGTACTAGCTCCAACTCGGTTTTACAGTGAAAACTGCAGGAACTTCAAACCGGCACTAGGAAACAGACTGAGAAACCAGAGTAAAAGTTTCTCCTGCAACCCGTTCCCTTTGTGCTAGATGAACGAACGTCTCTCCACATGCTCAGTTCTGAGAGATAAGTGTGTGTGAAAGCCGTCCTTCACCTAGCTTGTTGGGAACACAAAGTTTCTTTTCAGTTGCAAACTCCACTCCATTCATATATAAGGGGAGGTAGAAGCTCCAACCCGGTTTTACAGTGAAAACTGCAGGAACTTCAAACCGGCACTAGGAAACAGACTGAGAAACCAGAGTAAAAGTTTCTCCTGCAACTCGTTCCCTTTGTGCTAGATGAACGAACGTCTCTCCACATGCTCAGTTCTGAGAGATAAGTGTGTGTGAAAGCCGTCCTTCACCTAGCTTGTTGGGAACACAAAGTTTCTTTTCAGTTGCAAACTCCACTCCATACATATATATGGGGAGGTGCTAGCTCCAACTCGGTTTTACAGTGAAAACTGCAGGAACTTCAAACCGGCACTAGGAAACAGACTGAGAAACCAGAGTAAAAGTTTCTCCTGCAACCCGTTCCCTTTGTGCTAGATGAACGAACGTCTCTCCACATGCTCAGTTCTGAGAGATAAGTGTGTGTGAAAGCCGTCCTTCACCTAGCTTGTTGGGAACACAAAGTTTCTTTTCAGTTGCAAACTCCACTCCATTCATATATAAGGGGAGGTAGTAGCTCCAACCCGGTTTTACAGTGAAAACTGCAGGAACTTCAAACCGGCACTAGGAAACAGACTGAGAAACCAGAGTAAAAGTTTCTCCTGCAACCCGTTCCCTTTGTGCTAGATGAACGAACGTCTCTCCACATGCTCAGTTCTGCGAGATAAGTGTGTGTGAAAGCCGTCCTTCACCTAGCTTGTTGGGAACACAAAGTTTCTTTTCAGTTGCAAACTCCACTCCATACATATATATGGGGAGGTACTAGCTCCAACTCTGTTTTACAGTGAAAACTGCAGGAACTTCAAACCGGCACTAGGAAACAGACTGAGAAACCAGAGTAAAAGTTTCTCCTGCAACCCGTTCCCTTTGTGCTAGATGAACGAACGTCTCTCCACATGCTCAGTTCTGCGAGATAAGTGTGTGTGAAAGCCGTCCTTCACCTAGCTTGTTGGGAACACAAAGTTTCTTTTCAGTTGCAAACTCCACTCCATTCATATATAAGGGGAGGTAGTAGCTCCAACCCGGTTTTACAGTGAAAACTGCAGGAACTTCAAACCGGCACTAGGAAACAGACTGAGAAACCAGAGTAAAAGTTTCTCCTGCAACCCGTTCCCTTTGTGCTAGATGAACGAACGTCTCTCCACATGCTCAGTTCTGAGAGATAAGTGTGTGTGAAAGCCGTCCTTCACCTAGCTTGTTGGGAACACAAAGTTTCTTTTCAGTTGCAAACTCCACTCCATACATATATATGGGGAGGTACTAGCTCCAACTCTGTTTTACAGTGAAAACTGCAGGAACTTCAAACCGGCACTAGGAAACAGACTGAGAAACCAGAGTAAAAGTTTCTCCTGCAACCCGTTCCCTTTGTGCTAGATGAACGAACGTCTCTCCACATGCTCAGTTCTGCGAGATAAGTGTGTGTGAAAGCCGTCCTTCACCTAGCTTGTTGGGAACACAAAGTTTCTTTTCAGTTGCAAACTCCACTCCATACATATATATGGGGAGGTAGTAGCTCCAACCCGGTTTTACAGTGAAAACTGCAGGAACTTCAAACCGGCACTAGGAAACAGACTGAGAAACCAGAGTAAAAGTTTCTCCTGCAACCCGTTCCCTTTGTGCTAGATGAACGAACGTCTCTCCACATGCTCAGTTCTGAGAGATAAGTGTGTGTGAAAGCCGTCCTTCACCTAGCTTGTTGGGAACACAAAGTTTCTTTTCAGTTGCAAACTCCACTCCATACATATATATGGGGAGGTACTAGCTCCAACTCTGTTTTACAGTGAAAACTGCAGGAACTTCAAACCGGCACTAGGAAACAGACTGAGAAACCAGAGTAAAAGTTTCTCCTGCAACCCGTTCCCTTTGTGCTAGATGAACGAACGTCTCTCCACATGCTCAGTTCTGCGAGATAAGTGTGTGTGAAAGCCGTCCTTCACCTAGCTTGTTGGGAACACAAAGTTTCTTTTCAGTTGCAAACTCCACTCCATACATATATATGGGGAGGTAGTAGCTCCAACCCGGTTTTACAGTGAAAACTGCAGGAACTTCAAACCGGCACTAGGAAACAGACTGAGAAACCAGAGTAAAAGTTTCTCCTGCAACCCGTTCCCTTTGTGCTAGATGAACGAACGTCTCTCCACATGCTCAGTTCTGAGAGATAAGTGTGTGTGAAAGCCGTCCTTCACCTAGCTTGTTGGGAACACAAAGTTTCTTTTCAGTTGCAAACTCCACTCCATACATATATATGGGGAGGTACTAGCTCCAACTCTGTTTTACAGTGAAAACTGCAGGAACTTCAAACCGGCACTAGGAAACAGACTGAGAAACCAGAGTAAAAGTTTCTCCTGCAACCCGTTCCCTTTGTGCTAGATGAACGAACGTCTCTCCACATGCTCAGTTCTGAGAGATAAGTGTGTGTGAAAGCCGTCCTTCACCTAGCTTGTTAGGAACACAAAGTTTCTTTTCAGTTGCAAACTCCACTCCATTCATATATAAGGGGAGGTAGTAGCTCCAACCAGGTTTTACAGTGAAAACTGCAGGAACTTCAAACCGGCACTAGGAAACAGACTGAGAAAGCAGAGTAAAAGTTTCTCCTGCAACCCGTTCCCTTTGTGCTAGATGAACGAACGTCTCTCCACATGCTCAGTTCTGAGAGATAAGTGTGTGTGAAAGCCGTCCTTCACCTAGCTTGTTGGGAACACAAAGTTTCTTTTCAGTTGCAAACTCCACTCCATACATATATATGGGGAGGTACTAGCTCCAACTCTGTTTTACAGTGAAAACTGCAGGAACTTCAAACCGGCACTAGGAAACAGACTGAGAAACCAGAGTAAAAGTTTCTCCTGCAACCCGTTCCCTTTGTGCTAGGTGAACGAACGTCTCCCCACGTGCTCAGTTCTGCGAGATAAGTGTGTGTGAAAGCCGTCCTTCACCTAGCTTGTTGGGAACACAAAGTTTCTTTTCAGTTGCAAACTCCACTCCATACATATATATGGGGAGGTACTAGCTCCAACTCGGTTTTACAGTGAAAACTGCAGGAACTTCAAACCGGCACTAGGAAACAGACTGAGAAACCAGAGTAAAAGTTTCTCCTGCAACCCGTTCCCTTTGTGCTAGATGAACGAACGTCTCTCCACATGCTCAGTTCTGCGAGATAAGTGTGTGTGAAAGCCGTCCTTCAACTAGCTTGTTGGGAACACAAAGTTTCTTTTCAGTTGCAAACTCCACTCCATACATATATATGGGGAGGTAGTAGCTCCAACCCGGTTTTACAGTGAAAACTGCAGGAACTTCAAACCGGCACTAGGAAACAGACTGAGAAACCAGAGTAAAAGTTTCTCCTGCAACCCGTTACCTTTGTGCTAGATGAACGAACGTCTCTCCACATGCTCAGTTCTGAGAGATAAGTGTGTGTGAAAGCCGTCCTTCACCTAGCTTGTTGGGAACACAAAGTTTCTTTTCAGTTGCAAACTCCACTCCATTCATATATAAGGGGAGGTAGTAGCTCCAACCCGGTTTTACAGTGAAAACTGCAGGAACTTCAAACCGGCACTAGGAAACAGACTGAGAAACCAGAGTAAAAGTTTCTCCTGCAACCCGTTCCCTTTGTGCTAGATGAACGAACGTCTCTCCACATGCTCAGTTCTGAGAGATAAGTGTGTGTGAAAGCCGTCCTTCACCTAGCTTGTTGGGAACACAAAGTTTCTTTTCAGTTGCAAACTCCACTCCATACATATATATGGGGAGGTACTAGCTCCAACTCTGTTTTACAGTGAAAACTGCAGGAACTTCAAACCGGCACTAGGAAACAGACTGAGAAACCAGAGTAAAAGTTTCTCCTGCAACCCGTTCCCTTTGTGCTAGATGAACGAACGTCTCTCCACATGCTCAGTTCTGAGAGATAAGTGTGTGTGAAAGCCGTCCTTCACCTAGCTTGTTGGGAACACAAAGTTTCTTTTCAGTTGCAAACTCCACTCCATACATATATATGGGGAGGTGCTAGCTCCAACTCTGTTTTACAGTGAAAACTGCAGGAACTTCAAACCGGCACTAGGAAACAGACTGAGAAACCAGAGTAAAAGTTTCTCCTGCAACCCGTTCCCTTTGTGCTAGATGAACGAACGTCTCTCCACATGCTCAGTTCTGAGAGATAAGTGTGTGTGAAAGCCGTCCTTCACCTAGCTTGTTGGGAACACAAAGTTTCTTTTCAGTTGCAAACTCCACTCCATACATATATATGGGGAGGTGCTAGCTCCAACTCGGTTTTACAGTGAAAACTGCAGGAACTTCAAACCGGCACTAGGAAACAGACTGAGAAACCAGAGTAAAAGTTTCTCCTGCAACCCGTTCCCTTTGTGCTAGATGAACGAACGTCTCTCCACATGCTCAGTTCTGAGAGATAATTGTGTGTGAAAGCCGTCCTTCACCTAGCTTGTTGGGAACACAAAGTTTCTTTTCAGTTGCAAACTCCACTCCATTCATATATAAGGGGAGGTAGTAGCTCCAACCCGGTTTTACAGTGAAAACTGCAGGAACTTCAAACCGGCACTAGGAAACAGACTGAGAAACCAGAGTAAAAGTTTCTCCTGCAACCCGTTCCCTTTGTGCTAGATGAACGAACGTCTCTCCACATGCTCAGTTCTGAGAGATAAGTGTGTGTGAAAGCCGTCCTTCACCTAGCTTGTTGGGAACACAAAGTTTCTTTTCAGTTGCAAACTCCACTCCATACATATATATGGGGAGGTACTAGCTCCAACTCTGTTTTACAGTGAAAACTGCAGGAACTTCAAACCGGCACTAGGAAACAGACTGAGAAACCAGAGTAAAAGTTTCTCCTGCAACCCGTTCCCTTTGTGCTAGATGAACGAACGTCTCTCCACATGCTCAGTTCTGCGAGATAAGTGTGTGTGAAAGCCGTCCTTCACCTAGCTTGTTGGGAACACAAAGTTTCTTTTCAGTTGCAAACTCCACTCCATACATATATATGGGGAGGTACTAGCTCCAACTCGGTTTTACAGTGAAAACTGCAGGAACTTCAAACCGGCACTAGGAAACAGACTGAGAAACCAGAGTAAAAGTTTCTCCTGCAACCCGTTCCCTTTGTACTAGATGAACGAACGTCTCTCCACATGCTCAGTTCTGCGAGATAAGTGTGTGTGAAAGCCGTCCTTCACCTAGCTTGTTGAGAACACAAAGTTTCTTTTCAGTTGCAAACTCCACTCCATACATATATATGGGGAGGTGCTAGCTCCAACTCGGTTTTACAGTGAAAACTGCAGGAACTTCAAACCGGCACTAGGAAACAGACTGAGAAACCAGAGTAAAAGTTTCTCCTGCAACCCGTTCCCTTTGTGCTAGATGAACGAACGTCTCTCCACATGCTCAGTTCTGAGAGATAAGTGTGTGTGAAAGCCGTCCTTCACCTAGCTTGTTGGGAACACAAAGTTTCTTTTCAGTTGCAAACTCCACTCCATTCATATATAAGGGGAGGTAGTAGCTCCAACCCGGTTTTACAGTGAAAACTGCAGGAACTTCAAACCGGCACTAGGAAACAGACTGAGAAACCAGAGTAAAAGTTTCTCCTGCAAACCGTTCCCTTTGTGCTAGATGAACGAACGTCTCCCCACATGCTCAGTTCTGAGAGATAAGTGTGTGTGAAAGCCGTCCTTCACCTAGCTTGTTGGGAACACAAAGTTTCTTTTCAGTTGCAAACTCCACTCCATACATATATATGGGGAGGTAGTAGCTCCAACCCGGTTTTACAGTGAAAACTGCAGGAACTTCAAACCGGCACTAGGAAACAGACTGAGAAACCAGAGTAAAAGTTTCTCCTGCAACCCGTTCCCTTTGTGCTAGATGAACGAACGTCTCTCCACATGCTCAGTTCTGAGAGATAAGTGTGTGTGAAAGCCGTCCTTCACCTAGCTTGTTGGGAACACAAAGTTTCTTTTCAGTTGCAAACTCCACTCCATTCATATATAAGGGGAGGTAGTAGCTCCAACCCGGTTTTACAGTGAAAACTGCAGGAACTTCAAACCGGCACTAGGAAACAGACTGAGAAACCAGAGTAAAAGTTTCTCCTGCAACCCGTTCCCTTTGTGCTAGATGAACGAACGTCTCTCCACATGCTCAGTTCTGAGAGATAAGTGTGTGTGAAAGCCGTCCTTCACCTAGCTTGTTGGGAACACAAAGTTTCTTTTCAGTTGCAAACTCCACTCCATACATATATATGGGGAGGTACTAGCTCCAACTCTGTTTTACAGTGAAAACTGCAGGAACTTCAAACCGGCACTAGGAAACAGACTGAGAAACCAGAGTAAAAGTTTCTCCTGCAACCCGTTCCCTTTGTGCTAGATGAACGAACGTCTCTCCACATGCTCAGTTCTGCGAGATAAGTGTGTGTGAAAGCCGTCCTTCACCTAGCTTGTTGGGAACACAAAGTTTCTTTTCAGTTGCAAACTCCACTCCATTCATATATAAGGGGAGGTAGTAGCTCCAACCCGGTTTTACATTGAAAACTGCAGGAACTTCAAACCGGCACTAGGAAACAGACTGAGAAACCAGAGTAAAAGTTTCTCCTGCAAACCGTTCCCTTTGTGCTAGATGAACGAACGTCTCCCCACATGCTCAGTTCTGAGAGATAAGTGTGTGTGAAAGCCGTCCTTCACCTAGCTTGTTGGGAACACAAAGTTTCTTTTCAGTTGCAAACTCCACTCCATACATATATATGGGGAGGTAGTAGCTCCAACCCGGTTTTACAGTGAAAACTGCAGGAACTTCAAACCGGCACTAGGAAACAGACTGAGAAACCAGAGTAAAAGTTTCTCCTGCAACCCGTTCCCTTTGTGCTAGATGAACGAACGTCTCTCCACATGCTCAGTTCTGAGAGATAAGTGTGTGTGAAAGCCGTCCTTCACCTAGCTTGTTGGGAACACAAAGTTTCTTTTCAGTTGCAAACTCCACTCCATTCATATATAAGGGGAGGTAGTAGCTCCAACCCGGTTTTACAGTGAAAACTGCAGGAACTTCAAACCGGCACTAGGAAACAGACTGAGAAACCAGAGTAAAAGTTTCTCCTGCAACCCGTTCCCTTTGTGCTAGATGAACGAACGTCTCTCCACATGCTCAGTTCTGAGAGATAAGTGTGTGTGAAAGCCGTCCTTCACCTAGCTTGTTGGGAACACAAAGTTTCTTTTCAGTTGCAAACTCCACTCCATACATATATATGGGGAGGTACTAGCTCCAACTCTGTTTTACAGTGAAAACTGCAGGAACTTCAAACCGGCACTAGGAAACAGACTGAGAAACCAGAGTAAAAGTTTCTCCTGCAACCCGTTCCCTTTGTGCTAGATGAACGAACGTCTCTCCACATGCTCAGTTCTGCGAGATAAGTGTGTGTGAAAGCCGTCCTTCACCTAGCTTGTTGGGAACACAAAGTTTCTTTTCAGTTGCAAACTCCACTCCATACATATATATGGGGAGGTACTAGCTCCAACTCTGTTTTACAGTGAAAACTGCAGGAACTTCAAACCGGCACTAGGAAACAGACTGAGAAACCAGAGTAAAAGTTTCTCCTGCAACCCGTTCCCTTTGTGCTAGATGAACGAACGTCTCTCCACATGCTCAGTTCTGAGAGATAAGTGTGTGTGAAAGCCGTCCTTCACCTAGCTTGTTGGGAACACAAAGTTTCTTTTCAGTTGCAAACTCCACTCCTTACATATATATGGGGAGGTGCTAGCTCCAACTCGGTTTTACAGTGAAAACTGCAGGAACTTCAAACCGGCACTAGGAAACAGACTGAGAAACCAGAGTAAAAGTTTCTCCTGCAACCCGTTCCCTTTGTGCTAGATGAACCAACGTCTCTCCACATGCTCAGTTCTGAGAGATAAGTGTGTGTGAAAGCCGTCCTTCACCTAGCTTGTTGGGAACACAAAGTTTCTTTTCAGTTGCAAACTCCACTCCATTCATATATAAGGGGAGGTAGTAGCTCCAACCCGGTTTTACAGTGAAAACTGCAGGAACTTCAAACCGGCACTAGGAAACAGACTGAGAAACCAGAGTAAAAGTTTCTCCTGCAACCCGTTCCCTTTGTGCTAGGTGAACGAACGTCTCCCCACGTGCTCAGTTCTGCGAGATAAGTGTGTGTGAAAGCCGTCCTTCACCTAGCTTGTTGGGAACACAAAGTTTCTTTTCAGTTGCAAACTCCACTCCATACATATATATGGGGAGGTACTAGCTCCAACTCTGTTTTACAGTGAAAACTGCAGGAACTTCAAACCGGCACTAGGAAACAGACTGAGAAACCAGAGTAAAAGTTTCTCCTGCAACCCGTTCCCTTTGTGCTAGATGAACGAACGTCTCTCCACATGCTCAGTTCTGCGAGATAAGTGTGTGTGAAAGCCGTCCTTCACCTAGCTTGTTGGGAACACAAAGTTTCTTTTCAGTTGCAAACTCCACTCCATACATATATATGGGGAGGTACTAGCTCCAACTCGGTTTTACAGTGAAAACTGCAGGAACTTCAAACCGGCACTAGGAAACAGACTGAGAAACCAGAGTAAAAGTGTCTCCTGCAACCCGTTCCCTTTGTGCTAGATGAACGAACGTCTCTCCACATGCTCAGTTCTGAGAGATAAGTGTGTGTGAAAGCCGTCCTTCACCTAGCTTGTTGGGAACACAAAGTTTCTTTTCAGTTGCAAACTCCACTCCATACATATATATGGGGAGGTACTAGCTCCAACTCGGTTTTACAGTGAAAACTGCAGGAACTTCAAACCGGCACTAGGAAACAGACTGAGAAACCAGAGTAAAAGTTTCTCCTGCAACCCGTTCCCTTTGTGCTAGATGAACGAACGTCTCTCCACATGCTCAGTTCTGAGAGATAAGTGTGTGTGAAAGCCGTCCTTCACCTAGCTTGTTGGGAACACAAAGTTTCTTTTCAGTTGCAAACTCCACTCCATTCATATATAAGGGGAGGTAGTAGCTCCAACCCGGTTTTACAGTGAAAACTGCAGGAACTTCAAACCGGCACTAGGAAACAGACTGAGAAACCAGAGTAAAAGTTTCTCCTGCAACCCGTTCCATTTGTGATAGGTGAACGAACGTCTCTCCACATGCTCAGTTCTGAGAGATAAGTGTGTGTGAAAGCCGTCCTTCACCTAGCTTGTTGGGAACACAAAGTTTCTTTTCAGTTGCAAACTCCACTCCATACATATATATGGGGAGGTACTAGCTCCAACTCTGTTTTACAGTGAAAACTGCAGGAACTTCAAACCGGCACTAGGAAACAGACTGAGAAACCAGAGTAAAAGTTTCTCCTGCAACCCGTTCCCTTTGTGCTAGATGAACGAACGTCTCTCCACATGCTCAGTTCTGCGAGATAAGTGTGTGTGAAAGCCGTCCTTCACCTAGCTTGTTGGGAACACAAAGTTTCTTTTCAGTTGCAAACTCCACTCCATACATATATATGGGGAGGTACTAGCTCCAACTCTGTTTTACAGTGAAAACTGCAGGAACTTCAAACCGGCACTAGGAAACAGACTGAGAAACCAGAGTAAAAGTTTCTCCTGCAACCCGTTCCCTTTGTGCTAGATGAACGAACGTCTCTCCACATGCTCAGTTCTGAGAGATAAGTGTGTGTGAAAGCCGTCCTTCACCTAGCTTGTTGGGAACACAAAGTTTCTTTTCAGTTGCAAACTCCACTCCATACATATATATGGGGAGGTGCTAGCTCCAACTCGGTTTTACAGTGAAAACTGCAGGAACTTCAAACCGGCACTAGGAAACAGACTGAGAAACCAGAGTAAAAGTTTCTCCTGCAACCCGTTCCCTTTGTGCTAGATGAACGAACGTCTCTCCACATGCTCAGTTCTGCGAGATAAGTGTGTGTGAAAGCCGTCCTTCACATAGCTTGTTGGGAACACAAAGTTTCTTTTCAGTTGCAAACTCCACTCCATTCATATATAAGGGGAGGTAGTAGCTCCAACCCGGTTTTACAGTGAAAACTGCAGGAACTTCAAACCGGCACTAGGAAACAGACTGAGAAACCAGAGTAAAAGTTTCTCCTGCAACCCGTTCCCTTTGTGCTAGATGAACGAACGTCTCTCCACATGCTCAGTTCTGCGAGATAAGTGTGTGTGAAAGCCGTCCTTCACCTAGCTTGTTGGGAACACAAAGTTTCTTTTCAGTTGCAAACTCCACTCCATACATATATATGGGGAGGTACTAGCTCCAACTCTGTTTTACAGTGAAAACTGCAGGAACTTCAAACCGGCACTAGGAAACAGACTGAGAAACCAGAGTAAAAGTTTCTCCTGCAACCCGTTCCCTTTGTGCTAGATGAACGAACGTCTCTCCACATGCTCAGTTCTGCGAGATAAGTGTGTGTGAAAGCCGTCCTTCACCTAGCTTGTTGGGAACACAAAGTTTCTTTTCAGTTGCAAACTCCACTCCATACATATATATGGGGAGGTACTAGCTCCAACTCGGTTTTACAGTGAAAACTGCAGGAACTTCAAACCGGCACTAGGAAACAGACTGAGAAACCAGAGTAAAAGTGTCTCCTGCAACCCGTTCCCTTTGTGCTAGATGAACGAACGTCTCTCCACATGCTCAGTTCTGAGAGATAAGTGTGTGTGAAAGCCGTCCTTCACCTAGCTTGTTGGGAACACAAAGTTTCTTTTCAGTTGCAAACTCCACTCCATACATATATATGGGGAGGTACTAGCTCCAACTCGGTTTTACAGTGAAAACTGCAGGAACTTCAAACCGGCACTAGGAAACAGACTGAGAAACCAGAGTAAAAGTTTCTCCTGCAACCCGTTCCCTTTGTGCTAGATGAACGAACGTCTCTCCACATGCTCAGTTCTGAGAGATAAGTGTGTGTGAAAGCCGTCCTTCACCTAGCTTGTTGGGAACACAAAGTTTCTTTTCAGTTGCAAACTCCACTCCATTCATATATAAGGGGAGGTAGTAGCTCCAACCCGGTTTTACAGTGAAAACTGCAGGAACTTCAAACCGGCACTAGGAAACAGACTGAGAAACCAGAGTAAAAGTTTCTCCTGCAACCCGTTCCATTTGTGCTAGGTGAACGAACGTCTCTCCACATGCTCAGTTCTGAGAGATAAGTGTGTGTGAAAGCCGTCCTTCACCTAGCTTGTTGGGAACACAAAGTTTCTTTTCAGTTGCAAACTCCACTCCATACATATATATGGGGAGGTACTAGCTCCAACTCTGTTTTACAGTGAAAACTGCAGGAACTTCAAACCGGCACTAGGAAACAGACTGAGAAACCAGAGTAAAAGTTTCTCCTGCAACCCGTTCCCTTTGTGCTAGATGAACGAACGTCTCTCCACATGCTCAGTTCTGCGAGATAAGTGTGTGTGAAAGCCGTCCTTCACCTAGCTTGTTGGGAACACAAAGTTTCTTTTCAGTTGCAAACTCCACTCCATACATATATATGGGGAGGTACTAGCTCCAACTCTGTTTTACAGTGAAAACTGCAGGAACTTCAAACCGGCACTAGGAAACAGACTGAGAAACCAGAGTAAAAGTTTCTCCTGCAACCCGTTCCCTTTGTGCTAGATGAACGAACGTCTCTCCACATGCTCAGTTCTGAGAGATAAGTGTGTGTGAAAGCCGTCCTTCACCTAGCTTGTTGGGAACACAAAGTTTCTTTTCAGTTGCAAACTCCACTCCATACATATATATGGGGAGGTGCTAGCTCCAACTCGGTTTTACAGTGAAAACTGCAGGAACTTCAAACCGGCACTAGGAAACAGACTGAGAAACCAGAGTAAAAGTTTCTCCTGCAACCCGTTCCCTTTGTGCTAGATGAACGAACGTCTCTCCACATGCTCAGTTCTGCGAGATAAGTGTGTGTGAAAGCCGTCCTTCACATAGCTTGTTGGGAACACAAAGTTTCTTTTCAGTTGCAAACTCCACTCCATTCATATATAAGGGGAGGTAGTAGCTCCAACCCGGTTTTACAGTGAAAACTGCAGGAACTTCAAACCGGCACTAGGAAACAGACTGAGAAACCAGAGTAAAAGTTTCTCCTGCAACCCGTTCCCTTTGTGCTAGATGAACGAACGTCTCTCCACATGCTCAGTTCTGCGAGATAAGTGTGTGTGAAAGCCGTCATTCACCTAGCTTGTTGGGAACACAAAGTTTCTTTTCAGTTGCAAACTCCACTCCATACATATATATGGGGAGGTACTAGCTCCAACTCTGTTTTACAGTGAAAACTGCAGGAACTTCAAACCGGCACTAGGAAACAGACTGAGAAACCAGAGTAAAAGTTTCTCCTGCAACCCGTTCCCTTTGTGCTAGATGAACGAACGTCTCTCCACATGCTCAGTTCTGCGAGATAAGTGTGTGTGAAAGCCGTCCTTCACCTAGCTTGTTGGGAACACAAAGTTTCTTTTCAGTTGCAAACTCCACTCCATACATATATATGGGGAGGTACTAGCTCCAACTCGGTTTTACAGTGAAAACTGCAGGAACTTCAAACCGGCACTAGGAAACAGACTGAGAAACCAGAGTAAAAGTTTCTCCTGCAACCCGTTCCCTTTGTGCTAGATGAACGAACGTCTCTCCACATGCTCAGTTCTGAGAGATAAGTGTGTGTGAAAGCCGTCCTTCACCTAGCTTGTTGGGAACACAAAGTTTCTTTTCAGTTGCAAACTCCACTCCATACATATATATGGGGAGGTGCTAGCTCCAACTCGGTTTTACAGTGAAAACTGCAGGAACTTCAAACCGGCACTAGGAAACAGACTGAGAAACCAGAGTAAAAGTTTCTCCTGCAACCCGTTCCCTTTGTGCTAGATGAACGAACGTCTCTCCACATGCTCAGTTCTGAGAGATAATTGTGTGTGAAAGCCGTCCTTCACCTAGCTTGTTGGGAACACAAAGTTTCTTTTCAGTTGCAAACTCCACTCCATTCATATATAAGGGGAGGTAGTAGCTCCAACCCGGTTTTACAGTGAAAACTGCAGGAACTTCAAACCGGCACTAGGAAACAGACTGAGAAACCAGAGTAAAAGTTTCTCCTGCAACCCGTTCCCTTTGTGCTAGATGAACGAACGTCTCTCCACATGCTCAGTTCTGAGAGATAAGTGTGTGTGAAAGCCGTCCTTCACCTAGCTTGTTGGGAACACAAAGTTTCTTTTCAGTTGCAAACTCCACTCCATACATTTATATGGGGAGGTACTAGCTCCAACTCTGTTTTACAGTGAAAACTGCAGGAACTTCAAACCGGCACTAGGAAACAGACTGAGAAACCAGAGTAAAAGTTTCTCCTGCAACCCGTTCCCTTTGTGCTAGATGAACGAACGTCTCTCCACATGCTCAGTTCTGCGAGATAAGTGTGTGTGAAAGCCGTCCTTCACCTAGCTTGTTGGGAACACAAAGTTTCTTTTCAGTTGCAAACTCCACTCCATACATATATATGGGGAGGTACTAGCTCCAACTCGGTTTTACAGTGAAAACTGCAGGAACTTCAAACCGGCACTAGGAAACAGACTGAGAAACCAGAGTAAAAGTTTCTCCTGCAACCCGTTCCCTTTGTACTAGATGAACGAACGTCTCTCCACATGCTCAGTTCTGCGAGATAAGTGTGTGTGAAAGCCGTCCTTCACCTAGCTTGTTGGGAACACAAAGTTTCTTTTCAGTTGCAAACTCCACTCCATTCATATATAAGGGGAGGTAGTAGCTCCAACCCGGTTTTACAGTGAAAACTGCAGGAACTTCAAACCGGCACTAGGAAACAGACTGAGAAACCAGAGTAAAAGTTTCTCCTGCAACCCGTTCCCTTTGTGCTAGATGAACGAACGTCTCTCCACATGCTCAGTTCTGCGAGATAAGTGTGTGTGAAAGCCGTCCTTCACCTAGCTTGTTGGGAACACAAAGTTTCTTTTCAGTTGCAAACTCCACTCCATACATATATATGGGGAGGTACTAGCTCCAACTCGGTTTTACAGTGAAAACTGCAGGAACTTCAAACCGGCACTAGGAAACAGACTGAGAAACCAGAGTAAAAGTTTCTCCTGCAACCCGTTCCCTTTGTGCTAGATGAACGAACGTCTCTCCACATGCTCAGTTCTGAGAGATAAGTGTGTGTGAAAGCCGTCCTTCACCTAGCTTGTTGGGAACACAAAGTTTCTTTTCAGTTGCAAACTCCACTCCATTCATATATAAGGGGAGGTAGTAGCTCCAAATCGGTTTTACAGTGAAAACTGCAGGAACTTCAAACCGGCACTAGGAAACAGACTGAGAAACCAGAGTAAAAGTTTCTCCTGCAACCCGTTCCCTTTGTGCTAGGTGAACGAACGTCTCTCCACATGCTCAGTTCTGAGAGATAAGTGTGTGTGAAAGCCGTCCTTCACCTAGCTTGTTGGGAACACAAAGTTTCTTTTCAGTTGCAAACTCCACTCCATTCATATATAAGGGGAGGTAGTAGCTCCAACTCGGTTTTACAGTGAAAACTGCAGGAACTTCAAACCGGCACTAGGAAACAGACTGAGAAACCAGAATAAAAGTTTCTCCTGCAACCCGTTCCCTTTGTGCTAGATGAACGAACGTCTCTCCACATGCTCAGTTCTGAGAGATAAGTGTGTGTGAAAGCCGTCCTTCACCTAGCTTGTTGGGAACACAAAGTTTCTTTTCAGTTGCAAACTCCACTCCATTCAGATATAAGGGGAGGTAGTAGCTCCAACCCGGTTTTACAGTGAAAACTGCAGGAACTTCAAACCGGCACTAGGAAACAGACTGAGAAACCAGAGTAAAAGTTTCTCCTGCAACCCGTTCCCTTTGTGCTAGATGAACGAACGTCTCTCCACATGCTCAGTTCTGCGAGATAAGTGTGTGTGAAAGCCGTCCTTCACCTAGCTTGTTGGGAACACAAAGTTTCTTTTCAGTTGCAAACTCCACTCCATACATATATATGGGGAGGTACTAGCTCCAACTCGGTTTTACAGTGAAAACTGCAGGAACTTCAAACCGGCACTAGGAAACAGACTGAGAAACCAGAGTAAAAGTTTCTCCTGCAACCCGTTCCCTTTGTGCTAGATGAACGAACGTCTCTCCACATGCTCAGTTCTGAGAGATAAGTGTGTGTGAAAGCCGTCCTTCACCTAGCTTGTTGGGAACACAAAGTTTCTTTTCAGTTGCAAACTCCACTCCATACATATATATGGGGAGGTACTAGCTCCAACTCGGTTTTACACTGAAAACTGCAGGAACTTCAAACCGGCACTAGGAAACAGACTGAGAAACCAGAGTAAAAGTTTCTCCTGCAACCCGTTCAGTTTGTGCTAGATGAACGAACGTCTCTCCACATGCTCAGTTCTGAGAGATAAGTGTGTGTGAAAGCCGTCCTTCACCTAGCTTGTTGGGAACACAAAGTTTCTTTTCAGTTGCAAACTCCACTCCATACATATATATGGGGAGGTACTAGCTCCAACTCGGTTTTACAGTGAAAACTGCAGGAACTTCAAACCGGCACTAGGAAACAGACTGAGAAACCAGAATAAAAGTTTCTCCTGCAACCCGTTCCCTTTGTGCTAGATGAACGAACGTCTCTCCACATGCTCAGTTCTGCGAGATAAGTGTGTGTGAAAGCCGTCCTTCACCTAGCTTGTTGGGAACACAAAGTATCTTTTCAGTTGCAAACTCCACTCCATACATATATATGGGGAGGTACTAGCTCCAACTCGGTTTTACAGTGAAAACTGCAGGAACTTCAAACCGGCACTAGGAAACAGACTGAGAAACCAGAGTAAAAGTTTCTCCTGCAACCCGTTCCCTTTGTGCTAGATGAACAAACGTCTCTCCACATGCTCAGTTCTGAGAGATAAGTGTGTGTGAAAGCCGTCCTTCACCTAGCTTGTTGGGAACACAAAGTTTCTTTTCAGTTGCAAACTCCACTCCATTCATATATAAGGGGAGGTAGTAGCTCCAACCCGCTTTTACAGTGAAAACTGCAGGAACTTCAAACCGGCACTAGGAAACAGACAGAGAAACCAGAGTAAAAGTTTCTCCTGCAACCCGTTCCCTTTGTGCTAGATGAACGAACGTCTCTCCACATGCTCAGTTCTGAGAGATAAGTGTGTGTGAAAGCCGTCCTTCACCTAGCTTGTTGGGAACACAAAATTTCTTTTCAGTTGCAAACTCCACTCCATACATATATATGGGGAGGTACTAGCTCCAACTCGGTTTTACAGTGAAAACTGCAGGAACTTCAAACCGGCACTAGGAAACAGACTGAGAAACCAGAGTAAAAGTTTCTCCTGCAACCCGTTCCCTTTGTGCTAGATGAACGAACGTCTCTCCACATGCTCAGTTCTGAGAGATAAGTGTGTGTGAAAGCCGTCCTTCACCTAGCTTGTTGGGAACACAAAGTTTCTTTTCAGTTGCAAACTCCACTGCATTCATATATAAGGGGAGGTAGTAGCTCCAACCCGGTTTTACAGTGAAAACTGCAGGAACTTCATACCGGCACTAGGAAACAGACTGAGAAACCAGAGTAAAAGTTTCTCCTGCAACCCGTTCCCTTTGTGCTAGATGAACGAACGTCTCTCCACATGCTCAGTTCTGAGAGATAAGTGTGTGTGAAAGCCGTCCTTCACCTAGCTTGTTGGGAACACAAAGTTTCTTTTCAGTTGCAAACTCCACTCCATACATATATATGGGGAGGTACTAGCTCCAACTCTGTTTTACAGTGAAAACTGCAGGAACTTCAAACCGGCACTAGGAAACAGACTGAGAAACCAGAGTAAAAGTTTCTCCTGCAACCCGTTCCCTTTGTGCTAGATGAACGAACGTCTCTCCACATGCTCAGTTCTGCGAGATAAGTGTGTGTGAAAGCCGTCCTTCACCTAGCTTGTTGGGAACACAAAGTTTCTTTTCAGTTGCAAACTCCACTCCATACATATATATGGGGAGGTACTAGCTCCAACTCGGTTTTACAGTGAAAACTGCAGGAACTTCAAACCGGCACTAGGAAACAGACTGAGAAACCAGAGTAAAAGTTTCTCCTGCAACCCGTTCCCTTTGTGCTAGATGAACGAACGTCTCTCCACATGCTCAGTTCTGAGAGATAAGTGTGTGTGAAAGCCGTCCTTCACCTAGCTTGTTGGGAACACAAAGTTTCTTTTCAGTTGCAAACTCCACTCCTTACATATATATGGGGAGGTGCTAGCTCCAACTCGGTTTTACAGTGAAAACTGCAGGAACTTCAAACCGGCACTAGGAAACAGACTGAGAAACCAGAGTAAAAGTTTCTCCTGCAACCCGTTCCCTTTGTGCTAGATGAACGAACGTCTCTCCACATGCTCAGTTCTGAGAGATAAGTGTGTGTGAAAGCCGTCCTTCACCTAGCTTGTTGGGAACACAAAGTTTCTTTTCAGTTGCAAACTCCACTCCATTCATATATAAGGGGAGGTAGTAGCTCCAACCCGGTTTTACAGTGAAAACTGCAGGAACTTCAAACCGGCACTAGGAAACAGACTGAGAAACCAGAGTAAAAGTTTCTCCTGCAACCCGTTCCCTTTGTGCTAGATGAACGAACGTCTCTCCACATGCTCAGTTCTGAGAGATAAGTGTGTGTGAAAGCCGTCCTTCACCTAGCTTGTTGGGAACACAAAGTTTCTTTTCAGTTGCAAACTCCACTCCATACATATATATGGGGAGGTACTAGCTCCAACTCTGTTTTACAGTGAAAACTGCAGGAACTTCAAACCGGCACTAGGAAACAGACTGAGAAACCAGAGTAAAAGTTTCTCCTGCAACCCGTTCCCTTTGTGCTAGATGAACGAACGTCTCTCCACATGCTCAGTTCTGCGAGATAAGTGTGTGTGAAAGCCGTCCTTCACCTAGCTTGTTGGGAACACAAAGTTTCTTTTCAGTTGCAAACTCCACTCCATACATATATATGGGGAGGTACTAGCTCCAACTCGGTTTTACAGTGAAAACTGCAGGAACTTCAAACCGGCACTAGGAAACAGACTGAGAAACCAGAGTAAAAGTGTCTCCTGCAACCCGTTCCCTTTGTGCTAGATGAACGAACGTCTCTCCACATGCTCAGTTCTGAGAGATAAGTGTGTGTGAAAGCCGTCCTTCACCTAGCTTGTTGGGAACACAAAGTTTCTTTTCAGTTGCAAACTCCACTCCATACATATATATGGGGAGGTACTAGCTCCAACTCGGTTTTACAGTGAAAACTGCAGGAACTTCAAACCGGCACTAGGAAAAAGACTGAGAAACCAGAGTAAAAGTTTCTCCTGCAACCCGTTCCCTTTGTGCTAGATGAACGAACGTCTCTCCACATGCTCAGTTCTGAGAGATAAGTGTGTGTGAAAGCCGTCCTTCACCTAGCTTGTTGGGAACACAAAGTTTCTTTTCAGTTGCAAACTCCACTCCATTCATATATAAGGGGAGGTAGAAGCTCCAACCCGGTTTTACAGTGAAAACTGCAGGAACTTCAAACCGGCACTAGGAAACAGACTGAGAAACCAGAGTAAAAGTTTCTCCTGCAACTCGTTCCCTTTGTGCTAGATGAACGAACGTCTCTCCACATGCTCAGTTCTGAGAGATAAGTGTGTGTGAAAGCCGTCCTTCACCTAGCTTGTTGGGAACACAAAGTTTCTTTTCAGTTGCAAACTCCACTCCATACATATATATGGGGAGGTAGTAGCTCCAAATCGGTTTTACAGTGAAAACTGCAGGAACTTCAAACCGGCACTAGGAAACACACTGAGAAACCAGAGTAAATGTTTCTCCTGCAACCCGTTCCCTTTGTGCTAGATGAACGAACGTCTCTCCACATGCTCAGTTCTCAGAGATAAGTGTGTGTGAAAGCCGTCCTTCACCTAGCTTGTTGGGAACACAAAGTTTCTTTTCAGTTGCAAACTCCACTCCATACATATATATGGGGAGGTACTAGCTCCAACCCGGTTTTACAGTGAAAACTGCAGGAAATTCAAACCGGCACTAGGAAACAGACTGAGAAACCAGAGTAAAAGTTTCTCCTGCAACCCGTTCCCTATGTGCTAGATGAACGAACGTCTCTCCCCATGCTCAGTTCTGAGAGATAAGTGTGTGTGAAAGCCGTCCTTCACCTAGCTTGTTGGGAACACAAAGTTTCTTTTCAGTTGCAAACTCCACTCCATACATATATATGGGTAGGTACTAGCTCCAACTCTGTTTTACAGTGAAAACTGCAGGAACTTCAAACCGGCACTAGGAAACAGACTGAGAAACCAGAATAAAAGTTTCTCCTGCAACCCGTTCCCTTTGTGCTAGATGAACGAACGTCTCTCCACATGCTCAGTTCTGAGAGATAAGTGTGTGGTAAAGCCGTCTTTCACCAAGCTTGTTGGGAACACAAAGTTTCTTTTCAGTTGCAAACTCCACTCCATACATATATATGGGGAGGTACTAGCTCCATCTCGGTTTTACAGTGAAAACTGCAGGAACTTCAAACCGGCACTAGGAAACAGACTGAGAAACCAGAGTAAAAGTTTCTCCTGCAAACCGTTCCCTTTGTGCTAGATGAACGAACGTCTCTCCACATGCTCAGTTCTGAGAGATAAGTGTGTGAAAGCCGTCCTTCACCTAGCTTGTTGGGAACACAAAGTTTGTTTTCATTTGCAAACTCCACTCCATACATATATATGGGGAGGTACTAGCACCAACTCGGTTTTACAGTGAAAACTGCAGGAACTTCAAACCGGCACTAGGAAACAGTCTGAGAAACCAGAGTAAAAGTTTCTCCTGCAACCCGTTCTCTTTGTGCTAGATGAACGAACGTCTCTCCACATGCTCAGTTCTGAGAGATAAGTGTGTGTGAAAGCCGTCCTTCACCTAGCTTGTTGGGAACACAAAGTTTCTTTTCAGTTGCAAACTCCACTCCATACATATATAAGGGGTGGTAGTAGCTCCAACTCGGTTTTATAGTGAAAACTGCAGGAACTTCAAACCGGCACTAGGAAACAGACTGAGAAACCAGAGTAAAAGTTTCTCCTGCAACCCGTTCCCTTTGTGCTAAGTGAACGAACGTCTCTCCACATGCTCAGTTCTGAGAGATAAGTGTGTGTGAAAGCCGTCCTTCAACTAGCTTGTTGGGAACACAAAGTTTCTTTTCAGTTGCAAACTCCACTCCATACATATATAAGGGGAGGTAGTAGCTCCAACTCGGTTTTACAGTGAAAACTGCAGGAACTTCAAACCGGCACTAGGAAATAGTCTGAGAAACCAGAGTAAAAGTTTCTCCTGCAACCCGTTCCCTTTGTGCTAGATGAACGAACGTCTCTCCACATGCTCAGTTCTGAGAGATAAGTGTGTGTGAAAGCCGTCCTTCACCTAGCTTGTTGGGAACACAAAGTTTCTTTTCAGTTGCAAACTCCACTCCATATATATATATGGGGAGGTACTAGCTCCAACTCGGTTTTACAGTGAAAACTGCAGGAACTTCAACCCGGCACTAGGAAACAGACTGAGAAACCAGAGTAAAAGTTTCCCTGCAAACAGTTCCCTTTGTGCTAGATGAACGAACGTCTCTCCACATGCTCAGTTCTGAGAGATAAGTGTGTGTGAAAGCCGTCCTTCACCTAGCTTGTTGGGAACACAAAGTTTCTTTTCAGTTGCAAACTCCACTCCATACATATATAAGGGGAGGTACTAGCTCCAACTCGGTTTTACAGTGAAAACTGCAGGAACTTCAAACCCGCACTAGGAAACAGACTGAGAAACCAGAGTAAAAGTTTCTCCTGCAACCCGTTCCCTTTGTGCTAGATGAACGAAAGTCTCTCCACATGCTCACTTCTGAGAGATAAGTGTGTGTGAAAGCCGTCCTTCACCTAGCTTGTTGGGAACACAAAGTTTCTTTTCAGTTGCAAACTCCACTCCATACATATATATGGGGAGGTACTAGCTCCAACTCGGTTTTACAGTGAAAACTGCAGGAACATCAAACCGGCACTAGGAAACAGTCTGAGAAACCAGAGTAAAAGTTTCTCCTGCAACCCGTTCCCTTTGTGCTAGATGAACGAACGTCTCTCCACATGCTCAGTTCTGAGAGATAAGTGTGTGTGAAAGCCGTCCTTCACCTAGCTTGTTGGGAACACAAAGTTTCTTTTCAGTTGCAAACTCCACTCCATATATATATATGGGGAGGTACTAGCTCCAACTCTGTTTTACAGTGAAAACTGCAGGAACTTCAAACCGGCACTAGGAAACAGACTGAGAAACCAGAGTAAAAGTTTCTCCTGCAAACCGTTCCCTTTGTGCTAGATGAACGAACGTCTCTCCACATGCTCAGTTCTGAGAGATAAGTGTGTGTGAAAGCCGTCCTTCACCTAGCTTGTTGGGAACACAAAGTTTCTTTTCAGTTGCAAACTCCACTCCATACATATATACGGGGAGGTACTAGCTCCAACCCGGTTTTACAGTGAAAACTGCAGGAACTTCAAACCGGCACTAGGAAACAGACTGAGAAACCAGAATAAAAGTTTCTCCTGCAACCTGTTCCCTTTGTGCTAGGTGAACGAACGTCTCTCCACATGCTCAGTTCTGAGAGATAAGTGTGTGTGAAAGCCGTCCTTCAACTAGCTTGTTGGGAACACAAAGTTTCTTTTCAGTTGCAAACTCCACTCCATACATATATAAGGGGAGGTAGTAGCTCCAACTCGGTTTTACAGTGAAAACTGCAGGAACTTCAAACCAGCACTAGGAAACAGACTGAGAAACCAGAGTAAAAGTTTCTCCTGCAACCCGTTCCCTTTGTGCTAGATGAACGAACGTCTCTCCACATGCTCAGTTCTGAGAGATAAGTGTGTGTGAAAGCCGTCCTTCACCTAGCTTGTTGGGAACACAAAGTTTCTTTTCAGTTGCAAACTCCACTCCATGCATATATATGGGGAGGTACTAGCTCCAACTCGGTTTTACAGTGAAAACTGCAGGAACTTCAAACCGGCACTAGGAAACAGACTGAGAAACCAGAGTAAAAGTTTCTCCTGCAACCCGTTCCCTTTGTGCTAGATGAACCAACGTCTCTCCACATGCTCAGTTCTGAGAGATAAGTGTGTGTGAAAGCTGTCCTTCACCTAGCTTGTTGGGAACACAAAGTTTCTTTTCAGTTGCAAACTCCACTCCATACATATATATGGGGAAGTACTAGCTCCAACTCGGTTTTACAGGGAAAACTGCAGGAACTTCAAACCGGCACTAGGAAACAGACTGAGAAACCAGAGTAAAAGTTTCTCCTGCAACCCGTTCCATTTGTGCTAGGTGAACGAACGTCTCTCCACATGCTCAGTTCTGAGAGATAAGTGTGTGTGAAAGCCGTCCTTCACCTAGCTTGTTGGGAACACAAAGTTTCTTTTCAGTTGCAAACTCCACTCCATACATATATATGGGGAGGTAGTAGCTCCAACTCGGTTTTACAGTGAAAACTGCAGGAACTTCAAACCGGCACTAGGAAACAGACTGAGAAACCAGAGTAAAAGTTTCTCCTGCAACCCGTTCCCTTTGTGCTAGATGAACGAACGTCTCTCCACATGCTCAGTTCTGAGAGATAAGTGTGTGTGAAAGCCGTCCTTCACCTAGCTTGTTGGGAACACAAAGTTTCTTTTCAGTTGCAAACTCCACTCCATACATATATACGGGGAGGTACTAGCTCCAACTCGGTTTTACAGTGAAAACTGCAGGAACTTCAAACCGGCACTAGGAAACAGACTGAGAAACCAGAGTAAAAGTTTCTCCTGCAACCCGTTCCCTTTGTGCTAGATGAACGAACGTCTCTCCACATGCTCAGTTCTGAGAGATAAGTGTGTGTGAAAGCCGTCCTTCACCTAGCTTGTTGGGAACACAAAGTTTCTTTTCAGTTGCAAACTCCACTCCATACATATATAAGGGGAGGTAGTAGCTCCAACTCGGTTTTACAGTGAAAACTGCAGGAACTTCAAACCGGCACTAGGAAACAGACTGAGAAACCAGAGTAAAAGTTTCTCCTGCAACCCGTTCCCTTTGTGCTAGATGAACGAACGTCTCTCCACATGCTCAGTTCTGAGAGATAAGTGTGTGTGAAAGCCGTCCTTCACCTAGCTTGTTGGGAACACAAAGTTTCTTTTCAGTTGCAAACTCTACTCCATACATATATAAGGGGAGGTAGTAGCTCCAACTCGGTTTTACAGTGAAAACTGCAGGAACTTCAAACCGGCACTAGGAAACAGACTGAGAAACCAGAGTAAAAGTTTCTCCTGCAACCCGTTCCCTTTGTGCTAGATGAACGAACGTCTCTCCACATGCTCAGTTCTGAGAGATAAGTGTGTGTGAAAGCCGTCCTTCACCTAGCTTGTTGGGAACACAAAGTTTCTTTTCAGTTGCAAACTCCACTCCATACATATATATGGGGAGGTACTAGCTCCAACTCGGTTTTACAGTGAAAACTGCAGGAACTTCAAACCGGCACTAGGAAACAGTCTGAGAAACCAGAGTAAAAGTTTCTCCTGCAACCCGTTCCCTTTGTGCTAGATGAACGAACGTCTCTCCACATGCTCTGTTCTGAGAGATAATTGTGTGTGAAAGCCGTCCTTCACCTAGCTTGTTGGGAACACAAAGTTTCTTTTCAGTTGCAAACTCCACTCCATACATATATATGGGGAGGTAGTAGCTCCAACTCGGTTTTACAGTGAAAACTGCAGGAACTTCAAACCGGCACTAGGAAACAGACTGAGAAACCAGAATAAAAGTTTCTCCTGCAACCCGTTCCCTTTGTGCTAGATGAACGAACGTCTCTCCACATGCTCAGTTCTGAGAGATAAGTGTGTGTGAAAGCCGTCCTTCACCTAGCTTGTTGGGAACACAAAGTTTCTTTTCAGTTGCAAACTCCACTCCTTACATATATATGGGGAGGAACTAGCTCCAACCCGGTTTTACAGTGAAAACTGCAGGAAATTCAAACCGGCACTAGGAAACAGACTGAGAAACCAGAGTAAAAGTTTCTCCTGCAACCCGTTCCCTTTGTGCTAGATGAACGAACGTCTCTCCACATGCTCAGTTCTGAGAGATAAGTGTGTGTGAAAGCCGTCCTTCACCTAGCTTGTTGGGAACACAAAGTTTCTTTTCAGTTGCAAACTCCACTCCGTACATATATATGGGGAGGAACTAGCTCCAACCCGGTTTTACAGTGAAAACTGCAGGAACTTCAAACCGGCACTAGGAAACAGACTGAGAAACCAGAGTAAAAGTTTCTCCTGCAACCCGTTCCCTTTGTGCTAGATGAACGAACGTCTCTCCACATGATCAGTTCTGAGAGATAAGTGTGTGTGAAAGCCGTCCTTCACCTAGCTTGTTGGGAACACAAAGTTTCTTTTCAGTTGCAAACTCCACTCCATACATATATAAGGGGAGGTAGTAGCTCCAACTCGGTTTTACAGTGAAAACTGCAGGAACTTCAAACCGGCACTAGGAAACAGACTGAGAAACCAGAGTAAAAGTTTCTCCTGCAACCCGTTCCCTTTGTGCTAGATGAACGAACGTCTCTCCACATGCTCAGTTCTGAGAGATAAGTGTGTGTGAAAGCCGTCCTTCACCTAGCTTGTTGGGAACACAAAGTTTCTTTTCAGTTGCAAACTCCACTCCATACATATATATGGGGAGGTACTAGCTCCAACTCGGTTTTACAGTGAAAACTGCAGGAACTTCAAACCGGCACTAGGAAACAGTCTGAGAAACCAGAGTAAAAGTTTCTCCTGCAACCCGTTCCCTTTGTGCTAGATGAACGAACGTCTCTCCACATGCTCTGTTCTGAGAGATAATTGTGTGTGAAAGCCGTCCTTCACCTAGCTTGTTGGGAACACAAAGTTTCTTTTCAGTTGCAAACTCCACTCCATACATATATATGGGGAGGTAGTAGCTCCAACTCGGTTTTACAGTGAAAACTGCAGGAACTTCAAACCGGCACTAGGAAACAGACTGAGAAACCAGAATAAAAGTTTCTCCTGCAACCCGTTCCCTTTGTGCTAGATGAACGAACGTCTCTCCACATGCTCAGTTCTGAGAGATAAGTGTGTGTGAAAGCCGTCCTTCACCTAGCTTGTTGGGAACACAAAGTTTCTTTTCAGTTGCAAACTCCACTCCGTACATATATATGGGGAGGAACTAGCTCCAACCCGGTTTTACAGTGAAAACTGCAGGAAATTCAAACCGGCACTAGGAAACAGACTGAGAAACCAGAGTAAAAGTTTCTCCTGCAACCCGTTCCCTTTGTGCTAGATGAACGAACGTCTCTCCACATGCTCAGTTCTGAGAGATAAGTGTGTGTGAAAGCCGTCCTTCACCAAGATTGTTCGGAACACAAAGTTTCTTTTCAGTTGCAAACTCGACTCCATACATATATATGGGGAGGTACTAGCTCCAACTCGGTTTTACAGTGAAAACTGCAGGAACTTCAAACCGGCACTAGGAAACAGACTGAGAAACCAGAATAAAAGTTCCTCCTGCAACCCGTTCCCTTTGTGCTAGATGAACGAACGTCTCTCCACATGCTCAGTTCTGAGAGATAAATGTGTGTGAAAGCCGTTTTTCACCAAGATTGTTCGGAACACAAAGTTTCTTTTCAGTTGCAAACTCGACTCCATACATATATATGGGGAGGTACTAGCTCCAACTCGGTTTTACAGTGAAAACTGCAGGAACTTCAAACCGGCACTAGGAAACAGACTGAGAAACCAGAGTAAAAGTTTCTCCTGCAACCCGTTCCCTTTGTGCTAGATGAACGAACGTCTCTCCACATGCTCAGTTCTGAGAGATAAGTGTGTGTGAAAGCCGTCCTTCACCTAGCTTGTTGGGAACACAAAGTTTCTTTCCAGTTGCAAACTCCACTCCATACATATATATGGGTAGGTACTAGCTCCAACTCTGTTTTACAGTGAAAACTGCAGGAAATTCAAACCGGCACTAGGAAACAGACTGAGAAACCAGAGTAAAAGTTTCTCCTGCAACCCGTTCCCTTTGTGCTAGATGAACGAACGTCTCTCCACATGCTCAGTTCTGAGAGATAAGTGTGTGTGAAAGCCGTCCTTCACCTAGCTTGTTGGGAACACAAAGTTTCTTTTCAGTTGCAAACTCCAATCCATACATATATAAGGGGAGGTAGTAGCTCCAACTCGGTTTTACAGTGAAAACTGCAGGAACTTCAAACCGGCACTAGGAAACAGACTGAGAAACCAGAGTAAATGTTTCTCCTGCAACCCGTTCCCTTTGTGCTAGATGAACGAACGTCTCTCCACATGCTCAGTTCTGAGAGATAAGTGTGTGTGAAAGCCGTCCTTCACCTAGCTTGTTGGGAACACAAAGTTTCTTTTCAGTTGCAAACTCCACTCCATACATATATATGGGGAGGTACTAGCTCCAACTCGGTTTTACAGTGAAAACTGCAGGAACTTCAAACCGGCACTAGGAAACAGACTGAGAAACCAGAGTAAAAGTTTCTCCTGCAACCCGTTCCCTTTGTGCTAGATGAACGAACGTCTCTCCACATGCTCAGTTCTGAGAGATAAGTGTGTGTGAAAGCCGTCCTTCACCTAGCTTGTTGGGAACACAAAGTTTCTTTTCAGTTGCAAACTCCACTCCATACATATATAAGGGGAGGTAGTAGCTCCAACTCGGTTTTACAGTGAAAACTGCAGGAACTTCAAACCGGCACTAGGAAACAGACTGAGAAACCAGAGTAAAAGTTTCTCCTGCAACCCGTTCCCTTTGTGCTAGATGAACGAACGTCTCTCCACATGCTCAGTTCTGAGAGATAAGTGTGTGTGAAAGCCGTCCTTCACCTAGCTTGTTGGGAACACAAAGTTTCTTTTCAGTTGCAAACTCCACTCCATACATATATAAGGGGAGGTAGTAGCTCCAACTCGGTTTTACAGTGAAAACTGCAGGAACTTCAAACCGGCACTAGGAAACAGACTGAGAAACCAGAGTAAAAGTTTCTCCTGCAACCCGTTCCCTTTGTGCTAGGTGAACGAACGTCTCTCCACATGCTCAGTTCTGAGAGATAAGTGTGTGTGAAAGCCGTCCTTCACCTAGCTTGTTGGGAACACAAAGTTTCTTTTCAGTTGCAAACTCCACTCCATACATATATATGGGGAGGTACTAGCTCCAACTCGGTTTTACAGTGAAAACTGCAGGAACTTCAAACCGGCACTAGGAAACAGTCTGAGAAACCAGTGTAAAAGTTTCTCCTGCAACCCGTTCCTTTTGTGCTAGATGAACGAACGTCTCTCCACATGCTCTGTTCTGAGAGATAAGTGTGTGTGAAAGCCGTCCTTCACCTAGCTTGTTGGGAACACAAAGTTTCTTTTCAGTTGCAAACTCCACTCCATACATATATATGGGGAGGTAGTAGCTCCAACTCGGTTTTACAGTGAAAACTGCAGGAACTTCAAACCGGCACTAGGAAACAGACTGAGAAACCAGAATAAAAGTTTCTCCTGCAACCCGTTCCCTTTGTGCTAGATGAACGAACGTCTCTCCACATGCTCAGTTCTGAGAGATAAGTGTGTGTGAAAGCCGTCCTTCACCTAGCTTGTTGGGAACACAAAGTTTCTTTTCAGTTGCAAACTCCACTCCATACATATATATGGGGAGGTACTAGCTCCAACTCGGTTTTACAGTGAAAACTGCAGGAACTTCAAACCGGCACTAGGAAACAGACTGAGAAACCAGAGTAAAAGTTTCTCCTGCAACCCGTTCCCTTTGTGCTAGATGAACGAACGTCTCTCCACATGCTCAGTTCTGAGAGATAAGTGTGTGTGAAAGCCGTCCTTCACCTAGCTTGTTGGGAACACAAAGTTTCTTTTCAGTTGCAAACTCCACTCCATACATATATATGGGGAGGTACTAGCTCCAACTCGGTTTTACAGTGAAAACTGCAGGAACTTCAAACCGGCACTAGGAAACAGACTGAGAAACCAGAGTAAAAGTTTCTCCTGCAACCCGTTCCCTTTGTGCTAGATGAACGAACGTCTCTCCACATGCTCAGTTCTGAGAGATAAGTGTGTGTGAAAGCCGTCCTTCACCTAGCTTGTTGGGAACACAAAGTTTCTTTTCAGTTGCAAACTCCACTCCATACATATATAAGGGGAGGTAGTAGCTCCAACTCGGTTTTATAGTGAAAACTGCAGGAACTTCAAACCGGCACTAGGAAACAGACTGAGAAACCAGAGTAAAAGTTTCTCCTGCAACCCGTTCCCTTTGTGCTAGGTGAACGAACGTCTCTCCACATGCTCTGTTCTGAGAGATAAGTGTGTGTGAAAGCCGTCCTTCAACTAGCTTGTTGGAAACACAAAGTTTCTTTTCAGTTGCAAACTCCACTCCATACATATATAAGGGGAGGTAGTAGCTCCAACTCGGTTTTACAGTGAAAACTGCAGGAATTTCAAACCGGCACTAGGAAACAGACTGAGAAACCAGAGTAAAAGTTTCTCCTGCAACCCGTTCCCTTTGTGCTAGATGAACGAACGTCTCTCCACATGCTCAGTTCTGAGAGATAATTGTGTGTGAAAGCCGTCCTTCACCTAGCTTGTTGGGAACACAAAGTTTCTTTTCAGTTGCAAACTCCACTCCATACATATATATGGGGAGGTACTAGCTCCAACTCGGTTTTACAGTGAAAACTGCAGGAACTTCAAACCGGCACTAGGAAACAGACTGAGAAACCAGAGTAAAGTTTCTCCTGCAACCCGTTCCCTTTGTGCTAGATGAACGAACGTCTCTCCACATGCTCAGTTCTGAGAGATAAGTGTGTGTGAAAGCCGTCCTTCACCTAGCTTGTTGGGAACACAAAGTTTCTTTTCAGTTGCAAACTCCACTCCATACATATATATGGGGAGGTACTAGCTCCAACTCGGTTTTACAGTGAAAACTGCAGGAACTTCAAACCGGCACTGGGAAACAGACTGAGAAACCAGAGTAAAAGTTTCTCCTGCAACCCGTTCCCTTTGTGCTAGATGAACGAACGTCTCTCCACATGCTCAGTTCTGAGAGATAAGTGTGTGTGAAAGCCGTCCTTCACCTAGCTTGTTGGGAACACAAAGTTTCTTTTCAGTTGCAAACTCCGCTCCATACATATATAAGGGGAGGTAGTAGCTCCAACTCGGTTTTATAGTGAAAACTGCAGGAACTTCAAACCGGCACTAGGAAACAGACTGAGAAACCAGAGTAAAAGTTTCTCCTGCAACCCGTTCCCTTTGTGCTTGGCGAACAAACGTCTCTCCACATGCTCAGTTCTGAGAGATAAGTGTGTGTGAAAGCCGTCCTTCAACTAGCTTGTTGGGAACACAAAGTTTCTTTTCAGTTGCAAACTCCACTCCATACATATATAAGGGGAGGTAGTAGCTCCAACTCGGTTTTACAGTGAAAACTGCAGGAATTTCAAACCGGCACTAGGAAACAGACTGAGAAACCAGAGTAAAAGTTTCTCCTGCATCCCGTTCCCTTTGTGCTAGATGAACGAACGTCTCTCCACATGCTCAGTTCTGAGAGATAAGTGTGTGTGAAAGCCGTCCTTCACCTAGCTTGTTGGGAACACAAATTTTCTTTTCAGTTGCAAACTCCACTCCATACATATATAAGGGGAGGTAGTAGCTCCAACTCGGTTTTACAGTGAAAACTGCAGGAACTTCAAACCGGCACTAGGAAACAGACTGAGAAACCAGAGTAAAAGTTTCTCCTGCAACCCGTTCCCTTTGTGCTAGATGAACGAACGTCTCTCCACATGCTCAGTTCTGAGAGATAAGTGTGTGTGAAAGGCGTCCTTCACCTAGCTTGTTGGGAACACAAAGTTTCTTTTCAGTTGCAAACTCCACTCCATACATATATAAGGGGAGGTACTAGCTCTAACTCGGTTTTACAGTGAAAACTGCAGGAACTTCAATCCGGCACTAGGAAACAGACTGAGAATCCAGAGTAAAAGTTTCTCCTGCAACCCGTTCCCTTTGTGCTAGGTGAAAGAACGTCTCTCCACATGCTCAGTTCTGAGAGATAAGTGTGTGTGAAAGCAGTCCTTCACCTAGCTTGTTGGGAACACAAAGTTTTTTTCAGTTGCAAACTCCACTCCATACATATATATGGGGAGGTACTAGCTCCAACTCGGTTTTACAGTGAAAACTGCAGGAACTTCAAACCGGCACTAGGAAACAGACTGAGAAACCAGAGTAAAAGTTTCTCCTGCAACCCGTTCCCTTTGTGCTAGATGAACGAACGTCTCTCCACATGCTCAGTTCTGAAAGATAAGTGTGTGTGAAAGCCGTCCTTCACCTAGCTTGTTGGGAACACAAAGTTTCTTTTCAGTTGCAAACTCCACTCCATACATATATATGGGGAGGTACTAGCTTCAACTAGGTTTTACAGTGAAAACTGCAGGAACTTCAAACCGGCACTAGGAAACAGACTGAGAAACCAGAGTAAAAGTTTCTCCTGCAACCCGTTCCCTTTGTGCTAGGTGAACGAACGTCTCTCCACATGCTCAGTTCTGAGAGATAAGTGTGTGTGAAAGCCGTCCTTCACCTAGCTTGTTGGGAACACAAAGTTTCTTTTCAGTTGCAAACTCCACTCCATACATATATAAGGGGAGGTAGTAGCTCCAACCCGGTATTACAGTGAAAACTGCAGGAACTTCAAACCGGCACTAGGAAACAGACTGAGAAACCAGAGTAAAAGTTTCTCCTGCAACCCGTTCCCTTTTTGCTAGATGAACGAACGTCTCTCCACATGCTCAGTTCTGAGAGATAAGTGTGTGTGAAAGCCGTCCTTCACCTAGCTTGTTGGGAACACAAAGTTTCTTTTCAGTTGCAAACTCCACTCCATACATATATATGGGGAGGTACTAGCTCCAACTCGGTTTTACAGTGAAAACTGCAGGAACTTCAAACCGGAACTAGAAAACAGACTGAGAAACCAGAGTAAAAGTTTCTCCTGCAACCCGTTCCCTTTGTGCTAGGTGAACGAACGTCTCTCCACATGCTCAGTTCTGAGAGATAAGTGTGTGTGAAAGCCGTCCTTCACCTAGCTTGTTGGGAACACAAAGTTTCTTTTCAGTTGCAAACTCCACTCCGTACATATATATGGGGAGGTACTAGCTCCAAATCGGTTTTACAGTGAAAACTGCAGGAACTTCAAACCGGCACTAGGAAACAGACTGAGAAACCAGAGGAAAAGTTTCTCCTGCAACCCGTTCCCTTTGTGCTAGATGAACGAACGTCTCTCCACATGCTCAGTTCTGAGAGATAAGTGTGTGTGAAAGCCGTCCTTCACCTAGCTTGTTGGGAACACAAAGTTTCTTTTCAGTTGCAAACTCCACTCCATACATATATATGGGGAGGTACCAGCTCCAACTAGGTTTTACAGTGAAAACTGCAGGAACTTCAAACCGGCACTAGGAAACAGACTGAGAAACCAGAGTAAAAGTTTCTCCTGCAACCCGTTCCCTTTGTGCTAGATGAACGAAAGTCTCTCCACATGCTCAGTTCTGAGAGATAAGTGTGTGTGAAAGCCGTCCTTCACCTAGCTTGTTGGGAACACAAAGTTTCTTTTCAGTTGCAAACTCCACTCCATACATATATAAGGGGAGGTACTAGCTCCAACTCGGTTTTACAGTGAAAACTGCAGGAACTTCAAACCGGCACTAGGAAACAGACTGGGAAACCAGAGTAAAAGTTTCTCCTGCAACCCGTTCCCTTTGTGCTAGTTGAACGAACGTCTCTCCACATGCTCAGTTCTGAGAGATAAGTGTGTGTGAAAGCCGTCCTTCACCTAGCTTGGTGGGAACACAAAGTTTCTTTTCAGTTGCAAACTCCACTCCATACATATATAAGGGGAGGTAGAAGCTCCAACTCGGTTTTACAGTGAAAACTGCAGGAACTTCAAACCGGCACTAGGAAACAGACTGAGAAACCAGAGTAAAAGTTTCTCCTGCAACCCGTTCCCTTTGTGCTAGATGAACGAACGTCTCTCCACATGCTCAGTTCTGAGAGATAAGTGTGTGTGAAAGCCGTCCTTCAACTAGCTTGTTGGGAACACAAAGTTTCTTTTCAGTTGCAAACTCCACTCCATACATATATAAGGGGAGGTAGTAGCACCAACTCGGTTTTACAGTGAAAACTGCAGGAATTTCAAACCGGCACTAGGAAACAGACTGAGAAACGAGAGTAAAAGTTTCTCCTGCAACCCGTTCCCTTTGTGCTAGATGAACGAACGTCTCTCCACATGCTCAGTTCTGAGAGATAAGTGTGTGTGAAAGCCGTCCTTCACCTAGCTTTTTGGGAACACAAAGTTTCTTTTCAGTTGCAAACTCCACTCCATACATATATAAGGGGAGGTACTAGCTCCAACTCGGTTTTACAGTGAAAACTGCAGGAACTTCAAACCGGCACTAGGAAACAGACTGAGAAACCAGAGTAAAAGTTTCACCTGCAACCCGTTCCCTTTGTGCTAGATGAACGAACGTCTCTCCACATGCTCAGTTCTGAGAAATAAGTGTGTGTGAAAGCCGTCCTTCACCTAGCTTGTTGGGAACACAAAGTTTCTTTTCAGTTGCAAACTCCACTCCATACATATATAAGGGGAGGTACTAGCTCCAACTCGGTTTTACAGTGAAAACTGCAGGAACTTCAAACCGGCACTAGGAAACAGACTGAGAAACCAGAGTAAAAGTTTCTCCTGCAACCCGTTCCCTTTGTGCTAGGTGAACGAACGTCTCTCCACATGCTCAGTTCTGAGAGATAAGTGTGTGTGAAAGCCGTCCTTCACCTAGCTTGTTGGGAACACAAAGTTTCTTTTCAGTTGCAAACTCCACTCCATACATATATATGGGGAGGTACTAGCTCCAACTCGGTTTTACAGTGAAAACTGCAGGAACTTCAAACCGGCACTAGGAAACAGACTGAGAAACCAGAGTAAAAGTTTCTCCTGCAACCCGTTCCCTTTGTGCTAGATGAACGAACGTCTCTCCACATGCTCAGTTCTGAGAGATAAGTGTGTGTGAAAGCCGTCCTTCACCTAGCTTGTTGGGAACACAAAGTTTCTTTTCAGTTGCAAACTCCACTCCATACATATATAAGGGGAGGTAGTAGCTCCAACTCGGTTTTACAGTGAAAACTGCAGGAACTTCAAACCGGCACTAGGAAACAGACTGAGAAACCAGAGTAAAAGTTTCTCCTGCAACCCGTTCCCTTTGTGCTAGGTGAACGAACGTCTCTCCACATGCTCAGTTCTGAGAGATAAGTGTGTGTGAAAGCCGTCCTTCAACTAGCTTGTTGGGAACACAAAGATTTTTTCAGTTGCAAACTCCACTCCATACATATATAAGGGGAGGTAGTAGTTCCAACTCGGTTTTACAGTGAAAACTGCAGGAATTTCAAACCGGCACTAGGAAACAGACTGAGAAACCAGAGTAAAAGTTTCTCCTGCAACCCGTTCCCTTTGTGCTAGATGAACGAACGTCTCTCCACATGCTCAGTTCTGAGAGATAAGTGTGTGTGAAAGCCGTCCTTCACCTAGCTTGTTGGGAACACAAAGTTTCTTTTCAGTTGCAAACTCCACTCCGTACATATATATGGGGAGGTACTAGCTCCAACTCGGTTTTACAGTGAAAACTGCAGGAACTTCAAACCGGCACTAGGAAACAGACTGAGAAACCAGAGTAAAAGTTTCTCCTGCAACCCGTTCCCTTTGTGCTAGGTGAACGAACGTCTCTCCACATGCTCAGTTCTGAGAGATAAGTGTGTGTGAAAGCCGTCCTTCAACTAGCTTGTTGGGAACACAAAGTTTCTTTTCAGTTGCAAAGTCCAATCCATACATATATAAGGGGAGGTAGTAGTTCCAACTCGGTTTTACAGTGAAAACTGCAGGAATTTCAAACCGGCACTAGGAAACAGACTGAGAAACCAGAGTAAAAGTTTCTCCTGCAACCCGTTCCCTTTGTGCTAGATGAACGAACGTCTCTCCACATGCTCAGTTCTGAGAGATAAGTGTGTGTGAAAGCCGTCCTTCACCTAGCTTGTTGGGAACACAAAGTTTCTTTTCAGTTGCAAACTCCACTCCATACATATATATGGGGAGGTACTAGCTCCAACTCGGTTTTACAGTGAAAACTGCAGGAACTTCAAACCGGCACTAGGAAACAGACTGAGAAACCAGAGTAAAAGTTTCTCCTGCAACCCGTTCCCTTTGTGCTAGATGAACGAACGTCTCTCCACATGCTCAGTTCTGAGAGATAAGTGTGTTTGAAAGCCGTCCTTCACCTAGCTTGTTGGGAACACAAAGTTTCTTTTCAGTTGCAAACTCCACTCCATACATATATAAGGGGAGGTACTAGCTCCAACTCGTTTTTAAAGTGAAAACTGCAGGAACTTCAAACCGGCACTAGGAAACAGACTGAGAAACCAGAGTAAAAGTTTCTCCTGCAACCCGTTCCCTTTGTGCTAGATGAACGAAAGTCTCTCCACATGCGCAGTTCTGAGAGATAAGTGTTTGTGAAAACCGTCCTTCACCTAGCTTGTTGGGAACACAAAGTTTCTTTTCAGTTGCAAACTCCACTCCATACATATATATGGCAGGTAGTAGCTCCAACTCGGTTTTACAGTGAAAACTGCAGGAACTTCAAACCGGCACTAGGAAACAGACTGAGAAACCAGAGTAAAAGTTTCTCCTGCAACCCGTTCCCTTTGTGCTAGATGAACGAACGTCTCTCCACATACTCAGTTCTGAGAGATAAGTGTGTGTGAAAGCCGTCCTTCACCTAGCTTGTTGGGAACACAAATTTTCTTTTCAGTTGCAAACTCCACTCCATACATATATAAGGGGAGGTAGTAGCTCCAACTCGGTTTTACAGTGAAAACTGCAGGAACTTCAAACCGGCACTAGGAAACAGACTGAGAAACCAGAGTAAAAGTTTCTCCTGCAACCCGTTCCCTTTGTGCTAGATGAACGAACGTCTCTCCACATGCTCAGTTCTGAGAGATAAGTGTGTGTGAAAGCCGTCCTTCACCTAGCTTGTTGGGAACACAAAGTTTCTTTTCAGTTGCAAACTCCACTCCATACATATATATGGGGAGGTACTAGCTCCAACTCGGTTTTACAGTGAAAACTGCAGGAACTTCAAACCGGCACTAGGAAACAGACTGAGAAACCAGAGTAAAAGTTTCTCCTGCAACCCGTTCCCTTTGTGCTAGATGAACGAACGTCTCTCCACATGCTCAGTTCTGAGAGATAAGTGTGTGTGAAAGCCGTCCTTCACCTAGCTTGTTGGGAACACAAAGTTTCTTTTCAGTTGCAAACTCCACTCCATACATATATATGGGGAGGTACTAGCTTCAACTAGGTTTTACAGTGAAAACTGCAGGAACTTCAAACCGGCACTAGGAAACAGACTGAGAAACCAGAGTAAAAGTTTCTCCTGCAACCCGTTCCCTTTGTGCTAGGTGAACGAACGTCTCTCCACATGCTCAGTTCTGAGAGATAAGTGTGTGTGAAAGCCGTCCTTCACCTAGCTTGTTGGGAACACAAAGTTTCTTTTCAGTTGCAAACTCCACTCCATACATATATAAGGGGAGGTAGTAGCTCCAACCCGGTATTACAGTGAAAACTGCAGGAAATTCAAACCCGCACTAGGAAACAGACTGAGAAACCAGAGTAAAAGTTTCTCCTGCAACCCGTTCCCTTTGTGCTAGATGAACGAACGTCTCTCCACATGCTCAGTTCTGAGAGATAAGTGTGTGTGAAAGCCGTTCTTCACCTAGCTTGTTGGGAACACAAAGTTTCTTTTCAGTTGCAAACTCCACTCCATACATATATATGGGGAGGTACTAGCTCCAACTCGGTTTTACAGTGAAAACTGCAGGAACTTCAAACCGGAACTAGAAAACAGACTGAGAAACCAGAGTAAAGTTTCTCCTGCAACCCGTTCCCTTTGTGCTAGGTGAACGAACGTCTCTCCACATGCTCAGTTCTGAGAGATAAGTGTGTGTGAAAGCCGTCCTTCACCTAGCTTGTTGGGAACACAAAGTTTCTTTTCAGTTGCAAACTCCACTCCATACATATATATGGGGAGGTACTAGCTCCAAATCGGTTTTACAGTGAAAACTGCAGGAACTTCAAACCGGCACTAGGAAACAGACTGAGAAACCAGAGGAAAAGTTTCTCCTGCAACCCGTTCCCTTTGTGCTAGATGAACGAACGTCTCTCCACATGCTCAGTTCTGAGAGATAAATGTGTGTGAAAGCCGTCCTTCACCTAGCTTGTTGGGAACACAAAGTTTCTTTTCAGTTGCAAACTCCACTCCATACATATATATGGGGAGGTACCAGCTCCAACTATGTTTTACAGTGAAAACTGCAGGAACTTCAAACCGGCACTAGGAAACAGACTGAGAAACCAGAGTAAAAGTTTCTCCTGCAACCCGTTCCCTTTGTGCTAGATGAACGAAAGTCTCTCCACATGCTCAGTTCTGAGAGATAAGTGTGTGTGAAAGCCGTCCTTCACCTAGCTTGTTTGGAACACAAAGTTTCTTTTCAGTTGCAAACTCCACTCCATACATATATAAGGGAAGGTAGTAGCTCCAACTCGGTTTTACAGTGAAAACTGCAGGAACTTCAAACCGGCACTAGGAAACAGACTGAGAAACCAGAGTAAAAGTTTCTCCTGCAACCCGTTCCCTTTGTGCTAGGTGAACGAACGTCTCTCCACATGCTCAGTTCTGAGAGATAAGTGTGTGTGAAAGCCGTCCTTCACCTAGCTTGTTGGGAACACAAAGTTTCTTTTCAGTTGCAAACTCCACTCCATACATATATATGGGGAGGTACTAGCTCCAACTAGGTTTTACAGTGAAAACTGCAGGAACTTCAAACCGGCACTAGGAAACAGACTGAGAAACCAGAGTAAAAGTTTCTCCTGCAACCCGTTCCTTTTGTGCTAGATGAACCAACGTCTCTCCACATGCTCAGTTCTGAGAGATAAGTGTGTGTGAAAGCCGTCCTTCACCTAGCTTGTTGGGAACACAAAGTTTCTTTTCAGTTGCAAACTCCACTCCATACATATATAAGGGGAGGTAGTAGCTCCAACCCGGTTTTACAGTGAAAATTGCAGGAACTTCAAACCGGCACTAGGAAACAGACTGAGAAACCAGAGTAAAAGTTTCTCCTGCAACCCGTTCCCTTTGTGCTAGATGAACGAACGTCTCTGCACATGCTCAGTTCTGAGAGATAAGTGTGTGTGAAAGCCGTACTTCACCTAGCTTGTTGGGAACACAAAGTTTCTTTTCAGTTGCAAACTCCACTCCATACATATATAAGGGGAGGTAGTAGCTCCAACCCGGTTTTACAGTGAAAACTGCAGGAAATTCAAACCCGCACTAGGAAACAGTCTGAGAAACCAGAGTAAAAGTTTCTCCTGCAACCCGTTCCCTTTGTGCTAGATGAACGAACGTCTCTCCACATGCTCAGTTCTGAGAGATAAGTGTGTGTGAAAGCCGTCCTTCACCTAGCTTGTTGGGAACACATAGTTTCTTTTCAGTTGCAAACTCCACTCCATACATATATATGGGGAGGTACTAGCTCCAACTCGGTTTTACAGTGAAAACTGCAGGAACTTCAAACCGGCACTAGGAAACAGACTGAGAAACCAGAATAAAAGTTTCTCCTGCAACCCGTTCCCTTTGTGCTAGATGAACGAAAGTCTCTCCACATGCTCAGTTCTGAGAGATAAGTGTGTGTGAAAGCCGTTCTTCACCTAGCTTGTTGGGAACACAAAGTTTCTTTTCAGTTGCAAACTCCACTCCATACGTATATAAGGGGAGGTAGTAGCTCCAACCCGGTATTACAGTGAAAACTGCAGGAAATTCAAACCCGCACTAGGAAACAGACTGAGAAACCAGAGTAAAAGTTTCTCCTGCAACCCGTTCCCTTTGTGCTAGATGAACGAACGTCTCTCCTCATGCTCAGTTCTGAGAGATAAGTGTGTGTGAAAGCCGTCCTTCACCTAGCTTGTTGGGAACACAAAGTTTCTTTTCAGTTGCAAACTCCACTCCATACATATATATGGGGAGGTACTAGCTCCAACTCGGTTTTACAGTGAAAACTGCAGGAACTTCAAACCGGCACTAGGAAACAGACTGAGAAACCAGAGTAAAAGTTTCTCCTGCAACCCGTTCCCTTTGTGCTAGGTGAACGAACGTCTCTCCACATGCTCAGTTCTGAGAGATAAGTGTGTGTGAAAGCCGTCCTTCACCTAGCTTGTTGGGAACACAAAGTTTCTTTTCAGTTGCAAACTCCACTCCATACATATATATGGGGAGGTACTAGCTCCAACTAGGTTTTACAGTGAAAACTGCAGGAACTTCAACCCGGCACTAGGAAACAGACTGAGAAACCAGAGTAAAAGTTTCTCCTGCAAACCGTTCCTTTTGTGCTAGATGAACCAACGTCTCTCCACATGCTCAGTTCTGAGAGATAAGTGTGTGTGAAAGCCGTCCTTCACCTAGCTTGTTGGGAACACAAAGTTTCTTTTCAGTTGCAAACTCCACTCCATACATATATAAGGGGAGGTAGTAGCTCCAACTCGGTTTTACAGTGAAAACTGCAGGAACTTCAAACCGGCACTAGGAAACAGACTGAGAAACCAGAGTAAAAGTTTCTCCTGCAACCCGTTCCCTTTGTGCTAGATGAACGAACGTCTCTCCACATGCTCAGTTCTGAGAGATAAGTGTGTGTGAAAGCCGTCCTTCACCTAGCTTGTTGGGAACACAAAGTTTCTTTTCAGTTGCAAACTTCACTCCATACATATATATGGGGAGGTACTAGCTCCAACTCGGTTTTACAGTGAAAACTGCAGGAACTTCAAACCGGCACTAGGAAACAGACTGAGAAACCAGAGTAAAAGTTTCTCCTGCAACCCGTTCCCTTTGTGCTAGATGAACGAACGTCTCTCCACATGCTCAGTTCTGAGAGATAAGTGTGTGTGAAAGCCGTCCTTCACCTAGCTTGTTGGGAACACAAAGTTTCTTTTCAGTTGCAAACTCCACTCCATACATATATAAGGGGAGGTAGTAGCTCCAACCCGGTATTACAGTGAAAACTGCAGGAAATTCAAACCCGCACTAGGAAACAGACTGAGAAACCAGAGTAAAAGTTTCTCCTGCAACCCGTTCCCTTTGTGCTAGATGAACGAACGTCTCTCCACATGCTCAGTTCTGAGAGATAAGTGTGTGTGAAAGCCGTCCTTCACCTAACTTGTAGGGAACACAAAGTTTCTTTTCAGTTGCAAACTCCACTCCATACATATATATGGGGAGGTACTAGCTCCAACTCGGTTTTACAGTGAAAACTGGAGGAACTTCAAACCGGCACTAGGAAACAGACTGAGAAACCAGAGTAAAAGTTTCTCCTGCAACCCGTTCCCTTTGTGCTAGATGAACGAACGTCTCTACACATGCTCAGTTCTGAGAGATAAGTGTGTGTGAAAGCCGTCCTTCACCTAGCTTGTTGGGAACACAAAGTTTCTTTTCAGTTGCAAACTCCACTCCATACATATATAAGGGGAGGTTGTAGCTCCAACTCGGTTTTATAGTGAAAACTGCAGGAACTTCAAACCGGCACTAGGAAACAGACTGAGAAACCAGAGTAAAAGTTTCTCCTGCAACCCGTTCCCTTTGTGCTGGGTTAACGAATGTCTCTCCACATGCTCAGTTCTGAGAGATAAGTGTGTGTGAAAGCCGTCCTTCACCTAGCTTGTTGGGAACACAAAGTTTCTTTTCAGTTGCAAACTCCACTCCATACATATATATGGGGAGGTACTAGCTCCAACTCGGTTTTACAGTGAAAACTGCAGGAACATCAAATCGGCACTAGGAAACAGACTGAGAAACCAGAGTAAAAGTTTCTCCTGCAACCCGTTCCCTTTGTGCTAGGTGAACGAACGTCTCTCCACATGCTCAGTTCTGAGAGATAAGTGTGTGTGAAAGCCGTCCTTCACCTAGCTTGTTGGGAACACAAAGTTTCTTTTCAGTTGCAAACTCCACTCCATACATATATAAGGGGAGGTACTAGCTCCAACTCGGTTTTACAGTGAAAACTGTAGGAACTTCAAACCGGCACTAGGAAACAGACTGAGAAACCAGAGTAAAAGTTTCTCCTGCAACCCGTTCCCTTTGTGCTAGATGAACGAACGTCTCTCCACATGCTCAGTTCTGAGAGATAAGTGTGTGTGAAAGCCGTCCTTCACCTAGCTTGTTGGGAACACAAAGGTTCTTTTCAGTTGCAAACTCCACTCCATACATATATATGGGGAGGTACTAGCTCCAACTCGGTTTTACAGTGAAAACTGCAGGAACTTCAAACCGGCACTAGGAAACAGACTGAGAAACCAGAGTAAAAGTTTCTCCTGCAACCCGTTCCTTTGTGCTAGATGAACGAACGTCTCTCCACATGCTCAGTTATGAGAGATAAGTGTGTGTGAAAGCCGTCCTTCACCTAGCTTGTTGGGAACACAAAGTTTCTTTTCAGTAGCAAACTCCACTCCATACATATATATGGGGAGGTACTAGCTCCAACCCGGTTTTACAGTGAAAACTGCAGGAACTTCAAACCGGCACTAGGAAACAGACTGAGAAACCAGAGTAAAAGTTTCTCCTGCAACCCGTTCCCTTTGTGCTAGATGAACGAACGTCTCTCCATATGCTCAGTTCTGAGAGATAAGTGTGTGTGAAAGCCGTCCTTCACCTAGCTTGTTGGGAACACAAAGTTTCTTTCCAGTTGCAAACTCCACTCCATACATATATAAGGGGAGGTACTAGCTCCAACTCTGTTTTACAGTGAAAACTGCAGGAACTTCAAACCGGCACTAGGAAACAGACTAAGAAACCAGAATAAAAGTTTCTCCTGCAACCCGTTCCCTTTGTGCTAGATGAACGAACGTCTCTCCACATGCTCAGTTCTGAGTGATAAGTGTGTGTGAAAGCCGTCTTTCACCAAGCTTGTTGGGAACACAAAGTTTCTTTTCAGTTGCAGACTCCACTCCATACATATATATCAGGAGGTACTAGCTCCAACTCGGTTTTACAGTGAAAACTGCAGGAACTTCAAACCGGCACTAGGAAACAGACTGAGAAACCAGAGTAAAAGTTTCACCTGCAACCCGTTCCCTTTGTGCTAGATGAACGAACGTCTCTGCACATGCTCAGTTCTGAGAGATAAGTGTGTGTGAAAGCCGTCCTTCACCTAGCTTGTTGTGAACACAAAGTTTCTTTTCAGTTGCAAACTCCACTCCATACATATATATGGGGAGGTATTAGCTCCAACTCGGTTTTACAGTGAAAACTGCAGGAACTTCAAACCGGCACTAGGAAACAGACTGAGAAACCAGAGTAAAATTTCTCCTGCAACCCGTTCCCTTTGTGCTAGATGAACGAACGTCTCTCCACATGCTCAGTTCTGAGAGATAAGTGTGTGTGAAAGCCGTCCTTCACCTAGCTTGTTGGGAACACAAAGTTTCTTTTCAGTTGCAAACTCCACTCCATACATATATATGGGGAGGTACTAGCTCCAACTCGGTTTTACAGTGAAAACTGCAGGAACTTCAAACCGGCACTAGGAAACAGACTGAGAAACCAGAGTAAAAGTTTCTCCTGCAACCCGTTCCCTTTGTGCTAGATGAACGAACGTCTCTCCACATGCTCAGTTCTGAGAGATAAGTGTGTGTGAAAGCCGTCCTTCACCTAGCTTGTTGGGAACACAAAGTTTCTTTTCAGTTGCAAACTCCACTCCATACATATATATGGGGAGGTACTAGCTCCAACTCGGTTTTACAGTGAAAACTGCAGGAACTTCAAACCGGCACTAGGAAACAGACTGAGAAACCAGAGTAAAAGTTTCTCCTGCAACCCGTTCCCTTTGTGCTAGATGAACGAACGTCTCTCCACATGCTCAGTTCTGAGAGATAAGTGTGTGTGAAAGCCGTCCTTCACCTAGCTTGTTGGGAACACAAAGTTTCTTTTCAGTTGCAAACTCCACTCCATACATATATATCAGGAGGTACTAGCTCCAACTCGGTTTTACAGTGAAAACTGCAGGAACTTCAAACCGGCACTAGGAAACAGACTGAGAAACCAGAGTAAAAGTTTCACCTGCAACCCGTTCCCTTTGTGCTAGATGAACGAACGTCTCTGCACATGCTCAGTTCTGAGAGATAAGTGTGTGTGAAAGCTGTCCTTCACCTAGCTTGTTGGGAACACAAAGTTTCTTTTCAGTTGCAAACTCCACTCCATACATATATATGGGGAGGTACTAGCTCCAACTCGGTTTTACAGGGAATACTGCAGGAACTTCAAACAGGCACTAGGAAACAGACTGAGAAACCAGAGTAAAATTTCTCCTGCAACCCGTTCCCTTTGTGCTAGATGAACGAACGTCTCTCCACATGCTCAGTTCTGAGAGATAAGTGTGTGTGAAAGCCGTCCTTCACCTAGCTTGTTGGGAACACAAAGTTTCTTTTCAGTTGCAAACTCCACTCCATACATATATATGGGGAGGTACTAGCTCCAACTCGGTTTTACAGTGAAAACTGCAGGAACTTCAAACCGGCACTAGGAAACAGACTGAGAAACCAGAGTAAAAGTTTCTCCTGCAACCCGTTCCCTTTGTGCTAGATGAACGAACGTCTCTCCACATGCTCAGTTCTGAGAGATAAGTGTGTGTGAAAGCCGTCCTTCACCTAGCTTGTTGGGAACACAAAGTTTCTTTTCAGTTGCAAACTCCACTCCATACATATATATGGGGAGGTACTAGCTCCAACTCGGTTTTACAGTGAAAACTGCAGGAACTTCAAACCGGCACTAGGAAACAGACTGAGAAACCAGAGTAAAAGTTTCTCCTGCAACCCGTTCCATTTGTGCTAGATGAACGAACGTCTCTGCACATGCTCAGTTCTGAGAGATAAGTGTGTGTGAAAGCCGTCCTTCACCTAGCTTGTTGGGAACACAAAGTTTCTTTTCAGTTGCAAACTCCACTCCATACATATATATGGGGAGGTACTAGCTCCAACTCGGTTTTACAGTGAAAACTGCAGGAACTTCAAACCGGCACTAGGAAACAGACTGAGAAACCAGAGTAAAATTTCTCCTGCAACCCGTTCCCTTTGTGCTAGATGAACGAACGTCTCTCCACATGCTCAGTTCTGAGAGATAAGTGTGTGTGAAAGCCGTCCTTCACCTAGCTTGTTGGGAACACAAAGTTTCTTTTCAGTTGCAAACTCCACTCCATACATATATATGGGGAGGTACTAGCTCCAACTCGGTTTTACAGTGAAAACTGCAGGAACTTCATACCGGCACTAGGAAACAGACTGAGAAACCAGAGTAAAAGTTTCTCCTGCAACCCGTTCCCTTTGTGCTAGGTGAACGAACGTCTCTCCACATGCTCAGTTCTGAGAGATAAGTGTGTGTGAAAGCCGTCCTTCACCTAGCTTGTTGGGAACAGAAAGTTTCTTTTCAGTTGCAAACTCCACTCCATACATATATATGGGGAGGTACTAGCTCCAACTCTGTTTTACAGTGAAAACTGCAGGAACTTCAAACCGGCACTAGGAAACAGCCTGAGAAACCAGAGTAAAGGTTTCTCCTGCAACAAGTTCCCTTTGTGCTAGATGAACGAACGTCTCTCCACATGCTCAGTTCTGAGAGATAAGTGTGTGTGAAAGCCGTCCTTCACCTAGCTTGTTGGGAACACAAAGTTTCTTTTCAGTTGCAAACTCCACTCCATACATATATATGGGGAGGTACTAGCTCCAACTCGGTTTTACAGTGAAAACTGCAGGAACTTCAAACCGGCACTAGGAAACAGACTGAGAAACCAGAGTAAAAGTTTCTCCTGCAACCCGTTCCCTTTGTGCTAGATGAACGAACGTCTCTCCACATGCTCAGTTCTGAGAGATAAGTGTGTGTGAAAGCCGTCCTTCACCTAGCTTGTTGGGAACACAAAGTTTCTTTTCAGTTGCACACTCCACTCCATACATATATATGGGGAGGTACTAGCTACAACTCGGTTTTACAGTGAAAACTGCAGGAACTTCAAACCGGCACTAGGAAACAGACTGAGAAACCAGAGTAAAAGTTTCTCCTGCAACCCGTTCCCTTTGTGCTAGATGAACGAACGTCTCTCCACATGCTCAGTTCTGCGAGATAAGTGTGTGTGAAAGCCGTCCTTCACCTAGCTTGTTGGGAACACAAAGTTTCTTTTCAGTTGCAAACTCCACTCCATACATATATATGGGGAGGTACTACCTCCAACTCGGTTTTACAGTGAAAACTGCAGGAACTTCAAACCGGCACTAGGAAACAGACTGAGAAACCAGAGTAAAAGTTTCTCCTGCAACCCGTTCCCTTTGTGCTAGATGAACGAACGTCTCTCCACATGCTCAGTTCTGAGAGATAAGTGTGTGTGAAAGCCGTCCTTCACCTAGCTTGTTGGGAACACAAAGTTTCTTTTCAGTTGCAAACTCCACTCCATACATATATATGGGGAGGTAGTAGCTCCAACTCGGTTTTACAGTGAAAACTGCAGGAACTTCAAACCGGCACTAGGAAACAGACTGAGAAACCAGAGTAAAAGTTTCTCCTGCAACCCGTTCCCTTTGTGCTAGATGAACGAACGTCTCTCCACATGCTCAGTTCTGAGAGATAAGTGTGTGTGAAAGCCGTCCTTCACCTAGCTTGTTGGGAACACAAAGTTTCTTTTCAGTTGCAAACTCCACTCGATACATATATATGGGGAGGTACTAGCTCCAACTCGGTTTTACAGTGAAAACTGCAGGAACTTCAAAACGGCACTAGGAAACAGACTGAGAAACCAGAGTAAAAGTTTCTCCTGCAACCCGTTCCCTTTGTGCTAGATGAACGAACGTCTCTCCACATGCTCAGTTCTGAGAGATAAGTGTGTGTGAAAGCCATCCTTCACCTAGCTTGTTGGGAACACAAAGGTTCTTTTCAGTTGCAAACTCCACTCCATACATATATATGGGGAGGTACTAGCTCCAACTCGGTTTTACAGTGAAAACTGCAGGAACTTCAAACCGGCACTAGGAAACAGACTGAGAAACCAGAGTAAAAGTTTCTCCTGCAACCCGTTCTCTTTGTGCTAGATGAACGAACGTCTCTCCACATGCTCAGTTCTGCGAGATAAGTGTCTGTGAAAGCCGTCCTTCACCTAGCTTGTTGGGAACACAAAGTTTCTTTTCAGTTGCAAACTCCACTCCATACATATATATGGGGAGGTACTAGCTCCAACTCGGTTTTACAGTGAAAACTGCAGGAACTTCAAACCGGCACTAGGAAACAGACTGAGAAACCAGAGTAAAAGTTTCTCCTGCAACCCGTTCTCTTTGTGCTAGATGAACGAACGTCTCTCCACATGCTCAGTTCTGCGAGATAAGTGTCTGTGAAAGCCGTCCTTCACCTAGCTTGTTGGGAACACAAAGTTTCTTTTCAGTTGCAAACTCCACTCCATACATATATATGGGGAGGTAGTAGCTCCAACTCGGTTTTACAGTGAAAACTGCAGGAACTTCAAACCGGCACTAGGAAACAGACTGAGAAACCAGAGTAAAAGTTTCTCCTGCAACCCGTTCCCTTTGTGCTAGATGAACGAACGTCTCTCCACATGCTCAGTTCTGAGAGATAAGTGTGTGTGAAAGCCGTCCTTCACCTAGCTTGTTGGGAACACAAAGTTTCTTTTCAGTTGCAAACTCCACTCCATACATATATATGGGGAGGTACTACCTCCAACTCGGTTTTACAGTGAAAACTGCAGGAACTTCAAACCGGCACTAGGAAACAGACTGAGAAACCAGAGTAAAAGTTTCTCCTGCAACCCGTTCCCTTTGTGCTAGATGAACGAACGTCTCTCCACATGCTCAGTTCTGAGAGATAAGTGTGTGTGAAAGCCGTCCTTCACCTAGCTTGTTGGGAACACAAAGTTTCTTTTCAGTTGCAAACTCCACTCCATACATATATATGGGGAGGTACTAGCTCCAACTCGGTTTTACAGTGAAAACTGCAGGAACTTCAAACCGGCACTAGGAAACAGACTGAGAAACCAGAGTAAAAGTTTCTCCTGCAACCCGTTCCCTTTGTGCTAGATGAACGAACGTCTCTCCACATGCTCAGTTCTGCGAGATAAGTGTCTGTGAAAGCCGTCCTTCACCTAGCTTGTTGGGAACACAAAGTTTCTTTTCAGTTGCAAACTCCACTCCATACATATATATGGGGAGGTAGTAGCTCCAACTCGGTTTTACAGTGAAAACTGTAGGAACTTCAAACCGGCACTAGGAAACAGACTGAGAAACCAGAGTAAAAGTTTCTCCTGCAACCCGTTCCCTTTGTGCTAGATGAACGAACGTCTCTCCACATGCTCAGTTCTGAGAGATAAGTGTGTGTGAAAGCCGTCCTTCACCTAGCTTGTTGGGAACACAAAGTTTCTTTTCAGTTGCAAACTCCACTCCATACATATATATGGGGAGGTACTAGCTCCAACTCGGTTTTACAGTGAAAACTGCAGGAACTTCAAACCGGCACTAGGAAACAGACTGAGAAACCAGAGTAAAAGTTTCTCCTGCAACCCGTTCCCTTTGTGCTAGATGAACGAACGTCTCTCCACATGCTCAGTTCTGAGAGATAAGTGTGTGTGAAAGCCGTCCTTCACCTAGCTTGTTGGGAACACAAAGTTTCTTTTCAGTTGCAAACTCCACTCCATACATATATATGGGGAGGTACCAGCTCCAACTCGGTTTTACAGTGAAAACTGCAGGAACTTCAAACCGGCACTAGGAAACAGACTGAGAAACCAGAGTAAAAGTTTCTCCTGCAACCCGTTCCCTTTGTGCTAGATGAACGAACGTCTCTCCACATGCTCAGTTCTGAGAGATAAGTGTGTGTGAAAGCCGTCCTTCACCTAGCTTGTTGGGAACACAAAGTTTCTTTTCAGTTGCAAACTCCACTCCATACATATATATGGGGAGGTACTAGCTCCAACTCGGTTTTACAGTGAAAACTGCAGGAACTTCAAACCGGCACTAGGAAACAGACTGAGAAACCAGAGTAAAAGTTTCTCCTGCAACCCGTTCCCTTTGTGCTAGTTGAACGAACGTCTCTCCACATGCTCAGTTCTGAGAGATAAGTGTGTGTGAAAGCCGTCCTTCACCTAGCTTGTTGGGAACACAAAGTTTCTTTTCAGTTGCAAACTCCACTCCATACATATATATGGGGAGGTACTAGCTCCAACTCGGTTTTACAGTGAAAACTGCAGGAACTTCAAACCGGCACTAGGAAACAGACTGAGAAACCAGAGTAAAAGTTTCTCCTGCAACCCGTTCCCTTTGTGCTAGTTGAACGAACGTCTCTCCACATGCTCAGTTCTGCGAGATAAGTGTGTGTGAAAGCCGTCCTTCACCTAGCTTGTTGGGAACACAAAGTTTCTTTTCAGTTGCAAACTCCACTCCATACATATATATGGGGAGGTACTAGCTCCAACTCGGTTTTACAGTGAAAACTGCAGGAACTTCAAACCGGCACTAGGAAACAGACTGAGAAACCAGAGTAAAAGTTTCTCCTGCAACCCGTTCCCTTTGTGCTAGTTGAACGAACGTCTCTCCACATGCTCAGTTCTGAGAGATAAGTGTGTGTGAAAGCCGTCCTTCACCTAGCTTGTTGGGAACACAAAGTTTCTTTTCAGTTGCAAACTCCACTCCATACATATATATGGGGAGGTACTAGCTCCAACTCGGTTTTACAGTGAAAACTGCAGGAACTTCAAACCGGCACTAGGAAACAGACTGAGAAACCAGAGTAAAAGTTTCTCCTGCAACCCGTTCCCTTTGTGCTAGATGAACGAACGTCTCTCCACATGCTCAGTTCTGAGAGATAAGTGTGTGTGAAAGCCGTCCTTCACCTAGCTTGTTGGGAACACAAAGTTTCTTTTCAGTTGCAAACTCCACTCCATACATATATATGGGGAGGTAGTAGCTCCAACTCGGTTTTACAGTGAAAACTGCAGGAACTTCAAACCGGCACTAGGAAACAGACTGAGAAACCAGAGTAAAAGTTTCTCCTGCAACCCGTTCCCTTTGTGCTAGTTGAACGAACGTCTCTCCACATGCTCAGTTCTGCGAGATAAGTGTGTGTGAAAGCCGTCCTTCACCTAGCTTGTTGGGAACACAAAGTTTCTTTTCAGTTGCAAACTCCACTCCATACATATATATGGGGAGGTACTAGCTCCAACTCGGTTTTACAGTGAAAACTGCAGGAACTTCAAACCGGCACTAGGAAACAGACTGAGAAACCAGAATAATAGTTTCTCCTGCAACCCGTTCCCTTTGTGCTAGTTGAACGAACGTCTCTCCACATGCTCAGTTCTGCGAGATAAGTGTGTGTGAAAGCCGTCCTTCACCTAGCTTGTTGGGAACACAAAGTTTCTTTTCAGTTGCAAACTCCACTCCATACATATATATGGGGAGGTACTAGCTCCAACTCGGTTTTACAGTGAAAACTGCAGGAACTTCAAACCGGCACTAGGAAACAGACTGAGAAACCAGAGTAAAAGTTTCTCCTGCAACCCGTTCCCTTTGTGCTAGATGAACGAACGTCTCTCCACATGCTCAGTTCTGAGAGATAAGTGTGTGTGAAAGCCGTCCTTCACCAAGCTTGTTGGGAACACAAAGTTTCTTTTCAGTTGCAAACTCCACTCCATACATATATATGGGGAGGTAGTAGCTCCAACTCGGTTTTACAGTGAAAACTGCAGGAACTTCAAACCGGCACTAGGAAACAGACTGAGAAACCAGAGTAAAAGTTTCTCCTGCAACCCGTTCCCTTTGTGCTAGATGAACGAACGTCTCTCCACATGCTCAGTTCTGAGAGATAAGTGTGTGTGAAAGCCGTCCTTCACCTAGCTTGTTGGGAACACAAAGTTTCTTTTCAGTTGCAAACTCCACTCCATACATATATATGGGGAGGTACTAGCTCCAACTCGGTTTTACAGTGAAAACTGCAGGAACTTCAAACCGGCACTAGGAAACAGACTGAGAAACCAGAGTAAAAGTTTCTCCTGCAACCCGTTCCCTTTGTGCTAGATGAACGAACGTCTCTCCACATGCTCAGTTCTGAGAGATAAGTGTGTGTGAAAGCCGTCCTTCACCAAGCTTGTTGGGAACACAAAGTTTCTTTTCAGTTGCAAACTCCACTCCATACATATATATGGGGAGGTAGTAGCTCCAACTCGGTTTTACAGTGAAAACTGCAGGAACTTCAAACCGGCACTAGGAAACAGACTGAGAAACCAGAGTAAAAGTTTCTCCTGCAACCCGTTCCCTTTGTGCTAGATGAACGAACGTCTCTCCACATGCTCAGTTCTGAGAGATAAGTGTGTGTGAAAGTCGTCCTTCACCTAGCTTGTTGGGAACACAAAGTTTCTTTTCAGTTGCAAACTCCACTCCATACATATATATGGGGAGGTACTAGCTCCAACTCGGTTTTACAGTGAAAACTGCAGGAACTTCAAACCGGCACTAGGAAACAGACTGAGAAACCAGAGTAAAAGTTTCTCCTGCAACCCGTTCCCTTTGTGCTAGATGAACGAACGTCTCTCCACATGCTCAGTTCTGAGAGATAAGTGTGTGTGAAAGCCGTCCTTCACCTAGCTTGTTGGGAACACAAAGTTTCTTTTCAGTTTCAAACTCCACTCCATACATATATATGGGGAGGTACTAGCTCCAACTCGGTTTTACAGTGAAAACTGCAGGAACTTCAAACCGGCACTAGGAAACAGACTGAGAAACCAGAGTAAAAGTTTCTCCTGCAACCCGTTCCCTTTGTGCTAGATGAACGAATGTCTCTCCACATGCTCAGTTCTGCGAGATAAGTGTGTGTGAAAGCCGTCCTTCACCTAGCTTGTTGGGAACACAAAGTTTCTTTTCAGTTGCAAACTCCACTCCATACATATATATGGGGAGGTACAAGCTCCAACTCGGTTTTACAGTGAAAACTGCAGGAACTTCAAACCGGCACTAGGAAACAGACTGAGAAACCAGAGTAAAAGTTTCTCCTGCAACCCGTTCCCTTTGTGCTAGATGAACGAACGTCTCTCCACATGCTCAGTTCTGCGAGATAAGTGTGTGTGAAAGCCGTCCTTCACCTAGCTTGTTGGGAACACAAAGTTTCTTTTCAGTTGCAAACTCCACTCCATACATATATATGGGGAGGTACTAGCTCCAACTCGGTTTTACAGTGAAAACTGCAGGAACTTCAAACCGGCACTAGGAAACAGACTGAGAAACCAGAGTAAAAGTTTCTCCTGCAACCCGTTCCCTTTGTGCTAGATGAACGAACGTCTCTCCACATGCTCAGTTCTGAGAGATAAGTGTGTGTGAAAGCCGTCCTTCACCTAGCTTGTTGGGAACACAAAGTTTCTTTTCACTTGCAAACTCCACTCCATACATATATATGGGGAGGTAGTAGCTCCAACTCGGTTTTACAGTGAAAACTGCAGGAACTTCAAACCGGCACTAGGAAACAGACTGAGAAACCAGAGTAAAAGTTTCTCCTGCAACCCGTTCCCTTTGTGCTAGATGAACGAACGTCTCTCCACATGCTCAGTTCTGCGAGATAAGTGTGTGTGAAAGCCGTCCTTCACCTAGCTTGTTGGGAACACAAAGTTTCTTTTCAGTTGCAAACTCCACTCCATACATATATATGGGGAGGTACTAGCTCCAACTCGGTTTTACAGTGAAAACTGCAGGAACTTCAAACCGGCACTAGGAAACAGACTGAGAAACCAGAGTAAAAGTTTCTCCTGCAACCCGTTCCCTTTGTGCTAGTTGAACGAACGTCTCTCCACATGCTCAGTTCTGAGAGATAAGTGTGTGTGAAAGCCGTCCTTCACCTAGCTTGTTGGGAACACAAAGTTTCTTTTCAGTTGCAAACTCCACTCCATACATATATATGGGGAGGTACTAGCTCCAACTCGGTTTTACAGTGAAAACTGCAGGAACTTCAAACCGGCACTAGGAAACAGACTGAGAAACCAGAGTAAAAGTTTCTCCTGCAACCCGTTCCCTTTGTGCTAGATGAACGAACGTCTCTCCACATGCTCAGTTCTGAGAGATAAGTGTGTGTGAAAGCCGTCCTTCACCTAGCTTGTTGGGAACACAAAGTTTCTTTTCACTTGCAAACTCCACTCCATACATATATATGGGGAGGTACTAGCTCCAACTCGGTTTTACAGTGAAAACTGCAGGAACTTCAAACCGGCACTAGGAAACAGACTGAGAAACCAGAGTAAAAGTTTCTCCTGCAACCCGTTCCCTTTGTGCTAGATGAACGAACGTCTCTCCACATGCTCAGTTCTGCGAGATAAGTGTGTGTGAAAGCCGTCCTTCACCTAGCTTGTTGGGAACACAAAGTTTCTTTTCAGTTTCAAACTCCACTCCATACATATATATGGGGAGGTACTAGCTCCAACTCGGTTTTACAGTGAAAACTGCAGGAACTTCAAACCGGCACTAGGAAACAGACTGAGAAACCAGAGTAAAAGTTTCTCCTGCAACCCGTTCCCTTTGTGCTAGTTGAACGAACGTCTCTCCACATGCTCAGTTCTGGGATATAAGTGTGTGTGAAAGCCGTCCTTCACCTAGCTTGTTGGGAACACAAAGTTTCTTTTCAGTTGCAAACTCCACTCCATACATATATATGGGGAGGTACTAGCTCCAACTCGGTTTTACAGTGAAAACTGCAGGAACTTCAAACCGGCACTAGGAAACAGACTGAGAAACCAGAGTAAAAGTTTCTCCTGCAACCCGTTCCCTTTGTGCTAGATGAACGAACGTCTCTCCACATGCTCAGTTCTGAGAGATAAGTGTGTGTGAAAGCCGTCCTTCACCTAGCTTGTTGGGAACACAAAGTTTCTTTTCAGTTGCAAACTCCACTCCATACATATATATGGGGAGGTACTAGCTCCAACTCGGTTTTACAGTGAAAACTGCAGGAACGTCAAACCGGCACTAGGAAACAGACTGAGAAACCAGAGTAAAAGTTTCTCCTGCAACCCGTTCCCTCTGTGCTAGATGAACGAACGTCTCTCCACATGCTCAGTTCTGAGAGATAAGTGTGTGTGAAAGCCGTCCTTCACCTAGCTTGTTGGGAACACAAAGTTTCTTTTCAGTTGCAAACTCCACTCCTTACATATATATGGGGAGGTACTAGCTCCAACTCGGTTTTACAGTGAAAACTGCAGGAACTTCAAACCGGCACTAGGAAACAGACTGAGAAACCAGAGTAAAAGTTTCTCCTGCAACCCGTTCCCTTTGTGCTAGATGAACGAACGTCTCTCCACATGCTCAGTTCTGAGAGATAAGTGTGTGTGAAAGCCGTCCTTCACCTAGCTTGTTGGGAACACAAAGTTTCTTTTCAGTTGCAAACTCCACTCCATACATATATATGGGGAGGTACTAGCTCCAACTCGGTTTTACAGTGAAAACTGCAGGAACTTCAAACCGGCACTAGGAAACAGACTGAGAAACCAGAGTAAAAGTTTCTCCTGCAACCCGTTCCCTTTGTGCTAGTTGAACGAACGTCTCTCCACATGCTCAGTTCTGAGAGATAAGTGTGTGTGAAAGCCGTCCTTCACCTAGCTTGTTGGGAACACAAAGTTTCTTTTCAGTTGCAAACTCCACTCCATACATATATATGGGGAGGTACTAGCTCCAACTCGGTTTTACAGTGAAAACTGCAGGAGCTTCAAACCGGCACTAGGAAACAGACTGAGAAAGCAGAGTAAAAGTTTCTCCTGCAACCCGTTCCCTTTGTGCTAGTTGAACGAACGTCTCTCCACATGCTCAGTTCTGAGAGATAAGTGTGTGTGAAAGCCGTCCTTCACCTAGCTTGTTGGGAACACAAAGTTTCTTTTCAGTTGCAAACTCCACTCCTTACATATATATGGGGAGGTACTAGCTCCAACTCGGTTTTACAGTGAAAACTGCAGGAACTTCAAACTGGCACTAGGAAACAGACTGAGAAACCAGAGTAAAAGTTTCTCCTGCAACCCGTTCCCTTTGTGCTAGATGAACGAACGTCTCTCCACATGCTCAGTTCTGAGAGATAAGTGTGTGTGAAAGCCGTCCTTCACCTAGCTTGTTGGGAACACAAAGTTTCTTTTCAGTTGCAAACTCCACTCCTTACATATATATGGGGAGGTACTAGCTCCAACTCGGTTTTACAGTGAAAACTGCAGGAACTTCAAACCGGCACTAGGAAACAGACTGAGAAACCAGAGTAAAAGTTTCTCCTGCAACCCGTTCCCTTTGTGCTAGATGAACGAACGTCTCTCCACATGCTCAGTTCTGCGAGATAAGTGTGTGTGAAAGCCGTCCTTCACATAGCTTGTTGGGAACACAAAGTTTCTTTTCAGTTGCAAACTCCACTCCTTACATATATATGGGGAGGTACTAGCTCCAACTCGGTTTTACAGTGAAAACTGCAGGAACTTCATACCGGCACTAGGAAACAGACTGAGAAACCAGAGTAAAAGTTTCTCCTGCAACCCGTTCCCTTTGTGCTAGATGAACGAACGTCTCTCCACATGCTCAGTTCTGCGAGATAATTGTGTGTGAAAGCCGTCCTTCACCTAGCTTGTTGGGAATACAAAGTTTCTTTTCAGTTGCAAACTCCACTCCATACATATATATGGGGAGGTACTAGCTCCAACTCCGTTTTACAGTGAAAACTGCAGGAACTTCAAACCGGCACTAGGAAACAGACTAAGAAACCAGAGTAAAAGTTTCTCCTGCAACCCGTTCCCTTTGTGCTAGTTGAACGAACGTCTCTCCACATGCTCAGTTCTGAGAGATAAGTGTGTGTGAAAGCCGTCCTTCACCTAGCTTGTTGGGAACACAAAGTTTCTTTTCAGTTGCAAACTCCACTCCATACATATATATGGGGAGGTACTAGCTCCAACTCGGTTTTACAGTGAAAACTGCAGGAACTTCAAACCGGCACTAGGAAACAGACTGAGAAACCAGAGTAAAAGTTTCTCCTGCAAACCGTTCCCTTTGTGCTAGTTGACCGAACGTCTCTCCACATGCTCAGTTCTGAGAGATAAGTGTGTGTGAAAGCCGTCCTTCACCTAGCTTGTTGGGAACACAAAGTTTCTTTTCAGTTGCAAACTCCACTCCATACATATATATGGGGAGGTACTAGCTCCAACTCGGTTTTACAGTGAAAACTGCAGGAACTTCAAACCGGCACTAGGAAACAGACTGAGAAACCAGAGTAAAAGTTTCTCCTGCAACCCGTTCCCTTTGTGCTAGATGAACGAACGTCTCTCCACATGCTCAGTTCTGAGAGATAAGTGTGTGTGAAAGCCGTCCTTCACCTAGCTTGTTGGGAACACAAAGTTTCTTTTCAGTTGCAAACTCCACTCCATACATATATATGGGGAGGTACTAGCTCCAACTCGGTTTTACAGTGAAAACTGCAGGAACTTCAAACCGGCACTAGGAAACAGACTGAGAAACCAGAGTAAAAGTTTCTCCTGCAACCCGTTCCCTTTGTGCTAGATGAACGAACGTCTCTCCACATGCTCAGTTCTGCGAGATAAGTGTGTGTGAAAGCCGTCCTTCACCTAGCTTGTTGGGAACACAAAGTTTCTTTTCAGTTGCAAACTCCACTCCATACATATATATGGGGAGGTACTACCTCCAACTCGGTTTTACAGTGAAAACTGCAGGAACTTCAAACCGGCACTAGGAAACAGACTGAGAAACCAGAGTAAAAGTTTCTCCTGCAACCCGTTCCCTTTGTGCTAGATGAACGAACGTCTCTCCACATGCTCAGTTCTGAGAGATAAGTGTGTGTGAAAGCCGTCCTTCACCTAGCTTGTTGGGAACACAAAGTTTCTTTTCAGTTGCAAACTCCACTCCATTCATATATAAGGGGAGGTAGTAGCTCCAACCCGGTTTTACAGTGAAAACTGTAGGAACTTCAAACCGGCACTAGGAAACAGACTGAGAAACCAGAGTAAAAGTTTCTCCTGCAACCCGTTCCCTTTGTGCTAGATGAACGAACGTCTCTCCACATGCTCAGTTCTGAGAGATAAGTGTGTGTGAAAGCCGTCCTTCACCTAGCTTGCTGGGAACACAAAGTTTCTTTTCAGTTGCAAACTCCACTCCATACATATATATGGGGAGGTACTAGCTCCAACTCGGTTTTACAGTGAAAACTGCAGGAACTTCAAACCGGCACTAGGAAACAGACTGAGAAACCAGAGTAAAAGTTTCTCCTGCAACCCGTTCCCTTTGTGCTAGATGAACGAACGTCTCTCCACATGCTCAGTTCTGAGAGATAAGTGTGTGTGAAAGCCGTCCTTCACCTAGCTTGTTGGGAACACAAAGTTTCTTTTCAGTTGCAAACTCCACTCCATACATATATATGGGGAGGTACTAGCTCCAACTCGGTTTTACAGTGAAAACTGCAGGAACTTCAAACCGGCACTAGGAAACAGACTGAGAAACCAGAGTAAAAGTTTCTCCTGCAACCCGTTCCCTTTGTGCTAGATGAACGAACGTCTCTCCACATGCTCAGTTCTGTGAGATAAGTGTGTGTGAAAGCCGTCCTTCACCTAGCTTGTTGGGAACACAAAGTTTCTTTTCAGTTGCAAACTCCACTCCATACATATATATGGGGAGGTACTAGCTCCAACTCGGTTTTACAGTGAAAATTGCAGGAACTTCAAACCGGCACTAGGAAACAGACTGAGAAACCAGAGTAAAATTTCTCCTGCATCCCGTTCCCTTTGTGCTAGATGAACGAACGTCTCTCCACATGCTCAGTTCTGAGAGATAAGTGTGTGTGAAAGCCGTCCTTCACCTAGCTTGTTGGGAACACAAAGTTTCTTTTCAGTTGCAAACTCCACTCCATACATATATATGGGGAGGTACTAGCTCCAACTCGGTTTTACAGTGAAAACTGCAGGAACTTCAAACCGGCACTAGGAAACAGACTGAGAAACCAGAGTAAAAGTTTCTCCTGCAACCCGTTCCCTTTGTGCTAGTTGAACGAACGTCTCTCCACATGCTCAGTTCTGAGAGATAAGTGTGTGTGAAAGCCGTCCTTCACCTAGCTTGTTGGGAACACAAAGTTTCTTTTCAGTTGCAAACTCCACTCCATACATATATATGGGGAGGTACTAGCTCCAACTCGGTTTTACAGTGAAAACTGCAGGAACTTCAAACCGGCACTAGGAAACAGACTGAGAAACCAGAGTAAAAGTTTCTCCTGCAACCCGTTCCCTTTGTGCTAGTTGAACGAACGTCTCTCCACATGCTCAGTTCTGAGAGATAAGTGTGTGTGAAAGCCGTCCTTCACCTAGCTTGTTTGGAACACAAAGTTTCTTTTCAGTTGCAAACTCCACTCCATACATATATATGGGGAGGTACTAGCTCCAACTCGGTTTTACAGTGAAAACTGCAGGAACTTCAAACCGGCACTAGGAAACAGACTGAGAAACCAGAGTAAAAGTTTCTCCTGCAACCCGTTCCCTTTGTGCTAGATGAACGAACGTCTCTCCACATGCTCAGTTCTGCGAGATAAGTGTGTGTGAAAGCCGTCCTTCACCTAGCTTGTTGGGAACACAAAGTTTCTTTTCAGTTGCAAACTCCACTCCTTACATATATATGGGGAGGTACTAGCTCCAACTCGGTTTTACAGTGAAAACTGCAGGAACTTCAAACCGGCACTAGGAAACAGACTGAGAAATCAGAATAAAAGTTTCTCCTGCAACCCGTTCCCTTTGTGCTAGTTGAACGAACGTCTCTCCACATGCTCAGTTCTGAGAGATAAGTGTGTGTGAAAGCCGTCCTTCACCTAGCTTGTTGGGAACACAAAGTTTCTTTTCAGTTGCAAACTCCACTCCATACATATATATGGGGAGCTACTAGCTCCAACTCGGTTTTACAGTGAAAACTGCAGGAACTTCAAACCGGCACTAGGAAACAGACTGAGAAACCAGAGTAAAAGTTTCTCCTGCAACCCGTTCCCTTTGTGCTAGTTGAACGAACGTCTCTCCACATGCTCAGTTCTGAGAGATAAGTGTGTGTGAAAGCCGTCCTTCACCTAGCTTGTTGGGAACACAAAGTTTCTTTTCAGTTGCAAACTCCACTCCATACATATATATGGGGAGGTACTAGCTCCAACTCGGTTTTACAGTGAAAACTGCAGGAACTTCAAACCGGCACTAGGAAACAGACTGAGAAACCAGAGTAAAAGTTTCTCCTGCAACCCGTTCCCTTTGTACTAGATGAACGAACGTCTCTCCACATGCTCAGTTCTGAGAGATAAGTGAGTGTGAAAGCCGTCCTTCACCTAGCTTGTTGGGAACACAAAGTTTCTTTTCAGTTGCAAACTCCACTCCATACATATATATGGGGAGGTACTAGCTCCAACTCGGTTTTACAGTGAAAACTGCAGGAACTTCAAACCGGCACTAGGAAACAGACTGAGAAACCAGAGTAAAAGTTTCTCCTGCAACCCGTTCCCTTTGTGCTAGATGAACGAACGTCTCTCCACATGCTCAGTTCTGCGAGATAAGTGTGTGTGAAAGCCGTCCTTCACCTAGCTTGTTGGGAACACAAAGTTTCTTTTCAGTTGCAAACTCCACTCCATACATATATATGGGGAGGTACTAGCTACAACTCGGTTTTACAGTGAAAACTGCAGGAACATCAAACCGGCACTAGGAAACAGACTGAGAAACCAGAGTAAAAGTTTCTCCTGCAACCCGTTCCCTTTGTGCAAGATGAACGAACGTCTCTCCACATGCTCAGTTCTGAGAGATAAGTGTGTGTGAAAGCCGTCCTTCACATAGCTTGTTGGGAACACAAAGTTTCTTTTCAGTTGCAAACTCCACTCCATTCATATATAAGGGGAGGTAGTAGCTCCAACCCGGTTTTACAGTGAAAACTGTAGGAACTTCAAACCGGCACTAGGAAACAGACTGAGAAACCAGAGTAAAAGTTTCTCCTGCAACCCGTTCCCTTTGTGCTAGATGAACGAACGTCTCTCCACATGCTCAGTTCTGAGAGATAAGTGTGTGTGAAAGCCGTCCTTCACCTAGCTTGTTGGGAACACAAAGTTTCTTTTCAGTTGCAAACTCCACTCCATACATATATATGGGGAGGTACTAGCTCCAACTCGGTTTTACAGTGAAAACTGCAGGAACTTCAAACCGGCACTAGGAAACAGACTGAGAAACCAGAGTAAAAGTTTCTCCTGCAACCCGTTCCCTTTGTGCTAGATGAACGAACGTCTCTCCACATGCTCAGTTCTGAGAGATAAGTGTGTGTGAAAGCCGTCCTTCACCTAGCTTGTTGGGAACACAAAGTTTCTTTTCAGTTGCAAACTCCACTCCATACATATATATGGGGAGGTACTAGCTCCAACTCGGTTTTACAGTGAAAATTGCAGGAACTTCAAACCGGCACTAGGAAACAGACTGAGAAACCAGAGTAAAGTTTCTCCTGCATCCCGTTCCCTTTGTGCTAGATGAACGAACGTCTCTCCACATGCTCAGTTCTGAGAGATAAGTGTGTGTGAAAGCCGTCCTTCACCTAGCTTGTTGGGAACACAAAGTTTCTTTTCAGTTGCAAACTCCACTCCATACATATATATGGGGAGGTACTAGCTCCAACTCGGTTTTACAGTGAAAACTGCAGGAACTTCAAACCGGCACTAGGAAACAGACTGAGAAACCAGAGTAAAAGTTTCTCCTGCAACCCGTTCCCTTTGTGCTAGTTGAACGAACGTCTCTCCACATGCTCAGTTCTGAGAGATAAGTGTGTGTGAAAGCCGTCCTTCACCTAGCTTGTTGGGAACACAAAGTTTCTTTTCAGTTGCAAACTCCACTCCATACATATATATGGGGAGGTACTAGCTCCAACTCGGTTTTACAGTGAAAACTGCAGGAATTTCAAACCGGCACTAGGAAACAGACTGAGAAACCAGAGTAAAAGTTTCTCCTGCAACCCGTTCCCTTTGTGCTAGATGAACGAACGTCTCTCCACATGCTCAGTTCTGAGAGATAAGTGTGTGTGAAAGCCGTCCTTCACCTAGCTTGTTGGGAACACAAAGTTTCTTTTCAGTTGCAAACTCCACTCCATACATATATATGGGGAGCTACTAGCTCCAACTCGGTTTTACAGTGAAAACTGCAGGAACTTCAAACCGGCACTAGGAAACAGACTGAGAAACCAGAGTAAAAGTTTCTCCTGCAACCCGTTCCCTTTGTGCTAGTTGAACGAACGTCTCTCCACATGCTCAGTTCTGAGAGATAAGTGTGTGTGAAAGCCGTCCTTCACCTAGCTTGTTGGGAACACAAAGTTTCTTTTCAGTTGCAAACTCCACTCCATACATATATATGGGGAGGTACTAGCTCCAACTCGGTTTTACAGTGAAAACTGCAGGAACTTCAAACCGGCACTAGGAAACAGACTGAGAAACCAGAGTAAAAGTTTCTCCTGCAACCCGTTCCCTTTGTACTAGATGAACGAACGTCTCTCCACATGCTCAGTTCTGAGAGATAAGTGAGTGTGAAAGCCGTCCTTCACCTAGCTTGTTGGGAACACAAAGTTTCTTTTCAGTTGCAAACTCCACTCCATACATATATATGGGGAGGTACTAGCTCCAACTCGGTTTTACAGTGAAAACTGCAGGAACTTCAAACCGGCACTAGGAAACAGACTGAGAAACCAGAGTAAAAGTTTCTCCTGCAAACCGTTCCCTTTGTGCTAGATGAACGAACGTCTCTCCACATGCTCAGTTCTGCGAGATAAGTGTGTGTGAAAGCCGTCCTTCACCTAGCTTGTTGGGAACACAAAGTTTCTTTTCAGTTGCAAACTCCACTCCATACATATATATGGGGAGGTACTAGCTCCAACTCGGTTTTACAGTGAAAACTGCAGGAACTTCAAACCGGCACTAGGAAACAGACTGAGAAACCAGAGTAAAAGTTTCTCCTGCAACCCGTTCCCTTTGTGCAAGATGAACGAACGTCTCTCCACATGCTCAGTTCTGAGAGATAAGTGTGTGTGAAAGCCGTCCTTCACCTAGCTTGTTGGGAACACAAAGTTTCTTTTCAGTTGCAAACTCCACTCCATTCATATATAAGGGGAGGTAGTAGCTCCAACCCGGTTTTACAGTGAAAACTGTAGGAACTTCAAACCGGCACTAGGAAACAGACTGAGAAACCAGAGTAAAAGTTTCTTCTGCAACCCGTTCCCTTTGTGCTAGATGAACGAACGTCTCTCCACATGCTCAGTTCTGAGAGATAAGTGTGTGTGAAAGCCGTCCTTCACCTAGCTTGTTGGGAACACAAAGTTTCTTTTCAGTTGCAAACTCCACTCCATACATATATATGGGGAGGTACTAGCTCCAACTCCGTTTTACAGTGAAAACTGCAGGAACTTCAAATCGGCACTAGGAAACAGACTGAGAAACCAGAGTAAAAGTTTCTCCTGCAACCCGTTCCCTTTGTGCTAGGTGAACGAACGTCTCTCCACATGCTCAGTTCTGAGAGATAAGTGTGTGTGAAAGCCGTCCTTCACCTAGCTTGTTGGGAACACAAAGTTTCTTTTCAGTTGCAAACTCCACTCCATACATATATATGGGGAGGTACTAGCTCCAACTAGGTTTTACAGTGAAAACTGCAGGAACTTCAAACCGGCACTAGGAAACAGACTGAGAAACCAGAGTAAAAGTTTCTCCTGCAACCCGTTCCCTTTGTGCTAGTTGAACGAACGTCTCTCCACATGCTCAGTTCTGAGAGATAAGTGTGTGTGAAAGCCGTCCTTCACCTAGCTTGTTGGGAACACAAAGTTTCTTTTCAGTTGCAAACTCCACTCCATACATATATATGGGGAGGTACTAGCTCCAACTCGGTTTTACAGTGAAAACTGCAGGAACTTCAAACCGGCACTAGGAAACAGACTAAGAAACCAGAGTAAAAGTTTCTCCTGCAACCCGTTCCCTTTGTGCTAGTTGAACGAACGTCTCTCCACATGCTCAGTTCTGAGAGATAAGTGTGTGTGAAAGCCGTCCTTCACCTAGCTTGTTGGGAACACAAAGTTTCTTTTCAGTTGCAAACTCCACTCCATACATATATATGGGGAGGTACTAGCTCCAACTCGGTTTTACAGTGAAAACTGCAGGAACTTCAAACCGGCACTAGGAAACAGACTGAGAAACCAGAGTAAAAGTTTCTCCTGCAACCCGTTCCCTTTGTGCTAGATGAACGAACGTCTCTCCACATGCTCAGTTCTGAGAGATAAGTGTGTGTGAAAGCCGTCCTTCACCTAGCTTGTTGGGAACACAAAGTTTCTTTTCAGTTGCAAACTCCACTCCATACATATATATGGGGAGGTAGTAGCTCCAACTCGGTTTTACAGTGAAAACTGCAGGAACTTCAAACCGGCACTAGGAAACAGACTGAGAAACCAGAGTAAAAGTTTCTCCTGCAACCCGTTCCCTTTGTGCTAGTTGAACGAACGTCTCTCCACATGCTCAGTTCTGAGAGATAAGTGTGTGTGAAAGCCGTCCTTCACCTAGCTTGTTGGGAACACAAAGTTTCTTTTCAGTTGCAAACTCCACTCCATACATATATATGGGGAGGTACTAGCTCCAACTCGGTTTTACAGTGAAAACTGCAGGAACTTCAAACCGGCACTAGGAAACAAACTGAGAAACCAGAGTAAAAGTTTCTCCTGCAACCCGTTCCCTTTGTGCTAGTTGAACGAACGTCTCTCCACATGCTCAGTTCTGAGAGATAAGTGTGTGTGAAAGCCGTCCTTCACCTAGCTTGTTGGGAACACAAAGTTTCTTTTCAGTTGCAAACTCCACTCCATACATATATATGGGGAGGTACTAGCTCCAACTCGGTTTTACAGTGAAAACTGCAGGAACTTCAAACCGGCACTAGGAAACAGACTGAGAAACCAGAGTAAAAGTTTCTCCTGCAACCCGTTCCCTTTGTGCTAGATGAACGAACGTCTCTCCACATGCTCAGTTCTGAGAGATAAGTGTGTGTGAAAGCCGTCCTTCACCTAGCTTGTTGGGAACACAAAGTTTCTTTTCAGTTGCAAACTCCACTCCATACATATATATGGGGAGGTAGTAGCTCCAACTCGGTTTTACAGTGAAAACTGCAGGAACTTCAAACCGGCACTAGGAAACAGACTGAGAAACCAGAGTAAAAGTTTCTCCTGCAACCCGTTCCCTTTGTGCTAGATGAACGAACGTCTCTCCACATGCTCAGTTCTGAGAGATAAGTGTGTGTGAAAGCCGTCCTTCACCTAGCTTGTTGGGAACACAAAGTTTCTTTTCAGTTGCAAACTCCACTCCATACATATATATGGGGAGGTACTAGCTCCAACTCGGTTTTACAGTGAAAACTGCAGGAACTTCAAACCGGCACTAGGAAACAGACTGAGAAACCAGAGTAAAAGTTTCTCCTGCAACCCGTTCCCTTTGTGCTAGATGAACGAACGTCTATCCACATGCTCAGTTCTGAGAGATAAGTGTGTGTGAAAGCCGTCCTTCACCTAGCTTGTTGGGAACACAAAGTTTCTTTTCAGTTGCAAACTCCACTCCATACATATATATGGGGAGGTACTAGCTCCAACTCGGTTTTACAGTGAAAACTGCAGGAACTTCAAACCGGCACTAGGAAACAGACTGAGAAACCAGAGTAAAAGTTTCTCCTGCAACCCGTTCCCTTTGTGCTAGATGAACGAACGTCTCTCCACATGCTCAGTTCTGAGAGATAAGTGTGTGTGAAAGCCGTCCTTCACCTAGCTTGTTGGGAACACAAAGTTTCTTTTCAGTTGCAAACTCCACTCCATACATATATATGGGGAGGTACTAGCTCCAACTCGGTTTTACAGTGAAAACTGCAGGAACTTCAAACCGGCACTAGGAAACAGACTGAGAAACCAGAGTAAAAGTTTCTCCTGCAACCCGTTCCCTTTGTGCTAGATGAACGAACGTCTCTCCACATGCTCAGTTCTGAGAGATAAGTGTGTGTGAAAGCCGTCCTTCACCTAGCTTGTTGGGAACACAAAGTTTCTTTTCAGTTGCAAACTCCACTCCATACATATATATGGGGAGGTACTAGCTCCAACTCGGTTTTACAGTGAAAACTGCAGGAACTTCAAACCGGCACTAGGAAACAGACTGAGAAACCAGAGTAAAAGTTTCTCCTGCAACCCGTTCCCTTTGTGCTAGTTGAACGAAAGTCTCTCCACATGCTCAGTTCTGAGAGATAAGTGTGTGTGAAAGCCGTCCTTCACCTAGCTTGTTGGGAACACAAAGTTTCTTTTCAGTTGCAAACTCCACTCCATACATATATATGGGGAGGTACTAGCTCCAACTCGGTTTTACAGTGAAAACTGCAGGAACTTCAAACCGGCACTAGGAAACAGACTGAGAAACCAGAGTAAAAGTTTCTCCTGCAACCCGTTCCCTTTGTGCTAGTTGAACGAACGTCTCTCCACATGCTCAGTTCTGAGAGATAAGTGTGTGTGAAAGCCGTCCTTCACCTAGCTTGTTGGGAACACAAAGTTTCTTTTCAGTTGCAAACTCCACTCCATACATATATATGGGGAGGTACTAGCTCCAACTCGGTTTTACAGTGAAAACTGCAGGAACTTCAAACCGGCACTAGGAAACAGACTGAGAAACCAGAGTAAAAGTTTCTCCTGCAACCCGTTCCCTTTGTGCTAGATGAACGAACGTCTCTCCACATGCTCAGTTCTGCGAGATAAGTGTGTGTGAAAGCCGTCCTTCACCTAGCTTGTTGGGAACACAAAGTTTCTTTTCAGTTTCAAACTCCACTCCATACATATATATGGGGAGGTACTAGCTCCAACTCGGTTTTACAGTGAAAACTGCAGGAACTTCAAACCGGCACTAGGAAACAGACTGAGAAACCAGAGTAAAAGTTTCTCCTGCAACCCGTTCCCTTTGTGCTAGTTGAACGAACGTCTCTCCACATGCTCAGTTCTGAGAGATAAGTGTGTGTGAAAGCCGTCCTTCACCTAGCTTGATGGGAACACAAAGTTTCTTTTCAGTTGCAAACTCCACTCCTTACATATATATGGGGAGGTACTAGCTCCAACTCGGTTTTACAGTGAAAACTGCAGGAACTTCAAACCGGCACTAGGAAACAGACTGAGAAACCAGAGTAAAAGTTTCTCCTGCAACCCGTTCCCTTTGTGCTAGACGAACGAACGTCTCTCCACATGCTCAGTTCTGAGAGATAAGTGTGTGTGAAAGCCGTCCTTCACCTAGCTTGTTGGGAACACAAAGTTTCTTTTCAGTTGCAAACTCCACTCCATACATATATATGGGGAGGTACTAGCTCCAACTCGGTTTTACAGTGAAAACTGCAGGAACTTCAAACCGGCACTAGGAAACAGACTGAGAAACCAGAGTAAAAGTTTCTCCTGCAACCCGTTCCCTTTGTGCTAGGTGAACGAACGTCTCTCCACATGCTCAGTTCTGAGAGATAAGTGTGTGTGAAAGCCGTCCTTCACCTAGCTTGTTGGGAACACAAAGTTTCTTTTCAGTTGCAAACTCCACTCCATACATATATATGGGGAGGTACTAGCTCCAACTCGGTTTTACAGTGAAAACTGCAGGAACTTCAAACCGGCACTAGGAAACAGACTGAGAAACCAGAGTAAAAGTTTCTCCTGCAACCCGTTCCCTTTGTGCTAGTTGAACGAACGTCTCTCCACATGCTCAGTTCTGAGAGATAAGTGTGTGTGAAAGCCGTCCTTCACCTAGCTTGTTGGGAACACAAAGTTTCTTTTCAGTTGCAAACTCCACTCCATACATATATATGGGGAGGTACTAGCTCCAACTCGGTTTTACAGTGAAAACTGCAGGAGCTTCAAACCGGCACTAGGAAACAGACTGAGAAACCAGAGTAAAAGTTTCTCCTGCAACCCGTTCCCTTTGTGCTAGTTGAACGAACGTCTCTCCACATGCTCAGTTCTGAGAGATAAGTGTGTGTGAAAGCCGTCCTTCACCTAGCTTGTTGGGAACACAAAGTTTCTTTTCAGTTGCAAACTCCACTCCTTACACATATATGGGGAGGTACTAGCTCCAACTCGGTTTTACAGTGAAAACTGCAGGAACTTCAAACCGGCACTAGGAAACAGACTGAGAAACCAGAGTAAAAGTTTCTCCTGCAACCCGTTCCCTTTGTGCTAGATGAACGAACGTCTCTCCACATGCTCAGTTCTGCGAGATAAGTGTGTGTGAAAGCCGTTCTTCACCTAGCTTGTTGGGAACACAAAGTTTCTTTTCAGTTGCAAACTCCACTCCTTACATATATATGGGGAGGTACTAGCTCCAACTCGGTTTTACAGTGAAAACTGCAGGAACTTCAAACCGGCACTAGGAAACAGACTGAGAAACCAGAGTAAAAGTTTCTCCTGCAACCCGTTCCCTTTGTGCTAGTTGAACGAACGTCTCTCCACATGCTCAGTTCTGAGAGATAAGTGTGTGTGAAAGCCGTCCTTCACCTAGCTTGTTGGGAACACAAAGTTTCTTTTCAGTTGCAAACTCCTCTCCATACATATATATGGGGAGGTACTAGCTCCAACTCGGTTTTACAGTGAAAACTGCAGGAACTTCAAACCGGCACTAGGAAACAGACTGAGAAACCAGAGTAAAAGTTTCTCCTGCAACCCGTTCTCTTTGTGCTAGATGAACGAACGTCTCTCCACATGCTCAGTTCTGCGAGATAAGTGTCTGTGAAAGCCGTCCTTCACCTAGCTTGTTGGGAACACAAAGTTTCTTTTCAGTTGCAAACTCCACTCCATACATATATATGGGGAGGTAGTAGCTCCAACTCGGTTTTACAGTGAAAACTGCAGGAACTTCAAACCGGCACTAGGAAACAGACTGAAAAACCAGAGTAAAAGTTTCTCCTGCAACCCGTTCCCTTTGTGCTAGATGAACGAACGTCTCTCCACATGCTCAGTTCTGAGAGATAAGTGTGTGTGAAAGCCGTCCTTCACCTAGCTTGTTGGGAACACAAAGTTTCTTTTCAGTTGCAAACTCCACTCCATACATATATATGGGGAGGTACTAGCTCCAACTCGGTTTTACAGTGAAAACTGCAGGAACTTCAAACCGGCACTAGGAAACAGACTGAGAAACCAGAGTAAAAGTTTCTCCTGCAACCCGTTCCCTTTGTGCTAGATGAACGAACGTCTCTCCACATGCTCAGTTCTGAGAGATAAGTGTGTGTGAAAGCCGTCCTTCACCTAGCTTGTTGGGAACACAAAGTTTCTTTTCAGTTGCAAACTCCACTCCTTACATATATATGGGGAGGTACTAGCTCCAACTCGGTTTTACAGTGAAAACTGCAGGAACTTCAAACCGGCACTAGGAAACAGACTGAGAAACCAGAGTAAAAGTTTCTCCTGCAACCCGTTCCCTTTGTGCTAGATGAACGAACGTCTCTCCACATGCTCAGTTCTGCGAGATAAGTGTGTGTGAAAGCCGTCCTTCACCTAGCTTGTTGGGAACACAAAGTTTCTTTTCAGTTGCAAACTCCACTCCTTACATATATATGGGGAGGTACTAGCTCCAACTCGGTTTTACAGTGAAAACTGCAGGAACTTCAAACCGGCACTAGGAAACAGACTGAGAAACCAGAGTAAAAGTTTCTCCTGCAACCCGTTCCCTTTGTGCTAGATGAACGAACGTCTCTCCACATGCTCAGTTCTGAGAGATAAGTGTGTGTGAAAGCCGTCCTTCACCTAGCTTGTTGGGAATACAAAGTTTCTTTTCAGTTGCAAACTCCACTCCATACATATATATGGGGAGGTACTAGCTCCAACTCGGTTTTACAGTGAAAACTGCAGGAACTTCAAACCCGCACTAGGAAACAGACTAAGAAACCAGAGTAAAAGTTTCTCCTGCAACCCGTTCCCTTTGTGCTAGTTGAACGAACGTCTCTCCACATGCTCAGTTCTGAGCGATAAGTGTGTGTGAAAGCCGTCCTTCACCTAGCTTGTTGGGAACACAAAGTTTCTTTTCAGTTGCAAACTCCACTCCATACATATATATGGGGAGGTACTAGCTCCAACTCGGTTTTACAGTGAAAACTGCAGGAACTTCAAACCGGCACTAGGAAACAGACTGAGAAACCAGAGTAAAAGTTTCTCCTGCAACCCGTTCCCTTTGTGCTAGACGAACGAACGTCTCTCCACATGCTCAGTTCTGAGAGATAAGTGTGTGTGAAAGCCGTCCTTCACCTAGCTTGTTGGGAACACAAAGTTTCTTTTCAGTTGCAAACTCCACTCCATACATATATATGGGAAGGTACTAGCTCCAACTCGGTTTTACAGTGAAAACTGCAGGAACTTCAAACCGGCACTAGGAAACAGACTGAGAAACCAGAGTAAAAGTTTCTCCTGCAACCCGTTCCCTTTGTGCTAGATGAACGAACGTCTCTCCACATGCTCAGTTCTGAGAGATAATTGTGTGTGAAAGCCGTCCTTCACCTAGCTTGTTGGGAACACAAAGTTTCTTTTCAGTTGCAAACTCCACTCCATACATATATATGGGGAGGTACTAGCTCCAACTCGGTTTTACAGTGAAAACTGCAGGAAATTCAAACCGGCACTAGGAAACAGACTGAGAAACCAGAGTAAAAGTTTCTCCTGCAACCCGTTCCCTTTGTGCTAGATGAACGAACGTCTCTCCACATGCTCAGTTCTGCGAGATAAGTGTGTGTGAAAGCCGTCCTTCACCTAGCTTGTTGGGAACACAAAGTTTCTTTTCAGTTGCAAACTCCACTCCTTACACATATATGGGGAGGTACTAGCTCCAACTCGGTTTTACAGTGAAAACTGCAGGAACTTCAAACCGGCACTAGGAAACAGACTGAGAAACCAGAGTAAAAGTTTCTCCTGCAACCCGTTCCCTTTGTGCTAGATGAACGAACGTCTCTCCACATGCTCAGTTCTGCGAGATAAGTGTGTGTGAAAGCCGTTCTTCACCTAGCTTGTTGGGAACACAAAGTTTCTTTTCAGTTGCAAACTCCACTCCTTACATATATATGGGGAGGTACTAGCTCCAACTCGGTTTTACAGTGAAAACTGCAGGAACTTCAAACCGGCACTAGGAAACAGACTGAGAAACCAGAGTAAAAGTTTCTCCTGCAACCCGTTCCCTTTGTGCTAGTTGAACGAACGTCTCTCCACATGCTCAGTTCTGAGAGATAAGTGTGTGTGAAAGCCGTCCTTCACCTAGCTTGTTGGGAACACAAAGTTTCTTTTCAGTTGCAAACTCCACTCCATACATATATATGGGGAGGTACTAGCTCCAACTCGGTTTTACAGTGAAAACTGCAGGAACTTCAAACCGGCACTAGGAAACAGACTGAGAAACCAGAGTAAAAGTTTCTCCTGCAACCCGTTCTCTTTGTGCTAGATGAACGAACGTCTCTCCACATGCTCAGTTCTGCGAGATAAGTGTCTGTGAAAGCCGTCCTTCACCTAGCTTGTTGGGAACACAAAGTTTCTTTTCAGTTGCAAACTCCACTCCATACATATATATGGGGAGGTAGTAGCTCCAACTCGGTTTTACAGTGAAAACTGCAGGAACTTCAAACCGGCACTAGGAAACAGACTGAAAAACCAGAGTAAAAGTTTCTCCTGCAACCCGTTCCCTTTGTGCTAGATGAACGAACGTCTCTCCACATGCTCAGTTCTGAGAGATAAGTGTGTGTGAAAGCCGTCCTTCACCTAGCTTGTTGGGAACACAAAGTTTCTTTTCAGTTGCAAACTCCACTCCATACATATATATGGGGAGGTACTAGCTCCAACTCGGTTTTACAGTGAAAACTGCAGGAACTTCAAACCGGCACTAGGAAACAGACTGAGAAACCAGAGTAAAAGTTTCTCCTGCAACCCGTTCCCTTTGTGCTAGATGAACGAACGTCTCTCCACATGCTCAGTTCTGAGAGATAAGTGTGTGTGAAAGCCGTCCTTCACCTAGCTTGTTGGGAACACAAAGTTTCTTTTCAGTTGCAAACTCCACTCCTTACATATATATGGGGAGGTACTAGCTCCAACTCGGTTTTACAGTGAAAACTGCAGGAACTTCAAACCGGCACTAGGAAACAGACTGAGAAACCAGAGTAAAAGTTTCTCCTGCAACCCGTTCCCTTTGTGCTAGATGAACGAACGTCTCTCCACATGCTCAGTTCTGCGAGATAAGTGTGTGTGAAAGCCGTCCTTCACCTAGCTTGTTGGGAACACAAAGTTTCTTTTCAGTTGCAAACTCCACTCCTTACATATATATGGGGAGGTACTAGCTCCAACTCGGTTTTACAGTGAAAACTGCAGGAACTTCAAACCGGCACTAGGAAACAGACTGAGAAACCAGAGTAAAAGTTTCTCCTGCAACCCGTTCCCTTTGTGCTAGATGAACGAACGTCTCTCCACATGCTCAGTTCTGAGAGATAAGTGTGTGTGAAGGCCGTCCTTCACCTAGCTTGTTGGGAATACAAAGTTTCTTTTCAGTTGCAAACTCCACTCCATACATATATATGGGGAGGTACTAGCTCCAACTCGGTTTTACAGTGAAAACTGCAGGAACTTCAAACCCGCACTAGGAAACAGACTAAGAAACCAGAGTAAAAGTTTCTCCTGCAACCCGTTCCCTTTGTGCTAGTTGAACGAACGTCTCTCCACATGCTCAGTTCTGAGAGATAAGTGTGTGTGAAAGCCGTCCTTCACCTATCTTGTTGGGAACACAAAGTTTCTTTTCAGTTGCAAACTCCACTCCATACATATATATGGGGAGGTACTAGCTCCAACTCGGTTTTACAGTGAAAACTGCAGGAACTTCAAACCGGCACTAGGAAACAGACTGAGAAACCAGAGTAAAAGTTTCTCCTGCAACCCGTTCCCTTTGTGCTAGATGAACGAACGTCTCTCCACATGCTCAGTTCTGAGAGATAAGTGTGTGTGAAAGCCGTCCTTCACCTAGCTTGTTGGGAACACAAAGTTTCTTTTCAGTTGCAAACTCCACTCCTTACATATATATGGGGAGGTACTAGCTCCAACTCGGTTTTACAGTGAAAACTGCAGGAACTTCAAACCGGCACTAGGAAACAGACTGAGAAACCAGAGTAAAAGTTTCTCCTGCAACCCGTTCCCTTTGTGCTAGATGAACGAACGTCTCTCCACATGCTCAGTTCTGAGAGATAAGTGTGTGTGAAAGCCGTCCTTCACCTAGCTTGTTGGGAATACAAAGTTTCTTTTCAGTTGCAAACTCCACTCCATACATATATATGGGGAGGTACTAGCTCCAACTCGGTTTTACAGTGAAAACTGCAGGAACTTCAAACCCGCACTAGGAAACAGACTAAGAAACCAGAGTAAAAGTTTCTCCTGCAACCCGTTCCCTTTGTGCTAGTTGAACGAACGTCTCTCCACATGCTCAGTTCTGAGAGATAAGTGTGTGTGAAAGCCGTCCTTCACCTAGCTTGTTGGGAACACAAAGTTTCTTTTCAGTTGCAAACTCCACTCCATACATATATATGGGGAGGTACTAGCTCCAACTCGGTTTTACAGTGAAAACTGCAGGAACTTCAAACCGGCACTAGGAAACAGACTGAGAAACCAGAGTAAAAGTTTCTCCTGCAACCCGTTCCCTTTGTGCTAGATGAACGAACGTCTCTCCACATGCTCAGTTCTGAGAGATAAGTGTGTGTGAAAGCCGTCCTTCACCTAGCTTGTTGGGAACACAAAGTTTCTTTTCAGTTGCAAACTCCACTCCTTACATATATATGGGGAGGTACTAGCTCCAACTCGGTTTTACAGTGAAAACTGCAGGAACTTCAAACCGGCACTAGGAAACAGACTGAGAAACCAGAGTAAAAGTTTCTCCTGCAACCCGTTCCCTTTGTGCTAGATGAACGAACGTCTCTCCACATGCTCAGTTCTGCGAGATAAGTGTGTGTGAAAGCCGTCCCTCACCTAGCTTGTTGGGAACACAAAGTTTCTTTTCAGTTGCAAACTCCACTCCTTACATATATATGGGGAGGTACTAGCTCCAACTCGGTTTTACAGTGAAAACTGCAGGAACTTCAAACCGGCACTAGGAAACAGACTGAGAAACCAGAGTAAAAGTTTCTCCTGCAACCCGTTCCCTTTGTGCTAGATGAACGAACGTCTCTCCACATGCTCAGTTCTGAGAGATAAGTGTGTGTGAAAGCCGTCCTTCACCTAGCTTGTTGGGAATACAAAGTTTCTTTTCAGTTGCAAACTCCACTCCATACATATATATGGGGAGGTACTAGCTCCAACTCGGTTTTACAGTGAAAACTGCAGGAACTTCAAACCCGCACTAGGAAACAGACTAAGAAACCAGAGTAAAAGTTTCTCCTGCAACCCGTTCCCTTTGTGCTAGTTGAACGAACGTCTCTCCACATGCTCAGTTCTGAGAGATAAGTGTGTGTGAAAGCCGTCCTTCACCTAGCTTGTTGGGAACACAAAGTTTCTTTTCAGTTGCAAACTCCACTCCATACATATATATGGGGAGGTACTAGCTCCAACTCGGTTTTACAGTGAAAACTGCAGGAACTTCAAACCGGCACTAGGAAACAGACTGAGAAACCAGAGTAAAAGTTTCTCCTGCAACCCGTTCCATTTGTGCTAGTTGACCGAACGTCTCTCCACATGCTCAGTTCTGAGAGATAAGTGTGTGTGAAAGCCGTCCTTCACCTAGCTTGTTGGGAACACAAAGTTTCTTTTCAGTTGCAAACTCCACTCCATACATATATATGGGGAGGTACTAGCTCCAACTCGGTTTTACAGTGAAAACTGCAGGAACTTCAAACCGGCACTAGGAAACAGACTGAGAAACCAGAGTAAAAGTTTCTCCTGCAACCCGTTCCCTTTGTGCTAGATGAACGAACGTCTCTCCACATGCTCAGTTCTGAGAGATAATTGTGTGTGAAAGCCGTCCTTCACCTAGCTTGTTGGGAACACAAAGTTTCTTTTCAGTTGCAAACTCCACTCCATACATATATATGGGGAGGTACTAGCTCCAACTCGGTTTTACAGTGAAAACTGCAGGAAATTCAAACCGGCACTAGGAAACAGACTGAGAAACCAGAGTAAAAGTTTCTCCTGCAACCCGTTCCCTTTGTGCTAGATGAACGAACGTCTCTCCACATGCTCAGTTCTGCGAGATAAGTGTGTGTGAAAGCCGTCCTTCACCTAGCTTGTTGGGAACACAAAGTTTCTTTTCAGTTGCAAACTCCACTCCATACATATATATGGGGAGGTACAAGCTCCAACTCGGTTTTACAGTGAAAACTGCAGGAACTTCAAACCGGCACTAGGAAACAGACTGAGAAACCAGAGTAAAAGTTTCTCCTGCAACCCGTTCCCTTTGTGCTAGTTGAACGAACGTCTCTCCACATGCTCAGTTCTGAGAGATAAGTGTGTGTGAAAGCCGTCCTTCACCTAGCTTGTTGGGAACACAAAGTTTCTTTTCAGTTGCAAACTCCACTCCATACATATATATGGGGAGGTACTAGCTCCAACTCGGTTTTACAGTGAAAACTGCAGGAACTTCAAACCGGCACTAGGAAACAGACTGAGAAACCAGAGTAAAAGTTTCTCCTGCAACCCGTTCCCTTTGTGCTTGTTGAACGAACGTCTCTCCACATGCTCAGTTCTGAGAGATAAGTGTGTGTGAAAGCCGTCCTTCACCTAGCTTGTTGGGAACACAAAGTTTCTTTTCAGTTGCAAACTCCACACCTTACATATATATGGGGAGTTACTAGCTCCAACTCGGTTTTACAGTGAAAACTGCAGGAACTTCAAACCGGCACTAGGAAACAGACTGAGAAACCAGAGTAAAAGTTTCTCCTGCAACCCGTTCCCTTTGTGCTAGATGAACGAACGTCTCTCCACATGCTCAGTTCTGAGAGATAAGTGTGTGTGAAAGCCGTCCTTCACCTAGCTTGTTGGGAACACAAAGTTTCTTTTCAGTTGCAAACTCCACTCCATACATATATATGGGGAGGTACTAGCTCCAACTCGGTTTTACAGTGAAAACTGCAGGAACTTCAAACCGGCACTAGGAAAGAGACTGAGAAACCAGAGTAAAAGTTTCTCCTGCAACCCGTTCCCTTTGTGCTAGATGAACGAACGTCTCTCCACATGCTCAGTTCTGAGAGATAAGTGTGTGTGAAAGCCGTCCTTCACCTAGCTTGTTGGGAACACAAAGTTTCTTTTCAGTTGCAAACTCCACTCCTTACATATATATGGGGAGGTACTAGCTCCAACTCGGTTTTACAGTGAAAACTGCAGGAACTTCAAACCGGCACTAGGAAACAGACTGAGAAACCAGAGTAAAAGTTTCTCCTGCAACCCGTTCCCTTTGTGCTAGATGAACGAACGTCTCTCCACATGCTCAGTTCTGTGAGATAAGTGTGTGTGAAAGCCGTCCTTCACCTAGCTTGTTGGGAACACAAAGTTTCTTTTCAGTTGCAAACTCCATTCCTTACATATATATGGGGAGGTACTAGCTCCAACTCGGTTTTACAGTGAAAACTGCAGGAACTTCAAACCGGCACTAGGAAACAGACTGAGAAACCAGAGTAAAAGTTTCTCCTGCAACCCGTTCCCTTTGTGCTAGATGAACGAACGTCTCTCCACATGCTCAGTTCTGAGAGATAAGTGTGTGTGAAAGCCGTCCTTCACCTAGCTTGTTGGGAATACAAAGTTTCTTTTCAGTTGCAAACTCCACTCCATACATATATATGGGGAGGTACTAGCTCCAACTCGGTTTTACAGTGAAAACTGAAGGAACTTCAAACCCGCACTAGGAAACAGACTAAGAAACCAGAGTAAAAGTTTCTCCTGCAACCCGTTCCCTTTGTGCTAGTTGAACGAACGTCTCTCCACATGCTCAGTTCTGAGAGATAAGTGTGTGTGAAAGCCGTCCTTCACCTAGCTTGTTGGGAACACAAAGTTTCTTTTCAGTTGCAAACTCCACTCCATACATATATATGGGGAGGTACTAGCTCCAACTCGGTTTTACAGTGAAAACTGCAGGAACTTCAAACCGGCACTAGGAAACAGACTGAGAAACCAGAGTAAAAGTTTCTCCTGCAACCCGTTCCCTTTGTGCTAGTTGACCGAACGTCTCTCCACATGCTCAGTTCTGAGAGATAAGTGTGTGTGAAAGCCGTCCTTCACCTAGCTTGTTGGGAACACAAAGTTTCTTTTCAGTTGCAAACTCCACTCCATACATATATATGGGGAGGTACTAGCTCCAACTCGGTTTTACAGTGAAAACTGCAGGAAATTCAAACCGGCACTAGGAAACAGACTGAGAAACCAGAGTAAAAGTTTCTCCTGCAACCCGTTCCCTTTGTGCTAGATGAACGAACGTCTCTCCACATGCTCAGTTCTGAGAGATAATTGTGTGTGAAAGCCGTCCTTCACCTAGCTTGTTGGGAACACAAAGTTTCTTTTCAGTTGCAAACTCCACTCCATACATATATATGGGAGGTACTAGCTCCAACTCGGTTTTACAGTGAAAACTGCAGGAACTTCAAACCGGCACTAGGAAACAGACTGAGAAACCAGAGTAAAAGTTTCTCCTGCAACCCGTTCCCTTTGTGCTAGATGAACGAACGTCTCTCCACATGCTCAGTTCTGCGAGATAAGTGTGTGTGAAAGCCGTCCTTCACCTAGCTTGTTGGGAACACAAAGTTTCTTTTCAGTTGCAAACTCCACTCCATACATATATATGGGGAGGTACAAGCTCCAACTCGGTTTTACAGTGAAAACTGCAGGAACTTCAAACCGGCACTAGGAAACAGACTGAGAAACCAGAGTAAAAGTTTCTCCTGCAACCCGTTCCCTTTGTGCTTGTTGAACGAACGTCTCTCCACATGCTCAGTTCTGAGAGATAAGTGTGTGTGAAAGCCGTCCTTCACCTAGCTTGTTGGGAACACAAAGTTTCTTTTCAGTTGCAAACTCCACACCTTACATATATATGGGGAGTTACTAGCTCCAACTCGGTTTTACAGTGAAAACTGCAGGAACTTCAAACCGGCACTAGGAAACAGACTGAGAAACCAGAGTAAAAGTTTCTCCTGCAACCCGTTCCCTTTGTGCTAGATGAACGAACGTCTCTCCACATGCTCAGTTCTGAGAGATAAGTGTGTGTGAAAGCCGTCCTTCACCTAGCTTGTTGGGAACACAAAGTTTCTTTTCAGTTGCAAACTCCACTCCATACATATATATGGGGAGGTACTAGCTCCAACTCGGTTTTACAGTGAAAACTGCAGGAACTTCAAACCGGCACTAGGAAAGAGACTGAGAAACCAGAGTAAAAGTTTCTCCTGCAACCCGTTCCCTTTGTGCTAGATGAACGAACGTCTCTCCACATGCTCAGTTCTGAGAGATAAGTGTGTGTGAAAGCCGTCCTTCACCTAGCTTGTTGGGAACACAAAGTTTCTTTTCAGTTGCAAACTCCACTCCTTACATATATATGGGGAGGTACTAGCTCCAACTCGGTTTTACAGTGAAAACTGCAGGAACTTCAAACCGGCACTAGGAAACAGACTGAGAAACCAGAGTAAAAGTTTCTCCTGCAACCCGTTCCCTTTGTGCTAGATGAACGAACGTCTCTCCACATGCTCAGTTCTGTGAGATAAGTGTGTGTGAAAGCCGTCCTTCACCTAGCTTGTTGGGAACACAAAGTTTCTTTTCAGTTGCAAACTCCATTCCTTACATATATATGGGGAGGTACTAGCTCCAACTCGGTTTTACAGTGAAAACTGCAGGAACTTCAAACCGGCACTAGGAAACAGACTGAGAAACCAGAGTAAAAGTTTCTCCTGCAACCCGTTCCCTTTGTGCTAGATGAACGAACGTCTCTCCACATGCTCAGTTCTGAGAGATAAGTGTGTGTGAAAGCCGTCCTTCACCTAGCTTGTTGGGAATACAAAGTTTCTTTTCAGTTGCAAACTCCACTCCATACATATATATGGGGAGGTACTAGCTCCAACTCGGTTTTACAGTGAAAACTGAAGGAACTTCAAACCCGCACTAGGAAACAGACTAAGAAACCAGAGTAAAAGTTTCTCCTGCAACCCGTTCCCTTTGTGCTAGTTGAACGAACGTCTCTCCACATGCTCAGTTCTGAGAGATAAGTGTGTGTGAAAGCCGTCCTTCACCTAGCTTGTTGGGAACACAAAGTTTCTTTTCAGTTGCAAACTCCACTCCATACATATATATGGGGAGGTACTAGCTCCAACTCGGTTTTACAGTGAAAACTGCAGGAACTTCAAACCGGCACTAGGAAACAGACTGAGAAACCAGAGTAAAAGTTTCTCCTGCAACCCGTTCCCTTTGTGCTAGTTGACCGAACGTCTCTCCACATGCTCAGTTCTGAGAGATAAGTGTGTGTGAAAGCCGTCCTTCACCTAGCTTGTTGGGAACACAAAGTTTCTTTTCAGTTGCAAACTCCACTCCATACATATATATGGGGAGGTACTAGCTCCAACTCGGTTTTACAGTGAAAACTGCAGGAAATTCAAACCGGCACTAGGAAACAGACTGAGAAACCAGAGTAAAAGTTTCTCCTGCAACCCGTTCCCTTTGTGCTAGATGAACGAACGTCTCTCCACATGCTCAGTTCTGAGAGATAATTGTGTGTGAAAGCCGTCCTTCACCTAGCTTGTTGGGAACACAAAGTTTCTTTTCAGTTGCAAACTCCACTCCATACATATATATGGGAGGTACTAGCTCCAACTCGGTTTTACAGTGAAAACTGCAGGAACTTCAAACCGGCACTAGGAAACAGACTGAGAAACCAGAGTAAAAGTTTCTCCTGCAACCCGTTCCCTTTGTGCTAGATGAACGAACGTCTCTCCACATGCTCAGTTCTGCGAGATAAGTGTGTGTGAAAGCCGTCCTTCACCTAGCTTGTTGGGAACACAAAGTTTCTTTTCAGTTGCAAACTCCACTCCATACATATATATGGGGAGGTACAAGCTCCAACTCGGTTTTACAGTGAAAACTGCAGGAACTTCAAACCGGCACTAGGAAACAGACTGAGAAACCAGAGTAAAAGTTTCTCCTGCAACCCGTTCCCTTTGTGCTAGTTGAACGAACGTCTCTCCACATGCTCAGTTCTGAGAGATAAGTGTGTGTGAAAGCCGTCCTTCAACTAGCTTGTTGGGAACACAAAGTTTCTTTTCAGTTGCAAACTCCACTCCATACATATATATGGGGAGGTACTAGCTCCAACTCAGTTTTACAGTGAAAACTGCAGGAACTTCAAACCGGCACTAGGAAACAGACTGAGAAACCAGAGTAAAAGTTTCTCCTGCAACCCGTTCCCTTTGTGCTAGTTGAACGAACGTCTCTCCACATGCTCAGTTCTGAGAGATAAGTGTGTGTGAAAGCCGTCCTTCACCTAGCTTGTTGGGAACACAAAGTTTCTTTTCAGTTGCAAACTCCACACCTTACATATATATGGGGAGTTACTAGCTCCAACTCGGTTTTACAGTGAAAACTGCAGGAACTTCAAACCGGCACTAGGAAACAGACTGAGAAACCAGAGTAAAAGTTTCTCCTGCAACCCGTTCCCTTTGTGCTAGATGAACGAACGTCTCTCCACATGCTGAGTTCTGAGAGATAAGTGTGTGTGAAAGCCGTCCTTCACCTAGCTTGTTGGGAACACAAAGTTTCTTTTCAGTTGCAAACTCCACTCCATACATATATATGGGGAGGTACTAGCTCCAACTCGGTTTTACAGTGAAAACTGCAGGAACTTCAAACCGGCACTAGGAAACAGACTGAGAAACCAGAGTAAAAGTTTCTCCTGCAACCCGTTCCCTTTGTGCTAGATGAACGAACGTCTCTCCACATGCTCAGTTCTGAGAGATAAGTGTGTGTGAAAGCCGTCCTTCACCTAGCTTGTTGGGAACACAAAGTTTCTTTTCAGTTGCAAACTCCTCTCCTTACATATATATGGGGAGGTACTAGCTCCAACTCGGTTTTACAGTGAAAACTGCAGGAACTTCAAACCGGCACTAGGAAACAGACTGAGAAACCAGAGTAAAAGTTTCTCCTGCAACCCGTTCCCTTTGTGCTAGATGAACGAACGTCTCTCCACATGCTCAGTTCTGCGAGATAAGTGTGTGTGAAAGCCGTCCTTCACCTAGATTGTTGGGAACACAAAGTTTCTTTTCAGTTGCAAACTCCACTCCTTACATATATATGGGGAGGTACTAGCTCCAACTCGGTTTTACAGTGAAAACTGCAGGAACTTCAAACCGGCACTAGGAAACAGACTGAGAAACCAGAGTAAAAGTTTCTCCTGCAACCCGTTCCCTTTGTGCTAGATGAACGAACGTCTCTCCACATGCTCAGTTCTGAGAGATAAGTGTGTGTGAAAGCCGTCCTTCACCTAGCTTGTTGGGAATACAAAGTTTCTTTTCAGTTGCAAACTCCACTCCATACATATATATGGGGAGGTACTAGCTCCAACTCGGTTTTACAGTGAAAACTGCAGGAACTTCAAACCCGCACTAGGAAACAGACTAAGAAACCAGAGTAAAAGTTTCTCCTGCAACCCGTTCCCTTTGTGCTAGTTGAACGAACGTCTCTCCACATGCTCAGTTCTGAGAGATAAGTGTGTGTGAAAGCCGTCCTTCACCTAGCTTGTTGGGAACACAAAGTTTCTTTTCAGTTGCAAACTCCACTCCATACATATATATGGGGAGGTACTAGCTCCAACTCGGTTTTACAGTGAAAACTGCAGGAACTTCAAACCGGCACTAGGAAACAGACTGAGAAACCAGAGTAAAAGTTTCTCCTGCAACCCGTTCCTTTTGTGCTAGTTGACCAAACGTCTCTCCACATGCTCAGTTCTGAGAGATAAGTGTGTGTGAAAGCCGTCCTTCACCTAGCTTGTTGGGAACACAAAGTTTCTTTTCAGTTGCAAACTCCACTCCATACATATATATGGGGAGGTACTAGCTCCAACTCGGTTTTACAGTGAAAACTGCAGGAACTTCAAACCGGCACTAGGAAACAGACTGAGAAACCAGAGTAAAAGTTTCTCCTGCAACCCGTTCCCTTTGTGCTAGATGAACGAACGTCTCTCCACATGCTCAGTTCTGAGAGATAAGTGTGTGTGAAAGCCGTCCTTCACCTAGCTTGTTGGGAACACAAAGTTTCTTTTCAGTTGCAAACTCCACTCCATACATATATATGGGGAGGTACTAGCTCCAACTCGGTTTTACAGTGAAAACTGCAGGAACTTCAAACCGGCACTAGGAAACAGACTGAGAAACCAGAGTAAAAGTTTCTTCTGCAACCCGTTCCCTTTGTGCTAGTTGAACGAACGTCTCTCCACATGCTCAGTTCTGAGAGATAAGTGTGTGTGAAAGCCGTCCTTCACCTAGCTTTTTGGGAACACAAAGTTTCTTTTCAGTTGCAAACCCCACACCTTACATATATATGGGGAGTTACTAGCTCCAACTCGGTTTTACAGTGAAAACTGCAGGAACTTCAAACCGGCACTAGGAAACAGACTGAGAAACCAGAGTAAAAGTTTCTCCTGCAACCCGTTCCCTTTGTGCTAGATGAACGAACGTCTCTCCACATGCTCAGTTCTGAGAGATAAGTGTGTGTGAAAGCCGTCCTTCACCTAGCTTGTTGGGAACACAAAGTTTCTTTTCATTTGCAAACTCCACTCCATACATATATATGGGGAGGTACTAGCTCCAACTCGGTTTTACAGTGAAAACTGCAGGAACTTCAAACCGGCACTAGGAAACAGACTGAGAAACCAGAGTAAAAAATCTCCTGCAACCCGTTCCCTTTGTGCTAGATGAACGAACGTCTCTCCACATGCTCAGTTCTGAGAGATAAGTGTGTGTGAAAGCCGTCCTTCACCTAGCTTGTTGGGAACACAAAGTTTCTTTTCAGTTGCAAACTCCACTCCGTACATATATATGGGGAGGTAGTAGCTCCAACTCGGTTTTACAGTGAAAACTGCAGGAACTTCAAACCGGCACTACGAAACAGACTGAGAAACCAGAGTAAAAGTTTCTCCTGCAACCCGTTCCCTTTGTGCTAGATGAACGAACGTCTCTCCACATGCTCAGTTCTGCGAGATAAGTGTGTGTGAAAGCCGTCCTTCACCTAGCTTGTTGGGAACACAAAGTTTCTTTTCAGTTGCAAACTCCACTCCATACATATATATGGGGAGGTACTAGCTCCAACTCGGTTTTACAGTGAAAACTGCAGGAACTTCAAACCGGCACTAGGAAACAGACTGAGAAACCAGAGTAAAAGTTTCTCCTGCAACCCGTTCCCTTTGTGCTAGTTGAACGAACGTCTCTCCACATGCTCAGTTCTGAGAGATAAGTGTGTGTGAAAGCCTTCCTTCACCTAGCTTGTTGGGAACACAAAGTTTCTTTTCAGTTGCAAACTCCACTCCATACATATATATGGGGAGGTACTAGCTCCAACTCGGTTTTACAGTGAAAACTGCAGGAACTTCAAACCGGCACTAGGAAACAGACTGAGAAACCAGAGTAAAAGTTTCTCCTGCAACCCGTTCCCTTTGTGCTAGATGAACGAACGTCTCTCCACATGCTCAGTTCTGCGAGATAAGTGTGTGTGAAAGCCGTCCTTCACCTAGCTTGTTGGGAACACAAAGTTTCTTTTCAGTTGCAAACTCCACACCTTACATATATATGGGGAGTTACTAGCTCCAACTCGGTTTTACAGTGAAAACTGCAGGAACTTCAAACCGGCACTAGGAAACAGACTGAGAAACCAGAGTAAAAGTTTCTCCTGCAACCCGTTCCCTTTGTGCTAGATGAACGAACGTCTCTCCACATGCTCAGTTCTGAGAGATAAGTGTGTGTGAAAGCCGTCCTTCACCTAGCTTGTTGGGAACACAAAGTTTCTTTTCATTTGCAAACTCCACTCCATACATATATATGGGGAGGTACTAGCTCCAACTCGGTTTTACAGTGAAAACTGCAGGAACTTCAAACCGGCACTAGGAAACAGACTGAGAAACCAGAGTAAAAGTTTCTCCTGCAACCCGTTCCCTTTGTGCTAGATGAACGAACGTCTCTCCACATGATCAGTTCTGAGAGATAAGTGTGTGTGAAAGCCGTCCTTCACCTAGCTTGTTGGGAACACAAAGTTTCTTTTCAGTTGCAAACTCCACTCCATACATATATATGGGGAGGTACTAGCTCCAACTCGGTTTTACAGTGAAAACTGCAGGAACTTCAAACCGGCACTAGGAAACAGACTGAGAAACCAGAGTAAAAGTTTCTCCTGCAACCCGTTCCCTTTGTGCTAGATGAACGAACGTCTCTCCACATGCTCAGTTCTGCGAGATAAGTGTGTGTGAAAGCCGTCCTTCACCTAGCTTGTTGGGAACACAAAGTTTCTTTTCAGTTGCAAACTCCACTCCATACATATATATGGGGAGGTACTAGCTCCAACTCGGTTTTACAGTGAAAACTGCAGGAACTTCAAACCGGCACTAGGAAACAGACTGAGAAACCAGAGTAAAAGTTTCTCCTGCAACCCGTTCCTTTGTGCTCGTTGAACGAACGTCTCTCCACATGCTCAGTTCTGAGAGATAAGTGTGTGTGAAAGCCGTCCTTCACCTAGCTTGTTGGGAACACAAAGTTTCTTTTCAGTTCCAAACTCCACTCCATACATATATATGGGGAGGTACTAGCTCCAACTCGGTTTTACAGTGAAAACTGCAGGAACTTCAAACCGGCACTAGGAAACAGACTGAGAAACCAGAGTAAAAGTTTCTCCTGCAACCCGTTCCCTTTGTGCTAGTTGAACGAACGTCTCTCCACATGCTCAGTTCTGAGAGATAAGTGTGTGTGAAAGCCGTCCTTCACCTAGCTTGTTGGGAACACAAAGTTTCTTTTCAGTTGCAAACTCCACACCTTACATATATATGGGGAGGTACTAGCTCCAACTCGGTTTTACAGTGAAAACTGCAGGAACTTCAAACCGGCACTAGGAAACAGACTGAGAAACCAGAGTAAAAGTTTCTCCTGCAACCCGTTCCCTTTGTGCTAGATGAACGAACGTCTCTCCACATGCTCAGTTCTGAGAGATAAGTGTGTGTGAAAGCCGTCCTTCACCTAGCTTGTTGGGAACACAAAGTTTCTTTTCAGTTGCAAACTCCACTCCATACATATATATGGGGAGGTACTAGCTCCAACTCGGTTTTACAGTGAAAACTGCAGGAACTTCAAACCGGCTCTAGGAAACAGACTGAGAATCCAGAGTAAAAGTTTCTCCTGCAACCAGTTCCCTTTGTGCTAGATGAACGAACGTCTCTCCACATGCTCAGTTCTGAGAGATAAGTGTGTGTGAAAGCCGTCCTTCACCTAGCTTGTTGGGAACACAAAGTTTCTTTTCAGTTGCAAACTCCACTCCATACATATATATGGGGAGGTACTAGCTCCAACTCGGTTTTACAGTGAAAACTGCAGGAACTTCAAACCGGCACTAGGAAACAGACTGAGAAACCAGAGTAAAAGTTTCTCCTGCAACCCGTTCCCTTTGTGCTAGATGAACGAACGTCTCTCCACATGCTCAGTTCTGCGAGATAAGTGTGTGTGAAAGCCGTCCTTCACCTAGCTTGTTGGGAACACAAAGTTTCTTTTCAGTTGCAAACTCCACTCCATATATATATATGGGGAGGTACTAGCTCCAACTCGGTTTTACAGTGAAAACTGCAGGAACTTCAAACCGGCACTAGGAAACAGACTGAGAAACCAGAGTAAAAGTTTCTCCTGCAACCCGTTCCCTTTGTGCTAGATGAACGAACGTCTCTCCACATGCTCAATTCTGAGAGATAAGTGTGTGTGAAAGCCGTCCTTCACCTAGCTTGTTGGGAACACAAAGTTTCTTTTCAGTTGCAAACTCCACTCCATACATATATATGGGGAGGTACTAGCTCCAACTCGGTTTTACAGTGAAAACTGCAGGAACTTCAAACCGGCACTAGGAAACAGACTGAGAAACCAGAGTAAAAGTTTCTCCTGCAACCCGTTCCCTTTGTGCTAGTTGAACGAACGTCTCTCCACATGCTCAGTTCTGAGAGATAAGTGTGTGTGAAAGCCGTCCTTCACCTAGCTTGTTGGGAACACAAAGTTTCTTTTCAGTTGCAAACTCCACTCCATACATATATATGGGGAGGTACTAGCTCCAACTCGGTTTTACAGTGAAAACTGCAGGAACTTCAAACCGGCACTAGGAAACAGACTGAGAAACCAGAGTAAAAGTTTCTCCTGCAACCCGTTCCCTTTGTGCTAGATGAACGAACGTCTCTCCACATGCTCAGTTCTGAGAGATAAGTGTGTGTGAAAGCCGTCCTTCACCTAGCTTGTTGGGAACACAAAGTTTCTTTTCAGTTGCAAACTCCACTCCATACATATATATGGGGAGGTACTAGCTCCAACTCGGTTTTACAGTGAAAACTGCAGGAACTTCAAACCGGCACTAGGAAACAGACTGAGAAACCACAGTAAAATTTCTCCTGCAACCCGTTCTCTTTGTGCTAGATGAACGAACGTCTCTCCACATGCTCAGTTCTGCGAGATAAGTGTGTGTGAAAGCCGTCCTTCACCTAGCTTGTTGGGAACACAAAGTTTCTTTTCAGTTGCAAACTCCACTCCATACATATATATGGGGAGGTACTAGCTCCAACTCGGTTTTACAGTGAAAACTGCAGGAACTTCAAACCGGCACTAGTAAACAGACTGAGAAACCAGAGTAAAAGTTTCTCCTGCAACCCGTTCCCTTTGTGCTAGATGAACGAAATTCTCTCCACATGATCATTTCTGAGAGATAAGTGTGTGTGAAAGCCGTCCTTCACCTAGCTTGTTGGGAACACAAAGTTTCTTTTCAGTTGCAAACTCCACTCCATTCATATATAAGGGGAGGTAGTAGCTCCAACCCGGTTTTCCAGTGAAAACTGCAGGAACTTCAAACCGGCACTAGGAAACAGACTGAGAAACCAGAGTAAAAGTTTCTCCTGCAACCCGTTCCCTTTGTGCTAGATGAACGAACGTCTCTCCACATGCTCAGTTCTGAGAGATAAGTGTGTGTGAAAGCCGTCCTTCACCTAGCTTGTTGGGAACACAAAGTTTCTTTTCAGTTGCAAACTCCACTCCATACATATATATGGGGAGGTACTAGCTCCAACTCTGTTTTACAGTGAAAACTGCAGGAACTTCAAACCGGCACTAGGAAACAGCCTGAGAAACCAGAGTAAAAGTTTCTCCTGCAACCCGTTCCCTTTGTGCTAGATGAACGAACGTCTCTCCACATGCTCAGTTCTGAGAGATAAGTGTGTGTGAAAGCCGTCCTTCACCTAGCTTGTTGAGAACACAAAGTTTCTTTTCAGTTGCAAACTCCACTCCATACATGTATAAGGGGAGGTAGTAGCTCCAACTCGGTTTTACAGTGAAAACTGCAGGAACTTCAAACCGGCACTAGGAAACAGACTGAGACACCAGAGTAAAAGTTTCTCCTGCAACCCGTTCCCTTTGTGCTAGGTGAACGAACATCTCTCCACATGCTCAGTTCTGAGAGATAAGTGTGTGTGAAAGCCGTCCTTCACCTAGCTTGTTGGGAACACAAAGTTTCTTTTCAGTTGCAAACTCCACTCCATACATATATATGGGGAGGTACTAGCTCCAACTCGGTTTTACAGTGAAAACTGCAGGAACTTCAAACCGGCACTAGGAAACAGACTGAGAAACCAGAGTAAAAGTTTCTCCTGCAACCCGTTCCCTTTGTGCTAGATGAACGAACGTCTCTCCACATGCTCAGTTCTGCGAGATAAGTGTGTGTGAAAGCCGTCCTTCACCTAGCTTGTTGGGAACACAAAGTTTCTTTTCAGTTGCAAACTCCACTCCATACATATATATGGGGAGGTACTAGCTCCAACTCGGTTTTACAGTGAAAACTGCAGGAACTTCAAACCGGCACTAGGAAACAGACTGAGAAACCAGAGTAAAAGTTTCTCCTGCAACCCGTTCCCTTTGTGCTAGGTGAACGAACGTCTCTCCACATGCTCAGTTCTGAGAGATAAGTGTGTGTGAAAGCCGTCCTTCACCTAGCTTGTTGGGAACACCAAGATTCTTTTCAGTTGCAAACTCCACTCCATACATATATATGGGGAGGTACTAGCTCCAACTCGGTTTTACAGTGAAAACTGCAGGAACTTCAAACCGGCACTAGGAAACAGACTGAGAAACCAGAGTAAAAGTTTCTCCTGCAACCCGTTCCCTTTGTGCTAGTTGAACGAACGTCTCTCCACATGCTCAGTTCTGAGAGATAAGTGTGTGTGAAAGCCGTCCTTCACCTAGCTTGTTGGGAACACAAAGTTTCTTTTCAGTTGCAAACTCCACTCCATACATATATATGGGGAGGTACTAGCTCCAACTCGGTTTTCCAGTGAAAACTGCAGGAACTTCAAACCGGCACTAGGAAACAGACTGAGAAACCAGAGTAAAAGTTTCTCCTGCAACCCGTTCCCTTTGTGCTAGATGAACGAACGTCTCTCCACATGCTCAGTTCTGAGAGATAAGTGTGTGTGAAAGCCGTCCTTCACCTAGCTTGTTGGGAACACAAAGTTTCTTTTCAGTTGCAAACTCCACTCCATACATATATATGGGGAGGTACTAGCTCCAACTCGGTTTTACAGTGAAAACTGCAGGAACTTCAAACCGGCACTAGGAAACAGACTGAGAAACCAGAGTAAAAGTTTCTCCTGCAACCCGTTCCCTTTGTGCTAGTTGAACGAACGTCTCTCCACATGCTCAGTTCTGAGAGATAAGTGTGTGTGAAAGCCGTCCTTCACCTAGCTTGTTGGGAACACAAAGTTTCTTTTCAGTTGCAAACTCCACTCCATACATATATATGGGGAGGTACTAGCTCCAACTCGGTTTTACAGTGAATACTGCAGGAACTTCAAACCGGCACTAGGAAACAGACTGAGAAACCAGAGTAAAAGTTTCTCCTGCAACATGTTCCCTTTGTGCTAGATGAACGAACGTCTCTCCACATGCTCAGTTCTGCGAGATAAGTGTGTGTGAAAGCCGTCCTTCACCTAGCTTGTTGGGAACACAAAGTTTCTTTTCAGTTGCAAACTCCACTCCATACATATATATGGGGAGGTACTAGCTCCAACTCGGTTTTACAGTGAAAACTGCAGGAACTTCAAACCGGCACTAGGAAACAGCCTGAGAAACCAGAGTAAAAGTTTCTCCTGCAACCCGTTCCCTTTGTGCTAGTTGAACGAACGTCTCTCCACATGCTCAGTTCTGAGAGATAAGTGTGTGTGAAAGCCGTCCTTCACCTAGCTTGTTGGGAACACAAAGTTTCTTTTCAGTTGCAAACTCCACTCCATACATATATATGGGGAGGTACTAGCTCCAACTCGGTTTTACAGTGAAAACTGCAGGAATTTCAAACCGGCACTAGGAAACAGACTGAGAAACCAGAGTAAAAGTTTCTCCTGCCACCCGTTCCCTTTGTGCTAGATGAACGAACGTCTCTCCACATGCTCAGTTCTGCGAGATAAGTGTGTGTGAAAGCCGTCCTTCACCTAGCTTGTTGGGAACACAAAGTTTCTTTTCAGTTGCAAACTCCACTCCATACATATATATGGGGAGGTACTAGCTCCAACTCGGTTTTACAGTGAAAACTGCAGGAACTTCAAACCGGCACTAGGAAACAGACTGAGAAACCAGAGTAAAAGTTTCTCCTGCAACCCGTTCCCTTTGTGCTAGTTGAACGAACGTCTCTCCACATGCTCAGTTCTGAGAGATAAGTGTGTGTGAAAGCCGTCCTTCACCTAGCTTGTTGGGAACACAAAGTTTCTTTTCATTTGCAAACTCCACTCCATACATATATATGGGGAGGTACTAGCTCCAACTCGGTTTTACAGTGAAAACTGCAGGAACTTCAAACCGGCACTAGGAAACAGACTGAGAAACCAGAGTAAAAGTTTCTCCTGCAACCCGTTCCCTTTGTGCTAGATGAACGAAAGTCTCTCCACATGCTCAGTTCTGAGAGATAAGTGTGTGTGAAAGCCGTCCTTCACCTAGCTTGTTGGGAACACAAAGTTTCTTTTCAGTTGCAAACTCCACTCCATACATATATATGGGGAGGTACTAGCTCCAACTCGGTTTTACAGTGAAAACTGCAGGAACTTCAAACCGGCACTAGGAAACAGACTGAGAAACCAGAGTAAAAGTTTCTCCTGCAACCCGTTCCCTTTGTGCTAGTTGAACGAACGTCTCTCCACATGCTCAGTTCTGAGAGATAAGTGTGTGTGAAAGCCGTCCTTCACCTAGCTTGTTGGGAACACAAAGTTTCTTTTCAGTTGCAAACTCCACTCCATACATATATATGGTGAGGTACTAGCTCCAACTCGGTTTTACAGTGAAAACTGCAGGAACTTCAAACCGGCACTAGGAAACAGACTGAGAAACCAGAGTAAAAGTTTCTCCTGCAACCCGTTCCCTTTGTGCTAGATGAACGAACGTCTCTCCACATGCTCAGTTCTGAGAGATAAGTGTGTGTGAAAGCCGTCCTTCACCTAGCTTGTTGGGAACACAAAGTTTCTTTTCAGTTGCAAACTCCACTCCATACATATATATGGGGAGGTACTAGCTCCAACTCGGTTTTACAGTGAAAACTGCAGGAACTTCAAACCGGCACTAGGAAACAGACTGAGAAACCAGAGTAAAAGTTTCTCCTGCAACGCGTTCTCTTTGTGCTAGATGAACGAACGTCTCTCCACATGCTCAGTTCTGCGAGATAAGTGTGTGTGAAAGCCGTCCTTCACCTAGCTTGTTGGGAACACAAAGTTTCTTTTCAGTTGCAAACTCCACTCCATACATATATATGGGGAGGTACTAGCTCCAACTCGGTTTTACAGTGAAAACTGCAGGAACTTCAAACCGGCACTAGGAAACAGACTGAGAAACCAGAGTAAAAGTTTCTCCTGCAACCCGTTCCCTTTGTGCTAGATGAACGAACGTCTCTCCACATGATCATTTCTGAGAGATAAGTGTGTGTGAAAGCCGTCCTTCACCTAGCTTGTTGGGAACACAAAGTTTCTTTTCAGTTGCAAACTCCACTCCATTCATATATAAGGGGAGGTAGTAGCTCCAACCCGGTACCAGTGAAAACTGCAGGAACTTCAAACCGGCACTAGGAAACAGACTGAGAAACCAGAGTAAAAGTTTCTCCTGCAACCCGTTCCCTTTGTGCTAGATGAACGAACGTCTCTCCACATGCTCAGTTCTGAGAGATAAGTGTGTGTGAAAGCCGTCCTTCACCTAGCTTGTTGGGAACACAAAGTTTCTTTTCAGTTGCAAACTCCACTCCATACATATATATGGGGAGGTACTAGCTCCAACTCTGTTTTACAGTGAAAACTGCAGGAACTTCAAACCGGCACTAGGAAACAGCCTGAGAAACCAGAGTAAAAGTTTCTCCTGCAACAAGTTCCCTTTGTGCTAGATGAACGAACGTCTCTCCACATGCTCAGTTCTGAGAGATAAGTGTGTGTGAAAGCCGTCCTTCACCTAGCTTGTTGGGAACACAAAGTTTCTTTTCAGTTGCAAACTCCACTCCATACATGTATAAGGGGAGGTTGTAGCTCCAACTCGGTTTTACAGTGAAAACTGCAGGAAATTCAAACCGGCACTAGGAAACAGACTGAGAAACCAGAGTAAAAGTTTCTCCTGCAACCCGTTCAATTTGTGCTAGGTGAACGAACGTCTCTCCACATGCTCAGTTCTGAGAGATAAGTGTGTGTGAAAGCCGTCCTTCACCTAGCTTGTTGGGAACACAAAGTTTCTTTTCAGTTGCAAACTCCACTCCATACATGTATATGGGGAGGTACTAGCTCCAACTCGGTTTTACAGTGAAAACTGCAGGAACTTCAAACCGGCACTAGGAAACAGACTGAGAAACCAGAGTAAAAGTTTCTCCTGCAACCCGTTCCCTTTGTGCTAGATGAACGAACGTCTCTCCACATGCTCAGTTCTGAGAGATAAGTGTGTGTGAAAGCCGTCCTTCACCTAGCTTGTTGGGAACACAAAGTTTCTTTTCAGTTGCAAACTCCACTCCATACATATATATGGGGAGGTACTAGCTCCAACTCGGTTTTACAGTGAAAACTGCAGGAACTTCAAACCGGCACTAGGAAACAGACTGAGAAACCAGAGTAAAAGTTTCTCCTGCAACCCGTTCCCTTTGTGCTAGTTGAACGAACGTCTCTCCACATGCTCAGTTCTGAGAGATAAGTGTGTGTGAAAGCCGTCCTTCACCTAGCTTGTTGGGAACACAAAGTTTCTTTTCAGTTGCAAACTCCACTCCATACATATATATGGGGAGGTACTAGCTCCAACTCGGTTTTACAGTGAAAACTGCAGGAACTTCAAACCGGCACTAGGAAACAGACTGAGAAACCAGAGTAAAAGTTTCTCCTGCAACCCGTTCCCTTTGTGCTAGATGAACGAACGTCTCTCCACATGCTCAGTTCTGCGAGATAAGTGTGTGTGAAAGCCGTCCTTCACCTAGCTTGTTGGGAACACAAAGTTTCTTTTCAGTTGCAAACTCCACTCCATACATATATATGGGGAGGTACTAGCTCCAACTCGTTTTTACAGTGAAAACTGCAGGAACTTCAAACCGGCACTAGGAAACAGACTGAGAAACCAGAGTAAAAGTTTCTCCTGCAACCCGTTCCCTTTGTGCTAGATGAACGAACGTCTCTCCACATGCTCAGTTCTGCGAGATAAGTGTGTGTGAAAGCCGTCCTTCACCTAGCTTGTTGGGAACACAAAGTTTCTTTTCAGTTGCAAACTCCACTCCATACATATATATGGGGAGGTACTAGCTCCAACTCGGTTTTACAGTGAAAACTGCAGGAACTTCAAACCGGCACTAGGAAACAGACTGAGAAACCAGAGTAAAAGTTTCTCCTGCAACCCGTTCCCTTTGTGCTAGATGAACGAACGTCTCTCCACATGCTCAGTTCTGAGAGATAAGTGTGTGTGAAAGCCGTCATTCACCTAGTTTGTTGGGAACACAAAGGTTCTTTTCAGTTGCAAACTCCACTCCATACATATATAAGGGGAGGTAGTAGCTCCAACTCGGTTTTACAGTGAAAACTGCAGGAACTTCAAACCGGCACTAGGAAACAGACTGAGAAACCAGAGAAAAAGTTTTCCCTGCAACCCGTTCCCTTTGTGCTAGATGAATGAACGTCTCTCCACATGCTCAGTTCTGAGAGATAAGTGTGTGTGAAAGCCGTCCTTCACCTAGCTTGTTGGGAACACAAAGTTTCTTTTCAGTTGCAAACTCCACTCCATACATATATATGGGGAGGTACTAGCTCCAACTCGATTTTACAGTGAAAACTGCAGGAACTTCAAACCGGCACTAGGAAACAGACTGAGAAACCAGAGTAAAAGTTTCTCCTGCAACCCGTTCCCTTTGTGCTAGATGAACGAACGTCTCTCCAAATGCTCAGTTCTGCGAGATAAGTGTGTGTGAAAGCCGTCCTTCACCTAGCTTGTTGGGAACACAAAGTTTCTTTTCAGTTGCAAACTCCACTCCTTACATATATATGGGGAGGTGCTTGCTTCAACACGGTTTTACAGTGAAAACTGCAGGAACTTCAAACCGGCACTAGGAAACAGACTGAGAAACCAGAGTAAAAGTTTCTCCTGCAACCCGTTCCCTTTGTGCTAGATGAACGAACGTCTCTCCACATGCTCAGTTCTGAGAGATAAGTGTGTGTGAAAGCCGTCATTCACCTAGTTTGTTGGGAACACAAAGGTTCTTTTCAGTTGCAAACTCCACTCCATACATATATAAGGGGAGGTAGTAGCTCCAACTCGGTTTTACAGTGAAAACTGCAGGAACTTCAAACCGGCACTAGGAAACAGACTGAGAAACCAGAGTAAAAGTTTCCCCTGCAACCCGTTCCCTTTGTGCTAGATGAACGAACGTCTCTCCACATGCTCAGTTCTGAGAGATAAGTGTGTGTGAAAGCCGTCCTTCACCTAGTTTGTTGGGAACACAAAGGTTCTTTTCAGTTGCAAACTCCACTCCATACATATATAAGGGGAGGTAGTAGCTCCAACTCGGTTTTACAGTGAAAACTGCAGGAACTTCAAACCGGCACTAGGAAACAGACTGAGAAACCAGAGTAAAAGTTTCCCCTGCAACCCGTTCCCTTTGTGCTAGATGAACGAACGTCTCTCCACATGCTCAGTTCTGAGAGATAAGTGTGTGTGAAAGCCGTCCTTCACCTAGCTTGTTGGGAACACAAAGTTTCTTTTCAGTTGCAAACTCCACTCCATACATATATATGGGGAGGTACTAGCTCCAACTCGGTTTTACAGTGAAAACTGCAGGAACTTCAAACCGGCACTAGGAAACAGACTAAGAAACCAGAGTAAAAGTTTCTCCTGCAACCCGTTCCCTTTGTGCTAGATGAACGAACGTCTCTCCACATGCTCAGTTCTGAGAGATAAGTGTGTGTGAAAGCCGTCCTTCACCTAGCTTGTTGGGAACACAAAGTTTCTTTTCAGTTGCAAACTCCACTCCATACATATATATGGGGAGGTACTAGCTCCAACTCGGTTTTACAGTGAAAACTGCAGGAACTTCAAACCGGCACTAGGAAACAGACTGAGAAACCAGAGTAAAAGTTTCTCCTGCAACCCGTTCCCTTTGTGCTAGTTGAACGAACGTCTCTCCACATGCTCAGTTCTGAGAGATAAGTGTGTGTGAAAGCCGTCCTTCACCTAGCTTGTTGGGAACACAAAGTTTCTTTTCAGTTGCAAACTCCACTCCATACATATATATGGGGAGGTACTAGCTCCAACTCGGTTTTACAGTGAAAACTGCAGGAACTTCAAACCGGCACTAGGAAACAGACTGAGAAACCAGAGTAAAAGTTTCTCCTGCAACCCGTTCCCTTTGTGCTAGATGAACGAACGTCTCTCCACATGCTCAGTTCTGCGAGATATGTGTGTGTGAAAGCCGTCCTTCACCTAGCTTGTTGGGAACACAAAGTTTCTTTTCAGTTGCAAACTCCACTCCATACATATATATGGGGAGGTACTAGCTCCAACTCGTTTTTACAGTGAAAACTGCAGGAACTTCAAACCGGCACTAGGAAACAGACTGAGAAACCAGAGTAAAAGTTTCTCCTGCAACCCGTTCCCTTTGTGCTAGATGAACGAACGTCTCTCCACATGCTCAGTTCTGCGAGATAAGTGTGTGTGAAAGCCGTCCTTCACCTAGCTTGTTGGGAACACAAAGTTTCTTTTCAGTTGCAAACTCCACTCCATACATATATATGGGGAGGTACTAGCTCCAACTCGGTTTTACAGTGAAAACTGCAGGAACTTCAAACCGGCACTAGGAAACAGACTGAGAAACCAGAGTAAAAGTTTCTCCTGCAACCCGTTCCCTTTGTGCTAGATGAACGAACGTCTCTCCACATGCTCAGTTCTGAGAGATAAGTGTGTGTGAAAGCCGTCCTTCACCTAGCTTGTTGGGAACACAAAGTTTCTTTTCAGTTGCAAACTCCACTCCATACATATATATGGGGAGGTACTAGCTCCAACTCGGTTTTACAGTGAAAACTGCAGGAACTTCAAACCGGCACTAGGAAACAGACTGAGAAACCAGAGTAAAAGTTTCTCCTGCAACCCGTTCCCTTTGTGCTAGATGAACGAACGTCTCTCCACATGCTCAGTTCTGAGAGATATGTGTGTGTGAAAGCCGTCCTTCACCTAGCTTGTTGGGAACACAAAGTTTCTTTTCAGTTGCAAACTCCACTCCTTACATATATATGGGGAGGTGCTTGCTCCAACACGGTTTTACAGTGAAAACTGCAGGAACTTCAAACCGGCACTAGGAAACAGACTGAGAAACCAGAGTAAAAGTTTCTCCTGCAACCCGTTCCCTTTGTGCTAGATGAACGAACGTATCTCCACATGCTCAGTTCTGAGAGATAAGTGAGTGTGAAAGCCGTCATTCACCTAGTTTGTTGGGAACACAAAGGTTCTTTTCAGTTGCAAACTCCACTCCATACATATATAAGGGGAGGTAGTAGCTCCAACTCGGTTTTACAGTGAAAACTGCAGGAACTTCAAACCGGCACTAGGAAACAGACTGAGAAACCAGAGTAAAAGTTTTCCCTGCAACCCGTTCCCTTTGTGCTAGATGAATGAACGTCTCTCCACATGCTCAGTTCTGAGAGATAAGTGTGTGTGAAAGCCGTCCTTCACCTAGCTTGTTGGGAACACAAAGTTTCTTTTCAGTTGCAAACTCCACTCCATACATATATATGGGGAGGTACTAGCTCCAACTCGATTTTACAGTGAAAACTGCAGGAACTTCAAACCGGCACTAGGAAACAGACTGAGAAACCAGAGTAAAAGTTTCTCCTGCAACCCGTTCCCTTTGTGCTAGATGAACGAACGTCTCTCCACATGCTCAGTTCTGCGAGATAAGTGTGTGTGAAAGCCGTCCTTCACCTAGCTTGTTGGGAACACAAAGTTTCTTTTCAGTTGCAAACTCCACTCCTTACATATATATGGGAAGGTGCTTGCTCCAACACGGTTTTACAGTGAAAACTGCAGGAACTTCAAACCGGCACTAGGAAACAGACTGAGAAACCAGAGTAAAAGTTTCTCCTGCAACCCGTTCCCTTTGTGCTAGATGAACGAACGTCTCTCCACATGCTCAGTTCTGAGAGATAAGTGTGTGTGAAAGCCGTCATTCACCTAGTTTGTTGGGAACACAAAGGTTCTTTTCAGTTGCAAACTCCACTCCATACATATATAAGGGGAGGTAGTAGCTCCAACTCGGTTTTACAGTGAAAACTGCAGGAACTTCAAACCGGCACTAGGAAACAGACTGAGAAACCAGAGTAAAAGTTTCCCCTGCAACCCGTTCCCTTTGTGCTAGATGAACGAACGTCTCTCCACATGCTCAGTTCTGAGAGATAAGTGTGTGTGAAAGCCGTCCTTCACCTAGCTTGTTGGGAACACAAAGTTTCTTTTCAGTTGCAAACTCCACTCCATACATATATATGGGGAGGTACTAGCTCCAACTCGGTTTTACAGTGAAAACTGCAGGAACTTCAAACCGGCACTAGGAAACAGACTAAGAAACCAGAGTAAAAGTTTCTCCTGCAACCCGTTCCCTTTGTGCTAGATGAACGAACGTCTCTCCACATGCTCAGTTCTGCGAGATAAGTGTGTGTGAAAGCCGTCCTTCACCTAGCTTGTTGGGAACACAAAGTTTCTTTTCAGTTGCAAACTCCACTCCATACATATATATGGGGAGGTACTAGCTCCAACTCGGTTTTACAGTGAAAACTGCAGGAACTTCAAACCGGCACTAGGAAACAGACTGAGAAACCAGAGTAAAAGTTTCTCCTGCAACCCGTTCCCTTTGTGCTAGATGAACGAACGTCTCTCCACATGCTCAGTTCTGAGAGATAAGTGTGTGTGAAAGCCGTCCTTCACCTAGCTTGTTGGGAACACAAAGTTTCTTTTCAGTTGCAAACTCCACTCCATACATATATATGGGGAGGTACTAGCTCCAACTCGGTTTTACAGTGAAACCTGCAGGAACTTCAAACCGGCACTAGGAAACAGACTGAGAAACCAGAGTAAAAGTTTCTCCTGCAACCCGTTCCCTTTGTGCTAGATGAACGAACGTCTCTCCACATGCTCAGTTCTGCGAGATAAGTGTGTGTGAAAGCCGTCCTTCACCTAGCTTGTTGGGAACACAAAGTTTCTTTTCAGTTGCAAACTCCACTCCATACATATATATGGGGAGGTACTAGCTCCAACTCGGTTTTACAGTGAAAACTGCAGGAACTTCAAACCGGCACTAGGAAACAGACTGAGAAACCAGAGTAAAAGTTTCTCCTGCAACCCGTTCCCTTTGTGCTAGATGAACGAACGTCTCTCCACATGCTCAGTTCTGAGAGATAAGTGTGTGTGAAAGCCGTCCTTCACCTAGCTTGTTGGGAACACAAAGTTTCTTTTCAGTTGCAAACTCCACTCCATACATATATATGGGGAGGTACTAGCTCCAACTCGGTTTTACAGTGAAAACTGCAGGAACTTCAAACCGGCACTAGGAAACAGACTGAGAAACCAGAGTAAAAGTTTCTCCTGCAACCCGTTTCCTTTGTGCTAGATGAACGAACTTCTCTCCACATGCTCAGTTCTGCGAGATAAGTGTGTGTGAAAGCCGTCCTTCACCTAGCTTGTTGGGAACACAAAGTTTCTTTTCAGTTGCAAACTCCACTCCATACATATATATGGGGAGGTACTAGCTCCAACTCGGTTTTACAGTGAAAACTGCAGGAACTTCAAACCGGCACTAGGAAAAAGACTGAGAAACCAGAGTAAAAGTTTCTCCTGCAACCCGTTCCCTTTGTGCTAGATGAACGAACGTCTCTCCACATGCTCAGTTCTGCGAGATAAGTGTGTGTGAAAGCCGTCCTTCACCTAGCTTGTTGGGAACACAAAGTTTCTTTTCAGTTGCAAACTCCACTCCATACATATATATGGGGAGGTACTAGCTCCAACTCGGTTTTACAGTGAAAACTGCAGGAACTTCAAACCGGCACTAGGAAACAGACTGAGAAACCAGAGTAAAAGTTTCTCCTGCAACCCGTTCCCTTTGTGCTAGATGAACGAACGTCTCTCCACATGCTCAGTTCTGAGAGATAAGTGTGTGTGAAAGCCGTCATTCACCTAGCTTGTTGGGAACACAAAGTTTCTTTCCAGTTGCAAACTCCACTCCATACATATATAAGGGGAGGTCCTACCTCCAACTCTGTTTTACAGTGAAAACTGCAGGAACTTCAAACCGGCACTAGGAAACAGACTAAGAAACCAGAATAAAAGTATCTCCTGCAACCCGTTCCCTTTGTGCTAGATGAACGAACGTCTCTCCACATGCTCAGTTCTGAGAGATAAGTGTGTGTGAAAGCCGTCCTTCACCTAGCTTGTTGGGAACACAAAGTTTCTTTTCAGTTGCAAACTCCACTCCATACATATATATGGGGAGGTACTAGCTCCAACTCGGTTTTCCAGTGAAAACTGCAGGAACTTCAAACCGGCACTAGGAAACAGACTGAGAAACCAGAGTAAAAGTTTCTCCTGCAACCCGTTCCCTTTGTGCTAGATGAACGAACGTCTCTCCACATGCTCAGTTCTGAGAGATAACTGTGTGTGAAAGCCGTCCTTCACCTAGTTTGTTGGGAACACAAAGTTTCTTTTCAGTTGCAAACTCCACTCCATACATATATATGGGGAGGTAGTAGCTCCAACTCGGTTTTACAGTGAAAACTGCAGGAACTTCAAACCTGCACTAGGAAACAGACTGAGAAACCAGAGTAAAAGTTTCTCCTGCAACCCGTTCCCTTTGTGCTAGATGAACGAACGTCTCTCCACATGCTCAGTTCTGAGAGATAAGTGTGTGTGAAAGCCGTCCTTCACCTAGCTTGTTGGGAACACAAAGTTTCTTTTCAGTTGCAAACTCCACTCCATACATATATATGGGGAGGTACTAGCTCCAACTCGGTTTTCCAGTGAAAACTGCAGGAACTTCAAACCGGCACTAGGAAACAGACTGAGAAACCAGAGTAAAAGTTTCTCCTGCAACCCGTTCCCTTTGTGCTAGATGAACGAACGTCTCTCCACATGCTCAGTTCTGAGAGATAACTGTGTGTGAAAGCCGTCCTTCACCTAGTTTGTTGGGAACACAAAGTTTCTTTTCAGTTGCAAACTCCACTCCATACATATATATGGGGAGGTAGTAGCTCCAACTCGGTTTTACAGTGAAAACTGCAGGAACTTCAAACCTGCACTAGGAAACAGACTGAGAAACCAGAGTAAAAGTTTCTCCTGCAACCCGTTCCCTTTGTGCTAGATGAACGAACGTCTCTCCACATGCTCAGTTCTGAGAGATAAGTGTGTGTGAAAGCCGTCCTTCACCTAGCTTGTTGGGAACACAAAGTTTCTTTTCAGTTGCAAACTCCACTCCATAAATATATATGGGGAGGTACTAGCTCCAACTCGGTTTTACAGTGAAAACTGCAGGAACTTCAAACCGGCACTAGGAAACAGACTGAGAAACCAGAGTAAAAGTTTCTCCTGCAACCCGTTCCCTTTGTGCTAGATGAACGAACGTCTCTCCACATGCTCAGTTCTGCGAGATAAGTGTGTGTGAAAGCCGTCCTTCACCTAGCTTGTTGGGAACACAAAGTTTCTTTTCAGTTGCAAACTCCACTCCATACATATATATGGGGAGGTACTAGCTCCAACTCAGTTTTACAGTGAAAACTGCAGGAACTTCAAACCGGCACTAGGAAACAGACTAAGAAACCAGAATAAAAGTTTCTCCTGCAACCCGTTCCCTTTGTGCTAGATGAACGAACGTCTCTCCACATGCTCAGTTCTGAGAGATAAGTGTGTGTGAAAGCCGTCCTTCACCTAGCTTGTTGGGAACACAAAGTTTCTTTTCAGTTGCAAACTCCACTCCATACATATATATGGGGAGGTACTAGCTCCAACTCGGTTTTACAGTGAAAACTGCAGGAACTTCAAACCGGCACTAGGAAAAAGACTGAGAAACCAGAGTAAAAGTTTCTCCTGCAACCCGTTCCCTTTGTGCTAGATGAACGAACGTCTCTCCACATGCTCAGTTCTGAGAGATAAGTGTGTGTGAAAGCCGTCCTTCACCTAGCTTTTTGGGAACACAAAGTTTCTTTTCAGTTGCAAACTCCACTCCATACATATATATGGGGAGGTACTAGCTCCAACTCGGTTTTACAGTGAAAACTGCAGGAACTTCAAACCGGCACTAGGAAACAGACTGAGAAACCAGAGTAAAAGTTTCTCCTGCAACCCGTTCCCTTTGTGCTAGATGAACGAACGTCTCTCCACATGCTCAGTTCTGAGAGATAAGTGTGTGTGAAAGCCGTCCTTCACCTAGCTTGTTGGGAACACAAAGTTTCTTTTCAGTTGCAAACTCCACTCCATACATATATATGGGGAGGTACTAGCTCCAACTCGGTTTTACAGTGAAAACTGCAGGAAATTCAAACCGGCACTAGGAAACAGACTGAGAAACCAGAGTAAAAGTTTCTCCTGCAACCCGTTCCCTTTGTGCTAGATGAACGAACGTCTCTCCACATGCTCAGTTCTGAGAGATAAGTGTGTGTGAAAGCCGTCCTTCACCTAGCTTGTTGGGAACACAAAGTTTCTTTTCAGTTGCAAACTCCACTCCATACATATATATGGGGAGGTACTAGCTCCAACTCGGTTTTACAGTGAAAACTGCAGGAACTTCAAACCGGCACTAGGAAACAGACTGAGAAACCAGAGTAAAAGTTTCTCCTGCAACCCGTTCCCTTTGTGCTAGATGAACGAACGTCTCTCCACATGCTCAGTTCTGAGAGATAAGTGTGTGTGAAAGCCGCCATTCACCTAGCTTGTTGGGAACACAAAGTTTCTTTCCAGTTGCAAACTCCACTCCATACATATATAAGGGGTGGTACTACCTCCAACTCTGTTTTACAGTGAAAACTGCAGGAACTTCAAACCGGCACTAGGAAACAGACTAAGAAACCAGAATAAAAGTATCTCCTGCAACCCGTTCCCTTTGTGCTAGATGAACGAACGTCTCTCCACATGCTCAGTTCTGAGAGATAAGTGTGTGTGAAAGCCGTCCTTCACCTAGTTTGTTGGGAACACAAAGTTTCTTTTCAGTTGCAAACTCCACTCCATACATATATATGGGGAGGTAGTAGCTCCAACTCGGTTTTACAGTGAAAACTGCAGGAACTTCAAACCTGCACTAGGAAACAGACTGAGAAACCAGAGTAAAAGTTTCCCCTGCAACCCGTTCCCTTTGTGCTAGATGAACGAACGTCTCTCCACATGCTCAGTTCTGAGAGATAAGTGTGTGTGAAAGCCGTCCTTCACCTAGCTTGTTGGGAACACAAAGTTTCTTTTCAGTTGCAAACTCCACTCCATAAATATATATGGGGAGGTACTAGCTCCAACTCGGTTTTACAGTGAAAACTGCAGGAACTTCAAACCGGCACTAGGAAACAGACTGAGAAACCAGAGTAAAAGTTTCTCCTGCAACCCGTTCCCTTTGTGCTAGATGAACGAACGTCTCTCCACATGCTCAGTTCTGCGAGATAAGTGTGTGTGAAAGCCGTCCTTCACCTAGCTTGTTGGGAACACAAAGTTTCTTTTCAGTTGCAAACTCCACTCCATACATATATATGGGGAGGTACTAGCTCCAACTCAGTTTTACAGTGAAAACTGCAGGAACTTCAAACCGGCACTAGGAAACAGACTAAGAAACCAGAATAAAAGTTTCTCCTGCAACCCGTTTCCTTTGTGCTAGTTGAACGAACGTCTCTCCACATGCTCAGTTCTGAGAGATAAGTGTGTGTGAAAGCCGTCCTTCACCTAGCTTGTTGGGAACACAAAGTTTCTTTTCAGTTGCAAACTCCACTCCTTACATATATATGGGGAGGTGCTTGCTCCAACACGGTTTTACAGTGAAAACTGCAGGAACTTCAAACCGGCACTAGGAAACAGACTGAGAAACCAGAGTAAAAGTTTCTCCTGCAACCCGTTCCCTTTGTGCTAGATGAACGAACGTCTCTCTACATGCTCAGTTCTGAGAGATAAGTGTGTGTGAAAGCCGTCCTTCACCTAGTTTGTTGGGAACACAAAGGTTCTTTTCAGTTGCAAACTCCACTCCATACATATATAAGGGGTGGTAGTAGCTCCAACTCGGTTTTACAGTGAAAACTGCAGGAACTTCAAACCGGCACTAGGAAACAGACTGAGAAACCAGAGTAAAAGTTTCCCCTGCAACCCGTTCCCTTTGTGCTAGATGAACGAACGTCTCTCCACATGCTCAGTTCTGAGAGATAAGTGTGTGTGAAAGCTGTCCTTCACCTAGCTTGTTGGGAACACAAAGTTTCTTTTCAGTTGCAAACTCCACTCCATACATTTATATGGGGAGGTAGTAGCTCCAACTCGGTTTTACAGTGAAAACTGCAGGAACTTCAAACCGGCACTAGGAAACAGACTAAGAAACCAGAGTAAAAGTTTCTCCTGCAACCCGTTCCCTTTGTGCTAGATGAACGAAAGTCTCTCCACATGCTCAGTTCTGAGAGATAAGTGTGTGTGAAAGCCGTCCTTCACCTAGCTTGTTGGGAACACAAAGTTTCTTTTCAGTTGCAAACTCCACTCCATACATATATATGGGGAGGTACTAGCTCCAACTCGGTTTTACAGTGAAAACTGCAGGAACTTCAAACCGGCACTAGGAAACAGACTGAGAAACCAGAGTAAAAGTTTCTCCTGCAACCCGTTCCCTTTGTGCTAGATGAACGAACGTCTCTCCACATGCTCAGTTCTGAGATATAAGTGTGTGTGAAAGCCGTCCTTCACCTAGCTTGTTGGGAACACAAAGTTTCTTTTCAGTTGCAAACTCCACTCCATACATATATATGGGGAGGTACTAGCTCCAACTCGGTTTTACAGTGAAAACTGCAGGAACTTCAAACCGGCACTAGGAAACAGACTGAGAAACCAGAGTAAAAGTTTCTCCTGCAACCCGTTCCCTTTGTGCTAGATGAACGAACGTCTCTCCACATGCTCAGTTCTGAGAGATAAGTGTGTGTGAAAGCCGTCCTTCACCTAGCTTGTTGGGAACACAAAGTTTCTTTCCAGTTGAAAACTCCACTCCATACATATATATAGGGAGGTACTAGCTCCAACTCGGTTTTACAGTGAAAACTGCAGGAACTTCAAACCGGCACTAGGAAACAGACTGAGAAACCAGAGTAAAAGTTTCTCCTGCAACCCGTTCCCTTTGTGCTAGATGAACGAACGTCTCTCCACATGCTCAGTTCTGAGAGATAAGTGTGTGTGAAAGCCGTCCTTCACCTAGCTTGTTGGGAACACAAAGTTTCTTTCCAGTTGCAAACTCCACTCCATACATATATATGGGGAGGTACTAGCTCCAACTCGGTTTTACAGTGAAAACTGCAGGAACTTCAAACCGGCACTAGGAAACAGACTGAGAAACCAGAGTAAAAGTTTCTCCTGCAACCCGTTCCCTTTGTGCTAGATGAACGAACGTCTCTCCACATGCTCAGTTCTGAGAGATAAGTGTGTGTGAAAGCCGTCCTTCACCTAGCTTGTTGGGAACACAAAGTTTCTTTTCAGTTGCAAACTCCACTCCATACATATATATGGGGAGGTACTAGCTCCAACTCGGTTTTACAGTGAAAACTGCAGGAACTTCAAACCGGCACTAGGAAACAGACTGAGAAACCAGAGTAAAAGTTTCTCCTGCAACCCGTTCCCTTTGTGCTAGATGAACGAACGTCTCTCCACATGCTCAGTTCTGAGAGATAAGTGTGTGTGAAAGCCGTCCTTCACCTAGCTTGTTGGGAACACAAAGTTTCTTTTCAGTTGCAAACTCCACTCCATACATATATATGGGGAGGTACTAGCTCCAACTCGGTTTTACAGTGAAAACTGCAGGAACTTCAAACCGGCACTAGGAAACAGACTGAGAAACCAGAGTAAAAGTTTCTCCTGCAACCCGTTCCCTTTGTGCTAGATGAACGAACGTCTCTCCACATGCTCAGTTCTGAGAGATAAGTGTGTGTGAAAGCTGTCCTTCACCTAGCTTGTTGGGAACACAAAGTTTCTTTTCAGTTGCAAACTCCACTCCATACATATATATGGGGAGGTACTAGCTCCAACTCGGTTTTACAGTGAAAACTGCAGGAACTTCTAACCGGCACTAGGAAACAGACTGAGAAACCAGAATAAAAGTTTCTCCTGCAACCCGTTCCCTTTGTGCTAGATGAACGAACGTCTCTCCACATGCTCAGTTCTGAGAGATAAGTGTGTGTGAAAGCCGTCCTTCACCTAGCTTGTTGGGAACACAAAGTTTCTTTTCAGTTGCAAACTCCACTCCATACATATATATGGGGAGGTAGTAGCTCCAACTCGGTTTTACAGTGAAAACTGCAGGAACTTCAAACCGGCACTAGGAAACAGACTGAGAAACCAGAGTAAAAGTTTCTCCTGCAACCCGTTCCCTTTGTGCTAGGTGAACGAACGTCTCTCCACATGCTCAGTTCTGAGAGATAAGTGTGTGTGAAAGCCGTCCTTCACCTAGCTTGTTGGGAACACAAAGTTTCTTTTCAGTTGCAAACTCCACTCCATACATATATATGGGGAGGTACTAGCTCCAACTCGGTTTTACAGTGAAAACTGCAGGAACTTCAAACCGGCACTAGGAAACAGACTGAGAAACCAGAGTAAAAGTTTCTCCTGCAACCCGTTCCCTTTGTGCTAGGTGAACGAACGTCTCTCCACATGCTCAGTTCTGAGAGATAAGTGTGTGTGAAAGCCGTCCTTCACCTAGCTTGTTGGGAACACAAAGTTTCTTTTCAGTTGCAAACTCCACTCCATACATATATATGGGGAGGTACTAGCTCCAACTCGGTTTTCCAGTGAAAACTGCAGGAACTTCAAACCGGCACTAGGAAACAGACTGAGAAACCAGAGTAAAAGTTTCTCCTGCAACCCGTTCCCTTTGTGCTAGATGAACGAACGTCTCTCCACATGCTCAGTTCTGAGAGATAAGTGTGTGTGAAAGCCGTCCTTCACCTAGCTTGTTGGGAACACAAAGTTTCTTTTCAGTTGCAAACTCCACTCCATACATATATATGGGGAGGTACTAGCTCCAACTCGGTTTTACAGTGAAAACTGCAGGAACTTCAAACCGGCACTAGGAAACAGACTGAGAAACCAGAATAAAAGTTTCTCCTGCAACCCGTTCCCTTTGTGCTAGGTGAACGAACGTCTCTCCACATGCTCAGTTCTGAGAGATAAGTGTGTGTGAAAGCCGTCCTTCACCTAGCTTGTTGGGAACACAAAGTTTCTTTTCAGTTGCAAACTCCACTCCATACATATATATGGGGAGGTACTAGCTCCAACTCGGTTTTACAGTGAAAACTGCAGGAACTTCAAACCGGCACTAGGAAACAGACTGAGAAACCAGAGTAAAAGTTTCTCCTGCAACCCGTTCCCTTTGTGCTAGATGAACGAACGTCTCTCCACATGCTCAGTTCTGAGAGATAAGTGTGTGTGAAAGCCGTCCTTCACCTAGCTTGTTGGGAACACAAAGTTTCTTTTCAGTTGCAAACTCCACTCCATACATATATATGGGGAGGTACTAGCTCCAACTCGGTTTTACAGTGAAAACTGCAGGAACTTCAAACCGGCACTAGGAAACAGACTGAGAAACCAGAGTAAAAGTTTCTCCTGCAACCCGTTCCCTTTGTGCTAGATGAACGAACGTCTCTCCACATGCTCAGTTCTGAGAGATAAGTGTGTGTGAAAGCCGTCCTTCACCTAGCTTGTTGGGAACACAAAGTTTCTTTTCAGTTGCAAACTCCACTCCATACATATATATGGGGAGGTACTAGCTCCAACTCGGTTTTACAGTGAAAACTGCAGGAACTTCAAACCGGCACTAGGAAACAGACTGAGAAACCAGAGTAAAAGTTTCTCCTGCAACCCGTTCCCTTTGTGCTAGATGAACGAACGTCTCTCCACATGCTCAGTTCTGAGAGATAAGTGTGTGTGAAAGCCGTCCTTCACCTAGCTTGTTGGGAACACAAAGTTTCTTTTCACTTGCAAACTCCACTCCATACATATATATGGGGAGGTACTAGCTCCAACTCGGTTTTACAGTGAAAACTGCAGGAACTTCAAACCGGCACTAGGAAACAGACTGAGAAACCAGAGTAAAAGTTTCTCCTGCAACCCGTTCCCTTTGTGCTAGATGAACGAACGTCTCTCCACATGCTCAGTTCTGAGAGATAAGTGTGTGTGAAAGCCGTCCTTCACCTAGCTTGTTGGGAACACAAAGTTTCTTTTCAGTTGCAAACTCCACTCCATACATATATATGGGGAGGTACTAGCTCCAACTCTGTTTTACAGTGAAAACTGCAGGAACTTCAAACCGGCACTAGGAAACAGACTGAGAAACCAGAGTAAAAGTTTCTCCTGCAACCCGTTCCCTTTGTGCTAGATGAACGAACGTCTCTCCACATGCTCAGTTCTGAGAGATAAGTGTGTGTGAAAGCCGTCCTTCACCTAGCTTGTTGGTAACACAAAGTTTCTTTTCAGTTGCAAACTCCACTCCATACATATATATGGGGAGGTACTAGCTCCAACTCGGTTTTACAGTGAAAACTGCAGGAACTTCAAACCGGCACTAGGAAACAGACTGAGAAACCAGAGTAAAAGTTTCTCCTGCAACCCGTTCCCTTTGTGCTAGATGAACGAACGTCTCTCCACATGCTCAGTTCTGCGAAATAAGTGTGTGTGAAAGCCGTCCTTCACCTAGCTTGTTGGGAACACAAAGTTTCTTTTCAGTTGCAAACTCCACTCCATACATATATATGGGGAGGTACTAGCTCCAACTCGGTTTTACAGTGAAAACTGCAGGAACTTCAAACCGGCACTAGGAAACAGACTGAGAAACCAGAATAAAAGTTTCTCCTGCAACCCGTTCCCTTTGTGCTAGGTGAACGAACGTCTCTCCACATGCTCAGTTCTGAGAGATAAGTGTGTGTGAAAGCCGTCCTTCACCTAGCTTGTTGGGAACACAAAGTTTCTTTTCACTTGCAAACTCCACTCCATACATATATATGGGGAGGTACTATCTCCAACTCGGTTTTACAGTGAAAACTGCAGGAACTTCAAACCGGCACTAGGAAACAGACTGAGAAACCAGAGTAAAAGTTTCTCCTGCAACCCGTTCCCTTTGTGCTAGATGAACGAACGTCTCTCCACATGCTCAGTTCTGAGAGATATGTGTGTGTGAAAGCCGTCCTTAACCTAGCTTGTTGGGAACACAAAGTTTCTTTTCACTTGCAAACTCCACTCCATACATATATATGGGGAGGTACTAGCTCCAACTCGGTTTTACAGTGAAAACTGCAGGAACTTCAAACCGGCACTAGGAAACAGACTGAGAAACCAGAGTAAAAGTTTCTCCTGCAACCCGTTCCCTTTGTGCTAGATGAACGAACGTCTCTCCACATGCTCAGTTCTGAGAGATAAGTGTGTGTGAAAGCCGTCCTTCACCTAGCTTGTTGGGAACACAAAGTTTCTTTTCAGTTGCAAACTCCACTCCATACATATATATGGGGAGGTACTAGCTCCAACTCGGTTTTACAGTGAAAACTGCAGGAACTTCAAACCGGCACTAGGAAACAGACTGAGAAACCAGAGTAAAAGTTTCTCCTGCAACCCGTTCCCTTTGTGCTAGATGAACGAACGTCTCTCCACATGCTCAGTTCTGAGAGATAAGTGTGTGTGAAAGCCGTCCTTCACCTAGCTTGTTGGGAACACAAAGTTTCTTTTCAGTTGCAAACTCCACTCCATACATATATATGGGGAGGTACTAGCTCCAACTCGGTTTTACAGTGAAAACTGCAGGAACTTCAAACCGGCACTAGGAAACAGACTGAGAAACCAGAGTAAAAGTTTCTCCTGCAACCCGTTCCCTTTGTGCTAGATGAACGAACGTCTCTCCACATGCTCAGTTCTGAGAGATAAGTGTGTGTGAAAGCCGTCCTTCACCTTGTTTGTTGGGAACACAAAGTTTCTTTTCAGTTGCAAACTCCACTCCATACATATATATGGGGAGGTAGTAGCTCCAACTCGGTTTTACAGTGAAAACTGCAGGAACTTCAAACCGGCACTAGGAAACAGACTAAGAAACCAGAGTAAAAGTTTCTCCTGCAACCCGTTCCCTTTGTGCTAGATGAACGAAAGTCTCTCCACATGCTCAGTTCTGAGAGATAAGTGTGTGTGAAAGCCCTTCTTCACCTAGCTTGTTGGGAACACAAAGTTTCTTTTCAGTTGCAAACTCCACTCCATACATATATATGGGGAGGTACTAGCTCCAACTCGGTTTTACAGTGAAAACTGCAGGAACTTCAAACCGGCACTAGGAAACAGACTGAGAAACCAGAGTAAAAGTTTCTCCTGCAACCCGTTCCCTTTGTGCTAGATGAACGAACGTCTCTCCACATGCTCAGTTCTGAGAGATAAATGTGTGTGAAAGCCGTCCTTCACCTAGCTTGTTGGGAACACAAAGTTTGTTTTCAGTTGCAAACTCCACTCCATACATATATATGGGGAGGTACTAGCTCCAACTCGGTTTTACAGTGAAAACTGCAGGAACTTCAAACCGGCACTAGGAAACAGACTGAGAAACCAGAGTAAAAGTTTCTCCTGCAACCCGTTCCCTTTGTGCTAGATGAACGAACGTCTCTCCACATGCTCAGTTCTGAGAGATAAGTGTGTGTGAAAGCCGTCCTTCACCTAGCTTGTTGGGAACACAAAGTTTCTTTCCAGTTGCAAACTCCACTCCATACATATATATGGGGAGGTACTAGCTCCAACTCGGTTTTACAGTGAAAACTGCAGGAACTTCAAACCGGCACTAGGAAACAGACTGAGAAACCAGAGTAAAAGTTTCTCCTGCAACCCGTTCCCTTTGTGCTAGATGAACGAACGTCTCTCCACATGCTCAGTTCTGAGAGATAAGTGTGTGTGAAAGCCGTCCTTCACCTAGCTTGTTGGGAACACAAAGGTTCTTTCCAGTTGCAAACTCCACTCCATACATATATATGGGGAGGTACTAGCTCCAACTCTGTTTTACAGTGAAAACTGCAGGAAATTCAAACCGGCACTAGGAAACAGACTGAGAAACCAGAGTAAAAGTTTCTCCTGCAACCCGTTCCCTTTGTGCTAGATGAACGAACGTCTCTCCACATGCTCAGTTCTGAGAGATAAGTGTGTGTGAAAGCCGTCCTTCACCTAGCTTGTTGGGAACACAAAGTTTCTTTTCAGTTGCAAACTCCACTCCATACATATATATGGGGAGGTACTAGCTCCAACTCGGTTTTACAGTGAAAACTGCAGGAACTTCAAACCGGCACTAGGAAACAGACTGAGAAACCAGAGTAAAAGTTTCTCCTGCAACCCGTTCCCTTTGTGCTAGATGAACGAACGTCTCTCCACATGCTCAGTTCTGAGAGATAAGTGTGTGTGAAAGCCGTCCTTCACCTAGCTTGTTGGGAACACAAAGTTTCTTTTCAGTTGCAAACTCCACTCCATACATATATATGGGGAGGTACTAGCTCCAACTCGGTTTTACAGTGAAAACTGCAGGAACTTCAAACCGGCACTAGGAAACAGACTGAGAAACCAGAGTAAAAGTTTCTCCTGCAACCCGTTCCCTTTGTGCTAGATGAACGAACGTCTCTCCACATGCTCAGTTCTGAGAGATAAGTGTGTGTGAAAGCCGTCCTTCACCTAGCTTGTTGGGAACACAAAGTTTCTTTTCAGTTGCAAACTCCACTCCATACATATATATGGGGAGGTACTAGCTCCAACTCGGTTTTACAGTGAAAACTGCAGGAACTTCAAACCGGCACTAGGAAACAGACTGAGAAACCAGAATAAAAGTTTCTCCTGCAACCCGTTCCCTTTGTGCTAGATGAACGAACGTCTCTCCACATGCTCAGTTCTGAGAGATAAGTGTGTGTGAAAGCCGTCCTTCACCTAGCTTGTTGGGAACACAAAGTTTCTTTTCATTTGCAAACTCCACTCCATACATATATATGGGGAGGTAGTAGCTCCAACTCGGTTTTACAGTGAAAACTGCAGGAACTTCAAACCGGCACTAGGAAACAGACTGAGAAACCAGAGTAAAAGTTTCTCCTGCAACCCGTTCCCTTTGTGCTAGGTGAACGAACGTCTCTCCACATGCTCAGTTCTGAGAGATAAGTGTGTGTGAAAGCCGTCCTTCACCTAGCTTGTTGGGAACACAAAGTTTCTTTTCAGTTGCAAACTCCACTCCATACATATATATGGGGAGGTACTAGCTCCAACTCGGTTTTACAGTGAAAACTGCAGGAACTTCAAACCGGCACTAGGAAACAGACTGAGAAACCAGAGTAAAAGTTTCTCCTGCAACCCGTTCCCTTTGTGCTAGATGAACGAACGTCTCTCCACATGCTCAGTTCTGAGGGATAAGTGTGTGTGAAAGCCGTCCTTCACCTAGCTTGTTGGGAACACAAAGTTTCTTTTCAGTTGCAAACTCCACTCCATACATATATATGGGGAGGTACTAGCTCCAACTCGGTTTTACAGTGAAAACTGCAGGAACTTCAAACCGGCACTAGGAAACAGACTGAGAAACCAGAGTAAAAGTTTCTCCTGCAACCCGTTCCCTTTGTGCTAGATGAACGAACGTCTCTCCACATGCTCAGTTCTGAGAGATAAGTGTGTGTGAAAGCCGTCCTTCACCTAGCTTGTTGGGAACACAAAGTTTCTTTTCAGTTGCAAACTCCACTCCATACATTTATAAGGGGAGGTAGTAGCTCCAACTCGGTTTTACAGTGAAAACTGCAGGAACTTCAAACCGGCACTAGGAAACAGACTAAGAAACCAGAGTAAAAGTTTCTCCTGCAACCCGTTCCCTTTGTGCTAGATGAACGAAAGTCTCTCCACATGCTCAGTTCTGAGAGATAAGTGTGTGTGAAAGCCGTCCTTCACCTAGCTTGTTGGGAACACAAAGTTTCTTTTCAGTTGCAAACTCCACTCCATACATATATATGGGGAGGTACTAGCTCCAACTCGGTTTTACAGTGAAAACTGCAGGAACTTCAAACCGGCACTAGGAAACAGACTGAGAAACCAGAGTAAAAGTTTCTCCTGCAACCCGTTCCCTTTGTGCTAGATGAACGAACGTCTCTCCACATGCTCAGTTCTGAGGGATAAGTGTGTGTGAAAGCCGTCCTTCACCTAGCTTGTTGGGAACACAAAGTTTCTTTTCAGTTGCAAACTCCACTCCATACATATATATGGGGAGGTACTAGCTCCAACTCGGTTTTACAGTGAAAACTGCAGGAACTTCAAACCGGCACTAGGAAACAGACTGAGAAACCAGAGTAAAAGTTTCTCCTGCAACCCGTTCCCTTTGTGCTAGATGAACGAACGTCTCTCCACATGCTCAGTTCTGAGAGATAAGTGTGTGTGAAAGCCGTCCTTCACCTAGCTTGTTGGGAACACAAAGTTTCTTTCCAGTTGCAAACTCCACTCCATACATATATATGGGGAGGTACTAGCTCCAACTCGGTTTTACAGTGAAAACTGCAGGAACTTCAAACCGGCACTAGGAAACAGACTGAGAAACCAGAGTAAAAGTTTCTCCTGCAACCCGTTCCCTTTGTGCTAGATGAACGAACGTCTCTCCACATGCTCAGTTCTGAGAGATAAGTGTGTGTGAAAGCCGTCCTTCACCTAGCTTGTTGGGAACACAAAGTTTCTTTCCAGTTGCAAACTCCACTCCATACATATATATGGGGAGGTACTAGCTCCAACTCTGTTTTACAGTGAAAACTGCAGGAAATTCAAACCGGCACTAGGAAACAGACTGAGAAACCAGAGTAAAAGTTTCTCCTGCAACCCGTTCCCTTTGTGCTAGATGAACGAACGTCTCTCCACATGCTCAGTTCTGAGAGATAAGTGTGTGTGAAAGCCGTCCTTCACCTAGCTTGTTGGGAACACAAAGTTTCTTTTCAGTTGCAAACTCCACTCCATACATATATATGGGGAGGTACTAGCTCCAACTCGGTTTTACAGTGAAAACTGCAGGAACTTCAAACCGGCACTAGGAAACAGACTGAGAAACCAGAGTAAAAGTTTCTCCTGCAACCCGTTCCCTTTGTGCTAGATGAACGAACGTCTCTCCACATGCTCAGTTCTGAGAGATAAGTGTGTGTGAAAGCCGTCCTTCACCTAGCTTGTTGGGAACACAAAGTTTCTTTTCAGTTGCAAACTCCACTCCATACATATATATGGGGAGGTACTAGCTCCAACTCGGTTTTACAGTGAAAACTGCAGGAACTTCAAACCGGCACTAGGAAACAGACTGAGAAACCAGAGTAAAAGTTTCTCCTGCAACCCGTTCCCTTTGTGCTAGATGAACGAACGTCTCTCCACATGCTCAGTTCTGAGAGATAAGTGTGTGTGAAAGCCGTCCTTCACCTAGCTTGTTGGGAACACAAAGTTTCTTTTCAGTTGCAAACTCCACTCCATACATATATATGGGGAGGTACTAGCTCCAACTCGGTTTTACAGTGAAAACTGCAGGAACTTCAAACCGGCACTAGGAAACAGACTGAGAAACCAGAATAAAAGTTTCTCCTGCAACCCGTTCCCTTTGTGCTAGATGAACGAACGTCTCTCCACATGCTCAGTTCTGAGAGATAAGTGTGTGTGAAAGCCGTCCTTCACCTAGCTTGTTGGGAACACAAAGTTTCTTTTCAGTTGCAAACTCCACTCCTTACATATATATGGGGAGGTGCTTGCTCCAACACGGTTTTACAGTGAAAACTGCAGGAACTTCAAACCGGCACTAGGAAACAGACTGAGAAACCAGAGTAAAATTTCTCCTGCAACCCGTTCCCTTTGTGCTAGATGAACGAACGTCTCTCTACATGCTCAGTTCTGAGAGATAAGTGTGTGTGAAAGCCGTCCTTCACCTAGTTTGTTGGGAACACAAAGGTTCTTTTCAGTTGCAAACTCCACTCCATACATATATAAGGGGAGGTAGTAGCTCCAACTCGGTTTTACAGTGAAAACTGCAGGAACTTCAAACCGGCACTAGGAAACAGACTGAGAAACCAGAGTAAAAGTTTCCCCTGCAACCCGTTCCCTTTGTGCTAGATGAACGAACGTCTCTCCACATGCTCAGTTCTGAGAGATAAGTGTGTGTGAAAGCCGTCCTTCACCTAGCTTGTTGGGAACACAAAGTTTCTTTTCAGTTGCAAACTCCACTCCATACATTTATAAGGGGAGGTAGTAGCTCCAACTCGGTTTTACAGTGAAAACTGCAGGAACTTCAAACCGGCACTAGGAAACAGACTAAGAAACCAGAGTAAAAGTTTCTCCTGCAACCCGTTCCCTTTGTGCTAGATGAACGAAAGTCTCTCCACATGCTCAGTTCTGAGAGATAAGTGTGTGTGAAAGCCGTCCTTCACCTAGCTTGTTGGGAACACAAAGTTTCTTTTCAGTTGCAAACTCCACTCCATACATATATATGGGGAGGTACTAGCTCCAACTCGGTTTTACAGTGAAAACTGCAGGAACTTCAAACCGGCACTAGGAAACAGACTGAGAAACCAGAGTAAAAGTTTCTCCTGCAACCCGTTCCCTTTGTGCTAGATGAACGAACGTCTCTCCACATGCTCAGTTCTGAGAGATAAATGTGTGTGAAAGCCGTCCTTCACCTAGCTTGTTGGGAACACAAAGTTTCTTTTCAGTTGCAAACTCCACTCCATACATATATATGGGGAGGTACTAGCTCCAACTCGGTTTTACAGTGAAAACTGCAGGAACTTCAAACCGGCACTAGGAAACAGACTGAGAAACCAGAGTAAAAGTTTCTCCTGCAACCCGTTCCCTTTGTGCTAGATGAACGAACGTCTCTCCACATGCTCAGTTCTGAGAGATAAGTGTGTGTGAAAGCCGTCCTTCACCTAGCTTGTTGGGAACACAAAGTTTCTTTCCAGTTGCAAACTCCACTCCATACATATATATGGGGAGGTACTAGCTCCAACTCGGTTTTACAGTGAAAACTGCAGGAACTTCAAACCGGCACTAGGAAACAGACTGAGAAACCAGAGTAAAAGTTTCTCCTGCAACCCGTTCCCTTTGTGCTAGATGAACGAACGTCTCTCCACATGCTCAGTTCTGAGAGATAAGTGTGTGTGAAAGCCGTCCTTCACCTAGCTTGTTGGGAACACAAAGTTTCTTTCCAGTTGCAAACTCCACTCCATACATATATATGGGGAGGTACTAGCTCCAACTCTGTTTTACAGTGAAAACTGCAGGAAATTCAAACCGGCACTAGGAAACAGACTGAGAAACCAGAGTAAAAGTTTCTCCTGCAACCCGTTCCCTTTGTGCTAGATGAACGAACGTCTCTCCACATGCTCAGTTCTGAGAGATAAGTGTGTGTGAAAGCCGTCCTTCACCTAGCTTGTTGGGAACACAAAGTTTCTTTTCAGTTGCAAACTCCACTCCATACATATATATGGGGAGGTACTAGCTCCAACTCGGTTTTACAGTGAAAACTGCAGGAACTTCAAACCGGCACTAGGAAACAGACTGAGAAACCAGAGTAAAAGTTTCTCCTGCAACCCGTTCCCTTTGTGCTAGATGAACGAACGTCTCTCCACATGCTCAGTTCTGAGAGATAAGTGTGTGTGAAAGCCGTCCTTCACCTAGCTTGTTGGGAACACAAAGTTTCTTTTCAGTTGCAAACTCCACTCCATACATATATATGGGGAGGTACTAGCTCCAACTCGGTTTTACAGTGAAAACTGCAGGAACTTCAAACCGGCACTAGGAAACAGACTGAGAAACCAGAGTAAAAGTTTCTCCTGCAACCCGTTCCCTTTGTGCTAGATGAACGAACGTCTCTCCACATGCTCAGTTCTGAGAGATAAGTGTGTGTGAAAGCCGTCCTTCACCTAGCTTGTTGGGAACACAAAGTTTCTTTTCAGTTGCAAACTCCACTCCATACATATATATGGGGAGGTACTAGCTCCAACTCGGTTTTACAGTGAAAACTGCAGGAACTTCAAACCGGCACTAGGAAACAGACTGAGAAACCAGAATAAAAGTTTCTCCTGCAACCCGTTCCCTTTGTGCTAGATGAACGAACGTCTCTCCACATGCTCAGTTCTGAGAGATAAGTGTGTGTGAAAGCCGTCCTTCACCTAGCTTGTTGGGAACACAAAGTTTCTTTTCATTTGCAAACTCCACTCCATACATATATATGGGGAGGTAGTAGCTCCAACTCGGTTTTACAGTGAAAACTGCAGGAACTTCAAACCGGCACTAGGAAACAGACTGAGAAACCAGAGTAAAAGTTTCTCCTGCAACCCGTTCCCTTTGTGCTAGGTGAACGAACGTCTCTCCACATGCTCAGTTCTGAGAGATAAGTGTGTGTGAAAGCCGTCCTTCACCTAGCTTGTTGGGAACACAAAGTTTCTTTTCAGTTGCAAACTCCACTCCATACATATATATGGGGAGGTACTAGCTCCAACTCGGTTTTACAGTGAAAACTGCAGGAACTTCAAACCGGCACTAGGAAACAGACTGAGAAACCAGAGTAAAAGTTTCTCCTGCAACCCGTTCCCTTTGTGCTAGATGAACGAACGTCTCTCCACATGCTCAGTTCTGAGAGATAAGTGTGTGTGAAAGCCGTCCTTCACCTAGATTGTTGGGAACACAAAGTTTCTTTTCAGTTGCAAACTCCACTCCATACATATATATGGGGAGGTACTAGCTCCAACTCGGTTTTACAGTGAAAACTGCAGGAACTTCAAACCGGCACTAGGAAACAGACTGAGAAACCAGAGTAAAAGTTTCTCCTGCAACCCGTTCCCTTTGTGCTAGATGAACGAACGTCTCTCCACATGCTCAGTTCTGAGAGATAAGTGTGTGTGAAAGCCGTCCTTCACCTAGCTTGTTGGGAACACAAAGTTTCTTTTCAGTTGCAAACTCCACTCCATACATTTATAAGGGGAGGTAGTAGCTCCAACTCGGTTTTACAGTGAAAACTGCAGGAACTTCAAACCGGCACTAGGAAACAGACTAAGAAACCAGAGTAAAAGTTTCTCCTGCAACCCGTTCCCTTTGTGCTAGATGAACGAAAGTCTCTCCACATGCTCAGTTCTGAGAGATAAGTGTGTGTGAAAGCCGTACTTCACCTAGCTTGTTGGGAACACAAAGTTTCTTTTCAGTTGCAAACTCCACTCCATACATATATATGGGGAGGTACTAGCTCCAACTCGGTTTTACAGTGAAAACTGCAGGAACTTCAAACCGGCACTAGGAAACAGACTGAGAAACCAGAGTAAAAGTTTCTCCTGCAACCCGTTCCCTTTGTGCTAGATGAACGAACGTCTCTCCACATGCTCAGTTCTGAGAGATAAGTGTGTGTGAAAGCCGTCCTTCACCTAGCTTGTTGGGAACACAAAGTTTCTTTTCAGTTGCAAACTCCACTCCATACATATATATGGGGAGGTACTAGCTCCAACTCGGTTTTACAGTGAAAACTGCAGGAACTTCAAACCGGCACTAGGAAACAGACTGAGAAACCAGAGTAAAAGTTTCTCCTGCAACCCGTTCCCTTTGTGCTAGATGAACGAACGTCTCTCCACATGCTCAGTTCTGAGAGATAAGTGTGTGTGAAAGCCGTCCTTCACCTAGCTTGTTGGGAACACAAAGTTTCTTTCCAGTTGCAAACTCCACTCCATACATATATATGGGGAGGTACTAGCTCCAACTCGGTTTTACAGTGAAAACTGCAGGAACTTCAAACCGGCACTAGGAAACAGACTGAGAAACCAGAGTAAAAGTTTCTCCTGCAACCCGTTCCCTTTGTGCTAGATGAACGAACGTCTCTCCACATGCTCAGTTCTGAGAGATAAGTGTGTGTGAAAGCCGTCCTTCACCTAGCTTGTTGGGAACACAAAGTTTCTTTCCAGTTGCAAACTCCACTCCATACATATATATGGGGAGGTACTAGCTCCAACTCTGTTTTACAGTGAAAACTGCAGGAAATTCAAACCGGCACTAGGAAACAGACTGAGAAACCAGAGTAAAAGTTTCTCCTGCAACCCGTTCCCTTTGTGCTAGATGAACGAACGTCTCTCCACATGCTCAGTTCTGAGAGATAAGTGTGTGTGAAAGCCGTCCTTCACCTAGCTTGTTGGGAACACAAAGTTTCTTTTCAGTTGCAAACTCCACTCCATACATATATATGGGGAGGTACTAGCTCCAACTCGGTTTTACAGTGAAAACTGCAGGAACTTCAAACCGGCACTAGGAAACAGACTGAGAAACCAGAGTAAAAGTTTCTCCTGCAACCCGTTCCCTTTGTGCTAGATGAACGAACGTCTCTCCACATGCTCAGTTCTGAGAGATAAGTGTGTGTGAAAGCCGTCCTTCACCTAGCTTGTTGGGAACACAAAGTTTCTTTTCAGTTGCAAACTCCACTCCATACATATATATGGGGAGGTACTAGCTCCAACTCGGTTTTACAGTGAAAACTGCAGGAACTTCAAACCGGCACTAGGAAACAGACTGAGAAACCAGAATAAAAGTTTCTCCTGCAACCCATTCCCTTTGTGCTAGATGAACGAACGTCTCTCCACATGCTCAGTTCTGAGAGATAAGTGTGTGTGAAAGCCGTCCTTCACCTAGCTTGTTGGGAACACAAAGTTTCTTTTCAGTTGCAAATTCCACTCCATACATATATATGGGGAGGTAGTAGCTCCAACTCGGTTTTACAGTGAAAACTGCAGGAACTTCAAACCGGCACTAGGAAACAGACTGAGAAACCAGAGTAAAAGTTTCTCCTGCAACCCGTTCCCTTTGTGCTAGGTGAACGAACGTCTCTCCACATGCTCAGTTCTGAGAGATAAGTGTGTGTGAAAGCCGTCCTTCACCTAGCTTGTTGGGAACACAAAGTTTCTTTTCACTTGCAAACTCCACTCCATACATATATATGGGGAGGTACTAGCTCCAACTCGGTTTTACAGTGAAAACTGCAGGAACTTCAAACCGGCACTAGGAAACAGACTGAGAAACCAGAGTAAAAGTTTCTCCTGCAACCCGTTCCCTTTGTGCTAGATGAACGAACGTCTCTCCACATGCTCAGTTCTGAGAGATAAGTGTGTGTGAAAGCCGTCCTTCACCTAGCTTGTTGGGAACACAAAGTTTCGTTTCAGTTGCAAACTCCACTCCATACATATATATGGGGAGGTACTAGCTCCAACTCGGTTTTACAGTGAAAACTGCAGGAACTTCAAACCGGCACTAGGAAACAGACTGAGAAACCAGAATAAAAGTTTCTCCTGCAACGCGTTCCCTTTGTGCTAGGTGAACGAACGTCTCTCCACATGCTCAGTTCTGAGAGATAAGTGTGTGTGAAAGCCGTCCTTCACCTAGCTTGTTGGGAACACAAAGTTTCTTTTCAGTTGCAAACTCCACTCCATACATATATATGGGGAGGTACTAGCTCCAACTCGGTTTTACAGTGAAAACTGCAGGAACTTCAAACCGGCACTAGGAAACAGACTGAGAAACCAGAGTAAAAGTTTCTCCTGCAACCCGTTCCCTTTGTGCTAGATGAACGAACGTCTCTCCACATGCTCAGTTCTGAGAGATAAGTGTGTGTGAAAGCCGTCCTTCACCTAGCTTGTTGGGAACACAAAGTTTCTTTTCAGTTGCAAACTCCACTCCATACATATATATGGGGAGGTACTAGCTCCAACTCGGTTTTACAGTGAAAACTGCAGGAACTTCAAACCGGCACTAGGAAACAGACTGAGAAACCAGAGTAAAAGTTTCTCCTGCAACCCGTTCCCTTTGTGCTAGATGAACGAACGTCTCTCCACATGCTCAGTTCTGAGAGATAAGTGTGTGTGAAAGCCGTCCTTCACCTAGCTTGTTGGGAACACAAAGTTTCTTTTCACTTGCAAACTCCACTCCATACATATATATGGGGAGGTACTAGCTCCAACTCGGTTTTACAGTGAAAACTGCAGGAACTTCAAACCGGCACTAGGAAACAGACTGAGAAACCAGAGTAAAAGTTTCTCCTGCAACCCGTTCCCTTTGTGCTAGATGAACGAACGTCTCTCCACATGCTCAGTTCTGAGAGATAAGTGTGTGTGAAAGCCGTCCTTCACCTAGCTTGTTGGGAACACAAAGTTTCTTTTCAGTTGCAAACTCCACTCCATACATATATATGGGGAGGTACTAGCTCCAACTCGGTTTTACAGTGAAAACTGCAGGAACTTCAAACCGGCACTAGGAAACAGACTGAGAAACCAGAATAAAAGTTTCTCCTGCAACCCGTTCCCTTTGTGCTAGGTGAACGAACGTCTCTCCACATGCTCAGTTCTGAGAGATAAGTGTGTGTGAAAGCCGTCCTTCACCTAGCTTGTTGGGAACACAAAGTTTCTTTTCACTTGCAAACTCCACTCCATACATATATATGGGGAGGTACTAGCTCCAACTCGGTTTTACAGTGAAAACTGCAGGAACTTCAAACCGGCACTAGGAAACAGACTGAGAAACCAGAGTAAAAGTTTCTCCTGCAACCCGTTCCCTTTGTGCTAGATGAACGAACGTCTCTCCACATGCTCAGTTCTGAGAGATAAGTGTGTGTGAAAGCCGTCCTTCACCTAGCTTGTTGGGAACACAAAGTTTCTTTTCACTTGCAAACTCCACTCCATACATATATATGGGGAGGTACTAGCTCCAACTCGGTTTTACAGTGAAAACTGCAGGAACTTCAAACCGGCACTAGGAAACAGACTGAGAAACCAGAGTAAAAGTTTCTCCTGCAACCCGTTCCCTTTGTGCTAGATGAACGAACGTCTCTCCACATGCTCAGTTCTGAGAGATAAGTGTGTGTGAAAGCCGTCCTTCACCTAGCTTGTTGGGAACACAAAGTTTCTTTTCAGTTGCAAACTCCACTCCATACATATATATGGGGAGGTACTAGCTCCAACTCGGTTTTACAGTGAAAACTGCAGGAACTTCAAACCGGCACTAGGAAACAGACTGAGAAACCAGAATAAAAGTTTCTCCTGCAACCCGTTCCCTTTGTGCTAGGTGAACGAACGTCTCTCCACATGCTCAGTTCTGAGAGATAAGTGTGTGTGAAAGCCGTCCTTCACCTAGCTTGTTGGGAACACAAAGTTTCTTTTCACTTGCAAACTCCACTCCATACATATATATGGGGAGGTACTAGCTCCAACTCGGTTTTACAGTGAAAACTGCAGGAACTTCAAACCGGCACTAGGAAACAGACTGAGAAACCAGAGTAAAAGTTTCTCCTGCAACCCGTTCCCTTTGTGCTAGATGAACGAACGTCTCTCCACATGCTCAGTTCTGAGAGATAAGTGTGTGTGAAAGCCGTCCTTCACCTAGCTTGTTGGGAACACAAAGTTTCTTTTCACTTGCAAACTCCACTCCATACATATATATGGGGAGGTACTAGCTCCAACTCTGTTTTACAGTGAAAACTGCAGGAACTTCAAACCGGCACTAGGAAACAGACTGAGAAACCAGAGTAAAAGTTTCTCCTGCAACCCGTTCCCTTTGTGCTAGATGAACGAACGTCTCTCCACATGCTCAGTTCTGAGAGATAAGTGTGTGTGAAAGCCGTCCTTCACCTAGCTTGTTGGGAACACAAAGTTTCTTTTCACTTGCAAACTCCACTCCATACATATATATGGGGAGGTACTAGCTCCAACTCTGTTTTACAGTGAAAACTGCAGGAACTTCAAACCGGCACTAGGAAACAGACTGAGAAACCAGAGTAAAAGTTTCTCCTGCAACCCGTTCCCTTTGTGCTAGATGAACGAACGTCTCTCCACATGCTCAGTTCTGAGAGATAAGTGTGTGTGAAAGCCGTCCTTCACCTAGCTTGTTGGGAACACAAAGTTTCTTATCAGTTGCAAACTCCACTCCATACATATATATGGGGAGGTACTAGCTCCAACTCGGTTTTACAGTGAAAACTGCAGGAACTTCAAACCGGCACTAGGAAACAGACTGAGAAACCAGAATAAAAGTTTCTCCTGCAACCCGTTCCCTTTGTGCTAGGTGAACGAACGTCTCTCCACATGCTCAGTTCTGAGAGATAAGTGTGTGTGAAAGCCGTCCTTCACCTAGCTTGTTGGGAACACAAAGTTTCTTTTCACTTGCAAACTCCACTCCATACATATATATGGGGAGGTACTAGCTTCAACTCGGTTTTACAGTGAAAACTGCAGGAACTTCAAACCGGCACTAGGAAACAGACTGAGAAACCAGAGTAAAAGTTTCTCCTGCAACCCGTTCCCTTTGTGCTAGATGAACGAACGTCTCTCCACATGCTCAGTTCTGAGAGATAAGTGTGTGTGAAAGCCGTCCTTCACCTAGCTTGTTGGGAACACAAAGTTTCTTTTCACTTGCAAACTCCACTCCATACATATATATGGGGAGGTACTAGCTCCAACTCGGTTTTACAGTGAAAACTGCAGGAACTTCAAACCGGCACTAGGAAACAGACTGAGAAACCAGAGTAAAAGTTTCTCCTGCAACCCGTTCCCTTTGTGCTAGATGAACGAACGTCTCTCCACATGCTCAGTTCTGAGAGATAAGTGTGTGTGAAAGCCGTCCTTCACCTAGCTTGTTGGGAACACAAAGTTTCTTTTCACTTGCAAACTCCACTCCATACATATATATGGGGAGGTACTAGCTCCAACTCGGTTTTACAGTGAAAACTGCAGGAACTTCAAACCGGCACTAGGAAACAGACTGAGAAACCAGAGTAAAAGTTTCTCCTGCAACCCGTTCCCTTTGTGCTAGATGAACGAACGTCTCTCCACATGCTCAGTTCTGAGAGATAAGTGTGTGTGAAAGCCGTCCTTCACCTAGCTTGTTGGGAACACAAAGTTTCTTTTCAGTTGCAAACTCCACTCCATACATATATATGGGGAGGTACTAGCTCCAACTCTGTTTTACAGTGAAAACTGCAGGAACTTCAAACCGGCACTAGGAAACAGACTGAGAAACCAGAGTAAAAGTTTCTCCTGCAACCCGTTCCCTTTGTGCTAGATGAACGAACGTCTCTCCACATGCTCAGTTCTGAGAGATAAGTGTGTGTGAAAGCCGTCCTTCACCTAGCTTGTTGGGAACACAAAGTTTCTTTTCAGTTGCAAACTCCACTCCATACATATATATGGGGAGGTACTAGCTCCAACTCAGTTTTACAGTGAAAACTGCAGGAACTTCAAACCGGCACTAGGAAACAGACTGAGAAACCAGAGTAAAAGTTTCTCCTGCAACCCGTTCCCTTTGTGCTAGATGAACGAACGTCTCTCCACATGCTCAGTTCTGAGAGATAAGTGTGTGTGAAAGCCGTCCTTCACCTAGCTTGTTGGGAACACAAAGTTTCTTTTCAGTTGCAAACTCCACTCCATACATATATATGGGGAGGTACTAGCTCCAACTCGGTTTTACAGTGAAAACTGCAGGAACTTCAAACCGGCACTACGAAACAGACTGAGAAACCAGAGTAAAAGTTTCTCCTGCAACCCGTTCCCTTTGTGCTAGATGAACGAACGTCTCTCCACATGCTCAGTTCTGCGAGATAAGTGTGTGTGAAAGCCGTCCTTCACCTAGCTTGTTGGGAACACAAAGTTTCTTTTCAGTTGCAAACTCCACTCCATACATATATATGGGGAGGTACTAGCTCCAACTCAGTTTTACAGTGAAAACTGCAGGAACTTCAAACCGGCACTAGGAAACAGACTGAGAAACCAGAGTAAAAGTTTCTCCTGCAACCCGTTCCCTTTGTGCTAGGTGAACGAACGTCTCTCCACATGCTCAGTTCTGAGAGATAAGTGTGTGTGAAAGCCGTCCTTCACCTAGCTTGTTGGGAACACAAAGTTTCTTTTCACTTGCAAACTCCACTCCATACATATATATGGGGAGGTACTAGCTCCAACTCGGTTTTACAGTGAAAACTGCAGGAACTTCAAACCGGCACTAGGAAACAGACTGAGAAACCAGAGTAAAAGTTTCTCCTGCAACCCGTTCCCTTTGTGCTAGATGAACGAACGTCTCTCCACATGCTCAGTTCTGAGAGATAAGTGTGTGTGAAAGCCGTCCTTCACCTAGCTTGTTGGGAACACCAAGTTTCTTTTCACTTGCAAACTCCACTCCATACATATATATGGGGAGGTACTAGCTCCAACTCGGTTTTACAGTGAAAACTGCAGGAACTTCAAACCGGCACTAGGAAACAGACTGAGAAACCAGAGTAAAAGTTTCTCCTGCAACCCGTTCCCTTTGTGCTAGATGAACGAACGTCTCTCCACATGCTCAGTTCTGAGAGATAAGTGTGTGTGAAAGCCGTCCTTCACCTAGCTTGTTGGGAACACAAAGTTTCTTTTCAGTTGCAAACTCCACTCCATACATATATATGGGGAGGTACTAGCTCCAACTCGGTTTTACAGTGAAAACTGCAGGAACTTCAAACCGGCACTAGGAAACAGACTGAGAAACCAGAGTAAAAGTTTCTCCTGCAACCCGTTCCCTTTGTGCTAGATGAACGAACGTCTTTCCACATGCTCAGTTCTGCGAGATATGTGTGTGTGAAAGCCGTCCTTCACCTAGCTTGTTGGGAACACAAAGTTTCTTTTCAGTTGCAAACTCCACTCCATACATATATATGGGGAGGTACTAGCTCCAACTCGGTTTTACAGTGAAAACTGCAGGAACTTCAAACCGGCACTAGGAAACAGACTGAGAAACCAGAGTAAAAGTTTCTCCTGCAACCCGTTCCCTTTGTGCTAGATGAACGAACGTCTCTCCACATGCTCAGTTCTGAGAGATAAGTGTGTGTGAAAGCCGTCCTTCACCTAGCTTGTTGGGAACACAAAGTTTCTTTTCAGTTGCAAACTCCACTCCATTCATATATAAGGGGAGGTAGTAGCTCCAACTCGGTTTTACAGTGAAAACTGCAGGAACTTCAAACCGGCACTAGGAAACAGACTGAGAAACCAGAGTAAAAGTTTCTCCTGCAACCCGTTCCCTTTGTGCTAGATGAACGAACGTCTCTCCACATGCTCAGTTCTGAGAGATAAGTGTGTGTGAAAGCCGTCCTTCACCTAGCTTGTTGGGAACACAAAGTTTCTTTTCAGTTGCAAACTCCACTCCATACATATATATGGGGAGGTACTAGCTCCAACTCCGTTTTACAGTGAAAACTGCAGGAACTTCAAACCGGCACTAGGAAACAGACTGAGAAACCAGAGTAAAAGTTTCTCCTGCAACCCGTTCCCTTTGTGCTAGATGAACGAACGTCTCTCCACATGCTCACTTCTGAGAGATAAGTGTGTGTGAAAGCCGTCCTTCACCTAGCTTGTTGGGAACACAAAGTTTCTTTTCAGTTGCAAACTCCACTCCATTCATATATAAGGGGAGGTAGTAGCTCCAACCCGGTTTTCCAGTGAAAACTGCAGGAACTTCAAACCGGCACTAGGAAACAGACTGAGAAACCAGAGTAAAAGTTTCTCCTGCAACCCGTTCCCTTTGTGCTAGATGAACGAACGTCTCTCCACATGCTCAGTTCTGAGAGATAAGTGTGTGTGAAAGCCGTCCTTCACCTAGCTTGTTGGGAACACAAAGTTTCTTTTCAGTTGCATACTCCACTCCATACATATATATGGGGAGGTACTAGCACCAACTCTGTTTTACAGTGAAAACTGCAGGAACTTCAAACCGGCACTAGGAAACAGCCTGAGAAACCAGAGTAAAAGTTTCTCCTGCAACAAGTTCCCTGTGTGCTAGATGAACGAACGTCTCTCCACATGCTCAGTTCTGAGAGATAAGTGTGTGTGAAAGCCGTCCTTCACCTAGCTTGTTGGGAACACAAAGTTTCTTTTCACTTGCAAACTCCACTCCATACATATATATGGGGAGGTACTAGCTCCAACTCGGTTTTACAGTGAAAACTGCAGGAACTTCAAACCGGCACTAGGAAACAGACTGAGAAACCAGAGTAAAAGTTTCTCCTGCAACCCGTTCCCTTTGTGCTAGATGAACGAACGTCTCTCCACATGCTCAGTTCTGAGAGATAAGTGTGTGTGAAAGCCGTCCTTCACCTAGCTTGTTGGGAACACAAAGTTTCTTTTCACTTGCAAACTCCACTCCATACATATATATGGGGAGGTACTAGCTCCAACTCGGTTTTACAGTGAAAACTGCAGGAACTTCAAACCGGCACTAGGAAACAGACTGAGAAACCAGAGTAAAAGTTTCTCCTGCAACCCGTTCCCTTTGTGCTAGATGAACGAACGTCTCTCCACATGCTCAGTTCTGAGAGATAAGTGTGTGTGAAAGCCGTCCTTCACCTAGCTTGTTGGGAACACAAAGTTTCTTTTCAGTTGCAAACTCCACTCCATACATATATATGGGGAGGTACTAGCTCCAACTCTGCTTTACAGTGAAAACTGCAGGAACTTCAAACCGGCACTAGGAAACAGCCTGAGAAACAAGAGTAAAAGTTTCTCCTGCAACAAGTTCCCTGTGTGCTAGATGAACGAACGTCTCTCCACATGCTCAGTTCTGCGAGATATGTGTGTGTGAAAGCCGTCCTTCACCTAGCTTGTTGGGAACACAAAGTTTCTTTTCAGTTGCAAACTCCACTCCATACATATATATGGGGAGGTACTAGCTCCAACTCGGTTTTACAGTGAAAACTGCAGGAACTTCAAACCGGCACTAGGAAACAGACTGAGAAACCAGAGTAAAAGTTTCTCCTGCAACCCGTTCCCTTTGTGCTAGATGAACGAACGTCTCTCCACATGCTCAGTTCTGAGAGATAAGTGTGTGTGAAAGCCGTCCTTCACCTAGCTTGTTGGGAACACAAAGTTTCTTTTCAGTTGCAAACTCCACTCCATTCATATATAAGGGGAGGTAGTAGCTCCAACTCGGTTTTACAGTGAAAACTGCAGGAACTTCAAACCGGCACTAGGAAACAGACTGAGAAACCAGAGTAAAAGTTTCTCCTGCAACCCGTTCCCTTTGTGCTAGATGAACGAACGTCTCTCCACATGCTCAGTTCTGAGAGATAAGTGTGTGTGAAAGCCGTCCTTCACCTAGCTTGTTGGGAACACAAAGTTTCTTTTCAGTTGCAAACTCCACTCCATACATATATATGGGGAGGTACTAGCTCCAACTCCGTTTTACAGTGAAAACTGCAGGAACTTCAAACCGGCACTAGGAAACAGACTGAGAAACCAGAGTAAAAGTTTCTCCTGCAACCCGTTCCCTTTGTGCTAGATGAACGAACGTCTCTCCACATGCTCACTTCTGAGAGATAAGTGTGTGTGAAAGCCGTCCTTCACCTAGCTTGTTGGGAACACAAAGTTTCTTTTCAGTTGCAAACTCCACTCCATTCATATATAAGGGGAGGTAGTAGCTCCAACCCGGTTTTCCAGTGAAAACTGCAGGAACTTCAAACCGGCACTAGGAAACAGACTGAGAAACCAGAGTAAAAGTTTCTCCTGCAACCCGTTCCCTTTGTGCTAGATGAACGAACGTCTCTCCACATGCTCAGTTCTGAGAGATAAGTGTGTGTGAAAGCCGTCCTTCACCTAGCTTGTTGGGAACACAAAGTTTCTTTTCAGTTGCATACTCCACTCCATACATATATATGGGGAGGTACTAGCACCAACTCTGTTTTACAGTGAAAACTGCAGGAACTTCAAACCGGCACTAGGAAACAGCCTGAGAAACCAGAGTAAAAGTTTCTCCTGCAACAAGTTCCCTGTGTGCTAGATGAACGAACGTCTCTCCACATGCTCAGTTCTGAGAGATAAGTGTGTGTGAAAGCCGTCCTTCACCTAGCTTGTTGGGAACACAAAGTTTCTTTTCACTTGCAAACTCCACTCCATACATATATATGGGGAGGTACTAGCTCCAACTCGGTTTTACAGTGAAAACTGCAGGAACTTCAAACCGGCACTAGGAAACAGACTGAGAAACCAGAGTAAAAGTTTCTCCTGCAACCCGTTCCCTTTGTGCTAGATGAACGAACGTCTCTCCACATGCTCAGTTCTGAGAGATAAGTGTGTGTGAAAGCCGTCCTTCACCTAGCTTGTTGGGAACACAAAGTTTCTTTTCACTTGCAAACTCCACTCCATACATATATATGGGGAGGTACTAGCTCCAACTCGGTTTTACAGTGAAAACTGCAGGAACTTCAAACCGGCACTAGGAAACAGACTGAGAAACCAGAGTAAAAGTTTCTCCTGCAACCCGTTCCCTTTGTGCTAGATGAACGAACGTCTCTCCACATGCTCAGTTCTGAGAGATAAGTGTGTGTGAAAGCCGTCCTTCACCTAGCTTGTTGGGAACACAAAGTTTCTTTTCAGTTGCAAACTCCACTCCATACATATATATGGGGAGGTACTAGCTCCAACTCTGCTTTACAGTGAAAACTGCAGGAACTTCAAACCGGCACTAGGAAACAGCCTGAGAAACAAGAGTAAAAGTTTCTCCTGCAACAAGTTCCCTGTGTGCTAGATGAACGAACGTCTCTCCACATGCTCAGTTCTGAGAGATAAGTGTGTGTGAAAGCCGTCCTTCACCTAGCTTGTTGGGAACACAAAGTTTCTTTTCAGTTGCAAACTCCACTCCATACATATATAAGGGGAGGTAGTAGCTCCAACTCGGTTTTACAGTGAAAACTGCAGGAACTTCAAACCGGCACTAGGAAACAGACTGAGAAACCAGAGTAAAAGTTTCTCCTGCAAACCGTTCCCTTTGTGCTAGGTGAACGAACGTCTCTCCAAATGCTCAGTTCTGAGAGATAAGTGTGTGTGAAAGCCGTCCTTCAACTAGCTTGTTGGGAACACAAAGTTTCTTTTCAGTTGCAAACTCCACTCCATACATATATATGGGGAGGTACTAGCTCCAACTCCGTTTTACAGTGAAAACTGCAGGAACTTCAAACCGGCACTAGGAAACAGACTGAGAAACCAGAGTAAAAGTTTCTCCTGCAACCCGTTCCCTTTGTGCTAGATGAACGAACGTCTCTCCACATGCTCACTTCTGAGAGATAAGTGTGTGTGAAAGCCGTCCTTCACCTAGCTTGTTGGGAACACAAAGTTTCTTTTCAGTTGCAAACTCCACTCCATTCATATATAAGGGGAGGTAGTAGCTCCAACCCGGTTTTCCAGTGAAAACTGCAGGAACTTCAAACCGGCACTAGGAAACAGACTGAGAAACCAGAGTAAAAGTTTCTCCTGCAACCCGTTCCCTTTGTGCTAGATGAACGAACGTCTCTCCACATGCTCAGTTCTGAGAGATAAGTGTGTGTGAAAGCCGTCCTTCACCTAGCTTGTTGGGAACACAAAGTTTCTTTTCAGTTGCAAACTCCACTCCATACATATATATGGGGAGGTACTAGCTCCAACTCTGTTTTACAGTGAAAACTGCAGGAACTTCAAACCGGCACTAGGAAACAGCCTGAGAAACCAGAGTAAAAGTTTCTCCTGCAACAAGTTCCCTGTGTGCTAGATGAACGAACGTCTCTCCACATGCTCAGTTCTGAGAGATAAGTGTGTGTGAAAGCCGTCCTTCACCTAGCTTGTTGGGAACACAAAGTTTCTTTTCAGTTGCAAACTCCACTCCATACATATATATGGGGAGGTACTAGCTCCAACTCTGTTTTACAGTGAAAACTGCAGGAACTTCAAACCGGCACTAGGAAACAGCCTGAGAAACCAGAGTAAATGTTTCTCCTGCAACAAGTTCCCTTTGTGCTAGATGAACGAACGTCTCTCCACATGCTCAGTTCTGAGAGATAAGTGTGTGTGAAAGCCGTCCTTCACCTAGCTTGTTGGGAACACAAAGTTTCTTTTCAGTTGCAAACTCCACTCCATACATATATAAGGGGAGGTAGTAGCTCCAACTCGGTTTTACAGTGAAAACTGCAGGAACTTCAAACCGGCACTAGGAAACAGACTGAGAAACCAGAGTAAAAGTTTCTCCTGCAACCCGTTCCCTTTGTGCTAGGTGAACGAACGTCTCTCCACATGCTCAGTTCTGAGAGATAAGTGTGTGTGAAAGCCGTCCTTCACCTAGCTTGTTGGGAACACAAAGTTTCTTTTCAGTTGCAAACTCCACTCCATACATATATATGGGGAGGTACTAGCTCCAACTCTGTTTTACAGTGAAAACTGCAGGAACTTCAAACCGGCACTAGGAAACAGCCTGAGAAACCAGAGTAAAAGTTTCTCCTGCAACAAGTTCCCTGTGTGCTAGATGAACGAACGTCTCTCCACATGCTCAGTTCTGAGAGATAAGTGTGTGTGAAAGCCGTCCTTCACCTAGCTTGTTGGGAACACAAAGTTTCTTTTCAGTTGCAAACTCCACTCCATACATATATATGGGGAGGTACTAGCTCCAACTCTGTTTTACAGTGAAAACTGCAGGAACTTCAAACCGGCACTAGGAAACAGCCTGAGAAACCAGAGTAAATGTTTCTCCTGCAACAAGTTCCCTTTGTGCTAGATGAACGAACGTCTCTCCACATGCTCAGTTCTGAGAGATAAGTGTGTGTGAAAGCCGTCCTTCACCTAGCTTGTTGGGAACACAAAGTTTCTTTTCAGTTGCAAACTCCACTCCATACATATATAAGGGGAGGTAGTAGCTCCAACTCGGTTTTACAGTGAAAACTGCAGGAACTTCAAACCGGCACTAGGAAACAGACTGAGAAACCAGAGTAAAAGTTTCTCCTGCAACCCGTTCCCTTTGTGCTAGGTGAACGAACGTCTCTCCACATGCTCAGTTCTGAGAGATAAGTGTGTGTGAAAGCCGTCCTTCACCTAGCTAGTTGGGAACACAAAGTTTCTTTTCAGTTGCAAACTCCACTCCATACATATATATGGGGAGGTACTAGCTCCAACTCGGTTTTACAGTGAAAACTGCAGGAACTTCAAACCGGCACTAGGAAACAGACTGAGAAACCAGAGTAAAAGTTTCTCCTGCAACCCGTTCCCTTTGTGCTAGTTGAACGAACGTCTCTCCACATGCTCAGTTCTGAGAGATAAGTGTGTGTGAAAGCCGTCCTTCACCTAGCTTGTTGGGAACACAAAGTTTCTTTTCAGTTGCAAACTCCACTCCACACATATATATGGGGAGGTACTAGCTCCAACTCGGTTTTACAGTGAAAACTGCAGGAACTTCAAACCGGCACTAGGAAACAGACTGAGAAACCAGAGTAAAAGTTTCTCCTGCAACCCGTTCCCTTTGTGCTAGATGAACGAACGTCTCTACACATGCTCAGTTCTGAGAGATAAGTGTGTGTGAAAGCCGTCCTTCACCTAGCTTGTTGGGAACACAAAGTTTCTTTTCAGTTGCAAACTCCACTCCATACATATATATGGGGAGGTACTAGCTCCAACTCTGTTTTACAGTGAAAACTGCAGGAACTTCAAACCGGCACTAGGAAACAGCCTGAGAAACCAGAGTAAATGTTTCTCCTGCAACAAGTTCCCTTTGTGCTAGATGAACGAACGTCTCTCCACATGCTCAGTTCTGAGAGATAAGTGTGTGTGAAAGCCGTCCTTCACCTAGCTTGTTGGGAACACAAAGTTTCTTTTCAGTTGCAAACTCCACTCCACACATATATATGGGGAGGTACTAGCTCCAACTCGGTTTTACAGTGAAAACTGCAGGAACTTCAAACCGGCACTAGGAAACAGACTGAGAAACCAGAGTAAAAGTTTCTCCTGCAACCCGTTCCCTTTGTGCTAGATGAACGAACGTCTCTACACATGCTCAGTTCTGAGAGATAAGTGTGTGTGAAAGCCGTCCTTCACCTAGCTTGTTGGGAACACAAAGTTTCTTTTCAGTTGCAAACTCCACTCCACACATATATATGGGGAGGTACTAGCTCCAACTCGGTTTTACAGTGAAAACTGCAGGAACTTCAAACCGGCACTAGGAAACAGACTGAGAAACCAGAGTAAAAGTTTCTCCTGCAACCCGTTCCCTTTGTGCTAGATGAACGAACGTCTCTACACATGCTCAGTTCTGAGAGATAAGTGTGTGTGAAAGCCGTCCTTCACCTAGCTTGTTGGGAACACAAAGTTTCTTTTCAGTTGCAAACTCCACTCCACACATATATATGGGGAGGTACTAGCTCCAACTCGGTTTTACAGTGAAAACTGCAGGAACTTCAAACCGGCACTAGGAAACAGACTGAGAAACCAGAGTAAAAGTTTCTCCTGCAACCCGTTCCCTTTGTGCTAGATGAACGAACGTCTCTACACATGCTCAGTTCTGAGAGATAAGTGTGTGTGAAAGCCGTCCTTCACCTAGCTTGTTGGGAACACAAAGTTTCTTTTCAGTTGCAAACTCCACTCCACACATATATATGGGGAGGTACTAGCTCCAACTCGGTTTTACAGTGAAAACTGCAGGAACTTCAAACCGGCACTAGGAAACAGACTGAGAAACCAGAGTAAAAGTTTCTCCTGCAACCCGTTCCCTTTGTGCTAGATGAACGAACGTCTCTACACATGCTCAGTTCTGAGAGATAAGTGTGTGTGAAAGCCGTCCTTCACCTAGCTTGTTGGGAACACAAAGTTTCTTTTCAGTTGCAAACTCCACTCCATACATATATATGGGGAGGTACTAGCTCCAACTCGGTTTTACAGTGAAAACTGCAGGAACTTCAAACCGGCAGTAGGAAACAGACTGAGAAACCAGAGTAAAAGTTTCTCCTGCAACCCGTTCTCTTTGTGCTAGATGAACGAAAGTCTCTCCACATACTCAGTTCTGCGAGATAAGTGTCTGTGAAAGCCGTCCTTCACCTAGCTTGTTGGGAACACAAAGTTTCTTTTCAGTTGCAAACTCCACTCCATACATATATATGGGGAGGTACTAGCTCCAACTCGGTTTTACAGTGAAAACTGCAGGAACTTCAAACCGGCACTAGGAAACAGACTGAGAAACCAGAATAAAAGTTTCTCCTGCAACCCGTTCCCTTTGTGCTAGATGAACGAACGTCTCTCCACATGCTCAGTTCTGAGAGATAAGTGTGTGTGAAAGCCGTCCTTCACCTAGCTTGTTGGGAACACAAAGTTTCTTTTCAGTTGCAAACTCCACTCCATTCATATATAAGGGGAGGTAGTAGCTCCAACCCGGTTTTCCAGTGAAAACTGCAGGAACTTCAAACCGGCACTAGGAAACAGACTGAGAAACCAGAGTAAAAGTTTCCCCTGCAACCCGTTCCCTTTGTGCTAGATGAACGAACGTCCCTCCACATGCTCAGTTCTGAGAGATAAGTGTGTGTGAAAGCCGTCCTTCACCTAGCTTGTTGGGAACACAAAGTTTCTTTTCAGTTGCAAACTCCACTCCATACATATATATGGGGAGGTACTAGCTCCAACTCTGTTTTACAGTGAAAACTGCAGGAACTTCAAACCGGCACTAGGAAACAGCCTGAGAAACCAGAGTAAATGTTTCTCCTGCAACAAGTTCCCTTTGTGCTAGATGAACGAACGTCTCTCCACATGCTCAGTTCTGAGAGATAAGTGTGTGTGAAAGCCGTCCTTCACCTAGCTTGTTGGGAACACAAAGTTTCTTTTCAGTTGCAAACTCCACTCCATACATATATAAGGGGTGGTAGTAGCTCCAACTCGGTTTTACAGTGAAAACTGCAGGAACTTCAAACCGGCACTAGGAAACAGACTGAGAAACCAGAGTAAAAGTTTCTCCTGCAACCCGTTCCCTTTGTGCTAGGTGAACGAACGTCTCTCCACATGCTCAGTTCTGAGAGATAATTGTGTGTGAAAGCCGTCCTTCACCTAGCTTGTTGGGAACACAAAGTTTCTTTTCAGTTGCAAACTCCACTCCATACATATATATGGGGAGGTACTAGCTCCAACTCGGTTTTACAGTGAAAACTGCAGGAACTTCAAACCGGCACTAGGAAACAGACTGAGAAACCAGAGTAAAAGTTTCTCCTGCAACCCGTTCCCTTTGTGCTAGTTGAACGAACGTCTCTCCACATGCTCAGTTCTGAGAGATAAGTGTGTGTGAAAGCCGTCCTTCACCTAGCTTGTTGGGAACACAAAGTTTCTTTTCAGTTGCAAACTCCACTCCACACATATATATGGGGAGGTACTAGCTCCAACTCGGTTTTACAGTGAAAACTGCAGGAACTTCAAACCGGCACTAGGAAACAGACTGAGAAACCAGAGTAAAAGTTTCTCCTGCAACCCGTTCCCTTTGTGCTAGATGAACGAACGTCTCTACACATGCTCAGTTCTGAGAGATAAGTGTGTGTGAAAGCCGTCCTTCACCTAGCTTGTTGGGAACACAAAGTTTCTTTTCAGTTGCAAATTCCACTCCATACATATATATGGGGAGGTACTAGCTCCAACTCGGTTTTACAGTGAAAACTGCAGGAACTTCAAACCGGCACTAGGAAACAGACTGAGAAACCAGAGTAAAAGTTTCTCCTGCAACCCGTTCTCTTTGTGCTAGATGAACGAAAGTCTCTCCACATGCTCAGTTCTGCGAGATAAGTGTCTGTGAAAGCCGTCCTTCACCTAGCTTGTTGGGAACACAAAGTTTCTTTTCAGTTGCAAACTCCACTCCATACATATATATGGGGAGGTACTAGCTCCAACTCGGTTTTACAGTGAAAACTGCAGGAACTTCAAACCGGCACTAGGAAACAGACTGAGAAACCAGAGTAAAAGTTTCTCCTGCAACCCGTTCCCTTTGTGCTAGATGAACGAACGTCTCTCCACATGCTCACTTCTGAGAGATAAGTGTGTGTGAAAGCCGTCCTTCACCTAGCTTGTTGGGAACACAAAGTTTCTTTTCAGTTGCAAACTCCACTCCATTCATATATAAGGGGAGGTAGTAGCTCCAACCCGGTTTTCCAGTGAAAACTGCAGGAACTTCAAACCGGCACTAGGAAACAGACTGAGAAACCAGAGTAAAAGTTTCTCCTGCAACCCGTTCCCTTTGTGCTAGATGAACGAACGTCTCTCCACATGCTCAGTTCTGCGAGATAAGTGTGTGTGAAAGCCGTCCTTCACCTAGCTTGTTGGGAACACAAAGTTTCTTTTCAGTTGCAAACTCCACTCCATACATATATAAGGGGAGGTAGTAGCTCCAACTCGGTTTTACAGTGAAAACTGCAGGAACTTCAAACCGGCACTAGGAAACAGACTGAGAAACCAGAGTAAAAGTTTCTCCTGCAACCCGTTCCCTTTGTGCTAGGTGAACGAACGTCTCTCCACATGATCAGTTCTGAGAGATAAGTGTGTGTGAAAGCCGTCCTTCACCTAGCTTGTTGGGAACACAAAGTTTCTTTTCAGTTGCAAACTCCACTCCATACATATATATGGGGAGGTACTAGCTCCAACTCGGTTTTACAGTGAAAACTGCAGGAACTTCAAACCGGCACTAGGAAACAGACTGAGAAACCAGAGTAAAAGTTTCTCCTGCAACCCGTTCCATTTGTGCTAGATGAACGAACGTCTCTCCACATGCTCAGTTCTGAGAGATAAGTGTGTGTGAAAGCCGTCCTTCACCTAGCTTGTTGGGAACACAAAGTTTCTTTTCAGTTGCAAACTCCACTCCATACATATATATGGGGAGGTACTAGCTCCAACTCGGTTTTACAGTGAAAACTGCAGGAACTTCAAACCGGCACTAGGAAACAGACTGAGAAACCAGAGTAAAAGTTTCTCCTGCAACCCGTTCCCTTTGTGCTAGATGAACGAACGTCTCTCCACATGCTCAGTTCTGAGAGATAAGTGTGTGTGAAAGCCGTCCTTCACCTAGCTTGTTGGGAACACAAAGTTTCTTTTCAGTTGCAAACTCCACTCCATACATATATATGGGGAGGTACTAGCTCCAACTCTGTTTTACAGTGAAAACTGCAGGAACTTCAAACCGGCACTAGGAAACAGCCTGAGAAACCAGAGTAAAAGTTTCTCCTGCAACAAGTTCCCTTTGTGCTAGATGAACGAACGTCTCTCCACATGCTCAGTTCTGAGAGATAAGTGTGTGTGAAAGCCGTCCTTCACCTAGCTTGTTGGGAACACAAAGTTTCTTTTCAGTTGCAAACTCCACTCCATACATATATAAGGGGAGGTAGTAGCTCCAACTCGGTTTTACAGTGAAAACTGCAGGAACTTCAAACCGGCACTAGGAAACAGACTGAGAAACCAGAGTAAAAGTTTCTCCTGCAACCCGTTCCCTTTGTGCTAGGTGAACGAACGTCTCTCCACATGCTCAGTTCTGAGAGATAAGTGTGTGTGAAAGCCGTCCTTCACCTAGCTTGTTGGGAACACAAAGTTTCTTTTCAGTTGCAAACTCCACTCCATACATATATATGGGGAGGTACTAGCTCCAACTCGGTTTTACAGTGAAAACTGCAGGAACTTCAAACCGGCACTAGGAAACAGACTGAGAAACCAGAGTAAAAGTTTCTCCTGCAACCCGTTCCATTTGTGCTAGATGAACGAACGTCTCTCCACATGCTCAGTTCTGAGAGATAAGTGTGTGTGAAAGCCGTCCTTCACCTAGCTTGTTGGGAACACAAAGTTTCTTTTCAGTTGCAAACTGCACTTCATACATATATATGGGGAGGTACTAGCTCCAACTCGGTTTTACAGTGAAAACTGCAGGAACTTCAAACCGGCACTAGGAAACAGACTGAGAAACCAGAGTAAAAGTTTCTCCTGCAACCCGTTCCCTTTGTGCTAGATGAACGAACGTCCCTCCACATGCTCAGTTCTGAGAGATAAGTGTGTGTGAAAGCCGTCCTTCACCTAGCTTGTTGGGAACACAAAGTTTCTTTTCAGTTGCAAACTCCACTCCATACATATATATGGGGAGGTACTAGCTCCAACTCTGTTTTACAGTGAAAACTGCAGGAACTTCAAACCGGCACTAGGAAACAGCCTGAGAAACCAGAGTAAATGTTTCTCCTGCAACAAGTTCCCTTTGTGCTAGATGAACGAACGTCTCTCCACATGCTCAGTTCTGAGAGATAAGTGTGTGTGAAAGCCGTCCTTCACCTAGCTTGTTGGGAACACAAAGTTTCTTTTCAGTTGCAAACTCCACTCCATACATATATAAGGGGTGGTAGTAGCTCCAACTCGGTTTTACAGTGAAAACTGCAGGAACTTCAAACCGGCACTAGGAAACAGACTGAGAAACCAGAGTAAAAGTTTCTCCTGCAACCCGTTCCCTTTGTGCTAGGTGAACGAACGTCTCTCCACATGCTCAGTTCTGAGAGATAATTGTGTGTGAAAGCCGTCCTTCACCTAGCTTGTTGGGAACACAAAGTTTCTTTTCAGTTGCAAACTCCACTCCATACATATATATGGGGAGGTACTAGCTCCAACTCGGTTTTACAGTGAAAACTGCAGGAACTTCAAACCGGCACTAGGAAACAGACTGAGAAACCAGAGTAAAAGTTTCTCCTGCAACCCGTTCCCTTTGTGCTAGTTGAACGAACGTCTCTCCACATGCTCAGTTCTGAGAGATAAGTGTGTGTGAAAGCCGTCCTTCACCTAGCTTGTTGGGAACACAAAGTTTCTTTTCAGTTGCAAACTCCACTCCACACATATATATGGGGAGGTACTAGCTCCAACTCGGTTTTACAGTGAAAACTGCAGGAACTTCAAACCGGCACTAGGAAACAGACTGAGAAACCAGAGTAAAAGTTTCTCCTGCAACCCGTTCCCTTTGTGCTAGATGAACGAACGTCTCTACACATGCTCAGTTCTGAGAGATAAGTGTGTGTGAAAGCCGTCCTTCACCTAGCTTGTTGGGAACACAAAGTTTCTTTTCAGTTGCAAATTCCACTCCATACATATATATGGGGAGGTACTAGCTCCAACTCGGTTTTACAGTGAAAACTGCAGGAACTTCAAACCGGCACTAGGAAACAGACTGAGAAACCAGAGTAAAAGTTTCTCCTGCAACCCGTTCTCTTTGTGCTAGATGAACGAAAGTCTCTCCACATGCTCAGTTCTGCGAGATAAGTGTCTGTGAAAGCCGTCCTTCACCTAGCTTGTTGGGAACACAAAGTTTCTTTTCAGTTGCAAACTCCACTCCATACATATATATGGGGAGGTACTAGCTCCAACTCGGTTTTACAGTGAAAACTGCAGGAACTTCAAACCGGCACTAGGAAACAGACTGAGAAACCAGAGTAAAAGTTTCTCCTGCAACCCGTTCCCTTTGTGCTAGATGAACGAACGTCTCTCCACATGCTCACTTCTGAGAGATAAGTGTGTGTGAAAGCCGTCCTTCACCTAGCTTGTTGGGAACACAAAGTTTCTTTTCAGTTGCAAACTCCACTCCATTCATATATAAGGGGAGGTAGTAGCTCCAACCCGGTTTTCCAGTGAAAACTGCAGGAACTTCAAACCGGCACTAGGAAACAGACTGAGAAACCAGAGTAAAAGTTTCTCCTGCAACCCGTTCCCTTTGTGCTAGATGAACGAACGTCTCTCCACATGCTCAGTTCTGCGAGATAAGTGTGTGTGAAAGCCGTCCTTCACCTAGCTTGTTGGGAACACAAAGTTTCTTTTCAGTTGCAAACTCCACTCCATACATATATAAGGGGAGGTAGTAGCTCCAACTCGGTTTTACAGTGAAAACTGCAGGAACTTCAAACCGGCACTAGGAAACAGACTGAGAAACCAGAGTAAAAGTTTCTCCTGCAACCCGTTCCCTTTGTGCTAGGTGAACGAACGTCTCTCCACATGATCAGTTCTGAGAGATAAGTGTGTGTGAAAGCCGTCCTTCACCTAGCTTGTTGGGAACACAAAGTTTCTTTTCAGTTGCAAACTCCACTCCATACATATATATGGGGAGGTACTAGCTCCAACTCGGTTTTACAGTGAAAACTGCAGGAACTTCAAACCGGCACTAGGAAACAGACTGAGAAACCAGAGTAAAAGTTTCTCCTGCAACCCGTTCCATTTGTGCTAGATGAACGAACGTCTCTCCACATGCTCAGTTCTGAGAGATAAGTGTGTGTGAAAGCCGTCCTTCACCTAGCTTGTTGGGAACACAAAGTTTCTTTTCAGTTGCAAACTCCACTCCATACATATATATGGGGAGGTACTAGCTCCAACTCGGTTTTACAGTGAAAACTGCAGGAACTTCAAACCGGCACTAGGAAACAGACTGAGAAACCAGAGTAAAAGTTTCTCCTGCAACCCGTTCCCTTTGTGCTAGATGAACGAACGTCTCTCCACATGCTCAGTTCTGAGAGATAAGTGTGTGTGAAAGCCGTCCTTCACCTAGCTTGTTGGGAACACAAAGTTTCTTTTCAGTTGCAAACTCCACTCCATACATATATATGGGGAGGTACTAGCTCCAACTCTGTTTTACAGTGAAAACTGCAGGAACTTCAAACCGGCACTAGGAAACAGCCTGAGAAACCAGAGTAAAAGTTTCTCCTGCAACAAGTTCCCTTTGTGCTAGATGAACGAACGTCTCTCCACATGCTCAGTTCTGAGAGATAAGTGTGTGTGAAAGCCGTCCTTCACCTAGCTTGTTGGGAACACAAAGTTTCTTTTCAGTTGCAAACTCCACTCCATACATATATAAGGGGAGGTAGTAGCTCCAACTCGGTTTTACAGTGAAAACTGCAGGAACTTCAAACCGGCACTAGGAAACAGACTGAGAAACCAGAGTAAAAGTTTCTCCTGCAACCCGTTCCCTTTGTGCTAGGTGAACGAACGTCTCTCCACATGCTCAGTTCTGAGAGATAAGTGTGTGTGAAAGCCGTCCTTCACCTAGCTTGTTGGGAACACAAAGTTTCTTTTCAGTTGCAAACTCCACTCCATACATATATATGGGGAGGTACTAGCTCCAACTCGGTTTTACAGTGAAAACTGCAGGAACTTCAAACCGGCACTAGGAAACAGACTGAGAAACCAGAGTAAAAGTTTCTCCTGCAACCCGTTCCATTTGTGCTAGATGAACGAACGTCTCTCCACATGCTCAGTTCTGAGAGATAAGTGTGTGTGAAAGCCGTCCTTCACCTAGCTTGTTGGGAACACAAAGTTTCTTTTCAGTTGCAAACTGCACTTCATACATATATATGGGGAGGTACTAGCTCCAACTCGGTTTTACAGTGAAAACTGCAGGAACTTCAAACCGGCACTAGGAAACAGACTGAGAAACCAGAGTAAAAGTTTCTCCTGCAACCCGTTCCCTTTGTGCTAGATGAACGAACGTCTCTCCACATGCTCAGTTCTGAGAGATAAGTGTGTGTGAAAGCCGTCCTTCACCTAGCTTGTTGGGAACACAAAGTTTCTTTTCAGTTGCAAACTCCACTCCATACATATATATGGGGAGGTACTAGCTCCAACTCGGTTTTACAGTGAAAACTGCAGGAACTTCAAACCGGCACTAGGAAACAGACTGAGAAACCAGAGTAAAAGTTTCTCCTGCAACCCGTTCCCTTTGTGCTAGATGAACGAACGTCTCTCCACATGCTCAGTTCTGAGAGATAAGTGTGTGTGAAAGCCGTCCTTCACCTAGCTTGTTGGGAACACAAAGTTTCTTTTCAGTTGCAAACTCCACTCCATACATATATATGGGGAGGTACTAGCTCCAACTCGGTTTTACAGTGAAAACTGCAGGAACTTCAAACCGGCACTAGGAAACAGACTGAGAAACCAGAGTAAAAGTTTCTCCTACAACCCGTTCCATTTGTGCTAGATGAACCAACGTCTCTCCACATGCTCAGTTCTGAGAGATAAGTGTGTGTGAAAGCCGTCCTTCACCTAGCTTGTTGGGAACACAAAGTTTCTTTTCAGTTGCAAACTCCACTCCATACATATATATGGGGAGGTACTAGCTCCAACTCGGTTTTACAGTGAAAACTGCAGGAACTTCAAACCGGCACTAGGAAACAGACTGAGAAACCAGAGTAAAAGTTTCTCCTGCAACCCGTTCCATTTGTGCTAGATGAACGAACGTCTCTCCACATGCTCAGTTCTGAGAGATAAGTGTGTGTGAAAGCCGTCCTTCACCTAGCTTGTTGGGAACACAAAGTTTCTTTTCAGTTGCAAACTGCACTCCATACATATATATGGGGAGGTACTAGCTCCAACTCGGTTTTACAGTGAAAACTGCAGGAACTTCAAACCGGCACTAGGAAACAGACTGAGAAACCAGAGTAAAAGTTTCTCCTGCAACCCGTTCCCTTTGTGCTAGATGAACGAACGTCTCTCCACATGCTCAGTTCTGAGAGATAAGTGTGTGTGAAAGCCGTCCTTCACCTAGCTTGTTGGGAACACAAAGTTTCTTTTCAGTTGCAAACTCCACTCCATACATATATATGGGGAGGTACTAGCTCCAACTCGGTTTTACAGTGAAAACTGCAGGAACTTCAAACCGGCACTAGGAAACAGACTGAGAAACCAGAGTAAAAGTTTCTCCTGCAACCCGTTCCCTTTGTGCTAGATGAACGAACGTCTCTCCACATGCTCAGTTCTGAGAGATAAGTGTGTGTGAAAGCCGTCCTTCACCTAGCTTGTTGGGAACACAAAGTTTCTTTTCAGTTGCAAACTCCACTCCATACATATATATGGGGAGGTACTAGCTCCAACTCGGTTTTACAGTGAAAACTGCAGGAACTTCAAACCGGCACTAGGAAACAGACTGAGAAACCAGAGTAAAAGTTTCTCCTGCAACCCGTTCCATTTGTGCTAGATGAACCAACGTCTCTCCACATGCTCAGTTCTGAGAGATAAGTGTGTGTGAAAGCCGTCCTTCACCTAGCTTGTTGGGAACACAAAGTTTCTTTTCAGTTGCAAACTCCACTCCATACATATATATGGGGAGGTACTAGCTCCAACTCGGTTTTACAGTGAAAACTGCAGGAACTTCAAACCGGCACTAGGAAACAGACTGAGAAACCAGAGTAAAAGTTTCTCCTGCAACCCGTTCCCTTTGTGCTAGATGAACGAACGTCTCTCCACATGCTCAGTTCTGAGAGATAAGTGTGTGTGAAAGCCGTCCTTCACCTAGCTTGTTGGGAACACAAAGTTTCTTTTCAGTTGCAAACTCCACTCCATACATATATATGGGGAGGTACTAGCTCCAACTCTGTTTTACAGTGAAAACTGCAGGAACTTCAAACCGGCACTAGGAAACAGCCTGAGAAACCAGAGTAAAAGTTTCTCCTGCAACAAGTTCCCTTTGTGCTAGATGAACGAACGTCTCTCCACATGCTCAGTTCTGAGAGATAAGTGTGTGTGAAAGCCGTCCTTCACCTAGCTTGTTGGGAACACAAAGTTTCTTTTCAGTTGCAAACTCCACTCCATACATATATAAGGGGAGGTAGTAGCTCCAACTCGGTTTTACAGTGAAAACTGCAGGAACTTCAAACCGGCACTAGGAAACAGACTGAGAAACCAGAGTAAAAGTTTCTCCTGCAACCCGTTCCCTTTGTGCTAGGTGAACGAACGTCTCTCCACATGCTCAGTTCTGAGAGATAAGTGTGTGTGAAAGCCGTCCTTCACCTAGCTTGTTGGGAACACAAAGTTTCTTTTCAGTTGCAAACTCCACTCCATACATATATATGGGGAGGTACTAGCTCCAACTCGGTTTTACAGTAAAAACTGCAGGAACTTCAAACCGGCACTAGGAAACAGACTGAGAAACCAGAGTAAAAGTTTCTCCTGCAACCCGTTCCCTTTGTGCTAGGTGAACGAACGTCTCTCCACATGCTCAGTTCTGAGAGATAAGTGTGTGTGAAAGCCGTCCTTCACCTAGCTTGTTGGGAACACAAAGTTTCTTTTCAGTTGCAAACTCCACTCCATACATATATATGGGGAGGTACTAGCTCCAACTCGGTTTTACAGTGAAAACTGCAGGAACTTCAAACCGGCACTAGGAAACAGACTGAGAAACCAGAGTAAAAGTTTCTCCTGCAAACCGTTCCCTTTGTGCTAGATGAACGAACGTCTCTCCACATGCTCAGTTCTGAGAGATAAGTGTGTGTGAAAGCCGTCCTTCACCTAGCTTGTTGGGAACACAAAGTTTCTTTTCAGTTGCAAACTCCACTCCATACATATATATGGGGAGGTACTAGCTCCAACTCGGTTTTACAGTGAAAACTGCAGGAACTTCAAACCGGCACTAGGAAACAGACTGAGAAACCAGAGTAAAAGTTTCTCCTGCAACCCGTTCCCTTTGTGCTAGTTGAACGAACGTCTCTCCACATGCTCAGTTCTGAGAGATAAGTGTGTGTGAAAGCCGTCTTTCACCTAGCTTGTTGGGAACACAAAGTTTCTTTTCAGTTGCAAACTCCACTCCATACATATATATGGGGAGGTACTAGCTCCAACTCAGTTTTACAGTGAAAACTGCAGGAAGTTCAAACCGGCACTAGGAAACAGACTGAGAAACCAGAGTAAAAGTTTCTCCTGCAACCCGTTCCCTTTGTGCTAGATGAACGAACGTCTCTACACATGCTCAGTTCTGAGAGATAAGTGTGTGTGAAAGCCGTCCTTCACCTAGCTTGTTGGGAACACAAAGTTTCTTTTCAGTTGCAAACTCCACTCCATACATATATATGGGGAGGTACTAGCTCCAACTCGGTTTTACAGTGAAAACTGCAGGAACTTCAAACCGGCACTAGGAAACAGACTGAGAAACCAGAGTAAAAGTTTCTCCTGCAACCCGTTCCATTTGTGCTAGATGAACGAACGTCTCTCCACATGCTCAGTTCTGAGAGATAAGTGTGTGTGAAAGCCGTCCTTCACCTAGCTTGTTGGGAACACAAAGTTTCTTTTCAGTTGCAAACTCCACTCCATACATATATATGGGGAGGTACTAGCTCCAACTCGGTTTTACAGTGAAAACTGCAGGAACTTCAAACCGGCACTAGGAAACAGACTGAGAAACCAGAGTAAAAGTTTCTCCTGCAACCCGTTCCCTTTGTGCTAGATGAACGAACGTCTCTCCACATGCTCAGTTCTGAGAGATAAGTGTGTGTGAAAGCCGTCCTTCACCTAGCTTGTTGGGAACACAAAGTTTCTTTTCAGTTGCAAACTCCACTCCATACATATATATGGGGAGGTACTAGCTCCAACTCTGTTTTACAGTGAAAACTGCAGGAACTTCAAACCGGCACTAGGAAACAGCCTGAGAAACCAGAGTAAAAGTTTCTCCTGCAACAAGTTCCCTTTGTGCTAGATGAACGAACGTCTCTCCACATGCTCAGTTCTGAGAGATAAGTGTGTGTGAAAGCCGTCCTTCACCTAGCTTGTTGGGAACACAAAGTTTCTTTTCAGTTGCAAACTCCACTCCATACATATATAAGGGGAGGTAGTAGCTCCAACTCGGTTTTACAGTGAAAACTGCAGGAACTTCAAACCGGCACTAGGAAACAGACTGAGAAACCAGAGTAAAAGTTTCTCCTGCAACCCGTTCCCTTTGTGCTAGGTGAACGAACGTCTCTCCACATGCTCAGTTCTGAGAGATAAGTGTGTGTGAAAGCCGTCCTTCACCTAGCTTGTTGGGAACACAAAGTTTCTTTTCAGTTGCAAACTCCACTCCATACATATATATGGGGAGGTACTAGCTCCAACTCGGTTTTACAGTGAAAACTGCAGGAACTTCAAACCGGCACTAGGAAACAGACTGAGAAACCAGAGTAAAAGTTTCTCCTGCAACCCGTTCCATTTGTGCTAGATGAACGAACGTCTCTCCACATGCTCAGTTCTGAGAGATAAGTGTGTGTGAAAGCCGTCCTTCACCTAGCTTGTTGGGAACACAAAGTTTCTTTTCAGTTGCAAACTGCACTCCATACATATATATGGGGAGGTACTAGCTCCAACTCGGTTTTACAGTGAAAACTGCAGGAACTTCAAACCGGCACTAGGAAACAGACTGAGAAACCAGAGTAAAAGTTTCTCCTGCAACCCGTTCCCTTTGTGCTAGATGAACGAACGTCTCTCCACATGCTCAGTTCTGAGAGATAAGTGTGTGTGAAAGCCGTCCTTCACCTAGCTTGTTGGGAACACAAAGTTTCTTTTCAGTTGCAAACTCCACTCCATACATATATATGGGGAGGTACTAGCTCCAACTCGGTTTTACAGTGAAAACTGCAGGAACTTCAAACCGGCACTAGGAAACAGACTGAGAAACCAGAGTAAAAGTTTCTCCTGCAACCCGTTCCCTTTGTGCTAGATGAACGAACGTCTCTCCACATGCTCAGTTCTGAGAGATAAGTGTGTGTGAAAGCCGTCCTTCACCTAGCTTGTTGGGAACACAAAGTTTCTTTTCAGTTGCAAACTCCACTCCATACATATATATGGGGAGGTACTAGCTCCAACTCGGTTTTACAGTGAAAACTGCAGGAACTTCAAACCGGCACTAGGAAACAGACTGAGAAACCAGAGTAAAAGTTTCTCCTACAACCCGTTCCATTTGTGCTAGATGAACCAACGTCTCTCCACATGCTCAGTTCTGAGAGATAAGTGTGTGTGAAAGCCGTCCTTCACCTAGCTTGTTGGGAACACAAAGTTTCTTTTCAGTTGCAAACTCCACTCCATACATATATATGGGGAGGTACTAGCTCCAACTCGGTTTTACAGTGAAAACTGCAGGAACTTCAAACCGGCACTAGGAAACAGACTGAGAAACCAGAGTAAAAGTTTCTCCTGCAACCCGTTCCATTTGTGCTAGATGAACGAACGTCTCTCCACATGCTCAGTTCTGAGAGATAAGTGTGTGTGAAAGCCGTCCTTCACCTAGCTTGTTGGGAACACAAAGTTTCTTTTCAGTTGCAAACTGCACTCCATACATATATATGGGGAGGTACTAGCTCCAACTCGGTTTTACAGTGAAAACTGCAGGAACTTCAAACCGGCACTAGGAAACAGACTGAGAAACCAGAGTAAAAGTTTCTCCTGCAACCCGTTCCCTTTGTGCTAGATGAACGAACGTCTCTCCACATGCTCAGTTCTGAGAGATAAGTGTGTGTGAAAGCCGTCCTTCACCTAGCTTGTTGGGAACACAAAGTTTCTTTTCAGTTGCAAACTCCACTCCATACATATATATGGGGAGGTACTAGCTCCAACTCGGTTTTACAGTGAAAACTGCAGGAACTTCAAACCGGCACTAGGAAACAGACTGAGAAACCAGAGTAAAAGTTTCTCCTGCAACCCGTTCCCTTTGTGCTAGATGAACGAACGTCTCTCCACATGCTCAGTTCTGAGAGATAAGTGTGTGTGAAACCCGTCCTTCACCTAGCTTGTTGGGAACACAAAGTTTCTTTTCAGTTGCAAACTCCACTCCATACATATATATGGGGAGGTACTAGCTCCAACTCGGTTTTACAGTGAAAACTGCAGGAACTTCAAACCGGCACTAGGAAACAGACTGAGAAACCAGAGTAAAAGTTTCTCCTGCAACCCGTTCCATTTGTGCTAGATGAACCAACGTCTCTCCACATGCTCAGTTCTGAGAGATAAGTGTGTGTGAAAGCCGTCCTTCACCTAGCTTGTTGGGAACACAAAGTTTCTTTTCAGTTGCAAACTCCACTCCATACATATATATGGGGAGGTACTAGCTCCAACTCGGTTTTACAGTGAAAACTGCAGGAACTTCAAACCGGCACTAGGAAACAGACTGAGAAACCAGAGTAAAAGTTTCTCCTGCAACCCGTTCCCTTTGTGCTAGTTGAACGAACGTCTCTCCACATGCTCAGTTCTGAGAGATAAGTGTGTGTGAAAGCCGTCTTTCACCTAGCTTGTTGGGAACACAAAGTTTCTTTTCAGTTGCAAACTCCACTCCATACATATATATGGGGAGGTACTAGCTCCAACTCAGTTTTACAGTGAAAACTGCAGGAAGTTCAAACCGGCACTAGGAAACAGACTGAGAAACCAGAGTAAAAGTTTCTCCTGCAACCCGTTCCCTTTGTGCTAGATGAACGAACGTCTCTACACATGCTCAGTTCTGAGAGATAAGTGTGTGTGAAAGCCGTCCTTCACCTAGCTTGTTGGGAACACAAAGTTTCTTTTCAGTTGCAAACTCCACTCCATACATATATATGGGGAGGTACTAGCTCCAAATCGGTTTTACAGTGAAAACTGCAGGAACTTCAAACCGGCACTAGGAAACAGACTGAGAAACCAGAGTAAAAGTTTCTCCTGCAACCCGTTCTCTTTGTGCTAGACGAACGAAAGTCTCTCCACATGCTCAGTTCTGCGAGATAAGTGTCTGTGAAAGCCGTCCTTCACCTAGCTTGTTGGGAACACAAAGTTTCTTTTCAGTTGCAAACTCCACTCCATACATATATATGGGGAGGTACTAGCTCCAACTCGGTTTTACAGTGAAAACTGCAGGAACTTCAAACCGGCACTAGGAAACAGACTGAGAAACCAGAATAAAAGTTTCTCCTGCAGCCCGTTCCCTTTGTGCTAGATGAACGAACGTCTCTCCACATGCTCACTTCTGAGAGATAAGTGTGTGTGAAAGCCGTCCTTCACCTAGCTTGTTGGGAACACAAAGTTTCTTTTCAGTTGCAAACTCCACTCCATTCATATATAAGGGGAGGTAGTAGCTCCAACCCGGTTTTCCAGTGAAAACTGCAGGAACTTCAAACCGGCACTAGGAAACAGACTGAGAAACCAGAGTAAAAGTTTCTCCTGCAACCCGTTCCCTTTGTGCTAGATGAACGAACGTCTCTCCACATGCTCAGTTCTGAGAGATAAGTGTGTGTGAAAGCCGTCCTTCACCTAGCTTGTTGGGAACACAAAGTTTCTTTTCAGTTGCAAACTCCACTCCATACATATATATGGGGAGGTACTAGCTCCAACTCGGTTTTACAGTGAAAACTGCAGGAACTTCAAACTGGCACTAGGAAACAGACTGAGAAACCAGAGTAAAAGTTTCTCCTGCAACCCGTTCTCTTTGTGCTAGATGAACGAAAGTCTCTCCACATGCTCAGTTCTGCGAGATAAGTGTCTGTGAAAGCCGTCCTTCACCTAGCTTGTTGGGAACACAAAGTTTCTTTTCAGTTGCAAACTCCACTCCATACATATATATGGGGAGGTACTAGCTCCAACTCGGTTTTACAGTGAAAACTGCAGGAACTTCAAACCGGCACTAGGAAACAGACTGAGAAACCAGAATAAAAGTTTCTCCTGCAACCCGTTCCCTTTGTGCTAGATGAACGAACGTCTCTCCACATGCTCACTTCTGAGAGATAAGTGTGTGTGAAAGCCGTCCTTCACCTAGCTTGTTGGGAACACAAAGTTTCTTTTCAGTTGCAAACTCCACTCCATTCATATATAAGGGGAGGTAGTAGCTCCAACCCGGTTTTCCAGTGAAAACTGCAGGAACTTCAAACCGGCACTAGGAAACAGACTGAGAAACCAGAGTAAAAGTTTCTCCTGCAACCCGTTCCCTTTGTGCTAGATGAACGAACGTCTCTCCACATGCTCAGTTCTGAGAGATAAGTGTGTGTGAAAGCCGTCCTTCACCTAGCTTGTTGGGAACACAAAGTTTCTTTTCAGTTGCAAACTCCACTCCATACATATATATGGGGAGGTACTAGCTCCAACTCTGTTTTACAGTGAAAACTGCAGGAACTTCAAACCGGCACTAGGAAACAGCCTGAGAAACCAGAGTAAAAGTTTCTCCTGCAACAAGTTCCCTTTGTGCTAGATGAACGAACGTCTCTCCACATGCTCAGTTCTGAGAGATAAGTGTGTGTGAAAGCCGTCCTTCACCTAGCTTGTTGGGAACACAAAGTTTCTTTTCAGTTGCAAACTCCACTCCATACATATATAAGGGGAGGTAGTAGCTCCAACTCGGTTTTACAGTGAAAACTGCAGGAACTTCAAACCGGCACTAGGAAACAGACTGAGAAACCAGAGTAAAAGTTTCTCCTGCAACCCGTTCCCTTTGTGCTAGGTGAACGAACGTCTCTCCACATGCTCAGTTCTGAGAGATAAGTGTGTGTGAAAGCCGTCCTTCACCTAGCTTGTTGGGAACACAAAGTTTCTTTTCAGTTGCAAACTCCACTCCATACATATATATGGGGAGGTACTAGCTCCAACTCGGTTTTACAGTGAAAACTGCAGGAACTTCAAACCGGCACTAGGAAACAGACTGAGAAACCAGAGTAAAAGTTTCTCCTGCAACCCGTTCCATTTGTGCTAGATGAACGAACGTCTCTCCACATGCTCAGTTCTGAGAGATAAGTGTGTGTGAAAGCCGTCCTTCACCTAGCTTGTTGGGAACACAAAGTTTCTTTTCAGTTGCAAACTCCACTCCATACATATATATGGGGAGGTACTAGCTCCAACTCGGTTTTACAGTGAAAACTGCAGGAACTTCAAACCGGCACTAGGAAACAGACTGAGAAACCAGAGTAAAAGTTTCTCCTGCAACCCGTTCTCTTTGTGCTAGATGAACGAAAGTCTCTCCACATGCTCAGTTCTGCGAGATAAGTGTCTGTGAAAGCCGTCCTTCACCTAGCTTGTTGGGAACACAAAGTTTCTTTTCAGTTGCAAACTCCACTCCATACATATATATGGGGAGGTACTAGCTCCAACTCGGTTTTACAGTGAAAACTGCAGGAACTTCAAACCGGCACTAGGAAACAGACTGAGAAACCAGAATAAAAGTTTCTCCTGCAACCCGTTCCCTTTGTGCTAGATGAACGAACGTCTCTCCACATGCTCACTTCTGAGAGATAAGTGTGTGTGAAAGCCGTCCTTCACCTAGCTTGTTGGGAACACAAAGTTTCTTTTCAGTTGCAAACTCCACTCCATTCATATATAAGGGGAGGTAGTAGCTCCAACCCGGTTTTCCAGTGAAAACTGCAGGAACTTCAAACCGGCACTAGGAAACAGACTGAGAAACCAGAGTAAAAGTTTCTCCTGCAACCCGTTCCCTTTGTGCTAGATGAACGAACGTCTCTCCACATGCTCAGTTCTGAGAGATAAGTGTGTGTGAAAGCCGTCCTTCACCTAGCTTGTTGGGAACACAAAGTTTCTTTTCAGTTGCAAACTCCACTCCATACATATATATGGGGAGGTACTAGCTCCAACTCTGTTTTACAGTGAAAACTGCAGGAACTTCAAACCGGCACTAGGAAACAGACTGAGAAACCAGAGTAAAAGTTTCTCCTGCAACAAGTTCCTTTTGTGCTAGATGAACGAACGTCTCTCCACATGCTCAGTTCTGAGAGATAAGTGTGTGTGAAAGCCGTCCTTCACCTAGCTTGTTGGGAACACAAAGTTTCTTTTCAGTTGCAAACTCCACTCCATACATATATAAGGGGAGGTAGTAGCTCCAACTCGGTTTTACAGTGAAAACTGCAGGAACTTCAAACCGGCACTAGGAAACAGACTGAGAAACCAGAGTAAAAGTTTCTCCTGCAACCCGTTCCCTTTGTGCTAGGTGAACGAACGTCTCTCCACATGCTCAGTTCTGAGAGATAAGTGTGTGTGAAAGCCGTCCTTCACCTAGCTTGTTGGGAACACAAAGTTTCTTTTCAGTTGCAAACTCCACTCCATACATATATATGGGGAGGTACTAGCTCCAACTCGGTTTTACAGTGAAAACTGCAGGAACTTCAAACCGGCACTAGGAAACAGACTGAGAAACCAGAGTAAAAGTTTCTCCTGCAAACCGTTCCATTTGTGCTAGATGAACGAACGTCTCTCCACATGCTCAGTTCTGAGAGATAAGTGTGTGTGAAAGCCGTCCTTCACCTAGCTTGTTGGGAACACAAAGTTTCTTTTCAGTTGCAAACTCCACTCCATACATATATATGGGGAGGTACTAGCTCCAACTCGGTTTTACAGTGAAAACTGAAGGAACTTCAAACCGGCACTAGGAAACAGACTGAGAAACCAGAGTAAAAGTTTCTCCTGCAACCCGTTCCCTTTGTGCTAGATGAACGAACGTCTCTCCACATGCTCAGTTCTGAGAGATAAGTGTGTGTGAAAGCCGTCCTTCACCTAGCTTGTTGGGAACACAAAGTTTCTTTTCAGTTGCAAACTCCACTCCATACATATATATGGGGAGGTACTAGCTCCAACTCGGTTTTACAGTGAAAACTGCAGGAACTTCAAACCGGCACTAGGAAACAGACTGAGAAACCAGAGTAAAAGTTTCTCCTGCAACCCGTTCCCTTTGTGCTAGATGAACGAACGTCTCTCCACATGCTCAGTTCTGAGAGATAAGTGTGTGTGAAAGCCGTCCTTCACCTAGCTTGTTGGGAACACAAAGTTTCTTTTCAGTTGCAAACTCCACTCCATACATATATATGGGGAGGTACTAGCTCCAACTCTGTTTTACAGTGAAAACTGCAGGAACTTCAAACCGGCACTAGGAAACAGCCTGAGAAACCAGAGTAAAAGTTTCTCCTGCAACAAGTTCCCTTTGTGCTAGATGAACGAACGTCTCTCCACATGCTCAGTTCTGAGAGATAAGTGTGTGTGAAAGCCGTCCTTCACCTAGCTTGTTGGGAACACAAAGTTTCTTTTCAGTTGCAAACTCCACTCCATACATATATAAGGGGAGGTAGTAGCTCCAACTCGGTTTTACAGTGAAAACTGCAGGAACTTCAAACCGGCACTAGGAAACAGACTGAGAAACCAGAGTAAAAGTTTCTCCTGCAACCCGTTCCCTTTGTGCTAGGTGAACGAACGTCTCTCCACATGCTCAGTTCTGAGAGATAAGTGTGTGTGAAAGCCGTCCTTCACCTAGCTTGTTGGGAACACAAAGTTTCTTTTCAGTTGCAAACTCCACTCCATACATATATATGGGGAGGTACTAGCTCCAACTCGGTTTTACAGTAAAAATTGCAGGAACTTCAAACCGGCACTAGGAAACAGACTGAGAAACCAGAGTAAAAGTTTCTCCTGCAACCCGTTCCCTTTGTGCTAGGTGAACGAACGTCTCTCCACATGCTCAGTTCTGAGAGATAAGTGTGTGTGAAAGCCGTCCTTCACCTAGCTTGTTGGGAACACAAAGTTTCTTTTCAGTTGCAAACTCCACTCCATACATATATATGGGGAGGTACTAGCTCCAACTCGGTTTTACAGTGAAAACTGCAGGAACTTCAAACCGGCACTAGGAAACAGACTGAGAAACCAGAGTAAAAGTTTCTCCTGCAAACCGTTCCCTTTGTGCTAGATGAACGAACGTCTCTCCACATGCTCAGTTCTGAGAGATAAGTGTGTGTGAAAGCCGTCCTTCACCTAGCTTGTTGGGAACACAAAGTTTCTTTTCAGTTGCAAACTCCACTCCATACATATATATGGGGAGGTACTAGCTCCAACTCGGTTTTACAGTGAAAACTGCAGGAACTTCAAACCGGCACTAGGAAACAGACTGAGAAACCAGAGTAAAAGTTTCTCCTGCAACCCGTTCCCTTTGTGCTAGTTGAACGAACGTCTCTCCACATGCTCAGTTCTGAGAGATAAGTGTGTGTGAAAGCCGTCTTTCACCTAGCTTGTTGGGAACACAAAGTTTCTTTTCAGTTGCAAACTCCACTCCATACATATATATGGGGAGGTACTAGCTCCAACTCAGTTTTACAGTGAAAACTGCAGGAAGTTCAAACCGGCACTAGGAAACAGACTGAGAAACCAGAGTAAAAGTTTCTCCTGCAACCCGTTCCCTTTGTGCTAGATGAACGAACGTCTCTACACATGCTCAGTTCTGAGAGATAAGTGTGTGTGAAAGCCGTCCTTCACCTAGCTTGTTGGGAACACAAAGTTTCTTTTCAGTTGCAAACTCCACTCCATACATATATATGGGGAGGTACTAGCTCCAAATCGGTTTTACAGTGAAAACTGCAGGAACTTCAAACCGGCACTAGGAAACAGACTGAGAAACCAGAGTAAAAGTTTCTCCTGCAACCCGTTCTCTTTGTGCTAGACGAACGAAAGTCTCTCCACATGCTCAGTTCTGCGAGATAAGTGTCTGTGAAAGCCGTCCTTCACCTAGCTTGTTGGGAACACAAAGTTTCTTTTCAGTTGCAAACTCCACTCCATACATATATATGGGGAGGTACTAGCTCCAACTCGGTTTTACAGTGAAAACTGCAGGAACTTCAAACCGGCACTAGGAAACAGACTGAGAAACCAGAATAAAAGTTTCTCCTGCAGCCCGTTCCCTTTGTGCTAGATGAACGAACGTCTCTCCACATGCTCACTTCTGAGAGATAAGTGTGTGTGAAAGCCGTCCTTCACCTAGCTTGTTGGGAACACAAAGTTTCTTTTCAGTTGCAAACTCCACTCCATTCATATATAAGGGGAGGTAGTAGCTCCAACCCGGTTTTCCAGTGAAAACTGCAGGAACTTCAAACCGGCACTAGGAAACAGACTGAGAAACCAGAGTAAAAGTTTCTCCTGCAACCCGTTCCCTTTGTGCTAGATGAACGAACGTCTCTCCACATGCTCAGTTCTGAGAGATAAGTGTGTGTGAAAGCCGTCCTTCACCTAGCTTGTTGGGAACACAAAGTTTCTTTTCAGTTGCAAACTCCACTCCATACATATATATGGGGAGGTACTAGCTCCAACTCGGTTTTACAGTGAAAACTGCAGGAACTTCAAACTGGCACTAGGAAACAGACTGAGAAACCAGAGTAAAAGTTTCTCCTGCAACCCGTTCTCTTTGTGCTAGATGAACGAAAGTCTCTCCACATGCTCAGTTCTGCGAGATAAGTGTCTGTGAAAGCCGTCCTTCACCTAGCTTGTTGGGAACACAAAGTTTCTTTTCAGTTGCAAACTCCACTCCATACATATATATGGGGAGGTACTAGCTCCAACTCGGTTTTACAGTGAAAACTGCAGGAACTTCAAACCGGCACTAGGAAACAGACTGAGAAACCAGAATAAAAGTTTCTCCTGCAACCCGTTCCCTTTGTGCTAGATGAACGAACGTCTCTCCACATGCTCACTTCTGAGAGATAAGTGTGTGTGAAAGCCGTCCTTCACCTAGCTTGTTGGGAACACAAAGTTTCTTTTCAGTTGCAAACTCCACTCCATTCATATATAAGGGGAGGTAGTAGCTCCAACCCGGTTTTCCAGTGAAAACTGCAGGAACTTCAAACCGGCACTAGGAAACAGACTGAGAAACCAGAGTAAAAGTTTCTCCTGCAACCCGTTCCCTTTGTGCTAGATGAACGAACGTCTCTCCACATGCTCAGTTCTGAGAGATAAGTGTGTGTGAAAGCCGTCCTTCACCTAGCTTGTTGGGAACACAAAGTTTCTTTTCAGTTGCAAACTCCACTCCATACATATATATGGGGAGGTACTAGCTCCAACTCTGTTTTACAGTGAAAACTGCAGGAACTTCAAACCGGCACTAGGAAACAGCCTGAGAAACCAGAGTAAAAGTTTCTCCTGCAACAAGTTCCCTTTGTGCTAGATGAACGAACGTCTCTCCACATGCTCAGTTCTGAGAGATAAGTGTGTGTGAAAGCCGTCCTTCACCTAGCTTGTTGGGAACACAAAGTTTCTTTTCAGTTGCAAACTCCACTCCATACATATATAAGGGGAGGTAGTAGCTCCAACTCGGTTTTACAGTGAAAACTGCAGGAACTTCAAACCGGCACTAGGAAACAGACTGAGAAACCAGAGTAAAAGTTTCTCCTGCAACCCGTTCCCTTTGTGCTAGGTGAACGAACGTCTCTCCACATGCTCAGTTCTGAGAGATAAGTGTGTGTGAAAGCCGTCCTTCACCTAGCTTGTTGGGAACACAAAGTTTCTTTTCAGTTGCAAACTCCACTCCATACATATATATGGGGAGGTACTAGCTCCAACTCGGTTTTACAGTGAAAACTGCAGGAACTTCAAACCGGCACTAGGAAACAGACTGAGAAACCAGAGTAAAAGTTTCTCCTGCAACCCGTTCCATTTGTGCTAGATGAACGAACGTCTCTCCACATGCTCAGTTCTGAGAGATAAGTGTGTGTGAAAGCCGTCCTTCACCTAGCTTGTTGGGAACACAAAGTTTCTTTTCAGTTGCAAACTCCACTCCATACATATATATGGGGAGGTACTAGCTCCAACTCGGTTTTACAGTGAAAACTGCAGGAACTTCAAACCGGCACTAGGAAACAGACTGAGAAACCAGAGTAAAAGTTTCTCCTGCAACCCGTTCTCTTTGTGCTAGATGAACGAAAGTCTCTCCACATGCTCAGTTCTGCGAGATAAGTGTCTGTGAAAGCCGTCCTTCACCTAGCTTGTTGGGAACACAAAGTTTCTTTTCAGTTGCCAACTCCACTCCATACATATATATGGGGAGGTACTAGCTCCAACTCGGTTTTACAGTGAAAACTGCAGGAACTTCAAACCGGCACTAGGAAACAGACTGAGAAACCAGAATAAAAGTTTCTCCTGCAACCCGTTCCCTTTGTGCTAGATGAACGAACGTCTCTCCACATGCTCACTTCTGAGAGATAAGTGTGTGTGAAAGCCGTCCTTCACCTAGCTTGTTGGGAACACAAAGTTTCTTTTCAGTTGCAAACTCCACTCCATTCATATATAAGGGGAGGTAGTAGCTCCAACCCGGTTTTCCAGTGAAAACTGCAGGAACTTCAAACCGGCACTAGGAAACAGACTGAGAAACCAGAGTAAAAGTTTCTCCTGCAACCCGTTCCCTTTGTGCTAGATGAACGAACGTCTCTCCACATGCTCAGTTCTGAGAGATAAGTGTGTGTGAAAGCCGTCCTTCACCTAGCTTGTTGGGAACACAAAGTTTCTTTTCAGTTGCAAACTCCACTCCATACATATATATGGGGAGGTACTAGCTCCAACTCTGTTTTACAGTGAAAACTGCAGGAACTTCAAACCGGCACTAGGAAACAGACTGAGAAACCAGAGTAAAAGTTTCTCCTGCAACAAGTTCCTTTTGTGCTAGATGAACGAACGTCTCTCCACATGCTCAGTTCTGAGAGATAAGTGTGTGTGAAAGCCGTCCTTCACCTAGCTTGTTGGGAACACAAAGTTTCTTTTCAGTTGCAAACTCCACTCCATACATATATAAGGGGAGGTAGTAGCTCCAACTCGGTTTTACAGTGAAAACTGCAGGAACTTCAAACCGGCACTAGGAAACAGACTGAGAAACCAGAGTAAAAGTTTCTCCTGCAACCCGTTCCCTTTGTGCTAGGTGAACGAACGTCTCTCCACATGCTCAGTTCTGAGAGATAAGTGTGTGTGAAAGCCGTCCTTCACCTAGCTTGTTGGGAACACAAAGTTTCTTTTCAGTTGCAAACTCCACTCCATACATATATATGGGGAGGTACTAGCTCCAACTCGGTTTTACAGTGAAAACTGCAGGAACTTCAAACCGGCACTAGGAAACAGACTGAGAAACCAGAGTAAAAGTTTCTCCTGCAAACCGTTCCATTTGTGCTAGATGAACGAACGTCTCTCCACATGCTCAGTTCTGAGAGATAAGTGTGTGTGAAAGCCGTCCTTCACCTAGCTTGTTGGGAACACAAAGTTTCTTTTCAGTTGCAAACTCCACTCCATACATATATATGGGGAGGTACTAGCTCCAACTCGGTTTTACAGTGAAAACTGAAGGAACTTCAAACCGGCACTAGGAAACAGACTGAGAAACCAGAGTAAAAGTTTCTCCTGCAACCCGTTCCCTTTGTGCTAGATGAACGAACGTCTCTCCACATGCTCAGTTCTGAGAGATAAGTGTGTGTGAAAGCCGTCCTTCACCTAGCTTGTTGGGAACACAAAGTTTCTTTTCAGTTGCAAACTCCACTCCATACATATATATGGGGAGGTACTAGCTCCAACTCGGTTTTACAGTGAAAACTGCAGGAACTTCAAACCGGCACTAGGAAACAGACTGAGAAACCAGAGTAAAAGTTTCTCCTGCAACCCGTTCCCTTTGTGCTAGTTGAACGAACGTCTCTCCACATGCTCAGTTCTGAGAGATAAGTGTGTGTGAAAGCCGTCTTTCACCTCGCTTGTTGGGAACACAAAGTTTCTTTTCAGTTGCAAACTCCACTCCATACATATATATGGGGAGGTACTAGCTCCAACTCAGTTTTACAGTGAAAACTGCAGGAACTTCAAACCGGCACTAGGAAACAGACTGAGAAACCAGAGTAAAAGTTTCTCCTGCAACCCGTTCCCTTTGTGCTAGATGAACGAACGTCTCTCCACATGCTCAGTTTTGCGAGATAAGTGTGTGTGAAAGCCGTCCTTCACCTAGCTTGTTGGGAACACAAAGTTTCTTTTCAGTTGCAAACTCCACTCCATACATATATATGGGGAGGTACTAGCTCCAACTCGGTTTTACAGTGAAAACTGCAGGAACTTCAAACCGGCACTAGGAAACAGACTGAGAAACCAGAGTAAAAGTTTCTCCTGCAACCCGTTCCCTTTGTGCTAGATGAACGAACGTCTCTCCACATGCTCAGTTCTGAGAGATAAGTGTGTGTGAAAGCCGTCCTTCACCTAGCTTGTTGGGAACACAAAGTTTCTTTTCAGTTGCAAACTCCACTCCATTCATATATAAGGGGAGGTAGTAGCTCCAACCCGGTTTTCCAGTGAAAACTGCAGGAACTTCAAACCGGCACTAGGAAACAGACTGAGAAACCAGAGTAAAAGTTTCTCCTGCAACCCGTTCCCTTTGTGCTAGATGAACGAACGTCTCTCCACATGCTCAGTTCTGAGAGATAAGTGTGTGTGAAAGCCGTCCTTCACCTAGCTTGTTGGGAACACAAAGTTTCTTTTCAGTTGCAAACTCCACTCCATACATATATATGGGGAGGTACTAGCTCCAACTCTGTTTTACAGTGAAAACTGCAGGAACTTCAAACCGGCACTAGGAAACAGACTGAGAAACCAGAGTAAAAGTTTCTCCTGCAACAAGTTCCTTTTGTGCTAGATGAACGAACGTCTCTCCACATGCTCAGTTCTGAGAGATAAGTGTGTGTGAAAGCCGTCCTTCACCTAGCTTGTTGGGAACACAAAGTTTCTTTTCAGTTGCAAACTCCACTCCATACATATATAAGGGGAGGTAGTAGCTCCAACTCGGTTTTACAGTGAAAACTGCAGGAACTTCAAACCGGCACTAGGAAACAGACTGAGAAACCAGAGTAAAAGTTTCTCCTGCAACCCGTTCCCTTTGTGCTAGGTGAACGAACGTCTCTCCACATGCTCAGTTCTGAGAGATAAGTGTGTGTGAAAGCCGTCCTTCACCTAGCTTGTTGGGAACACAAAGTTTCTTTTCAGTTGCAAACTCCACTCCATACATATATATGGGGAGGTACTAGCTCCAACTCGGTTTTACAGTGAAAACTGCAGGAACTTCAAACCGGCACTAGGAAACAGACTGAGAAACCAGAGTAAAAGTTTCTCCTGCAACCCGTTCCATTTGTGCTAGATGAACGAACGTCTCTCCACATGCTCAGTTCTGAGAGATAAGTGTGTGTGAAAGCCGTCTTTCACCTAGCTTGTTGGGAACACAAAGTTTCTTTTCAGTTGCAAACTCCACTCCATACATATATATGGGGAGGTACTAGCTCCAACTCAGTTTTACAGTGAAAACTGCAGGAACTTCAAACCGGCACTAGGAAACAGACTGAGAAACCAGAGTAAAAGTTTCTCCTGCACCCGTTCCCTTTGTGCTAGATGAACGAACGTCTCTCCACATGCTCAGTTTTGCGAGATAAGTGTGTGTGAAAGCCGTCCTTCACCTAGCTTGTTGGGAACACAAAGTTTCTTTTCAGTTGCAAACTCCACTCCATACATATATATGGGGAGGTACTAGCTCCAACTCGGTTTTACAGTGAAAACTGCAGGAACTTCAAACCGGCACTAGGAAACAGACTGAGAAACCAGAGTAAAAGTTTCTCCTGCAACCCGTTCCCTTTGTGCTAGGTGAACGAACGTCTCTCCACATGCTCAGTTCTGAGAGATAAGTGTGTGTGAAAGCCGTCCTTCACCTAGCTTGTTGGGAACACAAAGTTTCTTTTCAGTTGCAAACTCCACTCCATACATATATATGGGGAGGTACTAGCTCCAACTCGGTTTTACAGTGAAAACTGCAGGAACTTCAAACCGGCACTAGGAAACAGACTGAGAAACCAGAGTAAAAGTTTCTCCTGCAACCCGTTCTCTTTGTGCTAGATGAACGAACGTCTCTCCACATGCTCAGTTCTGCGAGATAAGTGTCTGTGAAAGCCGTCCTTCACCTAGCTTGTTGGGAACACAAAGTTTCTTTTCAGTTGCAAACTCAACTCCATACATATATATGGGGAGGTACTAGCTCCAACTCGGTTTTACAGTGAAAACTGCAGGAACTTCAAACCGGCACTAGGAAATAGACTGAGAAACCAGAATAAAAGTTTCTCCTGCAACCCGTTCCCTTTGTGCTAGATGAACGAACGTCTCTCCACATGCTCACTTCTGAGAGATAAGTGTGTGTGAAAGCCGTCCTTCACCTAGCTTGTTGGGAACACAAAGTTTCTTTTCAGTTGCAAACTCCACTTCATACATATATATGGGGAGGTACTAGCTCCAACTCGGTTTTACAGTGAAAACTGCAGGAGCTTCAAACCGGCACTAGGAAACAGACTGAGAAACCAGAGTAAAAGTTTCTCCTGCAACCCGTTCCCTTTGTGCTAGTTGAACGAACGTCTCTCCACATGCTCAGTTCTGAGAGATAAGTGTGTGTGAAAGCCGTCTTTCACCTAGCTTGTTGGGAACACAAAGTTTCTTTTCAGTTGCAAACTCCACTCCATACATATATATGGGGAGGTACTAGCTCCAACTCAGTTTTACAGTGAAAACTGCAGGAACTTCAAACCGGCACTAGGAAACAGACTGAGAAACCAGAGTAAAAGTTTCTCCTGCAACCCGTTCCCTTTGTGCTAGATGAACGAACGTCTCTCCACGTGCTCAGTTCTGCGAGATAAGTGTGTGTGAAAGCCGTCCTTCACCTAGCTTGTTGGGAACACAAAGTTTCTTTTCAGTTGCAAACTCCACTCCATACATATATATGGGGAGGTACTAGCTCCAACTCGGTTTTACAGTGAAAACTGCAGGAACTTCAAACCGGCACTAGGAAACAGACTGAGAAACCAGAGTAAAAGTTTCTCCTGCAACCCGTTCCCTTTGTGCTAGATGAACGAACGTCTCTCCACATGCTCAGTTCTGAGAGATAAGTGTGTGTGAAAGCCGTCCTTCACCTAGCTTGTTGGGAACACAAAGTTTCTTTTCAGTTGCAAACTCCACTCCATACATATATATGGGGAGGTACTAACTCCAACTCGGTTTTACAGTGAAAACTGCAGGAACTTCAAACCGGCACTAGGAAACAGACTGAGAAACCAGAGTAAAAGTTTCTCCTGCAACCCGTTCTCTTTGTGCTAGATGAACGAACGTCTCTCCACATGCTCAGTTCTGCGAGATAAGTGTCTGTGAAAGCCGTCCTTCACCTAGCTTGTTGGGAACACAAAGTTTCTTTTCAGTTGCAAACTCCACTCCATACATATATATGGGGAGGTACTAGCTCCAACTCGGTTTTACAGTGAAAACTGCAGGAACTTCAAACCGGCACTAGGAAACAGACTGAGAAACCAGAATAAAAGTTTCTCCTGCAACCCGTTCCCTTTGTGCTAGATGAACGAACGTCTCTCCACATGCTCACTTCTGAAAGATAAGTGTGTGTGAAAGCCGTCCTTCACCTAGCTTGTTGGGAACACAAAGTTTCTTTTCAGTTGCAAACTCCACTCCATTCATATATAAGGGGAGGTAGTAGCTCCAACCCGGTTTTCCAGTGAAAACTGCAGGAACTTCAAACCGGCACTAGGAAACAGACTGAGAAACCAGAGTAAAAGTTTCTCCTGCAACCCGTTCCCTTTGTGCTAGATGAACGAACGTCTCTCCACATGCTCAGTTCTGAGAGATAAGTGTGTGTGAAAGCCGTCCTTCACCTAGCTTGTTGGGAACACAAAGTTTCTTTTCAGTTGCAAACTCCACTCCATACATATATATGGGGAGGTACTAGCTCCAACTCGGTTTTACAGTGAAAACTGCAGGAACTTCAAACCGGCACTAGGAAACAGCCTGAGAAACCAGAGTAAAAGTTTCTCCTGCAACCCGTTCCCTTTGTGCTAGGTGAACGAACGTCTCTCCACATGCTCAGTTCTGAGAGATAAGTGTGTGTGAAAGCCGTCCTTCACCTAGCTTGTTGGGAACACAAAGTTTCTTTTCAGTTGCAAACTCCACTCCATACATATATATGGGGAGGTACTAGCTCCAACTCGGTTTTACAGTGAAAACTGCAGGAACTTCAAACCGGCACTAGGAAACAGACTGAGAAACCAGAGTAAAAGTTTCTCCTGCAACCCGTTCCCTTTGTGCTAGATGAACGAACGTCTCTCCACATGCTCAGTTCTGAGAGATAAGTGTGTGTGAAAGCCGTCCTTCACCTAGTTGTGGGGAACACAAAGTTTCTTTTCAGTTGCAAAATCCACTCCATACATATATATGGGGAGGTACTAGCTCCAACTCGGTTTTACAGTGAAAACTGCAGGAACTTCAAACCGGCACTAGGAAACAGACTGAGAAACCAGAGTAAAAGTTTCTCCTGCAACCCGTTCCCTTTGTGCTAGATGAACGAACGTCCCTCCACATGCTCAGTTCTGAGAGATAAGTGTGTGTGAAAGCCGTCCTTCACCTAGCTTGTTGGGAACACAAAGTTTCTTTTCAGTTGCAAACTCCACTCCATACATATATATGGGGAGGTACTAGCTCCAACTCGGTTTTACAGTGAAAACTGCAGGAACTTCAAACCGGCACTAGGAAACAGACTGAGAAACCAGAGTAAAAGTTTCTCCTGCAACCCGTTCTCTTTGTGCTAGATGAACGAACGTCTCTCCACATGCTCAGTTCTGCGAGATAAGTGTCTGTGAAAGCCGTCCTTCACCTAGCTTGTTGGGAACACAAAGTTTCTTTTCAGTTGCAAACTCCACTCCATACATATATATGGGGAGGTACTAGCTCCAACTCGGTTTTACAGTGAAAACTGCAGGAACTTCAAACCGGCACTAGGAAACAGACTGAGAATCCAGAATAAAAGTTTCTCCTGCAACCCGTTCCCTTTGTGCTAGATGAACGAACGTCTCTCCACATGCTCACTTCTGAGAGATAAGTGTGTGTGAAAGCCGTCCTTCACCTAGCTTGTTGGGAACACAAAGTTTCTTTTCAGTTGCAAACTCCACTCCATTCATATATAAGGGGAGGTAGTAGCTCCAACCCGGTTTTCCAGTGAAAACTGCAGGAACTTCAAACCGGCACTAGGAAACAGACTGAGAAACCAGAGTAAAAGTTTCTCCTGCAACCCGTTCCCTTTGTGCTAGATGAACGAACGTCTCTCCACATGCTCAGTTCTGAGAGATAAGTGTGTGTGAAAGCCGTCCTTCACCTAGCTTGTTGGGAACACAAAGTTTCTTTTCAGTTGCAAACTCCACTCCATACATATATATGGGGAGGTACTAGCTCCAACTCTGTTTTACAGTGAAAACTGCAGGAACTTCAAACCGGCACTAGGAAACAGCCTGAGAAACCAGAGTAAAAGTTTCTCCTGCAACCCGTTCCCTTTGTGCTAGATGAACGAACGTCTCTCCACATGCTCAGTTCTGAGAGATAAGTGTGTGTGAAAGCCGTCCTTCACCTAGCTTGTTGGGAACACAAAGTTTCTTTTCAGCTGCAAACTCCACTCCATACATATATATGGGGAGGTACTAGCTCCAACTCGGTTTTACAGTGAAAACTGCAGGAACTTCAAACCGGCACTAGGAAACAGACTGAGAAACCAGAGTAAAAGTTTCTCCTGCAACCCGTTCCCTTTGTGCTAGATGAACGAACGTCTCTCCACATGCTCAGTTCTGAGAGATAAGTGTGTGTGAAAGCCGTCCTTCACCTAGTTGTGGGGAACACAAAGTTTCTTTTCAGTTGCAAAATCCACTCCATACATATATATGGGGAGGTACTAGCTCCAACTCGGTTTTACAATGAAAACTGCAGGAACTTCAAACCGGCACTAGGAAACAGACTGAGAAACCAGAGTAAAAGTTTCTCCTGCAACCCGTTCCCTTTGTGCTAGATGAACGAACGTCTCTCCACATGCTCAGTTCTGAGAGATAAGTGTGTGTGAAAGCCGTCCTTCACCTAGCTTGTTGGGAACACAAAGTTTCTTTTCAGTTGCAAACTCCACTCCATACATATATATGGGGAGGTACTAGCTCCAACTCGGTTTTACAGTGAAAACTGCAGGAACTTCAAACCGGCACTAGGAAACAGACTGAGAAACCAGAGTAAAAGTTTCTCCTGCAACCCGTTCTCTTTGTGCTAGATGAACGAACGTCTCTCCACATGCTCAGTTCTGCGAGATAAGTGTCTGTGAAAGCCGTCCTTCACCTAGCTTGTTGGGAACACAAAGTTTCTTTTCAGTTGCAAACTCCACTCCATACATATATATGGGGAGGTACTAGCTCCAACTCGGTTTTACAGTGAAAACTGCAGGAACTTCAAACAGGCACTAGGAAACAGACTGAGAAACCAGAGTAAAAGTTTCTCCTGCAACCCGTTCCCTTTGTGCTAGATGAACGAACGTCTCTCCACATGCTCAGTTCTGAGAGATAAGTGTGTGTGAAAGCCGTCCTTCACCTAGCTTGTTGGGAACACAAAGTTTCTTTTCAGTTGCAAACTCCACTCCATACATATATATGGGGAGGTACTAGCTCCAACTCTGTTTTACAGTGAAAACTGCAGGAACTTCAAACCGGCACTAGGAAACAGACTGAGAAACCAGAGTAAAAGTTTCTCCTGCAACCCGTTCCCTTTGTGCTAGGTGAACGAACGTCTCTCCACATGCTCAGTTCTGAGAGATAAGTGTGTGTGAAAGCCGTCCTTCACCTAGCTTGTTGGGAACACAAAGTTTCTTTTCAGTTGCAAACTCCACTCCATCCATATATAAGGGGAGGTAGTAGCTCCAACTCGGTTTTACAGTGAAAACTGCAGGAACTTCAAACCGGCACTAGGAAACAGACTAAGAAACCAGAGTAAAAGTTTCTCCTGCAACCCGTTCCCTTTGTGCTAGATGAACGAACGTCTCTCCACATGCTCAGTTCTGAGAGATAAGTGTGTGTGAAAGCCGTCCTTCACCTAGCTTGTTGGGAACACAAAGTTTCTTTTCAGTTGCAAACTCCACTCCATACATATATATGGGGAGGTACTAGCTCCAACTCGGTTTTACAGTGAAAACTGCAGGAACTTCAAACCGGCACTAGGAAACAGACTGAGAAACCAGAGTAAAAGTTTCTCCTGCAACCCGTTCCCTTTGTGCTAGATGAACGAACGTCTCTCCACATGCTCAGTTCTGAGAGATAAGTGTGTGTGAAAGCCGTCCTTCACCTAGTTGTGGGGAACACAAAGTTTCTTTTCAGTTGCAAACTCCACTCCATACATATATATGGGGAGGTACTAGCTCCAACTCGGTTTTACAGTGAAAACTGCAGGAACTTCAAACCGGCACTAGGAAACAGACTGAGAAACCAGAGTAAAAGTTTCTCCTGCAACCCGTTCCCTTTGTGCTAGATGAACGAACGTCTCTCCACATGCTCAGTTCTGAGAGATAAGTGTGTGTGAAAGCCGTACTTCACCTAGCTTGTTGGGAACACAAAGTTTCTTTTCAGTTGCAAACTCCACTCCATACATATATATGGGGAGATACTAGCTCCAACTCGGTTTTACAGTGAAAACTGCAGGAACTTCAAACCGGCACTAGGAAACAGACTGAGAAACCAGAGTAAAAGTTTCTCCTGCAACCCGTTCTCTTTGTGCTAGATGAACGAACGTCTCTCCACATGCTCAGTTCTGCGAGATAAGTGTCTGTGAAAGCCGTCCTTCACCTAGCTTGTTGGGAACACAAAGTTTCTTTTCAGTTGCAAACTCCACTCCATACATATATATGGGGAGGTACTAGCTCCAACTCTGTTTTACAGTGAAAACTGCAGGAACTTCAAACCGGCACTAGGAAACAGACTGAGAAACCAGAGTAAAAGTTTCTCCTGCAACCCGTTCCCTTTGTGCTAGGTGAACGAACGTCTCTCCACATGCTCAGTTCTGAGAGATAAGTGTGTGTGAAAGCCGTCCTTCACCTAGCTTGTTGGGAACACAAAGTTTCTTTTCAGTTGCAAACTCCACTCCATCCATATATAAGGGGAGGTAGTAGCTCCAACTCGGTTTTACAGTGAAAACTGCAGGAACTTCAAACCGGCACTAGGAAACAGACTAAGAAACCAGAGTAAAAGTTTCTCCTGCAACCCGTTCCCTTTGTGCTAGATGAACGAACGTCTCTCCACATGCTCAGTTCTGAGAGATAAGTGTGTGTGAAAGCCGTCCTTCACCTAGCTTGTTGGGAACACAAAGTTTCTTTTCAGTTGCAAACTCCACTCCATACATATATATGGGGAGGTACTAGCTCCAACTCGGTTTTACAGTGAAAACTGCAGGAACTTCAAACCGGCACTAGGAAACAGACTGAGAAACCAGAGTAAAAGTTTCTCCTGCAACCCGTTCCCTTTGTGCTAGATGAACGAACGTCTCTCCACATGCTCAGTTCTGAGAGATAAGTGTGTGTGAAAGCCGTCCTTCACCTAGTTGTGGGGAACACAAAGTTTCTTTTCAGTTGCAAACTCCACTCCATACATATATATGGGGAGGTACTAGCTCCAACTCGGTTTTACAGTGAAAACTGCAGGAACTTCAAACCGGCACTAGGAAACAGACTGAGAAACCAGAGTAAAAGTTTCTCCTGCAACCCGTTCCCTTTGTGCTAGATGAACGAACGTCTCTCCACATGCTCAGTTCTGAGAGATAAGTGTGTGTGAAAGCCGTCCTTCACCTAGCTTGTTGGGAACACAAAGTTTCTTTTCAGTTGCAAACTCCACTCCATACATATATATGGGGAGGTACAAGCTCCAACTCGGTTTTACAGTGAAAACTGCAGGAACTTCAAACCGGCACTAGGAAACAGACTGAGAAACCAGAGTAAAAGTTTCTCCTGCAACCCGTTCTCTTTGTGCTAGATGAACGAACGTCTCTCCACATGCTCAGTTCTGCGAGATAAGTGTCTGTGAAAGCCGTCCTTCACCTAGCTTGTTGGGAACACAAAGTTTCTTTTCAGTTGCAAACTCCACTCCATACATATATATGGGGAGGTACTAGCTCCAATTCGGTTTTACAGTGAAAACTGCAGGAACTTCAAACCGGCACTAGGAAACAGACTGAGAAACCAGAATAAAAGTTTCTCCTGCAACCCGTTCCCTTTGTGCTAGATGAACGAACGTCTCTCCACATGCTCACTTCAGAGAGATAAGTGTGTGTGAAAGCCGTCCTTCACCTAGCTTGTTGGGAACACAAAGTTTCTTTTCAGTTGCAAACTCCACTCCATTCATATATAAGGGGAGGTAGTAGCTCCAACCCGGTTTTCCAGTGAAAACTGCAGGAACTTCAAACCGGCACTAGGAAACAGACTGAGAAACCAGAGTAAAAGTTTCTCCTGCAACCCGTTCTCTTTGTGCTAGATGAACGAACGTCTCTCCACATGCTCAGTTCTGCGAGATAAGTGTCTGTGAAAGCCGTCCTTCACCTAGCTTGTTGGGAACACAAAGTTTCTTTTCAGTTGCAAACTCCACTCCATACATATATATGGGGAGGTACTAGCTCCAACTCGGTTTTACAGTGAAAACTGCAGGAACTTCAAACCGGCACTAGGAAACCAACTGAGAAACCAGAATAAAAGTTTCTCCTGCAACCCGTTCCCTTTGTGCTAGATGAACGAACGTCTCTCCACATGCTCACTTCTGAGAGATAAGTGTGTGTGAAAGCCGTCCTTCACCTAGCTTGTTGGGAACACAAAGTTTCTTTTCAGTTGCAAACTCCACTCCATTCATATATAAGGGGAGGTAGTAGCTCCAACCCGGTTTTCCAGTGAAAACTGCAGGAAATTCAAACCGGCACTAGGAAACAGACTGAGAAACCAGAGTAAAAGTTTCTCCTGCAACCCGTTCCCTTTGTGCTAGATGAACGAACGTCTCTCCACATGCTCAGTTCTGAGAGATAAGTGTGTGTGAAAGCCGTCCTTCACCTAGCTTGTTGGGAACACAAAGTTTCTTTTCAGTTGCAAACTCCACTCCATACATATATATGGGGAGGTACTAGCTCCAACTCTGTTTTACAGTGAAAACTGCAGGAACTTCAAACCGGCACTAGGAAACAGCCTGAGAAACCAGAGTAAAAGTTTCTCCTGCAACAAGTTCCCTTTGTGCTAGATGAACGAACGTCTCTCCACATGCTCAGTTCTGAGAGATAAGTGTGTGTGAAAGCCGTCCTTCACCTAGCTTGTTGGGAACACAAAGTTTCTTTTCAGTTGCAAACTCCACTCCATTCATATATAAGGGGAGGTAGTAGCTCCAACTCGGTTTTCCAGTGAAAACTGCAGGAACTTCAAACCGGCACTAGGAAACAGACTGAGAAACCAGAGTAAAAGTTTCTCCTGCAACCCGTTCCCTTTGTGCTAGATGAACGAACGTCTCTCCACATGCTCAGTTGTGAGAGATAAGTGTGTGTGAAAGCCGTCCTTCACCTAGCTTGTTGGGAACACAAAGTTTCTTTTCAGTTGCAAACCCCACTCCATACATATATATGGGGAGGTACTAGCTCCAACTCTGTTTTACAGTGAAAACTGCAGGAACTTCAAACCGGCACTAGGAAACAGCCTGAGAAACCAGAGTAAAAGTTTCTCCTGCAACCCGTTCCCTTTGTGCTAGGTGAACGAACGTCTCTCCACATGCTCAGTTCTGAGAGATAAGTGTGTGTGAAAGCCGTCCTTCACCTAGCTTGTTGGGAACACAAAGTTTCTTTTCAGTTGCAAACTCCACTCCATACATATATAAGGGGAGGTAGTAGCTCCAACTCGGTTTTACAGTGAAAACTGCAGCAACTTCAAACCGGAACTAGGAAACAGACTAAGAAACCAGAGTAAAAGTTTCTCCTGCAACCCGTTCCCTTTGTGCTAGATGAACGAACGTCTCTCCACATGCTCAGTTCTGAGAGATAAGTGTGTGTGAAAGCCGTCCTTCACCTAGCTTGTTGGGAACACAAAGTTTCTTTTCAGTTGCAAACTCCACTCCATACATATATATGGGGAGGTACTAGCTCCAACTCGGTTTTACAGTGAAAACTGCAGGAACTTCAAACCGGCACTAGGAAACAGACTGAGAAACCAGAGGAAAAGTTTCTCCTGCAACCCGTTCCCTTTGTGCTAGATGAACGAACGTCTCTCCACATGCTCAGTTCTGAGAGATAAGTGTGTGTGAAAGCCGTCCTTCACCTAGTTGTGGGGAACACAAAGTTTCTTTTCAGTTGCAAACTCCACTCCATACATATATATGGGGAGGTACTAGCTCCAACTCGGTTTTACAGTGAAAACTGCAGGAACTTCAAACCGGCACTAGGAAACAGACTGAGAAACCAGAGTAAAAGTTTCTCCTGCAACCCGTTCCCTTTGTGCTAGATGAACGAACGTCTCTCCACATGCTCAGTTCTGAGAGATAAGTGTGTGTGAAAGCCGTCCTTCACTTAGCTTGTTGGGAACACAAAGTTTCTTTTCAGTTGCAAACTCCACTCCATACATATATATGGGGAGGTACTAGCTCCAACTCGGTTTTACAGTGAAAACTGCAGGAACTTCAAACTGGCACTAGGAAACAGACTGAGAAACCAGAGTAAAAGTTTCTCCTGCAACCCGTTCTCTTTGTGCTAGATGAACGAACATCTCTCCACATGCTCAGTTCTGCGAGATAAGTGTCTGTGAAAGCCGTCCTTCACCTAGCTTGTTGGGAACACAAAGTTTCTTTTCAGTTGCAAACTCCACTCCATACATATATATGGGGAGGTACTAGCTCCAACTCGGTTTTACAGTGAAAACTGCAGGAACTTCAAACCTGCACTAGGAAACAGACTGAGAAACCAGAATAAAAGTTTCTCCTGCAACCCGTTCCCTTTGTGCTAGATGAACGAACGTCTCTCCACATGCTCACTTCTGAGAGATAAGTGTGTGTGAAAGCCGTCCTTCACCTAGCTTGTTGGGAACACAAAGTTTCTTTTCAGTTGCAAACTCCACTCCATTCATATATAAGGGGAGGTAGTAGCTCCAACCCGGTTTTCCAGTGAAAACTGCAGGAACTTCAAACCGGCACTAGGAAACAGACTGAGAAACCAGAGTAAAAGTTTCTCCTGCAACCCGTTCCCTTTGTGCTAGATGAACGAACGTCTCTCCACATGCTCAGTTCTGAGAGATAAGTGTGTGTGAAAGCCGTCCTTCACCTAGCTTGTTGGGAACACAAAGTTTCTTTTCAGTTGCAAACTCCACTCCATACATATATATGGGGAGGTACTAGCTCCAACTCGGTTTTACAGTGAAAACTGCAGGAACTTCAAACCGGCACTAGGAAACAGCCTGAGAAACCAGAGTAAAAGTTTCTCCTGCAACAAGTTCCCTTTGTGCTAGATGAACGAACGTCTCTCCACATGCTCAGTTCTGAGAGATAAGTGTGTGTGAAAGCCGTCCTTCACCTAGCTTGTTGGGAACACAAAGTTTCTTTTCAGTTGCAAACTCCACTCCATACATATATAAGGGGAGGTAGTAGCTCCAACTCGGTTTTACAGTGAAAACTGCAGGAACTTCAAACCGGCACTAGGAAACAGACTGAGAAACCAGAGTAAAAGTTTCTCCTGCAACCCGTTCCCTTTGTGCTAGGTGAACGAACGTCTCTCCACATGCTCAGTTCTGAGAGATAAGTGTGTGTGAAAGCCGTCCTTCACCTAGCTTGTTGGGAACACAAAGTTTCTTTTCAGTTGCAAACTCCACTCCATACATATATATGGGGAGGTACTAGCTCCAACTCGGTTTTACAGTGAAAACTGCAGGAACTTCAAACCGGCACTAGGAAACAGACTGAGAAACCAGAGTAAAAGTTTCTCCTGCAACCCTTTCCATTTGTGCTAGATGAACGAACGTCTCTCCACATGCTCAGTTCTGAGAGATAAGTGTGTGTGAAAGCCGTCCTTCACCTAGCTTGTTGGGAACACAAAGTTTCTTTTCAGTTGCAAACTCCACTCCATACATATATATGGGGAGGTACTAGCTCGAACTCGGTTTTACAGTGAAAACTGCAGGAACTTCAAACCGGCACTAGGAAACAGACTGAGAAACCAGAGTAAAAGTTTCTCCTGCAACCCGTTCCCTTTGTGCTAGATGAACGAACGTCTCTCCACATGCTCAGATCTGAGAGATAAGTGTGTGTGAAAGCCGTCCTTCACCTAGCTTGTTGGGAACACAAAGTTTCTTTTCAGTTGCAAACTCCACTCCATACATATATATGGGGAGGTACTAGCTCCAACTCGGTTTTACAGTGAAAACTGCAGGAACTTCAAACCGGCACTAGGAAACAGACTGAGAACCCAGAGTAAAAGTTTCTCCTGCAACCAGTTCCCTTTATGCTAGTTGAACGAACGTCTCTCCACATTCTCAGTTCTGAGAGATAAGTGTGTGTGAAAGCCGTCCTTCACCTAGCTTGTTGGGAAAACAAAGTTTCTTTTCAGTTGCAAACTCCACTCCATACATATATATGGGGAGGTACTAGCTCCAACTCGGTTTTACAGTGAAAACTGCAGGAACTTCAAACCGGCACTAGGAAACAGACTGAGAAACCAGAGTAAAAGTTTCTCCTGCAACCCGTTCCCTTTGTGCTAGTTGAACGAACGTCTCTCCACATGCTCAGTTCTGAGAGAAAAGTGTGTGTGAAAGCCGTCCTTCACCTAGCTTGTTGGGAACACAAAGTTTCTTTTCAGTTGCAAACTCCACTCCATACATATATATGGGTAGGTACTAGCTCCAACTCGGTTTTACAGTGAAAACTGCAGGAACTTCAAACCGGCACTAGGAAACAGACTGAGAAACCAGAGTAAAAGTTTCTCCTGCAACCCGTTCCCTTTGTGCTAGATGAACGAACGTCTCTCCACATGCTCAGTTCTGAGAGATAAGTGTGTGTGAAAGCCGTCCTTCACCTAGCTTGTTGGGAACACAAAGTTTCTTTTCAGTTGCAAACTCCACTCCATACATATATATGGGGAGGTACTAGCTCCAACTCGGTTTTACAGTGAAAACTGCAGGAACTTCAAACCGGCACTAGGAAACAGACTGAGAAACCAGAGTAAAAGTTTCTCCTGCAACCCGTTCCCTTTGTGCTAGATGAACGAACGTCTCTCCACATGCTCAGTTCTGCGAGATAAGTGTGTGTGAAAGCCGTCCTTCACCTAGCTTGTTGGGAACACAAAGTTTCTTTTCAGTTGCAAACTCCACTCCATACATATATATGGGGAGGTACTAGCTCCAACTCGGTTTTACAGTGAAAACTGCAGGAACTTCAAACCGGCACTAGGAAACAGCCTGAGAAACCAGAGTAAAAGTTTCTCCTGCAACCCGTTCCCTTTGTGCTAGATGAACGAACGTCTCTCCACATGCTCAGTTCTGAGAGATAAGTGTGTGTGAAAGCCGTCCTTCACCTAGCTTGTTGGGAACACAAAGTTTCTTTTCAGTTGCAAACTCCACTCCATACATATATATGGGGAGGTACTAGCTCCAACTCGGTTTTACAGTGAAAACTGCAGGAACTTCAAACCGGCTCTAGGAAACAGACTGAGAAACCAGAGTAAAAGTTTCTCCTGCAACCCGTTCCCTTTGTGCTAGATGAACGAACGTCTCTCCACATGCTCAGTTCTGAGAGATAAGTGTGTGTGAAAGCCGTCCTTCACCTAGCTTGTTGGGAACACAAAGTTTCTTTTCAGTTACAAACTCCACTCCATACATATATATGGGGAGGTACTACCTCCAACTCGGTTTTACAGTGAAAACTGCAGGAACTTCAAACCGGCACTAGGAAACAGACTGAGAAACCAGAGTAAAACTTTCTCCTGCAACCCGTTCCCTTTGTGCTAGTTGAACGAACGTCTCTCCACATGCTCAGTTCTGAGAGATAAGTGTGTGTGAAAGCCGTCCTTCACCTAGCTTGTTGGGAACACAAAGTTTCTTTTCAGTTGCAAACTCCACTCCATACATATATATGGGGAGGTACTAGCTCCAACTCGGTTTTACAGTGAAAACTGCAGGAACTTCAAACCGGCACTAGGAAACAGACTGAGAAACCAGAGTAAAAGTTTCTCCTGCAACCCGTTCCCTTTGTGCTAGATGAACGAACGTCTCTCCACATGCTCAGTTCTGAGAGATAAGTGTGTGTGAAAGCCGTCCTTCACCTAGCTTGTTGGGAACACAAAGTTTCTTTTCAGTTGCAAACTCCACTCCATTCATATATAAGGGGAGGTAGTAGCTCCAACCCGGTTTTACAGTGAAAACTGCAGGAACTTCAAACCGGCACTAGGAAACAGACTGAGAAACCAGAGTAAAACTTTCTCCTGCAACCCGTTCCCTTTGTGCTAGATGAACGAACGTCTCTCCACATGCTCAGTTCTGAGAGATAAGTGTGTGTGAAAGCCGTCCTTCACCTAGCTTGTTGGGAACACAAAGTTTCTTTTCAGTTGCAAACTCCACTCCATACATATATAAGGGGAGGTAGTAGCTCCAACTCGGTTTTACAGTGAAAACTGCAGGAACTTCAAACCGGCACTAGGAAACAGACTGAGAAACCAGAGTAAAAGTTTCTCCTGCAACCCGTTCCCTTTGTGCTAGGTGAACGAACGTCTCTCCACATGCTCAGTTCTGAGAGATAAGTGTGTGTGAAAGCCGACCTTCACCTAGCTTGTTGGGAACACAAAGTTTCTTTTCAGTTGCAAACTCCACTCCATACATATATATGGGGAGGTACTAGCTCCAACTCGGTTTTACAGTGAAAACTGCAGGAACTTCAAACCGGCACTAGGAAACAGACTGAGAAACCAGAGTAAAAGTTTCTCCTGCAACCCGTTCCCTTTGTGCTAGATGAACGAACGTCTCTCCACATGCTCAGATCTGAGAGATAAGTGTGTGTGAAAGCCGTCCTTCACCTAGCTTGTTGGGAACACAAAGTTTCTTTTCAGTTGCAAACTCCACTCCATACATATATATGGGGAGGTACTAGCTCCAACTCGGTTTTACAGTGAAAACTGCAGGAACTTCAAACCGGCACTAGGAAAAAGCCTGAGAAACCAGAGTAAAAGTTTCTCCTGCAACCCGTTCCCTTTATGCTAGTTGAACGAACGTCTCTCCACATGCTCAGTTCTGAGAGATAAGTGTGTGTGAAAGCCGTCCTTCACCTAGCTTGTTGGGAACACAAAGTTTCTTTTCAGTTGCAAACTCCACTCCATACATATATAAGGGGAGGTAGTAGCTCCAACTCGGTTTTACAGTGAAAACTGCAGGAACTTCAAACCGGCACTAGGAAACAGACTGAGAAACCAGAGTAAAAGTTTCTCCTGCAACCCGTTCCCTTTGTGCTAGGTGAACGAACGTCTCTCCACATGCTCAGTTCTGAGAGATAAGTGTGTGTGAAAGCCGTCCTTCACCTAGCTTGTTGGGAACACAAAGTTTCTTTTCAGTTGCAAACTCCACTCCATACATATATATGGGGAGGTACTAGCTCCAACTCGGTTTTACAGTGAAAACTGCAGGAACTTCAAACCGGCACTAGGAAACAGACTGAGAAACCAGAGTAAAAGTTTCTCCTGCAACCCGTTCCATTTGTGCTAGATGAACGAACGTCTCTCCACATGCTCAGTTCTGAGAGATAAGTGTGTGTGAAAGCCGTCCTTCACCTAGCTTGTTGGGAACACAAAGTTTCTTTTCAGTTGCAAACTCCACTCCATACAAATATATGGGGAGGTACAAGCTCCAACTCGGTTTTACAGTGAAAACTGCAGGAACTTCAAACCGGCACTAGGAAACAGACTGAGAAACCAGAGTAAAAGTTTCTCCTGCAACCCGTTCCCTTTGTGCTAGATGAACGAACGTCTCTCCACATGCTCAGATCAGAGAGATAAGTGTGTGTGAAAGCCGTCCTTCACCTAGCTTGTTGGGAACACAAAGTTTCTTTTCAGTTGCAAACTCCACTCCATACATATATATGGGGAGGTACTAGCTCCAACTCGGTTTTACAGTGAAAACTGCAGGAACTTCAAACCGGCACTAGGAAACAGACTGAGAAACCTGAGTAAAAGTTTCTCCTGCAACCCGTTCCCTTTGTGCTAGGTGAACGAACGTCTCTCCACATGCTCAGTTCTGAGAGATAAGTGTGTGTGAAAGCCGTCCTTCACCTAGCTTGTTGGGAACACAAAGTTTCTTTTCAGTTGCAAACTCCACTCCATTCATATATAAGGGGAGGTAGTAGCTCAAACCCGGTTTTACAGTGAAAACTGCAGGAACTTCAAACCGGCACTAGGAAACAGACTGAGAAACCAGAGTAAAAGTTTCTCCTGCAACCCGTTCCCTTTGTGCTAGATGAACGAACGTCTCTCCACATGCTCACTTCTGAGAGATAAGTGTGTGTGAAAGCCGTCCTTCACCTAGCTTGTTGGGAACACAAAGTTTCTTTTCAGTTGCAAACTCCACTCCATACATATATATGGGGATTTACTAGCTCCAACTCGGTTTTCCAGTGAAAACTGCAGGAACTTCAAACCGGCTCTAGGAAACAGACTGAGAAACCAGAGTAAAAGTTTCTCCTGCAACCCGTTCCCTTTGTGCTAGATGAACGAACGTCTCTCCACATGCTCAGTTCTGAGAGATAAGTGTGTGTGAAAGCCGTCCTTCACCTAGCTTGTTGGGAACACAAAGTTTCTTTTCAGTTGCAAACTCCACTCCATACATATATATGGGGAGGTAATAGCTCCAACTCGGTTTTACAGTGAAAACTGCAGGAACTTCAAACCGGCACTAGGAAACAGACTGAGAAACCAGAGTAAAAGTTTCTCCTGCAACCCGTTCCCTTTGTGCTAGTTGAACGAACGTCTCTCCACATGCTCAGTTCTGAGAGATAAGTGTGTGTGAAAGCCGTCCTTCACCTAGCTTGTTGGGAACACAAAGTTTCTTTTCAGTTGCAAACTCCACTCCATACATATATATGGGGAGGTACTAGCTCCAACTCGGTTTTACAGTGAAAACTGCAGGAACTTCAAACCGGCACTAGGAAACAGACTGAGAAACCAGAGTAAAAGTTTCTCCTGCAACCCGTTCCCTTTGTGCTAGATGAACGAACGTCTCTCCACATGCTCAGTTCTGAGAGATAAGTGTGTGTGAAAGCCGTCCTTCACCTAGCTTGTTGGGAACACAAAGTTTCTTTTCAGTTGCAAACTCCACTCCATTCATATATAAGGGGAGGTAGTAGCTCCAACCCGGTTTTACAGTGAAAACTGCAGGAACTTCAAACCGGCACTAGGAAACAGACTGAGAAACCAGAGTAAAAGTTTCTCCTGCAACCCGTTCCCTTTGTGCTAGATGAACGAACGTCTCTCCACATGCTCAGTTCTGAGAGATAAGTGTGTGTGAAAGCCGTCCTTCACCTAGCTTGTTGGGAACACAAAGTTTCTTTTCAGTTGCAAACTCCACTCCATACATATATATGGGGAGGTACTAGCTCCAACTCGATTTTACAGTGAAAACTGCAGGAACTTCAAACCGGCACTAGGAAACAGACTGAGAAACCAGAGTAAAAGTTTCTCCTGCAACCCGTTCCCTTTGTGCTAGGTGAACGAACGTCTCTCCACATGCTCAGTTCTGAGAGATAAGTGTGTGTGAAAGCCGTCCTTCACCTAGCTTGTTGGGAACACAAAGTTTCTTTTCAGTTGCAAACTCCACTCCATACATATATATGGGGAGGTACTAGCTCCAACTCGGTTTTACAGTGAAAACTGCAGGAACTTCAAACCGGCACTAGGAAACAGACTGAGAAACCAGAGTAAAAGTTTCTCCTGCAACCCGTTCCCTTTGTGCTAGATGAACGAACGTCTCTCCACATGCTCAGTTCTGAGAGATAAGTGTGTGTGAAAGCCGTCCTTCACCTAGCTTGTTGGGAACACAAAGTTTCTTTTCAGTTGCAAACTCCACTCCATTCATATATAAGTGGAGGTAGTATCTCCAACCCGGTTTTACAGTGAAAACTGCAGGAACTTCAAACCGGCACTAGGAAACAGACTGAGAAACCAGAGTAAAAGTTTCTCCTGCAACCCGTTCCCTTTGTTCTAGATGAACGAACGTCTCTCCACATGCTCAGTTCTGAGAGATAAGTGTGTGTGAAAGCCGTCCTTCACCTAGCTTGTTGGGAACACAAAGTTTCTTTTCAGTTGCAAACTCCACTCCATACATATATATGGGGAGGTACTAGCTCCAACTCGGTTTTACAGTGAAAACTGCAGGAACTTCAAACCGGCACTAGGAAACAGACTGAGAAACCAGAGTAAAAGTTTCTCCTGCAACCCGTTCCCTTTGTGCTAGTTGAACGAACGTCTCTCCACATGCTCAGTTCTGAGAGATAAGTGTGTGTGAAAGCCGTCCTTCACCTAGCTTGTTGGGAACACAAAGTTTCTTTTCAGTTGCAAACTCCACTCCATACATATATATGGGGAGGTACTAGCTCCAACTCGGTTTTACAGTGAAAACTGCAGGAACTTCAAACCGGCACTAGGAAACAGACTGAGAAACCAGAGTAAAAGTTTCTCCTGCAACCCGTTCCCTTTGTGCTAGATGAACGAACGTCTCTCCACATGCTCAGTTCTGAGAGATAAGTGTGTGTGAAAGCCGTCCTTCACCTAGCTTGTTGGGAACACAAAGTTTCTTTTCAGTTGCAAACTCCATTCCATACATATATATGGGGAGGTAATAGCTCCAACTCGGTTTTACAGTGAAAACTGCAGGAACTTCAAACCGGCACTAGGAAACAGACTGAGAAACCAGAGTAAAAGTTTCTCCTGCAACCCGTTCCCTTTGTGCTAGTTGAACGAACGTCTCTCCACATGCTCAGTTCTGAGAGATAAGTGTGTGTGAAAGCCGTCCTTCACCTAGCTTGTTGGGAACACAAAGTTTCTTTTCAGTTGCAAACTCCACTCCATACATATATATGGGGAGGTACTAGCTCCAACTCGGTTTTACAGTGAAAACTGCAGGAACTTCAAACCGGCACTAGGAAACAGACTGAGAAACCAGAGTAAAAGTTTCTCCTGCAACCCGTTCCCTTTGTGCTAGATGAACGAACGTCTCTCCACATGCTCAGTTCTGAGAGATAAGTGTGTGTGAAAGCCGTCCTTCACCTAGCTTGTTGGGAACACAAAGTTTCTTTTCAGTTGCAAACTCCACTCCATTCATATATAAGGGGAGGTAGTAGCTCCAACCCGGTTTTACAGTGAAAACTGCAGGAACTTCAAACCGGCACTAGGAAACAGACTGAGAAACCAGAGTAAAAGTTTCTCCTGCAACCCGTTCCCTTTGTGCTAGATGAACGAACGTCTCTCCACATGCTCAGTTCTGAGAGACAAGTGTGTGTGAAAGCCGTCCTTCACCTAGCTTGTTGGGAACACAAAGTTTCTTTTCAGTTGCAAACTCCACTCCATACATATATATGGGGAGGTACTAGCTCCAAATCGGTTTTACAGTGAAAACTGCAGGAACTTCAAACCGGCACTAGGAAACAGACTGAGAAACCAGAGTAAAAGTTTCTCCTGCAACCCGTTCCCTTTGCGCTAGATGAACGAACGTCTCTCCACATGCTCAGTTCTGAGAGATAAGTGTGTGTGAAAGCCGTCCTTCACCTAGCTTGTTGGGAACACAAAGTTTCTTTTCAGTTGCAAACTCCACTCCATACATATATATGGGGAGGTACTAGCTCCAACTCGATTTTACAGTGAAAACTGCAGGAACTTCAAACCGGCACTAGGAAACAGACTGAGAAACCAGAGTAAAAGTTTCTCCTGCAACCCGTTCCCTTTGTGCTAGGTGAACGAACGTCTCTCCACATGCTCAGTTCTGAGAGATAAGTGTGTGTGAAAGCCGTCCTTCACCTAGCTTGTTGGGAACACAAAGTTTCTTTTCAGTTGCAAACTCCACTCCATACATATATAAGGGGAGGTACTAGCTCCAACTCGGTTTTACAGTGAAAACTGCAGGAACTTCAAACCGGCACTAGGAAACAGACTGAGAAACCAGAGTAAAAGTTTCTCCTGCAACCCGTTCCCATTGTGCTAGGTGAACGAACGTCTCTCCACATGCTCAGTTCTGAGAGATAAGTGTGTGTGAAAGCCGTCCTTCACCTAGCTTGTTGGGAACACAAAGTTTCTTTTCAGTTGCAAACTCCACTCCATACATATATATGGGGAGGTACTAGCTCCAACTCGGTTTTACAGTGAAAACTGCAGGAACTTCAAACCGGCACTAGGAAACAGACTGAGAAACCAGAGTAAAAGTTTCTCCTGCAACCCGTTCCCTTTGTGCTAGATGAACGAACGTCTCTCCACATGCTCAGTTCTGAGAGATAAGTGTGTGTGAAAGCCGTCCTTCACCTAGCTTGTTGGGAACACAAAGTTTCTTTTCAGTTGCAAACTCCACTCCATTCATATATAAGTGGAGGTAGTATCTCCAACCCGGTTTTACAGTGAAAACTGCAGGAACTTCAAACCGGCACTAGGAAACAGACTGAGAAACCAGAGTAAAAGTTTCTCCTGCAACCCGTTCCCTTTGTGCTAGATGAACGAACGTCTCTCCACATGCTCAGTTCTGAGAGATAAGTGTGTGTGAAAGCCGTCCTTCACCTAGCTTGTTGGGAACACAAAGTTTCTTTTCAGTTGCAAACTCCACTCCATACATATATATGGGGAGGTACTAGCTCCAACTCGGTTTTACAGTGAAAACTGCAGGAACTTCAAACCGGAACTAGGAAACAGACTGAGAAACCAGAGTAAAAGTTTCTCCTGCAACCCGTTCCCTTTGTTCTAGTTGAACGAACGTCTCTCCACATGCTCAGTTCTGAGAGATAAGTGTGTGTGAAAGCCGTCCTTCACCTAGCTTGTTGGGAACACAAAGTTTCTTTTCAGTTGCAAACTCCACTCCATACATATATATGGGGAGGTACTAGCTCCAACTCGGTTTTACAGTGAAAACTGCAGGAACTTCAAACCGGCACTAGGAAACAGACTGAGAAACCAGAGTAAAAGTTTCTCCTGCAACCCGTTCCCTTTGTGCTAGATGAACGAACGTCTCTCCACATGCTCAGTTCTGAGAGATAAGTGTGTGTGAAAGCCGTCCTTCACCTAGCTTGTTGGGAACACAAAGTTTCTTTTCAGTTGCAAACTCCACTCCATTCATATATAAGGGGAGGTAGTAGCTCCAACCCGGTTTTACAGTGAAAACTGCAGGAACTTCAAACCGGCACTAGGAAACAGACTGAGAAACCAGAGTAAAAGTTTCTCCTGCAACCCGTTCCTTTGTGCTAGATGAACGAACGTCTCTCCACATGCTCAGTTCTGAGAGACAAGTGTGTGTGAAAGCCGTCCTTCACCTAGCTTGTTGGGAACACAAAGTTTCTTTTCAGTTGCAAACTCCACTCCATACATATATATGGGGAGGTACTAGCTCCAACTCTGTTTTACAGTGAAAACTGCAGGAACTTCAAACCGGCACTAGGAAACAGACTGAGAAACCAGAGTAAAAGTTTCTCCTGCAACCCGTTCCCTTTGTGCTAGGTGAACGAACGTCTCTCCACATGCTCAGTTCTGCGAGATAAGTGTGTGTGAAAGCCGTCCTTCACCTAGCTTGTTGGGAACACAAAGTTTCTTTTCAGTTGCAAACTTCACTCCATACATATATATGGGGAGGTACTAGCTCCAACTCGGTTTTACAGTGAAAACTGCAGGAACTTCAAACCGGCACTAGGAAACAGACTGAGAAACCAGAGTAAAAGTTTCTCCTGCAACCCGTTCCCTTTGTGCTAGGTGAACGAACGTCTCTCCACATGCTCAGTTCTGAGAGATAAGTGTGTGTGAAAGCCGTCCTTCACCTAGCTTGTTGGGAACACAAAGTTTCTTTTCAGTTGCAAACTCCACTCCATTCATATATATGGGGAGGTACTAGCTCCAACTCGGTTTTACAGTGAAAACTGCAGGAACTTCAAACCGGCACTAGGAAACAGACTGAGAAACCAGAGTAAAAGTTTCTCCTGCAACCCGTTCCCTTTGTGCTAGATGAACGAACGTCTCTCCACATGCTCAGTTCTGAGAGATAAGTGTGTGTGAAAGCCGTCCTTCACCTAGCTTGTTGGGAACACAAAGTTTCTTTTCAGTTGCAAACTCCACTCCATTCATATATAAGGGGAGGTAGTAGCTCCAACCCGGTTTTACAGTGAAAACTGCAGGAACTTCAAACCGGCACTAGGAAACAGACTGAGAAACCAGAGTAAAAGTTTCTCCTGCAACCCGTTCCCTTTGTGCTAGATGAACGAACGTCTCTCCACATGCTCAGTTCTGAGAGATAAGTGTGTGTGAAAGCCGTCCTTCACCTAGCTTGTTGGGAACACAAAGTTTCTTTTCAGTTGCAAACTCCACTCCATACATATATATGGGGATTTACTAGCTCCAACTCGGTTTTACAGTGAAAACTGCAGGAAATTCAAACCGGCTCTAGGAAACAGACTGAGAAACCAGAGTAAAAGTTTCTCCTGCAACCCGTTCCCTTTGTGCTAGATGAACGAACGTCTCTCCACATGCTCAGTTCTGAGAGATAAGTGTGTGTGAAAGCCGTCCTTCACCTAGCTTGTTGGGAACACAAAGTTTCTTTTCAGTTGCAAACTCCACTCCATACATATATATGGGGAGGTACTAGCTCCAACTCGGTTTTACAGTGAAAACTGCAGGAACTTCAAACCGGCACTAGGAAACAGACTGAGAAACCAGAGTAAAAGTTTCTCCTGCAACCCGTTCCCTTTGTGCTAGGTGAACGAACGTCTCTCCACATGCTCAGTTCTGAGAGATATGTGTGTGTGAAAGCCGTCCTTCACCTAGCTTGTTGGGAACACAAAGTTTCTTTTCAGTTGCAAACTCCACTCCATACATATATATGGGGAGGTACTAGCTCCAACTCGGTTTTACAGTGAAAACTGCAGGAACTTCAAACCGGCACTAGGAAACAGACTGAGAAACCAGAGTAAAAGTTTCTCCTGCAACCCGTTCCCTTTGTGCTAGATGAACGAACGTCTCTCCACATGCTCAGTTCTGAGAGATAAGTGTGTGTGAAAGCCGTCCTTCACCTAGCTTGTTGGGAACACAAAGTTTCTTTTCAGTTGCAAACTCCACTCCATTCATATATAAGGGGAGGTAGTAGCTCCAACCCGGTTTTACAGTGAAAACTGCAGGAACTTCAAACCGGCACTAGGAAACAGACTGAGAAACCAGAGTAAAAGTTTCTCCTGCAACCCGTTCCCTTTGTGCTAGATGAACGAACGTCTCTCCACATGCTCAGTTCTGAGAGACAAGTGTGTGTGAAAGCCGTCTTTAACCTAGCTTGTTGGGAACACAAAGTTTCTTTTCAGTTGCAAACTCCACTCCATACATATATATGGGGAGGTACTAGCTCCAAATCGATTTTACAGTGAAAACTGCAGGAACTTCAAACCGGCACTAGGAAACAGACTGAGAAACCAGAGTAAAAGTTTCTCCTGCAACCCGTTCCCTTTGTGCTAGGTGAACGAACGTCTCTCCACATGCTCAGTTCTGAGAGATAAGTGTGTGTGAAAGCCGTCCTTCACCTAGCTTGTTGGGAACACAAAGTTTCTTTTCAGTTGCAAACTCCACTCCATACATATATATGGGGAGGTAGTAGCTCCATCTCTGTTTTACAGTGAAAACTGCAGGAACTTCAAACCGGCACTAGGAAACAGACTGAGAAACCAGAGTAAAAGTTTCTCCTGCAACAAGTTCCCTTTGTGCTAGATGAACGAACGTCTCTCCACATGCTCAGTTCTGAGAGATAAGTGTGTGTGAAAGCCGTCCTTCACCTAGCTTGTTGGGAACACAAAGTTTCTTTTCAGTTGCAAACTCCACTCCATACATATATAAGGGGAGGTAGAAGCTCCAACTCGGTTTTACAGTGAAAACTGCAGGAACTTCAAACCGGCACTAGGAAACAGACTGAGAAACCAGAGTAAAAGTTTCTCCTGCAACCCGTTCCCTTTGTGCTAGGTGAACGAACGTCTCTCCACATGCTCAGTTCTGCGAGATAAGTGTGTGTGAAAGCCGTCCTTCACCTAGCTTGTTGGGAACACAAAGTTTCTTTTCAGTTGCAAACTCCACTCCATACATATATATGGGGAGGTACTAGCTCCAACCCGGTTTTACAGTGAAAACTGCAGGAACTTCAAACCGGCACTAGGAAACAGACTGAGAAACCAGAGTAAAAGTTTCTCCTGCAACCCGTTCCTTTGTGCTAGGTGAACGAACGTCTCTCCACATGCTCAGTTCTGAGAGATAAGTGTGTGTGAAAGCCGTCCTTCACCTAGCTTGTTGGGAACACAAAGTTTCTTTTCAGTTGCAAACTCCACTCCATTCATATATATGGGGAGGTACTAGCTCCAACTCGGTTTTACAGTGAAAACTGCAGGAACTTCAAACCGGCACTAGGAAACAGACTGAGAAACCAGAGTAAAAGTTTCTCCTGCAACCCGTTCCCTTTGTGCTAGATGAACGAACGTCTCTCCACATGCTCAGTTCTGAGAGATAAGTGTGTGTGAAAGCCGTCCTTCACCTAGCTTGTTGGGAACACAAAGTTTCTTTTCAGTTGCAAACTCCACTCCATACATATATAAGGGGAGGTAGTAGCTCCAACCCGGTTTTACAGTGAAAACTGCAGGAACTTCAAACCGGCACTAGGAAACAGACTGAGAAACCAGAGTAAAAGTTTCTCCTGCAACCCGTTCCCTTTGTGCTAGATGAACGAACGTCTCTCCACATGCTCAGTTCTGAGAGATAAGTGTGTGTGAAAGCCGTCCTTCACCTAGCTTGTTGGGAACACAAAGTTTCTTTTCAGTTGCAAACTCCACTCCATACATATATATGGGGATTTACTAGCTCCAACTCGGTTTTACAGTGAAAACTGCAGGAAATTCAAACCGGCTCTAGGAAACAGACTGAGAAACCAGAGTAAAAGTTTCTCCTGCAACCCGTTCCCTTTGTGCTAGATGAACGAACGTCTCTCCACATGCTCAGTTCTGAGAGATAAGTGTGTGTGAAAGCCGTCCTTCACCTAGCTTGTTGGGAACACAAAGTTTCTTTTCAGTTGCAAACTCCACTCCATACATATATATGGGGAGGTACTAGCTCCAACTCGGTTTTACAGTGAAAACTGCAGGAACTTCAAACCGGCACTAGGAAACAGACTGAGAAACCAGAGTAAAAGTTTCTCCTGCAACCCGTTCCCTTTGTGCTAGTTGAACGAACGTCTCTCCACATGCTCAGTTCTGAGAGATAAGTGTGTGTGAAAGCCGTCCTTCACCTAGCTTGTTGGGAACACAAAGTTTCTTTTCAGTTGCAAACTCCACTCCATACATATATATGGGGAGGTACTAGCTCCAACTCGGTTTTACAGTGAAAACTGCAGGAACTTCAAACCGGCACTAGGAAACAGACTGAGAAACCAGAGTAAAAGTTTCTCCTGCAACCCGTTCCCTTTGTGCTAGATGAACGAACGTCTCTCCACATGCTCAGTTCTGAGAGATAAGTGTGTGTGAAAGCCGTCCTTCACCTAGCTTGTTGGGAACACAAAGTTTCTTTTCAGTTGCAAACTCCACTCCATTCATATATAAGGGGAGGTAGAAGCTCCAACCCGGTTTTACAGTGAAAACTGCAGGAACTTCAAACCGGCACTAGGAAACAGACTGAGAAACCAGAGTAAAAGTTTCTCCTGCAACCCGTTCCCTTTGTGCTAGATGAACGAACGTCTCTCCACATGCTCAGTTCTGAGAGACAAGTGTGTGTGAAAGCCGTCCTTCACCTAGCTTGTTGGGAACACAAAGTTTCTTTTCAGTTGCAAACTCCACTCCATTCATATATAAGGGGAGGTACTAGCTCCAACTCGATTTTACAGTGAAAACTGCAGGAACTTCAAACCGGCACTAGGAAACAGACTGAGAAACCAGAGTAAAAGTTTCTCCTGCAACCCGTTCCCTTTGTGCTAGGTGAACGAACGTCTCTCCACATGCTCAGTTCTGCGAGATAAGTGTGTGTGAAAGCCGTCCTTCACCTAGCTTGTTGGGAACACAAAGTTTCTTTTCAGTTGCAAACTCCACTCCATACATATATATGGGGATTTACTAGCTCCAACTCGGTTTTACAGTGAAAACTGCAGGAACTTCAAACCGGCACTAGGAAACAGCCTGAGAAACCAGAGTAAAAGTTTCTCCTGCAACCCGTTCCCTTTGTGCTAGGTGAACGAACGTCTCTCCACATGCTCAGTTCTGAGAGATAAGTGTGTGTGAAAGCCGTCCTTCACCTAGCTTGTTGGGAACACAAAGTTTCTTTTCAGTTGCAAACTCCACTCCATACATATATATGGGGAGGTACTAGCTCCAACTCTGTTTTACAGTGAAAACTGCAGGAACTTCAAACCGGCACTAGGAAACAGCCTGAGATACCAGAGTAAAAGTTTCTCCTGCAACAAGTTCCCTTTGTGCTAGATGAACGAACGTCTCTCCACATGCTCAGTTCTGAGAGATAAGTGTGTGTGAAAGCCGTCCTTCACCTAGCTTGTTGGGAACACAAAGTTTCTTTTCAGTTGCAAACTCCACTCCATTCATATATAAGGGGAGGTAGTAGCTCCAACCCGGTTTTACAGTGAAAACTGCAGGAACTTCAAACCGGCACTAGGAAACAGACTGAGAAACCAGAGTAAAAGTTTCTCCTGCAACCCGTTCCTTTGTGCTAGGTGAACGAACGTCTCTCCACATGCTCAGTTCTGAGAGATAAGTGTGTGTGAAAGCCGTCCTTCACCTAGCTTGTTGGGAACACAAAGTTTCTTTTCAGTTGCAAACTCCACTCCATACATATATATGGGGAGGTACTAGCTCCAACTCGGTTTTACAGTGAAAACTGCAGGAACTTCAAACCGGCACTAGGAAACAGACTGAGAAACCAGAGTAAAAGTTTCTCCTGCAACCCGTTCCCTTTGTGCTAGATGAACGAACGTCTCTCCACATGCTCAGTTCTGAGAGATAAGTGTGTGTGAAAGCCGTCCTTCACCTAGCTTGTTGGGAACACAAAGTTTCTTTTCAGTTGCAAACTCCACTCCATACATATATATGGGGAGGTACTAGCTCCAACTCGGTTTTACAGTGAAAACTGCAGGAACTTCAAACCGGCACTAGGAAACAGACTGAGAAACCAGAGTAAAAGTTTCTCCTGCAACCCGTTCCCTTTGTGCTAGATGAACGAACGTCTCTCCACATGCTCAGTTCTGAGAGATAAGTGTGTGTGAAAGCCGTCCTTCACCTAGCTTGTTGGGAACACAAAGTTTCTTTTCAGTTGCAAACTCCACTCCATACATATATATGGGGAGGTACTAGCTCCAACTCGGTTTTACAGTGAAAACTGCAGGAACTTCAAACCGGCACTAGGAAACAGACTGAGAAACCAGAGTAAAAGTTTCTCCTGCAACCCGTTCCCTTTGGGCTAGTTGAACGAACGTCTCTCCACATGCTCAGTTCTGAGAGATAAGTGTGTGTGAAAGCCGTCCTTCACCTAGCTTGTTGGGAACACAAAGTTTCTTTTCAGTTGCAAACTCCATTCCATTCATATATAAGGGGAGGTACTAGCTCCAACTCGGTTTTACAGTGAAAACTGCAGGAACTTCAAACCGGCACTAGGAAACAGACTGAGAAACCAGAGTAAAAGTTTCTCCTGCAACCCGTTCCCTTTGTGCTAGATGAACGAACGTCTCTCCACATGCTCAGTTCTGAGAGATAAGTGTGTGTGAAAGCCGTCCTTCACCTAGCTTGTTGGGAACACAAAGTTTCTTTTCAGTTGCAAACTCCACTCCATACATATATATGGGGATTTACTAGCTCCAACTCGGTTTTACAGTGAAAACTGCAGGAACTTCAAACCGGCACTAGGAAACAGACTGAGAAACCAGAGTAAAAGTTTCTCCTGCAACCCGTTCCATTTGTGCTAGATGAACGAACGTCTCTCCACATGCTCAGTTCTGCGAGATAAGTGTGTGTGAAAGCCGTCCTTCACCTAGCTTGTTGGGAACACAAAGTTTCTTTTCAGTTGCAAACTCCACTCCATTCATATATAAGGGGAGGTAGTAGCTCCAACCCGGTTTTACAGTGAAAACTGCAGGAACTTCAAACCGGCACTAGGAAACAGACTGAGAAACCAGAGTAAAAGTTTCTCCTGCAACCCGTTCCCTTTGTGCTAGATGAACGAACGTCTCTCCACATGCTCAGTTCTGAGAGACAAGTGTGTGTGAAAGCCGTCCTTCACCTAGCTTGTTGGGAACACAAAGTTTCTTTTCAGTTGCAAACTCCACTCCATACATATATATGGGGAGGTACTAGCTCCAACTCTGTTTTACAGTGAAAACTGCAGGAACTTCAAACCGGCACTAGGAAACAGACTGAGAAACCAGAGTAAAAGTTTCTCCTGCAACCCGTTCCCTTTGTGCTAGATGAACGAACGTCTCTCCACATGCTCAGTTCTGCGAGATAAGTGTGTGTGAAAGCCGTCCTTCACCTAGCTTGTTGGGAACACAAAGTTTCTTTTCAGTTGCAAACTCCACTCCATACATATATATGGGGAGGTACTAGCTCCAACTCTGTTTTACAGTGAAAACTGCAGGAACTTCAAACCGGCACTAGGAAACAGCCTGAGAAACCAGAGTAAAAGTTTCTCCTGCAACAAGTTCCCTTTGTGCTAGGTGAACGAACGTCTCTCCACATGCTCAGTTCTGAGAGATAAGTGTGTGTGAAAGCCGTCCTTCACCTAGCTTGTTGGGAACACAAAGTTTCTTTTCAGTTGCAAACTCCACTCCATACATATATAAGGGGAGGTAGAAGCTCCAACACGGTTTTACAGTGAAAACTGCAGGAACTTCAAACCGGCACTAGGAAACAGCCTGAGAAACCAGAGTAAAAGTTTCTCCTGCAACCCGTTCCCTTTGTGCTAGGTGAACGAACGTCTCTCCACATGCTCAGTTCTGAGAGATAAGTGTGTGTGAAAGCCGTCCTTCAACTAGCTTGTTGGGAACACAAAGTTTCTTTTCAGTTGCAAACTCCACTCCATACATATATATGGGGAGGTACTAGCTCCAATTCGGTTTTACAGTGAAAACTGCAGGAACTTCAAACCGGCACTAGGAAACAGACTGAGAAACCAGAGTAAAAGTTTCTCCTGCAACCCGTTCCCTTTGTGCTAGGTGAACGAACGTCTCTCCACATGCTCAGTTCTGAGAGATAAGTGTGTGTGAAAGCCGTCCTTCACCTAGCTTGTTGGGAACACAAAGTTTCTTTTCAGTTGCAAACTCCACTCCATACATATATATGGGGAGGTACTAGCTCCAACTCGGTTTTACAGTGAAAACTGCAGGAACTTCAAACCGGCACTAGGAAACAGACTGAGAAACCAGAGTAAAAGTTTCTCCTGCAACAAGTTCCCTTTGTGCTAGATGAACGAACGTCTCTCCACATGCTCAGTTCTGAGAGATAAGTGTGTGTGAAAGCCGTCCTTCACCTAGCTTGTTGGGAACACAAAGTTTCTTTTCAGTTGCAAACTCCACTCCATACATATATATGGGGAGGTACTAGCTCCAACTCGGTTTTACAGTGAAAACTGCAGGAACTTCAAACCGGCACTAGGAAACAGACTGAGAAACCAGAGTAAAAGTTTCTCCTGCAACCCGTTCCCTTTGTGCTAGATGAACGAACGTCTCTCCACATGCTCAGTTCTGAGAGATAAGTGTGTGTGAAAGCCGTCCTTCACCTAGCTTGTTGGGAACACAAAGTTTCTTTTCAGTTGCAAACTCCACTCCATACATATATATGGGGAGGTAGTAGCTCCAACCCGGTTTTACAGTGAAAACTGCAGGAACTTCAAACCGGCACTAGGAAACAGACTGAGAAACCAGAGTAAAAGTTTCTCCTGCAACCCGTTCCCTTTGGGCTAGTTGAACGAACGTCTCTCCACATGCTCAGTTCTGAGAGATAAGTGTGTGTGAAAGCCGTCCTTCACCTAGCTTGTTGGGAACACAAAGTTTCTTTTCAGTTGCAAACTCCACTCCATTCATATATAAGGGGAGGTACTAGCTCCAACTCGGTTTTACAGTGAAAACTGCAGGAACTTCAAACCGGCTCTAGGAAACAGACTGAGAAACCAGAGTAAAAGTTTCTCCTGCAACCCGTTCCCTTTGTGCTAGATGAACGAACGTCTCTCCACATGCTCAGTTCTGCGAGATAAGTGTGTGTGAAAGCCGTCCTTCACCTAGCTTGTTGGGAACACAAAGTTTCTTTTCAGTTGCAAACTCCACTCCATACATATATATGGGGAGGTACTAGCTCCAACTCGGTTTTACAGTGAAAACTGCAGGAACTTCAAACCGGCACTAGGAAACAGACTGAGAAACCAGAGTAAAAGTTTCTCCTGCAACCCGTTCCCTTTGTGCTAGTTGAACGAACGTCTCTCCACATGCTCAGTTCTGAGAGATAAGTGTGTGTGAAAGCCGTCCTTCACCTAGCTTGTTGGGAACACAAAGTTTCTTTTCAGTTGCAAACTCCACTCCATACATATATATGGGGAGGTAGTAGCTCCAACCCGGTTTTACAGTGAAAACTGCAGGAACTTCAAACCGGCACTAGGAAACAGACTGAGAAACCAGAGTAAAAGTTTCTCCTGCAACCCGTTCCCTTTGTGCTAGATGAACGAACGTCTCTCCACATGCTCAGTTCTGAGAGACAAGTGTGTGTGAAAGCCGTCCTTCACCTAGCTTGTTGGGAACACAAAGTTTCTTTTCAGTTGCAAACTCCACTCCATTCATATATAAGGGGAGGTAGTAGCTCCAACCCGGTTTTACAGTGAAAACTGCAGGAACTTCAAACCGGCACTAGGAAACAGACTGAGAAACCAGAGTAAAAGTTTCTCCTGCAACAAGTTCCCTTTGTGCTAGATGAACGAACGTCTCTCCACATGCTCAGTTCTGAGAGATAAGTGTGTGTGAAAGCCGTCCTTCACCTAGCTTGTTGGGAACACAAAGTTTCTTTTCAGTTGCAAACTCCACTCCATACATATATAAGGGGAGGTAGAAGCTCCAACACGGTTTTACAGTGAAAACTGCAGGAACTTCAAACCGGCACTAGGAAACAGCCTGAGAAACCAGAGTAAAAGTTTCTCCTGCAACCCGTTCCCTTTGTGCTAGGTGAACGAACGTCTCTCCACATGCTCAGTTCTGAGAGATAAGTGTGTGTGAAAGCCGTCCTTCAACTAGCTTGTTGGGAACACAAAGTTTCTTTTCAGTTGCAAACTCCACTCCATACATATATATGGGGAGGTACTAGCTCCAATTCGGTTTTACAGTGAAAACTGCAGGAACTTCAAACCGGCACTAGGAAACAGACTGAGAAACCAGAGTAAAAGTTTCTCCTGCAACCCGTTCCCTTTGTGCTAGGTGAACGAACGTCTCTCCACATGCTCAGTTCTGAGAGATAAGTGTGTGTGAAAGCCGTCCTTCACCTAGCTTGTTGGGAACACAAAGTTTCTTTTCAGTTGCAAACTCCACTCCATACATATATATGGGGAGGTACTAGCTCCAACTCGGTTTTACAGTGAAAACTGCAGGAACTTCAAACCGGCACTAGGAAACAGACTGAGAAACCAGAGTAAAAGTTTCTCCTGCAACAAGTTCCCTTTGTGCTAGATGAACGAACGTCTCTCCACATGCTCAGTTCTGAGAGATAAGTGTGTGTGAAAGCCGTCCTTCACCTAGCTTGTTGGGAACACAAAGTTTCTTTTCAGTTGCAAACTCCACTCCATACATATATATGGGGAGGTACTAGCTCCAACTCGGTTTTACAGTGAAAACTGCAGGAACTTCAAACCGGCACTAGGAAACAGACTGAGAAACCAGAGTAAAAGTTTCTCCTGCAACCCGTTCCCTTTGTGCTAGATGAACGAACGTCTCTCCACATGCTCAGTTCTGAGAGATAAGTGTGTGTGAAAGCCGTCCTTCACCTAGCTTGTTGGGAACACAAAGTTTCTTTTCAGTTGCAAACTCCACTCCATACATATATATGGGGAGGTAGTAGCTCCAACCCGGTTTTACAGTGAAAACTGCAGGAACTTCAAACCGGCACTAGGAAACAGACTGAGAAACCAGAGTAAAAGTTTCTCCTGCAACCCGTTCCCTTTGGGCTAGTTGAACGAACGTCTCTCCACATGCTCAGTTCTGAGAGATAAGTGTGTGTGAAAGCCGTCCTTCACTTAGCTTGTTGGGAACACAAAGTTTCTTTTCAGTTGCAAACTCCACTCCATTCATATATAAGGGGAGGTACTAGCTCCAACTCGGTTTTACAGTGAAAACTGCAGGAACTTCAAACCGGCTCTAGGAAACAGACTGAGAAACCAGAGTAAAAGTTTCTCCTGCAACCCGTTCCCTTTGTGCTAGATGAACGAACGTCTCTCCACATGCTCAGTTCTGCGAGATAAGTGTGTGTGAAAGCCGTCCTTCACCTAGCTTGTTGGGAACACAAAGTTTCTTTTCAGTTGCAAACTCCACTCCATACATATATATGGGGAGGTACTAGCTCCAACTCGGTTTTACAGTGAAAACTGCAGGAACTTCAAACCGGCACTAGGAAACAGACTGAGAAACCAGAGTAAAAGTTTCTCCTGCAACCCGTTCCCTTTGTGCTAGTTGAACGAACGTCTCTCCACATGCTCAGTTCTGAGAGATAAGTGTGTGTGAAAGCCGTCCTTCACCTAGCTTGTTGGGAACACAAAGTTTCTTTTCAGTTGCAAACTCCACTCCATACATATATATGGGGAGGTAGTAGCTCCAACCCGGTTTTACAGTGAAAACTGCAGGAACTTCAAACCGGCACTAGGAAACAGACTGAGAAACCAGAGTAAAAGTTTCTCCTGCAACCCGTTCCCTTTGTGCTAGATGAACGAACGTCTCTCCACATGCTCAGTTCTGAGAGACAAGTGTGTGTGAAAGCCGTCCTTCACCTAGCTTGTTGGGAACACAAAGTTTCTTTTCAGTTGCAAACTCCACTCCATTCATATATAAGGGGAGGTACTAGCTCCAACCCGGTTTTACAGTGAAAACTGCAGGAACTTCAAACCGGCACTAGGAAAAAGACTGAGAAACCAGAGTAAAAGTTTCTCCTGCAACCCGTTCCCTTTGTGCTAGATGAACGAACGTCTCTCCACATGCTCAGTTCTGCGAGATAAGTGTGTGTGAAAGCCGTCCTTCACCTAGCTTGTTGGGAACACAAAGTTTCTTTTCAGTTGCAAACTCCACTCCATACATATATATGGGGAGGTACTAGCTCCAACTCTGTTTTACAGTGAAAACTGCAGGAACTTCAAACCGGCACTAGGAAACAGCCTGAGAAACCAGAGTAAAAGTTTCTCCTGCAACAAGTTCCCTTTGTGCTAGATGAACGAACGTCTCTCCACATGCTCAGTTCTGAGAGATAAGTGTGTGTGAAAGCCGTCCTTCACCTAGCTTGTTGGGAACACAAAGTTTCTTTTCAGTTGCAAACTCCACTCCATACATATATAAGGGGAGGTAGAAGCTCCAACACGGTTTTACAGTGAAAACTGCAGGAACTTCAAACCGGCACTAGGAAACAGACTGAGAAACCAGAGTAAAAGTTTCTCCTGCAATCCGTTCCCTTTGTGCTAGGTGAACGAACGTCTCTCCACATGCTCAGTTCTGAGAGATAAGTGTGTGTGAAAGCCGTCCTTCACCTAGCTTGTTGGGAACACAAAGTTTCTTTTCAGTTGCAAACTCCACTCCATACATATATATGGGGAGGTACTAGCTCCAACTCTGTTTTACAGTGAAAACTGCAGGAACTTCAAACCGGCACTAGGAAACAGCCTGAGAAACCAGAGTAAAAGTTTCTCCTGCAACAAGTTCCCTTTGTGCTAGATGAACGAACGTCTCTCCACATGCTCAGTTCTGAGAGATAAGTGTGTGTGAAAGCCGTCCTTCACCTAGCTTGTTGGGAACACAAAGTTTCTTTTCAGTTGCAAACTCCACTCCATACATATATAAGGGGAGGTAGAAGCTCCAACTCGGTTTTACAGTGAAAACTGCAGGAATTTCAAACCGGCACTAGGAAACAGACTGAGAAACCAGAGTAAAAGTTTCTCCTGCAACCCGTTCCCTTTGTGCTAGGTGAACGAACGTCTCTCCACATGCTCAGTTCTGAGAGATAAGTGTGTGTGAAAGCCGTCCTTCACCTAGCTTGTTGGGAACACAAAGTTTCTTTTCAGTTGCAAACTCCACTCCATACATATATATGGGGAGGTACTAGCTCCAACTCGGTTTTACAGTGAAAACTGCAGGAACTTCAAACCGGCACTAGGAAACAGACTGAGAAACCAGAGTAAAAGTTTCTCCTGCAACCCGTTCCCTTTGTGCTAGATGAACGAACGTCTCTCCACATGCTCAGTTCTGCGAGATAAGTGTGTGTGAAAGCCGTCCTTCACCTAGCTTGTTGGGAACACAAAGTTTCTTTTCAGTTGCAAACTCCACTCCATACATATATATGGGGAGGTACTAGCTCCAACTCGGTTTTACAGTGAAAACTGCAGGAACTTCAAACCGGCACTAGGAAACAGACTGAGAAACCAGAGTAAAAGTTTCTCCTGCAACCCGTTCCCTTTGTGCTAGATGAACGAACGTCTCTCCACATGCTCAGTTCTGAGAGATAAGTGTGTGTGAAAGCCGTCCTTCACCTAGCTTGTTGGGAACACAAAGTTTCTTTTCAGTTGCAAACTCCACTCCATTCATATATATGGGGATTTACTAGCTCCAACTCGGTTTTACAGTGAAAACTGCAGGAACTTCAAACCGGCTCTAGGAAACAGACTGAGAAACCAGAGTAAAAGTTTTTCCTGCAACCCGTTCCCTTTGTGCTAGATGAACGAAAGTCTCTCCACATGCTCAGTTCTGCGAGATAAGTGTGTGTGAAAGCCGTCCTTCACCTAGCTTGTTGGGAACACAAAGTTTCTTTTCAGTTGCAAACTCCACTCCATACATATATAAGGGGAGGTAGAAGCTCCAACTCGGTTTTACAGTGAAAACTGCAGGAACTTCAAACCGGCACTAGGAAACAGACTGAGAAACCAGAGTAAAAGTTTCTCCTGCAACCCGTTCCCTTTGTGCTAGGTGAACGAACGTCTCTCCACATGCTCAGTTCTGAGAGATAAGTGTGTGTGAAAGCCGTCCTTCACCTAGCTTGTTGGGAACACAAAGTTTCTTTTCAGTTGCAAACTCCACTCCATACATATATATGGGGAGGTACTAGCTCCAACTCGGTTTTACAGTGAAAACTGCAGGAACTTCAAACCGGCACTAGGAAACAGACTGAGAAACCAGAGTAAAAGTTTCTCCTGCAACCCGTTCCCTTTGTGCTAGATGAACGAACGTCTCTCCACATGCTCAGTTCTGCGAGATAAGTGTGTGTGAAAGCCGTCCTTCACCTAGCTTGTTGGGAACACAAAGTTTCTTTTCAGTTGCAAACTCCACTCCATACATATATATGGGGAGGTACTAGCTCCAACTCGGTTTTACAGTGAAAACTGCAGGAACTTCAAACCGGCACTAGGAAACAGACTGAGAAACCAGAGTAAAAGTTTCTCCTGCAACCCGTTCCCTTTGTGCTAGATGAACGAACGTCTCTCCACATGCTCAGTTCTGAGAGATAAGTGTGTGTGAAAGCCGTCCTTCACCTAGCTTGTTGGGAACACAAAGTTTCTTTTCAGTTGCAAACTCCACTCCATTCATATATATGGGGATTTACTAGCTCCAACTCGGTTTTACAGTGAAAACTGCAGGAACTTCAAACCGGCTCTAGGAAACAGACTGAGAAACCAGAGTAAAAGTTTTTCCTGCAACCCGTTCCCTTTGTGCTAGATGAACGAAAGTCTCTCCACATGCTCAGTTCTGCGAGATAAGTGTGTGTGAAAGCCGTCCTTCACCTAGCTTGTTGGGAACACAAAGTTTCTTTTCAGTTGCAAACTCCACTCCATACATATATATGGGGATTTACTAGCTCCAACTCGGTTTTACAGTGAAAACTGCAGGAACTTCAAACCGGCACTAGGAAACAGACTGAGAAACCAGAGTAAAAGTTTCTCCTGCAACCCGTTCCCTTTGTGCTAGTTGAACGAACGTCTCTCCACATGCTCAGTTCTGAGAGATAAGTGTGTGTGAAAGCCGTCCTTCACCTAGCTTGTTGGGAACACAAAGTTTCTTTTCAGTTGCAAACTCCACTCCATACATATATATGGGGAGGTACTAGCTCCAACTCGGTTTTACAGTGAAAACTGCAGGAACTTCAAACCGGCACTAGGAAACAGACTGAGAAACCAGAGTAAAAGTTTCTCCTGCAACCCGTTCCCTTTGTGCTAGATGAACGAACGTCTCTCCACATGCTCAGTTCTGAGAGATAAGTGTGTGTGAAAGCCGTCCTTCACCTAGCTTGTTGGGAACACAAAGTTTCTTTTCAGTTGCAAACTCCACTCCATTCATATATAAGGGGAGGTAGTAGCTCCAACCCGGTTTTACAGTGAAAACTGCAGGAACTTCAAACCGGCACTAGGAAACAGACTGAGAAACCAGAGTAAAAGTTTCTCCTGCAACCCGTTCCCTTTGTGCTAGATGAGCGAACGTCTCTCCACATGCTCAGTTCTGAGAGACAAGTGTGTGTGAAAGCCGTCCTTCACCTAGCTTGTTGGGAACACAAAGTTTCTTTTCAGTTGCAAACACCACTCCATACATATATATGGGGAGGTACTAGCTCCAACTCTGTTTTACAGTGAAAACTGCAGGAACTTCAAACCGGCACTAGGAAACAGACTGAGAAACCAGAGTAAAAGTTTCTCCTGCAACCCGTTCCCTTTGTGCTAGGTGAACGAACGTCTCTCCACATGCTCAGTTCTGAGAGATAAGTGTGTGTGAAAGCCGTCCTTCACCTAGCTTGTTGGGAACACAAAGTTTCTTTTCAGTTGCAAACTCCACTCCATACATATATATGGGGAGGTACTAGCTCCAACTCTGTTTTACAGTGAAAACTGCAGGAACTTCAAACCGGCACTAGGAAACAGCCTGACAAACCAGAGTAAAAGTTTCTCCTGCAACAAGTTCCCTTTGTGCTAGGTGAACGAACGTCTCTCCACATGCTCAGTTCTGAGAGATAAGTGTGTGTGAAAGCCGTCCTTCACCTAGCTTGTTGGGAACACAAAGTTTCTTTTCAGTTGCAAACTCCACTCCATACATATATAAGGGGAGGTAGAAGCTCCAACTCGGTTTTACAGTGAAAACTGCAGGAACTTCAAACCGGCACTAGGAAACAGACTGAGAAACCAGAGTAAAAGTTTCTCCTGCAACAAGTTCCCTTTGTGCTAGGTGAACGAACGTCTCTCCACATGCTCAGTTCTGAGAGATAAGTGTGTGTGAAAGCCGTCCTTCACCTAGCTTGTTGGGAACACAAAGTTTCTTTTCAGTTGCAAACTCCACTCCATACATATATATGGGGAGGTACTAGCTCCAACTCTGTTTTACAGTGAAAACTGCAGGAACTTCAAACCGGCACTAGGAAACAGACTGAGAAACCAGAGTAAAAGTTTCTCCTGCAACCCGTTCCCTTTGGGCTAGATGAACGAACGTCTCTCCACATGCTCAGTTCTGCGAGATAAGTGTGTGTGAAAGCCGTCCTTCACCTAGCTTGTTGGGAACACAAAGTTTCTTTTCAGTTGCAAACTCCACTCCATACATATATATGGGGAGGTACTAGCTCCAACTCGGTTTTACAGTGAAAACTGCAGGAACTTCAAACCGGCACTAGGAAACAGACTGAGAAACCAGAGTAAAAGTTTCTCCTGCAACCCGTTCCCTTTGGGCTAGATGAACGAACGTCTCTCCACATGCTCAGTTCTGCTAGATAAGTGTGTGTGAAAGCCGTCCTTCACCTAGCTTGTTGGGAACACAAAGTTTCTTTTCAGTTGCAAACTCCACTCCATACATATATATGGGGAGGTACTAGCTCCAACTCGGTTTTACAGTGAAAACTGCAGGAACTTCAAACCGGCACTAGGAAACAGACTGAGAAACCAGAGTAAAAGTTTCTCCTGCAACCCGTTCCCTTTGTGCTAGATGAACGAAAGTCTCTCCACATGCTCAGTTCTGAGAGATAAGTGTGTGTGAAAGCCGTCCTTCACCTAGCTTGTTGGGAACACAAAGTTTCTTTTCAGTTGCAAACTCCACTCCATTCATATATAAGGGGAGGTAGTAGCTCCAACCCGGTTTTACAGTGAAAACTGCAGGAACTTCAAACCGGCACTAGGAAACAGACTGAGAAACCAGAGTAAAAGTTTCTCCTGCAACCCGTTCCTTTGTGCTAGATGAACGAACGGCTCTCCACATGCTCAGTTCTGAGAGATAAGTGTGTGTGAAAGCCGTCCTTCACCTAGCTTGTTGGGAACACAAAGTTTCTTTTCAGTTGCAAACTCCACTCCATTCATATATAAGGGGAGGTAGTAGCTCCAACCCGGTTTTACAGTGAAAACTGCAGGAACTTCAAACCGGCACTAGGAAACAGACTGAGAAACCAGAGTAAAAGTTTCTCCTGCAACCCGTTCCTTTGTGCTAGATGAACGAACGTCTCTCCACATGCTCAGTTCTGAGAGATAAGTGTGTGTGAAAGCCGTCCTTCACCTAGCTTGTTGGGAACACAAAGTTTCTTTTCAGTTGCAAACTCCACTCCATACATATATATGGGGAGGTACTAGCTCCAACTCGGTTTTACAGTGAAAACTGCAGGAACTTCAAACCGGCACTAGGAAACAGACTGAGAAACCAGAGTAAAAGTTTCTCCTGCAACCCGTTCCCTTTGTGCTAGATGAACGAACGTCTCTCCACATGCTCAGTTCTGCGAGATAAGTGTGTGTGAAAGCCGTCCTTCACCTAGCTTGTTGGGAACACAAAGTTTCTTTTCAGTTGCAAACTCCACTCCATACATATATATGGGGAGGTACTAGCTCCAACTCGGTTTTACAGTGAAAACTGCAGGAACTTCAAACCGGCACTAGGAAACAGACTGAGAAACCAGAGTAAAAGTTTCTCCTGCAACCCGTTCCCTTTGTGCTAGATGAACGAACGTCTCTCCACATGCTCAGTTCTGAGAGATAAGTGTGTGTGAAAGCCGTCCTTCACCTAGCTTGTTGGGAACACAAAGTTTCTTTTCAGTTGCAAACTCCACTCCATTCATATATATGGGGATTTACTAGCTCCAACTCGGTTTTACAGTGAAAACTGCAGGAACTTCAAACCAGCTCTAGGAAACAGACTGAGAAACCAGAGTAAAAGTTTCTCCTGCAACCCGTTCCCTTTGTGCTAGATGTACGAAAGTCTCTCCACATGCTCAGTTCTGCGAGATAAGTGTGTGTGAAAGCCGTCCTTCACCTAGCTTGTTGGGAACACAAAGTTTCTTTTCAGTTGCAAACTCCACTCCATACATATATATGGGGATTTACTAGCTCCAACTCGGTTTTACAGTGAAAACTGCAGGAACTTCAAACCGGCACTAGGAAACAGACTGAGAAACCAGAGTAAAAGTTTCTCCTGCAACCCGTTCCCTTTGTGCTAGTTGAACGAACGTCTCTCCACATGCTCAGTTCTGAGAGATAAGTGTGTGTGAAAGCCGTCCTTCACCTAGCTTGTTGGGAACACAAAGTTTCTTTTCAGTTGCAAACTCCACTCCATACATATATATGGGGAGGTACTAGCTCCAACTCGGTTTTACAGTGAAAACTGCAGGAACTTCAAACCGGCACTAGGAAACAGACTGAGAAACCAGAGTAAAAGTTTCTCCTGCAACCCGTTCCCTTTGTGCTAGATGAACGAACGTCTCTCCACATGCTCAGTTCTGAGAGATAAGTGTGTGTGAAAGCCGTCCTTCACCTAGCTTGTTGGGAACACAAAGTTTCTTTTCAGTTGCAAACTCCACTCCATTCATATATAAGGGGAGGTATTAGCTCCAACCCGGTTTTACAGTGAAAACTGCAGGAACTTCAAACCGGCACTAGGAAACAGACTGAGAAACCAGAGTAAAAGTTTCTCCTGCAACCCGTTCCCTTTGTGCTAGATGAGCGAACGTCTCTCCACATGCTCAGTTCTGAGAGACAAGTGTGTGTGAAAGCCGTCCTTCACCTAGCTTGTTGGGAACACAAAGTTTCTTTTCAGTTGCAAACACCACTCCATACATATATATGGGGAGGTACTAGCTCCAACTCTGTTTTACAGTGAAAACTGCAGGAACTTCAAACCGGCACTAGGAAACAGACTGAGAAACCAGAGTAAAAGTTTCCCCTGCAACCCGTTCCCTTTGTGCTAGATGAACGAACGTCTCTCCACATGCTCAGTTCTGCGAGATAAGTGTGTGTGAAAGCCGTCCTTCACCTAGCTTGTTGGGAACACAAAGTTTCTTTTCAGTTGCAAACTCCACTCCATACATATATATGGGGAGGTACTAGCTCCAACTCTGTTTTACAGTGAAAACTGCAGGAACTTCAAACCGGCACTAGGAAACAGACTGAGAAACCAGAGTAAAAGTTTCTCCTGCAACCCGTTCCCTTTGTGCTAGGTGAACGAACGTCTCTCCACATGCTCAGTTCTGAGAGATAAGTGTGTGTGAAAGCCGTCCTTCACCTAGCTTGTTGGGAACACAAAGTTTCTTTTCAGTTGCAAACTCCACTCCATACATATATATGGGGAGGTACTAGCTCCAACTCTGTTTTACAGTGAAAACTGCAGGAACTTCAAACCGGCACTAGGAAACAGCCTGAGAAACCAGAGTAAAAGTTTCTCCTGCAACAAGTTCCCTTTGTGCTAGGTGAACGAACGTCTCTCCACATGCTCAGTTCTGAGAGATAAGTGTGTGTGAAAGCCGTCCTTCACCTAGCTTGTTGGGAACACAAAGTTTCTTTTCAGTTGCAAACTCCACTCCATACATATATAAGGGGAGGTAGAAGCTCCAACTCGGTTTTACAGTGAAAACTGCAGGAACTTCAAACCGGCACTAGGAAACAGACTGAGAAACCAGAGTAAAAGTTTCTCCTGCAACAAGTTCCCTTTGTGCTAGGTGAACGAACGTCTCTCCACATGCTCAGTTCTGAGAGATAAGTGTGTGTGAAAGCCGTCCTTCACCTAGCTTGTTGGGAACACAAAGTTTCTTTTCAGTTGCAAACTCCACTCCATACATATATATGGGGAGGTACTAGCTCCAACTCTGTTTTACAGTGAAAACTGCAGGAACTTCAAACCGGCACTAGGAAACAGACTGAGAAACCAGAGTAAAAGTTTCTCCTGCAACCCGTTCCCTTTGTGCTAGTTGAACGAACGTCTCTCCACATGCTCAGTTCTGAGAGATAAGTGTGTGTGAAAGCCGTCCTTCACCTAGCTTGTTGGGAACACAAAGTTTCTTTTCAGTTGCAAACTCCACTCCATACATATATATGGGGAGGTACTAGCTCCAACTCGGTTTTACAGTGAAAACTGCAGGAACTTCAAACCGGCACTAGGAAACAGACTGAGAAACCAGAGTAAAAGTTTCTCCTGCAACCCGTTCCCTTTGTGCTAGATGAACGAAAGTCTCTCCACATGCTCAGTTCTGAGAGATAAGTGTGTGTGAAAGCCGTCCTTCACCTAGCTTGTTGGGAACACAAAGTTTCTTTTCAGTTGCAAACTCCACTCCATTCATATATAAGGGGAGGTAGTAGCTCCAACCCGGTTTTACAGTGAAAACTGCAGGAACTTCAAACCGGCACTAGGAAACAGACTGAGAAACCAGAGTAAAAGTTTCTCCTGCAACCCGTTCCTTTGTGCTAGATGAACGAACGGCTCTCCACATGCTCAGTTCTGAGAGATAAGTGTGTGTGAAAGCCGTCCTTCACCTAGCTTGTTGGGAACACAAAGTTTCTTTTCAGTTGCAAACTCCACTCCATTCATATATAAGGGGAGGTAGTAGCTCCAACCCGGTTTTACAGTGAAAACTGCAGGAACTTCAAACCGGCACTAGGAAACAGACTGAGAAACCAGAGTAAAAGTTTCTCCTGCAACCCGTTCCTTTGTGCTAGATGAACGAACGTCTCTCCACATGCTCAGTTCTGAGAGATAAGTGTGTGTGAAAGCCGTCCTTCACCTAGCTTGTTGGGAACACAAAGTTTCTTTTCAGTTGCAAACTCCACTCCATACATATATATGGGGATTTACTAGCTCCAACTCGGTTTTACAGTGAAAACTGCAGGAACTTCAAACCGGCTCTAGGAAACAGACTGAGAAACCAGAGTAAAAGTTTCTCCTGCAACCCATTCCCTTTGTGCTAGATGAACGAACGTCTCTCCACATGCTCAGTTCTGAGAGATAAGTGTGTGTGAAAGCCGTCCTTCACCTAGCTTGTTGGGAACACAAAGTTTCTTTTCAGTTGCAAACTCCACTCCATACATATATATGGGGAGGTAGTAGCTCCAACTAGGTTTTACAGTGAAAACTGCAGGAACTTCAAACCGGCACTAGGAAACAGACTGAGAAACCAGAGTAAAAGTTTCTCCTGCAACCCGTTCCCTTTGTGCTAGTTGAACGAACGTCTCTCCACATGCTCAGTTCTGAGAGATAAGTGTGTGTGAAAGCCGTCCTTCACCTAGCTTGTTGGGAACACAAAGTTTCTTTTCAGTTGCAAACTCCACTCCATTCATATATAACGGGAGGTAGTAGCTCCAACCCGGTTTTACAGTGAAAACTGCAGGAACTTCAAACCGGCACTAGGAAACAGACTGAGAAACCAGAGTAAAAGTTTCTCCTGCAACCCGTTCCCTTTGTGCTAGATGAACGAACGTCTCTCCACATGCTCAGTTCTGAGAGACAAGTGTGTGTGAAAGCCGTCCTTCACCTAGCTTGTTGGGAACACAAAGTTTCTTTTCAGTTGCAAACTCCACTCCATACATATATATGGGGAGGTACTAGCTCCAACTCGGTTTTACAGTGAAAACTGCAGGAACTTCAAACCGGCACTAGGAAACAGACTGAGAAACCAGAGTAAAAGTTTCTCCTGCAACCCGTTCCCTTTGTGCTAGATGAACGAACGTCTCTCCACATGCTCAGTTCTGCGAGATAAGTGTGTGTGAAAGCCGTCCTTCACCTAGCTTGTTGGGAACACAAAGTTTCTTTTCAGTTGCAAACTCCACTCCATACATATATATGGGGAGGTACTAGCTCCAACTCGATTTTACAGTGAAAACTGCAGGAACTTCAAACCGGCACTAGGAAACAGATTGAGAAACCAGAGTAAAAGTTTCTCCTGCAACCCGTTCCCTTTGTGCTAGGTGAACGAACGTCTCTCCACATGCTCAGTTCTGAGAGATAAGTGTGTGTGAAAGCCGTCCTTCACCTAGCTTGTTGGGAACACAAAGTTTCTTTTCAGTTGCAAACTCCACTCCATACATATATAAGGGGAGGTACTAGCTCCAACTCGGTTTTACAGTGAAAACTGCAGGAACTTCAAACCGGCACTAGGAAACAGACTGAGAAACCAGAGTAAAAGTTTCTCCTGCAACCCGTTCCCTTTGTGCTAGGTGAACGAACGTCTCTCCACATGCTCAGTTCTGAGAGATAAGTGTGTGTGAAAGCCGTCCTTCACCTAGCTTGTTGGGAACACAAAGTTTCTTTTCAGTTGCAAACTCCACTCCATACATATATATGGGGAGGTACTAGCTCCAAATCGGTTTTACAGTGAAAACTGCAGGAACTTCAAACCGGCACTAGGAAACAGACTGAGAAACCAGAGTAAAAGTTTCTCCTGCAACCCGTTCCCTTTGGGCTAGGTGAACGAACGTCTCTCCACATGCTCAGTTCTGAGAGATAAGTGTGTGTGAAAGCCGTCCTTCACCTAGCTTGTTGGGAACACAAAGTTTCTTTTCAGTTGCAAACTCCACTCCATACATATATATGGGGAGGTACTAGCTCCAACTCGGTTTTACAGTGAAAACTGCAGGAACTTCAAACCGGCACTAGGAAACAGACTGAGAAACCAGAGTAAAAGTTTCTCCTGCAAACCATTCCCTTTGTGCTAGATGAACGAAAGTCTCTCCACATGCTCAGTTCTGAGAGATAAGTGTGTGTGAAAGCCGTCCTTCACCTAGCTTGTTGGGAACACAAAGTTTCTTTTCAGTTGCAAACTCCACTCCATTCATATATAAGGGGAGGTACTAGCTCCAACCCGGTTTTACAGTGAAAACTGCAGGAACTTCAAACCGGCACTAGGAAACAAACTGAGAAACCAGAGTAAAAGTTTCTCCTGCAACCCGTTCCCTTTGTGCTAGATGAACGAACGGCTCTCCACATGCTCAGTTCTGAGAGATAAGTGTGTGTGAAAGCCGTCCTTCACCTAGCTTGTTGGGAACACAAAGTTTCTTTTCAGTTGCAAACTCCACTCCATTCATATATAAGGGGAGGTAGTAGCTCCAACCCGGTTTTACAGTGAAAACTGCAGGAACTTCAAACCGGCACTAGGAAACAGACTGAGAAACCAGAGTAAAAGTTTCTCCTGCAACCCGTTCCTTTGTGCTAGATGAACGAACGGCTCTCCACATGCTCAGTTCTGAGAGATAAGTGTGTGTGAAAGCCGTCCTTCACCTAGCTTGTTGGGAACACAAAGTTTCTTTTCAGTTGCAAACTCCACTCCATACATATATATGGGGAGGTACTAGCTCCAACTCGGTTTTACAGTGAAAACTGCAGGAACTTCAAACCGGCTCTAGGAAACAGACTGAGAAACCAGAGTAAAAGTTTCTCCTGCAACCCGTTCCCTTTGTGCTAGATGAACGAACGTCTCTCCACATGCTCAGTTCTGAGAGATAAGTGTGTGTGAAAGCCGTCCTTCACCTAGCTTGTTGGGAACACAAAGTTTCTTTTCAGTTGCAAACTCCACTCCATACATATATATGGGGAGGTACTAGCTCCAACTCGGTTTTACAGTGAAAACTGCAGGAACTTCAAACCGGCACTAGGAAACAGACTGAGAAACCAGAGTAAAAGTTTCTCCTGCAACCCGTTCCCTTTGTGCTAGTTGAACGAACGTCTCTCCACATGCTCAGTTCTGAGAGATAAGTGTGTGTGAAAGCCGTCCTTCACCTAGCTTGTTGGGAACACAAAGTTTCTTTTCAGTTGCAAACTCCACTCCATACATATATAACGGGAGGTAGTAGCTCCAACCCGGTTTTACAGTGAAAACTGCAGGAACTTCAAACCGGCACTAGGAAACAGACTGAGAAACCAGAGTAAAAGTTTCTCCTGCAACCCGTTCCCTTTGTGCTAGATGAACGAACGTCTCTCCACATGCTCAGTTCTGAGAGACAAGTGTGTGTGAAAGCCGTCCTTCACCTAGCTTGTTGGGAACACAAAGTTTCTTTTCAGTTGCAAACTCCACTCCATACATATATATGGGGAGGTAGAAGCTCCAACTCGGTTTTACAGTGAAAACTGCAGGAACTTCAAACCGGCACTAGGAAACAGACTGAGAAACCAGAGTAAAAGTTTCTCCTGCAACCCGTTCCCTTTGTGCTAGATGAACGAACGTCTCTCCACATGCTCAGTTCTGAGAGATAAGTGTGTGTGAAAGCCGTCCTTCACCTAGCTTGTTGGGAACACAAAGTTTCTTTTCAGTTGCAAACTCCACTCCATACATATATATGGGGAGGTACTAGCTCCAACTCGATTTTACAGTGAAAACTGCAGGAACTTCAAACCGGCACTAGGAAACAGATTGAGAAACCAGAGTAAAAGTTTCTCCTGCAACCCGTTCCCTTTGTGCTAGGTGAACGAACGTCTCTCCACATGCTCAGTTCTGAGAGATAAGTGTGTGTGAAAGCCGTCCTTCACCTAGCTTGTTGGGAACACAAAGTTTCTTTTCAGTTGCAAACTCCACTCCATACATATATATGGGGAGGTACTAGCTCCAACTCTGTTTTACAGTGAAAACTGCAGGAACTTCAAACCGGCACTAGGAAACAGCCTGAGAAACCAGAGTAAAAGTTTCTCCTGCAACAAGTTCCCTTTGTGCTAGATGAACGAACGTCTCTCCACATGCTCAGTTCTGAGAGATAAGTGTGTGTGAAAGCCGTCCTTCACCTAGCTTGTTGGGAACACAAAGTTTCTTTTCAGTTGCAAACTCCACTCCATACATATATAAGGGGAGGTAGAAGCTCCAACTCGGTTTTACAGTGAAAACTGCAGGAACTTCAAACCGGCACTAGGAAACAGACTGAGAAACCAGAGTAAAAGTTTCTCCTGCAACCCGTTCCCTTTGGGCTAGATGAACGAACGTCTCTCCACATGCTCAGTTCTGCGAGATAAGTGTGTGTGAAAGCCGTCCTTCACCTAGCTTGTTGGGAACACAAAGTTTCTTTTCAGTTGCAAACTCCACTCCATACATATATATGGGGAGGTACTAGCTCCAACTCGGTTTTACAGTGAAAACTGCAGGAACTTCAAACCGGCACTAGGAAACAGACTGAGAAACCAGAGTAAAAGTTTCTCCTGCAACCCTTTCCATTTGTGCTAGATGAACGAACGTCTCTCCACATGCTCAGTTCTGAGAGATAAGTGTGTGTGAAAGCCGTCCTTCACCTAGCTTGTTGGGAACACAAAGTTTCTTTTCAGTTGCAAACTCCACTCCATACATATATATGGGGAGGTACTAGCTCCAACTCGGTTTTACAGTGAAAACTGCAGGAACTTCAAACCGGCACTAGGAAACAGACTGAGAAACCAGAGTAAAAGTTTCTCCTGCAACCCGTTCCCTTTGGGCTAGATGAACGAACGTCTCTCCACATGCTCAGTTCTGCGAGATAAGTGTGTGTGAAAGCCGTCCTTCACCTAGTTGTTGGGAACACAAAGTTTCTTTTCAGTTGCAAACTCCACTCCATTCATATATAAGGGGAGGTAGTAGCTCCAACCCGGTTTTACAGTGAAAACTGCAGGAACTTCAAACCGGCACTAGGAAACAGACTGAGAAACCAGAGTAAAAGTTTCTCCTGCAACCCGTTCCCTTTGTGCTAGATGAACGAACGTCTCTCCACATGCTCAGTTCTGAGAGACAAGTGTGTGTGAAAGCCGTCCTTCACCTAGCTTGTTGGGAACACAAAGTTTCTTTTCAGTTGCAAACTCCACTCCATACATATATATGGGGAGGTACTAGCTCCAACTCGGTTTTACAGTGAAAACTGCAGGAACTTCAAACCGGCACTAGGAAACAGACTGAGAAACCAGAGTAAAAGTTTCTCCTGCAACCCGTTCCCTTTGTGCTAGATGAACGAACGTCTCTCCACATGCTCAGTTCTGAGAGATAAGTGTGTGTGAAAGCCGTCCTTCACCTAGCTTGTTGGGAACACAAAGTTTCTTTTCAGTTGCAAACTCCACTCCATTCATATATAAGGGGAGGTAGTAGCTCCAACCCGGTTTTACAGTGAAAACTGCAGGAACTTCAAACCGGCACTAGGAAACAGACTGAGAAACCAGAGTAAAAGTTTCTCCTGCAACCCGTTCCCTTTGTGCTAGATGAACGAACGTCTCTCCACATGCTCAGTTCTGAGAGACAAGTGTGTGTGAAAGCCGTCCTTCACCTAGCTTGTTGGGAACACAAAGTTTCTTTTCAGTTGCAAACTCCACTCCATACATATATATGGGGAGGTACTAGCTCCAACTCTGTTTTACAGTGAAAACTGCAGGAACTTCAAACCGGCACTAGGAAACAGCCTGAGAAACCAGAGTAAAAGTTTCTCCTGCAACAAGTTCCCTTTGTGCTAGATGAACGAACGTCTCTCCACATGCTCAGTTCTGAGAGATAAGTGTGTGTGAAAGCCGTCCTTCACCTAGCTTGTTGGGAACACAAAGTTTCTTTTCAGTTGCAAACTCCACTCCATACATATATAAGGGGAGGTAGAAGCTCCAACTCGGTTTTACAGTGAAAACTGCAGGAACTTCAAACCGGCACTAGGAAACAGACTGAGAAACCAGAGTAAAAGTTTCTCCTGCAACCCTTTCCATTTGTGCTAGGTGAACGAACGTCTCTCCACATGCTCAGTTCTGAGAGATAAGTGTGTGTGAAAGCCGTCCTTCACCTAGCTTGTTGGGAACACAAAGTTTCTTTTCAGTTGCAAACTCCACTCCATACATATATATGGGGAGGTACTAGCTCCAACTCGGTTTTACAGTGAAAACTGCAGGAACTTCAAACCGGCACTAGGAAACAGACTGAGAAACCAGAGTAAAAGTTTCTCCTGCAACCCGTTCCCTTTGTGCTAGATGAACGAACGTCTCTCCACATGCTCAGTTCTGAGAGATAAGTGTGTGTGAAAGCCGTCCTTCACCTAGCTTGTTGGGAACACAAAGTTTCTTTTCAGTTGCAAACTCCACTCCATACATATATAAGGGGAGGTACTAGCTCCAACTCGGTTTTACAGTGAAAACTGCAGGAACTTCAAACCGGCACTAGGAAACAGACTGAGAAACCAGAGTAAAAGTTTCTCCTGCAACCCGTTCCCTTTGGGCTAGATGAACGAACGTCTCTCCACATGCTCAGTTCTGCGAGATAAGTGTGTGTGAAAGCCGTCCTTCACCTAGCTTGTTGGGAACACAAAGTTTCTTTTCAGTTGCAAACTCCACTCCATACATATATATGGGGAGGTACTAGCTCCAACTCGGTTTTACAGTGAAAACTGCAGGAACTTCAAACCGGCACTAGGAAACAGACTGAGAAACCAGAGTAAAAGTTTCTCCTGCAACCCGTTCCCTTTGTGCTAGATGAACGAACGTCTCTCCACATGCTCAGTTCTGAGAGATAAGTGTGTGTGAAAGCCGTCCTTCACCTAGCTTGTTGGGAACACAAAGTTTCTTTTCAGTTGCAAACTCCACTCCATTCATATATAAGGGGAGGTAGTAGCTCCAACCCGGTTTTACAGTGAAAACTGCAGGAACTTCAAACCGGCACTAGGAAACAGACTGAGAAACCAGAGTAAAAGTTTCTCCTGCAACCCGTTCCTTTGTGCTAGATGAACGAACGTCTCTCCACATGCTCAGTTCTGAGAGATAAGTGTGTGTGAAAGCCGTCCTTCACCTAGCTTGTTGGGAACACAAAGTTTCTTTTCAGTTGCAAACTCCACTCCATACATATATATGGGGAGGTACTAGCTCCAACTCGGTTTTACAGTGAAAACTGCAGGAACTTCAAACCGGCACTAGGAAACAGACTGAGAAACCAGAGTAAAAGTTTCTCCTGCAACCCGTTCCCTTTTTGCTAGATGAACGAACGTCTCTCCACATGCTCAGTTCTGAGAGATAAGTGTGTGTGAAAGCCGTCCTTCACCTAGCTTGTTGGGAACACAAAGTTTCTTTTCAGTTGCAAACTCCACTCCATACATATATAAGGGGAGGTACTAGCTCCAACTCGGTTTTACAGTGAAAACTGCAGGAACTTCAAACCGGCACTAGGAAACAGACTGAGAAACCAGAGTAAAAGTTTCTCCTGCAACCCGTTCCCTTTGTGCTAGTTGAACGAACGTCTCTCCACATGCTCAGTTCTGAGAGATAAGTGTGTGTGAAAGCCGTCCTTCACCTAGCTTGTTGGGAACACAAAGTTTCTTTTCAGTTGCAAACTCCACTCCATACATATATATGGGGAGGTACTAGCTCCAACTCGGTTTTACAGTGAAAACTGCAGGAACTTCAAACCGGCACTAGGAAACAGACTGAGAAACCAGAGTAAAAGTTTCTCCTGCAACCCGTTCCCTTTGTGCTAGATGAACGAACGTCTCTCCACATGCTCAGTTCTGCGAGATAAGTGTGTGTGAAAGCCGTCCTTCACCTAGCTTGTTGGGAACACAAAGTTTCTTTTCAGTTGCAAACTCCACTCCATACATATATATGGGGAGGTACTAGCTCCAACTCGGTTTTACAGTGAAAACTGCAGGAACTTCAAACCGGCACTAGGAAACAGACTGAGAAACCAGAGTAAAAGTTTCTCCTGCAACCCGTTCCCTTTGTGCTAGGTGAACGAACGTCTCTCCACATGCTCAGTTCTGAGAGATAAGTGTGTGTGAAAGCCGTCCTTCACCTAGCTTGTTGGGAACACAAAGTTTCTTTTCAGTTGCAAACTCCACTCCATACATATATATGGGGAGGTACTAGCTCCAACTCGGTTTTACTGTGAAAACTGCAGGAACTTCAAACCGGCACTAGGAAACAGCCTGAGAAACCAGAGTAAAAGTTTCTCCTGCAACAAGTTCCCTTTGTGCTAGATGAACGAACGTCTCTCCACATGCTCAGTTCTGAGAGATAAGTGTGTGTGAAAGCCGTCCTTCACCTAGCTTGTTGGGAACACAAAGTTTCTTTTCAGTTGCAAACTCCACTCCATACATATATAAGGGGAGGTACTAGCTCCAACTCGGTTTTACAGTGAAAACTGCAGGAACTTCAAACCGGCACTAGGAAACAGACTGAGAAACCAGAGTAAAAGTTTCTCCTGCAACCCGTTCCCTTTGTGCTAGGTGAACGAACGTCTCTCCACATGCTCAGTTCTGAGAGATAAGTGTGTGTGAAAGCCGTCCTTCACCTAGCTTGTTGGGAACACAAAGTTTCTTTTCAGTTGCAAACTCCACTCCATACATATATATGGGGAGGTACTAGCTCCAACTCGGTTTTACAGTGAAAACTGCAGGAACTTCAAACCGGCACTAGGAAACAGCCTGAGAAACCAGAGTAAAAGTTTCTCCTGCAACAAGTTCCCTTTGTGCTAGATGAACGAACGTCTCTCCACATGCTCAGTTCTGAGAGATAAGTGTGTGTGAAAGCCGTCCTTCACCTAGCTTGTTGGGAACACAAAGTTTCTTTTCAGTTGCAAACTCCACTCCATACATATATATGGGGAGGTACTAGCTCCAACTCGGTTTTACAGTGAAAACTGCAGGAACTTCAAACCGGCACTAGGAAACAGACTGAGAAACCAGAGTAAAAGTTTCTCCTGCAACCCTTTCCCTTTGTGCTAGGTGAACGAACGTCTCTCCACATGCTCAGTTCTGAGAGATAAGTGTGTGTGAAAGCCGTCCTTCACCTAGCTTGTTGGGAACACAAAGTTTCTTTTCAGTTGCAAACTCCACTCCATACATATATATGGGGAGGTACTAGCTCCAACTCGGTTTTACAGTGAAAACTGCAGGAACTTCAAACCGGCACTAGGAAACAGACTGAGAAACCAGAGTAAAAGTTTCTCCTGCAACCCGTTCCCTTTTTGCTAGATGAACGAACGTCTCTCCACATGCTCAGTTCTGAGAGATAAGTGTGTGTGAAAGCCGTCCTTCACCTAGCTTGTTGGGAACACAAAGTTTCTTTTCAGTTGCAAACTCCACTCCATACATATATAAGGGGAGGTAGTAGCTCCAACTCGGTTTTACAGTGAAAACTGCAGGAACTTCAAACCGGCACTAGGAAACAGACTGAGAAACCAGAGTAAAAGTTTCTCCTGCAACCCGTTCCCTTTGTGCTAGGTGAACGAACGTCTCTCCACATGCTCAGTTCTGAGAGATATGTGTGTGTGAAAGCCGTCCTTCACCTAGCTTGTTGGGAACACAAAGTTTCTTTTCAGTTGCAAACTCCACTCCATACATATATATGGGGAGGTACTAGCTCCAACTCGGTTTTACAGTGAAAACTGCAGGAACTTCAAACCGGCACTAGGAAACAGACTGAGAAACCAGAGTAAAAGTTTCTCCTGCAACCCGTTCCCTTTTTGCTAGATGAACGAACGTCTCTCCACATGCTCAGTTCTGAGAGATAAGTGTGTGTGAAAGCCGTCCTTCACCTAGCTTGTTGGGAACACAAAGTTTCTTTTCAGTTGCAAACTCCACTCCATACATATATATGGGGAGGTACTAGCTCCAACTCGGTTTTACAGTGAAAACTGCAGGAACTTCAAACCGGCACTAGGAAACAGACTGAGAAACCAGAGTAAAAGTTTCTCCTGCAACCCTTTCCATTTGTGCTAGATGAACGAACGTCTCTCCACATGCTCAGTTCTGAGAGATAAGTGTGTGTGAAAGCCGTCCTTCACCTAGCTTGTTGGGAACACAAAGTTTCTTTTCAGTTGCAAACTCCAGTCCATACATATATATGGGGAGGTACTAGCTCCAACTCGGTTTTACAGTGAAAACTGCAGGAACTTCAAACCGGCACTAGGAAACAGACTGAGAAACCAGAGTAAAAGTTTCTCCTGCAACCCGTTCCCTTTTTGCTAGATGAACGAACGTCTCTCCACATGCTCAGTTCTGAGAGATAAGTGTGTGTGAAAGCCGTCCTTCACCTAGCTTGTTGGGAACACAAAGTTTCTTTTCAGTTGCAAACTCCACTCCATACATATATAAGGGGAGGTAGTAGCTCCAACTCGGTTTTACAGTGAAAACTGCAGGAACTTCAAACCGGCACTAGGAAACAGACTGAGAAACCAGAGTAAAAGTTTCTCCTGCAACCCGTTCCCTTTGTGCTAGGTGAACGAACGTCTCTCCACATGCTCAGTTCTGAGAGATAAGTGTGTGTGAAAGCCGTCCTTCACCTAGCTTGTTGGGAACACAAAGTTTCTTTTCAGTTGCAAACTCCACTCCATACATATATATGGGGAGGTACTAGCTCCAACTCGGTTTTACAGTGAAAACTGCAGGAACTTCAAACCGCCACTAGGAAACAGCCTGAGAAACCAGAGTAAAAGTTTCTCCTGCAACAAGTTCCCTTTGTGCTAGGTGAACGAACGTCTCTCCACATGCTCAGTTCTGAGAGATAAGTGTGTGTGAAAGCCGTCCTTCACCTAGCTTGTTGGGAACACAAAGTTTCTTTTCAGTTGCAAACTCCACTCCATACATATATATGGGGAGGTAGTAGCTCCAAATCGGTTTTACAGTGAAAACTGCAGGAACTTCAAACCGGCACTAGGAAACAGACTGAGAAACCAGAGTAAAAGTTTCTCCTGCAACCCGTTCCCTTTGTGCTAGGTGAACGAACGTCTCTCCACATGCTCAGTTCTGAGAGATAAGTGTGTGTGAAAGCCGTCCTTCACCTAGCTTGTTGGGAACACAAAGTTTCTTTTCAGTTGCAAACTCCACTCCATACATATATATGGGGAGGTACTAGCTCCAACTCTGTTTTACAGTGAAAACTGCAGGAACTTCAAACCGGCACTAGGAAACAGCCTGAGAAACCAGAGTAAAAGTTTCTCCTGCAACAAGTTCCCTTTGTGCTAGATGAACGAACGTCTCTCCACATGCTCAGTTCTGAGAGATAAGTGTGTGTGAAAGCCGTCCTTCACCTAGCTTGTTGGGAACACAAAGTTTCTTTTCAGTTGCAAACTCCACTCCATACATATATAAGGGGAGGTACTAGCTCCAACTCGGTTTTACAGTGAAAACTGCAGGAACTTCAAACCGGCACTAGGAAACAGACTGAGAAACCAGAGTAAAAGTTTCTCCTGCAACCCGTTCCCTTTGTGCTAGGTGAACGAACGTCTCTCCACATGCTCAGTTCTGAGAGATAAGTGTGTGTGAAAGCCGTCCTTCACCTAGCTTGTTGGGAACACAAAGTTTCTTTTCAGTTGCAAACTCCACTCCATACATATATATGGGGAAGTACTAGCTCCAACTCGGTTTTACAGTGAAAACTGCAGGAACTTCAAACCGGCACTAGGAAACAGACTGAGAAACCAGAGTAAAAGTTTCTCCTGCAACCCTTTCCATTTGTGCTAGATGAACGAACGTCTCTCCACATGCTCAGTTCTGAGAGATAAGTGTGTGTGAAAGCCGTCCTTCACCTAGCTTGTTGGGAACACAAAGTTTCTTTTCAGTTGCAAACTCCACTCCATACATATATATGGGGAGGTACTAGCTCCAACTCGGTTTTACAGTGAAAACTGCAGGAACTTCAAACCGGCACTAGGAAACAGACTGAGAAACCAGAGTAAAAGTTTCTCCTGCAACCCGTTCCCTTTGTGCTAGGTGAACGAACGTCTCTCCACATGCTCAGTTCTGAGAGATAAGTGTGTGTGAAAGCCGTCCTTCACCTAGCTTGTTGGGAACACAAAGTTTCTTTTCAGTTGCAAACTCCACTCCATACATATATATGGGGAGGTACTAGCTCCAACTCGGTTTTACAGTGAAAACTGCAGGAACTTCAAACCGCCACTAGGAAACAGCCTGAGAAACCAGAGTAAAAGTTTCTCCTGCAACAAGTTCCCTTTGTGCTAGGTGAACGAACGTCTCTCCACATGCTCAGTTCTGAGAGATAAGTGTGTGTGAAAGCCGTCCTTCACCTAGCTTGTTGGGAACACAAAGTTTCTTTTCAGTTGCAAACTCCACTCCATACATATATATGGGGAGGTAGTAGCTCCAACTCGGTTTTACAGTGAAAACTGCAGGAACTTCAAACCGGCACTAGGAAACAGACTGAGAAACCAGAGTAAAAGTTTCTCCTGCAACCCGTTCCCTTTGTGCTAGGTGAACGAACGTCTCTCCACATGCTCAGTTCTGAGAGATAAGTGTGTGTGAAAGCCGTCCTTCACCTAGCTTGTTGGGAACACAAAGTTTCTTTTCAGTTGCAAACTCCACTCCATACATATATATGGGGAGGTACTAGCTCCAACTCTGTTTTACAGTGAAAACTGCAGGAACTTCAAACCGGCACTAGGAAACAGCCTGAGAAACCAGAGTAAAAGTTTCTCCTGCAACAAGTTCCCTTTGTGCTAGATGAACGAACGTCTCTCCACATGCTCAGTTCTGAGAGATAAGTGTGTGTGAAAGCCGTCCTTCACCTAGCTTGTTGGGAACACAAAGTTTCTTTTCAGTTGCAAACTCCACTCCATACATATATAAGGGGAGGTACTAGCTCCAACTCGGTTTTACAGTGAAAACTGCAGGAACTTCAAACCGGCACTAGGAAACAGACTGAGAAACCAGAGTAAAAGTTTCTCCTGCAACCCGTTCCCTTTGTGCTAGGTGAACGAACGTCTCTCCACATGCTCAGTTCTGAGAGATAAGTGTGTGTGAAAGCCGTCCTTCACCTAGCTTGTTGGGAACACAAAGTTTCTTTTCAGTTGCAAACTCCACTCCATACATATATATGGGGAAGTACTAGCTCCAACTCGGTTTTACAGTGAAAACTGCAGGAACTTCAAACCGGCACTAGGAAACAGACTGAGAAACCAGAGTAAAAGTTTCTCCTGCAACCCTTTCCATTTGTGCTAGATGAACGAACGTCTCTCCACATGCTCAGTTCTGAGAGATAAGTGTGTGTGAAAGCCGTCCTTCACCTAGCTTGTTGGGAACACAAAGTTTCTTTTCAGTTGCAAACTCCACTCCATACATATATATGGGGAGGTACTAGCTCCAACTCGGTTTTACAGTGAAAACTGCAGGAACTTCAAACCGGCACTAGGAAACAGACTGAGAAACCAGAGTAAAAGTTTCTCCTGCAACCCGTTCCCTTTGTGCTAGGTGAACGAACGTCTCTCCACATGCTCAGTTCTGAGAGATATGTGTGTGTGAAAGCCGTCCTTCACCTAGCTTGTTGGGAACACAAAGTTTCTTTTCAGTTGCAAACTCCACTCCATACATATATATGGGGAGGTACTAGCTCCAACTCGGTTTTACAGTGAAAACTGCAGGAACTTCAAACCGGCACTAGGAAACAGACTGAGAAACCAGAGTAAAAGTTTCTCCTGCAACCCTTTCCATTTGTGCTAGATGAACGAACGTCTCTCCACATGCTCAGTTCTGAGAGATAAGTGTGTGTGAAAGCCGTCCTTCACCTAGCTTGTTGGGAACACAAAGTTTCTTTTCAGTTGCAAACTCCACTCCATACATATATATGGGGAGGTACTAGCTCCAACTCGGTTTTACAGTGAAAACTGCAGGAACTTCAAACCGGCACTAGGAAACAGACTGAGAAACCAGAGTAAAAGTTTCTCCTGCAACCCTTTCCATTTGTGCTAGATGAACGAACGTCTCTCCACATGCTCAGTTCTGAGAGATAAGTGTGTGTGAAAGCCGTCCTTCACCTAGCTTGTTGGGAACACAAAGTTTCTTTTCAGTTGCAAACTCCACTCCATACATATATATGGGGAGGTACTAGCTCCAACTCGGTTTTACAGTGAAAACTGCAGGAACTTCAAACCGGCACTAGGAAACAGACTGAGAAACCAGAGTAAAAGTTTCTCCTGCAACCCGTTCCCTTTTTGCTAGATGAACGAACGTCTCTCCACATGCTCAGTTCTGAGAGATAAGTGTGTGTGAAAGCCGTCCTTCACCTAGCTTGTTGGGAACACAAAGTTTCTTTTCAGTTGCAAACTCCACTCCATACATATATAAGGGGAGGTAGTAGCTCCAACTCGGTTTTACAGTGAAAACTGCAGGAACTTCAAACCGGCACTAGGAAACAGACTGAGAAACCAGAGTAAAAGTTTCTCCTGCAACCCGTTCCCTTTGTGCTAGGTGAACGAACGTCTCTCCACATGCTCAGTTCTGAGAGATAAGTGTGTGTGAAAGCCGTCCTTCACCTAGCTTGTTGGGAACACAAAGTTTCTTTTCAGTTGCAAACTCCACTCCATACATATATATGGGGAGGTACTAGCTCCAACTCGGTTTTACAGTGAAAACTGCAGGAACTTCAAACCGGCACTAGGAAACAGACTGAGAAACCAGAGTAAAAGTTTCTCCTGCAACCCGTTCCCTTTGTGCTAGATGAACGAACGTCTCTCCACATGCTCAGTTCTGCGAGATAAGTGTGTGTGAAAGCCGTCCTTCACCTAGCTTGTTGGGAAAACAAAGTTTCTTTTCAGTTGCAAACTCCACTCCATACATATATATGGGGAGGTACTAGCTCCAACTCGATTTTACAGTGAAAACTGCAGGAACTTCAAACCGGCACTAGGAAACAGACTGAGAAACCAGAGTAAAAGTTTCTCCTGCAACCCGTTCCCTTTGTGCTAGGTGAACGAACGTCTCTCCACATGCTCAGTTCTGAGAGATAAGTGTGTGTGAAAGCCGTCCTTCACCTAGCTTGTTGGGAACACAAAGTTTCTTTTCAGTTGCAAACTCCACTCCATACATATATATGGGGAGGTACTAGCTCCAACTCTGTTTTACAGTGAAAACTGCAGGAACTTCAAACCGGCACTAGGAAACAGCCTGAGAAACCAGAGTAAAAGTTTCTCCTGCAACAAGTTCCCTTTGTGCTAGATGAACGAACGTCTCTCCACATGCTCAGTTCTGAGAGATAAGTGTGTGTGAAAGCCGTCCTTCACCTAGCTTGTTGGGAACACAAAGTTTCTTTTCAGTTGCAAACTCCACTCCATACATATATAAGGGGAGGTAGTAGCTCCAACTCGGTTTTACAGTGAAAACTGCAGGAACTTCAAACCGGCACTAGGAAACAGACTGAGAAACCAGAGTAAAAGTTTCTCCTGCAACCCGTTCCCTTTGTGCTAGGTGAACGAACGTCTCTCCACATGCTCAGTTCTGAGAGATAAGTGTGTGTGAAAGCCGTCCTTCACCTAGCTTGTTGGGAACACAAAGTTTCTTTTCAGTTGCAAACTCCACTCCATACATATATATGGGGAGGTACTAGCTCCAACTCGGTTTTACAGTGAAAACTGCAGGAACTTCAAACCGGCACTAGGAAACAGACTGAGAAACCAGAGTAAAAGTTTCTCCTGCAACCCTTTCCATTTGTGCTAGATGAACGAACGTCTCTCCACATGCTCAGTTCTGAGAGAAAAGTGTGTGTGAAAGCCGTCCTTCACCTAGCTTGTTGGGAACACAAAGTTTCTTTTCAGTTGCAAACTCCACTCCATACATATATATGGGGAGGTACTAGCTCCAACTCGGTTTTACAGTGAAAACTGCAGGAACTTCAAACCGGCACTAGGAAACAGACTGAGAAACCAGAGTAAAAGTTTCTCCTGCAACCCGTTCCCTTTGTGCTAGATGAACGAACGTCTCTCCACATGCTCAGTTCTGAGAGATAAGTGTGTGTGAAAGCCGTCCTTCACCTAGCTTGTTGGGAACACAAAGTTTCTTTTCAGTTGCAAACTCCACTCCATACATATATATGGGGAGGTACTAGCTCCAACTCGGTTTTACAGTGAAAACTGCAGGAACTTCAAACCGGCACTAGGAAACAGACTGAGAAACCAGAGTAAAAGTTTCTCCTGCAACCCGTTCCCTTTGTGCTAGATGAACGAACGTCTCTCCACATGCTCAGTTCTGCGAGATAAGTGTGTGTGAAAGCCGTCCTTCACCTAGCTTGTTGGGAACACAAAGTTTCTTTTCAGTTGCAAACTCCACTCCATACATATATATGGGGAGGTACTAGCTCCAACTCGGTTTTACAGTGAAAACTGCAGGAACTTCAAACCGGCACTAGGAAACAGACTGAGAAACCAGAGTAAAAGTTTCTCCTGCAACCCGTTCCCTTTGTGCTAGATGAACGAACGTCTCTCCACATGCTCAGTTCTGAGAGATAAGTGTGTGTGAAAGCCGTCCTTCACCTAGCTTGTTGGGAACACAAAGTTTCTTTTCAGTTGCAAACTCCACTCCATTCATATATAAGGGGAGGTAGTAGTTCCAACCCGGTTTTACAGTGAAAACTGCAGGAACTTCAAACCGGCACTAGGAAACAGACTGAGAAACCAGAGTAAAAGTTTCTCCTGCAACCCGTTCCTTTGTGCTAGATGAACGAACGTCTCTCCACATGCTCAGTTCTGAGAGATAAGTGTGTGTGAAAGCCGTCCTTCACCTAGCTTGTTGGGAACACAAAGTTTCTTTTCAGTTGCAAACTCCACTCCATACATATATATGGGGAGGTACTAGCTCCAACTCGGTTTTACAGTGAAAACTGCAGGAACTTCAAACCGGCACTAGGAAACAGACTGAGAAACCAGAGTAAAAGTTTCTCCTGCAACCCGTTCCCTTTTTGCTAGATGAACGAACGTCTCTCCACATGCTCAGTTCTGAGAGATAAGTGTGTGTGAAAGCCGTCCTTCACCTAGCTTGTTGGGAACACAAAGTTTCTTTTCAGTTGCAAACTCCACTCCATACATATATAAGGGGAGGTACTAGCTCCAACTCGGTTTTACAGTGAAAACTGCAGGAACTTCAAACCGGCACTAGGAAACAGACTGAGAAACCACAGTAAAAGTTTCTCCTGCAACCCGTTCCCTTTGTGCTAGTTGAACGAACGTCTCTCCACATGCTCAGTTCTGAGAGATAAGTGTGTGTGAAAGCCGTCCTTCACCTAGCTTGTTGGGAACACAAAGTTTCTTTTCAGTTGCAAACTCCACTCCATACATATATATGGGGAGGTACTAGCTCCAACTCGGTTTTACAGTGAAAACTGCAGGAACTTCAAACCGGCACTAGGAAACAGACTGAGAAACCAGAGTAAAAGTTTCTCCTGCAACCCGTTCCCTTTGTGCTAGATGAACGAACGTCTCTCCACATGCTCAGTTCTGAGAGATAAGTGTGTGTGAAAGCCGTCCTTCACCTAGCTTGTTGGGAACACAAAGTTTCTTTTCAGTTGCAAACTCCACTCCATACATATATATGGGGAGGTACTAGCTCCAACTCGGTTTTACAGTGAAAACTGCAGGAACTTCAAACCGGCACTAGGAAACAGACTGAGAAACCAGAGTAAAAGTTTCTCCTGCAACCCGTTCCCTTTGTGCTAGGTGAACGAACGTCTCTCCACATGCTCAGTTCTGAGAGATAAGTGTGTGTGAAAGCCGTCCTTCACCTAGCTTGTTGGGAACACAAAGTTTCTTTTCAGTTGCAAACTCCACTCCATACATATATATGGGGAGGTACTAGCTCCAACTCGGTTTTACAGTGAAAACTGCAGGAACTTCAAACCGGCACTAGGAAACAGCCTGAGAAACCAGAGTAAAAGTTTCTCCTGCAACAAGTTCCCTTTGTGCTAGATGAACGAACGTCTCTCCACATGCTCAGTTCTGAGAGATAAGTGTGTGTGAAAGCCGTCCTTCACCTAGCTTGTTGGGAACACAAAGTTTCTTTTCAGTTGCAAACTCCACTCCATACATATATAAGGGGAGGTACTAGCTCCAACTCGGTTTTACAGTGAAAACTGCAGGAACTTCAAACCGGCACTAGGAAACAGACTGAGAAACCAGAGTAAAAGTTTCTCCTGCAACCCGTTCCCTTTGTGCTAGGTGAACGAACGTCTCTCCACATGCTCAGTTCTGAGAGATAAGTGTGTGTGAAAGCCGTCCTTCACCTAGCTTGTTGGGAACACAAAGTTTCTTTTCAGTTGCAAACTCCACTCCATACATATATATGGGGAGGTACTAGCTCCAACTCGGTTTTACAGTGAAAACTGCAGGAACTTCAAACCGGCACTAGGAAACAGCCTGAGAAACCAGAGTAAAAGTTTCTCCTGCAACAAGTTCCCTTTGTGCTAGATGAACGAACGTCTCTCCACATGCTCAGTTCTGAGAGATAAGTGTGTGTGAAAGCCGTCCTTCACCTAGCTTGTTGGGAACACAAAGTTTCTTTTCAGTTGCAAACTCCACTCCATACATATATATGGGGAGGTACTAGCTCCAACTCGGTTTTACAGTGAAAACTGCAGGAACTTCAAACCGGCACTAGGAAACAGACTGAGAAACCAGAGTAAAAGTTTCTCCTGCAACCCTTTCCCTTTGTGCTAGGTGAACGAACGTCTCTCCACATGCTCAGTTCTGAGAGATAAGTGTGTGTGAAAGCCGTCCTTCACCTAGCTTGTTGGGAACACAAAGTTTCTTTTCAGTTGCAAACTCCACTCCATACATATATATGGGGAGGTACTAGCTCCAACTCGGTTTTACAGTGAAAACTGCAGGAACTTCAAACCGGCACTAGGAAACAGACTGAGAAACCAGAGTAAAAGTTTCTCCTGCAACCCGTTCCCTTTTTGCTAGATGAACGAACGTCTCTCCACATGCTCAGTTCTGAGAGATAAGTGTGTGTGAAAGCCGTCCTTCACCTAGCTTGTTGGGAACACAAAGTTTCTTTTCAGTTGCAAACTCAACTCCATACATATATAAGGGGAGGTAGTAGCTCCAACTCGGTTTTACAGTGAAAACTGCAGGAACTTCAAACCGGCACTAGGAAACAGACTGAGAAACCAGAGTAAAAGTTTCTCCTGCAACCCGTTCCCTTTGTGCTAGGTGAACGAACGTCTCTCCACATGCTCAGTTCTGAGAGATATGTGTGTGTGAAAGCCGTCCTTCACCTAGCTTGTTGGGAACACAAAGTTTCTTTTCAGTTGCAAACTCCACTCCATACATATATATGGGGAGGTACTAGCTCCAACTCGGTTTTACAGTGAAAACTGCAGGAACTTCAAACCGGCACTAGGAAACAGACTGAGAAACCAGAGTAAAAGTTTCTCCTGCAACCCGTTCCCTTTTTGCTAGATGAACGAACGTCTCTCCACATGCTCAGTTCTGAGAGATAAGTGTGTGTGAAAGCCGTCCTTCACCTAGCTTGTTGGGAACACAAAGTTTCTTTTCAGTTGCAAACTCCACTCCATACATATATATGGGGAGGTACTAGCTCCAACTCGGTTTTACAGTGAAAACTGCAGGAACTTCAAACCGGCACTAGGAAACAGACTGAGAAACCAGAGTAAAAGTTTCTCCTGCAACCCTTTCCATTTGTGCTAGATGAACGAACGTCTCTCCACATGCTCAGTTCTGAGAGATAAGTGTGTGTGAAAGCCGTCCTTCACCTAGCTTGTTGGGAACACAAAGTTTCTTTTCAGTTGCAAACTCCACTCCATACATATATATGGGGAGGTACTAGCTCCAACTCGGTTTTACAGTGAAAACTGCAGGAACTTCAAACCGGCACTAGGAAACAGACTGAGAAACCAGAGTAAAAGTTTCTCCTGCAACCCGTTCCCTTTTTGCTAGATGAACGAACGTCTCTCCACATGCTCAGTTCTGAGAGATAAGTGTGTGTGAAAGCCGTCCTTCACCTAGCTTGTTGGGAACACAAAGTTTCTTTTCAGTTGCAAACTCCACTCCATACATATATAAGGGGAGGTAGTAGCTCCAACTCGGTTTTACAGTGAAAACTGCAGGAACTTCAAACCGGCACTAGGAAACAGACTGAGAAACCAGAGTAAAAGTTTCTCCTGCAACCCGTTCCCTTTGTGCTAGGTGAACGAACGTCTCTCCACATGCTCAGTTCTGAGAGATAAGTGTGTGTGAAAGCCGTCCTTCACCTAGCTTGTTGGGAACACAAAGTTTCTTTTCAGTTGCAAACTCCACTCCATACATATATATGGGGAGGTACTAGCTCCAACTCGGTTTTACAGTGAAAACTGCAGGAACTTCAAACCGCCACTAGGAAACAGCCTGAGAAACCAGAGTAAAAGTTTCTCCTGCAACAAGTTCCCTTTGTGCTAGGTGAACGAACGTCTCTCCACATGCTCAGTTCTGAGAGATAAGTGTGTGTGAAAGCCGTCCTTCACCTAGCTTGTTGGGAACACAAAGTTTCTTTTCAGTTGCAAACTCCACTCCATACATATATATGGGGAGGTAGTAGCTCCAACTCGGTTTTACAGTGAAAACTGCAGGAACTTCAAACCGGCACTAGGAAACAGACTGAGAAACCAGAGTAAAAGTTTCTCCTGCAACCCGTTCCCTTTGTGCTAGGTGAACGAACGTCTCTCCACATGCTCAGTTCTGAGAGATAAGTGTGTGTGAAAGCCGTCCTTCACCTAGCTTGTTGGGAACACAAAGTTTCTTTTCAGTTGCAAACTCCACTCCATACATATATATGGGGAGGTACTAGCTCCAACTCTGTTTTACAGTGAAAACTGCAGGAACTTCAAACCGGCACTAGGAAACAGCCTGAGAAACCAGAGTAAAAGTTTCTCCTGCAACAAGTTCCCTTTGTGCTAGATGAACGAACGTCTCTCCACATGCTCAGTTCTGAGAGATAAGTGTGTGTGAAAGCCGTCCTTCACCTAGCTTGTTGGGAACACAAAGTTTCTTTTCAGTTGCAAACTCCACTCCATACATATATAAGGGGAGGTACTAGCTCCAACTCGGTTTTACAGTGAAAACTGCAGGAACTTCAAACCGGCACTAGGAAACAGACTGAGAAACCAGAGTAAAAGTTTCTCCTGCAACCCGTTCCATTTGTGCTAGGTGAACGAACGTCTCTCCACATGCTCAGTTCTGAGAGATAAGTGTGTGTGAAAGCCGTCCTTCACCTAGCTTGTTGGGAACACAAAGTTTCTTTTCAGTTGCAAACTCCACTCCATACATATATATGGGGAGGTAGTAGCTCCAACTCGGTTTTACAGTGAAAACTGCAGGAACTTCAAACCGGCACTAGGAAACAGACTGAGAAACCAGAGTAAAAGTTTCTCCTGCAACCCGTTCCCTTTGTGCTAGGTGAACGAACGTCTCTCCACATGCTCAGTTCTGAGAGATAAGTGTGTGTGAAAGCCGTCCTTCACCTAGCTTGTTGGGAACACAAAGTTTCTTTTCAGTTGCAAACTCCACTCCATACATATATATGGGGAGGTACTAGCTCCAACTCTGTTTTACAGTGAAAACTGCAGGAACTTCAAACCGGCACTAGGAAACAGCCTGAGAAACCAGAGTAAAAGTTTCTCCTGCAACAAGTTCCCTTTGTTCTAGATGAACGAACGTCTCTCCACATGCTCAGTTCTGAGAGATAAGTGTGTGTGAAAGCCGTCCTTCACCTAGCTTGTTGGGAACACAAAGTTTCTTTTCAGTTGCAAACTCCACTCCATACATATATAAGGGGAGGTACTAGCTCCAACTCGGTTTTACAGTGAAAACTGCAGGAACTTCAAACCGGCACTAGGAAACAGACTGAGAAACCAGAGTAAAAGTTTCTCCTGCAACCCGTTCCCTTTGTGCTAGGTGAACGAACGTCTCTCCACATGCTCAGTTCTGAGAGATAAGTGTGTGTGAAAGCCGTCCTTCACCTAGCTTGTTGGGAACACAAAGTTTCTTTTCAGTTGCAAACTCCACTCCATACATATATATGGGGAGGTACTAGCTCCAACTCGGTTTTACAGTGAAAACTGCAGGAACTTCAAACCGGCTCTAGGAAACAGACTGAGAAACCAGAGTAAAAGTTTCTCCTGCAACCCTTTCCATTTGTGCTAGATGAACGAACGTCTCTCCACATGCTCAGTTCTGAGAGATAAGTGTGTGTGAAAGCCGTCCTTCACCTAGCTTGTTGGGAACACAAAGTTTCTTTTCAGTTGCAAACTCCACTCCATACATATATATGGGGAGGTACTAGCTCCAACTCGGTTTTACAGTGAAAACTGCAGGAACTTCAAACCGGCACTAGGAAACAGACTGAGAAACCAGAGTAAAAGTTTCTCCTGCAACCCGTTCCCTTTGTGCTAGGTGAACGAACGTCTCTCCACATGCTCAGTTCTGAGAGATATGTGTGTGTGAAAGCCGTCCTTCACCTAGCTTGTTGGGAACACAAAGTTTCTTTTCAGTTGCAAACTCCACTCCATACATATATATGGGGAGGTACTAGCTCCAACTCGGTTTTACAGTGAAAACTGCAGGAACTTCAAACCGGCACTAGGAAACAGACTGAGAAACCAGAGTAAAAGTTTCTCCTGCAACCCTTTCCATTTGTGCTAGATGAACGAACGTCTCTCCACATGCTCAGTTCTGAGAGATAAGTGTGTGTGAAAGCCGTCCTTCACCTAGCTTGTTGGGAACACAAAGTTTCTTTTCAGTTGCAAACTCCACTCCATACATATATATGGGGAGGTACTAGCTCCAACTCGGTTTTACAGTGAAAACTGCAGGAACTTCAAACCGGCACTAGGAAACAGACTGAGAAACCAGAGTAAAAGTTTCTCCTGCAACCCTTTCCATTTGTGCTAGATGAACGAACGTCTCTCCACATGCTCAGTTCTGAGAGATAAGTGTGTGTGAAAGCCGTCCTTCACCTAGCTTGTTGGGAACACAAAGTTTCTTTTCAGTTGCAAACTCCACTCCATACATATATATGGGGAGGTACTAGCTCCAACTCGGTTTTACAGTGAAAACTGCAGGAACTTCAAACCGGCACTAGGAAACAGACTGAGAAACCAGAGTAAAAGTTTCTCCTGCAACCCGTTCCCTTTTTGCTAGATGAACGAACGTCTCTCCACATGCTCAGTTCTGAGAGATAAGTGTGTGTGAAAGCCGTCCTTCACCTAGCTTGTTGGGAACACAAAGTTTCTTTTCAGTTGCAAACTCCACTCCATACATATATAAGGGGAGGTAGTAGCTCCAACTCGGTTTTACAGTGAAAACTGCAGGAACTTCAAACCGGCACTAGGAAACAGACTGAGAAACCAGAGTAAAAGTTTCTCCTGCAACCCGTTCCCTTTGTGCTAGGTGAACGAACGTCTCTCCACATGCTCAGTTCTGAGAGATAAGTGTGTGTGAAAGCCGTCCTTCACCTAGCTTGTTGGGAACACAAAGTTTCTTTTCAGTTGCAAACTCCACTCCATACATATATATGGGGAGGTACTAGCTCCAACTCGGTTTTACAGTGAAAACTGCAGGAACTTCAAACCGGCACTAGGAAACAGACTGAGAAACCAGAGTAAAAGTTTCTCCTGCAACCCGTTCCCTTTGTGCTAGATGAACGAACGTCTCTCCACATGCTCAGTTCTGCGAGATAAGTGTGTGTGAAAGCCGTCTTTCACCTAGCTTGTTGGGAAAACAAAGTTTCTTTTCAGTTGCAAACTCCACTCCATACATATATATGGGGAGGTACTAGCTCCAACTCGATTTTACAGTGAAAACTGCAGGAACTTCAAACCGGCACTAGGAAACAGACTGAGAAACCAGAGTAAAAGTTTCTCCTGCAACCCGTTCCCTTTGTGCTAGGTGAACGAACGTCTCTCCACATGCTCAGTTCTGAGAGATAAGTGTGTGTGAAAGCCGTCCTTCACCTAGCTTGTTGGGAACACAAAGTTTCTTTTCAGTTGCAAACTCCACTCCATACATATATATGGGGAGGTACTAGCTCCAACTCTGTTTTACAGTGAAAACTGCAGGAACTTCAAACCGGCACTAGGAAACAGCCTGAGAAACCAGAGTAAAAGTTTCTCCTGCAACAAGTTCCCTTTGTGCTAGATGAACGAACGTCTCTCCACATGCTCAGTTCTGAGAGATAAGTGTGTGTGAAAGCCGTCCTTCACCTAGCTTGTTGGGAACACAAAGTTTCTTTTCAGTTGCAAACTCCACTCCATACATATATAAGGGGAGGTAGTAGCTCCAACTCGGTTTTACAGTGAAAACTGCAGGAACTTCAAACCGGCACTAGGAAACAGACTGAGAAACCAGAGTAAAAGTTTCTCCTGCAACCCGTTCCCTTTGTGCTAGGTGAACGAACGTCTCTCCACATGCTCAGTTCTGAGAGATAAGTGTGTGTGAAAGCCGTCCTTCACCTAGCTTGTTGGGAACACAAAGTTTCTTTTCAGTTGCAAACTCCACTCCATACATTTATATGGGGAGGTACTAGCTCCAACTCGGTTTTACAGTGAAAACTGCAGGAACTTCAAACCGGCACTAGGAAACAGACTGAGAAACCAGAGTAAAAGTTTCTCCTGCAACCCGTTCCCTTTGTGCTAGATGAACGAACGTCTCTCCACATGCTCAGTTCTGAGAGATAAGTGTGTGTGAAAGCCGTCCTTCACCTAGCTTGTTGGGAACACAAAGTTTCTTTTCAGTTGCAAACTCCACTCCATACATATATATGGGGAGGTACTAGCTCCAACTCGGTTTTACAGTGAAAACTGCAGGAACTTCAAACCGGCACTAGGAAACAGACTGAGAAACCAGAGTAAAAGTTTCTCCTGCAACCCGTTCCCTTTGTGCTAGATGAACGAACGTCTCTCCACATGCTCAGTTCTGAGAGATAAGTGTGTGTGAAAGCCGTCCTTCACCTAGCTTGTTGGGAACACAAAGTTTCTTTTCAGTTGCAAACTCCACTCCATACATATATATGGGGAGGTACTAGCTCCAACTCGGTTTTACAGTGAAAACTGCAGGAACTTCAAACCGGCACTAGGAAACAGACTGAGAAACCAGAGTAAAAGTTTCTCCTGCAACCCGTTCCCTTTGTGCTAGATGAACGAACGTCTCTCCACATGCTCAGTTCTGCGAGATAAGTGTGTGTGAAAGCCGTCCTTCACCTAGCTTGTTGGGAACACAAAGTTTCTTTTCAGTTGCAAACTCCACTCCATACATATATATGGGGAGGTACTAGCTCCAACTCTGTTTTACAGTGAAAACTGCAGGAACTTCAAACCGGCACTAGGAAACAGCCTGAGAAACCAGAGTAAAAGTTTCTCCTGCAACCCGTTCCCTTTGTGCTAGATGAACGAACGTCTCTCCACATGCTCAGTTCTGAGAGATAAGTGTGTGTGAAAGCCGTCCTTCACCTAGCTTGTTGGGAACACAAAGTTTCTTTTCAGTTGCAAACTCCACTCCATACATATATAAGGGGAGGTAGTAGCTCCAACTCGGTTTTACAGTGAAAACTGCAGGAACTTCAAACCGGCACTAGGAAACAGACTGAGAAACCAGAGTAAAAGTTTCTCCTGCAACCCGTTCCCTTTGTGCTAGGTGAACGAACGTCTCTCCACATGCTCAGTTCTGAGAGATAAGTGTGTGTGAAAGCCGTCCTTCACCTAGCTTGTTGGGAACACAAAGTTTCTTTTCAGTTGCAAACTCCACTCCATACATATATATGGGGAGGTACTAGCTCCAACTCGGTTTTACAGTGAAAACTGCAGGAACTTCAAACCGGCACTAGGAAACAGACTGAGAAACCAGAGTAAAAGTTTCTCCTGCAACCCTTTCCATTTGTGCTAGATGAACGAACGTCTCTCCACATGCTCAGTTCTGAGAGATAAGTGTGTGTGAAAGCCGTCCTTCACCTAGCTTGTTGGGAACACAAAGTTTCTTTTCAGTTGCAAACTCCACTCCATACATATATATGGGGAGGTACTAGCTCCAACCCGGTTTTCCAGTGAAAACTGCAGGAACTTCAAACCGGCACTAGGAAACAGACTGAGAAACCAGAGTAAAAGTTTCTCCTGCAACCCGTTCCCTTTGTGCTAGATGAACGAACGTCTCTCCACATGCTCAGTTCTGAGAGATAAGTGTGTGTGAAAGCCGTCCTTCACCTAGCTTGTTGGGAACACAAAGTTTCTTTTCAGTTGCAAACTCCACTCCATACATATATATGGGGAGGTACTAGCTCCAACTCTGTTTTACAGTGAAAACTGCAGGAACTTCAAACCGGCACTAGGAAACAGACTGAGAGACCAGAGTAAAAGTTTCTCCTGCAACCCGTTCCCTTTGTGCTAGATGAACGAACGTCTCTCCACATGCTCAGTTCTGCGAGATAAGTGTGTGTGAAAGCCGTCCTTCACCTAGCTTGTTGGGAACACAAAGTTTCTTTTCAGTTGCAAACTCCACTCCATACATATATATGGGGAGGTACTAGCTCCAAGTCGATTTTACAGTGAAAACTGCAGGAACTTCAAACCGGCACTAGGAAACAGACTGAGAAACCAGAGTAAAAGTTTCTCCTGCAACAAGTTCCCTTTGTGCTAGGTGAACGAACGTCTCTCCACATGCTCAGTTCTGAGAGATAAGTGTGTGTGAAAGCCGTCCTTCACCTAGCTTGTTGGGAACACAAAGTTTCTTTTCAGTTGCAAACTCCACTCCATACATATATATGGGGAGGTACTAGCTCCAACTCTGTTTTACAGTGAAAACTGCAGGAACTTCAAACCGGCACTAGGAAACAGCCTGAGAAACCAGAGTAAAAGTTTCTCCTGCAACAAGTTCCCTTTGTGCTAGATGAACGAACGTCTCTCCACATGCTCAGTTCTGAGAGATAAGTGTGTGTGAAAGCCGTCCTTCACCTAGCTTGTTGGGAACACAAAGTTTCTTTTCAGTTGCAAACTCCACTCCATACATATATAAGGGGAGGTAGTAGCTCCAACTCGGTTTTACAGTGAAAACTGCAGGAACTTCAAACCGGCACTAGGAAACAGACTGAGAAACCAGAGTAAAAGTTTCTCCTGCAACCCGTTCCCTTTGTGCTAGGTGAACGAACGTCTCTCCACATGCTCAGTTCTGAGAGATAAGTGTGTGTGAAAGCCGTCCTTCACCTAGCTTGTTGGGAACACAAAGTTTCTTTTCAGTTGCAAACTCCACTCCATACATATATATGGGGAGGTACTAGCTCCAACTCGGTTTTACAGTGAAAACTGCAGGAACTTCAAACCGGCACTAGGAAACAGACTGAGAAACCAGAGTAAAAGTTTCTCCTGCAACCCTTTCCATTTGTGCTAGATGAACGAACGTCTCTCCACATGCTCAGTTCTGAGAGATAAGTGTGTGTGAAAGCCGTCCTTCACCTAGCTTGTTGGGAACACAAAGTTTCTTTTCAGTTGCAAACTCCACTCCATACATATATATGGGGAGGTACTAGCTCCAACTCTGTTTTACAGTGAAAACTGCAGGAACTTCAAACCGGCACTAGGAAACAGACTGAGAAACCAGAGTAAAAGTTTCTCCTGCAACCCGTTCCCTTTGTGCTAGATGAACGAACGTCTCTCCACATGCTCAGTTCTGCGAGATAAGTGTGTGTGAAAGCCGTCCTTCACCTAGCTTGTTGGGAACACAAAGTTTCTTTTCAGTTGCAAACTCCACTCCATACATATATATGGGGAGGTACTAGCTCCAACTCTGTTTTACAGTGAAAACTGCAGGAACTTCAAACCGGCACTAGGAAACAGCCTGAGAGACCAGAGTAAAAGTTTCTCCTGCAACAAGTTCCCTTTGTGCTAGATGAACGAACGTCTCTCCACATGCTCAGTTCTGAGAGATAAGTGTGTGTGAAAGCCGTCCTTCACCTAGCTTGTTGGGAACACAAAGTTTCTTTTCAGTTGCAAACTCCACTCCATACATATATAAGGGGAGGTAGTAGCTCCAACTCGGTTTTACAGTGAAAACTGCAGGAACTTCAAACCGGCACTAGGAAACAGACTGAGAAACCAGAGTAAAAGTTTCTCCTGCAACCCGTTCCCTTTGTGCTAGGTGAACGAACGTCTCTCCACATGCTCAGTTCTGAGAGATAAGTGTGTGTGAAAGCCGTCCTTCACCTAGCTTGTTGGGAACACAAAGTTTCTTTTCAGTTGCAAACTCCACTCCATACATATATATGGGGAGGTACTAGCTCCAACTCTGTTTTACAGTGAAAACTGCAGGAACTTCAAACCGGCACTAGGAAACAGACTGAGAAACCAGAGTAAAAGTTTCTCCTGCAACCCTTTCCATTTGTGCTAGATGAACGAACGTCTCTCCACATGCTCAGTTCTGAGAGATAAGTGTGTGTGAAAGCCGTCCTTCACCTAGCTTGTTGGGAACACAAAGTTTCTTTTCAGTTGCAAACTCCACTCCATACATATATATGGGGAGGTACTAGCTCCAACTCGGTTTTACAGTGAAAACTGCAGGAACTTCAAACCGGCACTAGGAAACAGACTGAGAAACCAGAGTAAAAGTTTCTCCTGCAACCCGTTCCCTTTGTGCTAGATGAACGAACGTCTCTCCACATGCTCAGTTCTGAGAGATAAGTGTGTGTGAAAGCCGTCCTTCACCTAGCTTGTTGGGAACACAAAGTTTCTTTTCAGTTGCAAACTCCACTCCATACATATATATGGGGAGGTACTAGCTCCAACTCTGTTTTACAGTGAAAACTGCAGGAACTTCAAACCGGCACTAGGAAACAGACTGAGAGACCAGAGTAAAAGTTTCTCCTGCAACCCGTTCCCTTTGTGCTAGATGAACGAACGTCTCTCCACATGCTCAGTTCTGCGAGATAAGTGTGTGTGAAAGCCGTCCTTCACCTAGCTTGTTGGGAACACAAAGTTTCTTTTCAGTTGCAAACTCCACTCCATATATATATATGGGGAGGTACTAGCTCCAAGTCGATTTTACAGTGAAAACTGCAGGAACTTCAAACCGGCACTAGGAAACAGACTGAGAAACCAGAGTAAAAGTTTCTCCTGCAACCCGTTCCCTTTGTGCTAGGTGAACGAACGTCTCTCCACATGCTCAGTTCTGAGAGATAAGTGTGTGTGAAAGCCGTCCTTCACCTAGCTTGTTGGGAACACAAAGTTTCTTTTCAGTTGCAAACTCCACTCCATACATATATATGGGGAGGTACTAGCTCCAACTCTGTTTTACAGTGAAAACTGCAGGAACTTCAAACCGGCACTAGGAAACAGCCTGAGAAACCAGAGTAAAAGTTTCTCCTGCAACAAGTTCCCTTTGTGCTAGATGAACGAACGTCTCTCCACATGCTCAGTTCTGAGAGATAAGTGTGTGTGAAAGCCGTCCTTCACCTAGCTTGTTGGGAACACAAAGTTTCTTTTCAGTTGCAAACTCCACTCCATACATATATATGGGGAGGTACTAGCTCCAACTCGGTTTTACAGTGAAAACTGCAGGAACTTCAAACCGGCACTAGGAAACAGACTGAGAAACCAGAGTAAAAGTTTCTCCTGCAACCCTTTCCATTTGTGCTAGATGAACGAACGTCTCTCCACATGCTCAGTTCTGAGAGATAAGTGTGTGTGAAAGCCGTCCTTCACCTAGCTTGTTGGGAACACAAAGTTTCTTTTCAGTTGCAAACTCCACTCCATACATATATATGGGGAGGTACTAGCTCCAACTCGGTTTTACAGTGAAAACTGCAGGAACTTCAAACCGGCACTAGGAAACAGACTGAGAAACCAGAGTAAAAGTTTCTCCTGCAACCCGTTCCCTTTGTGCTAGATGAACGAACGTCTCTCCACATGCTCAGTTCTGAGAGATAAGTGTGTGTGAAAGCCGTCCTTCACCTAGCTTGTTGGGAACACAAAGTTTCTTTTCAGTTGCAAACTCCACTCCATACATATATATGGGGAGGTACTAGCTCCAACTCTGTTTTACAGTGAAAACTGCAGGAACTTCAAACCGGCACTAGGAAACAGACTGAGAGACCAGAGTAAAAGTTTCTCCTGCAACCCGTTCCCTTTGTGCTAGATGAACGAACGTCTCTCCACATGCTCAGTTCTGCGAGATAAGTGTGTGTGAAAGCCGTCCTTCACCTAGCTTGTTGGGAACACAAAGTTTCTTTTCAGTTGCAAACTCCACTCCATATATATATATGGGGAGGTACTAGCTCCAAGTCGATTTTACAGTGAAAACTGCAGGAACTTCAAACCGGCACTAGGAAACAGACTGAGAAACCACAGTAAAAGTTTCTCCTGCAACCCGTTCCCTTTGTGCTAGGTGAACGAACGTCTCTCCACATGCTCAGTTCTGAGAGATAAGTGTGTGTGAAAGCCGTCCTTCACCTAGCTTGTTGGGAACACAAAGTTTCTTTTCAGTTGCAAACTCCACTCCATACATATATATGGGGAGGTACTAGCTCCAACTCGGTTTTACAGTGAAAACTGCAGGAACTTCAAACCGGCACTAGGAAACAGCCTGAGAAACCAGAGTAAAAGTTTCTCCTGCAACAAGTTCCCTTTCTGCTAGATGAACGAACGTCTCTCCACATGCTCAGTTCTGAGAGATAAGTGTGTGTGAAAGCCGTCCTTCACCTAGCTTGTTGGGAACACAAAGTTTCTTTTCAGTTGCAAACTCCACTCCATACATATATAAGGGGAGGTAGTAGCTCCAACTCGGTTTTACAGTGAAAACTGCAGGAACTTCAAACCGGCACTAGGAAACAGACTGAGAAACCAGAGTAAAAGTTTCTCCTGCAACCCGTTCCCTTTGTGCTAGGTGAACGAACGTCTCTCCACATGCTCAGTTCTGAGAGATAAGTGTGTGTGAAAGCCGTCCTTCACCTAGCTTGTTGGGAACACAAAGTTTCTTTTCAGTTGCAAACTCCACTCCATACATATATATGGGGAGGTACTAGCTCCAACTCGGTTTTACAGTGAAAACTGCAGGAACTTCAAACCGGCACTAGGAAACAGACTGAGAAACCAGAGTAAAAGTTTCTCCTGCAACCCTTTCCATTTGTGCTAGATGAACGAACGTCTCTCCACATGCTCAGTTCTGAGAGATAAGTGTGTGTGAAAGCCGTCCTTCACCTAGCTTGTTGGGAACACAAAGTTTCTTTTCAGTTGCAAACTCCACTCCATACATATATATGGGGAGGTACTAGCTCCAACTCGGTTTTACAGTGTAAACTGCAGGAACTTCAAACCGGCACTAGGAAACAGACTGAGAAACCAGAGTAAAAGTTTCTCCTGCAACCCTTTCCATTTGTGCTAGATGAACGAACGTCTCTCCACATGCTCACTTCTGAGAGATAAGTGTGTGTGAAAGCCGTTCTTCACCTAGCTTGTTGGGAACACAAAGTTTCTTTTCAGTTGCAAACTCCACTCCATACATATATATGGGGAGGTACTAGCTCCAACTCGGTTTTACAGTGAAAACTGCAGGAACTTCAAACCGGCACTAGGAAACAGACTGAGAAACCAGAGTAAAAGTTTCTCCTGCAACCCGTTCCCTTTTTGCTAGATGAACGAACGTCTCTCCACATGCTCAGTTCTGAGAGATAAGTGTGTGTGAAAGCCGTCCTTCACCTAGCTTGTTGGGAACACAAAGTTTCTTTTCAGTTGCAAACTCCACTCCATACATATATAAGGGGAGGTAGTAGCTCCAACTCGGTTTTACAGTGAAAACTGCAGGAACTTCAAACCGGCACTAGGAAACAGACTGAGAAACCCGAGTAAAAGTTTCTCCTGCAACCCGTTCCCTTTGTGCTAGGTGAACGAACGTCTCTCCACATGCTCAGTTCTGAGAGATAAGTGTGTGTGAAAGCCGTCCTTCACCTAGCTTGTTGGGAACACAAAGTTTCTTTTCAGTTGCAAACTCCACTCCATACATATATATGGGGAGGTACTAGCTCCAACTCGGTTTTACAGTGAAAACTGCAGGAACTTCAAACCGGCACTAGGAAACAGACTGAGAAACCAGAGTAAAAGTTTCTCCTGCAACCCTTTCCATTTGTGCTAGGTGAACGAACGTCTCTCCACATGCTCACTTCTGAGAGATAAGTGTGTGTGAAAGCCGTCCTTCACCTAGCTTGTTGGGAACACAAAGTTTCTTTTCAGTTGCAAACTCCACTCCATACATATATATGGGGAGGTACTAGCTCCAACCCGGTTTTCCAGTGAAAACTGCAGGAACTTCAAACCGGCACTAGGAAACAGACTGAGAAACCAGAGTAAAAGTTTCTCCTGCAACCCGTTCCCTTTGTTCTAGATGAACGAACGTCTCTCCATATGCTCAGTTCTGAGAGATAAGTGTGTGTGAAAGCCGTACTTCACCTAGCTTGTTGGGAACACAAAGTTTCTTTTCAGTTGCAAAGTCCACTCCATTCATATATATGGGGAGGTACTAGCTCCAAATCGATTTTACAGTGAAAACTGCAGGAACTTCAAACCGGCACTAGGAAACAGACTGAGAAACCAGAGTAAAAGTTTCTCCTGCAACCCGTTCCCTTTGTGCTAGATGAACGAACGTCTCTCCACATGCTCAGTTCTGAGAGATAAGTGTGTGTGAAAGCCGTCCTTCACCTAGTTTGTTGGGAACACAAAGTTTCTTTTCAGTTGCAAACTCCACTCCATACATATATATGGGGAGGTACTAGCTCCAACTCTGTTTTACAGTGAAAACTGCAGGAACTTCAAACCGGCACTAGGAAACAGCCTGAGAAACCAGAGTAAAAGTTTCTCCTGCAACAAGTTCCCTTTGTGCTAGATGAACGAACGTCTCTCCACATGCTCAGTTCTGAGAGATAAGTGTGTGTGAAAGCCGTCCTTCACCTAGCTTGTTGGGAACACAAAGTTTCTTTTCAGTTGCAAACTCCACTCCATACATATATAAGGAGAGGTAGTAGCTCCAACTCGGTTTTACAGTGAAAACTGCAGGAACTTCAAACCGGCACTAGGAAACAGACTGAGAAACCAGAGTAAAAGTTTCTCCTGCAACCCGTTCCCTTTGTGCTAGGTGAACGAACGTCTCTCCACATGCTCAGTTCTGAGAGATAAGTGTGTGTGAAAGCCGTCCTTCACCTAGCTTGTTGGGAACACAAAGTTTCTTTTCAGTTGCAAACTCCACTCCATACATATATATGGGGAGGTACTAGCTCCAACTCGGTTTTACAGTGAAAACTGCAGGAACTTCAAACCGGCACTAGGAAACAGACTGAGAAACCAGAGTAAAAGTTTCTCCTGCAACCCTTTCCATTTGTGCTAGATGAACGAACGTCTCTCCACATGCTCAGTTCTGAGAGATAAGTGTGTGTGAAAGCCGTCCTTCACCTAGCTTGTTGGGAACACAAAGTTTCTTTTCAGTTGCAAACTCCACTCCATACATATATATGGGGAGGTACTAGCTCCAACTCGGTTTTACAGTGAAAACTGCAGGAACTTCAAACCGGCACTAGGAAACAGACTGAGAAACCAGAGTAAAAGTTTCTCCTGCAACCCGTTCCCTTTGTGCTAGATGAACGAACGTCTCTCCACATGCTCAGTTCTGAGAGATAAGTGTGTGTGAAAGCCGTCCTTCACCTAGCTTGTTGGGAACACAAAGTTTCTTTTCAGTTGCAAACTCCACTCCATACATATATATGGGGAGGTACTAGCTCCAACTCGGTTTTACAGTGAAAACTGCAGGAACTTCAAACCGGCACTAGGAAACAGACTGAGAAACCAGAGTAAAAGTTTCTCCTGCAACCCTTTCCATTTGTGCTAGATGAACGAACGTCTCTCCACATGCTCAGTTCTGAGAGATAAGTGTGTGTGAAAGCCGTCCTTCACCTAGCTTGTTGGGAACACAAAGTTTCTTTTCAGTTGCAAACTCCACTCCATACATATATATGGGGAGGTACTAGCTCCAACTCGGTTTTACAGTGAAAACTGCAGGAACTTAAAACCGGCACTAGGAAACAGACTGAGAAACCAGAGTAAAAGTTTCTCCTGCAACCCGTTCCCTTTTTGCTAGATGAACGAACGTCTCTCCACATGCTCAGTTCTGAGAGATAAGTGTGTGTGAAAGCCGTCCTTCACCTAGCTTGTTGGGAACACAAAGTTTCTTTTCAGTTGCAAAGTCCACTCCATACATATATATGGGGAGGTACTAGCTCCAACTCTGTTTTACAGTGAAAACTGCAGGAACTTCAAACAGGCACTAGGAAACAGCCTGAGAAACCAGAGTAAAAGTTTCTCCTGCAACCCGTTCCCTTTGTGCTAGGTGAACGAACGTCTCTCCACATGCTCAGTTCTGAGAGATAAGTGTGTGTGAAAGCCGTCCTTCACCTAGCTTGTTGGGAACACAAAGTTTCTTTTCAGTTGCAAACTCCACTTCATACATATATATGGGGAGGTACTAGCTCCAACTCGGTTTTACAGTGAAAACTGCAGGAACTTCAAACCGGCACTAGGAAACAGACTGAGAAACCAGAGTAAAAGTTTCTCCTGCAACCCGTTCCCTTTGTGCTAGTTGAACGAACGTCTCTCCACATGCTCAGTTCTGAGAGATAAGTGTGTGTGAAAGCCGTCTTTCACCTAGCTTGTTGGGAACACAAAGTTTCTTTTCAGTTGCAAACTCCACTCCATACATATATATGGGGAGGTACTAGCTCCAACTCAGTTTTACAGTGAAAACTGCAGGAACTTCAAACCGGCACTAGGAAACAGACTGAGAAACCAGAGTAAAAGTTTCTCCTGCAACCCGTTCCCTTTGTGCTAGATGAACGAACGTCTCTCCACATGCTCAGTTCTGCGAGATAAGTGTGTGTGAAAGCCGTCCTTCACCTAGCTTGTTGGGAACACAAAGTTTCTTTTCAGTTGCAAACTCCACTCCATACATATATATGGGGAGGTACTAGCTCCAACTCGGTTTTACAGTGAAAACTGCAGGAACTTCAAACCGGCACTAGGAAACAGACTGAGAAACCAGAGGAAAAGTTTCTCCTGCAACCCGTTCCCTTTGTGCTAGATGAACGAACGTCTCTCCACATGCTCAGTTCTGAGAGATAAGTGTGTGTGAAAGCCGTCCTTCACCTAGCTTGTTGGGAACACAAAGTTTCTTTTCAGTTGCAAACTCCACTCCATACATATATATGGGGAGGTACTAGCTCCAACTCGGTTTTACAGTGAAAACTGCAGGAACTTCAAACCGGCACTAGGAAACAGCCTGAGAAACCAGAGTAAAAGTTTCTCCTGCAACCCGTTCCCTTTGTGCTAGATGAACGAACGTCTCTCCACATGCTCAGTTCTGCGAGATAAGTGTCTGTGAAAGCCGTCCTTCACCTAGCTTGTTGGGAACACAAAGTTTCTTTTCAGTTGCAAACTCCACTCCATACATATATATGGGGAGGTACTAGCTCCAACTCGGTTTTACAGTGAAAACTGCAGGAACTTCAAACCGGCACTAGGAAACAGACTGAGAAACCAGAGTAAAAGTTTCTCCTGCAACCCGTTCCCTTTGTGCTAGATGAACGTACGTCTCTCCACATGCTCAGTTCTGCGAGATAAGTGTCTGTGAAAGCCGTCCTTCACCTTGCTTGTTGGGAACACAAAGTTTCTTTTCAGTTGCAAACTCCACTCCATACATATATATGGGGAGGTACTAGCTCCAACTCGGTTTTACAGTGAAAACTGCAGGAACTTCAAACCGGCACTAGGAAACAGACTGAGAAACCAGAGTAAAAGTTTCTCCTGCAACCCGTTCTCTTTGTGCTAGATGAACGAACGTCTCTCCACATGCTCAGTTCTGCGAGATAAGTGTCTGTGAAAGCCGTCCTTCACCTAGCTTGTTGGGAACACAAAGTTTCTTTTCAGTTGCAAACTCCACTCCATACATATATATGGGGAGGTAGTAGCTCCAACTCGGTTTTACAGTGAAAACTGCAGGAACTTCAAACCGGCACTAGGAAACAGACTGAGAAACCAGAGTAAAAGTTTCTCCTGCAACCCTTTCCATTTGTGCTAGATGAACGAACGTCTCTCCACATGCTCAGTTCTGAGAGATAAGTGTGTGTGAAAGCCGTCCTTCACCTAGCTTGTTGGGAACACAAAGTTTCTTTTCAGTTGCAAACTCCACTCCATACATATATATGGGGAGGTACTAGCTCCAACTCGGTTTTACAGTGAAAACTGCAGGAACTTCAAACCGGCACTAGGAAACAGCCTGAGAAACCAGAGTAAAAGTTTCTCCTGCAACCCGTTCCCTTTTTGCTAGATGAACGAACGTCTCTCCACATGCTCAGTTCTGAGAGATAAGTATGTGTGAAAGCGGTCCTTCACCTAGCTTGTTGGGAACACAAAGTTTCTTTTCAGTTGCAAAGTCCACTCCATTCATATATAAGGGGAGGTAGTAGCTCCAACCCGGTTTTCCAGTGAAAACTTCAGGAACTTCAAACCGGCACTAGGAAACAGACTGAGAAACCAGAGTAAAAGTTTCTCCTGCAACCCGTTCCCTTTGTGCTAGGTGAACGAACGTCTCTCCACATGCTCAGTTCTGAGAGATAAGTGTGTGTGAAAGCCGTCCTTCACCTAGCTTGTTGGGAACACAAAGTTTCTTTTCAGTTGCAAAGTCCACTCCATTCATATATAAGGGGAGGTAGTAGCTCCAACCCGGTTTTCCAGTGAAAACTTCAGGAACTTCAAACCGGCACTAGGAAACAGACTGAGAAACCAGAGTAAAAGTTTCTCCTGCAACCCGTTCCCTTTGTGCTAGATGAACGAACGTCTCTCCACATGCTCAGTTCTGAGAGATAAGTGTGTGTGAAAGCCGTCCTTCACCTAGCTTGTTGGGAACACAAAGTTTCTTTTCAGTTGCAAACTCCACTCCATACATATATATGGGGAGGTACTAGCTCCAACTCTGTTTTACAGTGAAAACTGCAGGAACTTCAAACCGGCACTAGGAAACAGCCTGAGAAACCAGAGTAAAAGTTTCTCCTGCAACCCGTTCCCTTTGTGCTAGGTGAACGAACGTCTCTCCACATGCTCAGTTCTGAGAGATAAGTGTGTGTGAAAGCCGTCCTTCACCTAGCTTGTTGGGAACACAAAGTTTCTTTTCAGTTGCAAAGTCCACTCCATTCATATATAAGGGGAGGTAGTAGCTCCAACCCGGTTTTCCAGTGAAAACTTCAGGAACTTCAAACCGGCACTAGGAAACAGACTGAGAAACCAGAGTAAAAGTTTCTCCTGCAACCCGTTCCCTTTGTGCTAGATGAACGAACGTTTCTCCACATGCTCAGTTCTGAGAGATAAGTGTGTGTGAAAGCCGTCCTTCACCTAGCTTGTTGGGAACACAAAGTTTCTTTTCAGTTGCAAACTCCACTCCATACATATATATGGGGAGGTACTAGCTCCAACTCTGTTTTACAGTGAAAACTGCAGGAACTTCAAACCGGCACTAGGAAACAGCCTGAGAAACCAGAGTAAAAGTTTCTCCTGCAACCCGTTCCCTTTGTGCTAGGTGAACGAACGTCTCTCCACATGCTCAGTTCTGAGAGATAAGTGTGTGTGAAAGCCGTCCTTCACCTAGCTTGTTGGGAACACAAAGTTTCTTTTCAGTTGCAAACTCCACTTCATACATATATATGGGGAGGTACTAGCTCCAACTCGGTTTTACAGTGAAAACTGCAGGAACTTCAAACCGGCACTAGGAAACAGACTGAGAAACCAGAGTAAAAGTTTCTCCTGCAACCCGTTCCCTTTGTGCTAGTTGAACGAACGTCTCTCCACATGCTCAGTTCTGAGAGATAAGTGTGTGTGAAAGCCGTCTTTCACCTAGCTTGTTGGGAACACAAAGTTTCTTTTCAGTTGCAAACTCCACTCCATACATATATATGGGGAGGTACTAGCTCCAACTCGGTTTTACAGTGAAAACTGCAGGAACTTCAAACCGGCACTAGGAAACAGACTGAGAAACCAGAGTAAAAGTTTCTCCTGCAACCCGTTCCCTTTGTGCTAGATGAACGAACGTCTCTCCACATGCTCAGTTCTGCGAGATAAGTGTGTGTGAAAGCCGTCCTTCACCTAGCTTGTTGGGAACACAAAGTTTCTTTTCAGTTGCAAACTCCACTCCATACATATATATGGGGAGGTACTAGCTCCAACTCGGTTTTACAGTGAAAACTGCAGGAACTTCAAACCGGCACTAGGAAACAGACTGAGAAACCAGAGGAAAAGTTTCTCCTGCAACCCGTTCCCTTTGTGCTAGATGAACGAACGTCTCTCCACATGCTCAGTTCTGAGAGATAAGTGTGTGTGAAAGCCGTCCTTCACCTAGCTTGTTGGGAACACAAAGTTTCTTTTCAGTTGCAAACTCCACTCCATACATATATATGGGGAGGTACTAGCTCCAACTCGGTTTTACAGTGAAAACTGCAGGAACTTCAAACCGGCACTAGGAAACAGACTGAGAAACCAGAGTAAAAGTTTCTCCTGCAACCCGTTCTCTTTGTGCTAGATGAACGAACGTCTCTCCACATGCTCAGTTCTGCGAGATAAGTGTCTGTGAAAGCCGTCCTTCACCTAGCTTGTTGGGAACACAAAGTTTCTTTTCAGTTGCAAACTCCACTCCATACATATATATGGGGAGGTAGTAGCTCCAACTCGGTTTTACAGTGAAAACTGCAGGAACTTCAAACCGGCACTAGGAAACAGACTGAGAAACCAGAGTAAAAGTTTCTCCTGCAACCCGTTCTCTTTGTGCTAGATGAACGAACGTCTCTCCACATGCTCACTTCTGAGAGATAAGTGTGTGTGAAAGCCGTCCTTCACCTAGCTTGTTGGGAACACAAAGTTTCTTTTCAGTTGCAAACTCCACTCCATTCATATATAAGGGGAGGTAGTAGCTCCAACTCGGTTTTCCAGTGAAAACTGCAGGAACTTCAAACCGGCACTAGGAAACAGACTGAGAAACCAGAGTAAAAGTTTCTCCTGCAACCCGTTCCCTTTGTGCTAGATGAACGAACGTCTCTCCACATGCTCAGTTCTGAGAGATGAGTGTGTGTGAAAGCCGTCCTTCACCTAGCTTGTTGGGAACACAAAGTTTCTTTTCAGTTGCAAACTCCACTCCATACATATATATGGGGAGGTACTAGCTCCAACTCTGTTTTACAGTGAAAACTGCAGGAACTTCAAACCGGCACTAGGAAACAGCCTGAGAAACCAGAGTAAAAGTTTCTCCTGCAACCCGTTCCCTTTGTGCTAGGTGAACGAACGTCTCTCCACATGCTCAGTTCTGAGAGATAAGTGTGTGTGAAAGCCGTCCTTCACCTAGCTTGTTGGGAACACAAAGTTTCTTTTCAGTTGCAAACTCCACTCCATTCATATATAAGGGGAGGTACTAGCTCCAACTCGGTTTTACAGTGAAAACTGCAGGAACTTCAAACCGGCACTAGGAAACAGACTGAGAAACCAGAGTAAAAGTTTCTCCTGCAACCCGTTCCCTTTTTGCTAGTTGAACGAACGTCTCTCCACATGCTCAGTTCTGAGAGATAAGTGTGTGTGAAAGCCGTCCTTCACCTAGCTTGTTGGGAACACAAAGTTTCTTTTCAGTTGCAAACTCCACTCCATACATATATATGGGGAGGTACTAGCTCCAACTCGGTTTTACAGTGAAAACTGCAGGAACTTCAAACCGGCACTAGGAAACAGACTGAGAAACCAGAGTAAAAGTTTCTCCTGCAACCCGTTCCCTTTGTGCTAGATGAACGAACGTCTCTCCACATGCTCAGTTCTGAGAGATGAGTGTGTGTGAAAGCCGTCCTTCACCTAGTTGTGGGGAACACAAAGTTTCTTTTCAGTTGCAAACTCCACTCCATACATATATATGGGGAGGTACTAGCTCCAACTCGGTTTTACAGTGAAAACTGCAGGAACTTCAAACCGGCACTAGGAAACAGACTGAGAAACCAGAGTAAAAGTTTCTCCTGCAACCCGTTCCCTTTGTGCTAGATGAACGAACGTCTCTCCACATGCTCAGTTCTGCGAGATAAGTGTGTGTGAAAGCCGTCCTTCACCTAGCTTGTTGGGAACACAAAGTTTCTTTTCAGTTGCAAACTCCACTCCATACATATATATGGGGAGGTACTAGCTCCAACTCGGTTTTACAGTGAAAACTGCAGGAACTTCAAACCGGCACTAGGAAACAGACTGAGAAACCAGAGTAAAAGTTTCTCCTGCAACCCGTTCTCTTTGTGCTAGATGAACGAACGTCTCTCCACATGCTCAGTTCTGCGAGATAAGTGTCTGTGAAGCCGTCCTTCACCTAGCTTGTTGGGAACACAAAGTTTCTTTTCAGTTGCAAACTCCACTCCATACATATATATGGGGAGGTACTAGCTCCAACTCGGTTTTACAGTGAAAACTGCAGGAACTTCAAACCGGCACTAGGAAACAGACTGAGAAACCAGAATAAAAGTTTCTCCTGCAACCCGTTCCCTTTGTGCTAGATGAACGAACGTCTCTCCACATGCTCACTTCTGAGAGATAAGTGTGTGTGAAAGCCGTCCTTCACATAGCTTGTTGGGAACACAAAGTTTCTTTTCAGTTGCAAACTCCACTCCATTCATATATAAGGGGAGGTAGTAGCTCCAACCCGGTTTTCCAGTGAAAACTGCAGGAACTTCAAACCGGCACTAGGAAACAGACTGAGAAACCAGAGTAAAAGTTTCTCCTGCAACCCGTTCCCTTTGTGCTAGATGAACGAACGTCTCTCCACATGCTCAGTTCTGAGAGATAAGTGTGTGTGAAAGCCGTCCTTCACCTAGCTTGTTGGGAACACAAAGTTTCTTTTCAGTTGCAAACTCCACTCCATACATATATATGGGGAGGTACTAGCTCCAACTCTGTTTTACAGTGAAAACTGCAGGAACTTCAAACCGGCACTAGGAAACAGCCTGAGAAAACAGAGTAAAAGTTTCTCCTGCAACAAGTTCCCTTTGTGCTAGATGAACGAACGTCTCTCCACATGCTCAGTTCTGAGAGATAAGTGTGTGTGAAAGCCGTCCTTCACCTAGCTTGTTGGGAACACAAAGTTTCTTTTCAGTTGCAAACTCCACTCCATACATATAAAAGGGGAGGTAGTAGCTCCAACTCGGTTTTACAGTGAAAACTGCAGGAACTTCAAACCGGCACTAGGAAACAGACTGAGAAACCAGAGTAAAAGTTTCTCCTGCAACCCGTTCCCTTTGTGCTAGGTGAACGAACGTCTCTCCACATGCTCAGTTCTGAGAGATAAGTGTGTGTGATAGCCGTCCTTCACCTAGCTTGTTGGGAACACAAAGTTTCTTTTCAGTTGCAAACTCCACTCCATACATATATATGGGGAGGTACTAGCTCCAACTCGGTTTTACAGTGAAAACTGCAGGAACTTCAAACCGGCACTAGGAAACAGACTGAGAAACCAGAGTAAAAGTTTCTCCTGCAACCCGTTCCATTTGTGCTAGATGAACGAACGTCTCTCCACATGCTCAGTTCTGAGAGATGAGTGTGTGTGAAAGCCGTCCTTCACCTAGCTTGTTGGGAACACAAAGTTTCTTTTCAGTTGCAAACTCCACTCCATACATATATATGGGGAGGTACTAGCTCCAACTCGGTTTTACAGTGAAAACTGCAGGAACTTCAAACCGGCACTAGGAAACAGACTGAGAAACCAGAGTAAAAGTTTCTCCTGCAACCCGTTCCCTTTGTGCTAGATGAACGAACGTCTTTCCACATGCTCAGATCTGAGAGATAAGTGTGTGTGAAAGCCGTCCTTCACCTAGCTTGTTGGGAACACAAAGTTTCTTTTCAGTTGCAAACTCCACTCCATACATATATATGGGGAGGTACTAGCTCCAACTCGGTTTTACAGTGAAAACTGCAGGAACTTCAAACCGGCACTAGGAAACAGACTGAGAAACCAGAGTAAAAGTTTCTCCTGCAACCCGTTCCCTTTTTGCTAGTTGAACGAACGTCTCTCCACATGCTCAGTTCTGAGAGATAAGTGTGTGTGAAAGCCGTCCTTCACCTAGCTTGTTGGGAAAACAAAGTTTCTTTTCAGTTGCAAACTCCACTCCATACATATATATGGGGAGGTACTAGCTCCAACTCGGTTTTACAGTGAAAACTGCAGGAACTTCAAACCGGCACTAGGAAACAGACTGAGAAACCAGAGTAAAAGTTTCTCCTGCAACCCGTTCCCTTTGTGCTAGATGAACGAACGTCTCTCCACATGCTCAGTTCTGCGAGATAAGTGTGTGTGAAAGCCGTCCTTCACCTAGCTTGTTGGGAACACAAAGTTTCTTTTCAGTTGCAAACTCCACTCCATACATATATATGGGGAGGTACTAGCTCCAACTCGGTTTTACAGTGAAAACTGCAGGAACTTCAAACCGGCACTAGGAAACAGACTGAGAAACCAGAGTAAAAGTTTCTCCTGCAACCCGTTCTCTTTGTGCTAGATGAACGAACGTCTCTCCACATGCTCAGTTCTGCGAGATAAGTGTCTGTGAAGCCGTCCTTCACCTAGCTTGTTGGGAACACAAAGTTTCTTTTCAGTTGCAAACTCCACTCCATACATATATATGGGGAGGTACTAGCTCCAACTCTGTTTTACAGTGAAAACTGCAGGAACTTCAAACCGGCACTAGGAAACAGACTGAGAAACCAGAATAAAAGTTTCTCCTGCAACCCGTTCCCTTTGTGCTAGATGAACGAACGTCTCTCCACATGCTCACTTCTGAGAGATAAGTGTGTGTGAAAGCCGTCCTTCACCTAGCTTGTTGGGAACACAAAGTTTCTTTTCAGTTGCAAACTCCACTCCATTCATATATAAGGGGAGGTAGTAGCTCCAACCCGGTTTTCCAGTGAAAACTGCAGGAACTTCAAACCGGCACTAGGAAACAGACTGAGAAACCAGAGTAAAAGTTTCTCCTGCAACCCGTTCCCTTTGTGCTAGATGAACGAACGTCTCTCCACATGCTCAGTTCTGAGAGATAAGTGTGTGTGAAAGCCGTCCTTCACCTAGCTTGTTGGGAACACAAAGTTTCTTTTCAGTTGCAAACTCCACTCCATACATATATATGGGGAGGTACTAGCTCCAACTCTGTTTTACAGTGAAAACTGCAGGAACTTCAAACCGGCACTAGGAAACAGCCTGAGAAACCAGAGTAAAAGTTTCTCCTGCAACAAGTTCCCTTTGTGCTAGATGAACGAACGTCTCTCCACATGCTCAGTTCTGAGAGATAAGTGTGTGTGAAAGCCGTCCTTCACCTAGCTTGTTGGGAACACAAAGTTTCTTTTCAGTTGCAAACTCCACTCCATACATATATAAGGGGAGGTAGTAGCTCCAACTCGGTTTTACAGTGAAAACTGCAGGAACTTCAAACCGGCACTAGGAAACAGACTGAGAAACCAGAGTAAAAGTTTCTCCTGCAACCCGTTCCCTTTGTGCTAGGTGAACGAACGTCTCTCCACATGCTCAGTTCTGAGAGATAAGTGTGTGTGATAGCCGTCCTTCACCTAGCTTGTTGGGAACACAAAGTTTCTTTTCAGTTGCAAACTCCACTCCATACATATATATGGGGAGGTACTAGCTCCAACTCTGTTTTACAGTGAAAACTGCAGGAACTTCAAACCGGCACTAGGAAACAGCCTGAGAAAACAGAGTAAAAGTTTCTCCTGCAACAAGTTCCCTTTGTGCTAGATGAACGAACGTCTCTCCACATGCTCAGTTCTGAGAGATAAGTGTGTGTGAAAGCCGTCCTTCACCTAGCTTGTTGGGAACACAAAGTTTCTTTTCAGTTGCAAACTCCACTCCATACATATAAAAGGGGAGGTAGTAGCTCCAACTCGGTTTTACAGTGAAAACTGCAGGAACTTCAAACCGGCACTAGGAAACAGACTGAGAAACCAGAGTAAAAGTTTCTCCTGCAACCCGTTCCCTTTGTGCTAGGTGAACGAACGTCTCTCCACATGCTCAGTTCTGAGAGATAAGTGTGTGTGAAAGCCGTCCTTCACCTAGCTTGTTGGGAACACAAAGTTTCTTTTCAGTTGCAAACTCCACTCCATACATATATATGGGGAGGTACTAGCTCCAACTCGGTTTTACAGTGAAAACTGCAGGAACTTCAAACCGGCACTAGGAAACAGACTGAGAAACCAGAGTAAAAGTTTCTCCTGCAACCCGTTCCATTTGTGCTAGATGAACGAACGTCTCTCCACATGCTCAGTTCTGAGAGATGAGTGTGTGTGAAAGCCGTCCTTCACCTAGCTTGTTGGGAACACAAAGTTTCTTTTCAGTTGCAAACTCCACTCCATACATATATATGGGGAGGTACTAGCTCCAACTCGGTTTTACAGTGAAAACTGCAGGAACTTCAAACCGGCACTAGGAAACAGACTGAGAAACCAGAGTAAAAGTTTCTCCTGCAACCCGTTCCCTTTGTGCTAGATGAACGAACGTCTTTCCACATGCTCAGATCTGAGAGATAAGTGTGTGTGAAAGCCGTCCTTCACCTAGCTTGTTGGGAACACAAAGTTTCTTTTCAGTTGCAAACTCCACTCCATACATATATATGGGGAGGTACTAGCTCCAACTCGGTTTTACAGTGAAAACTGCAGGAACTTCAAACCGGCACTAGGAAACAGACTGAGAAACCAGAGTAAAAGTTTCTCCTGCAACCCGTTCCCTTTTTGCTAGTTGAACGAACGTCTCTCCACATGCTCAGTTCTGAGAGATAAGTGTGTGTGAAAGCCGTCCTTCACCTAGCTTGTTGGGAAAACAAAGTTTCTTTTCAGTTGCAAACTCCACTCCATACATATATATGGGGAGGTACTAGCTCCAACTCGGTTTTACAGTGAAAACTGCAGGAACTTCAAACCGGCACTAGGAAACAGACTGAGAAACCAGAGTAAAAGTTTCTCCTGCAACCCGTTCCCTTTGTGCTAGATGAACGAACGTCTCTCCACATGCTCAGTTCTGCGAGATAAGTGTGTGTGAAAGCCGTCCTTCACCTAGCTTGTTGGGAACACAAAGTTTCTTTTCAGTTGCAAACTCCACTCCATACATATATATGGGGAGGTACTAGCTCCAACTCGGTTTTACAGTGAAAACTGCAGGAACTTCAAACCGGCACTAGGAAACAGACTGAGAAACCAGAGTAAAAGTTTCTCCTGCAACCCGTTCTCTTTGTGCTAGATGAACGAACGTCTCTCCACATGCTCAGTTCTGCGAGATAAGTGTCTGTGAAGCCGTCCTTCACCTAGCTTGTTGGGAACACAAAGTTTCTTTTCAGTTGCAAACTCCACTCCATACATATATATGGGGAGGTACTAGCTCCAACTCTGTTTTACAGTGAAAACTGCAGGAACTTCAAACCGGCACTAGGAAACAGACTGAGAAACCAGAATAAAAGTTTCTCCTGCAACCCGTTCCCTTTGTGCTAGATGAACGAACGTCTCTCCACATGCTCACTTCTGAGAGATAAGTGTGTGTGAAAGCCGTCCTTCACCTAGCTTGTTGGGAACACAAAGTTTCTTTTCAGTTGCGAACTCCACTCCATTCATATATAAGGGGAGGTAGTAGCTCCAACCCGGTTTTCCAGTGAAAACTGCAGGAACTTCAAACCGGCACTAGGAAACAGACTGAGAAACCAGAGTAAAAGTTTCTCCTGCAACCCGTTCCCTTTGTGCTAGATGAACGAACGTCTCTCCACATGCTCAGTTCTGAGAGATAAGTGTGTGTGAAAGCCGTCCTTCACCTAGCTTGTTGGGAACACAAAGTTTCTTTTCAGTTGCAAACTCCACTCCATACATATATATGGGGAGGTACTAGCTCCAACTCTGTTTTACAGTGAAAACTGCAGGAACTTCAAACCGGCACTAGGAAACAGCCTGAGAAACCAGAGTAAAAGTTTCTCCTGCAACAAGTTCCCTTTGTGCTAGATGAACGAACGTCTCTCCACATGCTCAGTTCTGAGAGATAAGTGTGTGTGAAAGCCGTCCTTCACCTAGCTTGTTGGGAACACAAAGTTTCTTTTCAGTTGCAAACTCCACTCCATACATATATAAGGGGAGGTAGTAGCTCCAACTCGGTTTTACAGTGAAAACTGCAGGAACTTCAAACCGGCACTAGGAAACAGACTGAGAAACCAGAGTAAAAGTTTCTCCTGCAACCCGTTCCCTTTGTGCTAGGTGAACGAACGTCTCTCCACATGCTCAGTTCTGAGAGATAAGTGTGTGTGATAGCCGTCCTTCACCTAGCTTGTTGGGAACACAAAGTTTCTTTTCAGTTGCAAACTCCACTCCATACATATATATGGGGAGGTACTAGCTCCAACTCGGTTTTACAGTGAAAACTGCAGGAACTTCAAACCGGCACTAGGAAACAGACTGAGAAACCAGAGTAAAAGTTTCTCCTGCAACCCGTTCCATTTGTGCTAGATGAACGAACGTCTCTCCACATGCTCAGTTCTGAGAGATGAGTGTGTGTGAAAGCCGTCCTTCACCTAGCTTGTTGGGAACACAAAGTTTCTTTTCAGTTGCAAACTCCACTCCATACATATATATGGGGAGGTACTAGCTCCAACTCGGTTTTACAGTGAAAACTGCAGGAACTTCAAACCGGCACTAGGAAACAGACTGAGAAACCAGAGTAAAAGTTTCTCCTGCAACCCGTTCCCTTTGTGCTAGATGAACGAACGTCTTTCCACATGCTCAGATCTGAGAGATAAGTGTGTGTGAAAGCCGTCCTTCACCTAGCTTGTTGGGAACACAAAGTTTCTTTTCAGTTGCAAACTCCACTCCATACATATATATGGGGAGGTACTAGCTCCAACTCGGTTTTACAGTGAAAACTGCAGGAACTTCAAACCGGCACTAGGAAACAGACTGAGAAACCAGAGTAAAAGTTTCTCCTGCAACCCGTTCCCTTTTTGCTAGTTGAACGAACGTCTCTCCACATGCTCAGTTCTGAGAGATAAGTGTGTGTGAAAGCCGTCCTTCACCTAGCTTGTTGGGAAAACAAAGTTTCTTTTCAGTTGCAAACTCCACTCCATACATATATATGGGGAGGTACTAGCTCCAACTCGGTTTTACAGTGAAAACTGCAGGAACTTCAAACCGGCACTAGGAAACAGACTGAGAAACCAGAGTAAAAGTTTCTCCTGCAACCCGTTCCATTTGTGCTAGATGAACGAACGTCTCTCCACATGCTCAGTTCTGAGAGATGAGTGTGTGTGAAAGCCGTCCTTCACCTAGCTTGTTGGGAACACAAAGTTTCTTTTCAGTTGAAAACTCCACTCCATACATATATATGGGGAGGTACTAGCTCCAACTCGGTTTTACAGTGAAAACTGCAGGAACTTCAAACCGGCACTAGGAAACAGACTGAGAAACCAGAGTAAAAGTTTCTCCTGCAACCCGTTCCCTTTGTGCTAGATGAACGAACGTCTCTCCACATGCTCAGATCTGAGAGATAAGTGTGTGTGAAAGCCGTCCTTCACCTAGCTTGTTGGGAACACAAAGTTTCTTTTCAGTTGCAAACTCCACTCCATACATATATATGGGGAGGTACTAGCTCCAACTCGGTTTTACAGTGAAAACTGCAGGAACTTCAAACCGGCACTAGGAAACAGACTGAGAAACCAGAGTAAAAGTTTCTCCTGCAACCCGTTCCCTTTATGCTAGTTGAACGAACGTCTCTCCACATGCTCAGTTCTGAGAGATAAGTGTGTGTGAAAGCCGTCCTTCACCTAGCTTGTTGGGAACACAAAGTTTCTTTTCAGTTGCAAACTCCACTCCATACATATATATGGGGAGGTACTAGCTCCAACTCGGTTTTACAGTGAAAACTGCAGGAACTTCAAACCGGCACTAGGAAACAGACTGAGAAACCAGAGTAAAAGTTTCTCCTGAAACACGTTCCATTTGTGCTAGATGAACGAACGTCTCTCCACATGCTCAGTTCTGAGAGATAAGTGTGTGTGAAAGCCGTCCTTCACCTAGCTTGTTGGGAACACAAAGTTTCTTTTCAGTTGCAAAGTCCACTCCATTCATATATATGGGGAGGTACTAGCTCCAACTCGGTTTTACAGTGAAAACTGCAGGAACTTCAAACCGGCACTAGGAAACAGACTGAGAAACCAGAGTAAAAGTTTCTCCTGCAACCCGTTCCCTTTGTGCTAGTTGAACGAACGTCTCTCCACATGCTCAGTTCTGAGAGATAAGTGTGTGTGAAAGCCGTCCTTCACCTAGCTTGTTGGGAAGACAAAGTTTCTTTTCAGTTGCAAACTCCACTCCATACATATATATGGGGAGGTACTAGCTCCAACTCGGTTTTACAGTGAAAACTGCAGGAACTTCAAACCGGCACTAGGAAACAGACTGAGAAACCAGAGTAAAAGTTTCTCCTGCAACCCGTTCCCTTTGTGCTAGTTGAACGAACGTCTCTCCACATGCTCAGTTCTGAGAGATAAGTGTGTGTGAAAGCCGTCCTTCACCTAGCTTGTTGGGAACACAAAGTTTCTTTTCAGTTGCAAACTCCACTCCATACATATATATGGGGAGGTACTAGCTCCAACTCGGTTTTACAGTGAAAACTGCAGGAACTTCAAACCGGCACTAGGAAACAGACTGAGAAACCAGAGTAAAAGTTTCTCCTGCAACCCGTTCCCTTTGTGCTAGATGAACGAACGTCTCTCCACATGCTCAGTTCTGCGAGATAAGTGGGTGTGAAAGCCGTCCTTCACCTAGCTTGTTGGGAACACAAAGTTTCTTTTCAGTTGCAAACTCCACTCCATACATATATATGGGGAGGTACTAGCTCCAACTCGGTTTTACAGTGAAAACTGCAGGAACTTCAAACCGGCACTAGGAAACAGCCTGAGAAACCAGAGTAAAAGTTTCTCCTGCAACCCGTTCCCTTTGTGCTAGATGAACGAACGTCTCTCCACATGCTCAGTTCTGAGAGATAAGTGTGTGTGAAAGCCGTCCTTCACCTAGCTTGTTGGGAACACAAAGTTTCTTTTCAGTTGCAAACTCCACTCCATTCATATATAAGGGGAGGTAGTAGCTCCAACCCGGTTTTACAGTGAAAACTGCAGGAACTTCAAACCGGCACTAGGAAACAGACTGAGAAACCAGAGTAAAAGTTTCTCCTGCAACCCGTTCCTTTGTGCTAGATGAACGAACGTCTCTCCACATGCTCAGTTCTGAGAGATAAGTGTGTGTGAAAGCCGTCCTTCACCTAGCTTGTTGGGAACACAAAGTTTCTTTTCAGTTGCAAACTCCACTCCATACATATATATGGGGAGGTACTAGCTCCAACTCGGTTTTACAGTGAAAACTGCAGGAACTTCAAACCGGCTCTAGGAAACAGACTGAGAAACCAGAGTAAAAGTTTCTCCTGCAACCCGTTCCCTTTGTGCTAGATGAACGAACGTCTCTCCACATGCTCAGGTCTGCGAGATAAGTGTGTGTGAAAGCCGTCCTTCACCTAGCTTGTTGGGAACACAAAGTTTCTTTTCAGTTACAAACTCCACTCCATACATATATATGGGGAGGTACTAGCTCCAACTCGGTTTTACAGTGAAAACTGCAGGAACTTCAAACCGGCACTAGGAAACAGACTGAGAAACCAGAGTAAAAGTTTCTCCTGCAACCCGTTCCATTTGTGCTAGTTGAACGAACGTCTCTCCACATGCTCAGTTCTGAGAGATAAGTGTGTGTGAAAGCCGTCCTTCACCTAGCTTGTTGGGAACACAAAGTTTCTTTTCAGTTGCAAACTCCACTCCATACATATATATGGGGAGGTACTAGCTCCAACTCGGTTTTACAGTGAAAACTGCAGGAACTTCAAACCGGCACAAGGAAACAGACTGAGAAACCAGAGTAAAAGTTTCTCCTGCAACCCGTTCCCTTTGTGCTAGATGAACGAACGTCTCTCCACATGCTCAGTTCTGAGAGATAAGTGTGTGTGAAAGCCGTCCTTCACCTAGCTTGTTGGGAACACAAAGTTTCTTTTCAGTTGCAAACTCCACTCCATTCATATATAAGGGGAGGTAGTAGCTCCAACCCGGTTTTACAGTGAAAACTGCAGGAACTTCAAACCGGCACTAGGAAACAGACTGAGAAACCAGAGTAAAAGTTTCTCCTGCAACCCGTTCCCTTTGTGCTAGATGAACGAACTTCTCTCCACATGCTCAGTTCTGAGAGATAAGTGTGTGTGAAAGCCGTCCTTCACCTAGCTTGTTGGGAACACAAAGTTTCTTTTCAGTTGCAAACTCCACTCCATACATATATATGGGGAGGTACTAGCTCCAACTCGGTTTTACAGTGAAAACTGCAGGAACTTCAAACCGGCACTAGGAAACAGACTGAGAAACCAGAGTAAAAGTTTCTCCTGCAACCCGTTCCCTTTTTGCTAGATGAACGAACGTCTCTCCACATGCTCAGTTCTGAGAGATAAGTGTGTGTGAAAGCGGTCCTTCACCTAGCTTGTTGGGAACACAAAGTTTCTTTTCAGTTGCAAAGTCCACTCCGTTCATATATAAGGGGAGGTAGTAGCTCCAACCCGGTTTTCCAGTGAAAACTTCAGGAACTTCAAACCGGCACTAGGAAACAGACTGAGAAACCAGAGTAAAAGTTTCTCCTGCAACCCGTTCCCTTTGTGCTAGATGAACGAACGTCTCTCCACATGCTCAGTTCTGAGAGATAAGTGTGTGTGAAAGCCGTCCTTCACCTAGCTTGTTGGGAACACAAAGTTTCTTTTCAGTTGCAAACTCCACTCCATACATATATATGGGGAGGTACTAGCTCCAACTCTGTTTTACAGTGAAAACTGCAGGAACTTCAAACCGGCACTAGGAAACAGACTGAGAAACCAGAGTAAAAGTTTCTCCTGCAACCCGTTCCCTTTGTGCTAGTTGAACGAACGTCTCTCCACATGCTCAGTTCTGAGAGATAAGTGTGTGTGAAAGCCGTCCTTCACCTAGCTTGTTGGGAACACAAAGTTTCTTTTCAGTTGCAAACTCCACTCCATACATATATATGGGGAGGTACTAGCTCCAACTCAGTTTTACAGTGAAAACTGCAGGAACTTCAAACCGGCACTAGGAAACAGACTGAGAAACCAGAGTAAAAGTTTCTCCTGCAACCCGTTCCATTTGTGCTAGATGAACGAACGTCTCTCCACATGCTCAGTTCTGCGAGATAAGTGTGTGTGAAAGCCGTCCTTCACCTAGCTTGTTGGGAACACAAAGTTTCTTTTCAGTTGCAAACTCCACTCCATACATATATATGGGGAGGTACTAGCTCCAACTCGGTTTTACAGTGAAAACTGCAGGAACTTCAAACCGGCACTAGGAAACAGCCTGAGAAACCAGAGTAAAAGTTTCTCCTGCAACCCGTTCCCTTTGTGCTAGATGAACGAACGTCTCTCCACATGCTCAGTTCTGAGAGATAAGTGTGTGTGAAAGCCGTCCTTCACCTAGCTTGTTGGGAACACAAAGTTTCTTTTCAGTTGCAAACTCCACTCCATACATATATATGGGGAGGTACTAGCTCCAACTCGGTTTTACAGTGAAAACTGCAGGAACTTCAAACCGGCACTAGGAAACAGACTGAGAAACCAGAGTAAAAGTTTCTCCTGCAAACCTTTCCCTTTGTGCTAGATGAACGAACGTCTCTCCACATGCTCAGTTCTGAGAGATAAGTGTGTGTGAAAGCCGTCCTTCACCTAGCTTGTTGGGAACACAAAGTTTCTTTTCAGTTGCAAACTCCACTCCATACATATATATGGGGAGGTACTAGCTCCAACTCGGTTTTACAGTGAAAACTGCAGGAACTTCAAACCGGCACTAGGAAACAGACTGAGAAACCAGAGTAAAAGTTTCTCCTGCAACCCGTTCCCTTTGTGCTAGGTGAACGAACGTCTCTCCACATGCTCAGTTCTGAGAGATAAGTGTGTGTGAAAGCCGTCCTTCACCTAGCTTGTTGGGAACACAAAGTTTCTTTTCAGTTGCAAACTCCACTCCATACATATATATGGGGAGGTACTAGCTCCAACTCTGTTTTACAGTGAAAACTGCAGGAAATTCAAACCGGCACTAGGAAACAGCCTGAGAAACCAGAGTAAAAGTTTCTCCTGCAACCCGTTCCCTTTGTGCTAGATGAACGAACGTCTCTCCACATGCTCAGTTCTGAGAGATAAGTGTGTGTGAAAGACGTCCTTCACCTAGCTTGTTGGGAACACAAAGTTTCTTTTCAGTTGCAAACTCCACTCCATACATATATATGGGGAGGTAGTAGCTCCAATTCGGTTTTACAGTGAAAACTGCAGGAACTTCAAACCGGCACTAGGAAACAGACTGAGAAACCAGAGTAAAAGTTTCTCCTGCAACCCGTTCCCTTTGTGCTAGATGAACGAACGTCTCTCCACATGCTCAGTTCTGAGAGATAAGTGTGTGTGAAAGCCGTCCTTCACCTAGCTTGTTGGGAACACAAAGTTTCTTTTCAGTTGCAAACTCCACTCCATACATATATAAGGGGAGGTAGTAGCTCCAACTCGGTTTTACAGTGAAAACTGCAGGAACTTCAAACCGGCACTAGGAAACAGACTGAGAAACCAGAGTAAAAGTTTCTCCTGCAACCCGTTCCCTTTGTGCTAGGTGAACGAACGTCTCTCCACATGCTCAGTTCTGAGAGATAAGTGTGTGTGAAAGCCGTCCTTCACCTAGCTTGTTGGGAACACAAAGTTTCTTTTCAGTTGCAAACTCCACTCCATACATATATATGGGGAGGTACTAGCTCCAACTCTGTTTTACAGTGAAAACTGCAGGAACTTCAAACCGGCACTAGGAAACAGACTGAGAAACCAGAGTAAAAGTTTCTCCTGCAACCCGTTCCCTTTGTGCTAGATGAACGAACGTCTCTCCACATGCTCAGATCTGAGAGATAAGTGTGTGTGAAAGCCGTCCTTCACCTAGCTTGTTGGGAACACAAAGTTTCTTTTCAGTTGCAAACTCCACTCCATACATATATATGGGGAGGTACTAGCTCCAACTCGGTTTTACAGTGAAAACTGCAGGAACTTCAAACCGGCACTAGGAAACAGACTGAGAAACCAGAGTAAAAGTTTCTCCTGCAACCCTTTCCCTTTGTGCTAGATGAACGAACGTCTCTACACATGCTCAGTTCTGAGAGATAAGTGTGTGCGAAAGCCGTCCTTCACCTAGCTTGTTGGGAACACAAAGTTTCTTTTCAGTTGCAAACTCCACTCCATACATATATATGGGGAGGTACTAGCTCCAACTCGGTTTTACAGTGAAAACTGCAGGAACTTCAAACCGGCACTAGGAAACAGACTGAGAAACCAGAGTAAAAGTTTCTCCTGCAACCCGTTCCCTTTGTGCTAGGTGAACGAACGTCTCTCCACATGCTCAGTTCTGAGAGATAAGTGTGTGTGAAAGCCGTCCTTCACCTAGCTTGTTGGGAACACAAAGTTTCTTTTCAGTTGCAAACTCCACTCCATACATATATATGGGGAGGTACTAGCTCCAACTCGGTTTTACAGTGAAAACTGCAGGAACTTCAAACCGGCACTAGGAAACAGACTGAGAAACCAGAGTAAAAGTTTCTCCTGCAACAAGTTCCCTTTGTGCTAGATGAACGAACGTCTATCCACATGCTCAGTTCTGAGAGATAAGTGTGTGTGAAAGCCGTCCTTCACCTAGCTTGTTGGGAACACAAAGTTTCTTTTCAGTTGCAAACTCCACTCCATAGATATATAAGGGGAGGTAGTAGCTCCAACTCGGTTTTACAGTGAAAACTGCAGGAACTTCAAACCGGCACTAGGAAACAGACTGAGAAACCAGAGTAAAAGTTTCTCCTGCAACCCGTTCCCTTTGTGCTAGGTGAACGAACGTCTCTCCACATGCTCAGTTCTGAGAGATAAGTGTGTGTGAAAGCCGTCCTTCACCTAGCTTGTTGGGAACACAAAGTTTCTTTTCAGTTGCAAACTCCACTCCATACATATATATGGGGAGGTAGTAGCTCCAACCCGGTTTTACAGTGAAAACTGCAGGAACTTCAAACCGGCACTAGGAAACAGACTGAGAAACCAGAGTAAAAGTTTCTCCTGCAACCCGTTCCCTTTGTGCTAGATGAACGAAAGTCTCTCCACATGCTCAGTTCTGAGAGATAAGTGTGTGTGAAAGCCGTCCTTCACCTAGCTTGTTGGGAACACAAAGTTTCTTTTCAGTTGCAAACTCCACTCCATACATATATATGGGGAGGTACTAGCTCCAACTCGGTTTTACAGTGAAAACTGCAGGAACTTCAAACCGGCACTAGGAAACAGACTGAGAAACCAGAGTAAAAGTTTCTCCTGCAACCCGTTCCCTTTGTGCTAGATGAACGAACGTCTCTCCACATGCTCATTTCTGAGAGATATGTGTGTGTGAAAGCCGTCCTTCACCTAGCTTGTTGGGAACACAAAGTTTCTTTTCAGTTGCAAACTCCACTCCATACATATATATGGGGAGGTACTAGCTCCAACTCGGTTTTACAGTGAAAACTGCAGGAACTTCAAACCGACACTAGGAAACAGACTGAGAAACCAGAGTAAAAGTTTCTCCTGCAACCCGTTCCCTTTGTGCTAGATGAACGAACGTCTCTCCACATGCTCAGTTCTGCGAGATAAGTGTGTGTGAAAGCCGTCCTTCATCTAGCTTGTTGGGAACACAAAGTTTCTTTTCAGTTGCAAACTCCACTCCATACATATATATGGGGAGGTACTAGCTCCAATTCGGTTTTACAGTGAAAACTGCAGGAACTTCAAACCGGCACTAGGAAACAGACTGAGAAACCAGAGTAAAAGTTTCTCCTGCAACCCGTTCCCTTTGTGCTAGGTGAACGAACGTCTCTCCACATGCTCAGTTCTGAGAGATAAGTGTGTGTGAAAGCCGTCCTTCACCTAGCTTGTTGGGAACACAAAGTTTCTTTTCAGTTGCAAACTCCACTCCATACATATATAAGGGGAGGTAGTAGCTCCAACTCGGTTTTACAGTGAAAACTGCAGGAACTTCAAACCGGCACTAGGAAACAGACTGAGAAACCAGAGTAAAAGTTTCTCCTGCAACCCATTCCCTTTGTGCTAGGTGAACGAACGTCTCTCCACATGCTCAGTTCTGAGAGATAAGTGTGTGTGAAAGCCGTCCTTCACCTAGCTTGTTGGGAACACAAAGTTTCTTTTCAGTTGCAAACTCCACTCCATACATATATATGGGGAGGTACTAGCTCCAACTCTGTTTTACAGTGAAAACTGCAGGAACTTCAAACCGGCACTAGGAAACAGACTGAGAAACCAGAGTAAAAGTTTCTCCTGCAACCCGTTCCCTTTGTGCTAGATGAACGAACGTCTCTCCACATGCTCAGATCTGAGAGATAAGTGTGTGTGAAAGCCGTCCTTCACCTAGCTTGTTGGGAACACAAAGTTTCTTTTCAGTTGCAAACTCCACTCCATACATATATATGGGGAGGTACTAGCTCCAACTCGGTTTTACAGTGAAAACTGCAGGAACTTCAAACCGGCACTAGGAAACAGACTGAGAAACCAGAGTAAAAGTTTCTCCTGCAACCCGTTCCCTTTGTGCTAGATGAACGAACGTCTCTACACATGCTCAGTTCTGAGAGATAAGTGTGTGTGAAAGCCGTCCTTCACCTAGCTTGTTGGGAACACAAAGTTTCTTTTCAGTTGCAAACTCCACTCCATACATATATATGGGGAGGTACTAGCTCCAACTCGGTTTTACAGTGAAAACTGCAGGAACTTCAAACCGGCACTAGGAAACAGACTGAGAAACCAGAGTAAAAGTTTCTCCTGCAACCCGTTCCCTTTGTGCTAGGTGAACGAACGTCTCTCCACATGCTCAGTTCTGAGAGATAAGTGTGTGTGAAAGCCGTCCTTCACCTAGCTTGTTGGGAACACAAAGTTTCTTTTCAGTTGCAAACTCCACTCCATACATATATATGGGGAGGTACTAGCTCCAACTCGGTTTTACAGTGAAAACTGCGGGAACTTCAAACCGGCACTAGGAAACAGCCTGAGAAACCAGAGTAAAAGTTTCTCCTGCAACCCGTTCCCTTTGTGCTAGATGAACGAACGTCTCTCCACATGCTCAGTTCTGAGAGATAAGTGTGTGTGAAAGCCGTCCTTCACCTAGCTTGTTGGGAACACAAAGTTTCTTTTCAGTTGCAAACTCCACTCCATACATATATAAGGGGAGGTAGTAGCTCCAACTCGGTTTTACAGTGAAAACTGCAGGAACTTCAAACCGGCACTAGGAAACAGACTGAGAAACCAGAGTAAAAGTTTCTCCTGCAACCCGTTCCCTTTGTGCTAGATGAACGAACGTCTCTCCACATGCTCAGTTCTGAGAGATAAGTGTGTGTGAAAGCCGTCCTTCACCTAGCTTGTTGGGAACACAAAGTTTCTTTTCAGTTGCAAACTCCACTCCATACATATATATGGGGAGGTAGTAGCTCCAACTCGGTTTTACAGTGAAAACTGCAGGAACTTCAAACCGGCACTAGGAAACAGACTGAGAAACCAGAGTAAAAGTTTCTCCTGCAACCCGTTCCCTTTGTGCTAGATGAACGAACGTCTCTCCACATGCTCAGTTCTGAGAGATAAGTGTGTGTGAAAGCCGTCCTTCACCTAGCTTGTTGGGAACACAAAGTTTCTTTTCAGTTGCAAACTCCACTCCATACATATATATGGGGAGGTACTAGCTCCAACTCGGTTTTACAGTGAAAACTGCAGGAACTTCAAACCGGCACTAGGAAACAGACTGAGAAACCAGAGTAAAAGTTTCTCCTGCAACACGTTCCCTTTGTGCTAGATGAACGAACGTCTCTCCACATGCTCAGTTCTGTGAGATAAGTGTGTGTGAAAGCCGTCCTTCACCTAGCTTGTTGGGAACACAAAGTTTCTTTTCAGTTGCAAACTCCACTCCATACATATATATGGGGAGGTACTAGCTCCAACTCGGTTTTAAAGTGAAAACTGCAGGAACTTCAAACCGGCACTAGGAAACAGACTGAGAAACCAGAGTAAAAGTTTCTCCTGCAACCCGTTCCCTTTGTGCTAGTTGAACGAACGTCTCTCCACATGCTCACTTCTGAGAGATAAGTGTGTGTGAAAGCCGTCCTTCACCTAGCTTGTTGGGAACACAAAGTTTCTTTTCAGTTGCAAACTCCACTCCATACATATATATGGGGAGGTACTAGCTCCAACTCAGTTTTACAGTGAAAACTGCAGGAACTTCAAACCGGCACTACGAAACAGACTGAGAAACCAGAGTAAAAGTTTCTCCTGCAACCCGTTCCCTTTGTGCTAGATGAACGAACGTCTCTCCACATGCTCAGTTCTGAGAGATAAGTGTGTGTGAAAGCCGTCCTTCACCTAGCTTGTTGGGAACACAAAGTTTCTTTTCAGTTGCAAACTCCACTCCATACATATATATGGGGAGGTACTAGCTCCAACTCGGTTTTACAGTGAAAACTGCAGGAACTTCAAACCGGCACTAGGAAACAGACTGAGAAACCAGAGTAAAAGTTTCTCCTGCAACCCGTTCCCTTTGTGCTAGGTGAACGAAAGTCTCTACACATGCTCAGTTCTGAGAGATAAGTGTGTGTGAAAGCCGTCCTTCACCTAGCTTGTTGGGAACACAAAGTTTCTTTTCAGTTGCAAACTCCACTCCATACATATATATGGGGAGGTACTAGCTCCAAATCGGTTTTACAGTGAAAACTGCAGGAACTTCAAACCGGCACTAGGAAACAGACTGAGAAACCAGAGTAAAAGTTTCTCCTGCAACCCGTTCTCTTTGTGCTAGATGAACGAACGTCTCTCCACATGCTCAGTTCTGCGAGATAAGTGTCTGTGAAAGCCGTCCTTCACCTAGCTTGTTGGGAACACAAAGTTTCTTTTCAGTTGCAAACTCCACTCCATACATATATATGGGGAGGTACTAGCTCCAACTCGGTTTTACAGTGAAAACTGCAGGAACTTCAAACCGGCACTAGGAAACAGACTGAGAAACCAGAATAAAAGTTTCTCCTGCAACCCGTTCCCTTTGTGCTAGATGAACGAACGTCTCTCCACATGCTCAGTTCTGAGAGATAAGTGTGTGTGAAAGCCGTCCTTCACCTAGCTTGTTGGGAACACAAAGTTTCTTTTCAGTTGCAAACTCCACTCCATACATATATATGGGGAGGTACTAGCTCCAACCCGGTTTTACAGTGAAAACTGCAGGAACTTCAAACCGGCACTAGGAAACAGACTGAGAAACCAGAGTAAAAGTTTCTCCTGCAACCCGTTCCCTTTGTGCTAGATGAACGAACGTCTCTCCACATGCTCAGTTCTGAGAGATAAGTGTGTGTGAAAGCCGTCCTTCACCTAGCTTGTTGGGAACACAAAGTTTCTTTTCAGTTGCAAACTCCACTCCATACATATATATGGGGAGGTACTAGCTCCAACTCTGTTTTACAGTGAAAACTGCGGGAACTTCAAACCGGCACTAGGAAACAGCCTGAGAAACCAGAGTAAAAGTTTCTCCTGCAACCCGTTCCCTTTGTGCTAGGTGAACGAACGTCTCTCCACATGCTCAGTTCTGAGAGATAAGTGTGTGTGAAAGCCGTCCTTCACCTAGCTTGTTGGGAACACAAAGTTTCTTTTCAGTTGCAAACTCCACTCCATACATATATAAGGGGAGGTAGTAGCTCCAACTCGGTTTTACAGTGAAAACTGCAGGAACTTCAAACCGGCACTAGGAAACAGACTGAGAAACCAGAGTAAAAGTTTCTCCTGCAACCCGTTCCCTTTGTGCTAGATGAACGAACGTCTCTCCACATGCTCAGTTCTGAGAGATAAGTGTGTGTGAAAGCCGTCCTTCACCTAGCTTGTTGGGAACACAAAGTTTCTTTTCAGTTGCAAACTCCACTCCATACATATATATGGGGAGGTACTAGCTCCAACTCGGTTTTACAGTGAAAACTGCAGGAACTTCAAACCGGCACTAGGAAACAGACTGAGAAACCAGAGTAAAAGTTTCTCCTGCAACACGTTCCCTTTGTGCTAGATGAACGAACGTCTCTCCACATGCTCAGTTCTGTGAGATAAGTGTGTGTGAAAGCCGTCCTTCACCTAGCTTGTTGGGAACACAAAGTTTCTTTTCAGTTGCAAACTCCACTCCATACATATATATGGGGAGGTACTAGCTCCAACTCGGTTTTAAAGTGAAAACTGCAGGAACTTCAAACCGGCACTAGGAAACAGACTGAGAAACCAGAGTAAAAGTTTCTCCTGCAACCCGTTCCCTTTGTGCTAGTTGAACGAACGTCTCTCCACATGCTCACTTCTGAGAGATAAGTGTGTGTGAAAGCCGTCCTTCACCTAGCTTGTTGGGAACACAAAGTTTCTTTTCAGTTGCAAACTCCACTCCATACATATATATGGGGAGGTACTAGCTCCAACTCAGTTTTACAGTGAAAACTGCAGGAACTTCAAACCGGCACTACGAAACAGACTGAGAAACCAGAGTAAAAGTTTCTCCTGCAACCCGTTCCCTTTGTGCTAGATGAACGAACGTCTCTCCACATGCTCAGTTCTGAGAGATAAGTGTGTGTGAAAGCCGTCCTTCACCTAGCTTGTTGGGAACACAAAGTTTCTTTTCAGTTGCAAACTCCACTCCATACATATATATGGGGAGGTACTAGCTCCAACTCGGTTTTACAGTGAAAACTGCAGGAACTTCAAACCGGCACTAGGAAACAGACTGAGAAACCAGAGTAAAAGTTTCTCCTGCAACCCGTTCCCTTTGTGCTAGGTGAACGAAAGTCTCTACACATGCTCAGTTCTGAGAGATAAGTGTGTGTGAAAGCCGTCCTTCACCTAGCTTGTTGGGAACACAAAGTTTCTTTTCAGTTGCAAACTCCACTCCATACATATATATGGGGAGGTACTAGCTCCAAATCGGTTTTACAGTGAAAACTGCAGGAACTTCAAACCGGCACTAGGAAACAGACTGAGAAACCAGAGTAAAAGTTTCTCCTGCAACCCGTTCTCTTTGTGCTAGATGAACGAACGTCTCTCCACATGCTCAGTTCTGCGAGATAAGTGTCTGTGAAAGCCGTCCTTCACCTAGCTTGTTGGGAACACAAAGTTTCTTTTCAGTTGCAAACTCCACTCCATACATATATATGGGGAGGTACTAGCTCCAACTCGGTTTTACAGTGAAAACTGCAGGAACTTCAAACCGGCACTAGGAAACAGACTGAGAAACCAGAATAAAAGTTTCTCCTGCAACCCGTTCCCTTTGTGCTAGATGAACGAACGTCTCTCCACATGCTCAGTTCTGAGAGATAAGTGTGTGTGAAAGCCGTCCTTCACCTAGCTTGTTGGGAACACAAAGTTTCTTTTCAGTTGCAAACTCCACTCCATACATATATATGGGGAGGTACTAGCTCCAACCCGGTTTTACAGTGAAAACTGCAGGAACTTCAAACCGGCACTAGGAAACAGACTGAGAAACCAGAGTAAAAGTTTCTCCTGCAACCCGTTCCCTTTGTGCTAGATGAACGAACGTCTCTCCACATGCTCAGTTCTGAGAGATAAGTGTGTGTGAAAGCCGTCCTTCACCTAGCTTGTTGGGAACACAAAGTTTCTTTTCAGTTGCAAACTCCACTCCATACATATATATGGGGAGGTACTAGCTCCAACTCTGTTTTACAGTGAAAACTGCGGGAACTTCAAACCGGCACTAGGAAACAGCCTGAGAAACCAGAGTAAAAGTTTCTCCTGCAACCCGTTCCCTTTGTGCTAGGTGAACGAACGTCTCTCCACATGCTCAGTTCTGAGAGATAAGTGTGTGTGAAAGCCGTCCTTCACCTAGCTTGTTGGGAACACAAAGTTTCTTTTCAGTTGCAAACTCCACTCCATACATATATAAGGGGAGGTAGTAGCTCCAACTCGGTTTTACAGTGAAAACTGCAGGAACTTCAAACCGGCACTAGGAAACAGACTGAGAAACCAGAGTAAAAGTTTCTCCTGCAACCCGTTCCCTTTGTGCTAGATGAACGAACGTCTCTCCACATGCTCAGTTCTGAGAGATAAGTGTGTGTGAAAGCCGTCCTTCACCTAGCTTGTTGGGAACACAAAGTTTCTTTTCAGTTGCAAACTCCACTCCATACATATATATGGGGAGGTACTAGCTCCAACTCGGTTTTACAGTGAAAACTGCAGGAACTTCAAACCGGCACTAGGAAACAGACTGAGAAACCAGAGTAAAAGTTTCTCCTGCAACCCGTTCCCTTTGTGCTAGATGAACGAACGTCTCTCCACATGCTCAGTTCTGAGAGATAAGTGTGTGTGAAAGCCGTCCTTCAACTAGCTTGTTGGGAACACAAAGTTTCTTTTCAGTTGCAAACTCCACTCCATACATATATATGGGGAGGTACTAGCTCCAACTCGGTTTTACAGTGAAAACTGCAGGAACTTCAAACCGGCACTAGGAAACAGACTGAGAAACCAGAGTAAAAGTTTCTCCTGCAACCCGTTCCCTTTGTGCTAGGTGAACGAACGTCTCTCCACATGCTCAGTTCTGAGAGATAAGTGTGTGTGAAAGCCGTCCTTCACCTAGCTTGTTGGGAACACAAAGTTTCTTTTCAGTTGCAAACTCCACTCCATACATATATAAGGGGAGGTAGTAGCTCCAACTCGGTTTTACAGTGAAAACTGCAGGAACTTCAAACCGGCACTAGGAAACAGACTGAGAAACCAGAGTAAAAGTTTCTCCTGCAACCCGTTCCCTTTGTGCTAGGTGAACGAACGTCTCTCCACATGCTCAGTTCTGAGAGATAAGTGTGTGTGAAAGCCGTCCTTCACCTAGCTTGTTGGGAACACAAAGTTTCTTTTCAGTTGCAAACTCCACTCCATACATATATATGGGGAGGTACTAGCTCCAACTCGGTTTTACAGTGAAAACTGCAGGAACTTCAAACCGGCACTAGGAAACAGACTGAGAAACCAGAGTAAAAGTTTCTCCTGCAACCCGTTCCCTTTGTGCTAGATGAACGAACGTCTCTCCACATGCTCAGTTCTGCGAGATAAGTGTCTGTGAAAGCCGTCCTTCACCTAGCTTGTTGGGAACACAAAGTTTCTTTTCAGTTGCAAACTCCACTCCATACATATATATGGGGAGGTACTAGCTCCAACCCGGTTTTCCAGTGAAAACTGCAGGAACTTCAAACCGGCACTAGGAAACAGACTGAGAAACCAGAGTAAAAGTTTCTCCTGCAACCCGTTCCCTTTGTGCTAGATGAACGAACGTCTCTCCACATGCTCAGTTCTGAGAGATAAGTGTGTGTGAAAGCCGTCCTTCACCTAGCTTGTTGGGAACACAAAGTTTCTTTTCAGTTGCAAACTCCACTCCATACATATATATGGGGAGGTACTAGCTCCAACTCGGTTTTACAGTGAAAACTGCAGGAACTTCAAACCGGCACTAGGAAACAGACTGAGAAACCAGAGTAAAAGTTTCTCCTGCAACCCGTTCCCTTTGTGCTAGATGAACGAACGTCTCTCCACATGCTCAGTTCTGAGAGATAAGTGTGTGTGAAAGCCGTCCTTCACCTAGCTTGTTGGGAACACAAAGTTTCTTTTCAGTTGCAAACTCCACTCCAAACATATATATGGGGAGGTACTAGCTCCAACTCGGTTTTACAGTGAAAACTGCAGGAACTTCAAACCGGCACTAGGAAACAGCCTGAGAAACCAGAGTAAAAGTTTCTCCTGCAACCCGTTCCCTTTGTGCTAGGTGAACGAACGTCTCTCCACATGCTCAGTTCTGAGAGATAAGTGTGTGTGAAAGCCGTCCTTCACCTAGCTTGTTGGGAACACAAAGTTTCTTTTCAGTTGCAAACTCCACTCCATACATATATAAGGGGAGGTAGTAGCTCCAACTCGGTTTTACAGTGAAAACTGCAGGAACTTCAAACCGGCACTAGGAAACAGACTGAGAAACCAGAGTAAAAGTTTCTCCTGCAACCCGTTCCCTTTGTGCTAGATGAACGAACGTCTCTCCACATGCTCAGTTCTGAGAGATAAGTGTGTGTGAAAGCCGTCCTTCACCTAGCTTGTTGGGAACACAAAGTTTCTTTTCAGTTGCAAACTCCACTCCATACATATATATGGGGAGGTACTAGCTCCAACTCGGTTTTACAGTGAAAACTGCAGGAACTTCAAACCGGCACTAGGAAACAGACTGAGAAACCAGAGTAAAAGTTTCTCCTGCAACCCGTTCCCTTTGTGCTAGATGAACGAACGTCTCTCCACATGCTCAGTTCTGAGAGATAAGTGTGTGTGAAAGCCGTCCTTCACCTAGCTTGTTGGGAACACAAAGTTTCTTTTCAGTTGCAAACTCCACTCCATACATATATATGGGGAGGTACTAGCTCCAACTCGATTTTACAGTGAAAACTGCAGGAACTTCAAACCGGCACTAGGAAACAGACTGAGAAACCAGAGTAAAAGTTTCTCCTGCAACCCGTTCCCTTTGTGCTAGATGAACGAACGTCTCTCCACATGCTCAGTTCTGAGAGATAAGTGTGTGTGAAAGCCGTCCTTCACCTAGCTTGTTGGGAACACAAAGTTTCTTTTCAGTTGCAAACTCCACTCCATACATATATATGGGGAGGTACTAGCTCCAACTCGGTTTTACAGTGAAAACTGCAGGAACTTCAAACCGGCACTAGTAAACAGACTGAGAAACCAGAGTAAAAGTTTCTCCTGCAACCCGTTCCCTTTGTGCTAGTTGAACGAACGTCTCTCCACATGCTCAGTTCTGAGAGATAAGTGTGTGTGAAAGCCGTTCTTCACCTAGCTTGTTGGGAACACAAAGTTTCTTTTCAGTTGCAAACTCCACTCCATACATATATATGGGGAGGTACTAGCTCCAACTCGGTTTTACAGTGAAAACTGCAGGAACTTCAAACCGGCACTAGGAAACAGACTGAGAAACCAGAGTAAAAGTTTCTCCTGCAACCCGTTCCCTTTGTGCTAGGTGAACGAACGTCTCTCCACATGCTCAGTTCTGAGAGATAAGTGTGTGTGAAAGCCGTCCTTCACCTAGCTTGTTGGGAACACAAAGTTTCTTTTCAGTTGCAAACTCCACTCCATACATATATATGGGGAGGTACTAGCTCCAACTCGGTTTTACAGTGAAAACTGCAGGAACTTCAAACCGGCACTAGGAAACAGACTGAGAAACCAGAGTAAAAGTTTCTCCTGCAACCCGTTCCCTTTGTGCTAGGTGAACGAACGTCTCTCCACATGCTCAGTTCTGAGAGATAAGTGTGTGTGAAAGCCGTCCTTCACCTAGCTTGTTGGGAACACAAAGTTTCTTTTCAGTTGCAAACTCCACTCCATACATATATATGGGGAGGTACTAGCTCCAACTCGGTTTTACAGTGAAAACTGCAGGAACTTCAAACCGGCACTAGGAAACAGACTGAGAAACCAGAGTAAAAGTTTCTCCTGCAACCCGTTCCCTTTGTGCTAGGTGAACGAACGTCTCTCCACATGCTCAGTTCTGAGAGATAAGTGTGTGTGAAAGCCGTCCTTCACCTAGCTTGTTGGGAACACAAAGTTTCTTTTCAGTTGCAAACTCCACTCCATACATATATATGGGGAGGTACTAGCTCCAACTCGGTTTTACAGTGAAAACTGCAGGAACTTCAAACCGGCACTAGGAAACAGACTGAGAAAACAGACTAAAAGTTTCTCCTGCAACCCGTTCCCTTTGTGCTAGATGAACGAACGTCTCTCCACATGCTCAGTTCTGCGAGATAAGTGTCTGTGAAAGCCGTCCTTCACCTAGCTTGTTGGGAACACAAAGTTTCTTTTCAGTTGCAAACTCCACTCCATACATATATATGGGGAGGTACTAGCTCCAACTCGGTTTTACAGTGAAAACTGCAGGAACTTCAAACCGGCACTAGGAAACAGACTGAGAAACCAGAATAAAAGTTTCTCCTACAACCCGTTCCCTTTGTGCTAGATGAACGAACGTCTCTCCACATGCTCACTTCTGAGAGATAAGTGTGTGTGAAAGCCGTCCTTCACCTAGCTTGTTGGGAACACAAAGTTTCTTTTCAGTTGCAAACTCCACTCCATTCATATATAAGGGGAGGTACTAGCTCCAACCCGGTTTTCCAGTGAAAACTGCAGGAACTTCAAACCGGCACTAGGAAACAGACTGAGAAACCAGAGTAAAAGTTTCTCCTGCAACCCGTTCCCTTTGTGCTAGATGAACGAACGTCTCTCCACATGCTCAGTTCTGAGAGATAAGTGTGTGTGAAAGCCGTCCTTCACCTAGCTTGTTGGGAACACAAAGTTTCTTTTCAGTTGCAAACTCCACTCCAAACATATATATGGGGAGGTACAAGCTCCAACTCTGTTTTACAGTGAAAACTGCAGGAACTTCAAACCGGCACTAGGAAACAGCCTGAGAAACCAGAGTAAAAGTTTCTCCTGCAACCCGTTCCCTTTGTGCTAGGTGAACGAACGTCTCTCCACATGCTCAGTTCTGAGAGATAAGTGTGTGTGAAAGCCGTCCTTCACCTAGCTTGTTGGGAACACAAAGTTTCTTTTCAGTTGCAAACTCCACTCCATACATATATAAGGGGAGGTAGTAGCTCCAACTCGGTTTTACAGTGAAAACTGCAGGAACTTCAAACCGGCACTAGGAAACAGACTGAGAAACCAGAGTAAAAGTTTCTCCTGCAACCCGTTCCCTTTGTGCTAGATGAACGAACGTCTCTCCACATGCTCAGTTCTGAGAGATAAGTGTGTGTGAAAGCCGTCCTTCACCTAGCTTGTTGGGAACACAAAGTTTCTTTTCAGTTGCAAACTCCACTCCATACATATATATGGGGAGGTACTAGCTCCAACTCGGTTTTACAGTGAAAACTGCAGGAACTTCAAACCGGCACTAGGAAACAGACTGAGAAACCAGAGTAAAAGTTTCTACTGCAACCCGTTCCCTTTGTGCTAGATGAACGAACGTCTCTCCACATGCTCAGTTCTGAGAGATAAGTGTGTGTGAAAGCCGTCCTTCACCTAGCTTGTTGGGAACACAAAGTTTCTTTTCAGTTGCAAACTCCACTCCATACATATATATGGGGAGGTACTAGCTCCAACTCGGTTTTACAGTGAAAACTGCAGGAACTTCAAACCGGCACTAGGAAACAGACTGAGAAACCAGAGTAAAAGTTTCTCCTGCAACCCGTTCCCTTTGTGCTAGTTGAACGAACGTCTCTCCACATGCTCAGTTCTGAGAGATAAGTGTGTGTGAAAGCCGTCCTTCACCTAGCTTGTTGGGAACACAAAGTTTCTTTTCAGTTGCAAACTCCACTCCATACATATATATGGGGAGGTACTAGCTCCAACTCGGTTTTACAGTGAAAACTGCAGGAACTTCAAACCGGCACTAGGAAACAGACTGAGAAACCAGAGTAAAAGTTTCTCCTGCAACCCGTTCCCTTTGTGCTAGATGAACGAACGTCTCTCCACATGCTCAGTTCTGAGAGATAAGTGTGTGTGAAAGCCGTCCTTCACCTAGCTTGTTGGGAACACAAAGTTTCTTTTCAGTTGCAAACTCCACTCCATACATATATATGGGGAGGTACTAGCTCCAACTCGGTTTTACAGTGAAAACTGCAGGAACTTCAAACCGGCACTAGGAAACAGACTGAGAAACCAGAGTAAAAGTTTCTCCTGCAACCCGTTCCCTTTGTGCTAGATGAACGAACGTCTCTCCACATGCTCAGTTCTGAGAGATAAGTGTGTGTGAAAGCCGTCCTTCACCTAGCTTGTTGGGAACACAAAGTTTCTTTTCAGTTGCAAACTCCACTCCATACATATATATGGGGAGGTACTAGCTCCAACTCGGTTTTACAGTGAAAACTGCAGGAACTTCAAACCGGCACTAGGAAACAGACTGAGAAACCAGAGTAAAAGTTTCTCCTGCAACCCGTTCCCTTTGTGCTAGATGAACGAACGTCTCTCCACATGCTCAGTTCTGAGAGATAAGTGTGTGTGAAAGCCGTCCTTCACCTAGCTTGTTGGGAACACAAAGTTTCTTTTCAGTTGCAAACTCCACTCCATACATATATATGGGGAGGTACTAGCTCCAACTCGGTTTTACAGTGAAAACTGCAGGAACTTCAAACCGGCACTAGTAAACAGACTGAGAAACCAGAGTAAAAGTTTCTCCTGCAACCCGTTCCCTTTGTGCTAGTTGAACGAACGTCTCTCCACATGCTCAGTTCTGAGAGATAAGTGTGTGTGAAAGCCGTCCTTCACCTAGCTTGTTGGGAAAACAAAGTTTCTTTTCAGTTGCAAACTCCACTCCATACATATATATGGGGAGGTACTAGCTCCAACTCGGTTTTACAGTGAAAACTGCAGGAACTTCAAACCGGCACTAGGAAACAGACTGAGAAACCAGAGTAAAAGTTTCTCCTGCAACCCGTTCCCTTTGTGCTAGTTGAACGAACGTCTCTCCACATGCTCAGTTCTGAGAGATAAGTGTGTGTGAAAGCCGTCCTTCACCTAGCTTGTTGGGAACACAAAGTTTCTTTTCAGTTGCAAACTCCACTCCAAACATATATATGGGGAGGTACTAGCTCCAACTCGGTTTTACAGTGAAAACTGCAGGAACTTCAAACCGGCACTAGGAAACAGCCTGAGAAACCAGAGTAAAAGTTTCTCCTGCAACCCGTTCCCTTTGTGCTAGGTGAACGAACGTCTCTCCACATGCTCAGTTCTGAGAGATAAGTGTGTGTGAAAGCCGTCCTTCACCTAGCTTGTTGGGAACACAAAGTTTCTTTTCAGTTGCAAACTCCACTCCATACATATATAAGGGGAGGTAGTAGCTCCAACTCGGTTTTACAGTGAAAACTGCAGGAACTTCAAACCGGCACTAGGAAACAGCCTGAGAAACCAGAGTAAAAGTTTCTCCTGCAACCCGTTCCCTTTGTGCTAGTTGAACGAACGTCTCTCCACATGCTCAGTTCTGAGAGATAAGTGTGTGTGAAAGCCGTCTTTCACCTAGCTTGTTGGGAAAACAAAGTTTCTTTTCAGTTGCAAACTCCACTCCATACATATATATGGGGAGGTACTAGCTCCAACTCGGTTTTACAGTGAAAACTGCAGGAACTTCAAACCGGCACTAGGAAACAGACTGAGAAACCAGAGTAAAAGTTTCTCCTGCAACCCGTTCCCTTTGTGCTAGTTGAACGAACGTCTCTCCACATGCTCAGTTCTGAGAGATAAGTGTGTGTGAAAGCCGTCCTTCACCTAGCTTGTTGGGAACACAAAGTTTCTTTTCAGTTGCAAACTCCACTCCAAACATATATATGGGGAGGTACTAGCTCCAACTCGGTTTTACAGTGAAAACTGCAGGAACTTCAAACCGGCACTAGGAAACAGCCTGAGAAACCAGAGTAAAAGTTTCTCCTGCAACCCGTTCCCTTTGTGCTAGGTGAACGAACGTCTCTCCACATGCTCAGTTCTGAGAGATAAGTGTGTGTGAAAGCCGTCCTTCACCTAGCTTGTTGGGAACACAAAGTTTCTTTTCAGTTGCAAACTCCACTCCATACATATATAAGGGGAGGTAGTAGCTCCAACTCGGTTTTACAGTGAAAACTGCAGGAACTTCAAACCGGCACTAGGAAACAGACTGAGAAACCAGAGTAAAAGTTTCTCCTGCAACCCGTTCCCTTTGTGCTAGATGAACGAACGTCTCTCCACATGCTCAGTTCTGAGAGATAAGTGTGTGTGAAAGCCGTCCTTCACCTAGCTTGTTGGGAACACAAAGTTTCTTTTCAGTTGCAAACTCCACTCCATACATATATATGGGGAGGTACTAGCTCCAACTCGGTTTTACAGTGAAAACTGCAGGAACTTCAAACCGGCACTAGGAAACAGACTGAGAAACCAGAGTAAAAGTTTCTCCTGCAACCCGTTCCCTTTGTGCTAGATGAACGAACGTCTCTCCACATGCTCAGTTCTGAGAGATAAGTGTGTGTGAAAGCCGTCCTTCACCTAGCTTGTTGGGAACACAAAGTTTCTTTTCAGTTGCAAACTCCACTCCATACATATATATGGGGAGGTACTAGCTCCAACTCGGTTTTACAGTGAAAACTGCAGGAACTTCAAACCGGCACTAGGAAACAGACTGAGAAACCAGAGTAAAAGTTTCTCCTGCAACCCGTTCCCTTTGTGCTAGATGAACGAACGTCTCTCCACATGCTCAGTTCTGAGAGATAAGTGTGTGTGAAAGCCGTCCTTCACCTAGCTTGTTGGGAACACAAAGTTTCTTTTCAGTTGCAAACTCCACTCCATACATATATATGGGGAGGTACTAGCTCCAACTCGGTTTTACAGTGAAAACTGCAGGAACTTCAAACCGGCACTAGTAAACAGACTGAGAAACCAGAGTAAAAGTTTCTCCTGCAACCCGTTCCCTTTGTGCTAGTTGAACGAACGTCTCTCCACATGCTCAGTTCTGAGAGATAAGTGTGTGTGAAAGCCGTCCTTCACCTAGCTTGTTGGGAAAACAAAGTTTCTTTTCAGTTGCAAACTCCACTCCATACATATATATGGGGAGGTACTAGCTCCAACTCGGTTTTACAGTGAAAACTGCAGGAACTTCAAACCGGCACTAGGAAACAGACTGAGAAACCAGAGTAAAAGTTTCTCCTGCAACCCGTTCCCTTTGTGCTAGGTGAACGAACGTCTCTCCACATGCTCAGTTCTGAGAGATAAGTGTGTGTGAAAGCCGTCCTTCACCTAGCTTGTTGGGAACACAAAGTTTCTTTTCAGTTGCAAACTCCACTCCATACATATATATGGGGAGGTACTAGCTCCAACTCGGTTTTACAGTGAAAACTGCAGGAACTTCAAACCGGCACTAGGAAACAGACTGAGAAACCAGAGTAAAAGTTTCTCCTGCAACCCGTTCCCTTTGTGCTAGGTGAACGAACGTCTCTCCACATGCTCAGTTCTGAGAGATAAGTGTCTGTGAAAGCCGTCCTTCACCTAGCTTGTTGGGAACACAAAGTTTCTTTTCAGTTGCAAACTCCACTCCATACATATATATGGGGAGGTACTAGCTCCAACTCGGTTTTACAGTGAAAACTGCAGGAACTTCAAACCGGCACTAGGAAACAGACTGAGAAACCAGAATAAAAGTTTCTCCTACAACCCGTTCCCTTTGTGCTAGATGAACGAACGTCTCTCCACATGCTCACTTCTGAGAGATAAGTGTGTGTGAAAGCCGTCCTTCACCTAGCTTGTTGGGAACACAAAGTTTCTTTTCAGTTGCAAACTCCACTCCATTCATATATAAGGGGAGGTACTAGCTCCAACCCGGTTTTCCAGTGAAAACTGCAGGAACTTCAAACCGGCACTAGGAAACAGACTGAGAAACCAGAGTAAAAGTTTCTCCTGCAACCCGTTCCCTTTGTGCTAGATGAACGAACGTCTCTCCACATGCTCAGTTCTGAGAGATAAGTGTGTGTGAAAGCCGTCCTTCACCTAGCTTGTTGGGAACACAAAGTTTCTTTTCAGTTGCAAACTCCACTCCAAACATATATATGGGGAGGTACAAGCTCCAACTCTGTTTTACAGTGAAAACTGCAGGAACTTCAAACCGGCACTAGGAAACAGCCTGAGAAACCAGAGTAAAAGTTTCTCCTGCAACCCGTTCCCTTTGTGCTAGATGAACGAACGTCTCTCCACATGCTCAGTTCTGAGAGATAAGTGTGTGTGAAAGCCGTCCTTCACCTAGCTTGTTGGGAACACAAAGTTTCTTTTCAGTTGCAAACTCCACTCCATACATATATAAGGGGAGGTAGTAGCTCCAACTCGGTTTTACAGTGAAAACTGCAGGAACTTCAAACCGGCACTAGGAAACAGACTGAGAAACCAGAGTAAAAGTTTCTCCTGCAACCCGTTCCCTTTGTGCTAGATGAACGAACGTCTCTCCACATGCTCAGTTCTGAGAGATAAGTGTGTGTGAAAGCCGTCCTTCACCTAGCTTGTTGGGAACACAAAGTTTCTTTTCAGTTGCAAACTCCACTCCATACATATATATGGGGAGGTACTAGCTCCAACTCGGTTTTACAGTGAAAACTGCAGGAACTTCAAACCGGCACTAGGAAACAGACTGAGAAACCAGAGTAAAAGTTTCTCCTGCAACCCGTTCCCTTTGTGCTAGATGAACGAACGTCTCTCCACATGCTCAGTTCTGAGAGATAAGTGTGTGTGAAAGCCGTCCTTCACCTAGCTTGTTGGGAACACAAAGTTTCTTTTCAGTTGCAAACTCCACTCCATACATATATATGGGGAGGTACTAGCTCCAACTCGGTTTTACAGTGAAAACTGCAGGAACTTCAAACCGGCACTAGGAAACAGACTGAGAAACCAGAGTAAAAGTTTCTCCTGCAACCCGTTCCCTTTGTGCTAGTTGAACGAACGTCTCTCCACATGCTCAGTTCTGAGAGATAAGTGTGTGTGAAAGCCGTCCTTCACCTAGCTTGTTGGGAACACAAAGTTTCTTTTCAGTTGCAAACTCCACTCCATACATATATATGGGGAGGTACTAGCTCCAACTCGGTTTTACAGTGAAAACTGCAGGAACTTCAAACCGGCACTAGGAAACAGACTGAGAAACCAGAGTAAAAGTTTCTCCTGCAACCCGTTCCCTTTGTGCTAGATGAACGAACGTCTCTCCACATGCTCAGTTCTGAGAGATAAGTGTGTGTGAAAGCCGTCCTTCACCTAGCTTGTTGGGAACACAAAGTTTCTTTTCAGTTGCAAACTCCACTCCATACATATATATGGGGAGGTACTAGCTCCAACTCGGTTTTACAGTGAAAACTGCAGGAACTTCAAACCGGCACTAGGAAACAGACTGAGAAACCAGAGTAAAAGTTTCTCCTGCAACCCGTTCCCTTTGTGCTAGATGAACGAACGTCTCTCCACATGCTCAGTTCTGAGAGATAAGTGTGTGTGAAAGCCGTCCTTCACCTAGCTTGTTGGGAACACAAAGTTTCTTTTCAGTTGCAAACTCCACTCCATACATATATATGGGGAGGTACTAGCTCCAACTCGGTTTTACAGTGAAAACTGCAGGAACTTCAAACCGGCACTAGGAAACAGACTGAGAAACCAGAGTAAAAGTTTCTCCTGCAACCCGTTCCCTTTGTGCTAGATGAACGAACGTCTCTCCACATGCTCAGTTCTGAGAGATAAGTGTGTGTGAAAGCCGTCCTTCACCTAGCTTGTTGGGAACACAAAGTTTCTTTTCAGTTGCAAACTCCACTCCATACATATATATGGGGAGGTACTAGCTCCAACTCGGTTTTACAGTGAAAACTGCAGGAACTTCAAACCGGCACTAGTAAACAGACTGAGAAACCAGAGTAAAAGTTTCTCCTGCAACCCGTTCCCTTTGTGCTAGTTGAACGAACGTCTCTCCACATGCTCAGTTCTGAGAGATAAGTGTGTGTGAAAGCCGTCCTTCACCTAGCTTGTTGGGAAAACAAAGTTTCTTTTCAGTTGCAAACTCCACTCCATACATATATATGGGGAGGTACTAGCTCCAACTCGGTTTTACAGTGAAAACTGCAGGAACTTCAAACCGGCACTAGGAAACAGACTGAGAAACCAGAGTAAAAGTTTCTCCTGCAACCCGTTCCCTTTGTGCTAGTTGAACGAACGTCTCTCCACATGCTCAGTTCTGAGAGATAAGTGTGTGTGAAAGCCGTCCTTCACCTAGCTTGTTGGGAACACAAAGTTTCTTTTCAGTTGCAAACTCCACTCCAAACATATATATGGGGAGGTACTAGCTCCAACTCGGTTTTACAGTGAAAACTGCAGGAACTTCAAACCGGCACTAGGAAACAGCCTGAGAAACCAGAGTAAAAGTTTCTCCTGCAACCCGTTCCCTTTGTGCTAGGTGAACGAACGTCTCTCCACATGCTCAGTTCTGAGAGATAAGTGTGTGTGAAAGCCGTCCTTCACCTAGCTTGTTGGGAACACAAAGTTTCTTTTCAGTTGCAAACTCCACTCCATACATATATAAGGGGAGGTAGTAGCTCCACCTCGGTTTTACAGTGAAAACTGCAGGAACTTCAAACTGGCACTAGGAAACAGACTGAGAAACCAGAGTAAAAGTTTCTCCTGCAACCCGTTCCCTTTGTGCTAGATGAACGAACGTCTCTCCACATGCTCAGTTCTGAGAGATAAGTGTGTGTGAAAGCCGTCCTTCACCTAGCTTGTTGGGAACACAAAGTTTCTTTCCAGTTGCAAACTCCACTCCATACATATATATGGGGAGGTACTAGCTCCAACTCGGTTTTACAGTGAAAACTGCAGGAACTTCAAACCGGCACTAGGAAACAGACTGAGAAACCAGAGTAAAAGTTTCTCCTGCAACCCGTTCCCTTTGTGCTAGATGAACGAACGTCTCTCCACATGCTCAGTTCTGAGAGATAAGTGTGTGTGAAAGCCGTCCTTCACCTAGCTTGTTGGGAACACAAAGTTTCTTTTCAGTTGCAAACTCCACTCCATACATATATATGGGGAGGTACTAGCTCCAACTCGGTTTTACAGTGAAAACTGCAGGAACTTCAAACCGGCACTAGGAAACAGACTGAGAAACCAGAGTAAAAGTTTCTCCTGCAACCCGTTCCCTTTGTGCTAGATGAACGAACGTCTCTCCACATGCTCAGTTCTGAGAGATAAGTGTGTGTGAAAGCCGTCCTTCACCTAGCTTGTTGGGAACACAAAGTTTCTTTTCAGTTGCAAACTCCACTCCATACATATATATGGGGAGGTACTAGCTCCAACTCGGTTTTACAGTGAAAACTGCAGGAACTTCAAACCGGCACTAGTAAACAGACTGAGAAACCAGAGTAAAAGTTTCTCCTGCAACCCGTTCCCTTTGTGCTAGTTGAACGAACGTCTCTCCACATGCTCAGTTCTGAGAGATAAGTGTGTGTGAAAGCCGTCCTTCACCTAGCTTGTTGGGAACACAAAGTTTCTTTTCAGTTGCAAACTCCACTCCATACATATATATGGGGAGGTACTAGCTCCAACTCGGTTTTACAGTGAAAACTGCAGGAACTTCAAACCGGCACTAGGAAACAGACTGAGAAACCAGAGTAAAAGTTTCTCCTGCAACCCGTTCCCTTTGTGCTAGGTGAACGAACGTCTCTCCACATGCTCAGTTCTGAGAGATAAGTGTGTGTGAAAGCCGTCCTTCACCTAGCTTGTTGGGAACACAAAGTTTCTTTTCAGTTGCAAACTCCACTCCATACATATATATGGGGAGGTACTAGCTCCAACTCGGTTTTACAGTGAAAACTGCAGGAACTTCAAACCGGCACTAGGAAACAGACTGAGAAACCAGAGTAAAAGTTTCTCCTGCAACCCGTTCCCTTTGTGCTAGGTGAACGAACGTCTCTCCACATGCTCAGTTCTGAGAGATAAGTGTGTGTGAAAGCCGTCCTTCACCTAGCTTGTTGGGAACACAAAGTTTCTTTTCAGTTGCAAACTCCACTCCATACATATATATGGGGAGGTACTAGCTCCAACTCGGTTTTACAGTGAAAACTGCAGGAACTTCAAACCGGCACTAGGAAACAGACTGAGAAACCAGAGTAAAAGTTTCTCCTGCAACCCGTTCCCTTTGTGCTAGGTGAACGAACGTCTCTCCACATGCTCAGTTCTGCGAGATAAGTGTGTGTGAAAGCCGTCCTTCACCTAGCTTGTTGGGAACACAAAGTTTCTTTTCAGTTGCAAACTCCACTCCATACATATATATGGGGAGGTACTAGCTCCAACTCGGTTTTACAGTGAAAACTGCAGGAACTTCAAACCGGCACTAGGAAACAGACTGAGAAAACAGACTAAAAGTTTCTCCTGCAACCCGTTCCCTTTGTGCTAGATGAACGAACGTCTCTCCACATGCTCAGTTCTGCGAGATAAGTGTCTGTGAAAGCCGTCCTTCACCTAGCTTGTTGGGAACACAAAGTTTCTTTTCAGTTGCAAACTCCACTCCATACATATATATGGGGAGGTACTAGCTCCAACTCGGTTTTACAGTGAAAACTGCAGGAACTTCAAACCGGCACTAGGAAACAGACTGAGAAACCAGAATAAAAGTTTCTCCTACAACCCGTTCCCTTTGTGCTAGATGAACGAACGTCTCTCCACATGCTCACTTCTGAGAGATAAGTGTGTGTGAAAGCCGTCCTTCACCTAGCTTGTTGGGAACACAAAGTTTCTTTTCAGTTGCAAACTCCACTCCATTCATATATAAGGGGAGGTACTAGCTCCAACCCGGTTTTCCAGTGAAAACTGCAGGAACTTCAAACCGGCACTAGGAAACAGACTGAGAAACCAGAGTAAAAGTTTCTCCTGCAACCCGTTCCCTTTGTGCTAGATGAACGAACGTCTCTCCACATGCTCAGTTCTGAGAGATAAGTGTGTGTGAAAGCCGTCCTTCACCTAGCTTGTTGGGAACACAAAGTTTCTTTTCAGTTGCAAACTCCACTCCAAACATATATATGGGGAGGTACAAGCTCCAACTCTGTTTTACAGTGAAAACTGCAGGAACTTCAAACCGGCACTAGGAAACAGCCTGAGAAACCAGAGTAAAAGTTTCTCCTGCAACCCGTTCCCTTTGTGCTAGGTGAACGAACGTCTCTCCACATGCTCAGTTCTGAGAGATAAGTGTGTGTGAAAGCCGTCCTTCACCTAGCTTGTTGGGAACACAAAGTTTCTTTTCAGTTGCAAACTCCACTCCATACATATATAAGGGGAGGTAGTAGCTCCAACTCGGTTTTACAGTGAAAACTGCAGGAACTTCAAACCGGCACTAGGAAACAGACTGAGAAACCAGAGTAAAAGTTTCTCCTGCAACCCGTTCCCTTTGTGCTAGATGAACGAACGTCTCTCCACATGCTCAGTTCTGAGAGATAAGTGTGTGTGAAAGCCGTCCTTCACCTAGCTTGTTGGGAACACAAAGTTTCTTTTCAGTTGCAAACTCCACTCCATACATATATATGGGGAGGTACTAGCTCCAACTCGGTTTTACAGTGAAAACTGCAGGAACTTCAAACCGGCACTAGTAAACAGACTGAGAAACCAGAGTAAAAGTTTCTCCTGCAACCCGTTCCCTTTGTGCTAGATGAACGAACGTCTCTCCACATGCTCAGTTCTGAGAGATAAGTGTGTGTGAAAGCCGTCCTTCACCTAGCTTGTTGGGAACACAAAGTTTCTTTTCAGTTGCAAACTCCACTCCATACATATATATGGGGAGGTACTAGCTCCAACTCGGTTTTACAGTGAAAACTGCAGGAACTTCAAACCGGCACTAGGAAACAGACTGAGAAACCAGAGTAAAAGTTTCTCCTGCAACCCGTTCCCTTTGTGCTAGTTGAACGAACGTCTCTCCACATGCTCAGTTCTGAGAGATAAGTGTGTGTGAAAGCCGTCCTTCACCTAGCTTGTTGGGAACACAAAGTTTCTTTTCAGTTGCAAACTCCACTCCATACATATATATGGGGAGGTACTAGCTCCAACTCGGTTTTACAGTGAAAACTGCAGGAACTTCAAACCGGCACTAGGAAACAGACTGAGAAACCAGAGTAAAAGTTTCTCCTGCAACCCGTTCCCTTTGTGCTAGATGAACGAACGTCTCTCCACATGCTCAGTTCTGAGAGATAAGTGTGTGTGAAAGCCGTCCTTCACCTAGCTTGTTGGGAACACAAAGTTTCTTTTCAGTTGCAAACTCCACTCCATACATATATATGGGGAGGTACTAGCTCCAACTCGGTTTTACAGTGAAAACTGCAGGAACTTCAAACCGGCACTAGGAAACAGACTGAGAAACCAGAGTAAAAGTTTCTCCTGCAACCCGTTCCCTTTGTGCTAGATGAACGAACGTCTCTCCACATGCTCAGTTCTGAGAGATAAGTGTGTGTGAAAGCCGTCCTTCACCTAGCTTGTTGGGAACACAAAGTTTCTTTTCAGTTGCAAACTCCACTCCATACATATATATGGGGAGGTACTAGCTCCAACTCGGTTTTACAGTGAAAACTGCAGGAACTTCAAACCGGCACTAGGAAACAGACTGAGAAACCAGAGTAAAAGTTTCTCCTGCAACCCGTTCCCTTTGTGCTAGGTGAACGAACGTCTCTCCACATGCTCAGTTCTGAGAGATAAGTGTGTGTGAAAGCCGTCCTTCACCTAGCTTGTTGGGAACACAAAGTTTCTTTTCAGTTGCAAACTCCACTCCATAAATATATATGGGGAGGTACTAGCTCCAACTCGGTTTTACAGTGAAAACTGCAGGAACTTCAAACCGGCACTAGGAAACAGACTGAGAAACCAGAGTAAAAGTTTCTCCTGCAACCCGTTCCCTTTGTGCTAGATGAACGAACGTCTCTCCACATGCTCACTTCTGAGAGATAAGTGTGTGTGAAAGCCGTCCTTCACCTAGCTTGTTGGGAACACAAAGTTTCTTTTCAGTTGCAAACTCCACTCCATACATATATATGGGGAGGTACTAGCTCCAACTCGGTTTTACAGTGAAAACTGCAGGAACTTCAAACCGGCACTAGGAAACAGACTGAGAAACCAGAGTAAAAGTTTCTCCTGCAACCCGTTCCCTTTGTGCTAGATGAACGAACGTCTCTCCACATGCTCAGTTCTGAGAGATAAGTGTGTTTGAAAGCCGTCCTTCACCTAGCTTGTTGGGAACACAAAGTTTCTTTTCAGTTGCAAACTCCACTCCATACATATATATGGGGAGGTACTAGCTCCAACTCGGTTTTACAGTGAAAAATGCAGGAACTTCAAACCGGCACTAGGAAACAGACTGAGAAACCAGAGTAAAAGTTTCTCCTGCAACCCGTTCCCTTTGTGCTAGATGAACGAACGTCTCTCCACATGCTCACTTCTGAGAGATAAGTGTGTGTGAAAGCCGTCCTTCACCTAGCTTGTTGGGAACACAAAGTTTCTTTTCAGTTGCAAACTCCACTCCATTCATATATAAGGGGAGGTAGTAGCTCCAACCCGGTTTTCCAGTGAAAACTGCAGGAACTTCAAACCGGCACTAGGAAACAGACTGAGAAACCAGAGTAAAAGTTTCTACTGCAACCCGTTCCCTTTGTGCTAGATGAACGAACGTCTCTCCACATGCTCAGTTCTGAGAGATAAGTGTGTGTGAAAGCCGTCCTTCACCTAGCTTGTTGGGAACACAAAGTTTCTTTTCAGTTGCAAACTCCACTCCATACATATATATGGGGAGGTACTAGCTCCAACTCGGTTTTACAGTGAAAACTGCAGGAACTTCAAACCGGCACTAGGAAACAGACTGAGAAACCAGAGTAAAAGTTTCTCCTGCAACCCGTTCCCTTTGTGCTAGATGAACGAACGTCTCTCCACATGCTCAGTTCTGAGAGATAAGTGTGTGTGAAAGCCGTCCTTCACCTAGCTTGTTGGGAACACAAAGTTTCTTTTCAGTTGCAAACTCCACTCCATACATATATATGGGGAGGTACTAGCTCCAACTCGGTTTTACAGTGAAAACTGCAGGAACTTCAAACCGGCACTAGGAAACAGACTGAGAAACCAGAGTAAAAGTTTCTCCTGCAACCCGTTCCCTTTGTGCTAGATGAACGAACGTCTCTCCACATGCTCAGTTCTGAGAGATAAGTGTGTGTGAAAGCCGTCCTTCACCTAGCTTGTTGGGAAAACAAAGTTTCTTTTCAGTTGCAAACTCCACTCCATACATATATATGGGGAGGTACTAGCTCCAACTCGGTTTTACAGTGAAAACTGCAGGAACTTCAAACCGGCACTAGGAAACAGACTGAGAAACCAGAGTAAAAGTTTCTCCTGCAACCCGTTCCCTTTGTGCTAGTTGAACGAACGTCTCTCCACATGCTCAGTTCTGAGAGATAAGTGTGTGTGAAAGCCGTCCTTCACCTAGCTTGTTGGGAACACAAAGTTTCTTTTCAGTTGCAAACTCCACTCCATACATATATATGGGGAGGTACTAGCTCCAACTCGGTTTTACAGTGAAAACTGCAGGAACTTCAAACCGGCACTAGGAAACAGACTGAGAAACCAGAGTAAAAGTTTCCCCTGCAACCCGTTCCCTTTGTGCTAGATGAACGAACGTCTCTCCACATGCTCAGTTCTGAGAGATAAGTGTGTGTGAAAGCCGTCCTTCACCTAGCTTGTTGGGAACACAAAGTTTCTTTTCAGTTGCAAACTCCACTCCATACATATATATGGGGAGGTACTAGCTCCAACTCGGTTTTACAGTGAAAACTGCAGGAACTTCAAACCGGCACTAGGAAACAGACTGAGAAACCAGAGTAAAAGTTTCTCCTGCAACCCGTTCCCTTTGTGCTAGATGAACGAACGTCTCTCCACATGCTCAGTTCTGCGAGATAAGTGTGTGTGAAAGCCGTCCTTCACCTAGCTTGTTGGGAACACAAAGTTTCTTTTCAGTTGCAAACTCCACTCCATACATATATATGGGGAGGTACTAGCTCCAACTCGGTTTTACAGTGAAAACTGCAGGAACTTCAAACCGGCACTAGGAAACAGACTGAGAAACCAGAGTAAAAGTTTCTCCTGCAACCCGTTCCCTTTGTGCTAGGTGAACGAACGTCTCTCCACATGCTCAGTTCTGAGAGATAAGTGTGTGTGAAAGCCGTCCTTCACCTAGCTTGTTGGGAACACAAAGTTTCTTTTCAGTTGCAAACTCCACTCCATACATATATATGGGGAGGTACTAGCTCCAACTCGGTTTTACAGTGAAAACTGCAGGAACTTCAAACCGGCACTAGGAAACAGACTGAGAAACCAGAGTAAAAGTTTCTCCTGCAACCCGTTCCCTTTGTGCTAGATGAACGAACGTCTCTCCACATGCTCAGTTCTGAGAGATAAGTGTGTGTGAAAGCCGTCCTTCACCTAGCTTGTTGGGAACACAAAGTTTCTTTTCAGTTGCAAACTCCACTCCATACATATATATGGGGAGGTACTAGCTCCAACTCGGTTTTACAGTGAAAACTGCAGGAACTTCAAACCGGCACTAGGAAACAGACTGAGAAACCAGAGTAAAAGTTTCTCCTGCAACCCGTTCCCTTTGTGCTAGATGAACGAACGTCTCTCCACATGCTCAGTTCTGAGAGATAAGTGTGTGTGAAAGCCGTCCTTCACCTAGCTTGTTGGGAACACAAAGTTTCTTTTCAGTTGCAAACTCCACTCCATACATATATATGGGGAGGTACTAGCTCCAACTCGGTTTTACAGTGAAAACTGCAGGAACTTCAAACCGGCTCTAGGAAACAGACTGAGAAACCAGAGTAAAAGTTTCTCCTGCAACCCGTTCCCTTTGTGCTAGATGAACGAACGTCTCTCCACATGCTCAGGTCTGCGACATAAGTGTGTGTGAAAGCCGTCCTTCACCTAGCTTGTTGGGAACACAAAGTTTCTTTTCAGTTGCAAACTCCACTCCATACATATATATGGGGAGGTACTAGCTCCAACTCGGTTTTACAGTGAAAACTGCAGGAACTTCAAACCGGCTCTAGGAAACAGACTGAGAAACCAGAGTAAAAGTTTCTCCTGCAACCCGTTCCCTTTGTGCTAGATGAACGAACGTCTCTCCACATGCTCAGGTCTGCGAGATAAGTGTGTGTGAAAGCCGTCCTTCACCTAGCTTGTTGGGAACACAAAGTTTCTTTTCAGTTGCAAACTCCACTCCATACATATATATGGGGAGGTACTAGCTCCAACTCGGTTTTACAGTGAAAACTGCAGGAACTTCAAACCGGCACTAGGAAACAGACTGAGAAACCAGAGTAAAAGTTTCTCCTGCAACCCGTTCCCTTTGTGCTAGATGAACGAACGTCTCTCCACATGCTCAGTTCTGCGAGATAAGTGTGTGTGAAAGCCGTCCTTCACCTAGCTTGTTGGGAACACAAAGTTTCTTTTCAGTTGCAAACTCCACTCCATACATATATATGGGGAGGTACTAGCTCCAACTCGGTTTTACAGTGAAAACTGCAGGAACTTCAAACCGGCACTAGGAAACAGACTGAGAAACCAGAGTAAAAGTTTCTCCTGCAACCCGTTCCCTTTGTGCTAGATGAACGAACGTCTCTCCACATGCTCAGTTCTGAGAGATAAGTGTGTGTGAAAGCCGTCCTTCACCTAGCTTGTTGGCAACACAAAGTTTCTTTTCAGTTGCAAACTCCACTCCATACATATATATGGGGAGGTACTAGCTCCAACTCGGTTTTACAGTGAAAACTGCAGGAACTTCAAACCGGCACTAGTAAACAGACTGAGAAACCAGAGTAAAAGTTTCTCCTGCAACCCGTTCCCTTTGTGCTAGTTGAACGAACGTCTCTCCACATGCTCAGTTCTGAGAGATAAGTGTGTGTGAAAGCCGTCCTTCACCTAGCTTGTTGGGAACACAAAGTTTCTTTTCAGTTGCAAACTCCACTCCATACATATATATGGGGAGTTACTAGCTCCAACTCGGTTTTACAGTGAAAACTGCAGGAACTTCAAACCGGCACTAGGAAACAGACTGAGAAACCAGAGTAAAAGTTTCTCCTGCAAACCGTTCCCTTTGTGCTAGATGAACGAACGTCTCTCCACATGCTCAGTTCTGAGAGATAAGTGTGTGTGAAAGCCGTCCTTCACCTAGCTTGTTGGGAACACAAAGTTTCTTTTCAGTTGCAAACTCCACTCCATACATATATATGGGGAGGTACTAGCTCCAACTCGGTTTTACAGTGAAAACTGCAGGAACTTCAAACCGGCACTAGGAAACAGACTGAGAAACCAGAGTAAAAGTTTCTCCTGCAACCCGTTCCCTTTGTGCTAGATGAACGAACGTCTCTCCACATGCTCAGTTCTGCGAGATAAGTGTGTGTGAAAGCCGTCCTTCACCTAGCTTGTTGGGAACACAAAGTTTCTTTTCAGTTGCAAACTCCACTCCATACATATATATGGGGAGGTACTAGCTCCAACTCGGTTTTACAGTGAAAACTGCAGGAACTTCAAATCGGCACTAGGAAACAGACTGAGAAACCAGAGTAAAAGTTTTCCTGCAACCCGTTCCCTTTGTGCTAGTTGAACGAACGTCTCTCCACATGCTCAGTTCTGAGAGATAAGTGTGTTTGAAAGCCGTCCTTCACCTAGCTTGTTGGGAACACAAAGTTTCTTTTCAGTTGCAAACTCCACTCCATACATATATATGGGGAGGTACTAGCTCCAACTCGGTTTTACAGTGAAAAATGCAGGAACTTCAAACCGGCACTAGGAAACAGACTGAGAAACCAGAGTAAAAGTTTCTCCTGCAACCCGTTCCCTTTGTGCTAGATGAACGAACGTCTCTCCACATGCTCACTTCTGAGAGATAAGTGTGTGTGAAAGCCGTCCTTCACCTAGCTTGTTGGGAACACAAAGTTTCTTTTCAGTTGCAAACTCCACTCCATTCATATATAAGGGGAGGTAGTAGCTCCAACCCGGTTTTCCAGTGAAAACTGCAGGATCTTCAAACCGGCACTAGGAAACAGACTGAGAAACCAGAGTAAAAGTTTCTCCTGCAACCCGTTCCCTTTGTGCTAGATGAACGAACGTCTCTCCACATGCTCAGGTCTGCGAGATAAGTGTGTGTGAAAGCCGTCCTTCACCTAGCTTGTTGGGAACACAAAGTTTCTTTTCAGTTGCAAACTCCACTCCATACATATATATGGGGAGGTACTAGCTCCAACTCGGTTTTACAGTGAAAACTGCAGGAACTTCAAACCGGCACTAGGAAACAGACTGAGAAACCAGAGTAAAAGTTTCTCCTGCAACCCGTTCCCTTTGTGCTAGATGAACGAACGTCTCTCCACATGCTCAGTTCTGCGAGATAAGTGTGTGTGAAAGCCGTCCTTCACCTAGCTTGTTGGGAACACAAAGTTTCTTTTCAGTTGCAAACTCCACTCCATACATATATATGGGGAGGTACTAGCTCCAACTCGGTTTTACAGTGAAAACTGCAGGAACTTCAAACCGGCACTAGGAAACAGACTGAGAAACCAGAGTAAGAGTTTCTCCTGCAACCCGTTCCCTTTGTGTTAGATGAACGAACGTCTCTCCACATGCTCAGTTCTGAGAGATAAGTGTGTGTGAAAGCCGTCCTTCACCTAGCTTGTTGGGAACACAAAGTTTCTTTTCAGTTGCAAACTCCACTCCATACATATATATGGGGAGGTAGTAGCTCCAAAGCGGTTTTACAGTGAAAACTGCAGGAACTTCAAACCGGCACTAGGAAACAAACTGAGAAACCAGAGTAAAAGTTTCTCCTGCAATCCGTTCCCTTTGTGCTAGATGAACGAACGTCTCTCCACATGCTCAGTTCTGAGAGATAAGTGTGTGTGAAAGCCGTCCTTCACCTAGCTTGTTGGGAACACAAAGTTTCTTTTCAGTTGCAAACTCCACTCCATACATATATATGGGGAGGTACTAGCTCCAACTCGGTTTTACAGTGAAAACTGCAGGAACTTCAAACCGGCTCTAGGAAACAGACTGAGAAACCAGAGTAAAAGTTTCTCCTGCAACCCGTTCCCTTTGTGCTAGATGAACGAACGTCTCTCCACATGCTCAGTTCTGAGAGATAAGTGTGTGTGAAAGCCGTCCTTCACCTAGCTTGTTGGGAACACAAAGTTTCTTTTCAGTTGCAAACTCCACTCCATACATATATAAGGGGAGGTAGTAGCTCCAACTCGGTTTTACAGTGAAAACTGCAGGAACTTCAAACCGGCACTAGGAAACAGACTGAGAAACCAGAGTAAAAGTTTCTCCTGCAACCCGTTCCCTTTGTGCTAGGTGAACGAACGTCTCTCCACATGCTCAGTTCTGAGAGATAAGTGTGTGTGAAAGCCGTCCTTCACCTAGCTTGTTGGGAACACAAAGTTTCTTTTCAGTTGCAAACTCCACTCCATACATATATATATAGGGAGGTACTAGCTCCAACTCGGTTTTACAGTGAAAACTGCAGGAACTTCAAACCGGATCTAGGAAACAGACTGAGAAACCAGAGTAAAAGTTTCTCCTGCAACCCGTTCCCTTTGTGCTAGATGAACGAACGTCTCTCCACATGCTCAGGTCTGCGAGATATGTGTGTGTGAAAGCCGTCCTTCACCTAGCTTGTTGGGAACACAAAGTTTCTTTTCAGTTGCAAACTCCACTCCATACATATATATGGGGAGGTACTAGCTCCAACTCGGTTTTACAGTGAAAACTGCAGGAACTTCAAACCGGCTCTAGGAAACAGACTGAGAAACCAGAGTAAAAGTTTCTCCTGCAACCCGTTCCCTTTGTGCTAGATGAACGAACGTCTCTCCACATGCTCAGATCTGCGAGATAAGTGTGTGTGAAAGCCGTCCTTCACCTAGCTTGTTGGGAACACAAAGTTTCTTTTCAGTTGCAAACTCCACTCCATACATATATATGGGGAGGTACTAGCTCCAACTCGGTTTTACAGTGAAAACTGCAGGAACTTCAAACCGGCACTAGGAAACAAACTGAGAAACCAGAGTAAAAGTTTCTCCTGCAACCCGTTCCCTTTGTGCTAGATGAACGAACGTCTCTCCACATGCTCAGTTCTGAGAGATAAGTGTGTGTGAAAGCCGTCCTTCACCTAGCTTGTTGGGAACACAAAGTTTCTTTTCAGTTGCAAACTCCACTCCATTCATATATAAGGGGAGGTAGTAGCTCCAACCCGGTTTTACAGTGAAAACTGCAGGAACTTCAAACCGGCACTAGGAAACAGACTGAGAAACCAGAGTAAAAGTTTCCCCTGCAACCCGTTCCCTTTGTGCTAGATGAACGAACGTCTCTCCACATGCTCAGTTCTGCGAGATAAGTGTGTGTGAAAGCCGTCCTTCACCTAGCTTGTTGGGAACACAAAGTTTCTTTTCAGTTGCAAACTCCACTCCATACATATATATGGGGAGGTACTAGCTCCAACTCGGTTTTACAGTGAAAACTGCAGGAACTTCAAACCGGCACTAGGAAACAGACTGAGAAACCAGAGTAAAAGTTTCTCCTGCAACCCGTTCCCTTTGTGCTAGATGAACGAACGTCTCTCCACATGCTCAGTTCTGAGAGATAAGTGTGTGTGAAAGCCGTCCTTCACCTAGCTTGTTGGGAACACAAAGTTTCTTTTCAGTTGCAAACTCCACCCCATACATATATATGGGGAGGTACTAGCTCCAACTCGGTTTTACAGTGAAAACTGCAGGAACTTCAAACCGGCACTAGGAAACAGACTGAGAAACCAGAGTAAAAGTTTCTCCTGCAACCCGTTCCCTTTGTGCTAGATGAACGAACGTCTCTCCACATGCTCAGGTCTGCGAGATAAGTGTGTGTGAAAGCCGTCCTTCACCTAGCTTGTTGGGAACACAAAGTTTCTTTTCAGTTGCAAACTCCACTCCATACATATATATGGGGAGGTACTAGCTCCAACTCGGTTTTACAGTGAAAACTGCAGGAACTTCAAACCGGCACTAGGAAACAGACTGAGAAACCAGAGTAAGAGTTTCTCCTGCAACCCGTTCCCTTTGTGCTAGATGAACGAACGTCTCTCCACATGCTCAGTTCTGAGAGATAAGTGTGTGTGAAAGCCGTCCTTCACCTAGCTTGTTGGGAATACAAAGTTTCTTTTCAGTTGCAAACTCCACTCCATACATATATATGGGTAGGTAGTAGCTCCAAAGCGGTTTTACAGTGAAAACTGCAGGAACTTCAAACCGGCACTAGGAAACAGACTGAGAAACCAGAGTAAAAGTTTCTCCTGCAACCCGTTCCCTTTGTGCTAGTTGAACGAACGTCTCTCCACATGCTCAGTTCTGAGAGATAAGTGTGTGTGAAAGCCGTCCTTCACCTAGCTTGTTGGGAACACAAAGTTTCTTTTCAGTTGCAAACTCCACTCCATACATATATATGGGGAGGTACTAGCTCCAACTCGGTTTTACAGTGAAAACTGCAGGAACTTCAAACCGGCACTAGGAAACAGACTGAGAAACCAGAGTAAAAGTTTCTCCTGCAACCCGTTCCCTTTGTGCTAGATGAACGAACGTCTCTCCACATGCTCATTTCTGAGAGATAAGTGTGTGTGAAAGCCGTCCTTCACCTAGCTTGTTGGGAACACAAAGTTTCTTTTCAGTTGCAAACTCCACTCCATACATATATATGGGGAGGTACTAGCTCTAACTCGGTTTTACAGTGAAAACTGCAGGAACTTCAAACCGGCACTAGGAAACAAACTGAGAAACCAGAGTAAAAGTTTCTCCTGCAACCCGTTCCCTTTGTGCTAGATGAACGAACGTCTCTCCACATGCTCAGTTCTGAGAGATAAATGTGTGTGAAAGCCGTCCTTCACCTAGCTTGTTGGGAACACAAAGTTTCTTTTCAGTTGCAAACTCCACTCCGTACATATATATATAGGGAGGTACTAGCTCCAACTCGGTTTTACAGTGAAAACTGCAGGAACTTCAAACCGGCTCTAGGAAACAGACTGAGAAACCAGAGTAAAAGTTTCTCCTGCAACCCGTTCCCTTTGTGCTAGATGAACGAACGTCTCTCCACATGCTCAGGTCTGCGAGATATGTGTGTGTGAAAGCCGTCCTTCACCTAGCTTGTTGGGAACACAAAGTTTCTTTTCAGTTGCAAACTCCACTCCATACATATATATGGGGAGGTACTAGCTCCAACTCGGTTTTACAGTGAAAACTGCAGGAACTTCAAACCGGCTCTAGGAAACAGACTGAGAAACCAGAGTAAAAGTTTCTCCTGCAACCCGTTCCCTTTGTGCTAGATGAACGAACGTCTCTCCACATGCTCAGGTCTGCGAGATAAGTGTGTGTGAAAGCCGTCCTTCACCTAGCTTGTTGGGAACACAAAGTTTCTTTTCAGTTGCAAACTCCACTCCATACATATATATGGGGAGGTAGTAGCTCCAACTCGGTTTTACAGTGAAAACTGCAGGAACTTCAAACCGGCACTAGGAAACAGACTGAGAAACCAGAGTAAAAGTTTCTCCTGCAACCCGTTCCCTTTATGCTAGATGAACGAACGTCTCTCCACATGCTCAGTTCTGAGAGATAAGTGTGTGTGAAAGCCGTCCTTCACCTAGCTTGTTGGGAACACAAAGTTTCTTTTCAGTTGCAAACTCCACTCCATACATATATATGGGGAGGTAGTAGCTCCAACCCGGTTTTACAGTGAAAACTGCAGGAACTTCAAACCGGCACTAGGAAACAGACTGAGAAACCAGAGTAAAAGTTTCTCCTGCAACCCTTTCCCTTTGTGCTAGATGAACGAACGTCTCTCCACATGCTCAGTTCTGAGAGATAAGTGTGTGTGAAAGCCGTCCTTCACCTAGCTTGTTGGGAACACAAAGTTTCTTTTCAGTTGCAAACTCCACTCCATACATATATATGGGGAGGTACTAGCTCCAACTCGGTTTTACAGTGAAAACTGCAGGAACTTCAAACCGGCACTAGGAAACAGACTGAGAAACCAGAGTAAAAGTTTCTCCTGCAACCCGTTCCCTTTGTGCTAGATGAACGAACGTCTCTCCACATGCTCAGTTCTGAGAGATAAGTGTGTGTGAAAGCCGTCCTTCACCTAGCTTGTTGGGAACACAAAGTTTCTTTTCAGTTGCAAACTCCACCCCATACATATATATGGGGAGGTACTAGCTCCAACCCGGTTTTACAGTGAAAACTGCAGGAACTTCAAACCGGCACTAGGAAACAGACTGAGAAACCAGAGTAAAAGTTTCTCCTGCAACCCGTTCCCTTTGTGCTAGTTGAACGAACGTCTCTCCACATGCTCAGTTCTGAGAGATAAGTGTGTGTGAAAGCCGTCCTTCACCTAGCTTGTTGGGAACACAAAGTTTCTTTTCAGTTGCAAACTCCACTCCATACATATATATGGGGAGGTACTAGCTCCAACTCGGTTTTACAGTGAAAACTGCAGGAACTTCAAACCGGCACTAGGAAACAGACTGAGAAACCAGAGTAAAAGTTTCTCCTGCAACCCGTTCCCTTTGTGCTAGATGAACGAACGTCTCTCCACATGCTCATTTCTGAGAGATAAGTGTGTGTGAAAGCCGTCCTTCACCTACCTTGTTGGGAACACAAAGTTTCTTTTCAGTTGCAAACTCCACTCCATACATATATATGGGGAGGTACTAGCTCTAACTCGGTTTTACAGTGAAAACTGCAGGAACTTCAAACCGGCACTAGGAAACAGACTGAGAAACCAGAGTAAAAGTTTCTCCTGCAACCCGTTCCCTTTGTGCTAGATGAACGAACGTCTCTCCACATGCTCAGTTCTGAGAGATAAGTGTGTGTGAAAGCCGTCCTTCACCTAGCTTGTTGGGAACACAAAGTTTCTTTTCAGTTGCAAACTCCACTCCGTACATATATATGGGGAGGTACTAGCTCCAACTCGGTTTTACAGTGAAAACTGCAGGAACTTCAAACCGGCTCTAGGAAACAGACTGAGAAACCAGAGTAAAAGTTTCTCCTGCAACCCGTTCCCTTTGTGCTAGATGAACGAACGTCTCTCCACATGCTCAGGTCTGCGAGATAAGTGTGTGTGAAAGCCGTCCTTCACCTAGCTTGTTGGGAACACAAAGTTTCTTTTCAGTTGCAAACTCCACTCCATACATATATATGGGGAGGTACTAGCACCAACTCGGTTTTACAGTGAAAACTGCAGGAACTTCAAACCGGCACTAGGAAACAGACTGAGAAACCAGAGTAAAAGTTTCTCCTGCAACCCGTTCCCTTTGTGCTAGATGAACGAACGTCTCTCCACATGCTCAGTTCTGCGAGATAAGTGTGTGTGAAAGCCGTCCTTCACCTAGCTTGTTGGGAACACAAAGTTTCTTTTCAGTTGCAAACTCCACTCCTTACATATATATGGGGAGGTAGTAGCTCCAACCCGGTTTTACAGTGAAAACTGCAGGAACTTCAAACCGGCACTAGGAAACAGACTGAGAAACCAGAGTAAAAGTTTCTCCTGCAACCCGTTCCCTTTGTGCTAGATGAACGAACGTCTCTCCACATGCTCAGTTCTGAGAGATAAGTGTGTGTGAAAGCCGTCCTTCACCTAGCTTGTTGGGAACACAAAGTTTCTTTTCAGTTGCAAACTCCACTCCATACATATATATGGGGAGGTACTAGCTCCAACTCGGTTTTACAGTGAAAACTGCAGGAACTTCAAACCAGCACTAGGAAACAGACTGAGAAACCAGAGTAAAAGTTTCTCCTGCAACCCGTTCCCTTTGTGCTAGATGAACGAACGTCTCTCCACATGCTCAGTTCTGCGAGATAAGTGTGTGTGAAAGCCGTCCTTCACCTAGCTTGTTGGGAACACAAAATTTCTTTCCAGTTGCAAATTCCACTCCATACATATATATGGGGAGGTACTAGCTCCAACTCGGTTTACAGTGAAAACTGCAGGAACTTCAAACCGGCACTAGGAAACAGACTGAGAAACCAGAGTAAAAGTTTCTCCTGCAACCCGTTCCCTTTGTGCTAGATGAACGAACGTCTCTCCACATGCTCAGTTCTGAGAAATAAGTGTGTGTGAAAGCCGTCCTTCACCTAGCTTGTTGGGAACACAAAGTTTCTTTTCAGTTGCAAACTCCACTCCATACATATATATGGGGAGGTACTAGCTCCAACTCGGTTTTACAGTGAAAACTGCAGGAACTTCAAACCGGCACTAGGAAACAGACTGAGAAACCAGAGTAGAAGTTTCTCATGCAACCCGTTCCCTTTGTGCTAGATGAACGAACGTCTCTCCACATGCTCAGTTCTGCGAGATAAGTGTGTGTGAAAGCCGTCCTTCACCTAGCTTGTTGGGAACACAAAGTTTCTTTTCAGTTGCAAACTCCACTCCATACATATATATGGGGAGGTACTAGCTGCAACTCGGTTTTACAGTGAAAACTGCAGGAACTTCAAACCGGCACTAGGAAACAGACTGAGAAACCAGAGTAAAAGTTTCTCCTGCAACCCGTTCCCTTTGTGCTAGATGAACGAACGTCTCTCCACATGCTCAGTTCTGAGCGATAAGTGTGTGTGAAAGCCGTCCTTCACCTAGCTTGTTGGGAACACAACGTTTCTTTTCAGTTGCAAACTCCACTCCATACATATATAAGGGGAGGTAGTAGCTCCAACCCGGTTTTACACTGAAAACTGCAGGAACTTCAAACCGGCACTAGGAAACAGACTGAGAAACCAGAGTAAAAGTTTCTCCTGCAACCCGTTCCCTTTGTGCTAGATGAACGAACGTCCCTCCACATGCTCAGTTCTGAGAGATAAGTGTGTGTGAAAGCCGTCCTTCACCTAGCTTGTTGGGAACACAAAGTTTCTTTTCAGTTGCAAACTCCACTCCATACATATATATGGGGAGGTACTAGCTCCAACTCGGTTTTACAGTGAAAACTGCAGGAACTTCAAAACGGCACTAGGAAACAGACTGAGAAACCAGAGTAAAAGTTTCTCCTGCAACCCGTTCCATTTGTGCTAGATGAACGAACGTCTCTCCACATGCTCAGTTCTGAGAGATAAGTGTGTGTGAAAGCCGTCCTTCACCTAGCTTGTTGGGAACACAAAGTTTCTTTTCAGTTGCAAACTCCACTCCATACATATATATGGGGAGGTACTAGCTCCAACTCGGTTTTACAGTGAAAACTGCAGGAACTTCAAACCGGCACTAGGAAACAGACTGAGAAACCAGAGTAAAAGTTTCTCCTGCAACCCGTTCCCTTTGTGCTAGATGAACGAACGTCTCTCCACATGCTCAGTTCTGCGAGATAAGTGTGTGTGAAAGCCGTCCTTCACCTAGCTTGTTGGGAACACAAAGTTTCTTTTCAGTTGCAAACTCCACTCCATACATATATATGGGGAGGTACTAGCTCCAACTCGGTTTTACAGTGAAAACTGCAGGAACTTCAAACCGGCACTAGGAAACAGACTGAGAAACCAGAGTAAAAGTTTCTCCTGCAACCCGTTCCCTTTGTGCTAGTTGAACGAACGTCTCTCCACATGCTCAGTTCTGAGAGATAAGTGTGTGTGAAAGCCGTCCTTCACCTAGCTTGTTGGGAACACAAAGTTTCTTTTCAGTTGCAAACTCCACTCCATACATATATATGGGGAGGTACTAGCTCCAACTCGGTTTTACAGTGAAAACTGCAGGAACTTCAAACCGGCACTAGGAAACAGACTGAGAAACAAGAGTAAAAGTTTCTCCTGCAACAAGTTCCCTTTGTGCTAGATGAACGAACGTCTCTCCACATGCTCAGTTCTGAGAGATAAGTGTGTGTGAAAGCCGTCCTTCACCTAGCTTGTTGGGAACACAAAGTTTCTTTTCAGTTGCAAACTCCACTCCATACATATATATGGGGAGGTACTAGCTCCAACTCGGTTTTACAGTGAAAACTGCAGGAACTTCAAACCGGCACTAGGAAACAGACTGAGAAACCAGAGTAAAAGTTTCTCCTGCAACAAGTTCCCTTTGTGCTAGATGAACGAACGTCTCTCCACATGCTCAGTTCTGAGAGATAAGTGTGTGTGAAAGCCGTCCTTCACCTAGCTTGTTGGGAACACAAAGTTTCTTTTCAGTTACAAACTCCACTCCATTCATATATAAGGGGAGGTAGTAGCTCCAAAGCGGTTTTACAGTGAAAACTGCAGGAACTTCAAACCGGCACTAGGAAGCAGACTGAGAAACCAGAGTAAAAGTTTCTCCTGCAACCCGTTCCCTTTGTGCTAGGTGAACGAACGTCCCTCCACATGCTCAGTTCTGAGAGATAAGTGTGTGTGAAAGCCGTCCTTCACCTAGCTTGTTGGGAACACAAAGTTTCTTTTCAGTTGCAAACTCCACTCCATACATATATATGGGGAGGTACTAGCTCCAACTCGGTTTTACAGTGAAAACTGCAGGAACTTCAAACCGGCACTAGGAAACAGACTGAGAAACCAGAGTAAAAGTTTCTCCTGCAACCCGTTCCCTTTGTGCTAGATGAACGAACGTCTCTCCACATGCTCAGTTCTGCGAGATAAGTGTGTGTGAAAGCCGTCCTTCACCTAGCTTGTTGGGAACACAAAGTTTCTTTTCAGTTGCAAACTCCACTCCATACATATATATGGGGAGGTACTAGCTCCAACTCGGTTTTACAGTGAAAACTGCAGGAACTTCAAACCGGCACTAGGAAACAGACTGAGAAACCAGAGTAAAAGTTTCTCCTGCAACCCGTTCCCTTTGTGCTAGATGAACGAACGTCTCTCCACATGCTCAGTTCTGAGAGATAAGTGTGTGTGAAAGCCGTCCTTCACCTAGCTTGTTGGGAACACAAAGTTTCTTTTCAGTTGCAAACTCCACTCCATACATATATATGGGGTGGTACTAGCTCCAACTCGGTTTTACAGTGAAAACTGCAGGAACTTCAAACCGGCACTAGGAAACAGCCTGAGAAACAAGAGTAAAAGTTTCTCCTGCAACAAGTTCCCTTTGTGCTAGATGAACGAACGTCTCTCCACATGCTCAGTTCTGAGAGATAAGTGTGTGTGAAAGCCGTCCTTCACCTAGCTTGTTGGGAACACAAAGTTTCTTTTCAGTTGCAAACTCCACTCCATACATATATATTGGGAGGTACTAGCTCCAACTCGGTTTTACAGTGAAAACTGCAGGAACTTCAAACCGGCACTAGGAAACAGCCTGAGAAACAAGAGTAAAAGTTTCTCCTGCAACAAGTTCCCTTTGTGCTAGATGAACGAACGTCTCTCCACATGCTCAGTTCTGAGAGATAAGTGTGTGTGAAAGCCGTCCTTCACCTAGCTTGTTGGGAACACAAAGTTTCTTTTCAGTTGCAAACTCCACTCCATACATATATATGGGGAGGTACTAGCTCCAACTCGGTTTTACAGTGAAAACTGCAGGAACTTCAAACCGGCAGTAGGAAACAGCCTGAGAAACCAGAGTAAAAGTTTCTCCTGCAACAAGTTCCCTTTGTGCTAGATGAACGAACGTCTCTCCACATGCTCAGTTCTGAGAGATAAGTGTGTGTGAAAGCCGTCCTTCACCTAGCTTGTTGGGAACACAAAGTTTCTTTTCAGTTACAAACTCCACTCCATTCATATATAAGGGGAGGTAGTAGCTCCAAAGCGGTTTTACAGTGAAAACTGCAGGAACTTCAAACCGGCACTAGGAAGCAGACTGAGAAACAAGAGTAAAAGTTTCTCCTGCAACCCGTTCCCTTTGTGCTAGATGAACGGACGTCTCTCCACATGCTCTGTTCTGAGAGATAAGTGTGTGTGAAAGCCGTCCTTCACCTAGCTTGTTGGGAACACAAAGTTTCTTTTCAGTTGCAAACTCCACTCCATACATATATATGGGGAGGTACTAGCTCCAACTCGGTTTTACAGTGAAAACTGCAGGAACTTCAAACCGGCACTAGGAAACAGACTGAGAAACCAGAGTAAAAGTTTCTCCTGCAACCCGTTCCCTTTGTGCTAGATGAACGAACGTCTCTCCACATGCTCAGTTCTGAGACATAAGTGTGTGTGAAAGCCGTCCTTCACCTAGCTTGTTGGGAACACAAAGTTTCTTTTCAGTTGCAAACTCCACTCCATACATATATATGGGGAGGTACTAGCTCCAACTCGGTTTTACAGTGAAAACTGCAGGAACTTCAAACCGGCTCTAGGAAACAGACTGAGAAACCAGAGTAAAAGTTTCTCCTGCAACCCGTTCCTTTGTGCTAGATGAACGAACGTCTCTCCACATGCTCAGTTCTGAGAGATAAGTGTGTGTGAAAGCCGTCCTTCACCTAGCTTGTTGGGAACACAAAGTTTCTTTTCAGTTGCAAACTCCACTCCATTCATATATAAGGGGCGGTAGTAGCTCCAACCCTGTTTTCCAGTGAAAACTGCAGGAACTTCAAACCGGCACTAGGAAACAGACTGAGAAACCAGAGTAAAAGTTTCTCCTGCAACCCGTTCCCTTTGTGCTAGATGAACGAACGTCTCTCCACATGCTCAGTTCTGAGAGATAACTGTGTGTGAAAGCCGTCCTTCACCTAGCTTGTTGGGAACACAAAGTTTCTTTTCAGTTGCAAACTCCACTCCATACATATATATGGGGAGGTACTAGCTCCAACTCGGTTTTACAGTGAAAACTGCAGGAACTTCAAACCGGCACTAGGAAACAGACTGAGAAACCAGAGTAAAAGTTTCTCCTGCAACCCGTTCCCTTTGTGCTAGGTGAACGAACGTCTCTCCACATGCTCAGTTCTGAGAGATAAGTGTGTGTGAAAGCCGTCCTTCACCTAGCTTGTTGGGAACACAAAGTTTCTTTTCAGTTGCAAACTCCACTCCATACATATATATGGGGAGGTACTAGCTCCAACTCGGTTTTACAGTGAAAACTGCAGGAACTTCAAACCGGCACTAGGAAACAGACTGAGAAACCAGAGTAAAAGTTTCTCCTGCAACCCGTTCCCTTTGTGCTAGATGAACGAACGTCTCTCCACATGCTCAGTTCTGCGAGATAAGTGTGTGTGAAAGCCGTCCTTCACCTAGCTTGTTGGGAACACAAAGTTTCTTTTCAGTTGCAAACTCCACTCCATACATATATATGGGGAGGTACTAGCTCCAACTCGGTTTTACAGTGAAAACTGCAGGAACTTCAAACCGGCACTAGGAAACAGACTGAGAAACCAGAGTAAAAGTTTCTCCTGCAACCCGTTCCCTTTGTGCTAGGTGAACGAACGTCTCTCCACATGCTCAGTTCTGAGAGATAAGTGTGTGTGAAAGCCGTCCTTCACCTAGCTTGTTGGGAACACAAAGTTTCTTTTCAGTTGCAAACTCCACTCCATACATATATATGGGGTGGTACTAGCTCCAACTCGGTTTTACAGTGAAAACTGCAGGAACTTCAAACCGGCTCTAGGAAACAGCCTGAGAAACAAGAGTAAAAGTTTCTCCTGCAACAAGTTCCCTTTGTGCTAGATGAACGAACGTCTCTCCACATGCTCAGTTCTGAGAGATAAGTGTGTGTGAAAGCCGTCCTTCACCTAGCTTGTTGGGAACACAAAGTTTCTTTTCAGTTGCAAACTCCACTCCATTCATATATAAGGGGAGGTAGTAGCTCCAAAGCGGTTTTACAGTGAAAACTGCAGGAACTTCAAACCGGCACTAGGAAACAGCCTGAGAAACCAGAGTAAAAGTTTCTCCTGCAACCCGTTCCCTTTGTGCTAGATGAACGAACGTCTCTCCACATGCTCAGTTCTGAGAGATAAGTGTGTGTGAAAGCCGTCCTTCACCTAGCTTGTTGGGAACACAAAGTTTCTTTTCAGTTGCAAACTCCACTCCATACATATATAAGGGGAGGTAGTAGCTCCAACTCGGTTTTACAGTGAAAACTGCAGGAACTTCAAACCGGCACTAGGAAACAGACTGAGAAACCAGAGTAAAAGTTTCTCCTGCAACCCGTTCCCTTTGTGCTAGATGAACGAACGTCTCTCCACATGCTCAGTTCTGAGAGATAAGTGTGTGTGAAAGCCGTCCTTCACCTAGCTTGTTGGGAACACAAAGTTTCTTTTCAGTTGCAAACTCCACTCCATTCATATATAAGGGGAGGTAGTAGCTCCAACCCGGTTTACAGTGAAAACTGCAGGAACTTCAAACCGGCACTAGGAAACAGACTGAGAAACCAGAGTAAAAGTTTCTCCTGCAACCCGTTCCCTTTGTGCTAGATGAACGAACGTCTCTCCACATGCTCAGTTCTGAGACATAAGTGTGTGTGAAAGCCGTCCTTCACCTAGCTTGTTGGGAACACAAAGTTTCTTTTCAGTTGCAAACTCCACTCCATACATATATATGGGGAGGTACTAGCTCCAACTCGGTTTTACAGTGAAAACTGCAGGAACTTCAAACCGGCTCTAGGAAACAGACTGAGAAACCAGAGTAAAAGTTTCTCCTGCAACCCGTTCCCTTTGTGCTAGGTGAACGAACGTCTCTCCACATGCTCAGTTCTGAGAGATAAGTGTGTGTGAAAGCCGTCCTTCACCTAGCTTGTTGGGAACACAAAGTTTCTTTTCAGTTGCAAACTCCACTCCATACATATATATGGGGAGGTACTAGCTCCAACTCGGTTTTACAGTGAAAACTGCAGGAACTTCAAACCGGCACTAGGAAACAGCCTGAGAAAAAAGAGTAAAAGTTTCTCCTGCAACCCGTTCCCTTTGTGCTAGTTGAACGAACGTCTCTCCACATGCTCAGTTCTGAGAGATAAGTGTGTGTGAAAGCCGTCCTTCACCTAGCTTGTTGGGAACACAAAGTTTCTTTTCAGTTGCAAACTCCACTCCATACATATATATGGGGAGGTACTAGCTCCAACTCGGTTTTACAGTGAAAACTGCAGGAACTTCAAACCGGCACTAGGAAACAGACTGAGAAACCAGAGTAAAAGTTTCTCCTGCAACCCGTTCCCTTTGTGCTAGATGAACGAACGTCTCTCCACATGCTCAGTTCTGAGAGATAAGTGTGTGTGAAAGCCGTCCTTCACCTAGCTTGTTGGGAACACAAAGTTTCTTTTCAGTTGCAAACTCCACTCCATACATATATATGGGGAGATACTAGCTCTAACTCGGTTTTACAGTGAAAAAAGCAGGAACTTCAAACCGGCACTAGGAAACAAACTGAGAAACCAGAGTAAAAGTTTCTCCTGCAACCCGTTCCCTTTGTGCTAGATGAACGAACGTCTCTCCACATGCTCAGTTCTGAGAGATAAGTGTGTGTGAAAGCCGTCCTTCACCTAGCTTGTTGGGAACACAAAGTTTCTTTTCAGTTGCAAACTCCACTCCATTCATATATAAGGGGAGGTAGTAGCTCCAACCCGGTTTTACAGTGAAAACTGCAGGAACTTCAAACCGGCACTAGGAAACAGACTGAGAAACCAGAGTAAAAGTTTCTCCTGCAACCCGTTCCCTTTGTGCTAGATGAACGAACGTCTCTCCACATGCTCAGTTCTGAGAGATAAGTGTGTGTGAAAGCCGTCCTTCACCTAGCTTGTTGGGAACACAAAGTTTCTTTTCAGTTGCAAACTCCACTCCATACATATATATGGGGAGGTACTAGCTCCAACTCGGTTTTACAGTGAAAACTGCAGGAACTTCAAACCGGCACTAGGAAACAGACTGAGAAACCAGAGTAAAAGTTTCTCCTGCAACCCGTTCCCTTTGTGCTAGATGAACGAACGTCTCTCCACATGCTCAGTTCTGAGAGATAAGTGTGTGTGAAAGCCGTCCTTCACCTAGCTTGTTGGGAACACAAAGTTTCTTTTAAGTTGCAAACTCCACTCCATACATATATATGGGGAGGTAGTAGCTCCAACTCGGTTTTACAGTGAAAACTGCAGGAACTTCAAACCGGCACTAGGAAACAGACTGAGAAACCAGAGTAAAAGTTTCTCCTGGAACCCGATCCCTTTGTGCTAGGTGAACGAACGTCTCTCCACATGCTCAGTTCTGAGAGATAAGTGTGTGTGAAAGCCGTCCTTCACCTAGCTTGTTGGGAACACAAAGTTTCTTTTCAGTTGCAAACTCCACTCCATTCATATATAAGGGGAGGTAGTAGCTCCAACTCGGTTTTACAGTGAAAACTGCAGGAACTTCAAACCGGCACTAGTAAACAGACTGAGAAACCAGAGAAAAAGTTTCTCCTGCAACCCGTTCCCTTTGTGCTAGATGAACGAACGTCTCTCCACATGCTCAGTTCTGAGAGATAAGTGTGTGTGAAAGCCGTCCTTCACCTAGCTTGTTGGGAACACAAAGTTTCTTTTCAGTTGCAAACTCCACTCCATACATATATATGGGGAGGTACTAGCTCCAACTCGGTTTTACAGTGAAAACTGCAGGAACTTCAAACCGGCACTAGGAAACAGACTGAGAAACCAGAGTAAAAGTTTCTCCTGCAACCCGTTCCCTTTGTGCTAGTTGAACGAACGACTCTCCACATGCTCAGTTCTGAGAGACAAGTGTGTGTGAAAGCCGTCCTTCACCTAGCTTGTTGGGAACACAAAGTTTCTTTTCAGTTGCAAACTCCACTCCATACATATAAAAGGGGAGGTAGTAGCTCCAACTCGGTTTTACAGTGAAAACTGCAGGAACTTCAAACCGGCACTAGGAAACAGACTGAGAAACCAGAGTAAAAGTTTCTCCTGCAACCCGTTCCCTTTGTGCTAGGTGAACGAACGTCTCTCCACATGCTCAGTTCTGAGAGATAAGTGTGTGTGAAAGCCGTCCTTCACCTAGCTTGTTGGGAACACAAAGTTTCTTTTCAGTTGCAAACTCCACTCCATACATATATATAGGGAGGTACTAGCTCCAACTCGGTTTTACAGTGAAAACTGCAGGAACTTCAAACCGGCTCTAGGAAACAGACTGAGAAACCAGAGTAAAAGTTTCTCCTGCAACCCGTTCCCTTTGTGCTAGATGAACGAACGTCTATCCACATGCTCAGGTCTGCGAGATAATTGTGTGTGAAAGCCGTCCTTCACCTAGCTTGTTGGGAACACAAAGTTTCTTTTCAGTTGCAAACTCCACTCCATACATATATATGGGGAGGTACTAGCTCCAACTCGGTTTTACAGTGAAAACTGCAGGAACTTCAAACCGGCTCTAGGAAACAGACTGAGAAACCAGAGTAAAAGTTTCTCCTGCAACCCGTTCCCTTTGTGCTAGATGAACGAACGTCTCTCCACATGCTCAGGTCTGCGAGATAAGTGTGTGTGAAAGCCGTGCTTCACCTAGCTTGTTGGGAACACAAAGTTTCTTTTCAGTTGCAAACTCCACTCCATACATATATAAGGGGAGGTACTAGCTCCAACTCGGTTTTACAGTGAAAACTGCAGGAACTTCAAACCGGCACTAGGAAACAGACTGAGAAACCAGAGTAAAAGTTTCTCCTGCAACCCGTTCCCTTTGTGCTAGATGAACGAACGTCTCTCCACATGCTCAGTTCTGCGAGATAAGTGTGTGTGAAAGCCGTCCTTCACCTAGCTTGTTGGGAACACAAAGTTTCTTTTCAGTTGCAAACTCCACTCCATACATATATATGGGGAGGTACTAGCTCCAACTCGGTTTTACAGTGAAAACTGCAGGAACTTCAAACCGGCACTAGGAAACAGACTGAGAAACCAGAGTAAAAGTTTCTCCTGCAACCCGTTCCCTTTGTGCTAGATGAACGAACGTCTCTCCACATGCTCAGTTCTGAGAGTTAAGTGTGTGTGAAAGCCGTCCTTCACCTAGCTTGTTGGGAACACAAAGTTTCTTTTCAGTTGCAAACTCCACTCCATACATATATATGGGGAGGTACTAGCTCTAACTCGGTTTTACAGTGAAAACTGCAGGAACTTCAAACCGGCACTAGGAAACAAACTGAGAAACCAGAGTAAAAGTTTCCCCTGCAACCCGTTCCCTTTGTGCTAGATGAACGAACGTCTCTCCACATGCTCAGTTCTGAGAGATAAGTGTGTGTGAAAGCTGTCCTTCACCTAGCTTGTTGGGAACACAAAGTTTCTTTTCCCTTGCAAACTCCACTCCATTCATATATATGGGGAGGTAGTAGCTCCAACCCGGTTTTACAGTGAAAACTGCAGGAACTTCAAACCGGCTCTAGGAAACAGACTGAGAAACCAGAGTAAAAGTTTCTCCTGCAACCCGTTCCCTTTGTGCTAGATGAACGAACGTCTCTCCACATGCTCAGTTCTGAGAGATAAGTGTGTGTGAAAGCCGTCCTTCACCTAGCTTGTTGGGAACACAAAGTTTCTTTTCAGTTGCAAACTCCACTCCATACATATATAAGGGGAGGTAGTAGCTCCAACTCGGTTTTACAGTGAAAACTGCAGGAACTTCAAACCGGCACTAGGAAACAGACTGAGAAACCAGAGTAAAAGTTTCTCCTGCAACCCGTTCCCTTTGTGCTAGGTGAACGAACGTCTCTCCACATGCTCAGTTCTGAGAGATAAGTGTGTGTGAAAGCCGTCCTTCACCTAGCTTGTTGGGAACACAAAGTTTCTTTTCAGTTGCAAACTCCACTCCATACATATATATGGGGAGGTAGTAGCTCCAACTCGGTTTTACAATGAAAACTGCAGGAACTTCAAACCGGCACTAGGAAACAGACTGAGAAACCAGAGTAAAAGTTTCTCCTGCAACCCGTTCCCTTTGTGCTAGATGAACGAACGTCTCTCCACATGCTCAGGTCTGCGAGATAAGTGTGTGTGAAAGCCGTCCTTCACCTAGCTTGTTGGGAACACAAAGTTTCTTTTCAGTTGCAAACTCCACTCCATACATATATATATGGGGAGGTACTAGCTCCAACTCGGTTTTACAGTGAAAACTGCAGGAACTTCAAACCGGCTCTAGGAAACAGACTGAGAAACCAGAGTAAAAGTTTCTCCTGCAACCCGTTCCCTTTGTGCTAGATGAACGAACGTCTCTCCACATGCTCAGTTCTGAGAGATAAGTGTGTGTGAAAGCCGTCCTTCACCTAGCTTGTTGGGAACACAAAGTTTCTTTTCAGTTGCAAACTCCACTCCATACATATATATGGGGAGGTACTAGCTCCAACTCGGTTTTACAGTGAAAACTGCAGGAACTTCAAACCGGCACTAGGAAACAGACTGAGAAACCAGAGTAAAAGTTTCTCCTGCAACCCGTTCCCTTTGTGCTAGATGAACGAACGTCTCTCCACATGCTCAGTTCTGAGAGATAAGTGTGTGTGAAAGCCGTCCTTCACCTAGCTTGTTGGGAACACAAAGTTTCTTTTCAGTTGCAAACTCCACTCCATACATATATATGGGGAGGTACTAGCTCCAACTCGGTTTTACAGTGAAAACTGCAGGAACTTCAAACCGGCACTAGGAAACAGACTGAGAAACCAGAGTAAAAGTTTCTCCTGGAACCCGTTCCCTTTGTGCTAGGTGAACGAACGTCTCTCCACATGCTCAGTTCTGAGAGATAAGTGTGTGTGAAAGCCGTCCTTCACCTAGCTTGTTGGGAACACAAAGTTTCTTTTCAGTTGCAAACTCCACTCCATACATATATATGGGGAGGTACTAGCTCCAACTCGGTTTTACAGTGAAAACTGCAGGAACTTCAAACCGGCACTAGGAAACAGACTGAGAAACCAGAGTAAAAGTTTCTCCTGCAACCCGTTCCCTTTGTGCTAGATGAACGAACGTCTCTCCACATGCTCAGTTCTGAGAGATAAGTGTGTGTGAAAGCCGTCCTTCACCTAGCTTGTTGGGAACACAAAGTTTCTTTTCAGTTGCAAACTCCACTCCATACATATATATGGGGAGGTACTAGCTCCAACTCGGTTTTACAGTGAAAACTGCAGGAACTTCAAACCGGCACTAGGAAACAGACTGAGAAACCAGAGTAAAAGTTTCTCCTGCAACCCGTTCCCTTTGTGCTAGATGAACGAACGTCTCTCCACATGCTCAGTTCTGAGAGTTAAGTGTGTGTGAAAGCCGTCCTTCACCTAGCTTGTTGGGAACACAAAGTTTCTTTTCAGTTGCAAACTCCACTCCATACATATATATGGGGAGGTACTAGCTCTAACTCGGTTTTACAGTGAAAACTGCAGGAACTTCAAACCGGCACTAGGAAACAAACTGAGAAACCAGAGTAAAAGTTTCTCCTGCAACCCGTTCCCTTTGTGCTAGATGAACGAACGTCTCTCCACATGCTCAGGTCTGAGAGATAAGTGTGTGTGAAAGCCGTGCTTCACCTAGCTTGTTGGGAACACAAAGTTTCTTTTCAGTTGCAAACTCCACTCCATACATATATATGGGGAGGTACTAGCTCCAACTCGGTTTTACAGTGAAAACTGCAGGAACTTCAAACCGGCTCTAGGAAACAGACTGAGAAACCAGAGTAAAAGTTTCTCCTGCAACCCGTTCCCTTTGTGCTAGATGAACGAACGTCTCTCCACATGCTCAGTTCTGAGAGATAAGTGTGTGTGAAAGCCGTCCTTCACCTACCTTGTTGGGAACACAAAGTTTCTTTTCAGTTGCAAACTCCACTCCATACATATATAAGGGGAGGTAGTAGCTCCAACTCGGTTTTACAGTGAAAACTGCAGGAACTTCAAACCGGCACTAGGAAACAGACTGAGAAACCAGAGTAAAAGTTTCTCCTGCAACCCGTTCCCTTTGTGCTAGGTGAACGAACGTCTCTCCACATGCTCAGTTCTGAGAGTTAAGTGTGTGTGAAAGCCGTCCTTCACCTAGCTTGTTGGGAACACAAAGTTTCTTTTCAGTTGCAAACTCCACTCCATACATATATATATAGGGAGGTACTAGCTCCAACTCGGTTTTACAGTGAAAACTGCAGGAACTTCAAACCGTCTCTAGGAAACAGACTGAGAAACCAGAGTAAAAGTTTCTCCTGCAACCCGTTCCCTTTGTGCTAGATGAACGAACGTCTCTCCACATGCTCAGGTCTGCGAGATAAGTGTGTGTGAAAGCCGTCCTTCACCTAGCTTGTTGGGAACACAAAGTTTCTTTTCAGTTGCAAACTCCACTCCATACATATATATGGGGAGGTACTAGCTCCAACTCGGTTTTACAGTGAAAACTGCAGGAACTTCAAACCGGCTCTAGGAAACAGACTGAGAAACCAGAGTAAAAGTTTCTCCTGCAACCCGTTCCCTTTGTGCTAGATGAACGAACGTCTCTCCACATGCTCAGGTCTGAGAGATAAGTGTGTGTGAAAGCCGTCCTTCACCTAGCTTGTTGGGAACACAAAGTTTCTTTTCAGTTGCAAACTCCACTCCATACATATATATGGGGAGGTACTAGCTCCAACTCGGTTTTACAGTGAAAACTGCAGGAACTTCAAACCGGCACTAGGAAACAGACTGAGAAACCAGAGTAAAAGTTTCTCCTGCAACCCGTTCCCTTTGTGCTAGATGAACGAACGTCTCTCCACATGCTCAGTTCTGAGAGATAAGTGTGTGTGAAAGCCGTCCTTCACCTAGCTTGTTGGGAACACAAAGTTTCTTTTCAGTTGCAAACTCCACTCCATACATATATATGGGGAGGTAGTAGCTCCAACTCGGTTTTACAGTGAAAACTGCAGGAACTTCAAACCGGCACTAGGAAACAGACTGAGAAACCAGAGTAAAAGTTTCTCCTGGAACCCGTTCCCTTTGTGCTAGATGAACGAACGTCTCTCCACATGCTCAGTTCTGAGAGATAAGTGTGTGTGAAAGCCGTCCTTCACCTAGCTTGTTGGGAACACAAAGTTTCTTTTCAGTTGCAAACTCCACTCCATACATATAAAAGGGGAGGTAGTAGCTCCAACTCGGTTTTACAGTGAAAACTGCAGGAACTTCAAACCGGCACTAGGAAACAGACTGAGAAACCAGAGTAAAAGTTTCTCCTGCAACCCGTTCCCTTTGTGCTAGGTGAACGAACGTCTCTCCACATGCTCAGTTCTGAGAGATAAGTGTGTGTGAAAGCCGTCCTTCACCTAGCTTGTTGGGAACACAAAGTTTCTTTTCAGTTGCAAACTCCACTCCATACATATATATGGGGAGGTACTAGCTCCAATTCGGTTTTACAGTGAAAACTGCAGGAACTTCAAACCGGCTCTAGGAAACAGACTGAGAAACCAGAGTAAAAGTTTCTCCTGCAACCCGTTCCCTTTGTGCTAGATGAACGAACGTCTCTCCACATGCTCAGTTCTGAGAGATAAGTGTGTGTGAAAGCCGTCCTTCACCTAGCTTGTTGGGAACACAAAGTTTCTTTTCAGTTGCAAACTCCACTCCATACATATATAAGGGGAGGTAGTAGCTCCAACTCGGTTTTACAGTGAAAACTGCAGGAACTTCAAACCGGCACTAGGAAACAGACTGAGAAACCAGAGTAAAAGTTTCTCCTGCAACCCGTTCCCTTTGTGCTAGGTGAACGAACGTCTCTCCACATGCTCAGTTCTGAGAGATAAGTGTGTGTGAAAGCCGTCCTTCACCTAGCTTGTTGGGAACACAAAGTTTCTTTTCAGTTGCAAACTCCACTCCATACATATATATATAGGGAGGTACTAGCTCCAACTCGGTTTTACAGTGAAAACTGCAGGAACTTCAAACCGGCACTAGGAAACAGACTGAGAAACCAGATTAAAAGTTTCTCCTGCAACCCGTTCCCATTGTGCTAGATGAACGAACGTCTCTCCACATGCTCAGGTCTGCGAGATAAGTGTGTCTGAAAGCCGTCCTTCACCTAGCTTGTTGGGAACACAAAGTTTCTTTTCAGTTGCAAACTCCACTCCATACATATATATGGGGAGGTACTAGCTCCAACTCGGTTTTACAGTGAAAACTGCAGGAACTTCAAACCGGCACTAGGAAACAGACTGAGAAACCAGAGTAAAAGTTTCTCCTGCAACCCGTTCCCTTTGTGCTAGTTGAACGAACGTCTCTCCACTTGCTCAGTTCTGAGAGATAAGTGTGTGTGAAAGCCGTCCTTCACCTAGCTTGTTGGGAACACAAAGTTTCTTTTCAGTTGCAAACTCCACTCCATACATATATATGGGGAGGTACCAGCTCCAACTCGATTTTACAGTGAAAACTGCATGAACTTCAAACCGGCACTAGGAAACAGACTGAGAAACCAGAGTAAAAGTTTCTCCTGCAACCCTTTCCCTTTGTGCTAGATGAACGAACGTCTCTCCACATGCTCAGGTCTGCGAGATAAGTGTGTGTGAAAGCCGTCCTTCACCTAGCTTGTTGGGAACACAAAGTTTCTTTTCAGTTGCAAACTCCACTCCATACATATAAAAGGGGAGGTAGTAGCTCCAACTCGGTTTTACAGTGAAAACTGCAGGAACTTCAAACCGGCACTAGGAAACAGACTGAGAAACCAGAGTAAAAGTTTCTCCTGCAACCCGTTCCCTTTGTGCTAGGTGAACGAACGTCTCTCCACATGCTCAGTTCTGAGAGATAAGTGTGTGTGAAAGCCGTCCTTCACCTAGCTTGTTGGGAACACAAAGTTTCTTTTCAGTTGCAAACTCCACTCCATACATATATATGGGGAGGTACTAGCTCCAACTCGGTTTTACAGTGAAAACTGCAGGAACTTCAAACCGGCTCTAGGAAACAGACTGAGAAACCAGAGTAAAAGTTTCTCCTGCAACCCGTTCCCTTTGTGCTAGATGAACGAACGTCTCTCCACATGCTCAGGTCTGCGAGACAAGTGTGTGTGAAAGCCGTCCTTCACCTAGCTTGTTGGGAACACAAAGTTTCTTTTCAGTTGCAAACTCCACTCCATACATATATATGGGGAGGTACTAGCTCCAACTCGGTTTTACAGTGAAAACTGCAGGAACTTCAAACCGGCTCTAGGAAACAGACTGAGAAACCAGAGTAAAAGTTTCTCCTGCAACCCGTTCCCTTTGTGCTAGATGAACGAACGTCTCTCCACATGCTCAGGTCTGCGAGATAAGTGTGTGTGAAAGCCGTGCTTCACCTAGCTTGTTGGGAAAACAAAGTTTCTTTTCAGTTGCAAACTCCACTCCATACATATATATGGGGAGGTACTAGCTCCAACTCGGTTTTACAGTGAAAACTGCAGGAACTTCAAACCGGCACTAGGAAACAGACTGAGAATCCAGAGTAAAAGTTTCTCCTGCAACCCGTTCCCTTTGTGCTAGATGAACGAACGTCTCTCCACATGCTCAGTTCTGCGAGATAAGTGTGTGTGAAAGCCGTCCTTCACCTAGCTTGTTGGGAACACAAAGTTTCTTTTCAGTTGCAAACTCCACTCCATACATATATATGGGGAGGTACCAGCTCCAACTCGGTTTTACAGTGAAAACTGCAGGAACTTCAAACCGGCACTAGGAAACAGACTGAGAAACCAGAGTAAAAGTTTCTCCTGCAACCCGTTCCCTTTGTGCTAGATGAACGAACGTCTCTCCACATGCTCAGTTCTGAGAGTTAAGTGTGTGTGAAAGCCGTCCTTCACCTAGCTTGTTGGGAACACAAAGTTTCTTTTCAGTTGCAAACTCCACTCCATACATATATATGGGGAGGTACTAGCTCTAACTCGGTTTTACAGTGAAAACTGCAGGAACTTCAAACCGGCACTAGGAAACAGACTGAGAAACCAGAGTAAAAGTTTCTCCTGCAACCCGTTCCCTTTGTGCTAGATGAACGAACGTCTCTCCACATGCTCAGTTCTGAGAGATAAGTGTGTGTGAAAGCCGTCCTTCACCTAGCTTGTTGGGAACACAAAGTTTCTTTTCAGTTGCAAACTCCACTCCATACATATATATGGGGAGGTACTAGCTCCAACTCGGTTTTACAGTGAAAACTGCAGGAACTTCAAACCGGCTCTAGGAAACAGACTGAGAAACCAGAGTAAAAGTTTCTCCTGCAACCCGTTCCCTTTGTGCTAGATGAACGAACGTCTCTCCACATGCTCAGTTCTGAGAGATAAGTGTGTGTGAAAGCCGTCCTTCACCTAGCTTGTTGGGAACACAAAGTTACTTTTCAGTTGCAAACTCCACTCCATACATATATATATAGGGAGGTACTAGCTCCAACTCGGTTTTACAGTGAAAACTGCAGGAACTTCAAACCGGCTCTAGGAAACAGACTGAGAAACCAGATTAAAAGTTTCTCCTGCAACCCGTTCCCTTTGTGCTAGGTGAACGAACGTCTCTCCACATGCTCAGGTCTGCGAGATAAGTGTGTCTGAAAGCCGTCCTTCACCTAGCTTGTTGGGAACACAAAGTTTCTTTTCAGTTGCAAACTCCACTCCATACATATATATATAGGGAGGTACTAGCTCCAACTCGGTTTTACAGTGAAAACTGCAGGAACTTCAAACCGGCACTAGGAAACAGACTGAGAAACCAGAGTAAAAGTTTCTCCTGCAACCCGTTCCCTTTGTGCTAGATGAACGAACGTCTCTCCACATGCTCAGTTCTGAGAGATAAGTGTGAGTGAAAGCCGTCCTTCACCTAGCTTGTTGGGAACACAAAGTTTCTTTTCAGTTGCAAACTCCACTCCATTCATATATAAGGGGAGGTACTAGCTCCAACTCGGTTTTACAGTGAAAACTGCAGGAACTTCAAACCGGCACTAGGAAACAGACTGAGAAACCAGAGAAAAAGTTTCTCCTGCAACCCGTTCCCTTTGTGCTAGTTGAACGAACGTCTCTCCACTTGCTCAGTTCTGAGAGATAAGTGTGTGTGAAAGCCGTCCTTCACCTAGCTTGTTGGGAACACAAAGTTTCTTTTCAGTTGCAAACTCCACTCCATACATATATATGGGGAGGTACCAGCTCCAACCCGGTTTTACAGTGAAAACTGCAGGAACTTCAAACCGGCACTAGGAAACAGACTGAGAAACCAGAGTAAAAGTTTCTCCTGCAACCCTTTCCCTTTGTGCTAGATGAACGAACGTCTCTCCACATGCTCAGGTCTGCGAGATAAGTGTGTGTGAAAGCCGTCCTTCACCTAGCTTGTTGGGAACACAAAGTTTCTTTTCAGTTGCAAACTCCACTCCATACATATATATGGGGAGGTACTAGCTCCAACTCGGTTTTACAGTGAAAACTGCAGGAACTTCAAACCGGCACTAGGAAACAGACTGAGAAACCAGAGTAAAAGTTTCTCCTGCAACCCGTTCCCTTTGTGCTAGTTGAACGAACGTCTCTCCACATGCTCAGTTCTGAGAGATAAGTGTGTGTGAAAGCCGTCCTTCACCTAGCTTGTTGGGAACACAAAGTTTCTTTTCAGTTGCAAACTCCACTCCATACATATATATGGGGAGGTACTAGCTCCAACTCGGTTTTACAGTGAAAACTGCAGGAACTTCAAACCGGCACTAGGAAACAGACTGAGAAACCAGAGTAAAAGTTTCTCCTGCAACCCGTTCCCTTTGTGCTAGATGAACGAACGTCTCTCCACATGCTCAGTTCTGAGAGATAAGTGTGTGTGAAAGCCGTCCTTCACCTAGCTTGTTGGGAACACAAAGTTTCTTTTCAGTTGCAAACTCCACTCCATACATATATATGGGGAGGTACTAGCTCTAACTCGGTTTTACAGTGAAAACTGCAGGAACTTCAAACCGGCACTAGGAAACAGACTGAGAAACCAGAGTAAAAGTTTCTCCTGCAACCCGTTCCCTTTGTGCTAGATGAACGAACGTCTCTCCACATTCTCAGTTCTGAGAGATAAGTGTGTGTGAAAGCCGTCCTTCACCTAGCTTGTTGGGAACACAAAGTTTCTTTTCAGTTGCAAACTCCACTCCATTCATATATAAGGGGAGGTAGTAGCTCCAACCCGGTTTTACAGTGAAAACTGCAGGAACTTCAAACCGGCACTAGGAAACAGACTGAGAAACCAGAGTAAAAGTTTCTCCTGCAACCCGTTCCCTTTGTGCTAGATGAACGAACGTCTCTCCACATGCTCAGTTCTGAGAGATAAGTGTGTGTGAAAGCCGTCCTTCACCTAGCTTGTTGGGAACACAAAGTTTCTTTTCAGTTGCAAACTCCACTCCATACATATATATGGGGAGGTACTAGCTCCAACTCGGTTTTACAGTGAAAACTGCAGGAACTTCAAACCGGCACTAGGAAACAGACTGAGAAACCAGAGTAAAAGTTTCTCCTGCAACCCGTTCCCTTTGTGCTAGATGAACGAACGTCTCTCCACATGCTCAGTTCTGAGAGATAAGTGTGTGTGAAAGCCGTCCTTCACCTAGCTTGTTGGGAACACAAAGTTTCTTTTCAGTTGCAAACTCCACTCCATACATATATAAGGGGAGGTAGTAGCTCCAACCCGGTTTTACAGTGAAAACTGCAGGAACTTCAAACCGGCACTAGGAAACAGACTGAGAAACCAGAGTAAAAGTTTCTCCTGCAACCCGTTCCCTTTGTGCTAGATGAACGAACGTCTCTCCACATGCTCAGTTCTGAGAGATAAGTGTGTGTGAAAGCCGTCCTTCACCTAGCTTGTTGGGAACACAAAGTTTCTTTTCAGTTGCAAACTCCACTCCATACATATATATGGGGAGGTACTAGCTCCAACCCGGTTTTACAGTGAAAACTGCAGGAACTTCAAACCGGCACTAGGAAACAGACTGAGAAACCAGAGTAAAAGTTTCTCCTGCAACCCGTTCCCTTTGTGCTAGATGAACGAACGTCTCTCCACATGCTCAGTTCTGAGAGATAAGTGTGTGTGAAAGCCGTCCTTCACCTAGCTTGTTGGGAACACAAAGTTTCTTTTCAGTTGCAAACTCCACTCCATTCATATATAAGGGGAGGTAGTAGCTCCAACCCTGTTTTACAATGAAAACTGCAGGAACTTCAAACCGGCACTAGGAAACAGACTGAGAAACCAGAGTAAAAGTTTCTCCTGCAACCCGTTCCCTTTGTGCTAGATGAACGAACGTCTCTCCACATGCTCAGTTCTGAGAGATAAGTGTGTGTGAAAGCCGTCCTTCACCTAGCTTGTTGGGAACACAAAGTTTCTTTTCAGTTGCAAACTCCACTCCATACATATATATGGGGAGGTACTAGCTCCAACTCGGTTTTACAGTGAAAACTGCAGGAACTTCAAACCGGCACTAGGAAACAGACTGAGAAACCAGAGTAAAAGTTTCTCCTGCAACCCGTTCCCTTTGTGCTAGATGAACGAACGTCTCTCCACATGCTCAGTTCTGAGAGATAAGTGTGTGTGAAAGCCGTCCTTCACCTAGCTTGTTGGGAACACAAAGTTTCTTTTCAGTTGCAAACTCCACTCCATTCATATATAAGGGGAGGTAGTAGCTCCAACCCGGTTTTACAGTGAAAACTGCAGGAACTTCAAACCGGCACTAGGAAACAGACTGAGAAACCAGAGTAAAAGTTTCTCCTGCAACCCGTTCCCTTTGTGCTAGATGAACGAACGTCTCTCCACATGCTCAGTTCTGAGAGATAAGTGTGTGTGAAAGCCGTCCTTCACCTAGCTTGTTGGGAACACAAAGTTTCTTTTCAGTTGCAAACTCCACTCCATACATATATATGGGGAGGTACTAGCTCCAACCCGGTTTTACAGTGAAAACTGCAGGAACTTCAAACCGGCACTAGGAAACAGACTGAGAAACCAGAGTAAAAGTTTCTCCTGCAACCCGTTCCCTTTGTGCTAGATGAACGAACGTCTCTCCACATGCTCAGTTCTGAGAGATAAGTGTGTGTCAAAGCCGTCCTTCACCTAGCTTGTTGGGAACACAAAGTTTCTTTTCAGTTGCAAACTCCACTCCATTCATATATAAGGGGAGGTAGTAGCTCCAACCCGGTTTTACAGTGAAAACTGCAGGAACTTCAAACCGGCACTAGGAAACAGACTGAGAAACCAGAGTAAAAGTTTCTCCTGCAACCCGTTCCCTTTGTGCTAGATGAACGAACGTCTCTCCACATGCTCAGTTCTGAGAGATAAGTGTGTGTGAAAGCCGTCCTTCACCTAGCTTGTTGGGAACACAAAGTTTCTTTTCAGTTGCAAACTCCACTCCATACATATATATGGGGAGGTACTAGCTCCAACTCGGTTTTACAGTGAAAACTGCAGGAACTTCAAACCGGCACTAGGAAACAGACTGAGAAACCAGAGTAAAAGTTTCTCCTGCAACCCGTTCCCTTTGTGCTAGATGAACGAACGTCTCTCCACATGCTCAGTTCTGAGAGATAAGTGTGTGTGAAAGCCGTCCTTCACCTAGCTTGTTGGGAACACAAAGTTTCTTTTCAGTTGCAAACTCCACTCCATACATATATAAGGGGAGGTAGTAGCTCCAACTCGGTTTTACAGTGAAAACTGCAGGAACTTCAAACCGGCACTAGGAAACAGACTGAGAAACCAGAGTAAAAGTTTCTCCTGCAACCCGTTCCCTTTGTGCTAGGTGAACGAACGTCTCTCCACATGCTCAGTTCTGAGAGATAAGTGTGTGTGAAAGCCGTCCTTCACCTAGCTTGTTGGGAACACAACGTTTCTTTTCAGTTGCAAACTCCACTCCATACATATATAAGGGGAGGTAGTAGCTCCAACCCGGTTTTACACTGAAAACTGCAGGAACTTCAAACCGGCACTAGGAAACAGACTGAGAAACCAGAGTAAAAGTTTCTCCTGCAACCCGTTCCCTTTGTGCTAGATGAACGAACGTCTCTCCACATGCTCAGTTCTGAGAGATAAGTGTGTGTGAAAGCCGTCCTTCACCTAGCTTGTTGGGAACACAAAGTTTCTTTTCAGTTGCAAACTCCACTCCATACATATATATGGGGAGGTTCTAGCTCCAACTCGGTTTTACAGTGAAAACTGCAGGAACTTCAAACCGGCACTAGGAAACAGACTGAGAAACCAGAGTAAAAGTTTCTCCTGCAACCCGTTCCCTTTGTGCTAGATGAACGAACGTCTCTCCACATGCTCAGTTCTGAGAGATAAGTGTGTGTGAAAGCCGTCCTTCACCTAGCTTGTTGGGAACACAAAGTTTCTTTTCAGTTGCAAACTCCACTCCATACATATATATGGGGAGGTACTAGCTCCAACTCGGTTTTACAGTTAAAACTGCAGGAACTTCAAACCGGCACTAGGAAACAGACTGAGAAACCAGAGTAAAAGTTTCTCCTGCAACCCGTTCCCTTTGTGCTAGTTGAACGAACGTCTCTCCACATGCTCAGTTCTGAGAGATAAGTGTGTGTGAAAGCCGTCCTTCACCTAGCTTGTTGGGAACACAAAGTTTCTTTTCAGTTGCAAACTCCACTCCATACATATATAAGGGGAGGTAGTAGCTCCAACTCGGTTTTACAGTGAAAACTGCAGGAACTTCAAACCGGCACTAGGAAACAGACTGAGAAACCAGAGTAAAAGTTTCTCCTGCAACCCGTTCCCTTTGTGCTAGGTGAACGAACGTCTCTCCACATGCTCAGTTCTGAGAGATAAGTGTGTGTGAAAGCCGTCCTTCACCTAGCTTGTTGGGAACACAAAGTTTCTTTTCAGTAGCAAACTCCACTCCATACATATATATATAGGGAGGTACTAGCTCCAACTCGGTTTTACAGTGAAAACTGCAGGAACTTCAAACCGGCTCTAGGAAACAGACTGAGAAACCAGAGTAAAAGTTTCTCCTGCAACCCGTTCCCTTTGTGCTAGATGAACGAACGTCTCTCCACATGCTCAGGTCTGCGAGATAAGTGTGTGTGAAAGCCGTCCTTCACATAGCTTGTTGGGAACACAAAGTTTCTTTTCAGTTGCAAACTCCACTCCATACATATATATGGGGAGGTACTAGCTCCAACTCGGTTTTACAGTGAAAACTGCAGGAACTTCAAACCGGCTCTAGGAAACAGACTGAGAAACCAGAGTAAAAGTTTCTCCTGCAACCCGTTCCCTTTGTGCTAGATGAACGAACGTCTCTCCACATGCTCAGTTCTGAGAGATAAGTGTGTCTGAAAGCCGTCCTTCACCTAGCTTGTTGGGAACACAAAGTTTCTTTTCAGTTGCAAACTCCACTCCATACATATATATGGGGAGGTACTAGCTCCAACTCGGTTTTACAGTGAAAACTGCAGGAACTTCAAACCGGCACTAGGAAACAGACTGAGAAACCAGAGTAAAAGTTTCTCCTGCAACCCGTTCCCTTTGTGCTAGATGAACGAACGTCTCTCCACATGCTCAGGTCTGAGAGATAAGTGTGTGTGAAAGCCGTCCTTCACCTAGCTTGTTGGGAACACAAAATTTCTTTCCAGTTGCAAACTCCACTCCATACATATATATGGGAAGGTACTAGCTCCAACTCGGTTTTACAGTGAAAACTGCAGGAACTTCAAACCGGCACTAGGAAACAGACTGAGAAACCAGAGTAAAAGTTTCTCCTGCAACCCGTTCCCTTTGTGCTAGATGAACGAACGTCTCTCCACATGCTCAGGTCTGCGAGATATGTGTGTGTGAAAGCCGTCCTTCACCTAGCTTGTTGGGAACACAAAGTTTCTTTTCAGTTGCAAACTCCACTCCATACATATATATGGGGAGGTACTAGCTCCAACTCGGTTTTACAGTGAAAACTGCAGGAACTTCAAACCGGCACTAGGAAACAGACTGAGAAACCAGAGTAAAAGTTTCTCCTGCAACCCGTTCCCTTTGTGCTAGATGAACGAACGTCTCTCCACATGCTCAGTTCTGCGAGATAAGTGTGTGTGAAAGCCGTCCTTCACCTAGCTTGTTGGGAACACAAAGTTTCTTTTCAGTTGCAAACTCCACTCCATACATATATATGGGGAGGTACTAGCTCCAACTCGGTTTTACAGTGAAAACTGCAGGAACTTCAAACCGGCACTAGGAAACAGACTGAGAAACCAGAGTAAAAGTTTCTCCTGCAACCCGTTCCCTTTGTGCTAGATGAACGAACGTCTCTCCACATGCTCAGTTCTGAGAGATAAGTGTGTGTGAAAGCCGTCCTTCACCTAGCTTGTTGGGAACACAACGTTTCTTTTCAGTTGCAAACTCCACTCCATACATATATAAGGGGAGGTAGTAGCTCCAACCCGGTTTACACTGAAAACTGCAGGAACTTCAAACCGGCACTAGGAAACAGACTGAGAAACCAGAGTAAAAGTTTCTCCTGCAACCCGTTCCCTTTGTGCTAGATGAACGAACGTCTCTCCACATGCTCAGTTCTGAGAGATAAGTGTGTGTGAAAGCCGTCCTTCACCTAGCTTGTTGGGAACACAAAGTTTCTTTTCAGTTGCAAACTCCACTCCATACATATATAAGGGGAGGTAGTAGCTCCAACTCGGTTTTACAGTGAAAACTGCAGGAACTTCAAACCGGCACTAGGAAACAGACTGAGAAACCAGAGTAAAAGTTTCTCCTGCAACCCGTTCCCTTTGTGCTAGATGAACGAACGTCTCTCCACATGCTCAGTTCTGAGAGATAAGTGTGTGTGAAAGCCGTCCTTCACCTAGCTTGTTGGGAACACAAAGTTTCTTTTCAGTTGCAAACTCCACTCCATACATATATAAGGGGAGGTAGTAGCTCCAACTCGGTTTTACAGTGAAAACTGCAGGAACTTCAAACCGGCACTAGGAAACAGACTGAGAAACCAGAGTAAAAGTTTCTCCTGCAACCCGATCCCTTTGTGCTAGATGAACGAACGTCTCTCCACATGCTCAGTTCTGAGAGATAAGTGTGTGTGAAAGCCGTCCTTCACCTAGCTTGTTGGGAACACAAAGTTTCTTTTCAGTTGCAAACTCCACTCCATACATATATAAGGGGAGGTAGTAGCTCCAACTCGGTTTTACACTGAAAACTGCAGGAACTTCAAAACGGCACTAGGAAACAGACTGAGAAACCAGAGTAAAAGTTTCTCCTGCAACCCGTTCCCTTTGTGCTAGATGAACGAACGTCTCTCCACATGCTCAGTTCTGAGAGATAAGTGTGTGTGAAAGCCGTCCTTCACCTAGCTTGTTGGGAACACAAAGTTTCTTTTCAGTTGCAAACTCCACTCCATTCATATATAAGGGGAGGTAGTAGCTCCAACCCGGTTTTACAATGAAAACTGCAGGAACTTCAAACCGGCACTAGGAAACAGACTGAGAAACCAGAGTAAAAGTTTCTCCTGCAACCCGTTCCCTTTGTGCTAGATGAACGAACGTCTCTCCACATGCTCAGTTCTGAGAGATAAGTGTGTGTGAAAGCCGTCCTTCACCTAGCTTGTTGGGAACACAAAGTTTCTTTTCAGTTGCAAACTCCACTCCATACATATATATGGGGAGGTACTAGCTCCAACTCGGTTTTACAGTGAAAACTGCAGGAACTTCAAACCGGCACTAGGAAACAGACTGAGAAACCAGAGTAAAAGTTTCTCCTGCAACCCGTTCCCTTTGTGCTAGATGAACGAACGTCTCTCCACATGCTCAGTTCTGAGAGATAAGTGTGTGTGAAAGCCGTCCTTCACCTAGCTTGTTGGGAACACAAAGTTTCTTTTCAGTTGCAAACTCCACTCCATTCATATATAAGGGGAGGTAGTAGCTCCAACCCGGTTTTACAGTGAAAACTGCAGGAACTTCAAACCGGCACTAGGAAACAGACTGAGAAACCAGAGTAAAAGTTTCTCCTGCAACCCGTTCCCTTTGTGCTAGATGAACGAACGTCTCTCCACATGCTCAGTTCTGAGAGATAAGTGTGTGTGAAAGCCGTCCTTCACCTAGCTTGTTGGGAACACAAAGTTTCTTTTCAGTTGCAAACTCCACTCCATACATATATATGGGGAGGTACTAGCTCCAACCCGGTTTTACAGTGAAAACTGCAGGAACTTCAAACCGGCACTAGGAAACAGACTGAGAAACCAGAGTAAAAGTTTCTCCTGCAACCCGTTCCCTTTGTGCTAGATGAACGAACGTCTCTCCACATGCTCAGTTCTGAGAGATAAGTGTGTGTCAAAGCCGTCCTTCACCTAGCTTGTTGGGAACACAAAGTTTCTTTTCAGTTGCAAACTCCACTCCATTCATATATAAGGGGAGGTAGTAGCTCCAACCCGGTTTTACAGTGAAAACTGCAGGAACTTCAAACCGGCACTAGGAAACAGACTGAGAAACCAGAGTAAAAGTTTCTCCTGCAACCCGTTCCCTTTGTGCTAGATGAACGAACGTCTCTCCACATGCTCAGTTCTGAGAGATAAGTGTGTGTGAAAGCCGTCCTTCACCTAGCTTGTTGGGAACACAAAGTTTCTTTTCAGTTGCAAACTCCACTCCATAAATATATATGGGGAGGTACTAGCTCCAACTCGGTTTTACAGTGAAAACTGCAGGAACTTCAAACCGGCACTAGGAAACAGACTGAGAAACCAGAGTAAAAGTTTCTCCTGCAACCCGTTCCCTTTGTGCTAGATGAACGAACGTCTCTCCACATGCTCAGTTCTGAGAGATAAGTGTGTGTGAAAGCCGTCCTTCACCTAGCTTGTTGGGAACACAAAGTTTCTTTTCAGTTGCAAACTCCACTCCATACATATATAAGGGGAGGTAGTAGCTCCAACTCGGTTTTACAGTGAAAACTGCAGGAACTTCAAACCGGCACTAGGAAACAGACTGAGAAACCAGAGTAAAAGTTTCTCCTGCAACCCGTTCCCTTTGTGCTAGGTGAACGAACGTCTCTCCACATGCTCAGTTCTGAGAGATAAGTGTGTGTGAAAGCCGTCCTTCACCTAGCTTGTTGGGAACACAACGTTTCTTTTCAGTTGCAAACTCCACTCCATACATATATAAGGGGAGGTAGTAGCTCCAACCCGGTTTTACACTGAAAACTGCAGGAACTTCAAACCGGCACTAGGAAACAGACTGAGAAACCAGAGTAAAAGTTTCTCCTGCAACCCGTTCCCTTTGTGCTAGATGAACGAACGTCTCTCCACATGCTCAGTTCTGAGAGATAAGTGTGTGTGAAAGCCGTCCTTCACCTAGCTGTTTGGGAACACAAAGTTTCTTTTCAGTTGCAAACTCCACTCCATACATATATATGGGGAGGTTCTAGCTCCAACTCGGTTTTACAGTGAAAACTGCAGGAACTTCAAACCGGCACTAGGAAACAGACTGAGAAACCAGAGTAAAAGTTTCTCCTGCAACCCGTTCCCTTTGTGCTAGATGAACGAACGTCTCTCCACATGCTCAGTTCTGAGAGATAAGTGTGTGTGAAAGCCGTCCTTCACCTAGCTTGTTGGGAACACAAAGTTTCTTTTCAGTTGCAAACTCCACTCCATACATATATATGGGGAGGTACTAGCTCCAACTCGGTTTTACAGTTAAAACTGCAGGAACTTCAAACCGGCACTAGGAAACAGACTGAGAAACCAGAGTAAAAGTTTCTCCTGCAACCCGTTCCCTTTGTGCTAGTTGAACGAACGTCTCTCCACATGCTCAGTTCTGAGAGATAAGTGTGTGTGAAAGCCGTCCTTCACCTAGCTTGTTGGGAACACAAAGTTTCTTTTCAGTTGCAAACTCCACTCCATACATATATAAGGGGAGGTAGTAGCTCCAACTCGGTTTTACAGTGAAAACTGCAGGAACTTCAAACCGGCACTAGGAAACAGACTGAGAAACCAGAGTAAAAGTTTCTCCTGCAACCCGTTCCCTTTGTGCTAGGTGAACGAACGTCTCTCCACATGCTCAGTTCTGAGAGATAAGTGTGTGTGAAAGCCGTCCTTCACCTAGCTTGTTGGGAACACAAAGTTTCTTTTCAGTAGCAAACTCCACTCCATACATATATATATAGGGAGGTACTAGCTCCAACTCGGTTTTACAGTGAAAACTGCAGGAACTTCAAACCGGCTCTAGGAAACAGACTGAGAAACCAGAGTAAAAGTTTCTCCTGCAACCCGTTCCCTTTGTGCTAGATGAACGAACGTCTCTCCACATGCTCAGGTCTGCGAGATAAGTGTGTGTGAAAGCCGTCCTTCACCTAGCTTGTTGGGAACACAAAGTTTCTTTTCAGTTGCAAACTCCACTCCATACATATATATGGGGAGGTACTAGCTCCAACTCGGTTTTACAGTGAAAACTGCAGGAACTTCAAACCGGCTCTAGGAAACAGACTGAGAAACCAGAGTAAAAGTTTCTCCTGCAACCCGTTCCCTTTGTGCTAGATGAACGAACGTCTCTCCACATGCTCAGTTCTGAGAGATAAGTGTGTCTGAAAGCCGTCCTTCACCTAGCTTGTTGGGAACACAAAGTTTCTTTTCAGTTGCAAACTCCACTCCATACATATATATGGGGAGGTACTAGCTCCAACTCGGTTTTACAGTGAAAACTGCAGGAACTTCAAACCGGCACTAGGAAACAGACTGAGAAACCAGAGTAAAAGTTTCTCCTGCAACCCGTTCCCTTTGTGCTAGATGAACGAACGTCTCTCCACATGCTCAGGTCTGAGAGATAAGTGTGTGTGAAAGCCGTCCTTCACCTAGCTTGTTGGGAACACAAAATTTCTTTCCAGTTGCAAACTCCACTCCATACATATATATGGGAAGGTACTAGCTCCAACTCGGTTTTACAGTGAAAACTGCAGGAACTTCAAACCGGCACTAGGAAACAGACTGAGAAACCAGAGTAAAAGTTTCTCCTGCAACCCGTTCCCTTTGTGCTAGATGAACGAACGTCTCTCCACATGCTCAGGTCTGCGAGATATGTGTGTGTGAAAGCCGTCCTTCACCTAGCTTGTTGGGAACACAAAGTTTCTTTTCAGTTGCAAACTCCACTCCATACATATATATGGGGAGGTACTAGCTCCAACTCGGTTTTACAGTGAAAACTGCAGGAACTTCAAACCGGCACTAGGAAACAGACTGAGAAACCAGAGTAAAAGTTTCTCCTGCAACCCGTTCCCTTTGTGCTAGATGAACGAACGTCTCTCCACATGCTCAGTTCTGCGAGATAAGTGTGTGTGAAAGCCGTCCTTCACCTAGCTTGTTGGGAACACAAAGTTTCTTTTCAGTTGCAAACTCCACTCCATACATATATATGGGGAGGTACTAGCTCCAACTCGGTTTTACAGTGAAAACTGCAGGAACTTCAAACCGGCACTAGGAAACAGACTGAGAAACCAGAGTAAAAGTTTCTCCTGCAACCCGTTCCCTTTGTGCTAGATGAACGAACGTCTCTCCACATGCTCAGTTCTGAGAGATAAGTGTGTGTGAAAGCCGTCCTTCACCTAGCTTGTTGGGAACACAACGTTTCTTTTCAGTTGCAAACTCCACTCCATACATATATAAGGGGAGGTAGTAGCTCCAACCCGGTTTTACACTGAAAACTGCAGGAACTTCAAACCGGCACTAGGAAACAGACTGAGAAACCAGAGTAAAAGTTTCTCCTGCAACCCGTTCCCTTTGTGCTAGATGAACGAACGTCTCTCCACATGCTCAGTTCTGAGAGATAAGTGTGTGTGAAAGCCGTCCTTCACCTAGCTTGTTGGGAACACAAAGTTTCTTTTCAGTTGCAAACTCCACTCCATACATATATAAGGGGAGGTAGTAGCTCCAACTCGGTTTTACAGTGAAAACTGCAGGAACTTCAAACCGGCACTAGGAAACAGACTGAGAAACCAGAGTAAAAGTTTCTCCTGCAACCCGTTCCCTTTGTGCTAGATGAACGAACGTCTCTCCACATGCTCAGTTCTGAGAGATAAGTGTGTGTGAAAGCCGTCCTTCACCTAGCTTGTTGGGAACACAAAGTTTCTTTTCAGTTGCAAACTCCACTCCATACATATATAAGGGGAGGTAGTAGCTCCAACTCGGTTTTACAGTGAAAACTGCAGGAACTTCAAACCGGCACTAGGAAACAGACTGAGAAACCAGAGTAAAAGTTTCTCCTGCAACCCGTTCCCTTTGTGCTAGATGAACGAACGTCTCTCCACATGCTCAGTTCTGAGAGATAAGTGTGTGTGAAAGCCGTCCTTCACCTAGCTTGTTGGGAACACAAAGTTTCTTTTCAGTTGCAAACTCCACTCCATACATATATAAGGGGAGGTAGTAGCTCCAACTCGGTTTTACACTGAAAACTGCAGGAACTTCAAAACGGCACTAGGAAACAGACTGAGAAACCAGAGTAAAAGTTTCTCCTGCAACCCGTTCCCTTTGTGCTAGATGAACGAACGTCTCTCCACATGCTCAGTTCTGAGAGATAAGTGTGTGTGAAAGCCGTCCTTCACCTAGCTTGTTGGGAACACAAAGTTTCTTTTCAGTTGCAAACTCCACTCCATACATATATAAGGGGAGGTACTAGCTCCAACTCGGTTTTACAGTGAAAACTGCAGGAACTTCAAACCGGCACTAGGAAACAGACTGAGAAACCAGAGTAAAAGTTTCTCCTGCAACCCGTTCCCTTTGTGCTAGGTGAACGAACGTCTCTCCACATGCTCAGTTCTGAGAGATAAGTGTGTGTGAAAGCCGTCCTTCACCTAGCTTGTTGGGAACACAACGTTTCTTTTCAGTTGCAAACTCCACTCCATACATATATATATAGGGAGGTAGTAGCTCCAACCCGGTTTTACACTGAAAACTGCAGGAACTTCAAACCGGCACTAGGAAACAGACTGAGAAACCAGAGTAAAAGTTTCTCCTGCAACCCGTTCCCTTTGTGCTAGATGAACGAACGTCTCTCCACATGCTCAGTTCTGAGAGATAAGTGTGTGTGAAAGCCGTCCTTCACCTAGCTTGTTGGGAACACAAAGTTTCTTTTCAGTTGCAAACTCCACTCCATACATATATAAGGGGAGGTAGTAGCTCCAACTCGGTTTTACAGTGAAAACTGCAGGAACTTCAAACCGGCACTAGGAAACAGACTGAGAAACCAGAGTAAAAGTTTCTCCTGCAACCCGTTCCCTTTGTGCTAGATGAACGAACGTCTCTCCACATGCTCAGTTCTGAGAGATAAGTGTGTGTGAAAGCCGTCCTTCACCTAGCTTGTTGGGAACACAAAGTTTCTTTTCAGTTGCAAACTCCACTCCATACATATATAAGGGGAGGTAGTAGCTCCAACTCGGTTTTACACTGAAAACTGCAGGAACTTCAAACCGGCACTAGGAAACAGACTGAGAAACCAGAGTAAAAGTTTCTCCTGCAACCCGTTCCCTTTGTGCTAGATGAACGAACGTCTCTCCACATGCTCAGTTCTGAGAGATAAGTGTGTGTGAAAGCCGTCCTTCACCTAGCTTGTTGGGAACACAAAGTTTCTTTTCAGTTGCAAACTCCACTCCATACATATATAAGGGGAGGTAGTAGCTCCAACTCGGTTTTACAGTGAAAACTGCAGGAACTTTAAACCGGCACTAGGAAACAGACTGAGAAACCAGAGTAAAAGTTTCTCCTGCAACCCGTTCCCTTTGTGCTAGGTGAACGAACGTCTCTCCACATGCTCAGGTCTGCGAGATAAGTGTGTGTGAAAGCCGTCCTTCACCTAGCTTGTTGGGAACACAAAGTTTCTTTTCAGTTGCAAACTCCACTCCATACATATATATATAGGGAGGTACTAGCTCCAACTCGGTTTTACAGTGAAAACTGCAGGAACTTCAAACCGGCTCTAGGAAACAGACTGAGAAACCAGAGTAAAAGTTTCTCCTGCAAACCGTTCCCTTTGTGCTAGTTGAACGAACGTCTCTCCACATGCTCAGTTCTGAGAGATAAGTGTGTGTGAAAGCCGTCCTTCACCTAGCTTGTTGGGAACACAAAGATTCTTTTCAGTTGCAAACTCCACTCCATACATATATATGGGGAGGTACTAGCTCCAACTCGGTTTTACAGTGAAAACTGCAGGAACTTCAAACCGGCACTAGGAAACAGACTGAGAAACCAGAGTAAAAGTTTCTCCTGCAACCCGTTCCCTTTGTGCTAGGTGAACGAACGTCTCTCCACATGCTCAGTTCTGAGAGATAAGTGTGTGTGAAAGCCGTCCTTCACCTAGCTTGTTGGGAACACAACGTTTCTTTTCAGTTGCAAACTCCACTCCATACATATATATATAGGGAGGTAGTAGCTCCAACCCGGTTTTACACTGAAAACTGCAGGAACTTCAAACCGGCACTAGGAAACAGACTGAGAAACCAGAGTAAAAGTTTCTCCTGCAACCCGTTCCCTTTGTGCTAGATGAACGAACGTCTCTCCACATGCTCAGTTCTGAGAGATAAGTGTGTGTGAAAGCCGTCCTTCACCTAGCTTGTTGGGAACACAAAGTTTCTTTTCAGTTGCAAACTCCACTCCATACATATATAAGGGGAGGTAGTAGCTCCAACTCGGTTTTACAGTGAAAACTGCAGGAACTTCAAACCGGCACTAGGAAACAGACTGAGAAACCAGAGTAAAAGTTTCTCCTGCAACCCGTTCCCTTTGTGCTAGATGAACGAACGTCTCTCCACATGCTCAGTTCTGAGAGATAAGTGTGTGTGAAAGCCGTCCTTCACCTAGCTTGTTGGGAACACAAAGTTTCTTTTCAGTTGCAAACTCCACTCCATACATATATAAGGGGTGGTAGTAGCTCCAACTCGGTTTTACACTGAAAACTGCAGGAACTTCAAACCGGCACTAGGAAACAGACTGAGAAACCAGAGTAAAAGTTTCTCCTGCAACCCGTTCCCTTTGTGCTAGATGAACGAACGTCTCTCCACATGCTCAGTTCTGAGAGATAAGTGTGTGTGAAAGCCGTCCTTCACCTAGCTTGTTGGGAACACAAAGTTTCTTTTCAGTTGCAAACTCCACTCCATACATATATAAGGGGAGGTAGTAGCTCCAACTCGGTTTTACAGTGAAAACTGCAGGAACTTCAAACCGGCACTAGGAAACAGACTGAGAAACCAGAGTAAAAGTTTCTCCTGCAACCCGTTCCCTTTGTGCTAGGTGAACGAACGTCTCTCCACATGCTCAGGTCTGCGAGATAAGTGTGTGTGAAAGCCGTCCTTCACCTAGCTTGTTGGGAACACAAAGTTTCTTTTCAGTTGCAAACTCCACTCCATACATATATATATAGGGAGGTACTAGCTCCAACTCGGTTTTACAGTGAAAACTGCAGGAACTTCAAACCGGCTCTAGGAAACAGACTGAGAAACCAGAGTAAAAGTTTCTCTTGCAACCCGTTCCCTTTGTGCTAGTTGAACGAACGTCTCTCCACATGCTCAGTTCTGAGAGATAAGTGTGTGTGAAAGCCGTCCTTCACCTAGCTTGTTGGGAACACAAAGATTCTTTTCAGTTGCAAACTCCACTCCATACATATATATGGGGAGGTACTAGCTCCAACTCGGTTTTACAGTGAAAACTGCAGGAACTTCAAACCGGCACTAGGAAACAGACTGAGAAACCAGAGTAAAAGTTTCTCCTGCAACCCGTTCCCTTTGTGCTAGATGAACGAACGTCTCTCCACATGCTCAGTTCTGAGAGATAAGTGTGTGTGAAAGCCGTCCTTCACCTAGCTTGTTGGGAACACAAAGTTTCTTTTCAGTTGCAAACTCCACTCCATTCATATATAAGGGGAGGTAGTAGCTCCAACCCGGTTTTACAGTGAAAACTGCAGGAACTTCAAACCGGCACTAGGAAACAGACTGAGAAACCAGAGTAAAAGTTTCTCCTGCAACCCGTTCCCTTTGTGCTAGATGAACGAACGTCTCTCCACATGCTCAGTTCTGCGAGATAAGTGTGTGTGAAAGCCGTCCTTCACCTAGCTTGTTGGGAACACAAAGTTTCTTTTCAGTTGCAAACTCCACTCCATACATATATAAGGGGAGGTAGTAGCTCCAACTCGGTTTTACAGTGAAAACTGCAGGAACTTCAAACCGGCACTAGGAAACAGACTGAGAAACCAGAGTAAAAGTTTCTCCTGCAACCCGTTCCCTTTGTGCTAGATGAACGAACGTCTCTCCACATGCTCAGTTCTGAGAGATAAGTGTGTGTGAAAGCCGTCCTTCACCTAGCTTGTTGGGAACACAAAATTTCTTTCCAGTTGCAAACTCCACTCCATACATATATATGGGAAGGTACTAGCTCCAACTCGGTTTTACAGTGAAAACTGCAGGAACTTCAAACCGGCACTAGGAAACAGACTGAGAAACCAGAGTAAAAGTTTCTCCTGCAACCCGTTCCCTTTGTGCTAGATGAACGAACGTCTCTCCACATGCTCAGTTCTGAGAGATATGTGTGTGTGAAAGCCGTCCTTCACCTAGCTTGTTGGGAACACAAAGTTTCTTTTCAGTTGCAAACTCCACTCCATACATATATATGGGGAGGTACTAGCTCCAACCCGGTTTTACAGTGAAAACTGCAGGAACTTCAAACCGGCACTAGGAAACAGACTGAGAAACCAGAGTAAAAGTTTCTCCTGCAACCCGTTCCCTTTGTGCTAGATGAACGAACGTCTCTCCACATGCTCAGTTCTGCGATATAAGTGTGTGTGAAAGCCGTCCTTCACCTAGCTTGTTGGGAACACAACGTTTCTTTTCAGTTGCAAACTCCACTCCATACATATATATGGGGAGGTAGTAGCTCCAACCCGGTTTTACACTGAAAACTGCAGGAACTTCAAAACGGCACTAGGAAACATACTGAGAAACCAGAGTAAAAGTTTCTCCTGCAACCCGTTCCCTTTGTGCTAGATGAACGAACGTCTCTCCACATGCTCAGTTCTGAGAGATAAGTGTGTGTGAAAGCCGTCCTTCACCTAGCTTGTTGGGAACACAAAGTTTCTTTTCAGTTGCAAACTCCACTCCATACAGATATAAGGGGAGGTAGTAGCTCCAACTCGGTTTTACAGTGAAAACTGCAGGAACTTCAAACCGGCACTAGGAAACAGACTGAGAAACCAGAGTAAAAGTTTCTCCTGCAACCCGTTCCCTTTGTGCTAGATGAACGAACGTCTCTCCACATGCTCAGTTCTGAGAGATAAGTGTGTGTGAAAGCCGTCCTTCACCTAGCTTGTTGGGAACACAAAGTTTCTTTTCAGTTGCAAACTCCACTCCATACATATATAAGGGGAGGTAGTAGCTCCAACTCGGTTTTACAGTGAAAACTGCAGGAACTTCAAAACGGCACTAGGAAACAGACTGAGAAACCAGAGTAAAAGTTTCTCCTGCAACCCGTTCCCTTTGTGCTAGGTGAACGAACGTCTCTCCACATGCTCAGTTCTGAGAGATAAGTGTGTGTGAAAGCCGTCCTTCACCTAGCTTGTTGGGAACACAAAGTTTCTTTTCAGTTGCAAACTCCACTCCATACATATATATATAGGGAGGTACTAGCTCCAACTCGGTTTTACAGTGAAAACTGCAGGAACTTCAAACCGGCACTAGGAAACAGACTGAGAAACCAGAGTAAAAGTTTCTCCTGCAACCCGTTCCCTTTGTGCTAGATGAACGAACGTCTCTCCACATGCTCAGTTCTGAGAGATAAGTGTGTGTGAAAGCCGTCCTTCACCTAGCTTGTTGGGAACACAAAGTTTCTTTTCAGTTGCAAACTCCACTCCATACAGATATAAGGGGAGGTAGTAGCTCCAACTCGGTTTTACAGTGAAAACTGCAGGAACTTCAAACCGGCACTAGGAAACAGACTGAGAAACCAGAGTAAAAGTTTCTCCTGCAACCCGTTCCCTTTGTGCTAGATGAACGAACGTCTCTCCACATGCTCAGTTCTGAGAGATAAGTGTGTGTGAAAGCCGTCCTTCACCTAGCTTGTTGGGAACACAAAGTTTCTTTTCAGTTGCAAACTCCACTCCATACATATATAAGGGGAGGTAGTAGCTCCAACTCGGTTTTACAGTGAAAACTGCAGGAACTTCAAAACGGCACTAGGAAACAGACTGAGAAACCAGAGTAAAAGTTTCTCCTGCAACCCGTTCCCTTTGTGCTAGGTGAACGAACGTCTCTCCACATGCTCAGTTCTGAGAGATAAGTGTGTGTGAAAGCCGTCCTTCACCTAGCTTGTTGGGAACACAAAGTTTCTTTTCAGTTGCAAACTCCACTCCATACATATATATATAGGGAGGTACTAGCTCCAACTCGGTTTTACAGTGAAAACTGCAGGAACTTCAAACCGGCACTAGGAAACAGACTGAGAAACCAGAGTAAAAGTTTCTCCTGCAACCCGTTCCCTTTGTGCTAGATGAACGAACGTCTCTCCACATGCTCAGTTCTGAGAGATAAGTGTGTGTGAAAGCCGTCCTTCACCTAGCTTGTTGGGAACACAAAGATTCTTTTCAGTTGCAAACTCCACTCCATACATATATATGGGAAGGTACTAGCTCCAACTCGGTTTTACAGTGAAAACTGCAGGAACTTCAAACCGGCACTAGGAAACAGACTGAGAAACCAGAGTAAAAGTTTCTCCTGCAACCCGTTCCCTTTGTGCTAGATGAACGAACGTCTCTCCACATGCTCAGTTCTGCGAGATAAGTGTGTGTGAAAGCCGTCCTTCACCTAGCTTGTTGGGAACACAAAGTTTCTTTTCAGTTGCAAACTCCACTCCATACATATATAAGGGGAGGTAGTAGCTCCAACTCGGTTTTACAGTGAAAACTGCAGGAACTTCAAACCGGCACTAGGAAACAGACTGAGAAACCAGAGTAAAAGTTTCTCCTGCAACCCGTTCCCTTTGTGCTAGATGAACGAACGTCTCTCCACATGCTCAGTTCTGAGAGATATGTGTGTGTGAAAGCCGTCCTTCACCTAGCTTGTTGGGAACACAAAGTTTCTTTTCAGTTGCAAACTCCACTCCATACATATATATGGGGAGGTACTAGCTCCAACCCGGTTTTACAGTGAAAACTGCAGGAACTTCAAACCGGCACTAGGAAACAGACTGAGAAACCAGAGTAAAAGTTTCTCCTGCAACCCGTTCCCTTTGTGCTAGATGAACGAACGTCTCTCCACATGCTCAGTTCTGCGATATAAGTGTGTGTGAAAGCCGTCCTTCACCTAGCTTGTTGGGAACACAACGTTTCTTTTCAGTTGCAAACTCCACTCCATACATATATATGGGGAGGTAGTAGCTCCAACCCGGTTTTACACTGAAAACTGCAGGAACTTCAAAACGGCACTAGGAAACAGACTGAGAAACCAGAGTAAAAGTTTCTCCTGCAACCCGTTCCCTTTGTGCTAGATGAACGAACGTCTCTCCACATGCTCAGTTCTGAGAGATAAGTGTGTGTGAAAGCCGTCCTTCACCTAGCTTGTTGGGAACACAAAGTTTCTTTTCAGTTGCAAACTCCACTCCATACAGATATAAGGGGAGGTAGTAGCTCCAACTCGGTTTTACAGTGAAAACTGCAGGAACTTCAAACCGGCACTAGGAAACAGACTGAGAAACCAGAGTAAAAGTTTCTCCTGCAACCCGTTCCCTTTGTGCTAGATGAACGAACGTCTCTCCACATGCTCAGTTCTGAGAGATAAGTGTGTGTGAAAGCCGTCCTTCACCTAGCTTGTTGGGAACACAAAGTTTCTTTTCAGTTGCAAACTCCACTCCATACATATATAAGGGGAGGTAGTAGCTCCAACTCGGTTTTACAGTGAAAACTGCAGGAACTTCAAACCGGCACTAGGAAACAGACTGAGAAACCAGAGTAAAAGTTTCTCCTGCAACCCGTTCCCTTTGTGCTAGATGAACGAACGTCTCTCCACATGCTCAGTTCTGAGAGATAAGTGTGTGTGAAAGCCGTCCTTCACCTAGCTTGTTGGGAACACAAAGATTCTTTTCAGTTGCAAACTCCACTCCATACATATATATGGGAAGGTACTAGCTCCAACTCGGTTTTACAGTGAAAACTGCAGGAACTTCAAACCGGCACTAGGAAACAGACTGAGAAACCAGAGTAAAAGTTTCTCCTGCAACCCGTTCCCTTTGTGCTAGATGAACGAACGTCTCTCCACATGCTCAGTTCTGAGAGATAAGTGTGTGTGAAAGCCGTCCTTCACCTAGCTTGTTGGGAACACAAAGTTTCTTTTCAGTTGCAAACTCCACTCCATACATATATAAGGGGAGGTAGTAGCTCCAACTCGGTTTTACAGTGAAAACTGCAGGAACTTCAAACCGGCACTAGGAAACAGACTGAGAAACCAGAGTAAAAGTTTCTCCTGCAACCCGTTCCCTTTGTGCTAGATGAACGAACGTCTCTCCACATGCTCAGTTCTGAGAGATATGTGTGTGTGAAAGCCGTCCTTCACCTAGCTTGTTGGGAACACAAAGTTTCTTTTCAGTTGCAAACTCCACTCCATACATATATATGGGGAGGTACTAGCTCCAACCCGGTTTTACAGTGAAAACTGCAGGAACTTCAAACCGGCACTAGGAAACAGACTGAGAAACCAGAGTAAAAGTTTCTCCTGCAACCCGTTCCCTTTGTGCTAGATGAACGAACGTCTCTCCACATGCTCAGTTCTGCGATATAAGTGTGTGTGAAAGCCGTCCTTCACCTAGCTTGTTGGGAACACAACGTTTCTTTTCAGTTGCAAACTCCACTCCATACATATATATGGGGAGGTAGTAGCTCCAACCCGGTTTTACACTGAAAACTGCAGGAACTTCAAAACGGCACTAGGAAACAGACTGAGAAACCAGAGTAAAAGTTTCTCCTGCAACCCGTTCCCTTTGTGCTAGATGAACGAACGTCTCTCCACATGCTCAGTTCTGAGAGATAAGTGTGTGTGAAAGCCGTCCTTCACCTAGCTTGTTGGGAACACAAAGTTTCTTTTCAGTTGCAAACTCCACTCCATACAGATATAAGGGGAGGTAGTAGCTCCAACTCGGTTTTACAGTGAAAACTGCAGGAACTTCAAACCGGCACTAGGAAACAGACTGAGAAACCAGAGTAAAAGTTTCTCCTGAAACCCGTTCCCTTTGTGCTAGATGAACGAACGTCTCTCCACATGCTCAGTTCTGAGAGATAAGTGTGTGTGAAAGCCGTCCTTCACCTAGCTTGTTGGGAACACAAAGTTTCTTTTCAGTTGCAAACTCCACTCCATACATATATAAGGGGAGGTAGTAGCTCCAACTCGGTTTTACAGTGAAAACTGCAGGAACTTCAAAACGGCACTAGGAAACAGACTGAGAAACCAGAGTAAAAGTTTCTCCTGCAACCCGTTCCCTTTGTGCTAGATGAACGAACGTCTCTCCACATGCTCAGTTCTGCGAGATAAGTGTGTGTGAAAGCCGTCCTTCACCTAGCTTGTTGGGAACACAAAGTTTCTTTTCAGTTGCAAACTCCACTCCATACATATATAAGGGGAGGTAGTAGCTCCAACTCGGTTTTACAGTGAAAACTGCAGGAACTTCAAAACGGCACTAGGAAACAGACTGAGAAACCAGAGTAAAAGTTTCTCCTGCAACCCGTTCCCTTTGTGCTAGATGAACGAACGTCTCTCCACATGCTCAGTTCTGCGAGATAAGTGTGTGTGAAAGCCGTCCTTCACCTAGCTTGTTGGGAACACAAAGTTTCTTTTCAGTTGCAAACTCCACTCCATACATATATAAGGGGAGGTAGTAGCTCCAACTCGGTTTTACAGTGAAAACTGCAGGAACTTCAAACCGGCACTAGGAAACAGACTGAGAAACCAGAGTAAAAGTTTCTCCTGCAACCCGTTCCCTTTGTGCTAGATGAACGAACGTCTCTCCACATGCTCAGTTCTGAGAGATATGTGTGTGTGAAAGCCGTCCTTCACCTAGCTTGTTGGGAACACAAAGTTTCTTTTCAGTTGCAAACTCCACTCCATACATATATATGGGGAGGTACTAGCTCCAACCCGGTTTTACAGTGAAAACTGCAGGAACTTCAAACCGGCACTAAGAAACAGACTGAGAAACCAGAGTAAAAGTTTCTCCTGCAACCCGTTCCCTTTGTGCTAGATGAACGAACGTCTCTCCACATGCTCAGTTCTGCGATATAAGTGTGTGTGAAAGCCGTCCTTCACCTAGCTTGTTGGGAACACAACGTTTCTTTTCAGTTGCAAACTCCACTCCATACATATATATGGGGAGGTAGTAGCTCCAACCCGGTTTTACACTGAAAACTGCAGGAACTTCAAAACGGCACTAGGAAACAGACTGAGAAACCAGAGTAAAAGTTTCTCCTGCAACCCGTTCCCTTTGTGCTAGATGAACGAACGTCTCTCCACATGCTCAGTTCTGAGAGATAAGTGTGTGTGAAAGCCGTCCTTCACCTAGCTTGTTGGGAACACAAAGTTTCTTTTCAGTTGCAAACTCCACTCCATACAGATATAAGGGGAGGTAGTAGCTCCAACTCGGTTTTACAGTGAAAACTGCAGGAACTTCAAACCGGCACTAGGAAACAGACTGAGAAACCAGAGTAAAAGTTTCTCCTTCAACCCGTTCCCTTTGTGCTAGATGAACGAACGTCTCTCCACATGCTCAGTTCTGAGAGATAAGTGTGTGTGAAAGCCGTCCTTCACCTAGCTTGTTGGGAACACAAAGTTTCTTTTCAGTTGCAAACTCCACTCCATACATATATAAGGGGAGGTAGTAGCTCCAACTCGGTTTTACAGTGAAAACTGCAGGAACTTCAAAACGGCACTAGGAAACAGACTGAGAAACCAGAGTAAAAGTTTCTCCTGCAACCCGTTCCCTTTGTGCTAGGTGAACGAACGTCTCTCCACATGCTCAGTTCTGAGAGATAAGTGTGTGTGAAAGCCGTCCTTCACCTAGCTTGTTGGGAACACAAAGTTTCTTTTCAGTTGCAAACTCCACTCCATACATATATATATAGGGAGGTACTAGCTCCAACTCGGTTTTACAGTGAAAACTGCAGGAACTTCAAACCGGCACTAGGAAACAGACTGAGAAACCAGAGTAAAAGTTTCTCCTGCAACCCGTTCCCTTTGTGCTAGATGAACGAACGTCTCTCCACATGCTCAGTTCTGAGAGATAAGTGTGTGTGAAAGCCGTCCTTCACCTAGCTTGTTGGGAACACAAAGTTTCTTTTCAGTTGCAAACTCCACTCCATACAGATATAAGGGGAGGTAGTAGCTCCAACTCGGTTTTACAGTGAAAACTGCAGGAACTTCAAACCGGCACTAGGAAACAGACTGAGAAACCAGAGTAAAAGTTTCTCCTGCAACCCGTTCCCTTTGTGCTAGATGAACGAACGTCTCTCCACATGCTCAGTTCTGAGAGATAAGTGTGTGTGAAAGCCGTCCTTCACCTAGCTTGTTGGGAACACAAAGTTTCTTTTCAGTTGCAAACTCCACTCCATACATATATAAGGGGAGGTAGTAGCTCCAACTCGGTTTTACAGTGAAAACTGCAGGAACTTCAAAACGGCACTAGGAAACAGACTGAGAAACCAGAGTAAAAGTTTCTCCTGCAACCCGTTCCCTTTGTGCTAGGTGAACGAACGTCTCTCCACATGCTCAGTTCTGAGAGATAAGTGTGTGTGAAAGCCGTCCTTCACCTAGCTTGTTGGGAACACAAAGTTTCTTTTCAGTTGCAAACTCCACTCCATACATATATATATAGGGAGGTACTAGCTCCAACTCGGTTTTACAGTGAAAACTGCAGGAACTTCAAACCGGCACTAGGAAACAGACTGAGAAACCAGAGTAAAAGTTTCTCCTGCAACCCGTTCCCTTTGTGCTAGATGAACGAACGTCTCTCCACATGCTCAGTTCTGAGAGATAAGTGTGTGTGAAAGCCGTCCTTCACCTAGCTTGTTGGGAACACAAAGATTCTTTTCAGTTGCAAACTCCACTCCATACATATATATGGGAAGGTACTAGCTCCAACTCGGTTTTACAGTGAAAACTGCAGGAACTTCAAACCGGCACTAGGAAACAGACTGAGAAACCAGAGTAAAAGTTTCTCCTGCAACCCGTTCCCTTTGTGCTAGATGAACGAACGTCTCTCCACATGCTCAGTTCTGCGAGATAAGTGTGTGTGAAAGCCGTCCTTCACCTAGCTTGTTGGGAACACAAAGTTTCTTTTCAGTTGCAAACTCCACTCCATACATATATAAGGGGAGGTAGTAGCTCCAACTCGGTTTTACAGTGAAAACTGCAGGAACTTCAAACCGGCACTAGGAAACAGACTGAGAAACCAGAGTAAAAGTTTCTCCTGCAACCCGTTCCCTTTGTGCTAGATGAACGAACGTCTCTCCACATGCTCAATTCTGAGAGATAAGTGTGTGTGAAAGCCGTCCTTCACCTAGCTTGTTGGGAACACAAAATTTCTTTCCAGTTGCAAACTCCACTCCATACATATATATGGGAAGGTACTAGCTCCAACTCGGTTTTACAGTGAAAACTGCAGGAACTTCAAACCGGCACTAGGAAACAGACTGAGAAACCAGAGTAAAAGTTTCTCCTGCAACCCGTTCCCTTTGTGCTAGATGAACGAACGTCTCTCCACATGCTCAGTTCTGAGAGATATGTGTGTGTGAAAGCCGTCCTTCACCTAGCTTGTTGGGAACACAAAGTTTCTTTTCAGTTGCAAACTCCACTCCATACATATATATGGGGAGGTACTAGCTCCAACCCGGTTTTACAGTGAAAACTGCAGGAACTTCAAACCGGCACTAGGAAACAGACTGAGAAACCAGAGTAAAAGTTTCTCCTGCAACCCGTTCCCTTTGTGCTAGATGAACGAACGTCTCTCCACATGCTCAGTTCTGCGATATAAGTGTGTGTGAAAGCCGTCCTTCACCTAGCTTGTTGGGAACACAACGTTTCTTTTCAGTTGCAAACTCCACTCCATACATATATATGGGGAGGTAGTAGCTCCAACCCGGTTTTACACTGAAAACTGCAGGAACTTCAAAACGGCACTAGGAAACAGACTGAGAAACCAGAGTAAAAGTTTCTCCTGCAACCCGTTCCCTTTGTGCTAGATGAACGAACGTCTCTCCACATGCTCAGTTCTGAGAGATAAGTGTGTGTGAAAGCCGTCCTTCACCTAGCTTGTTGGGAACACAAAGTTTCTTTTCAGTTGCAAACTCCACTCCATACAGATATAAGGGGAGATAGTAGCTCCAACTCGGTTTTACAGTGAAAACTGCAGGAACTTCAAACCGGCACTAGGAAACAGACTGAGAAACCAGAGTAAAAGTTTCTCCTGCAACCCGTTCCCTTTGTGCTAGATGAACGAACGTCTCTCCACATGCTCAGTTCTGAGAGATAAGTGTGTGTGAAAGCCGTCCTTCACCTAGCTTGTTGGGAACACAAAGTTTCTTTTCAGTTGCAAACTCCACTCCATACATATATAAGGGGAGGTAGTAGCTCCAACTCGGTTTTACAGTGAAAACTGCAGGAACTTCAAAACGGCACTAGGAAACAGACTGAGAAACCAGAGTAAAAGTTTCTCCTGCAACCCGTTCCCTTTGTGCTAGGTGAACGAACGTCTCTCCACATGCTCAGTTCTGAGAGATAAGTGTGTGTGAAAGCCGTCCTTCACCTAGCTTGTTGGGAACACAAAGTTTCTTTTCAGTTGCAAACTCCACTCCATACATATATATATAGGGAGGTACTAGCTCCAACTCGGTTTTACAGTGAAAACTGCAGGAACTTCAAACCGGCACTAGGAAACAGACTGAGAAACCAGAGTAAAAGTTTCTCCTGCAACCCGTTCCCTTTGTGCTAGATGAACGAACGTCTCTCCACATGCTCAGTTCTGAGAGATAAGTGTGTGTGAAAGCCGTCCTTCACCTAGCTTGTTGGGAACACAAAGATTCTTTTCAGTTGCAAACTCCACTCCATACATATATATGGGAAGGTACTAGCTCCAACTCGGTTTTACAGTGAAAACTGCAGGAACTTCAAACCGGCACTAGGAAACAGACTGAGAAACCAGAGTAAAAGTTTCTCCTGCAACCCGTTCCCTTTGTGCTAGATGAACGAACGTCTCTCCACATGCTCAGTTCTGAGAGATATGTGTGTGTGAAAGCCGTCCTTCACCTAGCTTGTTGGGAACACAAAGTTTCTTTTCAGTTGCAAACTCCACTCCATACATATATATGGGGAGGTACTAGCTCCAACTCGGTTTTACAGTGAAAACTGCAGGAACTTCAAACCGGCACTAGGAAACAGACTGAGAAACCAGAGTAAAAGTTTCTCCTGCAACCCGTTCCCTTTGTGCTAGATGAACGAACGTCTCTCCACATGCTCAGTTCTGCGAGATAAGTGTGTGTGAAAGCCGTCCTTCACCTAGCTTGTTGGGAACACAAAGTTTCTTTTCAGTTGCAAACTCCACTCCATACATATATAAGGGGAGGTAGTAGCTCCAACCCGGTTTTACAGTGAAAACTGCAGGAACTTCAAACCGGCACTAGGAAACAGACTGAGAAACCAGAGTAAAAGTTTCTCCTGCAACCCGTTCCCTTTGTGCTAGATGAACGAACGTCTCTCCACATGCTCAGTTCTGAGAGATAAGTGTGTGTGAAAGCCGTCCTTCACCTAGCTTGTTGGGAACACAAAGTTTCTTTTCAGTTGCAAACTCCACTCCATACATATATAAGGGGAGGTAGTAGCTCCAACTCGGTTTTACAGTGAAAACTGCAGGAACTTCAAACCGGCACTAGGAAACAGACTGAGAAACCAGAGTAAAAGTTTCTCCTGCAACCCGTTCCCTTTGTGCTAGATGAACGAACGTCTCTCCACATGCTCAGTTCTGAGAGATAAGTGTGTGTGAAAGCCGTCCTTCACCTAGCTTGTTGGGAACACAAAGTTTCTTTTCAGTTGCAAACTCCACTCCATACATATATAAGGGGAGGTAGTAGCTCCAACTCGGTTTTACAGTGAAAACTGCAGGAACTTCAAACCGGCACTAGGAAACAGACTGAGAAACCAGAGTAAAAGTTTCTCCTGCAACCCGTTCCCTTTGTGCTAGGTGAACGAACGTCTCTCCACATGCTCAGTTCTGAGAGATAAGTGTGTGTGAAAGCCGTCCTTCACCTAGCTTGTTGGGAACACAAAGTTTCTTTTCAGTTGCAAACTCCACTCCATACATATACATATAGGGAGGTACTAGCTCCAACTCGGTTTTACAGTGAAAACTGCAGGAACTTCAAACCGGCTCTAGGAAACAGACTGAGAAACCAGAGTAAAAGTTTCTCCTGCAACCCGTTCCCTTTGTGCTAGGTGAACGAACGTCTCTCCACATGCTCAGGTCTGCGAGATAAGTGTGTGTGAAAGCCGTCCTTCACCTAGCTTGTTGGGAACACAAAGTTTCTTTTCAGTTGCAAACTCCACTCCATACAGATATATGGGGAGGTACTAGCTCCAACTCGGTTTTACAGTGAAAACTGCAGGAACTTCAAACCGGCACTAGGAAACAGACTGAGAAACCAGAGTAAAAGTTTCTCCTGCAACCCGTTCCCTTTGTGCTAGATGAACGAACGTCTCTCCACATGCTCAGTTCTGAGAGATAAGTGTGTGTGAAAGCCGTCCTTCACCTAGCTTGTTGGGAACACAAAGTTTCTTTTCAGTTGCAAACTCCACTCCATTCATATATAAGGGGAGGTAGTAGCTCCAACCCGGTTTTACAGTGAAAACTGCAGGAACTTCAAACCGGCACTAGGAAACAGACTGAGAAACCAGAGTAAAAGTTTCTCCTGCAACCCGTTCCCTTTGTGCTAGATGAACGAACGTCTCTCCACATGCTCAGTTCTGAGAGATAAGTGTGTGTGAAAGCCGTCCTTCACATAGCTTGTTGGGAACACAAAGTTTCTTTTCAGTTGCAAACTCCACTCAATACATATATATGGGGAGGTAGTAGCTCCAACTCGGTTTTACAGTGAAAACTGCAGGAACTTCAAACCGGCACTAGGAAACAGACTGAGAAACCAGAGTAAAAGTTTCTCCTGCAACCCGTTCCCTTTGTGCTAGATGAACGAACGTCTCTCCACATGCTCAGGTCTGCGAGATAAGTGTGTGTGAAAGCCGTCCTTCACCTATCTTGTTGGGAACACAAAGTTTCTTTCCAGTTGCAAACTCCACTCCATACATATATATGGGGTGGTACTAGCTCCAACTCGGTTTTACAGTGAAAACTGCAGGAACTTCAAACCGGCACTAGGAAACAGACTGAGAAACCAGAGTAAAAGTTTCTCCTGCAACCCGTTCCCTTTGTGCTAGTTGAACGAACGTCTCTCCACATGCTCAGTTCTGAGAGATAAGTGTGTGTGAAAGCCGTCCTTCACCTAGCTTGTTGGGAACACAAAGTTTCTTTTCAGTTGCAAACTCCACTCCATACATATATATGGGGAGGTACTAGCTCCAACTCGGTTTTACAGTGAAAACTGCAGGAACTTCAAACCGGCACTAGGAAACAGACTGAGAAACCAGAGTAAAAGTTTCTCCTGCAACCCGTTCCCTTTGTGCTAGTTGAACGAACGTCTCTCCACATGCTCAGTTCTGAGAGATAAGTGTGTGTGAAAGCCGTCCTTCACCTAGCTTGTTGGGAACACAAAGTTTCTTTTCAGTTGCAAACTCCACTCCATACATATATATGGGGAGGTACTAGCTCCAACTCGGTTTTACAGTGAAAACTGCAGGAACTTCAAACCGGCACTAGGAAACAGACTGAGAAACCAGAGTAAAAGTTTCTCCTGCAACCCGTTCCCTTTGTGCTAGATGAACGAACGTCTCTCCACATGCTCAGTTCTGCGAGATAAGTGTGTGTGAAAGCCGTCCTTCACCTAGCTTGTTGGGAACACAAAGTTTCTTTTCAGTTGCAAACTCCACTCCATACATATATAAGGGGAGGTAGTAGCTCCAACCCGGTTTTACACTGAAAACTGCAGGAACTTCAAACCGGCACTAGGAAACAGACTGAGAAACCAGAGTAAAAGTTCCTCCTGCAACCCGTTCCCTTTGTGCTAGATGAACGAACGTCTCTCCACATGCTCAGTTCTGAGAGATAAGTGTGTGTGAAAGCCGTCCTTCACCTAGCTTGTTGGGAACACAAAGTTTCTTTTCAGTTGCAAACTCCACTCCATTCATATATAAGGGGAGGTAGTAGCTCCAACCCGGTTTTACAGTGAAAACTGCAGGAACTTCAAACCGGCACTAGGAAACAGACTGAGAAACCAGAGTAAAAGTTTCTCCTGCAACCCGTTCCCTTTGTGCTAGATGAACGAACGTCTCTCCACATGCTCAGTTCTGAGAGATAAGTGTGTGTGAAAGCCGTCCTTCACCTAGCTTGTTGGGAACACAAAGTTTCTTTTCAGTTGCAAACTCCACTCCATACATATATAATGGGAGGTAGTAGCTCCAACTCGGTTTTACAGTGAAAACTGCAGGAACTTCAAACCGGCACTAGGAAACAGACTGAGAAACCAGAGTAAAAGTTTCTCCTGCAACCCTTTCCCTTTGTGCTAGATGAACGAACGTCTCTCCACATGCTCAGTTCTGAGAGATAAGTGTGTGTGAAAGCCGTGCTTCACCTAGCTTGTTGGGAACACAAAGTTTCTTTTCAGTTGCAAACTCCACTCCATACATATATAAGGGGAGGTAGTAGCTCCAACCCGGTTTTACAGTGAAAACTGCAGGAACTTCAAACCGGCACTAGGAAACAGACTGAGAAACCAGAGTAAAAGTTTCTCCTGCAACCCGTTCCCTTTGTGCTAGATGAACGAACGTCTCTCCACATGCTCAGTTCTGAGAGATAAGTGTGTGTGAAAGCCGTCCTTCACCTAGCTTGTTGGGAACACAAAGTTTCTTTTCAGTTGCAAACTCCACTCCATACATATATATATAGGGAGGTACTAGCTCCAACTCGGTTTTACAGTGAAAACTGCAGGAACTTCAAACCGGCACTAGGAAACAGACTGAGAAACCAGAGTAAAAGTTTCTCCTGCAACCCGTTCCCTTTGTGCTAGATGAACGAACGTCTCTCCACATGCTCAGTTCTGAGAGATAAGTGTGTGTGAAAGCCGTCCTTCACCTAGCTTGTTGGGAACACAAAGTTTCTTTTCAGTTGCAAACTCCACTCCATTCATATATAAGGGGAGGTAGTAGCTCCAACCCGGTTTTACAGTGAAAACTGCAGGAACTTCAAACCGGCTCTAGGAAACAGACTGAGAAACCAGAGTAAAAGTTTCTCCTGCAACCCGTTCCCTTTGTGCTAGATGAACGAACGTCTCTCCACATGCTCAGTTCTGCGAGATAAGTGTGTGTGAAAGCCGTCCTTCACCTAGCTTGTTGGGAACACAAAGTTTCTTTTCAGTTGCAAACTCCACTCCATACATATATATGGGGAGGTACTAGCTCCAACTCGGTTTTACAGTGAAAACTGCAGGAACTTCAAACCGGCACTAGGAAACAGACTGAGAAACCAGAGTAAAAGTTTCTCCTGCAACCCGTTCCCTTTGTGCTAGATGAACGAACGTCTCTCCACATGCTCAGTTCTGAGAGATAAGTGTGTGTGAAAGCCGTCCTTCACCTAGCTTGTTGGGAACACAAAGTTTCTTTTCAGTTGCAAACTCCACTCCATACATATATAAGGGGAGGTAGTAGCTCCAACTCGGTTTTACAGTGAAAACTGCAGGAACTTCAAACCGGCACTAGGAAACAGACTGAGAAACCAGAGTAAAAGTTTCTCCTGCAACCCGTTCCCTTTGTGCTAGGTGAACGAACGTCTCTCCACATGCTCAGTTCTGAGAGATAAGTGTGTGTGAAAGCCGTCCTTCACCTAGCTTGTTGGGAACACAAAGTTTCTTTTCAGTTGCAAACTCCACTCCATACATATATATGGGGAGGTACTAGCTCCAACTCGGTTTTACAGTGAAAACTGCAGGAACTTCAAACCGGCACTAGGAAACAGACTGAGAAACCAGAGTAAAAGTTTCTCCTGCAACCCGTTCCCTTTGTGCTAGTTGAACGAACGTCTCTCCACATGCTCAGTTCTGAGAGATAAGTGTGTGTGAAAGCCGTCCTTCACCTAGCTTGTTGGGAACACAAAGTTTCTTTTCAGTTGCAAACTCCACTCCATACATATATATGGGGAGGTTCTAGCTCCAACTCGGTTTTACAGTGAAAACTGCAGGAACTTCAAACCGGCACTAGGAAACAGACTGAGAAACCAGAGTAAAAGTTTCTCCTGCAACCCGTTCCCTTTGTGCTAGATGAACGAACGTCTCTCCACATGCTCAGTTCTGAGAGATAAGTGTGTGTGAAAGCCGTCCTTCACCTAGCTTGTTGGGAACACAAAGTTTCTTTTCAGTTGCAAACTCCACTCCATACATATATATGGGGAGGTACTAGCTCCAACTCGGTTTTACAGTGAAAACTGCAGGAACTTCAAACCGGCACTAGGAAACAGACTGAGAAACCAGAGTAAAAGTTTCTCCTGCAACCCGTTCCCTTTGTGCTAGATGAACGAACGTCTCTCCACATGCTCAGTTCTGAGAGATAAGTGTGTGTGAAAGCCGTCCTTCACCTAGCTTGTTGGGAACACAAAGTTTCTTTTCAGTTGCAAACTCCACTCCATACATATATAAGGGGAGGTAGTAGCTCCAACCCGGTTTTACAGTGAAAACTGCAGGAACTTCAAACCGGCACTAGGAAACAGACTGAGAAACCAGAGTAAAAGTTTCTCCTGCAACCCGTTCCCTTTGTGCTAGATGAACGAACGTCTCTCCACATGCTCAGTTCTGAGAGATAAGTGTGTGTGAAAGCCGTCCTTCACCTAGCTTGTTGGGAACACAAAGTTTCTTTTCAGTTGCAAACTCCACTCCATACATATATATGGGGAGGTACTAGCTCCAACTCGGTTTTACAGTGAAAACTGCAGGAACTTCAAACCGGCACTAGGAAACAGACTGAGAAACCAGAGTAAAAGTTTCTCCTGCAACCCGTTCCCTTTGTGCTAGATGAACGAACGTCTCTCCACATGCTCAGTTCTGAGAGATAAGTGTGTGTGAAAGCCGTCCTTCACCTAGCTTGTTGGGAACACAAAGTTTCTTTTCAGTTGCAAACTCCACTCCATACATATATATGGGGAGGTACTAGCTCCAACCCGGTTTTACAGTGAAAACTGCAGGAACTTCAAACCGGCACTAGGAAACAGACTGAGAAACCAGAGTAAAAGTTTCTCCTGCAACCCGTTCCCTTTGTGCTAGGTGAACGAACGTCTCTCCACATGCTCAGTTCTGAGAGATAAGTGTGTGTGAAAGCCGTCCTTCACCTAGCTTGTTGGGAACACAAAGTTTCTTTTCAGTTGCAAACTCCACTCCATACATATATATGGGGAGGTAGTAGCTCCAACCCGGTTTTACAGTGAAAACTGCAGGAACTTCAAACCGGCACTAGGAAACAGACTGAGAAACCAGAGTAAAAGTTTCTCCTGCAACCCGTTCCCTTTGTGCTAGATGAACGAACGTCTCTCCACATGCTCAGTTCTGAGAGATAAGTGTGTGTGAAAGCCGTCCTTCACCTAGCTTGTTGGGAACACAAAGTTTCTTTTCAGTTGCAAACTCCACTCCATTCATATATAAGGGGAGGTAGTAGCTCCAACCCGGTTTTACAGTGAAAACTGCAGGAACTTCAAACCGGCTCTAGGAAACAGACTGAGAAACCAGAGTAAAAGTTTCTCCTGCAACCCGTTCCCTTTGTGCTAGATGAACGAACGTCTCTCCACATGCTCAGTTCTGCGAGATAAGTGTGTGTGAAAGCCGTCCTTCACCTAGCTTGTTGGGAACACAAAGTTTCTTTTCAGTTGCAAACTCCACTCCATACATATATATGGGGAGGTACTAGCTCCAACCCGGTTTTACAGTGAAAACTGCAGGAACTTCAAACCGGCACTAGGAAACAGACTGAGAAACCAGAGTAAAAGTTTCTCCTGCAACCCGTTCCCTTTGTGCTAGATGAACGAACGTCTCTCCACATGCTCAGTTCTGAGAGATAAGTGTGTGTGAAAGCCGTCCTTCACCTAGCTTGTTGGGAACACAAAGTTTCTTTTCAGTTGCAAACTCCACTCCATACATATATATGGGGAGGTAGTAGCTCCAACCCGGTTTTACAGTGAAAACTGCAGGAACTTCAAACCGGCACTAGGAAACAGACTGAGAAACCAGAGTAAAAGTTTCTCCTGCAACCCGTTCCCTTTGTGCTAGATGAACGAACGTCTCTCCACATGCTCAGTTCTGAGAGATAAGTGTGTGTGAAAGCCGTCCTTCACCTAGCTTGTTGGGAACACAAAGTTTCTTTTCAGTTGCAAACTCCACTCCATACATATATAAGGGGAGGTAGTAGCTCCAACTCGGTTTTACAGTGAAAACTGCAGGAACTTCAAACCGGCACTAGGAAACAGACTGAGAAACCAGAGTAAAAGTTTCTCCTGCAACCCGTTCCCTTTGTGCTAGGTGAACGAACGTCTCTCCACATGCTCAGTTCTGAGAGATAAGTGTGTGTGAAAGCCGTCCTTCACCTAGCTTGTTGGGAACACAAAGTTTCTTTTCAGTTGCAAACTCCACTCCATACATATATATGGGGAGGTACTAGCTCCAACTCGGTTTTACAGTGAAAACTGCAGGAACTTCAAACCGGCACTAGGAAACAGACTGAGAAACCAGAGTAAAAGTTTCTCCTGCAACCCGTTCCCTTTGTGCTAGTTGAACGAACGTCTCTCCACATGCTCAGTTCTGAGAGATAAGTGTGTGTGAAAGCCGTCCTTCACCTAGCTTGTTGGGAACACAAAGTTTCTTTTCAGTTGCAAACTCCACTCCATACATATATATGGGGAGGTTCTAGCTCCAACTCGGTTTTACAGTGAAAACTGCAGGAACTTCAAACCGGCACTAGGAAACAGACTGAGAAACCAGAGTAAAAGTTTCTCCTGCAACCCGTTCCCTTTGTGCTAGATGAACGAACGTCTCTCCACATGCTCAGTTCTGAGAGATAAGTGTGTGTGAAAGCCGTCCTTCACCTAGCTTGTTGGGAACACAAAGTTTCTTTTCAGTTGCAAACTCCACTCCATACATATATATGGGGAGGTACTAGCTCCAACTCGGTTTTACAGTGAAAACTGCAGGAACTTCAAACCGGCACTAGGAAACAGACTGAGAAACCAGAGTAAAAGTTTCTCCTGCAACCCGTTCCCTTTGTGCTAGATGAACGAACGTCTCTCCACATGCTCAGTTCTGAGAGATAAGTGTGTGTGAAAGCCGTCCTTCACCTAGCTTGTTGGGAACACAAAGTTTCTTTTCAGTTGCAAACTCCACTCCATACATATATAAGGGGAGGTAGTAGCTCCAACCCGGTTTTACAGTGAAAACTGCAGGAACTTCAAACCGGCACTAGGAAACAGACTGAGAAACCAGAGTAAAAGTTTCTCCTGCAACCCGTTCCCTTTGTGCTAGATGAACGAACGTCTCTCCACATGCTCAGTTCTGAGAGATAAGTGTGTGTGAAAGCCGTCCTTCACCTAGCTTGTTGGGAACACAAAGTTTCTTTTCAGTTGCAAACTCCACTCCATACATATATATGGGGAGGTACTAGCTCCAACTCGGTTTTACAGTGAAAACTGCAGGAACTTCAAACCGGCACTAGGAAACAGACTGAGAAACCAGAGTAAAAGTTTCTCCTGCAACCCGTTCCATTTGTGCTAGATGAACGAACGTCTCTCCACATGCTCAGTTCTGAGAGATAAGTGTGTGTGAAAGCCGTCCTTCACCTAGCTTGTTGGGAACACAAAGTTTCTTTTCAGTTGCAAACTCCACTCCATACATATATATGGGGAGGTAGTAGCTCCAACCCGGTTTTACAGTGAAAACTGCAGGAACTTCAAACCGGCACTAGGAAACAGACTGAGAAACCAGAGTAAAAGTTTCTCCTGCAACCCGTTCCCTTTGTGCTAGATGAACGAACGTCTCTCCACATGCTCAGTTCTGAGAGATAAGTGTGTGTGAAAGCCGTCCTTCACCTAGCTTGTTGGGAACACAAAGTTTCTTTTCAGTTGCAAACTCCACTCCATACATATATATGGGGAGGTACTAGCTCCAACCCGGTTTTACAGTGAAAACTGCAGGAACTTCAAACCGGCACTAGGAAACAGACTGAGAAACCAGAGTAAAAGTTTCTCCTGCAACCCGTTCCCTTTGTGCTAGATGAACGAACGTCTCTCCACATGCTCAGTTCTGAGAGATAAGTGTGTGTGAAAGCCGTCCTTCACCTAGCTTGTTGGGAACACAAAGTTTCTTTTCAGTTGCAAACTCCACTCCATACATATATATGGGAAGGTACTAGCTCCAACCCGGTTTTACAGTGAAAACTGCAGGAACTTCAAACCGGCACTAGGAAACAGACTGAGAAACCAGAGTAAAAGTTTCTCCTGCAACCCGTTCCCTTTGTGCTAGATGAACGAACGTCTCTCCACATGCTCAGTTCTGAGAGATATGTGTGTGTGAAAGCCGTCCTTCACCTAGCTTGTTGGGAACACAAAGTTTCTTTTCAGTTGCAAACTCCACTCCATACATATATATGGGGAGGTACTAGCTCCAACTCGGTTTTACAGTGAAAACTGCAGGAACTTCAAACCGGCACTAGGAAACAGACTGAGAAACCAGAGTAAAAGTTTCTCCTGCAACCCGTTCCCTTTGTGCTAGATGAACGAACGTCTCTCCACATGCTCAGTTCTGCGAGATAAGTGTGTGTGAAAGCCGTCCTTCACCTAGCTTGTTGGGAACACAAAGTTTCTTTTCAGTTGCAAACTCCACTCCATACATATATATGGGGAGGTACTAGCTCCAACTCGGTTTTACAGTGAAAACTGCAGGAACTTCAAACCGGCACTAGGAAACAGACTGAGAAACCAGAGTAAAAGTTTCTCCTGCAACCCGTTCCCTTTGTGCTAGATGAACGAACGTCTCTCCACATGCTCAGTTCTGAGAGATAAGTGTGTGTGAAAGCCGTCCTTCACCTAGCTTGTTGGGAACACAACGTTTCTTTTCAGTTGCAAACTCCACTCCATACATATATAAGGGGAGGTAGTAGCTCCAACCCGGTTTTACACTGAAAACTGCAGGAACTTCAAACCGGCACTAGGAAACAGACTGAGAAACCAGAGTAAAAGTTTCTCCTGCAACCCGTTCCCTTTGTGCTAGATGAACGAACGTCTCTCCACATGCTCAGTTCTGAGAGATAAGTGTGTGTGAAAGCCGTCCTTCACCTAGCTTGTTGGGAACACAAAATTTCTTTTCAGTTGCAAACTCCACTCCATACATATATATGGGGAGGTACTAGCTCCAACTCGGTTTTACAGTGAAAACTGCAGGAACTTCAAACCTGCACTAGGAAAGAGACTGAGAAACCAGAGTAAAAGTTTCTCCTGCAACCCGTTCCCTTTGTGCTAGATGAACGAACGTCTCTCCACATGCTCAGTTCTGAGAGATAAGTGTGTGTGAAAGCCGTCCTTCACCTAGCTTGTTGGGAACACAAAATTTCTTTCCAGTTGCAAACTCCACTCCATACATATATATGGGAAGGTACTAGCTCCAACTCGGTTTTACAGTGAAAACTGCAGGAACTTCAAACCGGCACTAGGAAACAGACTGAGAAACCAGAGTAAAAGTTTCTCCTGCAACCCGTTCCCTTTGTGCTAGGTGAACGAACGTCTCTCCACATGCTCAGTTCTGAGAGATATGTGTGTGTGAAAGCTGTCCTTCACCTAGCTTGTTGGGAACACAAAGTTTCTTTTCAGTTGCAAACTCCACTCCATACATATATATGGGGAGGTAGTAGCTCCAACTCGGTTTTACAGTGAAAACTGCAGGAACTTCAAACCGGCACTAGGAAACAGACTGAGAAACCAGAGTAAAAGTTTCTCCTGCAACCCGTTCCCTTTGTGCTAGATGAACGAACGTCTCTCCACATGCTCAGTTCTGAGAGATAAGTGTGTGTGAAAGCCGTCCTTCACCTAGCTTGTTGGGAACACAAAGTTTCTTTTCAGTTGCAAACTCCACTCCATACATATATATGGGGAGGTACTAGCTCCAACTCGGTTTTACAGTGAAAACTGCAGGAACTTCAAACCGGCACTAGGAAACAGACTGAGAAACCAGAGTAAAAGTTTCTCCTGCAACCCGTTCCCTTTGTGCTAGATGAACGAACGTCTCTCCACATGCTCAGTTCTGAGAGATAAGTGTGTGTGAAAGCCGTCCTTCACCTAGCTTGTTGGGAACACAAAGTTTCTTTTCAGTTGCAAACTCCACTCCATACATATATATGGGGAGGTTCTAGCTCCAACTCGGTTTTACAGTGAAAACTGCAGGAACTTCAAACCGGCACTAGGAAACAGACTGAGAAACCAGAGTAAAAGTTTCTCCTGCAACCCGTTCCCTTTGTGCTAGATGAACGGACGTCTCTCCACATGCTCAGTTCTGAGAGATAAGTGTGTGTGAAAGCCGTCCTTCACCTAGCTTGTTGGGAACACAAAGTTTCTTTTCAGTTGCAAACTCCACTCCATACATATATATGGGGAGGTACTAGCTCCAACTCGGTTTTACAGTGAAAACTGCAGGAACTTCAAACCGGCACTAGGAAACAGACTGAGAAACCAGAGTAAAAGTTTCTCCTGCAACCCGTTCCCTTTGTGCTAGATGAACGAACGTCTCTCCACATGCTCAGTTCTGAGAGATAAGTGTGTGTGAAAGCCGTCCTTCACCTAGCTTGTTGGGAACACAAAATTTCTTTCCAGTTGCAAACTCCACTCCATACATATATATGGGGAGGTACTAGCTCCAACTCGGTTTTACAGTGAAAACTGCAGGAACTTCAAACCGGCACTAGGAAACAGACTGAGAAACCAGAGTAAAAGTTTCTCCTGCAACCCGTTCCCTTTGTGCTAGATGAACGAACGTCTCTCCACATGCTCAGTTCTGAGAGATATGTGTGTGTGAAAGCCGTCCTTCACCTAGCTTGTTGGGAACACAAAGTTTCTTTTCAGTTGCAAACTCCACTCCATACATATATATGGGGAGGTACTAGCTCCAACTCGGTTTTACAGTGAAAACTGCAGGAACTTCAAACCGGCACTAGGAAACAGACTGAGAAGCCAGAGTAAAAGTTTCTCCTGCAACCCGTTCCCTTTGTGCTAGATGAACGAACGTCTCTCCACATGCTCAGTTCTGCGAGATAAGTGTGTGTGAAAGCCGTCCTTCACCTAGCTTGTTGGGAACACAAAGTTTCTTTTCAGTTGCAAACTCCACTCCATACATATATATGGGGAGGTACTAGCTCCAACTCGGTTTTACAGTGAAAACTGCAGGAACTTCAAACCGGCACTAGGAAACAGACTGAGAAACCTGAGTAAAAGTTTCTCCTGCAACCCGTTCCCTTTGTGCTAGATGAACGAACGTCTCTCCACATGCTCAGTTCTGAGAGATAAGTGTGTGTGAAAGCCGTCCTTCACCTAGCTTGTTGGGAACACAACGTTTCTTTTCAGTTGCAAACTCCACTCCATACATATATAAGGGGAGGTAGTAGCTCCAACCCGGTTTTACACTGAAAACTGCAGGAACTTCAAACCGGCACTAGGAAACAGACTGAGAAACCAGAGTAAAAGTTTCTCCTGCAACCCGTTCCCTTTGTGCTAGATGAACGAACGTCTCTCCACATGCTCAGTTCTGAGAGATAAGTGTGTGTGAAAGCCGTCCTTCACCTAGCTTGTTGGGAACACAAAATTTCTTTTCAGTTGCAAACTCCACTCCATACATATATATGGGGAGGTACTAGCTCCAACTCGGTTTTACAGTGAAAACTGCAGGAACTTCAAACCGGCACTAGGAAACAGACTGAGAAACCAGAGTAAAAGTTTCTCCTGCAACCCGTTCCCTTTGTGCTAGATGAACGAACGTCTCTCCACATGCTCAGTTCTGAGAGATAAGTGTGTGTGAAAGCCGTCCTTCACCTAGCTTGTTGGGAACACAAAATTTCTTTCCAGTTGCAAACTCCACTCCATACATATATATGGGAGGTACTAGCTCCAACTCGGTTTTACAGTGAAAACTGCAGGAACTTCAAACCGGCACTAGGAAACAAACTGAGAAACCAGAGTAAAAGTTTCTCCTGCAACCCGTTCCCTTTGTGCTAGATGAACGAACGTCTCTCCACATGCTCAGTTCTGAGAGATATGTGTGTGTGAAAGCCGTCCTTCACCTAGCTTGTTGGGAACACAAAGTTTCTTTTCAGTTGCAAACTCCACTCCATACATATATATGGGGAGGTACTAGCTCCAACTCGGTTTTACAGTGAAAACTGCAGGAACTTCAAACCGGCACTAGGAAACAGACTGAGAAACCAGAGTAAAAGTTTCTCCTGCAACCCGTTCCCTTTGTGCTAGATGAACGAACGTCTCTCCACATGCTCAGTTCTGCGAGATAAGTGTGTGTGAAAGCCGTCCTTCACCTAGCTTGTTGGGAACACAAAGTTTCTTTTCAGTTGCAAACTCCACTCCATACATATATATGGGGAGGTACTAGCTCCAACTCGGTTTTACAGTGAAAACTGCAGGAACTTCAAACCGGCACTAGGAAACAGACTGAGAAACCAGAGTAAAAGTTTCTCCTGCAACCCGTTCCCTTTGTGCTAGATGAACGAACGTCTCTCCACATGCTCAGTTCTGAGAGATAAGTGTGTGTGAAAGCCGTCCTTCACCTAGCTTGTTGGGAACACAAAATTTCTTTCCAGTTGCAAACTCCACTCCATACATATATATGGGAAGGTACTAGCTCCAACTCGGTTTTACAGTGAAAACTGCAGGAACTTCAAACCGGCACTAGGAAACAGACTGAGAAACCAGAGTAAAAGTTTCTCCTGCAACCCGTTCCCTTTGTGCTAGATGAACGGACGTCTCTCCACATGCTCAGTTCTGAGAGATATGTGTGTGTGAAAGCCGTCCTTCACCTAGCTTGTTGGGAACACAAAGTTTCTTTTCAGTTGCAAACTCCACTCCATACATATATATGGGGAGGTACTAGCTCCAACTCGGTTTTACAGTGAAAACTGCAGGAACTTCAAACCGGCACTAGGAAACAGACTGAGAAACCAGAGTAAAAGTTTCTCCTGCAACCCGTTCCCTTTGTGCTAGGTGAACGAACGTCTCTCCACATGCTCAGTTCTGAGAGATAAGTGTGTGTGAAAGCCGTCCTTCACCTAGCTTGTTGGGAACACAAAGTTTCTTTTCAGTTGCAAACTCCACTCCATACATATATATGGGGAGGTACTAGCTCCAACTCGGTTTTACAGTGAAAACTGCAGGAACTTCAAACCGGCACTAGGAAACAGCCTGAGAAACCAGAGTAAAAGTTTCTCCTGCAACCCGTTCCCTTTGTGCTAGATGAACGAACGTCTCTCCACATGCTCAGTTCTGCGAGATAAGTGTGTGTGAAAGCCGTCCTTCAACTAGCTTGTTGGGAACACAAAGTTTCTTTTCACTTGCAAACTCCACTCCATACATATATATGGGGAGGTACTAGCTCCAACTCGGTTTTACAGTGAAAACTGCAGGAACTTCAAACCGGCACTAGGAAACAGACTGAGAAACCAGAGTAAAAGTTTCTCCTGCAACCCGTTCCCTTTGTGCTAGGTGAACGAACGTCTCTCCACATGCTCAGTTCTGAGAGATAAGTGTGTGTGAAAGCCGTCCTTCACCTAGCTTGTTGGGAACACAAAGTTTCTTTTCAGTTGCAAACTCCACTCCATACATATATATGGGGAGGTACTAGCTCCAACTCTGTTTTACAGTGAAAACTGCAGGAAATTCAAACCGGCACTAGGAAACAGCCTGAGAAACCAGTGTAAAAGTTTCTCCTGCAACAAGTTCCCTTTGTGCTAGATGAACGAACGTCTCTCCACATGCTCAGTTCTGAGAGATAAGTGTGTGTGAAAGCCGTCCTTCACCTAGCTTGTTGGGAACACAAAGTTTCTTTTCAGTTGCAAACTCCACTCCATACATATATAAGGGAAGTAGTAGCTCCAACTCGGTTTTACAGTGAAAACTGCAGGAACTTCAAACCGGCACTAGGAAACAGACTGAGAAACCAGAGTAAAAGTTTCTCCTGCAACCCGTTCCCTTTGTGCTAGATGAACGAACGTCTCTCCACATGCTCAGTTCTGAGAGATATTTGTGTGTGAAAGCCGTCCTTCACCTAGCTTGTTGGGAACACAAAGTTTCTTTTCAGTTGCAAACTCCACTCCATACATATATATGGGGAGGTACTAGCTCCAACTCGGTTTTACAGTGAAAACTGCAGGAACTTCAAACCGGCACTAGGAAACAGACTGAGAAACCAGAGTAAAAGTTTCTCCTGCAACCCGTTCCCTTTGTGCTAGATGAACGAACGTCTCTCCACATGCTCAGTTCTGCGAGATAAGTGTGTGTGAAAGCCGTCCTTCACCTAGCTTGTTGGGAACACAAAGTTTCTTTTCAGTTGCAAACTCCACTCCATACATATATATGGGGAGGTACTAGCTCCAACTCTGTTTTACAGTGAAAACTGCAGGAACTTCAAACCTACACTAGGAAACAGCCTGAGAAACCAGTGTAAAAGTTTCTCCTGCAACAAGTTCCCTTTGTGCTAGATGAACGAACGTCTCTCCACATGCTCAGTTCTGAGAGATAAGTGTGTGTGAAAGCCGTCCTTCACCTAGCTTGTTGGGAACACAAAGTTTCTTTTCAGTTGCAAACTCCACTCCATACATATATAAGGGGAGGTAGTAGCTCCAACTCGGTTTTACAGTGAAAACTGCAGGAACTTCAAACCGGCACTAGGAAACAGACTGAGAAACCAGAGTAAAAGTTTCTCCTGCAACCCGTTCCCTTTGTGCTAGATGAACGAACGTCTCTCCACATGCTCAGTTCTGAGAGATATGTGTGTGTGAAAGCCGTCCTTCACCTAGCTTGTTGGGAACACAAAGTTTCTTTTCAGTTGCAAACTCCACTCCATACATATATATGGGGAGGTACTAGCTCCAACTCGGTTTTACAGTGAAAACTGCAGGAACTTCAAACCGGCACTAGGAAACAGACTGAGAAACCAGAGTAAAAGTTTCTCCTGCAACCCGTTCCCTTTGTGCTAGATGAACGAACGTCTCTCCACATGCTCAGTTCTGCGAGATAAGTGTGTGTGAAAGCCGTCCTTCACCTAGCTTGTTGGGAACACAAAGTTTCTTTTCAGTTGCAAACTCCACTCCATACATATATATGGGGAGGTACTAGCTCCAACCCGGTTTTACAGTGAAAACTGCAGGAACTTCAAACCGGCACTAGGAAACAGACTGAGAAACCAGAGTAAAAGTTTCTCCTGCAACCCGTTCCCTTTGTGCTAGATGAACGAACGTCTCTCCACATGCTCAGTTCTGAGAGATAAGTGTGTGTGAAAGCTGTCCTTCACCTAGCTTGTTGGGAACACAACGTTTCTTTTCAGTTGCAAACTCCACTCCATACATATATAAGGGGAGGTAGTAGCTCCAACCCGGTTTTACACTGAAAACTGCAGGAACTTCAAACCGGCACTAGGAAACAGACTGAGAAACCAGAGTAAAAGTTTCTCCTGCAACCCGTTCCCTTTGTGCTAGATGAACGAACGTCTCTCCACATGCTCAGTTCTGAGAGATAAGTGTGTGTGAAAGCCGTCCTTCACCTAGCTTGTTGGGAACACAAAGTTTCTTTTCAGTTGCAAACTCCACTCCATACATATATATGGGGAGGTACTAGCTCCAACCCGGTTTTACAGTGAAAACTGCAGGAACTTCAAACCGGCACTAGGAAACAGACTGAGAAACCAGAGTAAAAGTTTCTCCTGCAACCCGTTCCCTTTGTGCTAGATGAACGAACGTCTCTCCACATGCTCAGTTCTGAGAGATAAGTGTGTGTGAAAGCCGTCCTTCACCTAGCTTGTTGGGAACACAACGTTTCTTTTCAGTTGCAAACTCCACTCCATACATATATAAGGGGAGGTAGTAGCTCCAACCCGGTTTTACACTGAAAACTGCAGGAACTTCAAACCGGCACTAGGAAACAGACTGAGAAACCAGAGTAAAAGTTTCTCCTGCAACCCGTTCCCTTTGTGCTAGATGAACGAACGTCTCTCCACATGCTCAGTTCTGAGAGATAAGTGTGTGTGAAAGCCGTCCTTCACCTAGCTTGTTGGGAACACAAAGTTTCTTTTCAGTTGCAAACTCCACTCCATACATATATATGGGGAGGTACTAGCTCCAACTCGGTTTTACAGTGAAAACTGCAGGAACTTCAAACCGGCACTAGGAAACAGCCTGAGAAACCAGAGTAAAAGTTTCTCCTGCAACCCGTTCCCTTTGTGCTAGGTGAACGAACGTCTCTCCACATGCTCAGTTCTGCGAGATAAGTGTGTGTGAAAGCCGTCCTTCACCTAGCTTGTTGGGAACACAAAGTTTCTTTTCAGTTGCAAACTCCACTCCATACATATATATGGGGAGGTACTAGCTCCAACTCGGTTTTACAGTGAAAACTGCAGGAACTTCAAACCGGCACTAGGAAACAGCCTGAGAAACCAGAGTAAAAGGTTCTCCTGCAACCCGTTCCCTTTGTGCTAGATGAACGAACGTCTCTCCACATGCTCAGTTCTGCGAGATAAGTGTGTGTGAAAGCCGTCCTTCAACTAGCTTGTTGGGAACACAAAGTTTCTTTTCACTTGCAAACTCCACTCCATACATATATATGGGGAGGTACTAGCTCCAACTCGGTTTTACAGTGAAAACTGCAGGAACTTCAAACCGGCACTAGGAAACAGACTGAGAAACCAGAGTAAAAGTTTCTCCTGCAACCCGTTCCCTTTGTGCTAGGTGAACGAACGTCTCTCCACATGCTCAGTTCTGAGAGATAAGTGTGTGTGAAAGCCGTCCTTCACCTAGCTTGTTGGGAACACAAAGTTTCTTTTCAGTTGCAAACTCCACTCCATACGTATATATGGGGAGGTACTAGCTCCAACTCTGTTTTACAGTGAAAACTGCAGGAAATTCAAACCGGCACTAGGAAACAGCCTGAGAAACCAGAGTAAAAGTTTCTCCTGCAACAAGTTCCCTTTGTGCTAGATGAACGAACGTCTCTCCACATGCTCAGTTCTGAGAGATATGTGTGTGTGAAAGCCGTCCTTCACCTAGCTTGTTGGGAACACAAAGTTTCTTTTCAGTTGCAAACTCCACTCCATACATATATATGGGGAGGTACTAGCTCCAACTCGGTTTTACAGTGAAAACTGCAGGAACTTCAAACCGGCACTAGGAAACAGACTGAGAAACCAGAGTAAAAGTTTCTCCTGCAACCCGTTCCCTTTGTGCTAGATGAACGAACGTCTCTCCACATGCTCAGTTCTGCGAGATAAGTGTGTGTGAAAGCCGTCCTTCACCTAGCTTGTTGGGAACACAAAGTTTCTTTTCAGTTGCAAACTCCACTCCATGCATATATATGGGGAGGTACTAGCTCCAACTCGGTTTTACAGTGAAAACTGCAGGAACTTCAAACCGGCACTAGGAAACAGACTGAGAAACCAGAGTAAAAGTTTCTCCTGCAACCCGTTCCCTTTGTGCTAGTTGAACGAACGTCTCTCCACATGCTCAGTTCTGAGAGATAAGTGTGTGTGAAAGCCGTCCTTCACCTAGCTTGTTGGGAACACAAAGTTTCTTTTCAGTTGCAAACTCCACTCCATACATATATAAGGGGAGGTAATAGCTCCAACTCGGTTTTACAGTGAAAACTGCAGGAACTTCAAACCGGCACTAGGAAACAGACTGAGAAACCAGAGTAAAAGTTTCTCCTGCAACCCGTTCCCTTTGTGCTAGATGAACGAACGTCTCTCCACATGCTCAGTTCTGAGAGATATGTGTGTGTGAAAGCCGTCCTTCACCTAGCTTGTTGGGAACACAAAGTTTCTTTTCAGTTGCAAACTCCACTCCATACATATATATGGGGAGGTACTAGCTCCAACTCGGTTTTACAGTGAAAACTGCAGGAACTTCAAACCGGCACTAGGAAACAGACTGAGAAACCAGAGTAAAAGTTTCTCCTGCAACCCGTTCCCTTTGTGCTAGATGAACGAACGTCTCTCCACATGCTCAGTTCTGCGAGATAAGTGTGTGTGAAAGCCGTCCTTCACCTAGCTTGTTGGGAACACAAAGTTTCTTTTCAGTTGCAAACTCCACTCCATACATATATATGGGGAGGTACTAGCTCCAACTCGGTTTTACAGTGAAAACTGCAGGAACTTCAAACCGGCACTAGGAAACAGACTGAGAAACCAGAGTAAAAGTTTCTCCTGCAACCCGTTCCCTTTGTGCTAGATGAACGAACGTCTCTCCACATGCTCAGTTCTGAGAGATAAGTGTGTGTGAAAGCCGTCCTTCACCTAGCTTGTTGGGAACACAACGTTTCTTTTCAGTTGCAAACTCCACTCCATACATATATAAGGGGAGGTAGTAGCTCCAACCCGGTTTTACACTGAAAACTGCAGGAACTTCAAACCGGCACTAGGAAACAGACTGAGAAACCAGAGTAAAAGTTTCTCCTGCAACCCGTTCCCTTTGTGCTAGATGAACGAACGTCTCTCCACATGCTCAGTTCTCAGAGATAAGTGTGTGTGAAAGCCGTCCTTCACCTAGCTTGTTGGGAACACAAAGTTTCTTTTCAGTTGCAAACTCCACTCCATACATATATATGGGGAGGTACTAGCTCCAACTCGGTTTTACAGTGAAAACTGCAGGAACTTCAAACCGGCACTAGGAAACAGACTGAGAAACCAGAGTAAAAGTTTCTCCTGCAACCCGTTCCCTTTGTGCTAGGTGAACGAACGTCTCTCCACATGCTCAGTTCTGAGAGATAAGTGTGTGTGAAAGCCGTCCTTCACCTAGCTTGTTGGGAACACAAAGTTTCTTTTCAGTTGCAAACTCCACTCCATACATATATATGGGGAGGTACTAGCTCCAACTCGGTTTTACAGTGAAAACTGCAGGAACTTCAAACCGGCACTAGGAAACAGACTGAGAAACCAGAGTAAAAGTTTCTCCTGCAACCCGTTCCCTTTGTGCTAGATGAACGAACGTCTCTCCACATGCTCAGTTCTGCGAGATAAGTGTGTGTGAAAGCCGTCCTTCAACTAGCTTGTTGGGAACACAAAGTTTCTTTTCACTTGCAAACTCCACTCCATACATATATATGGGGAGGTACTAGCTCCAACTCGGTTTTACAGTGAAAACTGCAGGAACTTCAAACCGGCACTAGGAAACAGACTGAGAAACCAGAGTAAAAGTTTCTCCTGCAACCCGTTCCCTTTGTGCTAGTTGAACGAACGTCTCTCCACATGCTCAGTTCTGAGAGATAAGTGTGTGTGAACGCCGTCCTTCACCTAGCTTGTTGGGAACACAAAGTTTCTTTTCAGTTGCAAACTCCACTCCATACATATATATGGGGAGGTACTAGCTCCAACTCGGTTTTACAGTGAAAACTGCAGGAACTTCAAACCGGCACTAGGAAACAGACTGAGAAACCAGAGTAAAAGTTTCTCCTGCAACCCGTTCCCTTTGTGCTAGATGAACGAACGTCTCTCCACATGCTCAGTTCTGAGAGATAAGTGTGTGTGAAAGCCGTCCTTCACCTAGCTTGTTGGGAACACAAAGTTTCTTTTCAGTTGCAAACTCCACTCCATACATATATATGGGGAGGTACTAGCTCCAACTCGGTTTTACAGTGAAAACTGCAGGAACTTCAAACCGGCACTAGGAAACAGACTGAGAAACCAGAGTAAAAGTTTCTCCTGCAACCCGTTCCCTTTGTGCTAGATGAACGAACGTCTCTCCACATGCTCAGTTCTGCGAGATAAGTGTGTGTGAAAGCCGTCCTTCAAATAGCTTGTTGGGAACACAAAGTTTCTTTTCACTTGCAAACTCCACTCCATGCATATATATGGGGAGGTACTAGCTCCAACTCGGTTTTACAGTGAAAACTGCAGGAACTTCAAACCGGCACTAGGAAACAGACTGAGAAACCAGAGTAAAAGTTTCTCCTGCAACCCGTTCCCTTTGTGCTAGGTGAACGAACGTCTCTCCACATGCTCAGTTCTGAGAGATAAGTGTGTGTGAAAGCCGTCCTTCACCTAGCTTGTTGGGAACACAAAGTTTCTTTTCAGTTGCAAACTCCACTCCATACATATATATGGGGAGGTACTAGCTCCAACTCTGTTTTACAGTGAAAACTGCAGGAAATTCAAACCGGCACTAGGAAACAGCCTGAGAAACCAGAGTAAAAGTTTCTCCTGCAACAAGTTCCCTTTGTGCTAGATGAACGAACGTCTCTCCACATGCTCAGTTCTGAGAGATAACTGTGTGTGAAAGCCGTCCTTCACCTAGCTTGTTGGGAACACAAAGTTTCTTTTCAGTTGCAAACTCCACTCCATACATATATAAGGGGAGGTAGTAGCTCCAACTCGGTTTTACAGTGAAAACTGCAGGAACTTCAAACCGGCACTAGGAAACAGACTGAGAAACCAGAGTAAAAGTTTCTCCTGCAACCCGTTCCCTTTGTGCTAGGTGAACGAACGTCTCTCCACATGCTCAGTTCTGAGAGATAAGTGTGTGTGAAAGCCGTCCTTCACCTAGCTTGTTGGGAACACAAAGTTTCTTTTCAGTTGCAAACTCCACTCCATACATATATATGGGGAGGTACTAGCTCCAACTCGGTTTTACAGTGAAAACTGCAGGAACTTCAAACCGGCACTAGGAAACAGACTGAGAAACCAGAGTAAAAGTTTCTCCTGCAACCCGTTCCCTTTGTGCTAGTTGAACGAACGTCTCTCCACATGCTCAGTTCTGAGAGATAAGTGTGTGTGAAAGCCGTCCTTCACCTAGCTTGTTGGGAAAACAAAGTTTCTTTTCAGTTGCAAACTCCACTCCATACATATATATGGGGAGGTACTAGCTCCAACTCGGTTTTACAGTGAAAACTGCAGGAACTTCAAACCGGCACTAGGAAACAGACTGAGAAACCAGAGTAAAAGTTTCTCCTGCAACCCGTTCCCTTTGTGCTAGTTGAACGAACGTCTCTCCACATGCTCAGTTCTGAGAGATAAGTGTGTGTGAAAGCCGTCCTTCACCTAGCTTGTTGGGAACACAAAGTTTCTTTTCAGTTGCAAACTCCACTCCATTCATATATAAGGGGAGGTAGTAGCTCCAACCCGGTTTTACAGTGAAAACTGCAGGAACTTCAAACCGGCACTAGGAAACAGACTGAGAAACCAGAGTAAAAGTTTCTCCTGCAACCCGTTCCCTTTGTGCTAGATGAACGAACGTCTCTCCACATGCTCAGTTCTGAGAGATAAGTGTGTGTGAAAGCCGTCCTTCACCTAGCTTGTTGGGAACACAAAGTTTCTTTTCAGTTGCAAACTCCACTCCATACATATATATGGGGAGGTACTAGCTCCAACTCGGTTTTACAGTGAAAACTGCAGGAACTTCAAACCGGCACTAGGAAACAGACTGAGAAACCAGAGTAAAAGTTTCTCCTGCAACCCGTTCCCTTTGTGCTAGATGAACGAACGTCTCTCCACATGCTCAGGTCTGCGAGATAAGTGTGTGTGAAAGCAGTCCTTCACCTAGCTTGTTGGGAACACAAAGTTTCTTTTCAGTTGCAAACTCCACTCCATACATATATATGGGGAGGTACTAGCTCCAACTCGGTTTTACAGTGAAAACTGCAGGAACTTCAAATCGGCACTAGGAAACAGACTGAGAAACCAGAGTAAAAGTTTCTCCTGCAACCCGTTCCCTTTGTGCTAGATGAACGAACGTCTCTCCACATGCTCAGTTCTGAGAGATAAGTGTGTGTGAAAGCCGTCCTTCACCTAGCTTGTTGGGAACACAAAGTTTCTTTTCAGTTGCAAACTCCACTCCATACATATATATGGGGAGGTACTAGCTCCAACTCGGTTTTACAGTGAAAACTGCAGGAACTTCAAACCGGCACTAGGAAACAGACTGAGAAACCAGAGTAAAAGTTTCTCCTGCAACCCGTTCCCTTTGTGCTAGATGAACGAACGTCTCTCCACATGCTCAGTTCTGAGAGATAAGTGTGTGTGAAAGCCGTCCTTCACCTAGCTTGTTGGGAACACAAAGTTTCTTTTCAGTTGCAAACTCCACTCCATACATATATATGGGGAGGTAGTAGCTCCAACTCGGTTTTACAGTGAAAACTGCAGGAACTTCAAACCGGCTCTAGGAAACAGACTGAGAAACCAGAGTAAAAGTTTCTCCTGCAACCCGTTCCCTTTGTGCTAGATGAACGAACGTCTCTCCACATGCTCAGTTCTGAGAGATAAGTGTGTGTGAAAGCCGTCCTTCACCTAGCTTGTTGGGAACACAAAGTTTCTTTTCAGTTGCAAACTCCACTCCATACATATATATGGGGAGGTACTAGCTCTAACTCGGTTTTACAGTGAAAACTGCAGGAACTTCAAACCGGCACTAGGAAACAGACTGAGAAACCAGAGTAAAAGTTTCTCCTGCAACCCGTTCCCTTTGTGCTAGATGAACGAACGTCTCTCCACATGCTCAGTTCTGAGAGATAAGTGTGTGTGAAAGCCGTCCTTCACCTAGCTTGTTGGGAACACAAAGTTTCTTTTCAGTTGCAAACTCCACTCCATTCATATATAAGGGGAGGTAGTAGCTCCAACCCGGTTTTACAGTGAAAACTGCAGGAACTTCAAACCGGCACTAGGAAACAGACTGAGAAACCAGAGTAAAAGTTTCTCCTGCAACCCGTTCCCTTTGTGCTAGATGAACGAACGTCTCTCCACATGCTCAGTTCTGCGAGATAAGTGTGTGTGAAAGCCGTCCTTCACCTAGCTTGTTGGGAACACAAAGTTTCTTTTCAGTTGCAAACTCCACTCCATACATATATATGGGGAGGTACTAGCTCCAACTCGGTTTTACAGTGAAAACTGCAGGAACTTCAAACCGGCACTAGGAAACAGACTGAGAAACCAGAGTAAAAGTTTCTCCTGCAACCCGTTCCCTTTGTGCTAGATGAACGAACGTCTCTCCACATGCTCAGTTCTGAGAGATAAGTGTGTGTGAAAGCCGTCCTTCACCTAGCTTGTTGGGAACACAAAGTTTCTTTTCAGTTGCAAACTCCACTCCATTCATATATAAGGGGAGGTAGTAGCTCCAACCCGGTTTTACAGTGAAAACTGCAGGAACTTCAAACCGGCACTAGGAAACAGACTGAGAAACCAGAGTAAAAGTTTCTCCTGCAACCCGTTCCCTTTGTGCTAGATGAACGAACGTCTCTCCACATGCTCAGTTCTGCGAGATAAGTGTGTGTGAAAGCCGTCCTTCACCTAGCTTGTTGGGAACACAAAGTTTCTTTTCAGTTGCAAACTCCACTCCATACATATATATGGGGAGGTACTAGCTCTAACTCGGTTTTACAGTGAAAACTGCAGGAACTTCAAACCGGCACTAGGAAACAGACTGAGAAACCAGAGTAAAAGTTTCTCCTGCAACCCGTTCCCTTTGTGCTAGTTGAACGAACGTCTCTCCACATGCTCAGTTCTGAGAGATAAGTGTGTGTGAAAGCCGTCCTTCACCTAGCTTGTTGGGAACACAAAGTTTCTTTTCAGTTGCAAACTCCACTCCATACATATATATGGGGAGGTACTAGCTCCAACTCGGTTTTACAGTGAAAACTGCAGGAACTTCAAACCGGCACTAGGAAACAGCCTGAGAAACCAGAGTAAAAGTTTCTCCTGCAACCCGTTCCCTTTGTGCTAGATGAACGAACGTCTCTCCACATGCTCAGTTCTGAGAGATAAGTGTGTGTGAAAGCCGTCCTTCACCTAGCTTGTTGGGAACACAAAGTTTCTTTTCAGTTGCAAACTCCACTCCATACATATATATGGGGAGGTAGTAGCTCCAACTCGGTTTTACAGTGAAAACTGCAGGAACTTCAAACCGGCTCTAGGAAACAGACTGAGAAACCAGAGTAAAAGTTTCTCCTGCAACCCGTTCCCTTTGTGCTAGTTGAACGAACGTCTCTCCACATGCTCAGTTCTGAGAGATAAGTGTGTGTGAAAGCCGTCCTTCACCTAGCTTGTTGGGAACACAAAGTTTCTTTTCAGTTGCAAACTCCACTCCATACATATATATGGGGAGGTACTAGCTCCAACTCGGTTTTACAGTGAAAACTGCAGGAACTTCAAACCGGCACTAGGAAACAGCCTGAGAAACCAGAGTAAAAGTTTCTCCTGCAACCCGTTCCCTTTGTGCTAGATGAACGAACGTCTCTCCACATGCTCAGTTCTGAGAGATAAGTGTGTGTGAAAGCCGTCCTTCACCTAGCTTGTTGGGAACACAAAGTTTCTTTTCAGTTGCAAACTCCACTCCATACATATATATGGGGAGGTACTAGCTCTAACTCGGTTTTACAGTGAAAACTGCAGGAACTTCAAACCGGCACTAGGAAACAGACTGAGAAACCAGAGTAAAAGTTTCTCCTGCAACCCGTTCCCTTTGTGCTAGATGAACGAACGTCTCTCCACATGCTCAGTTCTGAGAGATAAGTGTGTGTGAAAGCCGTCCTTCACCTAGCTTGTTGGGAACACAAAGTTTCTTTTCAGTTGCAAACTCCACTCCATTCATATATAAGGGGAGGTAGTAGCTCCAACCCGGTTTTACAGTGAAAACTGCAGGAACTTCAAACCGGCACTAGGAAACAGACTGAGAAACCAGAGTAAAAGTTTCTCCTGCAACCCGTTCCCTTTGTGCTAGATGAACGAACGTCTCTCCACATGCTCAGTTCTGCGAGATAAGTGTGTGTGAAAGCCGTCCTTCACCTAGCTTGTTGGGAACACAAAGTTTCTTTTCAGTTGCAAACTCCACTCCATACATATATATGGGGAGGTACTAGCTCCAACTCGGTTTTACAGTGAAAACTGCAGGAACTTCAAACCGGCACTAGGAAACAGACTGAGAAACCAGAGTAAAAGTTTCTCCTGCAACCCGTTCCCTTTGTGCTAGATGAACGAACGTCTCTCCACATGCTCAGTTCTGAGAGATAAGTGTGTGTGAAAGCCGTCCTTCACCTAGCTTGTTGGGAACACAAAGTTTCTTTTCAGTTGCAAACTCCACTCCATACATATATATGGGGAGGTACTAGCTCCAACTCGGTTTTACAGTGAAAACTGCAGGAACTTCAAACCGGCACTAGGAAACAGACTGAGAAACCAGAGTAAAAGTTTCTCCTGCAACCCGTTCCCTTTGTGCTAGATGAACGAACGTCTCTCCACATGCTCAGTTCTGAGAGATAAGTGTGTGTGAAAGCCGTCCTTCACCTAGCTTGTTGGGAACACAAAGTTTCTTTTCAGTTGCAAACTCCACTCCATACATATATATGGGGAGGTACTAGCTCCAACTCGGTTTTACAGTGAAAACTGCAGGAACTTCAAACCGGCACTAGGAAACAGACTGAGAAACCAGAGTAAAAGTTTCTCCTGCAACCCGTTCCCTTTGTGCTAGATGAACGAACGTCTCTCCACATGCTCAGTTCTGAGAGATAAGTGTGTGTGAAAGCCGTCCTTCACCTAGCTTGTTGGGAACACAAAGTTTCTTTTCAGTTGCAAACTCCACTCCATACATATATATGGGGAGGTACTAGCTCCAACTCGGTTTTACAGTGAAAACTGCAGGAACTTCAAACCGGCACTAGGAAACAGACTGAGAAACCAGAGTAAAAGTTTCTCCTGCAACCCGTTCCCTTTGTGCTAGATGAACGAACGTCTCTCCACATGCTCAGTTCTGAGAGATAAGTGTGTGTGAAAGCCGTCCTTCACCTAGCTTGTTGGGAACACAAAGTTTCTTTTCAGTTGCAAACTCCACTCCATACATATATATGGGGAGGTACTAGCTCCAACTCGGTTTTACAGTGAAAACTGCAGGAACTTCAAACCGGCACTAGGAAACAGACTGAGAAACCAGAGTAAAAGTTTCTCCTGCAACCCGTTCCCTTTGTGCTAGATGAACGAACGTCTCTCCACATGCTCAGTTCTGCGAGATAAGTGTGTGTGAAAGCCGTCCTTCACCTAGCTTGTTGGGAACACAAAGTTTCTTTTCAGTTGCAAACTCCACTCCATACATATATATGGGGAGGTACTAGCTCCAACTCGGTTTTACAGTGAAAACTGCAGGAACTTCAAATCGGCACTAGGAAACAGACTGAGAAACCAGAGTAAAAGTTTCTCCTGCAACCCGTTCCCTTTGTGCTAGATGAACGAACGTCTCTCCACATGCTCAGTTCTGAGAGATAAGTGTGTGTGAAAGCCGTCCTTCACCTAGCTTGTTGGGAACACAAAGTTTCTTTTCAGTTGCAAACTCCACTCCATTCATATATAAGGGGAGGTAGTAGCTCCAACCCGGTTTTACAGTGAAAACTGCAGGAACTTCAAACCGGCACTAGGAAACAGACTGAGAAACCAGAGTAAAAGTTTCTCCTGCAACCCGTTCCTTTGTGCTAGATGAACGAACGTCTCTCCACATGCTCAGTTCTGAGAGATAAGTGTGTGTGAAAGCCGTCCTTCACCTAGCTTGTTGGGAACACAAAGTTTCTTTTCAGTTGCAAACTCCACTCCATACATATATATGGGGAGGTAGTAGCTCCAACTCGGTTTTACAGTGAAAACTGCAGGAACTTCAAACCGGCTCTAGGAAACAGACTGAGAAACCAGAGTAAAAGTTTCTCCTGCAACCCGTTTCCTTTGTGCTAGATGAACGAACGTCTCTCCACATGCTCAGGTCTGCGAGATAAGTGTGTGTGAAAGCCGTCCTTCACCTAGCTTGTTGGGAACACAAAGTTTCTTTTCAGTTGCAAACTCCACTCCATACATATATATGGGGAGGTACTAGCTCCAACTCGGTTTTACAGTGAAAACTGCAGGAACTTCAAACCGTCACTAGGAAACAGACTGAGAAACCAGAGTAAAAGTTTCTCCTGCAACCCGTTCCCTTTGTGCTAGATGAACGAACGTCTCTCCACATGCTCAGTTCTGAGAGATAAGTGTGTGTGAAAGCCGTCCTTCACCTAGCTTGTTGGGAACACAAAGTTTCTTTTCAGTTGCAAACTCCACTCCATACATATATATGGGGAGGTTCTAGCTCCAACTCGGTTTTACAGTGAAAACTGCAGGAACTTCAAACCGGCACTAGGAAACAGACTGAGAAACCAGAGTAAAAGTTTCTACTGCAACCCGTTCCCTTTGTGCTAGGTGAACGAACGTCTCTCCAGATGCTCAGTTCTGAGAGATAAGTGTGTGTGAAAGCCGTCCTTCACCTAGCTTGTTGGGAACACAAAGTTTCTTTTCAGTTGCAAACTCCACTCCATACATATATATGGGGAGGTAGTAGCTCCAACCCGGTTTTACAGTGAAAACTGCAGGAACTTCAAACCGGCACTAGGAAACAGACTGAGAAACCAGAGTAAAAGTTTCTCCTGCAACCCGTTCCCTTTGTGCTAGATGAACGAACGTCTCTCCACGTGCTCAGTTCTGAGAGATAAGTGTGTGTGAAAGCCGTCCTTCACCTAGCTTGTTGGGAACACAAAGTTTCTTTTCAGTTGCAAACTCCACTCCATACATATATATGGGGAGGTACTAGCTCCAACTCGGTTTTACAGTGAAAACTGCAGGAACTTCAAACCGGCACTAGGAAACAGACTGAGAAACCAGAGTAAAAGTTTCTCCTGCAACCCGTTCCCTTTGTGCTAGATGAACGAACGTCTCTCCACATGCTCAGTTCTGAGAGATAAGTGTGTGTGAAAGCCGTCCTTCACCTAGCTTGTTGGGAACACAAAGTTTCTTTTCAGTTGCAAACTCCACTCCATACATATATATGGGGAGGTACTAGCTCCAACTCGGTTTTACAGTGAAAACTGCAGGAACTTCAAACCGGCACTAGGAAACAGACTGAGAAACCAGAGTAAAAGTTTCTCCTGCAACCCGTTCCCTTTGTGCTAGATGAACGAACGTCTCTCCACATGCTCAGTTCTGAGAGATAAGTGTGTGTGAAAGCCGTCCTTCACCTAGCTTGTTGGGAACACAAAGTTTCTTTTCAGTTGCAAACTCCACTCCATACATATATATGGGGAGGTACTAGCTCCAACTCGGTTTTACAGTGAAAACTGCAGGAACTTCAAACCGGCACTAGGAAACAGACTGAGAAACCAGAGTAAAAGTTTCTCCTGCAACCCGTTCCCTTTGTGCTAGATGAACGAACGTCTCTCCACATGCTCAGTTCTGAGAGATAAGTGTGTGTGAAAGCCGTCCTTCACCTAGCTTGTTGGGAACACAAAGTTTCTTTTCAGTTGCAAACTCCACTCCATACATATATATGGGGAGGTACTAGCTCCAACTCGGTTTTACAGTGAAAACTGCAGGAACTTCAAATCGGCACTAGGAAACAGACTGAGAAACCAGAGTAAAAGTTTCTCCTGCAACCCGTTCCCTTTGTGCTAGATGAACGAACGTCTCTCCACATGCTCAGTTCTGAGAGATAAGTGTGTGTGAAAGCCGTCCTTCACCTAGCTTGTTGGGAACACAAAGTTTCTTTTCAGTTGCAAACTCCACTCCATTCATATATAAGGGGAGGTAGTAGCTCCAACCCGGTTTTACAGTGAAAACTGCAGGAACTTCAAACCGGCACTAGGAAACAGACTGAGAAACCAGAGTAAAAGTTTCTCCTGCAACCCGTTCCTTTGTGCTAGATGAACGAACGTCTCTCCACATGCTCAGTTCTGAGAGATAAGTGTGTGTGAAAGCCGTCCTTCACCTAGCTTGTTGGGAACACAAAGTTTCTTTTCAGTTGCAAATTCCACTCCATACATATATATGGGGAGGTACTAGCTCCAACTCGGTTTTACAGTGAAAACTGCAGGAACTTCAAACCGGCTCTAGGAAACAGACTGAGAAACCAGAGTAAAAGTTTCTCCTGCAACCCGTTCCCTTTGTGCTAGATGAACGAACGTCTCTCCACATGCTCAGGTCTGCGAGATAAGTGTGTGTGAAAGCCGTCCTTCACCTAGCTTGTTGGGAACACAAAGTTTCTTTTCAGTTGCAAACTCCACTCCATACATATATATGGGGAGGTACTAGCTCCAACTCGGTTTTACAGTGAAAACTGCAGGAACTTCAAACCGGCACTCGGAAACAGACTGAGAAACCAGAGTAAAAGTTTCTCCTGCAACCCGTTCCCTTTGTGCTAGATGAACGAACGTCTCTCCACATGCTCAGTTCTGAGAGATAAGTGTGTGTGAAAGCCGTCCTTCACCTAGCTTGTTGGGAACACAAAGTTTCTTTTCAGTTGCAAACTCCACTCCATTCATATATAAGGGGAGGTAGTAGCTCCAACCCGGTTTTACAGTGAAAACTGCAGGAACTTCAAACCGGCACTAGGAAACAGACTGAGAAACCAGAGTAAAAGTTTCTCCTGCAACCCGTTCCCTTTGTGCTAGATGAATGAACGTCTCTCCACATGCTCAGTTCTGAGAGATAAGTGTGTGTGAAAGCCGTCCTTCACCTAGCTTGTTGGGAACACAAAGTTTCTTTTCAGTTGCAAACTCCACTCCATACATATATATGGGGAGGTTCTAGCTCCAACTCGGTTTTACAGTGAAAACTGCAGGAACTTCAAACCGGCACTAGGAAACAGACTGAGAAACCAGAGTAAAAGTTTCTCCTGCAACCCGTTCCCTTTGTGCTAGGTGAACGAACGTCTCTCCACATGCTCAGTTCTGAGAGATAAGTGTGTGTGAAAGCCGTCCTTCACCTAGCTTGTTGGGAACACAAAGTTTCTTTTCAGTTGCAAACTCCACTCCATACATATATATGGGGAGGTACTAGCTCCAACTCGGTTTTACAGTGAAAACTGCAGGAACTTCAAACCGGCACTAGGAAACAGACTGAGAAACCAGAGTAAAAGTTTCTCCTGCAACCCGTTCCCTTTGTGCTAGATGAACGAACGTCTCTCCACGTGCTCAGTTCTGAGAGATAAGTGTGTGTGAAAGCCGTCCTTCACCTAGCTTGTTGGGAACACAAAGTTTCTTTTCAGTTGCAAACTCCACTCCATACATATATATGGGGAGGTACTAGCTCCAACTCGGTTTTACAGTGAAAACTGCAGGAACTTCAAACCGGCACTAGGAAACAGACTGAGAAACCAGAGTAAAAGTTTCTCCTGCAACCCGTTCCCTTTGTGCTAGATGAACGAACGTCTCTCCACATGCTCAGTTCTGAGAGATAAGTGTGTGTGAAAGCCGTCCTTCACCTAGCTTGTTGGGAACACAAAGTTTCTTTTCAGTTGCAAACTCCACTCCATACATATATATGGGGAGGTACTAGCTCCAACTCGGTTTTACAGTGAAAACTGCAGGAACTTCAAACCGGCACTAGGAAAGAGACTGAGAAACCAGAGTAAAAGTTTCTCCTGCAACCCGTTCCCTTTGTGCTAGATGAACGAACGTCTCTCCACATGCTCAGTTCTGAGAGATAAGTGTGTGTGAAAGCCGTCCTTCACCTAGCTTGTTGGGAACACAAAGTTTCTTTTCAGTTGCAAACTCCACTCCATACATATATATGGGGAGGTACTAGCTCCAACTCGGTTTTACAGTGAAAACTGCAGGAACTTCAAACCGGCACTAGGAAACAGACTGAGAAACCAGAGTAAAAGTTTCTCCTGCAACCCGTTCCCTTTGTGCTAGATGAACGAACGTCTCTCCACATGCTCAGTTCTGAGAGATAAGTGTGTGTGAAAGCCGTCCTTCACCTAGCTTGTTGGGAACACAAAGTTTCTTTTCAGTTGCAAACTCCACTCCATACATATATATGGGGAGGTACTAGCTCCAACTCGGTTTTACAGTGAAAACTGCAGGAACTTCAAATCGGCACTAGGAAACAGACTGAGAAACCAGAGTAAAAGTTTCTCCTGCAACCCGTTCCCTTTGTGCTAGATGAACGAACGTCTCTCCACATGCTCAGTTCTGAGAGATAAGTGTGTGTGAAAGCCGTCCTTCACCTAGCTTGTTGGGAACACAAAGTTTCTTTTCAGTTGCAAACTCCACTCCATTCATATATAAGGGGAGGTAGTAGCTCCAACCCGGTTTTACAGTGAAAACTGCAGGAACTTCAAACCGGCACTAGGAAACAGACTGAGAAACCAGAGTAAAAGTTTCTCCTGCAACCCGTTCCTTTGTGCTAGATGAACGAACGTCTCTCCACATGCTCAGTTCTGAGAGATAAGTGTGTGTGAAAGCCGTCCTTCACCTAGCTTGTTGGGAACACAAAGTTTCTTTTCAGTTGCAAATTCCACTCCATACATATATATGGGGAGGTACTAGCTCCAACTCGGTTTTACAGTGAAAACTGCAGGAACTTCAAACCGGCTCTAGGAAACAGACTGAGAAACCAGAGTAAAAGTTTCTCCTGCAACCCGTTCCCTTTGTGCTAGATGAACGAACGTCTCTCCACATGCTCAGGTCTGCGAGATAAGTGTGTGTGAAAGCCGTCCTTCACCTAGCTTGTTGGGAACACAAAGTTTCTTTTCAGTTGCAAACTCCACTCCATACATATATATGGGGAGGTACTAGCTCCAACTCGGTTTTACAGTGAAAACTGCAGGAACTTCAAACCGGCACTCGGAAACAGACTGAGAAACCAGAGTAAAAGTTTCTCCTGCAACCCGTTCCCTTTGTGCTAGATGAACGAACGTCTCTCCACATGCTCAGTTCTGAGAGATAAGTGTGTGTGAAAGCCGTCCTTCACCTAGCTTGTTGGGAACACAAAGTTTCTTTTCAGTTGCAAACTCCACTCCATTCATATATAAGGGGAGGTAGTAGCTCCAACCCGGTTTTACAGTGAAAACTGCAGGAACTTCAAACCGGCACTAGGAAACAGACTGAGAAACCAGAGTAAAAGTTTCTCCTGCAACCCGTTCCCTTTGTGCTAGATGAATGAACGTCTCTCCACATGCTCAGTTCTGAGAGATAAGTGTGTGTGAAAGCCGTCCTTCACCTAGCTTGTTGGGAACACAAAGTTTCTTTTCAGTTGCAAACTCCACTCCATACATATATATGGGGAGGTTCTAGCTCCAACTCGGTTTTACAGTGAAAACTGCAGGAACTTCAAACCGGCACTAGGAAACAGACTGAGAAACCAGAGTAAAAGTTTCTCCTGCAATCCGTTCCCTTTGTGCTAGGTGAACGAACGTCTCTCCACATGCTCAGTTCTGAGAGATAAGTGTGTGTGAAAGCCGTCCTTCACCTAGCTTGTTGGGAACACAAAGTTTCTTTTCAGTTGCAAACTCCACTCCATACATATATATGGGGAGGTACTAGCTCCAACTCGGTTTTACAGTGAAAACTGCAGGAACTTCAAACCGGCACTAGGAAACAGACTGAGAAACCAGAGTAAAAGTTTCTCCTGCAACCCGTTCCCTTTGTGCTAGATGAACGAACGTCTCTCCACGTGCTCAGTTCTGAGAGATAAGTGTGTGTGAAAGCCGTCCTTCACCTAGCTTGTTGGGAACACAAAGTTTCTTTTCAGTTGCAAACTCCACTCCATACATATATATGGGGAGGTACTAGCTCCAACTCGGTTTTACAGTGAAAACTGCAGGAACTTCAAACCGGCACTAGGAAACAGACTGAGAAACCAGAGTAAAAGTTTCTCCTGCAACCCGTTCCCTTTGTGCTAGATGAACGAACGTCTCTCCACATGCTCAGTTCTGAGAGATAAGTGTGTGTGAAAGCCGTCCTTCACCTAGCTTGTTGGGAACACAAAGTTTCTTTTCAGTTGCAAACTCCACTCCATACATATATATGGGGAGGTACTAGCTCCAACTCGGTTTTACAGTGAAAACTGCAGGAACTTCAAATCGGCACTAGGAAACAGACTGAGAAACCAGAGTAAAAGTTTCTCCTGCAACCCGTTCCCTTTGTGCTAGATGAACGAACGTCTCTCCACATGCTCAGTTCTGAGAGATAAGTGTGTGTGAAAGCCGTCCTTCACCTAGCTTGTTGGGAACACAAAGTTTCTTTTCAGTTGCAAACTCCACTCCATTCATATATAAGGGGAGGTAGTAGCTCCAACCCGGTTTTACAGTGAAAACTGCAGGAACTTCAAACCGGCACTAGGAAACAGACTGAGAAACCAGAGTAAAAGTTTCTCCTGCAACCCGTTCCTTTGTGCTAGATGAACGAACGTCTCTCCACATGCTCAGTTCTGAGAGATAAGTGTGTGTGAAAGCCGTACTTCACCTAGCTTGTTGGGAAATCAAAGTTTCTTTTCAGTTGCAAACTCCACTCCATACATATATATGGGGAGGTACTAGCTCCAACTCGGTTTTACAGTGAAAACTGCAGGAACTTCAAACCGGCACTCGGAAACAGACTGAGAAACCAGAGTAAAAGTTTCTCCTGCAACCCGTTCCCTTTGTGCTAGATGAACGAACGTCTCTCCACATGCTCAGTTCTGAGAGATAAGTGTGTGTGAAAGCCGTCCTTCACCTAGCTTGTTGGGAACACAAAGTTTCTTTTCAGTTGCAAACTCCACTCCATTCATATATAAGGGGAGGTAGTAGCTCCAACCCGGTTTTACAGTGAAAACTGCAGGAACTTCAAACCGGCACTAGGAAACAGACTGAGAAACCAGAGTAAAAGTTTCTCCTGCAACCCGTTCCCTTTGTGCTAGATGAATGAACGTCTCTCCACATGCTCAGTTCTGAGAGATAAGTGTGTGTGAAAGCCGTCCTTCACCTAGCTTGTTGGGAACACAAAGTTTCTTTTCAGTTGCAAACTCCACTCCATACATATATATGGGGAGGTTCTAGCTCCAACTCGGTTTTACAGTGAAAACTGCAGGAACTTCAAACCGGCACTAGGAAACAGACTGAGAAACCAGAGTAAAAGTTTCTCCTGCAACCCGTTCCCTTTGTGCTAGGTGAACGAACGTCTCTCCACATGCTCAGTTCTGAGAGATAAGTGTGTGTGAAAGCCGTCCTTCACCTAGCTTGTTGGGAACACAAAGTTTCTTTTCAGTTGCAAACTCCACTCCATACATATATATGGGGAGGTACTAGCTCCAACTCGGTTTTACAGTGAAAACTGCAGGAACTTCAAACCGGCACTAGGAAACAGACTGAGAAACCAGAGTAAAAGTTTCTCCTGCAACCCGTTCCCTTTGTGCTAGATGAACGAACGTCTCTCCACGTGCTCAGTTCTGAGAGATAAGTGTGTGTGAAAGCCGTCCTTCACCTAGCTTGTTGGGAACACAAAGTTTCTTTTCAGTTGCAAACTCCACTCCATACATATATATGGGGAGGTACTAGCTCCAACTCGGTTTTACAGTGAAAACTGCAGGAACTTCAAACCGGCACTAGGAAACAGACTGAGAAACCAGAGTAAAAGTTTCTCCTGCAACCCGTTCCCTTTGTGCTAGATGAACGAACGTCTCTCCACATGCTCAGTTCTGAGAGATAAGTGTGTGTGAAAGCCGTCCTTCACCTAGCTTGTTGGGAACACAAAGTTTCTTTTCAGTTGCAAACTCCACTCCATACATATATATGGGGAGGTACTAGCTCCAACTCGGTTTTACAGTGAAAACTGCAGGAACTTCAAATCGGCACTAGGAAACAGACTGAGAAACCAGAGTAAAAGTTTCTCCTGCAACCCGTTCCCTTTGTGCTAGATGAACGAACGTCTCTCCACATGCTCAGTTCTGAGAGATAAGTGTGTGTGAAAGCCGTCCTTCACCTAGCTTGTTGGGAACACAAAGTTTCTTTTCAGTTGCAAACTCCACTCCATTCATATATAAGGGGAGGTAGTAGCTCCAACCCGGTTTTACAGTGAAAACTGCAGGAACTTCAAACCGGCACTAGGAAACAGACTGAGAAACCAGAGTAAAAGTTTCTCCTGCAACCCGTTCCTTTGTGCTAGATGAACGAACGTCTCTCCACATGCTCAGTTCTGAGAGATAAGTGTGTGTGAAAGCCGTACTTCACCTAGCTTGTTGGGAAATCAAAGTTTCTTTTCAGTTGCAAACTCCACTCCATACATATATAAGGGGAGGTACTAGCTCCAACTCGGTTTTACAGTGAAAACTGCAGGAACTTCAAACCGGCTCTAGGAAACAGACTGAGAAACCAGAGTAAAAGTTTCTCCTGCAACCCGTTCCCTTTGTGCTAGATGAACGAACGTCTCTCCACATGCTCAGTTCTGCGAGATAAGTGTGTGTGAAAGCCGTCCTTCACCTAGCTTGTTGGGAACACAAAGTTTCTTTTCAGTTGCAAACTCCACTCCATACATATATATGGGGAGGTACTAGCTCCAACTCGGTTTTACAGTGAAAACTGCAGGAACTTCAAACCGGCACTAGGAAACAGACTGAGAAACCAGAGTAAAAGTTTCTCCTGCAACCCGTTCCCTTTGTGCTAGTTGAACGAACGTCTCTCCACATGCTCAGTTCTGAGAGATAAGTGTGTGTGAAAGCCGTCCTTCACCTAGCTTGTTGGGAACACAAAGTTTCTTTTCAGTTGCAAACTCCACTCCATACATATATATGGGGAGGTACTAGCTCCAACTCGGTTTTACAGTGAAAACTGCAGGAACTTCAAACCGGCACTAGGAAACAGACTGAGAAACCAGAGTAAAAGTTTCTCCTGCAACCCGTTCCCTTTGTGCTAGATGAACGAACGTCTCTCCACATGCTCAGTTCTGAGAGATAAGTGTGTGTGAAAGCCGTCCTTCACCTAGCTTGTTGGGAACACAAAGTTTCTTTTCAGTTGCAAACTCCACTCCATACATATATATGGGGAGGTACTAGCTCTAACTCGGTTTTACAGTGAAAACTGCAGGAACTTCAAACCGGCACTAGGAAACAGACTGAGAAACCAGAGTAAAAGTTTCTCCTGCAACCCGTTCCCTTTGTGCTAGATGAACGAACGTCTCTCCACATGCTCAGTTCTGAGAGATAAGTGTGTGTGAAAGCCGTCCTTCACCTAGCTTGTTGGGAACACAAAGTTTCTTTTCAGTTGCAAACTCCACTCCATTCATATATAAGGGGAGGTAGTAGCTCCAACCCGGTTTTACAGTGAAAACTGCAGGAACTTCAAACCGGCACTAGGAAACAGACTGAGAAACCAGAGTAAAAGTTTCTCCTGCAACCCGTTCCCTTTGTGCTAGATGAACGAACGTCTCTCCACATGCTCAGTTCTGAGAGATAAGTGTGTGTGAAAGCCGTCCTTCACCTAGCTTGTTGGGAACACAAAGTTTCTTTTCAGTTGCAAACTCCACTCCATACATATATATGGGGAGGTACTAGCTCCAACTCGGTTTTACAGTGAAAACTGCAGGAACTTCAAACCGGCACTAGGAAACAGACTGAGAAACCAGAGTAAAAGTTTCTCCTGCAACCCGTTCCCTTTGTGCTAGATGAACGAACGTCTCTCCACATGCTCAGTTCTGAGAGATAAGTGTGTGTGAAAGCCGTCCTTCACCTAGCTTGTTGGGAACACAAAGTTTCTTTTCAGTTGCAAACTCCACTCCATACATATATATGGGGAGGTACTAGCTCCAACTCGGTTTTACAGTGAAAACTGCAGGAACTTCAAACCGGCACTAGGAAACAGACTGAGAAACCAGAGTAAAAGTTTCTCCTGCAACCCGTTCCCTTTGTGCTAGATGAACGAACGTCTCTCCACGTGCTCAGTTCTGAGAGATAAGTGTGTGTGAAAGCCGTCCTTCACCTAGCTTGTTGGGAACACAAAGTTTCTTATCAGTTGCAAACTCCACTCCATACATATATATGGGGAGGTACTAGCTCCAACTCGGTTTTACAGTGAAAACTGCAGGAACTTCAAACCGGCACTAGGAAACAGAATGAGAAAGCAGAGTAAAAGTTTCTCCTGCAACCCGTTCCCTTTGTGCTAGATGAACGAACGTCTCTCCACATGCTCAGTTCTGAGAGATAAGTGTGTGTGAAAGCCGTCCTTCACCTAGCTTGTTGGGAACACAAAGTTTCTTTTCAGTTGCAAACTCCACTCCATACATATATATGGGGAGGTACTAGCTCCAACTCGGTTTTACAGTGAAAACTGCAGGAACTTCAAACCGGCACTAGGAAACAGACTGAGAAACCAGAGTAAAAGTTTCTCCTGCAACCCGTTCCCTTTGTGCTAGATGAACGAACGTCTCTCCACATGCTCAGTTCTGAGAGATAAGTGTGTGTGAAAGCCGTCCTTCACCTAGCTTGTTGGGAACACAAAGTTTCTTTTCAGTTGCAAACTCCACTCCATACATATATATGGGGAGGTACTAGCTCCAACTCGGTTTTACAGTGAAAACTGCAGGAACTTCAAACCGGCACTAGGAAACAGACTGAGAAACCAGAGTAAAAGTTTCTCCTGCAACCCGTTCCCTTTGTGCTAGATGAACGAACGTCTCTCCACATGCTCAGTTCTGAGAGATATGTGTGTGTGAAAGCCGTACTTCACCTAGCTTGTTGGGAAATCAAAGTTTCTTTTCAGTTGCAAACTCCACTCCATACATATATATGGGGAGGTACTAGCTCCAACTCGGTTTTACAGTGAAAACTGCAGGAACTTCAAACCGGCACTAGGAAACAGACTGAGAAACCAGAGTAAAAGTTTCTCCTGCAACCCGTTCCCTTTGTGCTAGATGAACGAACGTCTCTCCACATGCTCAGTTCTGCGAGATAAGTGTGTGTGAAAGCCGTACTTCACCTAGCTTGTTGGGAACACAAAGTTTCTTTTCAGTTGCAAACTCCACTCCATACATATATATGGGGAGGTACTAGCTCCAACTCGGTTTTACAGTGAAAACTGCAGGAACTTCAAACCGGCACTAGGAAACAGACTGAGAAACCAGAGTAAAAGTTTCTCCTGCAACCCGTTCCCTTTGTGCTAGATGAACGAACGTCTCTCCACATGCTCAGTTCTGAGAGATAAGTGTGTGTGAAAGCCGTCCTTCACCTAGCTTGTTGGGAACACAAAGTTTCTTTTCAGTTGCAAACTCCACTCCATACATATATAAGGGGAGGTAGTAGCTCCAACTCGGTTTTACAGTGAAAACTGCAGGAACTTCAAACCGGCACTAGGAAACAGAATGAGAAACCAGAGTAAAAGTTTCTCCTGCAACCCGTTCCCTTTGTGCTAGGTGAACGAAAGTCTCTCCACATGCTCAGTTCTGAGAGATAAGTGTGTGTGAAAGCCGTCCTTCACCTAGCTTGTTGGGAACACAAAGTTTCTTTTCAGTTGCAAACTCCACTCCATACATATATATGGGGAGGTACTAGCTCCAACTCTGTTTTACAGTGAAAACTGCAGGAACTTCAAACCGGCACTAGGAAACAGCCTGAGAAACCAGAGTAAAAGTTTCTCCTGCAACAAGTTCCCTGTGTGCTAGATGAACGAACGTCTCTCCACATGCTCAGTTCTGAGAGATAAGTGTGTGTGAAAGCCGTCCTTCACCTAGCTTGTTGGGAACACAAAGTTTCTTTTCAGTTGCAAACTCCACTCCATACATATATAAGGGGAGGTAGTAGCTCCAACTCGGTTTTACAGTGAAAACTGCAGGAACTTCAAACCGGCACTAGGAAACAGACTGAGAAACCAGAGTAAAAGTTTCTCCTGCAACCCGTTCCCTTTGTGCTAGATGAATGAACGTCTCTCCACATGCTCAGTTCTGAGAGATAAGTGTGTGTGAAAGCCGTCCTTCACCTAGCTTGTTGGGAACACAAAGTTTCTTTTCAGTTGCAAACTCCACTCCATACATATATATGGGGAGGTTCTAGCTCCAACTCGGTTTTACAGTGAAAACTGCAGGAACTTCAAACCGGCACTAGGAAACAGACTGAGAAACCAGAGTAAAAGTTTCTCCTGCAACCCGTTCCCTTTGTGCTAGGTGAACGAACGTCTCTCCACATGCTCAGTTCTGAGAGATAAGTGTGTGTGAAAGCCGTCCTTCACCTAGCTTGTTGGGAACACAAAGTTTCTTTTCAGTTGCAAACTCCACTCCATACATATATATGGGGAGGTACTAGCTCCAACTCGGTTTTACAGTGAAAACTGCAGGAACTTCAAACCGGCACTAGGAAACAGACTGAGAAACCAGAGTAAAAGTTTCTCCTGCAACCCGTTCCCTTTGTGCTAGATGAACGAACGTCTCTCCACATGCTCAGTTCTGAGAGATAAGTGTGTGTGAAAGCCGTCCTTCACCTAGCTTGTTGGGAACACAAAGTTTCTTTTCAGTTGCAAACTCCACTCCATACATATATATGGGGAGGTACTAGCTCCAACTCGGTTTTACAGTGAAAACTGCAGGAACTTCAAACCGGCACTAGGAAACAGACTGAGAAACCAGAGTAAAAGTTTCTCCTGCAACCCGTTCCCTTTGTGCTAGATGAACGAACGTCTCTCCACATGCTCAGTTCTGAGAGATAAGTGTGTGTGAAAGCCGTCCTTCACCTAGCTTGTTGGGAACACAAAGTTTCTTTTCAGTTGCAAACTCCACTCCATACATATATATGGGGAGGTACTAGCTCCAACTCGGTTTTACAGTGAAAACTGCAGGAACTTCAAATCGGCACTAGGAAACAGACTGAGAAACCAGAGTAAAAGTTTCTCCTGCAACCCGTTCCCTTTGTGCTAGATGAACGAACGTCTCTCCACATGCTCAGTTCTGAGAGATAAGTGTGTGTGAAAGCCGTCCTTCACCTAGCTTGTTGGGAACACAAAGTTTCTTTTCAGTTGCAAACTCCACTCCATTCATATATAAGGGGAGGTAGTAGCTCCAACCCGGTTTTACAGTGAAAACTGCAGGAACTTCAAACCGGCACTAGGAAACAGACTGAGAAACCAGAGTAAAAGTTTCTCCTGCAACCCGTTCCTTTGTGCTAGATGAACGAACGTCTCTCCACATGCTCAGTTCTGAGAGATAAGTGTGTGTGAAAGCCGTACTTCACCTAGCTTGTTGGGAAATCAAAGTTTCTTTTCAGTTGCAAACTCCACTCCATACATATATAAGGGGAGGTACTAGCTCCAACTCGGTTTTACAGTGAAAACTGCAGGAACTTCAAACCGGCTCTAGGAAACAGACTGAGAAACCAGAGTAAAAGTTTCTCCTGCAACCCGTTCCCTTTGTGCTAGATGAACGAACGTCTCTCCACATGCTCAGTTCTGCGAGATAAGTGTGTGTGAAAGCCGTCCTTCACCTAGCTTGTTGGGAACACAAAGTTTCTTTTCAGTTGCAAACTCCACTCCATACATATATATGGGGAGGTACTAGCTCCAACTCGGTTTTACAGTGAAAACTGCAGGAACTTCAAACCGGCACTAGGAAACAGACTGAGAAACCAGAGTAAAAGTTTCTCCTGCAACCCGTTCCCTTTGTGCTAGTTGAACGAACGTCTCTCCACATGCTCAGTTCTGAGAGATAAGTGTGTGTGAAAGCCGTCCTTCACCTAGCTTGTTGGGAACACAAAGTTTCTTTTCAGTTGCAAACTCCACTCCATACATATATATGGGGAGGTACTAGCTCCAACTCGGTTTTACAGTGAAAACTGCAGGAACTTCAAACCGGCACTAGGAAACAGACTGAGAAACCAGAGTAAAAGTTTCTCCTGCAACCCGTTCCCTTTGTGCTAGATGAACGAACGTCTCTCCACATGCTCAGTTCTGAGAGATAAGTGTGTGTGAAAGCCGTCCTTCACCTAGCTTGTTGGGAACACAAAGTTTCTTTTCAGTTGCAAACTCCACTCCATACATATATATGGGGAGGTACTAGCTCTAACTCTGTTTTACAGTGAAAACTGCAGGAACTTCAAACCGGCACTAGGAAACAGACTGAGAAACCAGAGTAAAAGTTTCTCCTGCAACCCGTTCCCTTTGTGCTAGATGAACGAACGTCTCTCCACATGCTCAGTTCTGAGAGATAAGTGTGTGTGAAAGCCGTCCTTCACCTAGCTTGTTGGGAACACAAAGTTTCTTTTCAGTTGCAAACTCCACTCCATTCATATATAAGGGGAGGTAGTAGCTCCAACCCGGTTTTACAGTGAAAACTGCAGGAACTTCAAACCGGCACTAGGAAACAGACTGAGAAACCAGAGTAAAAGTTTCTCCTGCAACCCGTTCCCTTTGTGCTAGATGAACGAACGTCTCTCCACATGCTCAGTTCTGAGAGTTAAGTGTGTGTGAAAGCCGTCCTTCACCTAGCTTGTTGGGAACACAAAGTTTCTTTTCAGTTGCAAACTCCACTCCATACATATATATGGGGAGGTACTAGCTCCAACTCGGTTTTACAGTGAAAACTGCAGGAACTTCAAACCGGCACTAGGAAACAGACTGAGAAACCAGAGTAAAAGTTTCTCCTGCAACCCGTTCCCTTTGTGCTAGATGAACGAACGTCTCTCCACATGCTCAGTTCTGAGAGATAAGTGTGTGTGAAAGCCGTCCTTCACCTAGCTTGTTGGGAACACAAAGTTTCTTTTCAGTTGCAAACTCCACTCCATACATATATATGGGGAGGTACTAGCTCCAACTCGGTTTTACAGTGAAAACTGCAGGAACTTCAAACCGGCACTAGGAAACAGACTGAGAAACCAGAGTAAAAGTTTCTCCTGCAACCCGTTCCCTTTGTGCTAGATGAACGAACGTCTCTCCACGTGCTCAGTTCTGAGAGATAAGTGTGTGTGAAAGCCGTCCTTCACCTAGCTTGTTGGGAACACAAAGTTTCTTATCAGTTGCAAACTCCACTCCATACATATATATGGGGAGGTACTAGCTCCAACTCGGTTTTACAGTGAAAACTGCAGGAACTTCAAACCGGCACTAGGAAACAGAATGAGAAAGCAGAGTAAAAGTTTCTCCTGCAACCCGTTCCCTTTGTGCTAGATGAACGAACGTCTCTCCACATGCTCAGTTCTGAGAGATAAGTGTGTGTGAAAGCCGTCCTTCACCTAGCTTGTTGGGAACACAAAGTTTCTTTTCAGTTGCAAACTCCACTCCATACATATATATGGGGAGGTACTAGCTCCAACTCGGTTTTACAGTGAAAACTGCAGGAACTTCAAACCGGCACTAGGAAACAGACTGAGAAACCAGAGTAAAAGTTTCTCCTGCAACCCGTTCCCTTTGTGCTAGATGAACGAACGTCTCTCCACATGCTCAGTTCTGAGAGATAAGTGTGTGTGAAAGCCGTCCTTCACCTAGCTTGTTGGGAACACAAAGTTTCTTTTCAGTTGCAAACTCCACTCCATACATATATATGGGGAGGTACTAGCTCCAACTCGGTTTTACAGTGAAAACTGCAGGAACTTCAAACCGGCACTAGGAAACAGACTGAGAAACCAGAGTAAAAGTTTCTCCTGCAACCCGTTCCCTTTGTGCTAGATGAACGAACGTCTCTCCACATGCTCAGTTCTGAGAGATATGTGTGTGTGAAAGCCGTACTTCACCTAGCTTGTTGGGAAATCAAAGTTTCTTTTCAGTTGCAAACTCCACTCCATACATATATATGGGGAGGTACTAGCTCCAACTCGGTTTTACAGTGAAAACTGCAGGAACTTCAAACCGGCACTAGGAAACAGACTGAGAAACCAGAGTAAAAGTTTCTCCTGCAACCCGTTCCCTTTGTGCTAGATGAACGAACGTCTCTCCACATGCTCAGTTCTGCGAGATAAGTGTGTGTGAAAGCCGTCCTTCACCTAGCTTGTTGGGAACACAAAGTTTCTTTTCAGTTGCAAACTCCACTCCATACATATATATGGGGAGGTACTAGCTCCAACTCGGTTTTACAGTGAAAACTGCAGGAACTTCAAACCGGCACTAGGAAACAGACTGAGAAACCAGAGTAAAAGTTTCTCCTGCAACCCGTTCCCTTTGTGCTAGATGAACGAACGTCTCTCCACATGCTCAGTTCTGAGAGATAAGTGTGTGTGAAAGCCGTCCTTCACCTAGCTTGTTGGGAACACAAAGTTTCTTTTCAGTTGCAAACTCCACTCCATACATATATAAGGGGAGGTAGTAGCTCCAACTCGGTTTTACAGTGAAAACTGCAGGAACTTCAAACCGGCACTAGGAAACAGAATGAGAAACCAGAGTAAAAGTTTCTCCTGCAACCCGTTCCCTTTGTGCTAGGTGAACGAAAGTCTCTCCACATGCTCAGTTCTGAGAGATAAGTGTGTGTGAAAGCCGTCCTTCACCTAGCTTGTTGGGAACACAAAGTTTCTTTTCAGTTGCAAACTCCACTCCATACATATATATGGGGAGGTACTAGCTCCAACTCTGTTTTACAGTGAAAACTGCAGGAACTTCAAACCGGCACTAGGAAACAGCCTGAGAAACCAGAGTAAAAGTTTCTCCTGCAACAAGTTCCCTGTGTGCTAGATGAACGAACGTCTCTCCACATGCTCAGTTCTGAGAGATAAGTGTGTGTGAAAGCCGTCCTTCACCTAGCTTGTTGGGAACACAAAGTTTCTTTTCAGTTGCAAACTCCACTCCATACATATATAAGGGGAGGTAGTAGCTCCAACTCGGTTTTACAGTGAAAACTGCAGGAACTTCAAACCGGCACTAGGAAACAGACTGAGAAACCAGAGTAAAAGTTTCTCCTGCAACCCGTTCCCTTTGTGCTAGATGAACGAACGTCTCTCCACATGCTCAGTTCTGAGAGATAAGTGTGTGTGAAAGCCGTCCTTCACCTAGCTTGTTGGGAACACAAAGTTTCTTTTCAGTTGCAAACTCCACTCCATGCATATATAAGGGGAGGTACTAGCTCCAACTCGGTTTTACAGTGAAAACTGCAGGAACTTCAAACCGGCACTAGGAAACAGACTGAGAAACCAGAGTAAAAGTTTCTCCTGCAACCCGTTCCCTTTGTGCTAGATGAACGAACGTCTCTCCACATGCTCAGTTCTGAGAGATAAGTGTGTGTGAAAGCCGTCCTTCACCTAGCTTGTTGGGAACACAAAGTTTCTTTTCAGTTGCAAACTCCACTCCATACATATATATGGGGAGGTACTAGCTCCAACTCGGTTTTACAGTGAAAACTGCAGGAACTTCAAACCGGCACTAGGAAACAGACTGAGAAACCAGAGTAAAAGTTTCTCCTGCAACCCGTTCCCTTTGTGCTAGATGAACGAACGTCTCTCCACATGCTCAGTTCTGAGAGATAAGTGTGTGTGAAAGCCGTCCTTCACCTAGCTTGTTGGGAACACAAAGTTTCTTTTCAGTTGCAAACTCCACTCCATACATATATATGGGGAGGTACTAGCTCCAACTCGGTTTTACAGTGAAAACTGCAGGAACTTCAAACCGGCACTAGGAAACAGACTGAGAAACCAGAGTAAAAGTTTCTCCTGCAACCCGTTCCCTTTGTGCTAGATGAACGAACGTCTCTCCACGTGCTCAGTTCTGAGAGATAAGTGTGTGTGAAAGCCGTCCTTCACCTAGCTTGTTGGGAACACAAAGTTTCTTTTCAGTTGCAAACTCCACTCCATACATATATATGGGGAGGTACTAGCTCCAACTCGGTTTTACAGTGAAAACTGCAGGAACTTCAAACCGGCACTAGGAAACAGACTGAGAAACCAGAGTAAAAGTTTCTCCTGCAACCCGTTCCCTTTGTGCTAGATGAACGAACGTCTCTCCACATGCTCAGTTCTGAGAGATAAGTGTGTGTGAAAGCCGTCCTTCACCTAGCTTGTTGGGAACACAAAGTTTCTTTTCAGTTGCAAACTCCACTCCATACATATATAAGGGGAGGTACTAGCTCCAACTCGGTTTTACAGTGAAAACTGCAGGAACTTCAAACCGGCACTAGGAAACAGACTGAGAAACCAGAGTAAAAGTTTCTCCTGCAACCCGTTCCCTTTGTGCTAGATGAACGAACGTCTCTCCACATGCTCAGTTCTGAGAGATAAGTGTGTGTGAAAGCCGTCCTTCACCTAGCTTGTTGGGAACACAAAGTTTCTTTTCAGTTGCAAACTCCACTCCATACATATATATGGGGAGGTACTAGCTCCAACTCGGTTTTACAGTGAAAACTGCAGGAACTTCAAACCGGCACTAGGAAACAGCCTGAGAAACCAGAGTAAAAGTTTCTCCTGCAACCCGTTCCCTTTGTGCTAGATGAACGAACGTCTCTCCACATGCTCAGTTCTGAGAGATATGTGTGTGTGAAAGCCGTCCTTCACCTAGCTTGTTGGGAAATCAAAGTTTCTTTTCAGTTGCAAACTCCACTCCATACATATATATGGGGAGGTACTAGCTCCAACTCGGTTTTACAGTGAAAACTGCAGGAACTTCAAACCGGCACTAGGAAACAGACTGAGAAACCAGAGTAAAAGTTTCTCCTGCAACCCGTTCCCTTTGTGCTAGTTGAACGAACGTCTCTCCACATGCTCAGTTCTGAGAGATAAGTGTGTGTGAAAACCGTCCTTCACCTAGCTTGTTGGGAACACAAAGTTTCTTTTCAGTTGCAAACTCCACTCCATACATATATATGGGGAGGTACTAGCTCCAACTCGGTTTTACAGTGAAAACTGCAGGAACTTCAAACCGGCACTAGGAAACAGACTGAGAAACCAGAGTAAAAGTTTCTCCTGCAACCCGTTCCCTTTGTGCTAGATGAACGAACGTCTCTCCACATGCTCAGTTCTGAGAGATAAGTGTGTGTGAAAGCCGTCCTTCACCTAGCTTGTTGGGAACACAAAGTTTCTTTTCAGTTGCAAACTCCACTCCATACATATATATGGGGAGGTACTAGCTCTAACTCGGTTTTACAGTGAAAACTGCAGGAACTTCAAACCGGCACTAGGAAACAGACTGAGAAACCAGAGTAAAAGTTTCTCCTGCAACCCGTTCCCTTTGTGCTAGATGAACGAACGTCTCTCCACATGCTCAGTTCTGAGATATAAGTGTGTGTGAAAGCCGTCCTTCACCTAGCTTGTTGGGAACACAAAGTTTCTTTTCAGTTGCAAACTCCACTCCATTCATATATAAGGGGAGGTAGTAGCTCCAACCCGGTTTTACAGTGAAAACTGCAGGAACTTCAAACCGGCACTAGGAAACAGACTGAGAAACCAGAGTAAAAGTTTCTCCTGCAACCCGTTCCCTTTGTGCTAGATGAACGAACGTCTCTCCACATGCTCAGTTCTGAGAGATAAGTGTGTGTGAAAGCCGTCCTTCACCTAGCTTGTTGGGAACACAAAGTTTCTTTTCAGTTGCAAACTCCACTCCATACATATATATGGGGAGGTACTAGCTCCAACTCGGTTTTACAGTGAAAACTGCAGGAACTTCAAACCGGCACTAGGAAACAGACTGAGAAACCAGAGTAAAAGTTTCTCCTGCAACCCGTTCCCTTTGTGCTAGATGAACGAACGTCTCTCCACATGCTCAGTTCTGAGAGATAAGTGTGTGTGAAAGCCGTCCTTCACCTAGCTTGTTGGGAACACAAAGTTTCTTTTCAGTTGCAAACTCCACTCCATACATATATATGGGGAGGTACTAGCTCCAACTCGGTTTTACAGTGAAAACTGCAGGAACTTCAAACCGGCACTAGGAAACAGACTGAGAAACCAGAGTAAAAGTTTCTCCTGCAACCCGTTCCCTTTGTGCTAGATGAACGAACGTCTCTCCACGTGCTCAGTTCTGAGAGATAAGTGTGTGTGAAAGCCGTCCTTCACCTAGCTTGTTGGGAACACAAAGTTTCTTATCAGTTGCAAACTCCACTCCATACATATATATGGGGAGGTACTAGCTCCAACTCGGTTTTACAGTGAAAACTGCAGGAACTTCAAACCGGCACTAGGAAACAGAATGAGAAAGCAGAGTAAAAGTTTCTCCTGCAACCCGTTCCCTTTGTGCTAGATGAACGAACGTCTCTCCACATGCTCAGTTCTGAGAGATAAGTGTGTGTGAAAGCCGTCCTTCACCTAGCTTGTTGGGAACACAAAGTTTCTTTTCAGTTGCAAACTCCACTCCATACATATATATGGGGAGGTACTAGCTCCAACTCGGTTTTACAGTGAAAACTGCAGGAACTTCAAACCGGCACTAGGAAACAGACTGAGAAACCAGAGTAAAAGTTTCTCCTGCAACCCGTTCCCTTTGTGCTAGATGAACGAACGTCTCTCCACATGCTCAGTTCTGAGAGATAAGTGTGTGTGAAAGCCGTCCTTCACCTAGCTTGTTGGGAACACAAAGTTTCTTTTCAGTTGCAAACTCCACTCCATACATATATATGGGGAGGTACTAGCTCCAACTCGGTTTTACAGTGAAAACTGCAGGAACTTCAAACCGGCACTAGGAAACAGACTGAGAAACCAGAGTAAAAGTTTCTCCTGCAACCCGTTCCCTTTGTGCTAGATGAACGAACGTCTCTCCACATGCTCAGTTCTGAGAGATATGTGTGTGTGAAAGCCGTACTTCACCTAGCTTGTTGGGAAATCAAAGTTTCTTTTCAGTTGCAAACTCCACTCCATACATATATATGGGGAGGTACTAGCTCCAACTCGGTTTTACAGTGAAAACTGCAGGAACTTCAAACCGGCACTAGGAAACAGACTGAGAAACCAGAGTAAAAGTTTCTCCTGCAACCCGTTCCCTTTGTGCTAGATGAACGAACGTCTCTCCACATGCTCAGTTCTGCGAGATAAGTGTGTGTGAAAGCCGTCCTTCACCTAGCTTGTTGGGAACACAAAGTTTCTTTTCAGTTGCAAACTCCACTCCATACATATATATGGGGAGGTACTAGCTCCAACTCGGTTTTACAGTGAAAACTGCAGGAACTTCAAACCGGCACTAGGAAACAGACTGAGAAACCAGAGTAAAAGTTTCTCCTGCAACCCGTTCCCTTTGTGCTAGATGAACGAACGTCTCTCCACATGCTCAGTTCTGAGAGATAAGTGTGTGTGAAAGCCGTCCTTCACCTAGCTTGTTGGGAACACAAAGTTTCTTTTCAGTTGCAAACTCCACTCCATACATATATAAGGGGAGGTAGTAGCTCCAACTCGGTTTTACAGTGAAAACTGCAGGAACTTCAAACCGGCACTAGGAAACAGAATGAGAAACCAGAGTAAAAGTTTCTCCTGCAACCCGTTCCCTTTGTGCTAGGTGAACGAAAGTCTCTCCACATGCTCAGTTCTGAGAGATAAGTGTGTGTGAAAGCCGTCCTTCACCTAGCTTGTTGGGAACACAAAGTTTCTTTTCAGTTGCAAACTCCACTCCATACATATATATGGGGAGGTACTAGCTCCAACTCTGTTTTACAGTGAAAACTGCAGGAACTTCAAACCGGCACTAGGAAACAGCCTGAGAAACCAGAGTAAAAGTTTCTCCTGCAACAAGTTCCCTGTGTGCTAGATGAACGAACGTCTCTCCACATGCTCAGTTCTGAGAGATAAGTGTGTGTGAAAGCCGTCCTTCACCTAGCTTGTTGGGAACACAAAGTTTCTTTTCAGTTGCAAACTCCACTCCATACATATATAAGGGGAGGTAGTAGCTCCAACTCGGTTTTACAGTGAAAACTGCAGGAACTTCAAACCGGCACTAGGAAACAGACTGAGAAACCAGAGTAAAAGTTTCTCCTGCAACCCGTTCCCTTTGTGCTAGATGAACGAACGTCTCTCCACATGCTCAGTTCTGAGAGATAAGTGTGTGTGAAAGCCGTCCTTCACCTAGCTTGTTGGGAACACAAAGTTTCTTTTCAGTTGCAAACTCCACTCCATGCATATATAAGGGGAGGTACTAGCTCCAACTCGGTTTTACAGTGAAAACTGCAGGAACTTCAAACCGGCACTAGGAAACAGACTGAGAAACCAGAGTAAAAGTTTCTCCTGCAACCCGTTCCCTTTGTGCTAGATGAACGAACGTCTCTCCACATGCTCAGTTCTGAGAGATAAGTGTGTGTGAAAGCCGTCCTTCACCTAGCTTGTTGGGAACACAAAGTTTCTTTTCAGTTGCAAACTCCACTCCATACATATATATGGGGAGGTACTAGCTCCAACTCGGTTTTACAGTGAAAACTGCAGGAACTTCAAACCGGCACTAGGAAACAGACTGAGAAACCAGAGTAAAAGTTTCTCCTGCAACCCGTTCCCTTTGTGCTAGATGAACGAACGTCTCTCCACATGCTCAGTTCTGAGAGATAAGTGTGTGTGAAAGCCGTCCTTCACCTAGCTTGTTGGGAACACAAAGTTTCTTTTCAGTTGCAAACTCCACTCCATACATATATATGGGGAGGTACTAGCTCCAACTCGGTTTTACAGTGAAAACTGCAGGAACTTCAAACCGGCACTAGGAAACAGACTGAGAAACCAGAGTAAAAGTTTCTCCTGCAACCCGTTCCCTTTGTGCTAGATGAACGAACGTCTCTCCACGTGCTCAGTTCTGAGAGATAAGTGTGTGTGAAAGCCGTCCTTCACCTAGCTTGTTGGGAACACAAAGTTTCTTTTCAGTTGCAAACTCCACTCCATACATATATATGGGGAGGTACTAGCTCCAACTCGGTTTTACAGTGAAAACTGCAGGAACTTCAAACCGGCACTAGGAAACAGACTGAGAAACCAGAGTAAAAGTTTCTCCTGCAACCCGTTCCCTTTGTGCTAGATGAACGAACGTCTCTCCACATGCTCAGTTCTGAGAGATAAGTGTGTGTGAAAGCCGTCCTTCACCTAGCTTGTTGGGAACACAAAGTTTCTTTTCAGTTGCAAACTCCACTCCATACATATATAAGGGGAGGTACTAGCTCCAACTCGGTTTTACAGTGAAAACTGCAGGAACTTCAAACCGGCACTAGGAAACAGACTGAGAAACCAGAGTAAAAGTTTCTCCTGCAACCCGTTCCCTTTGTGCTAGATGAACGAACGTCTCTCCACATGCTCAGTTCTGAGAGATAAGTGTGTGTGAAAGCCGTCCTTCACCTAGCTTGTTGGGAACACAAAGTTTCTTTTCAGTTGCAAACTCCACTCCATACATATATATGGGGAGGTACTAGCTCCAACTCGGTTTTACAGTGAAAACTGCAGGAACTTCAAACCGGCACTAGGAAACAGCCTGAGAAACCAGAGTAAAAGTTTCTCCTGCAACCCGTTCCCTTTGTGCTAGATGAACGAACGTCTCTCCACATGCTCAGTTCTGAGAGATATGTGTGTGTGAAAGCCGTCCTTCACCTAGCTTGTTGGGAAATCAAAGTTTCTTTTCAGTTGCAAACTCCACTCCATACATATATATGGGGAGGTACTAGCTCCAACTCGGTTTTACAGTGAAAACTGCAGGAACTTCAAACCGGCACTAGGAAACAGACTGAGAAACCAGAGTAAAAGTTTCTCCTGCAACCCGTTCCCTTTGTGCTAGATGAACGAACGTCTCTCCACATGCTCAGTTCTGCGAGATAAGTGTGTGTGAAAGCCGTCCTTCACCTAGCTTGTTGGGAACACAAAGTTTCTTTTCAGTTGCAAACTCCACTCCATACATATATATGGGGAGGTACTAGCTCCAACTCGGTTTTACAGTGAAAACTGCAGGAACTTCAAACCGGCACTAGGAAACAGACTGAGAAACCAGAGTAAAAGTTTCTCCTGCAACCCGTTCCCTTTGTGCTAGATGAACGAACGTCTCTCCACATGCTCAGTTCTGAGAGATAAGTGTGTGTGAAAGCCGTCCTTCACCTAGCTTGTTGGGAACACAAAGTTTCTTTTCAGTTGCAAACTCCACTCCATACATATATAAGGGGAGGTAGTAGCTCCAACCCGGTTTTACAGTGAAAACTGCAGGAACTTCAAACCGGCACTAGGAAACAGACTGAGAAACCAGAGTAAAAGTTTCTCCTGCAACCCGTTCCCTTTGTGCTAGGTGAACGAACGTCTCTCCACATGCTCAGTTCTGAGAGATAAGTGTGTGTGAAAGCCGTCCTTCACCTAGCTTGTTGGGAACACAAAGTTTCTTTTCAGTTGCAAACTCCACTCCATACATATATATGGGGAGGTACTAGCTCCAACTCGGTTTTACAGTGAAATCTGCAGGAACTTCAAACCGGCACTAGGAAACAGCCTGAGAAACCAGAGTAAAAGTTCTCCTGCAACAAGTTCCCTGTGTGCTAGATGAACGAACGTCTCTCCACATGCTCAGTTCTGAGAGATAAGTGTGTGTGAAAGCCGTCCTTCACCTAGCTTGTTGGGAACACAAAGTTTCTTTTCAGTTGCAAACTCCACTCCATACATATATAAGGGGAGGTAGTAGCTCCAACTCGGTTTTACAGTGAAAACTGCAGGAACTTCAAACCGGCACTAGGAAACAGACTGAGAAACCAGAGTAAAAGTTTCTCCTGCAACCCGTTCCCTTTGTGCTAGATGAACGAACGTCTCTCCACATGCTCAGTTCTGAGAGATATGTGTGTGTGAAAGCCGTCCTTCACCTAGCTTGTTGGGAACACAAAGTTTCTTTTCAGTTGCAAACTCCACTTCATAAATATATATGGGGAGGTACTAGCTCCAACTCGGTTTTACAGTGAAAACTGCAGGAACTTCAAACCGGCACTAGGAAACAGACTGAGAAACCAGAGTAAAAGTTTCTCCTGCAACCCGTTCCCTTTGTGCTAGATGAACGAACGTCTCTCCACATGCTCAGTTCTGCGAGATAAGTGTGTGTGAAAGCCGTCCTTCACCTAGCTTGTTGGGAACACAAAGTTTCTTTTCAGTTGCAAACTCCACTCCATACATATATATGGGGAGGTACTAGCTCCAACTCGGTTTTACAGTGAAAACTGCAGGAACTTCAAACCGGCACTAGGAAACAGACTGAGAAACCAGAATAAAAGTTTCTCCTGCAACCCGTTCCCTTTGTGCTAGATGAACGAACGTCTCTCCACATGCTCAGTTCTGAGAGATAAGTGTGTGTGAAAGCCGTCCTTCACCTAGCTTGTTGGGAACACAAAGTTTCTTTTCAGTTGCAAACTCCACTCCATACATATATAAGGGGAGGTACTAGCTCCAACCCGGTTTTACAGTGAAAACTGCAGGAACTTCAAACCCGCACTAGGAAACAGACTGAGAAACCAGAGTAAAAGTTTCTCCTGCAACCCGTTTCCTTTGTGCTAGATGAACGAACGTCTCTCCACATGCTCAGTTCTGAGAGATAAGTGTGTGTGAAAGCCGTCCTTCACCTAGCTTGTTGGGAACACAAAGTTTCTTTTCAGTTGCAAACTCCACTCCATACATATATATGGGGAGGTACTAGCTCCAACTCTGTTTTACAGTGAAAACTGCAGGAACTTCAAACCGGCACTAGGAAACAGACTGAGAAACCAGAGTAAAAGTTTCTCCTGCAACCCGTTCCCTTTGTGCTAGATGAACGAACGTCTCTCCACATGCTCAGTTCTGAGAGATAAGTGTGTGTGAAAGCCGTCCTTCACCTAGCTTGTTGGGAACACAAAGTTTCTTTTCAGTTGCAAACTCCACTCCATACATATATATGGGGAGGTACTAGCTCCAACTCGGTTTTACAGTGAAAACTGCAGGAACTTCAAACCGGCACTAGGAAACAGACTGAGAAACCAGAGTAAAAGTTTCTCCTGCAACCCGTTCCCTTTGTGCTAGATGAACGAACGTCTCTCCACATGCTCAGTTCTGAGAGATAAGTGTGTGTGAAAGCCGTCCTTCACCTAGCTTGTTGGAAACACAAAGTTTCTTTTCAGTTGCAAACTCCACTCCATTCATATATAAGGGGAGGCAGTAGCTCCAACCCGGTTTTACAGTGAAAACTGCAGGAACTTCAAACCGGCACTAGGAAACAGACTGAGAAACCAGAGTAAAAGTTTCTCCTGCAACCCGTTCCCTTTGTGCTAGATGAACGAACGTCTCTCCACATGCTCAGTTCTGAGAGATAAGTGTGTGTGAAAGCCGTCCTTCACCTAGCTTGTTGGGAACACAAAGTTTCTTTTCAGTTGCAAACTCCACTCCATACATATATATGGGGAGGTACTAGCTCCAACTCGGTTTTACAGTGAAAACTGCAGGAACATCAAACCGGCACTAGGAAACAGACTGAGAAACCAGAGTAAAAGCTTCTCCTGCAACCCGTTCCCTTTGTGCTAGATGAACGAACGTCTCTCCACATGCTCAGTTCTGAGAGATAAGTGTGTGTGAAAGCCGTCCTTCACCTAGCTTGTTGGGAACACAAAGTTTCTTTTCAGTTGCAAACTCCACTCCATACATATATAAGGGGAGGTACTAGCTCCAACTCGGTTTTACAGTGAAAACTGCAGGAACTTCAAACCGGCACTAGGAAACAGACTGAGAAACCAGAGTAAAAGTTTCTCCTGCAACCCGTTCCCTTTGTGCTAGATGAACGAACGTCTCTCCACATGCTCAGTTCTGAGAGATAAGTGTGTGTGAAAGCCGTCCTTCACCTAGCTTGTTGGGAACACAAAGTTTCTTTTCAGTTGCAAACTCCACTCCATACATATATATGGGGAGGTACTAGCTCCAACTCGGTTTTACAGTGAAAACTGCAGGAACTTCAAACCGGCACTAGGAAACAGCCTGAGAAACCAGAGTAAAAGTTTCTCCTGCAACCCGTTCCCTTTGTGCTAGATGAACGAACGTCTCTCCACATGCTCAGTTCTGAGAGATATGTGTGTGTGAAAGCCGTCCTTCACCTAGCTTGTTGGGAAATCAAAGTTTCTTTTCAGTTGCAAACTCCACTCCATACATATATATGGGGAGGTACTAGCTCCAACTCGGTTTTACAGTGAAAACTGCAGGAACTTCAAACCGGCACTAGGAAACAGACTGAGAAACCAGAGTAAAAGTTTCTCCTGCAACCCGTTCCCTTTGTGCTAGATGAACGAACGTCTCTCCACATGCTCAGTTCTGCGAGATAAGTGTGTGTGAAAGCCGTCCTTCACCTAGCTTGTTGGGAACACAAAGTTTCTTTTCAGTTGCAAACTCCACTCCATACATATATATGGGGAGGTACTAGCTCCAACTCGGTTTTACAGTGAAAACTGCAGGAACTTCAAACCGGCACTAGGAAACAGACTGAGAAACCAGAGTAAAAGTTTCTCCTGCAACCCGTTCCCTTTGTGCTAGATGAACGAACGTCTCTCCACATGCTCAGTTCTGAGAGATAAGTGTGTGTGAAAGCCGTCCTTCACCTAGCTTGTTGGGAACACAAAGTTTCTTTTCAGTTGCAAACTCCACTCCATACATATATAAGGGGAGGTAGTAGCTCCAACCCGGTTTTACAGTGAAAACTGCAGGAACTTCAAACCGGCACTAGGAAACAGACTGAGAAACCAGAGTAAAAGTTTCTCCTGCAACCCGTTCCCTTTGTGCTAGGTGAACGAACGTCTCTCCACATGCTCAGTTCTGAGAGATAAGTGTGTGTGAAAGCCGTCCTTCACCTAGCTTGTTGGGAACACAAAGTTTCTTTTCAGTTGCAAACTCCACTCCATACATATATATGGGGAGGTACTAGCTCCAACTCGGTTTTACAGTGAAAACTGCAGGAACTTCAAACCGGCACTAGGAAACAGCCTGAGAAACCAGAGTAAAAGTTCTCCTGCAACAAGTTCCCTGTGTGCTAGATGAACGAACGTCTCTCCACATGCTCAGTTCTGAGAGATAAGTGTGTGTGAAAGCCGTCCTTCACCTAGCTTGTTGGGAACACAAAGTTTCTTTTCAGTTGCAAACTCCACTCCATACATATATAAGGGGAGGTAGTAGCTCCAACACGGTTTTACAGTGAAAACTGCAGGAACTTCAAACCGGCACTAGGAAACAGACTGAGAAACCAGAGTAAAAGTTTCTCCTGCAACCCGTTCCCTTTGTGCTAGATGAACGAACGTCTCTCCACATGCTCAGTTCTGAGAGATATGTGTGTGTGAAAGCCGTCCTTCACCTAGCTTGTTGGGAACACAAAGTTTCTTTTCAGTTGCAAACTCCACTTCATAAATATATATGGGGAGGTACTAGCTCCAACTCGGTTTTACAGTGAAAACTGCAGGAACTTCAAACCGGCACTAGGAAACAGACTGAGAAACCAGAGTAAAAGTTTCTCCTGCAACCCGTTCCCTTTGTGCTAGGTGAACGAACGTCTCTCCACATGCTCAGTTCTGAGAGATAAGTGTGTGTGAAAGCCGTCCTTCACCTAGCTTGTTGGGAACACAAAGTTTCTTTTCAGTTGCAAACTCCACTCCATACATATATATGGGGAGGTACTAGCTCCAACTCGGTTTTACAGTGAAAACTGCAGGAACTTCAAACCGGCACTAGGAAACAGACTGAGAAACCAGAATAAAAGTTTCTCCTGCAACCCGTTCCCTTTGTGCTAGATGAACGAACGTCTCTCCACATGCTCAGTTCTGAGAGATATGTGTGTGTGAAAGCCGTCCTTCACCTAGCTTGTTGGGAACACAAAGTTTCTTTTCAGTTGCAAACTCCACTCCATACATATATAAGGGGAGGTACTAGCTCCAACCCGGTTTTACAGTGAAAACTGCAGGAACTTCAAACCCGCACTAGGAAACAGACTGAGAAACCAGAGTAAAAGTTTCTCCTGCAACCCGTTTCCTTTGTGCTAGATGAACGAACGTCTCTCCACATGCTCAGTTCTGAGAGATAAGTGTGTGTGAAAGCCGTCCTTCACCTAGCTTGTTGGGAACACAAAGTTTCTTTTCAGTTGCAAACTCCACTCCATACATATATATGGGGAGGTACTAGCTCCAACTCTGTTTTACAGTGAAAACTGCAGGAACTTCAAACCGGCACTAGGAAACAGACTGAGAAACCAGAGTAAAAGTTTCTCCTGCAACCCGTTCCCTTTGTGCTAGATGAACGAACGTCTCTCCACATGCTCAGTTCTGAGAGATAAGTGTGTGTGAAAGCCGTCCTTCACCTAGCTTGTTGGGAACACAAAGTTTCTTTTCAGTTGCAAACTCCACTCCATACATATATATGGGGAGGTACTAGCTCCAACTCGGTTTTACAGTGAAAACTGCAGGAACTTCAAACCGGCACTAGGAAACAGACTGAGAAACCAGAGTAAAAGTTTCTCCTGCAACCCGTTCCCTTTGTGCTAGATGAACGAACGTCTCTCCACATGCTCAGTTCTGAGAGATAAGTGTGTGTGAAAGCCGTCCTTCACCTAGCTTGTTGGAAACACAAAGTTTCTTTTCAGTTGCAAACTCCACTCCATTCATATATAAGGGGAGGCAGTAGCTCCAACCCGGTTTTACAGTGAAAACTGCAGGAACTTCAAACCGGCACTAGGAAACAGACTGAGAAACCAGAGTAAAAGTTTCTCCTGCAACCCGTTCCCTTTGTGCTAGATGAACGAACGTCTCTCCACGTGCTCAGTTCTGAGAGATAAGTGTGTGTGAAAGCCGTCCTTCACCTAGCTTGTTGGGAACACAAAGTTTCTTTTCAGTTGCAAACTCCACTCCATACATATATATGGGGAGGTACTAGCTCCAACTCGGTTTTACAGTGAAAACTGCAGGAACTTCAAACCGGCACTAGGAAACAGACTGAGAAACCAGAGTAAAAGTTTCTCCTGCAACCCGTTCCCTTTGTGCTAGATGAACGAACGTCTCTCCACATGCTCAGTTCTGAGAGATAAGTGTGTGTGAAAGCCGTCCTTCACCTAGCTTGTTGGGAACACAAAGTTTCTTTTCAGTTGCAAACTCCACTCCATACATATATAAGGGGAGGTACTAGCTCCAACTCGGTTTTACAGTGAAAACTGCAGGAACTTCAAACCGGCACTAGGAAACAGACTGAGAAACCAGAGTAAAAGTTTCTCCTGCAACCCGTTCCCTTTGTGCTAGATGAACGAACGTCTCTCCACATGCTCAGTTCTGAGAGATAAGTGTGTGTGAAAGCCGTCCTTCACCTAGCTTGTTGGGAACACAAAGTTTCTTTTCAGTTGCAAACTCCACTCCATACATATATATGGGGAGGTACTAGCTCCAACTCGGTTTTACAGTGAAAACTGCAGGAACTTCAAACCGGCACTAGGAAACAGCCTGACAAACCAGAGTAAAAGTTTCTCCTGCAACCCGTTCCCTTTGTGCTAGATGAACGAACGTCTCTCCACATGCTCAGTTCTGAGAGATATGTGTGTGTGAAAGCCGTCCTTCACCTAGCTTGTTGGGAAATCAAAGTTTCTTTTCAGTTGCAAACTCCACTCCATACATATATATGGGGAGGTACTAGCTCCAACTCGGTTTTACAGTGAAAACTGCAGGAACTTCAAACCGGCACTAGGAAACAGACTGAGAAACCAGAGTAAAAGTTTCTCCTGCAACCCGTTCCCTTTGTGCTAGATGAACGAACGTCTCTCCACATGCTCAGTTCTGCGAGATAAGTGTGTGTGAAAGCCGTCCTTCACCTAGCTTGTTGGGAACACAAAGTTTCTTTTCAGTTGCAAACTCCACTCCATACATATATATGGGGAGGTACTAGCTCCAACTCGGTTTTACAGTGAAAACTGCAGGAACTTCAAACCGGCACTAGGAAACAGACTGAGAAACCAGAGTAAAAGTTTCTCCTGCAACCCGTTCCCTTTGTGCTAGATGAACGAACGTCTCTCCACATGCTCAGTTCTGAGAGATAAGTGTGTGTGAAAGCCGTCCTTCACCTAGCTTGTTGGGAACACAAAGTTTCTTTTCAGTTGCAAACTCCACTCCATACATATATAAGGGGAGGTAGTAGCTCCAACCCGGTTTTACAGTGAAAACTGCAGGAACTTCAAACCGGCACTAGGAAACAGACTGAGAAACCAGAGTAAAAGTTTCTCCTGCAACCCGTTCCCTTTGTGCTAGGTGAACGAACGTCTCTCCACATGCTCAGTTCTGAGAGATAAGTGTGTGTGAAAGCCGTCCTTCACCTAGCTTGTTGGGAACACAAAGTTTCTTTTCAGTTGCAAACTCCACTCCATACATATATATGGGGAGGTACTAGCTCCAACTCGGTTTTACAGTGAAAACTGCAGGAACTTCAAACCGGCACTAGGAAACAGCCTGAGAAACCAGAGTAAAAGTTCTCCTGCAACAAGTTCCCTGTGTGCTAGATGAACGAACGTCTCTCCACATGCTCAGTTCTGAGAGATAAGTGTGTGTGAAAGCCGTCCTTCACCTAGCTTGTTGGGAACACAAAGTTTCTTTTCAGTTGCAAACTCCACTCCATACATATATAAGGGGAGGTAGTAGCTCCAACTCGGTTTTACAGTGAAAACTGCAGGAACTTCAAACCGGCACTAGGAAACAGACTGAGAAACCAGAGTAAAAGTTTCTCCTGCAACCCGTTCCCTTTGTGCTAGATGAACGAACGTCTCTCCACATGCTCAGTTCTGAGAGATATGTGTGTGTGAAAGCCGTCCTTCACCTAGCTTGTTGGGAACACAAAGTTTCTTTTCAGTTGCAAACTCCACTTCATAAATATATATGGGGAGGTACTAGCTCCAACTCGGTTTTACAGTGAAAACTGCAGGAACTTCAAACCGGCACTAGGAAACAGCCTGAGAAACCAGAGTAAAAGTTTCTCCTGCAACCCGTTCCCTTTGTGCTAGATGAACGAACGTCTCTCCACATGCTCAGTTCTGAGAGATAAGTGTGTGTGAAAGCCGTCCTTCACCTAGCTTGTTGGAAACACAAAGTTTCTTTTCAGTTGCAAACTCCACTCCATTCATATATAAGGGGAGGCAGTAGCTCCAACCCGGTTTTACAGTGAAAACTGCAGGAACTTCAAACCGGCACTAGGAAACAGACTGAGAAACCAGAGTAAAAGTTTCTCCTGCAACCCGTTCCCTTTGTGCTAGATGAACGAACGTCTCTCCACATGCTCAGTTCTGAGAGATAAGTGTGTGTGAAAGCCGTCCTTCACCTAGCTTGTTGGGAACACAAAGTTTCTTTTCAGTTGCAAACTCCACTCCATACATATATATGGGGAGGTACTAGCTCCAACTCGGTTTTACAGTGAAAACTGCAGGAACTTCAAACCGGCACTAGGAAACAGACTGAGAAACCAGAGTAAAAGTTTCTCCTGCAACCCGTTCCCTTTGTGCTAGATGAACGAACGTCTCTCCACATGCTCAGTTCTGAGAGATAAGTGTGTGTGAAAGCCGTCCTTCACCTAGCTTGTTGGGAACACAAAGTTTCTTTTCAGTTGCAAACTCCACTCCATACATATATAAGGGGAGGTACTAGCTCCAACTCGGTTTTACAGTGAAAACTGCAGGAACTTCAAACCGGCACTAGGAAACAGACTGAGAAACCAGAGTAAAAGTTTCTCCTGCAACCCGTTCCCTTTGTGCTAGATGAACGAACGTCTCTCCACATGCTCAGTTCTGAGAGATAAGTGTGTGTGAAAGCCGTCCTTCACCTAGCTTGTTGGGAACACAAAGTTTCTTTTCAGTTGCAAACTCCACTCCATACATATATATGGGGAGGTACTAGCTCCAACTCGGTTTTACAGTGAAAACTGCAGGAACTTCAAACCGGCACTAGGAAACAGCCTGAGAAACCAGAGTAAAAGTTTCTCCTGCAACCCGTTCCCTTTGTGCTAGATGAACGAACGTCTCTCCACATGCTCAGTTCTGAGAGATATGTGTGTGTGAAAGCCGTCCTTCACCTAGCTTGTTGGGAAATCAAAGTTTCTTTTCAGTTGCAAACTCCACTCCATACATATATATGGGGAGGTACTAGCTCCAACTCGGTTTTACAGTGAAAACTGCAGGAACTTCAAACCGGCACTAGGAAACAGACTGAGAAACCAGAGTAAAAGTTTCTCCTGCAACCCGTTCCCTTTGTGCTAGATGAACGAACGTCTCTCCACATGCTCAGTTCTGCGAGATAAGTGTGTGTGAAAGCCGTCCTTCACCTAGCTTGTTGGGAACACAAAGTTTCTTTTCAGTTGCAAACTCCACTCCATACATATATATGGGGAGGTACTAGCTCCAACTCGGTTTTACAGTGAAAACTGCAGGAACTTCAAACCGGCACTAGGAAACAGACTGAGAAACCAGAGTAAAAGTTTCTCCTGCAACCCGTTCCCTTTGTGCTAGATGAACGAACGTCTCTCCACATGCTCAGTTCTGAGAGATAAGTGTGTGTGAAAGCCGTCCTTCACCTAGCTTGTTGGGAACACAAAGTTTCTTTTCAGTTGCAAACTCCACTCCATACATATATAAGGGGAGGTAGTAGCTCCAACCCGGTTTTACAGTGAAAACTGCAGGAACTTCAAACCGGCACTAGGAAACAGACTGAGAAACCAGAGTAAAAGTTTCTCCTGCAACCCGTTCCCTTTGTGCTAAGTGAACGAACGTCTCTCCACATGCTCAGTTCTGAGAGATAAGTGTGTGTGAAAGCCGTCCTTCACCTAGCTTGTTGGGAACACAAAGTTTCTTTTCAGTTGCAAACTCCACTCCATACATATATATGGGGAGGTACTAGCTCCAACTCGGTTTTACAGTGAAAACTGCAGGAACTTCAAACCGGCACTAGGAAACAGACTGAGAAACCAGAGTAAAAGTTCTCCTGCAACAAGTTCCCTGTGTGCTAGATGAACGAACGTCTCTCCACATGCTCAGTTCTGAGAGATAAGTGTGTGTGAAAGCCGTCCTTCACCTAGCTTGTTGGGAACACAAAGTTTCTTTTCAGTTGCAAACTCCACTCCATACATATATAAGGGGAGGTACTAGCTCCAACCCGGTTTTACAGTGAAAACTGCAGGAACTTCAAACCCGCACTAGGAAACAGACTGAGAAACCAGAGTAAAAGTTTCTCCTGCAACCCGTTTCCTTTGTGCTAGATGAACGAACGTCTCTCCACATGCTCAGTTCTGAGAGATAAGTGTGTGTGAAAGCCGTCCTTCACCTAGCTTGTTGGGAACACAAAGTTTCTTTTCAGTTGCAAACTCCACTCCATACATATATATGGGGAGGTACTAGCTCCAACTCTGTTTTACAGTGAAAACTGCAGGAACTTCAAACCGGCACTAGGAAACAGACTGAGAAACCAGAGTAAAAGTTTCTCCTGCAACCCGTTCCCTTTGTGCTAGATGAACGAACGTCTCTCCACATGCTCAGTTCTGAGAGATAAGTGTGTGTGAAAGCCGTCCTTCACCTAGCTTGTTGGGAACACAAAGTTTCTTTTCAGTTGCAAACTCCACTCCATACATATATATGGGGAGGTACTAGCTCCAACTCGGTTTTACAGTGAAAACTGCAGGAACTTCAAACCGGCACTAGGAAACAGACTGAGAAACCAGAGTAAAAGTTTCTCCTGCAACCCGTTCCCTTTGTGCTAGATGAACGAACGTCTCTCCACATGCTCAGTTCTGAGAGATAAGTGTGTGTGAAAGCCGTCCTTCACCTAGCTTGTTGGAAACACAAAGTTTCTTTTCAGTTGCAAACTCCACTCCATTCATATATAAGGGGAGGCAGTAGCTCCAACCCGGTTTTACAGTGAAAACTGCAGGAACTTCAAACCGGCACTAGGAAACAGACTGAGAAACCAGAGTAAAAGTTTCTCCTGCAACCCGTTCCCTTTGTGCTAGATGAACGAACGTCTCTCCACGTGCTCAGTTCTGAGAGATAAGTGTGTGTGAAAGCCGTCCTTCACCTAGCTTGTTGGGAACACAAAGTTTCTTTTCAGTTGCAAACTCCACTCCATACATATATATGGGGAGGTACTAGCTCCAACTCGGTTTTACAGTGAAAACTGCAGGAACTTCAAACCGGCACTAGGAAACAGACTGAGAAACCAGAGTAAAAGTTTCTCCTGCAACCCGTTCCCTTTGTGCTAGATGAACGAACGTCTCTCCACATGCTCAGTTCTGAGAGATAAGTGTGTGTGAAAGCCGTCCTTCACCTAGCTTGTTGGGAACACAAAGTTTCTTTTCAGTTGCAAACTCCACTCCATACATATATAAGGGGAGGTACTAGCTCCAACTCGGTTTTACAGTGAAAACTGCAGGAACTTCAAACCGGCACTAGGAAACAGACTGAGAAACCAGAGTAAAAGTTTCTCCTGCAACCCGTTCCCTTTGTGCTAGATGAACGAACGTCTCTCCACATGCTCAGTTCTGAGAGATAAGTGTGTGTGAAAGCCGTCCTTCACCTAGCTTGTTGGGAACACAAAGTTTCTTTTCAGTTGCAAACTCCACTCCATACATATATATGGGGAGGTACTAGCTCCAACTCGGTTTTACAGTGAAAACTGCAGGAACTTCAAACCGGCACTAGGAAACAGCCTGAGAAACCAGAGTAAAAGTTTCTCCTGCAACCCGTTCCCTTTGTGCTAGATGAACGAACGTCTCTCCACATGCTCAGTTCTGAGAGATATGTGTGTGTGAAAGCCGTCCTTCACCTAGCTTGTTGGGAAATCAAAGTTTCTTTTCAGTTGCAAACTCCACTCCATACATATATATGGGGAGGTACTAGCTCCAACTCGGTTTTACAGTGAAAACTGCAGGAACTTCAAACCGGCACTAGGAAACAGACTGAGAAACCAGAGTAAAAGTTTCTCCTGCAACCCGTTCCCTTTGTGCTAGATGAACGAACGTCTCTCCACATGCTCAGTTCTGCGAGATAAGTGTGTGTGAAAGCCGTCCTTCACCTAGCTTGTTGGGAACACAAAGTTTCTTTTCAGTTGCAAACTCCACTCCATACATATATATGGGGAGGTACTAGCTCCAACTCGGTTTTACAGTGAAAACTGCAGGAACTTCAAACCGGCACTAGGAAACAGACTGAGAAACCAGAGTAAAAGTTTCTCCTGCAACCCGTTCCCTTTGTGCTAGATGAACGAACGTCTCTCCACATGCTCAGTTCTGAGAGATAAGTGTGTGTGAAAGCCGTCCTTCACCTAGCTTGTTGGGAACACAAAGTTTCTTTTCAGTTGCAAACTCCACTCCATACATATATAAGGGGAGGTACTAGCTCCAACCCGGTTTTACAGTGAAAACTGCAGGAACTTCAAACCCGCACTAGGAAACAGACTGAGAAACCAGAGTAAAAGTTTCTCCTGCAACCCGTTTCCTTTGTGCTAGATGAACGAACGTCTCTCCACATGCTCAGTTCTGAGAGATAAGTGTGTGTGAAAGCCGTCCTTCACCTAGCTTGTTGGGAACACAAAGTTTCTTTTCAGTTGCAAACTCCACTCCATACATATATATGGGGAGGTACTAGCTCCAACTCTGTTTTACAGTGAAAACTGCAGGAACTTCAAACCGGCACTAGGAAACAGACTGAGAAACCAGAGTAAAAGTTTCTCCTGCAACCCGTTCCCTTTGTGCTAGATGAACGAACGTCTCTCCACATGCTCAGTTCTGAGAGATAAGTGTGTGTGAAAGCCGTCCTTCACCTAGCTTGTTGGGAACACAAAGTTTCTTTTCAGTTGCAAACTCCACTCCATACATATATATGGGGAGGTACTAGCTCCAACTCGGTTTTACAGTGAAAACTGCAGGAACTTCAAACCGGCACTAGGAAACAGACTGAGAAACCAGAGTAAAAGTTTCTCCTGCAACCCGTTCCCTTTGTGCTAGATGAACGAACGTCTCTCCACATGCTCAGTTCTGAGAGATAAGTGTGTGTGAAAGCCGTCCTTCACCTAGCTTGTTGGAAACACAAAGTTTCTTTTCAGTTGCAAACTCCACTCCATTCATATATAAGGGGAGGCAGTAGCTCCAACCCGGTTTTACAGTGAAAACTGCAGGAACTTCAAACCGGCACTAGGAAACAGACTGAGAAACCAGAGTAAAAGTTTCTCCTGCAACCCGTTCCCTTTGTGCTAGATGAACGAACGTCTCTCCACGTGCTCAGTTCTGAGAGATAAGTGTGTGTGAAAGCCGTCCTTCACCTAGCTTGTTGGGAACACAAAGTTTCTTTTCAGTTGCAAACTCCACTCCATACATATATATGGGGAGGTACTAGCTCCAACTCGGTTTTACAGTGAAAACTGCAGGAACTTCAAACCGGCACTAGGAAACAGACTGAGAAACCAGAGTAAAAGTTTCTCCTGCAACCCGTTCCCTTTGTGCTAGATGAACGAACGTCTCTCCACATGCTCAGTTCTGAGAGATAAGTGTGTGTGAAAGCCGTCCTTCACCTAGCTTGTTGGGAACACAAAGTTTCTTTTCAGTTGCAAACTCCACTCCATACATATATAAGGGGAGGTACTAGCTCCAACTCGGTTTTACAGTGAAAACTGCAGGAACTTCAAACCGGCACTAGGAAACAGACTGAGAAACCAGAGTAAAAGTTTCTCCTGCAACCCGTTCCCTTTGTGCTAGATGAACGAACGTCTCTCCACATGCTCAGTTCTGAGAGATAAGTGTGTGTGAAAGCCGTCCTTCACCTAGCTTGTTGGGAACACAAAGTTTCTTTTCAGTTGCAAACTCCACTCCATACATATATATGGGGAGGTACTAGCTCCAACTCGGTTTTACAGTGAAAACTGCAGGAACTTCAAACCGGCACTAGGAAACAGCCTGAGAAACCAGAGTAAAAGTTTCTCCTGCAACCCGTTCCCTTTGTGCTAGATGAACGAACGTCTCTCCACATGCTCAGTTCTGAGAGATATGTGTGTGTGAAAGCCGTCCTTCACCTAGCTTGTTGGGAAATCAAAGTTTCTTTTCAGTTGCAAACTCCACTCCATACATATATATGGGGAGGTACTAGCTCCAACTCGGTTTTACAGTGAAAACTGCAGGAACTTCAAACCGGCACTAGGAAACAGACTGAGAAACCAGAGTAAAAGTTTCTCCTGCAACCCGTTCCCTTTGTGCTAGATGAACGAACGTCTCTCCACATGCTCAGTTCTGCGAGATAAGTGTGTGTGAAAGCCGTCCTTCACCTAGCTTGTTGGGAACACAAAGTTTCTTTTCAGTTGCAAACTCCACTCCATACATATATATGGGGAGGTACTAGCTCCAACTCGGTTTTACAGTGAAAACTGCAGGAACTTCAAACCGGCACTAGGAAACAGACTGAGAAACCAGAGTAAAAGTTTCTCCTGCAACCCGTTCCCTTTGTGCTAGATGAACGAACGTCTCTCCACATGCTCAGTTCTGAGAGATAAGTGTGTGTGAAAGCCGTCCTTCACCTAGCTTCTTGGGAACACAAAGTTTCTTTTCAGTTGCAAACTCCACTCCATACATATATAAGGGGAGGTAGTAGCTCCAACCCGGTTTTACAGTGAAAACTGCAGGAACTTCAAACCGGCACTAGGAAACAGACTGAGAAACCAGAGTAAAAGTTTCTCCTGCAACCCGTTCCCTTTGTGCTAGGTGAACGAACGTCTCTCCACATGCTCAGTTCTGAGAGATAAGTGTGTGTGAAAGCCGTCCTTCACCTAGCTTGTTGGGAACACAAAGTTTCTTTTCAGTTGCAAACTCCACTCCATTCATATATAAGGGGAGGCAGTAGCTCCAACCCGGTTTTACAGTGAAAACTGCAGGAACTTCAAACCGGCACTAGGAAACAGACTGAGATACCAGAGTAAAAGTTTCTCCTGCAACCCGTTCCCTTTGTGCTAGATGAACGAACGTCTCTCCACGTGCTCAGTTCTGAGAGATAAGTGTGTGTGAAAGCCGTCCTTCACCTAGCTTGTTGGGAACACAAAGTTTCTTTTCAGTTGCAAACTCCACTCCATACATATATATGGGGAGGTACTAGCTCCAACTCGGTTTTACAGTGAAAACTGCAGGAACTTCAAACCGGCACTAGGAAACAGACTGAGAAACCAGAGTAAAAGTTTCTCCTGCAACCCGTTCCCTTTGTGCTAGATGAACGAACGTCTCTCCACATGCTCAGTTCTGAGAGATAAGTGTGTGTGAAAGCCGTCCTTCACCTAGCTTGTTGGGAACACAAAGTTTCTTTTCAGTTGCAAACTCCACTCCATACATATATAAGGGGAGGTACTAGCTCCAACTCGGTTTTACAGTGAAAACTGCAGGAACTTCAAACCGGCACTAGGAAACAGACTGAGAAACCAGAGTAAAAGTTTCTCCTGCAACCCGTTCCCTTTGTGCTAGATGAACGAACGTCTCTCCACATGCTCAGTTCTGAGAGATAAGTGTGTGTGAAAGCCGTCCTTCACCTAGCTTGTTGGGAACACAAAGTTTCTTTTCAGTTGCAAACTCCACTCCATACATATATATGGGGAGGTACTAGCTCCAACTCGGTTTTACAGTGAAAACTGCAGGAACTTCAAACCGGCACTAGGAAACAGCCTGAGAAACCAGAGTAAAAGTTTCTCCTGCAACCCGTTCCCTTTGTGCTAGATGAACGAACGTCTCTCCACATGCTCAGTTCTGAGAGATATGTGTGTGTGAAAGCCGTCCTTCACCTAGCTTGTTGGGAAATCAAAGTTTCTTTTCAGTTGCAAACTCCACTCCATACATATATATGGGGAGGTACTAGCTCCAACTCGGTTTTACAGTGAAAACTGCAGGAACTTCAAACCGGCAGTAGGAAACAGACTGAGAAACCAGAGTAAAAGTTTCTCCTGCAACCCGTTCCCTTTGTGCTAGATGAACGAACGTCTCTCCACATGCTCAGTTCTGCGAGATAAGTGTGTGTGAAAGCCGTCCTTCACCTAGCTTGTTGGGAACACAAAGTTTCTTTTCAGTTGCAAACTCCACTCCATACATATATATGGGGAGGTACTAGCTCCAACTCGGTTTTACAGTGAAAACTGCAGGAACTTCAAACCGGCACTAGGAAACAGACTGAGAAACCAGAGTAAAAGTTTCTCCTGCAACCCGTTCCCTTTGTGCTAGATGAACGAACGTCTCTCCACATGCTCAGTTCTGAGAGATAAGTGTGTGTGAAAGCCGTCCTTCACCTAGCTTGTTGGGAACACAAAGTTTCTTTTCAGTTGCAAACTCCACTCCATACATATATAAGGGGAGGTAGTAGCTCCAACCCGGTTTTACAGTGAAAACTGCAGGAACTTCAAACCGGCACTAGGAAACAGACTGAGAAACCAGAGTAAAAGTTTCTCCTGCAACCCGTTCCCTTTGTGCTAGGTGAACGAACGTCTCTCCACATGCTCAGTTCTGAGAGATAAGTGTGTGTGAAAGCCGTCCTTCACCTAGCTTGTTGGGAACACAAAGTTTCTTTTCAGTTGCAAACTCCACTCCATACATTTATATGGGGAGGTACCAGCTCCAACTCGGTTTTACAGTGAAAACTGCAGGAACTTCAAACCGGCACTAGGAAACAGACTGAGAAACCAGAGAAAAAGTTTCTCCTGCAACCCGTTTCCTTTGTGCTAGGTGAACGAACGTCTCTCCACATGCTCAGTTCTGAGAGATAAGTGTGTGTGAAAGCCGTCCTTCACCTAGCTTGTTGGGAACACAAAGTTTCTTTTCAGTTGCAAACTCCACTCCATACATATATATGGGGAGGTACTAGCTCCAACTCGGTTTTACAGTGAAAACTGCAGGAACTTCAAACCGGCACTAGGAAACAGACTGAGAAACCAGAGTAAAAGTTTCTCCTGCAACCCGTTCCCTTTGTGCTAGATGAACGAACGTCTCTCCACATGCTCAGTTCTGAGAGATAAGTGTGTGTGAAAGCCGTCCTTCACCTAGCTTGTTGGGAACACAAAGTTTCTTTTCAGTTGCAAACTCCACTCCATACATATATATGGGGAGGTACTAGCTCCAACTCGGTTTTACAGTGAAAACTGCAGGAACTTCAAACCGGCAGTAGGAAAAAGACTGAGAAACCAGAGTAAAAGTTTCTCCTGCAACCCGTTCCCTTTGTGCTAGATGAACGAACGTCTCTCCACATGCTCAGTTCTGAGAGATAAGTGTGTGTGAAAGCCGTCCTTCACCTAGCTTGTTGGGAACACAAAGTTTCTTTTCAGTTGCAAACTCCACTCCATACATATATATGGGGAGGTACTAGCTCCAACTCGGTTTTACAGTGAAAACTGCAGGAACTTCAAACCGGCACTAGGAAACAGACTGAGAAACCAGAGTAAAAGATTCTCCTGCAACCCGTTCCCTTTGTGCTAGGTGAACGAACGTCTCTCCACATGCTCAGTTCTGAGAGATAAGTGTGTGTGAAAGCCGTCCTTCACCTAGCTTGTTGGGAACACAAAGTTTCTTTTCAGTTGCAAACTCCACTCCATACATATATATGGGGAGGTACTAGCTCCAACTCTGTTTTACAGTGAAAACTGCAGGAACTTCAAACCGGCACTAGGAAACAGACTGAGAAACCAGAGTAAAAGTTTCTCCTGCAACCCGTTCCCTTTGTGCTAGATGAACGAACGTCTCTCCACATGCTCAGTTCTGAGAGATAAGTGTGTGTGAAAGCCGTCCTTCACCTAGCTTGTTGGGAACACAAAGTTTCTTTTCAGTTGCAAACTCCACTCCATACATATATATGGGGAGGTACTAGCTCCAACTCGGTTTTACAGTGAAAACTGCAGGAACTTCAAACCGGCACTAGGAAACAGACTGAGAAACCAGAGTAAAAGTTTCTCCTGCAACCCGTTCCCTTTGTGCTAGATGAACGAACGTCTCTCCACATGCTCAGTTCTGAGAGATAAGTGTGTGTGAAAGCCGTCCTTCACCTAGCTTGTTGGAAACACAAAGTTTCTTTTCAGTTGCAAACTCCACTCCATTCATATATAAGGGGAGGCAGTAGCTCCAACCCGGTTTTACAGTGAAAACTGCAGGAACTTCAAACCGGCACTAGGAAACAGACTGAGAAACCAGAGTAAAAGTTTCTCCTGCAACCCGTTCCCTTTGTGCTAGATGAACGAACGTCTCTCCACGTGCTCAGTTCTGAGAGATAAGTGTGTGTGAAAGCCGTCCTTCACCTAGCTTGTTGGGAACACAAAGTTTCTTTTCAGTTGCAAACTCCACTCCATACATATATATGGGGAGGTACTAGCTCCAACTCGGTTTTACAGTGAAAACTGCAGGAACTTCAAACCGGCACTAGGAAACAGACTGAGAAACCAGAGTAAAAGTTTCTCCTGCAACCCGTTCCCTTTGTGCTAGATGAACGAACGTCTCTCCACATGCTCAGTTCTGAGAGATAAGTGTGTGTGAAAGCCGTCCTTCACCTAGCTTGTTGGGAACACAAAGTTTCTTTTCAGTTGCAAACTCCACTCCATACATATATAAGGGGAGGTACTAGCTCCAACTCGGTTTTACAGTGAAAACTGCAGGAACTTCAAACCGGCACTAGGAAACAGACTGAGAAACCAGAGTAAAAGTTTCTCCTGCAACCCGTTCCCTTTGTGCTAGATGAACGAACGTCTCTCCACATGCTCAGTTCTGAGAGATAAGTGTGTGTGAAAGCCGTCCTTCACCTAGCTTGTTGGGAACACAAAGTTTCTTTTCAGTTGCAAACTCCACTCCATACATATATATGGGGAGGTACTAGCTCCAACTCGGTTTTACAGTGAAAACTGCAGGAACTTCAAACCGGCACTAGGAAACAGCCTGAGAAACCAGAGTAAAAGTTTCTCCTGCAACCCGTTCCCTTTGTGCTAGATGAACGAACGTCTCTCCACATGCTCAGTTCTGAGAGATATGTGTGTGTGAAAGCCGTCCTTCACCTAGCTTGTTGGGAAATCAAAGTTTCTTTTCAGTTGCAAACTCCACTCCATACATATATATGGGGAGGTACTAGCTCCAACTCGGTTTTACAGTGAAAACTGCAGGAACTTCAAACCGGCACTAGGAAACAGACTGAGAAACCAGAGTAAAAGTTTCTCCTGCAACCCGTTCCCTTTGTGCTAGATGAACGAACGTCTCTCCACATGCTCAGTTCTGCGAGATAAGTGTGTGTGAAAGCCGTCCTTCACCTAGCTTGTTGGGAACACAAAGTTTCTTTTCAGTTGCAAACTCCACTCCATACATATATATGGGGAGGTACTAGCTCCAACTCGGTTTTACAGTGAAAACTGCAGGAACTTCAAACCGGCACTAGGAAACAGACTGAGAAACCAGAGTAAAAGTTTCTCCTGCAACCCGTTCCCTTTGTGCTAGATGAACGAACGTCTCTCCACATGCTCAGTTCTGAGAGATAAGTGTGTGTGAAAGCCGTCCTTCACCTAGCTTCTTGGGAACACAAAGTTTCTTTTCAGTTGCAAACTCCACTCCATACATATATAAGGGGAGGTAGTAGCTCCAACCCGGTTTTACAGTGAAAACTGCAGGAACTTCAAACCGGCACTAGGAAACAGACTGAGAAACCAGAGTAAAAGTTTCTCCTGCAACCCGTTCCCTTTGTGCTAGGTGAACGAACGTCTCTCCACATGCTCAGTTCTGAGAGATAAGTGTGTGTGAAAGCCGTCCTTCACCTAGCTTGTTGGGAACACAAAGTTTCTTTTCAGTTGCAAACTCCACTCCATTCATATATAAGGGGAGGCAGTAGCTCCAACCCGGTTTTACAGTGAAAACTGCAGGAACTTCAAACCGGCACTAGGAAACAGACTGAGATACCAGAGTAAAAGTTTCTCCTGCAACCCGTTCCCTTTGTGCTAGATGAACGAACGTCTCTCCACGTGCTCAGTTCTGAGAGATAAGTGTGTGTGAAAGCCGTCCTTCACCTAGCTTGTTGGGAACACAAAGTTTCTTTTCAGTTGCAAACTCCACTCCATACATATATATGGGGAGGTACTAGCTCCAACTCGGTTTTACAGTGAAAACTGCAGGAACTTCAAACCGGCACTAGGAAACAGACTGAGAAACCAGAGTAAAAGTTTCTCCTGCAACCCGTTCCCTTTGTGCTAGATGAACGAACGTCTCTCCACATGCTCAGTTCTGAGAGATAAGTGTGTGTGAAAGCCGTCCTTCACCTAGCTTGTTGGGAACACAAAGTTTCTTTTCAGTTGCAAACTCCACTCCATACATATATAAGGGGAGGTACTAGCTCCAACTCGGTTTTACAGTGAAAACTGCAGGAACTTCAAACCGGCACTAGGAAACAGACTGAGAAACCAGAGTAAAAGTTTCTCCTGCAACCCGTTCCCTTTGTGCTAGATGAACGAACGTCTCTCCACATGCTCAGTTCTGAGAGATAAGTGTGTGTGAAAGCCGTCCTTCACCTAGCTTGTTGGGAACACAAAGTTTCTTTTCAGTTGCAAACTCCACTCCATACATATATATGGGGAGGTACTAGCTCCAACTCGGTTTTACAGTGAAAACTGCAGGAACTTCAAACCGGCACTAGGAAACAGCCTGAGAAACCAGAGTAAAAGTTTCTCCTGCAACCCGTTCCCTTTGTGCTAGATGAACGAACGTCTCTCCACATGCTCAGTTCTGAGAGATATGTGTGTGTGAAAGCCGTCCTTCACCTAGCTTGTTGGGAAATCAAAGTTTCTTTTCAGTTGCAAACTCCACTCCATACATATATATGGGGAGGTACTAGCTCCAACTCGGTTTTACAGTGAAAACTGCAGGAACTTCAAACCGGCAGTAGGAAACAGACTGAGAAACCAGAGTAAAAGTTTCTCCTGCAACCCGTTCCCTTTGTGCTAGATGAACGAACGTCTCTCCACATGCTCAGTTCTGCGAGATAAGTGTGTGTGAAAGCCGTCCTTCACCTAGCTTGTTGGGAACACAAAGTTTCTTTTCAGTTGCAAACTCCACTCCATACATATATATGGGGAGGTACTAGCTCCAACTCGGTTTTACAGTGAAAACTGCAGGAACTTCAAACCGGCACTAGGAAACAGACTGAGAAACCAGAGTAAAAGTTTCTCCTGCAACCCGTTCCCTTTGTGCTAGATGAACGAACGTCTCTCCACATGCTCAGTTCTGAGAGATAAGTGTGTGTGAAAGCCGTCCTTCACCTAGCTTGTTGGGAACACAAAGTTTCTTTTCAGTTGCAAACTCCACTCCATACATATATAAGGGGAGGTAGTAGCTCCAACCCGGTTTTACAGTGAAAACTGCAGGAACTTCAAACCGGCACTAGGAAACAGACTGAGAAACCAGAGTAAAAGTTTCTCCTGCAACCCGTTCCCTTTGTGCTAGGTGAACGAACGTCTCTCCACATGCTCAGTTCTGAGAGATAAGTGTGTGTGAAAGCCGTCCTTCACCTAGCTTGTTGGGAACACAAAGTTTCTTTTCAGTTGCAAACTCCACTCCATACATTTATATGGGGAGGTACCAGCTCCAACTCGGTTTTACAGTGAAAACTGCAGGAACTTCAAACCGGCACTAGGAAACAGACTGAGAAACCAGAGAAAAAGTTTCTCCTGCAACCCGTTTCCTTTGTGCTAGGTGAACGAACGTCTCTCCACATGCTCAGTTCTGAGAGATAAGTGTGTGTGAAAGCCGTCCTTCACCTAGCTTGTTGGGAACACAAAGTTTCTTTTCAGTTGCAAACTCCACTCCATACATATATATGGGGAGGTACTAGCTCCAACTCGGTTTTACAGTGAAAACTGCAGGAACTTCAAACCGGCACTAGGAAACAGACTGAGAAACCAGAGTAAAAGTTTCTCCTGCAACCCGTTCCCTTTGTGCTAGATGAACGAACGTCTCTCCACATGCTCAGTTCTGAGAGATAAGTGTGTGTGAAAGCCGTCCTTCACCTAGCTTGTTGGGAACACAAAGTTTCTTTTCAGTTGCAAACTCCACTCCATACATATATATGGGGAGGTACTAGCTCCAACTCGGTTTTACAGTGAAAACTGCAGGAACTTCAAACCGGCAGTAGGAAAAAGACTGAGAAACCAGAGTAAAAGTTTCTCCTGCAACCCGTTCCCTTTGTGCTAGATGAACGAACGTCTCTCCACATGCTCAGTTCTGAGAGATAAGTGTGTGTGAAAGCCGTCCTTCACCTAGCTTGTTGGGAACACAAAGTTTCTTTTCAGTTGCAAACTCCACTCCATACATATATATGGGGAGGTACTAGCTCCAACTCGGTTTTACAGTGAAAACTGCAGGAACTTCAAACCGGCACTAGGAAACAGACTGAGAAACCAGAGTAAAAGATTCTCCTGCAACCCGTTCCCTTTGTGCTAGGTGAACGAACGTCTCTCCACATGCTCAGTTCTGAGAGATAAGTGTGTGTGAAAGCCGTCCTTCACCTAGCTTGTTGGGAACACAAAGTTTCTTTTCAGTTGCAAACTCCACTCCATTCATATATAAGGGGAGGTAGTAGCTCCAACCCGGTTTTCCAGTGAAAACTGCAGGAACTTCAAACCGGCACTAGGAAACAGACTGAGAAACCAGAGTAAAAGTTTCTCCTGCAACCCGTTCCCTTTGTGCTAGATGAACGAACGTCTCTCCACATGCTCAGTTCTGAGAGATAAGTGTGTGTGAAAGCCGTCCTTCACCTAGCTTGTTGGGAACACAAAGTTTCTTTTCAGTTGCAAACTCCACTCCATACATATATATGGGGAGGTACTAGCTCCAACTCGGTTTTACAGTGAAAACTGCAGGAACTTCAAACCGGCACTAGGAAACAGACTGAGAAACCAGAATAAAAGTTTCTCCTGCAACCCGTTCCCTTTGTGCTAGGTGAACGAACGTCTCTCCACATGCTCAGTTCTGAGAGATAAGTGTGTGTGAAAGCCGTCCTTCACCTAGCTTGTTGGGAACACAAAGTTTCTTTTCAGTTGCAAACTCCACTCCATACATATATATGGGGAGGTACTAGCTCCAACTCGGTTTTACAGTGAAAACTGCAGGAACTTCAAACCGGCACTAGGAAACAGACTGAGAAACCAGAGTAAAAGTTTCTCCTGCAACCCGTTCCCTTTGTGCTAGGTGAACGAACGTCTCTCCACATGCTCAGTTCTGAGAGATAAGTGTGTGTGAAAGCCGTCCTTCACCTAGCTTGTTGGGAACACAAAGTTTCTTTTCAGTTGCAAACTCCACTCCATACATATATATGGGGAGGTACTAGCTCCAACTCGGTTTTACAGTGAAAACTGCAGGAACTTCAAACCGGCACTAGGAAACAGACTGAGAAACCAGAGTAAAAGTTTCTCCTGCAACCCGTTCCCTTTGTGCTAGATGAACGAACGTCTCTCCACATGCTCAGTTCTGAGAGATAAGTGTGTGTGAAAGCCGTCCTTCACCTAGCTTGTTGGGAACACAAAGTTTCTTTTCAGTTGCAAACTCCACTCCATACATATATATGGAGAGGTACTAGCTCCAACTCGGTTTTACAGTGAAAACTGCAGGAACTTCAAACCGGCACTAGGAAACAGACTGAGAAACCAGAGTAAAAGTTTCTCCTGCAACCCGTTCCCTTTGTGCTAGGTGAACGAACGTCTCTCCACATGCTCAGTTCTGAGAGATAAGTGTGTGTGAAAGCCGTCCTTCACCTAGCTTGTTGGGAACACAAAGTTTCTTTTCAGTTGCAAACTCCACTCCATACATATATATGGGGAGGTACTAGCTCCAACTCGATTTTACAGTGAAAACTGCAGGAACTTCAAACCGGCACTAGGAAACAGACTGAGAAACCAGAGTAAAAGTTTCTCCTGCAACCCGTTCCCTTTGTGCTAGATGAACGAACGTCTCTCCACATGCTCAGTTCTGAGAGATAAGTGTGTGTGAAAGCCGTCCTTCACCTAGCTTGTTGGGAACACAAAGTTTCTTTTCAGTTGCAAACTCCACTCCATACATATATATGGGGAGGTACTAGCTCCAACTCGGTTTTACAGTGAAAACTGCAGGAACTTCAAACCGGCACTAGGAAACAGACTGAGAAACCAGAGTAAAAGTTTCTCCTGCAACCCGTTCCCTTTGTGCTAGGTGAACGAACGTCTCTCCACATGCTCAGTTCTGAGAGATAAGTGTGTGTGAAAGCCGCCCTTCACCTAACTTGTTGGGAACACAAAGTTTCTTTTCAGTTGCAAACTCCACTCCATACATATATATGGGGAGGTACTAGCTCCAACTCGGTTTTACAGTGAAAACTGCAGGAACTTCAAACCGGCACTAGGAAACAGACTGAGAAACCAGAGTAAAAGTTTCTCCTGCAACCCGTTCCCTTTGTGCTAGGTGAACGAACGTCTCTCCACATGCTCAGTTCTGAGAGATAAGTGTGTGTGAAAGCCGTCCTTCACCTAGCTTGTTGGGAACACAAAGTTTCTTTTCAGTTGCAAACTCCACTCCATACATATATATGGGGAGGTACTAGCTCCAACTCGGTTTTACAGTGAAAACTGCAGGAACTTCAAACCGGCACTAGGAAACAGACTGAGAAACCAGAGTAAAAGTTTCTCCTGCGAACCTTTTCCTTTGTGCTAGGTGAACGAACGTCTCTCCACATGCTCAGTTCTGAGAGATAAGTGTGTGTGAAAGCCGTCCTTCACCTAGCTTGTTGGGAACACAAAGTTTCTTTTCAGTTGCAAACTCCACTCCATACATATATATGGGGAGGTACTAGCTCCAACTCGGTTTTACAGTGAAAACTGCAGGAACTTCAAACCGGCACTAGGAAACAGACTGAGAAACCAGAGTAAAAGTTTCTCCTGCAACCCTTTTCCTTTGTGCTAGGTGAACGAACGTCTCTCCACATGCTCAGTTCTGAGAGATAAGTGTGTGTGAAAGCCGTCCTTCACCTAGCTTGTTGGGAACACAAAGTTTCTTTTCAGTTGCAAACTCCACTCCATACATATATATGGGGAGGTACTAGCTCCAACTCGGTTTTACAGTGAAAACTGCAGGAACTTCAAACCGGCACTAGGAAACAGACTGAGAAACCAGAGTAAAAGTTTCTCCTGCAACCCGTTCCCTTTGTGCTAGATGAACGAACGTCTCTCCACATGCTCAGTTCTCCGAGATAAGTGTGTGTGAAAGCCGTCCTTCACCTAGCTTGTTGGGAACACAAAGTTTCTTTTCAGTTGCAAACTCCACTCCATACATATATATGGGGAGGTACTAGCTCCAACTCGGTTTTACAGTGAAAACTGCAGGAACTTCATACCGGCACTAGGAAACAGACTGAGAAACCAGAGTAAAAGTTTCTCCTGCAACCCGTTCCCTTTGTGCTAGATGAACGAACGTCTCTCCACATGCTCAGTTCTGAGAGATAAGTGTGTGTGAAAGCCGTCCTTCACCTAGCTTGTTGGGAACACAAAGTTTCTTTTCAGTTGCAAACTCCACTCCATACATATATATGGGGAGGTACTAGCTCCAACTCGGTTTTACAGTGAAAACTGCAGGAACTTCAAACCGGCAGTAGGAAACAGACTGAGAAACCAGAGTAAAAGTTTCTCCTGCAACCCGTTCCCTTTGTGCTAGATGAACGAACGTCTCTCCACATGCTCAGTTCTGAGAGATAAGTGTGTGTGAAAGCCGTCCTTCACCTAGCTTGTTGGGAACACAAAGTTTCTTTTCAGTTGCAAACTCCACTCCATTCATATATAAGGGGAGGCAGTAGCTCCAACCCGGTTTTACAGTGAAAACTGCAGGAACTTCAAACCGGCACTAGGAAACAGACTGAGAAACCAGAGTAAAAGTTTCTCCTGCAACCCGTTCCCTTTGTGCTAGGTGAACGAACGTCTCTCCACATGCTCAGTTCTGAGAGATAAGTGTGTGTGAAAGCCGTCCTTCACCTAGCTTGTTGGGAACACAAAGTTTCTTTTCAGTTGCAAACTCCACTCCATACATATATATGGGGAGGTACTAGCTTCAACTCGGTTTTACAGTGAAAACTGCAGGAACTTCAAACCGGCACTAGGAAACAGACTGAGAAACCAGAGTAAAAGTTTCTCCTGCAACCCGTTCCCTTTGTGCTAGATGAACGAACGTCTCTCCACATGCTCAGTTCTGAGAGATAAGTGTGTGTGAAAGCCGTCCTTCACCTAGCTTGTTGGGAACACAAAGTTTCTTTTCAGTTGCAAACTCCACTCCATACATATATATGGGGAGGTACTAGCTCCAACTCGGTTTTACAGTGAAAACTGCAGGAACTTCAAACCGGCACTAGGAAACAGACTGAGAAACCAGAGTAAAAGTTTCTCCTGCAACCCGTTCCCTTTGTGCTAGATGAACGAAAGTCTCTCCACATGCTCAGTTCTGAGAGATAAGTGTGTGTGAAAGCCGTCCTTCACCTAGCTTGTTGGGAACACAAAGTTTCTTTTCAGTTGCAAACTCCACTCCATACATATATATGGGGAGGTACTAGCTCCAACTCGGTTTTACAGTGAAAACTGCAGGAACTTCAAACCGGCACTAGGAAACAGACTGAGAAACCAGAGTAAAAGTTTCTCCTGCAACCCGTTCCCTTTGTGCTAGGTGAACGAACGTCTCTCCACATGCTCAGTTCTGAGAGATAAGTGTGTGTGAAAGCCGTCCTTCACCTAGCTTGTTGGGAACACAAAGTTTCTTTTCAGTTGCAAACTCCACTCCATTCATATATAAGGGGAGGTAGTAGCTCCAACCCGGTTTTCCAGTGAAAACTGCAGGAACTTCAAACCGGCACTAGGAAACAGACTGAGAAACCAGAGTAAAAGTTTCTCCTGCAACCCGTTCCCTTTGTGCTAGATGAACGAACGTCTCTCCACATGCTCAGTTCTGAGAGATAAGTGTGTGTGAAAGCCGTCCTTCACCTAGCTTGTTGGGAACACAAAGTTTCTTTTCAGTTGCAAACTCCACTCCATACATATATATGGGGAGGTACTAGCTCCAACTCGGTTTTACAGTGAAAACTGCAGGAACTTCAAACCGGCACTAGGAAACAGACTGAGAAACCAGAGTAAAAGTTTCTCCTGCAACCCGTTCCCTTTGTGCTAGATGAACGAACGTCTCTCCACATGCTCAGTTCTGAGAGATAAGTGTGTGTGAAAGCCGTCCTTCACCTAGCTTGTTGGGAACACAAAGTTTCTTTTCAGTTGCAAACTCCACTCCATACATATATATGGGGAGGTACTAGCTCCAACTCGGTTTTACAGTGAAAACTGCAGGAACTTCAAACCGGCAGTAGGAAACAGACTGAGAAACCAGAGTAAAAGTTTCTCCTGCAACCCGTTCCCTTTGTGCTAGATGAACGAACGTCTCTCCACATGCTCAGTTCTGAGAGATAAGTGTGTGTGAAAGCCGTCCTTCACCTAGCTTGTTGGGAACACAAAGTTTCTTTTCAGTTGCAAACTCCACTCCATACATATATATGGGGAGGTACTAGCTCCAACTCGGTTTTACAGTGAAAACTGCAGGAACTTCAAACCTGCACTAGGAAACAGACTGAGAAACCAGAGTAAAAGTTTCTCCTGCAAACCGTTCCCTTTGTGCTAGGTGAACGAACGTCTCTCCACATGCTCAGTTCTGAGAGATAAGTGTGTGTGAAAGCCGTCCTTCACCTAGCTTGTTGGGAACACAAAGTTTCTTTTCAGTTGCAAACTCCACTCCATTCATATATAAGGGGAGGTAGTAGCTCCAACCCGGTTTTCCAGTGAAAACTGCAGGAACTTCAAACCGGCACTAGGAAACAGACTGAGAAACCAGAGTAAAAGTTTCTCCTGCAACCCGTTCCCTTTGTGCTAGATGAACGAACGTCTCTCCACATGCTCAGTTCTGAGAGATAAGTGTGTGTGAAAGCCGTCCTTCACCTAGCTTGTTGGGAACACAAAGTTTCTTTTCAGTTGCAAACTCCACTCCATACATATATATGGGGAGGTACTAGCTCCAACTCGGTTTTACAGTGAAAACTGCAGGAACTTCAAACCGGCACTAGGAAACAGACTGAGAAACCAGAATAAAAGTTTCTCCTGCAACCCGTTCCCTTTGTGCTAGGTGAACGAACGTCTCTCCACATGCTCAGTTCTGAGAGATAAGTGTGTGTGAAAGCCGTCCTTCACCTAGCTTGTTGGGAACACAAAGTTTCTTTTCAGTTGCAAACTCCACTCCATACATATATATGGGGAGGTACTAGCTCCAACTCGGTTTTACAGTGAAAACTGCAGGAACTTCAAACCGGCACTAGGAAACAGACTGAGAAACCAGAGTAAAAGTTTCTCCTGCAACCCGTTCCCTTTGTGCTAGGTGAACGAACGTCTCTCCACATGCTCAGTTCTGAGAGATAAGTGTGTGTGAAAGCCGTCCTTCACCTAGCTTGTTGGGAACACAAAGTTTCTTTTCAGTTGCAAACTCCACTCCATACATATATATGGGGAGGTACTAGCTTCAACTCGGTTTTACAGTGAAAACTGCAGGAACTTCAAACCGGCACTAGGAAACAGACTGAGAAACCAGAGTAAAAGTTTCTCCTGCAACCCGTTCCCTTTGTGCTAGATGAACGAACGTCTCTCCACATGCTCAGTTCTGAGAGATAAGTGTGTGTGAAAGCCGTCCTTCACCTAGCTTGTTGGGAACACAAAGTTTCTTTTCAGTTGCAAACTCCACTCCATACATATATATGGGGAGGTACTAGCTCCAACTCGGTTTTACAGTGAAAACTGCAGGAACTTCAAACCGGCACTAGGAAACAGACTGAGAAACCAGAGTAAAAGTTTCTCCTGCAACCCGTTCCCTTTGTGCTAGATGAACGAAAGTCTCTCCACATGCTCAGTTCTGAGAGATAAGTGTGTGTGAAAGCCGTCCTTCACCTAGCTTGTTGGGAACACAAAGTTTCTTTTCAGTTGCAAACTCCACTCCATACATATATATGGGGAGGTACTAGCTCCAACTCGGTTTTACAGTGAAAACTGCAGGAACTTCAAACCGGCACTAGGAAACAGACTGAGAAACCAGAGTAAAAGTTTCTCCTGCAACCCGTTCCCTTTGTGCTAGGTGAACGAACGTCTCTCCACATGCTCAGTTCTGAGAGATAAGTGTGTGTGAAAGCCGTCCTTCACCTAGCTTGTTGGGAACACAAAGTTTCTTTTCAGTTGCAAACTCCACTCCATTCATATATAAGGGGAGGTAGTAGCTCCAACCCGGTTTTCCAGTGAAAACTGCAGGAACTTCAAACCGGCACTAGGAAACAGACTGAGAAACCAGAGTAAAAGTTTCTCCTGCAACCCGTTCCCTTTGTGCTAGATGAACGAACGTCTCTCCACATGCTCAGTTCTGAGAGATAAGTGTGTGTGAAAGCCGTCCTTCACCTAGCTTGTTGGGAACACAAAGTTTCTTTTCAGTTGCAAACTCCACTCCATACATATATATGGGGAGGTACTAGCTCCAACTCGGTTTTACAGTGAAAACTGCAGGAACTTCAAACCGGCACTAGGAAACAGACTGAGAAACCAGAGTAAAAGTTTCTCCTGCAACCCGTTCCCTTTGTGCTAGATGAACGAACGTCTCTCCACATGCTCAGTTCTGAGAGATAAGTGTGTGTGAAAGCCGTCCTTCACCTAGCTTGTTGGGAACACAAAGTTTCTTTTCAGTTGCAAACTCCACTCCATACATATATATGGGGAGGTACTAGCTCCAACTCGGTTTTACAGTGAAAACTGCAGGAACTTCAAACCGGCAGTAGGAAACAGACTGAGAAACCAGAGTAAAAGTTTCTCCTGCAACCCGTTCCCTTTGTGCTAGATGAACGAACGTCTCTCCACATGCTCAGTTCTGAGAGATAAGTGTGTGTGAAAGCCGTCCTTCACCTAGCTTGTTGGGAACACAAAGTTTCTTTTCAGTTGCAAACTCCACTCCATACATATATATGGGGAGGTACTAGCTCCAACTCGGTTTTACAGTGAAAACTGCAGGAACTTCAAACCGGCACTAGGAAACAGACTGAGAAACCAGAGTAAAAGTTTCTCCTGCAACCCGTTCCCTTTGTGCTAGGTGAACGAACGTCTCTCCACATGCTCAGTTCTGAGAGATAAGTGTGTGTGAAAGCCGTCCTTCACCTAGCTTGTTGGGAACACAAAGTTTCTTTTCAGTTGCAAACTCCACTCCATTCATATATAAGGGGAGGTAGTAGCTCCAACCCGGTTTTCCAGTGAAAACTGCAGGAACTTCAAACCGGCACTAGGAAACAGACTGAGAAACCAGAGTAAAAGTTTCTCCTGCAACCCGTTCCCTTTGTGCTAGATGAACGAACGTCTCTCCACATGCTCAGTTCTGAGAGATAAGTGTGTGTGAAAGCCGTCCTTCACCTAGCTTGTTGGGAACACAAAGTTTCTTTTCAGTTGCAAACTCCACTCCATACATATATATGGGGAGGTACTAGCTCCAACTCGGTTTTACAGTGAAAACTGCAGGAACTTCAAACCGGCACTAGGAAACAGACTGAGAAACCAGAATAAAAGTTTCTCCTGCAACCCGTTCCCTTTGTGCTAGGTGAACGAACGTCTCTCCACATGCTCAGTTCTGAGAGATAAGTGTGTGTGAAAGCCGTTCTTCACCTAGCTTGTTGGGAACACAAAGTTTCTTTTCAGTTGCAAACTCCACTCCATACATATATATGGGGAGGTACTAGCTCCAACTCGGTTTTACAGTGAAAACTGCAGGAACTTCAAACCGGCACTAGGAAACAGACTGAGAAACCAGAGTAAAAGTTTCTCCTGCAACCCGTTCCCTTTGTGCTAGATGAACGAACGTCTCTCCACATGCTCAGTTCTGAGAGATAAGTGTGTGTGAAAGCCGTCCTTCACCTAGCTTGTTGGGAACACAAAGTTTCTTTTCAGTTGCAAACTCCACTCCATACATATATATGGGGAGGTACTAGCTCCAACTCGGTTTTACAGTGAAAACTGCAGGAACTTCAAACCGGCACTAGGAAACAGACTGAGAAACCAGAGTAAAAGTTTCTCCTGCAACCCGTTCCCTTTGTGCTAGATGAACGAACGTCTCTCCACATGCTCAGTTCTGAGAGATAAGTGTGTGTGAAAGCCGTCCTTCACCTAGCTTGTTGGGAACACAAAGTTTCTTTTCAGTTGCAAACTCCACTCCATACATATATATGGGGAGGTACTAGCTCCAACTCGGTTTTACAGTGAAAACTGCAGGAACTTCAAACCGGCACTAGGAAACAGACTGAGAAACCAGAGTAAAAGTTTCTCCTGCAACCCGTTCCCTTTGTGCTAGGTGAACGAACGTCTCTCCACATGCTCAGTTCTGAGAGATAAGTGTGTGTGAAAGCCGTCCTTCACCTAGCTTGTTGGGAACACAAAGTTTCTTTTCAGTTGCAAACTCCACTCCATACATATATATGGGGAGGTACTAGCTCCAACTCGATTTTACAGTGAAAACTGCAGGAACTTCAAACCGGCACTAGGAAACAGACTGAGAAACCAGAGTAAAAGTTTCTCCTGCAACCCGTTCCCTTTGTGCTAGATGAACGAACGTCTCTCCACATGCTCAGTTCTGAGAGATAAGTGTGTGTGAAAGCCGTCCTTCACCTAGCTTGTTGGGAACACAAAGTTTCTTTTCAGTTGCAAACTCCACTCCATACATATATATGGGGAGGTACTAGCTCCAACTCGGTTTTACAGTGAAAACTGCAGGAACTTCAAACCGGCACTAGGAAACAGACTGAGAAACCAGAGTAAAAGTTTCTCCTGCAACCCGTTCCCTTTGTGCTAGGTGAACGAACGTCTCTCCACATGCTCAGTTCTGAGAGATAAGTGTGTGTGAAAGCCGCCCTTCACCTAACTTGTTGGGAACACAAAGTTTCTTTTCAGTTGCAAACTCCACTCCATACATATATATGGGGAGGTACTAGCTCCAACTCGGTTTTACAGTGAAAACTGCAGGAACTTCAAACCGGCACTAGGAAACAGACTGAGAAACCAGAGTAAAAGTTTCTCCTGCAACCCGTTCCCTTTGTGCTAGGTGAACGAACGTCTCTCCACATGCTCAGTTCTGAGAGATAAGTGTGTGTGAAAGCCGTCCTTCACCTAGCTTGTTGGGAACACAAAGTTTCTTTTCAGTTGCAAACTCCACTCCATACATATATATGGGGAGGTACTAGCTCCAACTCGGTTTTACAGTGAAAACTGCAGGAACTTCAAACCGGCACTAGGAAACAGACTGAGAAACCAGAGTAAAAGTTTCTCCTGCAAACCTTTTCCTTTGTGCTAGGTGAACGAACGTCTCTCCACATGCTCAGTTCTGAGAGATAAGTGTGTGTGAAAGCCGTCCTTCACCTAGCTTGTTGGGAACACAAAGTTTCTTTTCAGTTGCAAACTCCACTCCATACATATATATGGGGAGGTACTAGCTCCAACTCGGTTTTACAGTGAAAACTGCAGGAACTTCAAACCGGCACTAGGAAACAGACTGAGAAACCAGAGTAAAAGTTTCTCCTGCAACCCTTTTCCTTGTGCTAGGTGAACGAACGTCTCTCCACATGCTCAGTTCTGAGAGATAAGTGTGTGTGAAAGCCGTCCTTCACCTAGCTTGTTGGGAACACAAAGTTTCTTTTCAGTTGCAAACTCCACTCCATACATATATATGGGGAGGTACTAGCTCCAACTCGGTTTTACAGTGAAAACTGCAGGAACTTCAAACCGGCACTAGGAAACAGACTGAGAAACCAGAGTAAAAGTTTCTCCTGCAACCCGTTCCCTTTGTGCTAGGTGAACGAACGTCTCTCCACATGCTCAGTTCTGCGAGATAAGTGTGTGTGAAAGCCGTCCTTCACCTAGCTTGTTGGGAACACAAAGTTTCTTTTCAGTTGCAAACTCCACTCCATACATATATATGGGGAGGTACTAGCTCCAACTCGGTTTTACAGTGAAAACTGCAGGAACTTCAAACCGGCACTAGGAAACAGACTGAGAAACCAGAGTAAAAGTTTCTCCTGCAACCCGTTCCCTTTGTGCTAGATGAACGAACGTCTCTCCACATGCTCAGTTCTGAGAGATAAGTGTGTGTGAAAGCCGTCCTTCACCTAGCTTGTTGGGAACACAAAGTTTCTTTTCAGTTGCAAACTCCACTCCATACATATATATGGGGAGGTACTAGCTCCAACTCGGTTTTACAGTGAAAACTGCAGGAACTTCAAACCGGCACTAGGAAACAGACTGAGAAACCAGAGTAAAAGTTTCTCCTGCAACCCGTTCCCTTTGTGCTAGATGAACGAACGTCTCTCCACATGCTCAGTTCTGAGAGATAAGTGTGTGTGAAAGCCGTCCTTCACCTAGCTTGTTGGGAACACAAAGTTTCTTTTCAGTTGCAAACTACACTCCATTCATATATAAGGGGAGGCAGTAGCTCCAACCCGGTTTTACAGTGAAAACTGCAGGAACTTCAAACCGGCACTAGGAAACAGACTGAGAAACCAGAGTAAAAGTTTCTCCTGCAACCCGTTCCCTTTGTGCTAGGTGAACGAACGTCTCTCCACATGCTCAGTTCTGAGAGATAAGTGTGTGTGAAAGCCGTCCTTCACCTAGCTTGTTGGGAACACAAAGTTTCTTTTCAGTTGCAAACTCCACTCCATACATATATATGGGGAGGTACTAGCTTCAACTCGGTTTTACAGTGAAAACTGCAGGAACTTCAAACCGGCACTAGGAAACAGACTGAGAAACCAGAGTAAAAGTTTCTCCTGCAACCCGTTCCCTTTGTGCTAGATGAACGAACGTCTCTCCACATGCTCAGTTCTGAGAGATAAGTGTGTGTGAAAGCCGTCCTTCACCTAGCTTGTTGGGAACACAAAGTTTCTTTTCAGTTGCAAACTCCACTCCATTCATATATAAGGGGAGGTAGTAGCTCCAACCCGGTTTTACAGTGAAAACTGCAGGAACTTCAAACCGGCACTATGAAACAGACTGAGAAACCAGAGTAAAACTTTCTCCTGCAACCCGTTCCCTTTGTGCTAGATGAACGAAAGTCTCTCCACATGCTCAGTTCTGAGAGATAAGTGTGTGTGAAAGCCGTCCTTCACCTAGCTTGTTGGGAACACAAAGTTTCTTTTCAGTTGCAAACTCCACTCCATACATATATATGGGGAGGTACTAGCTCCAACTCGGTTTTACAGTGAAAACTGCAGGAACTTCAAACCGGCACTAGGAAACAGACTGAGAAACCAGAGTAAAAGTTTCTCCTGCAACCCGTTCCCTTTGTGCTAGGTGAACGAACGTCTCTCCACATGCTCAGTTCTGAGAGATAAGTGTGTGTGAAAGCCGTCCTTCACCTAGCTTGTTGGGAACACAAAGTTTCTTTTCAGTTGCAAACTCCACTCCATTCATATATAAGGGGAGGTAGTAGCTCCAACTCGGTTTTACAGTGAAAACTGCAGGAACTTCAAACCGGCACTAGGAAACAGACTGAGAAACCAGAGTAAAAGTTTCTCCTGCAACCCGTTCCCTTTGTGCTAGATGAACGAACGTCTCTCCACATGCTCAGTTCTGAGAGATAAGTGTGTGTGAAAGCCGTCCTTCACCTAGCTTGTTGGGAACACAAAGTTTCTTTTCAGTTGCAAACTCCACTCCATACATATATATGGGGAGGTACTAGCTCCAACTCGGTTTTACAGTGAAAACTGCAGGAACTTCAAACCGGCACTAGGAAACAGACTGAGAAACCAGAGTAAAAGTTTCTCCTGCAACCCGTTCCCTTTGTGCTAGATGAACGAACGTCTCTCCACATGCTCAGTTCTGAGAGATAAGTGTGTGTGAAAGCCGTCCTTCACCTAGCTTGTTGGGAACACAAAGTTTCTTTTCAGTTGCAAACTCCACTCCATACATATATATGGGGAGGTACTAGCTCCAACTCGGTTTTACAGTGAAAACTGCAGGAACTTCAAACCGGCACTAGGAAACAGACTGAGAAACCAGAGTAAAAGTTTCTCCTGCAACCCGTTCCCTTTGTGCTAGGTGAACGAACGTCTCTCCACATGCTCAGTTCTGAGAGATAAGTGTGTGTGAAAGCCGTCCTTCACCTAGCTTGTTGGGAACACAAAGTTTCTTTTCAGTTGCAAACTCCACTCCATTCATATATAAGGGGAGGTAGTAGCTCCAACCCGGTTTTCCAGTGAAAACTGCAGGAACTTCAAACCGGCACTAGGAAACAGACTGAGAAACCAGAGTAAAAGTTTCTCCTGCAACCCGTTCCATTTGTGCTAGATGAACGAACGTCTCTCCACATGCTCAGTTCTGAGAGATAAGTGTGTGTGAAAGCCGTCCTTCACCTAGCTTGTTGGGAACACAAAGTTTCTTTTCAGTTGCAAACTCCACTCCATACATATATATGGGGAGGTACTAGCTTCAACTCGGTTTTACAGTGAAAACTGCAGGAACTTCAAACCGGCACTAGGAAACAGACTGAGAAACCAGAGTAAAAGTTTCTCCTGCAACCCGTTCCCTTTGTGCTAGATGAACGAACGTCTCTCCACATGCTCAGTTCTGAGAGATAAGTGTGTGTGAAAGCCGTCCTTCACCTAGCTTGTTGGGAACACAAAGTTTCTTTTCAGTTGCAAACTCCACTCCATACATATATATGGGGAGGTACTAGCTCCAACTCGGTTTTCCAGTGAAAACTGCAGGAACTTCAAACCGGCACTAGGAAACAGACTGAGAAACCAGAGTAAAAGTTTCTCCTGCAACCCGTTCCCTTTGTGCTAGGTGAACGAACGTCTCTCCACATGCTCAGTTCTGAGAGATAAGTGTGTGTGAAAGCCGTCCTTCACCTAGCTTGTTGGGAACACAAAGTTTCTTTTCAGTTGCAAACTCCACTCCATTCATATATAAGGGGAGGTAGTAGCTCCAACTCGGTTTTACAGTGAAAACTGCAGGAACTTCAAACCGGCACTAGGAAACAGACTGAGAAACCAGAGTAAAAGTTTCTCCTGCAACCCGTTCCCTTTGTGCTAGATGAACGAACGTCTCTCCACATGCTCAGTTCTGAGAGATAAGTGTGTGTGAAAGCCGTCCTTCACCTAGCTTGTTGGGAACACAAAGTTTCTTTTCAGTTGCAAACTCCACTCCATACATATATATGGGGAGGTACTAGCTCCAACTCGGTTTTACAGTGAAAACTGCAGGAACTTCAAACCGGCACTAGGAAACAGACTGAGAAACCAGAGTAAAAGTTTCTCCTGCAACCCGTTCCCTTTGTGCTAGATGAACGAACGTCTCTCCACATGCTCAGTTCTGAGAGATAAGTGTGTGTGAAAGCCGTCCTTCACCTAGCTTGTTGGGAACACAAAGTTTCTTTTCAGTTGCAAACTCCACTCCATACATATATATGGGGAGGTACTAGCTCCAACTCGGTTTTACAGTGAAAACTGCAGGAACTTCAAACCGGCAGTAGGAAACAGACTGAGAAACCAGAGTAAAAGTTTCTCCTGCAACCCGTTCCCTTTGTGCTAGATGAACGAACGTCTCTCCACATGCTCAGTTCTGAGAGATAAGTGTGTGTGAAAGCCGTCCTTCACCTAGCTTGTTGGGAACACAAAGTTTCTTTTCAGTTGCAAACTCCACTCCATACATATATATGGGGAGGTACTAGCTCCAACTCGGTTTTACAGTGAAAACTGCAGGAACTTCAAACCGGCACTAGGAAACAGACTGAGAAACCAGAGTAAAAGTTTCTCCTGCAACCCGTTCCCTTTGTGCTAGGTGAACGAACGTCTCTCCACATGCTCAGTTCTGAGAGATAAGTGTGTGTGAAAGCCGTCCTTCACCTAGCTTGTTGGGAACACAAAGTTTCTTTTCAGTTGCAAACTCCACTCCATTCATATATAAGGGGAGGTAGTAGCTCCAACCCGGTTTTCCAGTGAAAACTGCAGGAACTTCAAACCGGCACTAGGAAACAGACTGAGAAACCAGAGTAAAAGTTTCTCCTGCAACCCGTTCCCTTTGTGCTAGATGAACGAACGTCTCTCCACATGCTCAGTTCTGAGAGATAAGTGTGTGTGAAAGCCGTCCTTCACCTAGCTTGTTGGGAACACAAAGTTTCTTTTCAGTTGCAAACTCCACTCCATACATATATATGGGGAGGTACTAGCTCCAACTCGGTTTTACAGTGAAAACTGCAGGAACTTCAAACCGGCACTAGGAAACAGACTGAGAAACCAGAATAAAAGTTTCTCCTGCAACCCGTTCCCTTTGTGCTAGGTGAACGAACGTCTCTCCACATGCTCAGTTCTGAGAGATAAGTGTGTGTGAAAGCCGTCCTTCACCTAGCTTGTTGGGAACACAAAGTTTCTTTTCAGTTGCAAACTCCACTCCATACATATATATGGGGAGGTACTAGCTCCAACTCGGTTTTACAGTGAAAACTGCAGGAACTTCAAACCGGCACTAGGAAACAGACTGAGAAACCAGAGTAAAAGTTTCTCCTGCAACCCGTTCCCTTTGTGCTAGGTGAACGAACGTCTCTCCACATGCTCAGTTCTGAGAGATAAGTGTGTGTGAAAGCCGTCCTTCACCTAGCTTGTTGGGAACACAAAGTTTCTTTTCAGTTGCAAACTCCACTCCATACATATATATGGGGAGGTACTAGCTCCAACTCGGTTTTACAGTGAAAACTGCAGGAACTTCAAACCGGCACTAGGAAACAGACTGAGAAACCAGAGTAAAAGTTTCTCCTGCAACCCGTTCCCTTTGTGCTAGATGAACGAACGTCTCTCCACATGCTCAGTTCTGAGAGATAAGTGTGTGTGAAAGCCGTCCTTCACCTAGCTTGTTGGGAACACAAAGTTTCTTTTCAGTTGCAAACTCCACTCCATACATATATATGGGGAGGTACTAGCTCCAACTCGGTTTTACAGTGAAAACTGCAGGAACTTCAAACCGGCACTAGGAAACAGACTGAGAAACCAGAGTAAAAGTTTCTCCTGCAACCCGTTCCCTTTGTGCTAGGTGAACGAACGTCTCTCCACATGCTCAGTTCTGAGAGATAAGTGTGTGTGAAAGCCGTCCTTCACCTAGCTTGTTGGGAACACAAAGTTTCTTTTCAGTTGCAAACTCCACTCCATACATATATATGGGGAGGTACTAGCTCCAACTCGATTTTACAGTGAAAACTGCAGGAACTTCAAACCGGCACTAGGAAACAGACTGAGAAACCAGAGTAAAAGTTTCTCCTGCAACCCGTTCCCTTTGTGCTAGATGAACGAACGTCTCTCCACATGCTCAGTTCTGAGAGATAAGTGTGTGTGAAAGCCGTCCTTCACCTAGCTTGTTGGGAACACAAAGTTTCTTTTCAGTTGCAAACTCCACTCCATACATATATATGGGGAGGTACTAGCTCCAACTCGGTTTTACAGTGAAAACTGCAGGAACTTCAAACCGGCACTAGGAAACAGACTGAGAAACCAGAGTAAAAGTTTCTCCTGCAACCCGTTCCCTTTGTGCTAGGTGAACGAACGTCTCTCCACATGCTCAGTTCTGAGAGATAAGTGTGTGTGAAAGCCGCCCTTCACCTAACTTGTTGGGAACACAAAGTTTCTTTTCAGTTGCAAACTCCACTCCATACATATATATGGGGAGGTACTAGCTCCAACTCGGTTTTACAGTGAAAACTGCAGGAACTTCAAACCGGCACTAGGAAACAGACTGAGAAACCAGAGTAAAAGTTTCTCCTGCAACCCGTTCCCTTTGTGCTAGGTGAACGAACGTCTCTCCACATGCTCAGTTCTGAGAGATAAGTGTGTGTGAAAGCCGTCCTTCACCTAGCTTGTTGGGAACACAAAGTTTCTTTTCAGTTGCAAACTCCACTCCATACATATATATGGGGAGGTACTAGCTCCAACTCGGTTTTACAGTGAAAACTGCAGGAACTTCAAACCGGCACTAGGAAACAGACTGAGAAACCAGAGTAAAAGTTTCTCCTGCAAACCTTTTCCTTTGTGCTAGGTGAACGAACGTCTCTCCACATGCTCAGTTCTGAGAGATAAGTGTGTGTGAAAGCCGTCCTTCACCTAGCTTGTTGGGAACACAAAGTTTCTTTTCAGTTGCAAACTCCACTCCATACATATATATGGGGAGGTACTAGCTCCAACTCGGTTTTACAGTGAAAACTGCAGGAACTTCAAACCGGCACTAGGAAACAGACTGAGAAACCAGAGTAAAAGTTTCTCCTGCAACCCTTTTCCTTTGTGCTAGGTGAACGAACGTCTCTCCACATGCTCAGTTCTGAGAGATAAGTGTGTGTGAAAGCCGTCCTTCACCTAGCTTGTTGGGAACACAAAGTTTCTTTTCAGTTGCAAACTCCACTCCATACATATATATGGGGAGGTACTAGCTCCAACTCGGTTTTACAGTGAAAACTGCAGGAACTTCAAACCGGCACTAGGAAACAGACTGAGAAACCAGAGTAAAAGTTTCTCCTGCAACCCGTTCCCTTTGTGCTAGATGAACGAACGTCTCTCCACATGCTCAGTTCTGCGAGATAAGTGTGTGTGAAAGCCGTCCTTCACATAGCTTGTTGGGAACACAAAGTTTCTTTTCAGTTGCAAACTCCAATCCATACATATATATGGGGAGGTACTAGCTCCAACTCGGTTTTACAGTGAAAACTGCAGGAACTTCAAACCGGCACTAGGAAACAGACTGAGAAACCAGAGTAAAAGTTTCTCCTGCAACCCGTTCCCTTTGTGCTAGGTGAACGAACGTCTCTCCACATGCTCAGTTCTGAGAGATAAGTGTGTGTGAAAGCCGTCCTTCACCTAGCTTGTTGGGAACACAAAGTTTCTTTACAGTTGCAAACTCCACTCCATACATATATATGGGGAGGTACTAGCTCCAACTCGGTTTTACAGTGAAAACTGCAGGAACTTCAAACCGGCACTAGGAAACAGACTGAGAAACCAGAGTAAAAGTTTCTCCTGCAACCCGTTCCCTTTGTGCTAGATGAACGAACGTCTCTCCACATGCTCAGTTCTGAGAGATAAGTGTGTGTGAAAGCCGTCCTTCACCTAGCTTGTTGGGAACACAAAGTTTCTTTTCAGTTGCAAACTCCACTCCATTCATATATAAGGGGAGGCAGTAGCTCCAACCCGGTTTTACAGTGAAAACTGCAGGAACTTCAAACCGGCACTAGGAAACAGACTGAGAAACCAGAGTAAAAGTTTCTCCTGCAACCCTTTTCCTTTGTGCTAGGTGAACGAACGTCTCTCCACATGCTCAGTTCTGAGAGATAAGTGTGTGTGAAAGCCGTCCTTCACCTAGCTTGTTGGGAACACAAAGTTTCTTTTCAGTTGCAAACTCCACTCCATACATATATATGGGGAGGTACTAGCTCCAACTCGGTTTTACAGTGAAAACTGCAGGAACTTCAAACCGGCACTAGGAAACAGACTGAGAAACCAGAGTAAAAGTTTCTCCTGCAACCCGTTCCCTTTGTGCTAGATGAACGAACGTCTCTCCACATGCTCAGTTCTGCGAGATAAGTGTGTGTGAAAGCCGTCCTTCACCTAGCTTGTTGGGAACACAAAGTTTCTTTTCAGTTGCAAACTCCACTCCATACATATATATGGGGAGGTACTAGCTCCAACTCGGTTTTACAGTGAAAACTGCAGGAACTTCAAACCGGCACTAGGAAACAGACTGAGAAACCAGAGTAAAAGTTTCTCCTGCAACCCGTTCCCTTTGTGCTAGGTGAACGAACGTCTCTCCACATGCTCAGTTCTGAGAGATAAGTGTGTGTGAAAGCCGTCCTTCACCTAGCTTGTTGGGAACACAAAGTTTCTTTTCAGTTGCAAACTCCACTCCATACATATATATGGGGAGGTACTAGCTCCAACTCGGTTTTACAGTGAAAACTGCAGGAACTTCAAACCGGCACTAGGAAACAGACTGAGAAACCAGAGTAAAAGTTTCTCCTGCAACCCGTTCCCTTTGTGCTAGATGAACGAACGTCTCTCCACATGCTCAGTTCTGAGAGATAAGTGTGTGTGAAAGCCGTCCTTCACCTAGCTTGTTGGGAACACAAAGTTTCTTTTCAGTTGCAAACTCCACTCCATTCATATATAAGGGGAGGCAGTAGCTCCAACCCGGTTTTACAGTGAAAACTGCAGGAACTTCAAACCAGCACTAGGAAACAGACTGAGAAACCAGAGTAAAAGTTTCTCCTGCAACCCGTTCCCTTTGTGCTAGGTGAACGAACGTCTCTCCACATGCTCAGTTCTGAGAGATAAGTGTGTGTGAAAGCCGTCCTTCACCTAGCTTGTTGGGAACACAAAGTTTCTTTTCAGTTGCAAACTCCACTCCATACATATATATGGGGAGGTACTAGCTCCAACTCGGTTTTACAGTGAAAACTGCAGGAACTTCAAACCGGCACTAGGAAACAGACTGAGAAACCAGAGTAAAAGTTTCTCCTGCAACCCGTTCCCTTTGTGCTAGATGAACGAACGTCTCTCCACATGCTCAGTTCTGAGAGATAAGTGTGTGTGAAAGCCGTCCTTCACCTAGCTTGTTGGGAACACAAAGTTTCTTTTCAGTTGCAAACTCCACTCCATACATATATATGGGGAGGTACTAGCTCCATCTCGGTTTTACAGTGAAAACTGCAGGAACTTCAAACCGGCACTAGGAAACAGACTGAGAAACCAGAGTAAAAGTTTCTCCTGCAACCCGTTCCCTTTGTGCTAGATGAACGAAAGTCTCTCCACATGCTCAGTTCTGAGAGATAAGTGTGTGTGAAAGCCGTCCTTCACCTAGCTTGTTGGGAACACAAAGTTTCTTTTCAGTTGCAAACTCCACTCCATACATATATATGGGGAGGTACTAGCTCCAACTCGGTTTTACAGTGAAAACTGCAGGAACTTCAAACCGGCACTAGGAAACAGACTGAGAAACCAGAGTAAAAGTTTCTCCTGCAACCCGTTCCCTTTGTGCTAGGTGAACGAACGTCTCTCCACATGCTCAGTTCTGAGAGATAAGTGTGTGTGAAAGCCGTCCTTCACCTAGCTTGTTGGGAACACAAAGTTTCTTTTCAGTTGCAAACTCCACTCCATTCATATATAAGGGGAGGTAGTAGCTCCAACCCGGTTTTCCAGTGAAAACTGCAGGAACTTCAAACCGGCACTAGGAAACAGACTGAGAAACCAGAGTAAAAGTTTCTCCTGCAACCCGTTCCCTTTGTGCTAGATGAACGAACGTCTCTCCACATGCTCAGTTCTGAGAGATAAGTGTGTGTGAAAGCCGTCCTTCACCTAGTTTGTTGGGAACACAAAGTTTCTTTTCAGTTGCAAACTCCACTCCATACATATATATGGGGAGGTACTTGCTCCAACTCGGTTTTACAGTGAAAACTGCAGGAACTTCAAACCGGCACTAGGAAACAGACTGAGAAACCAGAGTAAAAGTTTCTCCTGCAACCCGTTCCCTTTGTGCTAGATGAACGAACGTCTCTCCACATGCTCAGTTCTGAGAGATAAGTGTGTGTGAAAGCCGTCCTTCACCTAGCTTGTTGGGAACACAAAGTTTCTTTTCAGTTGCAAACTCCACTCCATACATATATATGGGGAGGTACTAGCTCCAACTCGGTTTTACAGTGAGAACTGCAGGAACTTAAAACCGGCACTAGGAAACAGACTGAGAAACCAGAGTAAAAGTTTCTCCTGCAACCCGTTCCCTTTGTGCTAGATGAACGAACGTCTCTCCACATGCTCAGTTCTGAGAGATAAGTGTGTGTGAAAGCCGTCCTTCACCTAGTTTTTTGGGAACACAAAGTTTCTTTTCAGTTGCAAACTCCACTCCATACATATATATGGGGAGGTAGTAGCTCCAACTCGGTTTTACAGTGAAAACTGCAGGAACTTCAAACCGGCACTAGGAAACAGACTGAGAAACCAGAGTAAAAGTTTCTCCTGCATCCCGTTCCCTTTGTGCTAGGTGAACGAACGTCTCTCCACATGCTCAGTTCTGAGAGATAAGTGTGTGTGAAAGCCGTCCTTCACCTAGCTTGTTGGGAACACAAAGTTTCTTTTCAGTTGCAAACTCCACTCCATACATATATATGGGGAGGTACTAGCTCCAACTCGGTTTTACAGTGAAAACTGCAGGAACTTCAAACCGGCACTAGGAAACAGACTGAGAAACCAGAGTAAAAGTTTCTCCTGCATCCCGTTCCCTTTGTGCTAGGTGAACGAACGTCTCTCCACATGCTCAGTTCTGAGAGATAAGTGTGTGTGAAAGCCGTCCTTCACCTAGCTTGTTGGGAACACAAAGTTTCTTTTCAGTTGCAAACCCCACTCCTTACATATATATGGGGAGGTGCTTGCTCCAACTCGGTTTTACAGTGAAAACTGCAGGAACTTCAAACCGGCACTAGGAAACAGACTGAGAAACCAGAATAAAAGTTTCTCCTGCAACCCGTTCCCTTTGTGCTAGATGAACCAACGTCTCTCCACATGCTCAGTTCTGAGAGATAAGTGTGTGTGAAAGCCGTCCTTCACCTAGTTTGTTGGGAACACAAAGTTTCTTTTCAGTTGCAAACCCCACTCCATACATATATATGGGGAGGTACTAGCTCCAACTCGGTTTTACAGTGAAAACTGTAGGAACTTCAAACCGGCACTAGGAAACAGACTAAGAATCCAGAATAAAAGTTTCTCCTGCAACCCGTTCCCTTTGTGCTAGATGAACGAACGTCTCTCCACATACTCAGTTCTGAGAGATAAGTGTGTGTGAAAGCCGTCCTTCACCTAGTTTGTTGGGAACACAAAGTTTCTTTTCAGTTGCAAACTCCACTCCATACATATATATGGGGAGGTACTAGCTCCAACTCGGTTTTACAGTGAAAACTGCAGGAACTTCAAACCGGCACTAGGAAACAGACTGAGAAACCAGAGTAAAAGTTTCTCCTGCAACCCGTTCCCTTTGTGCTAGGTGAACGAACGTCTCTCCACATGCTCAGTTCTGAGAGATAAGTGTGTGTGAAAGCCGTCCTTCACCTAGCTTGTTGGGAACACAAAGTTTCTTTTCAGTTGCAAACTCCACTCCATACATATATATGGGGAGGTACTAGGTCCAACTCGGTTTTACAGTGAAAACTGCAGGAACTTCAAACCGGCACTAGGAAACAGACTGAGAAACCAGAGTAAAAGTTTCTCCTGCAACCCGTTCCCTTTGTGCTAGGTGAACGAACGTCTCTCCACATGCTCAGTTCTGAGAGATAAGTGTGTGTGAAAGCCGTCCTTCACCTAGCTTGTTGGGAACACAAAGTTTCTTTTCAGTTGCAAACTCCACTCCATACATATATATGGGGAGGTACTAGCTCCAACTCGGTTTTACAGTGAAAACTGCAGGAACTTCAAACCGGCACTAGGAAACAGCCTGAGAAACCAGAGTAAAAGTTTCTCCTGCAACAAGTTCCCTTTGTGCTAGATGAACGAACGTCTCTCCACATGCTCAGTTCTGAGAGATAAGTGTGTGTGAAAGCCGTCCTTCACCTAGCTTGTTGGGAACACAAAGTTTCTTTTCAGTTGCAAACTCCACTCCATACATATATATGGGGAGGTACTAGCTCCAACTCGGTTTTACAGTGAAAACTGCAGGAACTTCAAACCGGCACTAGGAAACAGACTGAGAAACCAGAGTAAAAGTTTCTCCTGCAACCCGTTCCCTTTGTGCTAGATGAACGAACGTCTCTCCACATGCTCAGTTCTGAGAGATAAGTGTGTGTGAAAGCCGTCCTTCACCTAGCTTGTTGGGAACACAAAGTTTCTTTTCAGTTGCAAACTCCACTCCATTCATATATAAGGGGAGGTAGTAGCTCCAACCCGGTTTTACAGTGAAAACTGCAGGAACTTCAAACCGGCACTAGGAAACAGACTGAGAACCCAGAGTAAAAGTTTCTCCTGCAACCCGTTCCCTTTGTGCTAGATGAACGAACGTCTCTCCACATGCTCAGTTCTGAGAGATAAGTGTGTGTGAAAGCCGTCCTTCACCTAGCTTGTTGGGAACACAAAGTTTCTTTTCAGTTGCAAACTCCACTCCATACATATATATGGGGAGGTACTAGCTCCAACTCGGTTTTACAGTGAAAACTGCAGGAATTTCAAACCCGCACTAGGAAACAGACTGAGAAACCAGAGTAAAAGTTTCTCCTGCAACCCGTTCCCTTTGTGCTAGATGAACGAACGTCTCTCCACATGCTCAGTTCTGAGAGATAAGTGTGTGTGAAAGCCGTCCTTCACCTAGCTTGTTGGGAACACAAAGTTTCTTTTCAGTTGCAAACTCCACTCCATACATATATATGGGGAGGTACTAGCTCCAACTCGGTTTTACAGTGAAAACTGCAGGAACTTCAAACCGGCACTAGGAAACAGACTGAGAAACCAGAGTAAAAGTTTCTCCTGCAACCCGTTCCCTTTGGGCTAGATGAACGAACGTCTCTCCACATGCTCAGTTCTGAGAGATAAGTGTGTGTGAAAGCCGTCCTTCACCTAGCTTGTTGGGAACACAAAGTTTCTTTTCAGTTGCAAACTCCACTCCATTCATATATAAGGGGAGGCAGTAGCTCCAACCCGGTTTTACAGTGAAAACTGCAGGAACTTCAAACCGGCACTAGGAAACAGACTGAGAAACCAGAGTAAAAGTTTCTCCTGCAACCCGTTCCCTTTGTGCTAGATGAACGAACGTCTCTCCACATGCTCAGTTCTGAGAGATAAGTGTGTGTGAAAGCCGTCCTTCACCTAGCTTTTTGGGAACACAAAGTTTCTTTTCAGTTGCAAACTCCACTTCATACATATATATGGGGAGGTACTAGCTCCAACTCGGTTTTACAGTGAAAACTGCAGGAACTTCAAACCGGCACTAGGAAACAGACTGAGAAACCAGAGTAAAAGTTTCTCCTGCAACCCGTTCCCTTTGTGCTAGATGAACGAACGTCTCTCCACATGCTCAGTTCTGAGAGATAAGTGTGTGTGAAAGCCGTCCTTCACCTAGCTTGTTGGGAACACAAAGTTTCTTTTCAGTTGCAAACTCCACTCCATACATATATATGGGGAGGTACTAGCTCCAACTCGGTTTTACAGTGAAAACTGCAGGAACTTCAAACCGGCACTAGGAAACAGACTGAGAAACCAGAGTAAAAGTTTCTCCTGCAACCCGTTCCCTTTGGGCTAGATGAACGAACGTCTCTCCACATGCTCAGTTCTGAGAGATAAGTGTGTGTGAAAGCCGTCCTTCACCTAGCTTGTTGGGAACACAAAGTTTCTTTTCAGTTGCAAACTCCACTCCATTCATATATAAGGGGAGGCAGTAGCTCCAACCCGGTTTTACAGTGAAAACTGCAGGAACTTCAAACCGGCACTAGGAAACAGACTGAGAAACCAGAGTAAAAGTTTCTCCTGCAACCCGTTCCCTTTGTGCTAGATGAACGAACGTCTCTCCACATGCTCAGTTCTGAGAGATAAGTGTGTGTGAAAGCCGTCCTTCACCTAGCTTTTTGGGAACACAAAGTTTCTTTTCAGTTGCAAACTCCACTTCATACATATATATGGGGAGGTACTAGCTCCAACTCGGTTTTACAGTGAAAACTGCAGGAACTTCAAACCGGCACTAGGAAACAGACTGAGAAACCAGAGTAAAAGTTTCTCCTGCAACCCGTTCCCTTTGTGCTAGATGAACGAACGTCTCTCCACATGCTCAGTTCTGAGAGATAAGTGTGTGTGAAAGCCGTCCTTCACCTAGCTTGTTGGGAACACAAAGTTTCTTTTCAGTTGCAAACTCCACTCCATACATATATATGGGGAGGTACTAGCTCCAACTCGGTTTTACAGTGAAAACTGCAGGAACTTCAAACCGGCACTAGGAAACAGACTGAGAAACCAGAGTAAAAGTTTCTCCTGCAACCCGTTCCCTTTGTGCTAGATGAACGAACGTCTCTCCACATGCTCAGTTCTGAGAGATAAGTGTGTGTGAAAGCCGTCCTTCACCTAGCTTGTTGGGAACACAAAGTTTCTTTTCAGTTGCAAACTCCACTCCATTCATATATAAGGGGAGGCAGTAGCTCCAACCCGGTTTTACAGTGAAAACTGCAGGAACTTCAAACCGGCACTAGGAAACAGACTGAGAAACCAGAGTAAAAGTTTCTCCTGCAACCCGTTCCCTTTGTGCTAGGTGAACGAACGTCTCTCCACATGCTCAGTTCTGAGAGATAAGTGTGTGTGAAAGCCGTCCTTCACCTAGCTTTTTGGGAACACAAAGTTTCTTTTCAGTTGCAAACTCCACTTCATACATATATATGGGGAGGTACTAGCTCCAACTCGGTTTTACAGTGAAAACTGCAGGAACTTCAAACCGGCACTAGGAAACAGACTGAGAAACCAGAGTAAAAGTTTCTCCTGCAACCCGTTCCCTTTGTGCTAGATGAACGAACGTCTCTCCACATGCTCAGTTCTGAGAGATAAGTGTGTGTGAAAGCCGTCCTTCACCTAGCTTGTTGGGAACACAAAGTTTCTTTTCAGTTGCAAACTCCACTCCATACATATATAAGGGGAGGTAGTAGCTCCAACCCGGTTTTACAGTGAAAACTGCAGGAACTTCAAACCGGCACTAGGAAACAGACTGAGAAACCAGAGTAAAAGTTTCTCCTGCAACCCGTTCCCTTTGTGCTAGATGAACGAACGTCTCTCCACATGCTCAGTTCTGAGAGATAAGTGTGTGTGAAAGCCGTCCTTCACCTAGCTTGTTGGGAACACAAAGTTTCTTTTCAGTTGCAAACTCCACTCCATACATATATATGGGGAGGTACTAGCTCCAACTCTGTTTTACAGTGAAAACTGCAGGAACTTCAAACCGGCACTAGGAAACAGACTGAGAAACCAGAGTAAAAGTTTCTCCTGCAACCCGTTCCCTTTGTGCTAGGTGAACGAACGTCTCTCCACATGCTCAGTTCTGAGAGATAAGTGTGTGTGAAAGCCGTCCTTCACCTAGCTTGTTGGGAACACAAAGTTTCTTTTCAGTTGCAAACTCCACTCCATACATATATATGGGGAGGTACTAGCTCCAACTCGGTTTTACAGTGAAATCTGCAGGAACTTCAAACCGGCACTAGGAAACAGACTGAGAAACCAGAGTAAAAGTTTCTCCTGCAACCCGTTCCCTTTGTGCTAGGTGAACGAACGTCTCTCCACATGCTCAGTTCTGAGAGATAAGTGTGTGTGAAAGCCGTCCTTCACCTAGCTTGTTGGGAACACAAAGTTTCTTTTCAGTTGCAAACTCCACTCCATACATATATATGGGGAGGCAGTAGCTCCAACCCGGTTTTACAGTGAAAACTGCAGGAACTTCAAACCGGCACTAGGAAACAGACTGAGAAACCAGAGTAAAAGTTTCTCCTGCAACCCGTTCCCTTTGTGCTAGATGAACGAACGTCTCTCCACATGCTCAGTTCTGAGAGATAAGTGTGTGTGAAAGCCGTCCTTCACCTAGCTTGTTGGGAACACAAAGTTTCTTTTCAGTTGCAAACTCCACTCCATACATATATATGGGGAGGTACTAGCTCCAAATCGGTTTTACAGTGAAAACTGTAGGAAATTCAAACCGGCACTAGGAAACAGACTGAGAAACCAGAGTAAAAGTTTCTCCTGCAAACCGTTCCCTTTGTGCTAGGTGAACGAACGTCTCTCCACATGCTCAGTTCTGAGAGATAAGTGTGTGTGAAAGCCGTCCTTCACCTAGCTTGTTGGGAACACAAAGTTTCTTTTCAGTTGCAAACTCCACTCCATACATATATATGGGGAGGTACTAGCTCCAACTCGGTTTTACAGTGAAAACTGCAGGAACTTCAAACCGGCACTAGGAAACAGACTGAGAAACCAGAGTAAAAGTTTCTCCTGCAACCCGTTCCCTTTGTGCTAGATGAACGAACGTCTCTCCACATGCTCAGTTCTGAGAGATAAGTGTGTGTGAAAGCCGTCCTTCACCTAGCTTGTTGGGAACACAAAGTTTCTTTTCAGTTGCAAACTCCACTCCATACATATATATGGGGAGGTACTAGCTCCAACTCGGTTTTACAGTGAAAACTGCAGGAACTTCAAACCGGCACTAGGAAACAGACTGAGAAACCAGAGTAAAAGTTTCTCCTGCAACCCGTTCCCTTTGTGCTAGGTGAACGAACGTCTCTCCACATGCTCAGTTCTGAGAGATAAGTGTGTGTGAAAGCCGTCCTTCACCTAGCTTGTTGGGAACACAAAGTTTCTTTTCAGTTGCAAACTCCACTCCATACATATATATGGGGAGGTACTAGCTCCAACTCGGTTTTACAGTGAAAACTGCAGGAACTTCAAACCGGCACTAGGAAACAGACTGAGAAACCAGAGTAAAAGTTTCTCCTGCAACCCGTTCCCTTTGTGCTAGATGAACGAACGTCTCTCCACATGCTCAGTTCTGAGAGATAAGGGTGTGTGAAAGCCGTCCTTCACCTAGCTTGTTGGGAACACAAAGTTTCTTTTCAGTTGCAAACTCCACTCCATTCATATATAAGGGGAGGTAGTAGCTCCAACCCGGTTTTACAGTGAAAACTGCAGGAACTTCAAACCGGCACTAGGAAACAGACTGAGAAACCAGAGTAAAAGTTTCTCCTGCAACCCGTTCCCTTTGTGCTAGATGAACGAACGTCTCTCCACATGCTCAGTTCTGAGAGATAAGTGTGTGTGAAAGCCGTCCTTCACCTAGCTTGTTGGGAACACAAAGTTTCTTTTCAGTTGCAAACTCCACTCCATACATATATATGGGGAGGTACTAGCTCCAACTCGGTTTTACAGTGAAAACTGCAGGAACTTCAAACCGGCACTAGGAAACAGACTGAGAAACCAGAGTAAAAGTTTCTCCTGCAACCCGTTCCCTTTGTGCTAGATGAACGAACGTCTCTCCACATGCTCAGTTCTGAGAGATAAGTGTGTGTGAAAGCCGTCCTTCACCTAGCTTGTTGGGAACACAAAGTTTCTTTTCAGTTGCAAACTCCACTCCATTCATATATAAGGGGAGGCAGTAGCTCCAACCCGGTTTTACAGTGAAAACTGCAGGAACTTCAAACCGGCACTAGGAAACAGACTGAGAAACCAGAGTAAAAGTTTCTCCTGCAACCCGTTCCCTTTGTGCTAGGTGAACGAACGTCTCTCCACATGCTCAGTTCTGAGAGATAAGTGTGTGTGAAAGCCGTCCTTCACCTAGCTTTTTGGGAACACAAAGTTTCTTTTCAGTTGCAAACTCCACTTCATACATATATATGGGGAGGTACTAGCTCCAACTCGGTTTTACAGTGAAAACTGCAGGAACTTCAAACCGGCACTAGGAAACAGACTGAGAAACCAGAGTAAAAGTTTCTCCTGCAACCCGTTCCCTTTGTGCTAGATGAACGAACGTCTCTCCACATGCTCAGTTCTGAGAGATAAGTGTGTGTGAAAGCCGTCCTTCACCTAGCTTGTTGGGAACACAAAGTTTCTTTTCAGTTGCAAACTCCACTCCATACATATATAAGGGGAGGTAGTAGCTCCAACCCGGTTTTACAGTGAAAACTGCAGGAACTTCAAACCGGCACTAGGAAACAGACTGAGAAACCAGAGTAAAAGTTTCTCCTGCAACCCGTTCCCTTTGTGCTAGATGAACGAACGTCTCTCCACATGCTCAGTTCTGAGAGATAAGTGTGTGTGAAAGCCGTCCTTCACCTAGCTTGTTGGGAACACAAAGTTTCTTTTCAGTTGCAAACTCCACTCCATACATATATATGGGGAGGTACTAGCTCCAACTCTGTTTTACAGTGAAAACTGCAGGAACTTCAAACCGGCACTAGGAAACAGACTGAGAAACCAGAGTAAAAGTTTCTCCTGCAACCCGTTCCCTTTGTGCTAGATGAACGAACGTCTCTCCACATGCTCAGTTCTGAGAGATAAGTGTGTGTGAAAGCCGTCCTTCACCTAGCTTGTTGGGAACACAAAGTTTCTTTTCAGTTGCAAACTCCACTCCATACATATATATGGGGAGGTACTAGCTCCAACTCGGTTTTACAGTGAAATCTGCAGGAACTTCAAACCGGCACTAGGAAACAGACTGAGAAACCAGAGTAAAAGTTTCTCCTGCAACCCGTTCCCTTTGTGCTAGGTGAACGAACGTCTCTCCACATGCTCAGTTCTGAGAGATAAGTGTGTGTGAAAGCCGTCCTTCACCTAGCTTGTTGGGAACACAAAGTTTCTTTTCAGTTGCAAACTCCACTCCATACATATATATGGGGAGGCAGTAGCTCCAACCCGGTTTTACAGTGAAAACTGCAGGAACTTCAAACCGGCACTAGGAAACAGACTGAGAAACCAGAGTAAAAGTTTCTCCTGCAACCCGTTCCCTTTGTGCTAGATGAACGAACGTCTCTCCACATGCTCAGTTCTGAGAGATAAGTGTGTGTGAAAGCCGTCCTTCACCTAGCTTGTTGGGAACACAAAGTTTCTTTTCAGTTGCAAACTCCACTCCATACATATATATGGGGAGGTACTAGCTCCAAATCGGTTTTACAGTGAAAACTGCAGGAAATTCAAACCCGCACTAGGAAACAGACTGAGAAACCAGAGTAAAAGTTTCTCCTGCAACCCTTTCCCTTTGTGCTAGGTGAACGAACGTCTCTCCACATGCTCCGTTCTGAGAGATAAGTGTGTGTGAAAGCCGTCCTTCACCTAGCTTGTTGGGAACACAAAGTTTCTTTTCAGTTGCAAACTCCACTCCATACATATATATGGGGAGGTACTAGCTCCAACTCGGTTTTACAGTGAAAACTGCAGGAACTTCAAACCGGCACTAGGAAACAGACTGAGAAACCAGAGTAAAAGTTTCTCCTGCAACCCGTTCCCTTTGTGCTAGATGAACGAACGTCTCTCCACATGCTCAGTTCTGAGAGATAAGTGTGTGTGAAAGCCGTCCTTCACCTAGCTTGTTGGGAACACAAAGTTTCTTTTCAGTTGCAAACTCCACTCCATACATATATATGGGGAGGTACTAGCTCCAACTCGGTTTTACAGTGAAAACTGCAGGAACTTCAAACCGGCACTAGGAAACAGACTGAGAAACCAGAGTAAAAGTTTCTCCTGCAACCCGTTCCCTTTGTGCTAGGTGAACGAACGTCTCTCCACATGCTCAGTTCTGAGAGATAAGTGTGTGTGAAAGCCGTCCTTCACCTAGCTTGTTGGGAACACAAAGTTTCTTTTCAGTTGCAAACTCCACTCCATACATATATATGGGGAGGTACTAGCTCCAACTCGGTTTTACAGTGAAAACTGCAGGAACTTCAAACCGGCACTAGGAAACAGACTGAGAAACCAGAGTAAAAGTTTCTCCTGCAACCCGTTCCCTTTGTGCTAGATGAACGAACGTCTCTCCACATGCTCAGTTCTGAGAGATAAGTGTGTGTGAAAGCCGTCCTTCACCTAGCTTGTTGGGAACACAAAGTTTCTTTTCAGTTGCAAACTCCACTCCATTCATATATAAGGGGAGGTAGTAGCTCCAACCCGGTTTTACAGTGAAAACTGCAGGAACTTCAAACCGGCACTAGGAAACAGACTGAGAAACCAGAGTAAAAGTTTCTCCTGCAACCCGTTCCCTTTGTGCTAGATGAACCAACGTCTCTCCACATGCTCAGTTCTGAGAGATAAGTGTGTGTGAAAGCCGTCCTTCACCTAGCTTGTTGGGAACACAAAGTTTCTTTTCAGTTGCAAACTCCACTCCATACATATATATGGGGAGGTACTAGCTCCAACTCGGTTTTACACTGAAAACTGCAGGAACTTCAAACCGGCACTAGGAAACAGACTGAGAAACCAGAATAAAAGTTTCTCCTGCAACCCGTTTCCTTTGTGCTAGTTGAACGAACGTCTCTCCACATGCTCAGTTCTGAGAGATATGTGTGTGTGAAAGCCGTCCTTCACCTAGCTTGTTGGGAACACAAAGTTTCTTTTCAGTTGCAAACCCCACTCCTTACATATATATGGGGAGGTGCTTGCTCCAACTCGGTTTTACAGTGAAAACTGCAGGAACTTCAAACCGGCACTAGGAAACAGACTGAGAAACCAGAGTAAAAGTTTCTCCTGCAACCCGTTCCCTTTGTGCTAGATGAACCAACGTCTCTCCACATGCTCAGTTCTGAGAGATAAGTGTGTGTGAAAGCCGTCCTTCACCTAGCTTGTTGGGAACACAAAGTTTCTTTTCAGTTGCAAACCCCACTCCATACATATATATGGGGAGGTACTAGCTCCAACTCGGTTTTACAGTGAAAACTGCAGGAACTTCAAACCGGCACTAGGAAACAGACTGAGAAACCAGAATAAAAGTTTCTCCTGCAACCCGTTCCCTTTGTGCTAGATGAACGAACGTCTCTCCACATGCTCAGTTCTGAGAGATAAGTGTGTGTGAAAGCCGTCCTTCACCTAGTTTGTTGGGAACACAAAGTTTCTTTTCAGTTGCAAACTCCACTGCATACATATATATGGGGAGGTACTAGCTCCAACTCGGTTTTACAGTGAAAACTGCAGGAACTTCAAACCGGCACTAGGAAACAGACTGAGAAACCAGAATAAAAGTTTCTCCTGCAACCCGTTCCCTTTGTGCTAGATGAACGAACGTCTCTCCACATGCTCAGTTCTGAGAGATAAGTGTGTGTGAAAGCCGTCCTTCACCTAGCTTGTTGGGAACACAAAGTTTCTTTTCAGTTGCAAACTCCACTCCATACATATATATGGGGAGGTACTAGCTCCAACTCGGTTTTACAGTGAAAACTGCAGGAACTTCAAACCGGCACTAGGAAACAGACTGAGAAACCAGAGTAAAAGTTTCTCCTGCAACCCGTTCCCTTTGTGCTAGGTGAACGAACGTCTCTCCACATGCTCAGTTCTGAGAGATAAGTGTGTGTGAAAGCCGTCCTTCACCTAGCTTGTTGGGAACACAAAGTTTCTTTTCAGTTGCAAAATCCACTCCATACATATATATGGGGAGGTACTAGCTCCAACTCGGTTTTACAGTGAAAACTGCAGGAACTTCAAACCGGCACTAGGAAACAGCCTGAGAAACCAGAGTAAAAGTTTCTCCTGCAACAAGTTCCCTTTGTGCTAGATGAACGAACGTCTCTCCACATGCTCAGTTCTGAGAGATAAGTGTGTGTGAAAGCCGTCCTTCACCTAGCTTGTTGGGAACACAAAGTTTCTTTTCAGTTGCAAACTCCACTCCATACATATATATGGGGAGGTACTAGCTCCAACTCGGTTTTACAGTGAAAACTGCAGGAACTTCAAACCGGCACTAGGAAACAGACTGAGAAACCAGAGTAAAAGTTTCTCCTGCAACCCGTTCCCTTTGTGCTAGATGAACGAACGTCTCTCCACATGCTCAGTTCTGAGAGATACGTGTGTGTGAAAGCCGTCCTTCACCTAGCTTGTTGGGAACACAAAGTTTCTTTTCAGTTGCAAACTCCACTCCATTCATATATAAGGGGAGGTACTAGCTCCAACTCGGTTTTACAGTGAAAACTGCAGGAACTTCAAACCGGCACTAGGAAACAGACTGAGAAACCAGAATAAAAGTTTCTCCTGCAACCCGTTCCCTTTGTGCTAGATGAACGAACGTCTCTCCACATGCTCAGTTCTGAGAGATAAGTGTGTGTGAAAGCCGTCCTTCACCTAGCTTGTTGGGAACACAAAGTTTCTTTTCAGTTGCAAACTCCACTCCATACATATATATGGGGAGGTACTAGCTCCAAATCGGTTTTACAGTGAAAACTGCAGGAAATTCAAACCGGCACTAGGAAACAGACTGAGAAACCAGAGTAAAAGTTTCTCCTGCAACCCGTTCCCTTTGTGCTAGGTGAACGAACGTCTCTCCACATGCTCCGTTCTGAGAGATAAGTGTGTGTGAAAGCCGTCCTTCACCTAGCTTGTTGGGAACACAAAGTTTCTTTTCAGTTGCAAACTCCACTCCATACATATATATGGGGAGGTACTAGCTCCAACTCGGTTTTACAGTGAAAACTGCAGGAACTTCAAACCGGCACTAGGAAACAGACTGAGAAACCAGAGTAAAAGTTTCTCCTGCAACCCGTTCCCTTTGTGCTAGATGAACGAACGTCTCTCCACATGCTCAGTTCTGAGAGATAAGTGTGTGTGAAAGCCGTCCTTCACCTAGCTTGTTGGGAACACAAAGTTTCTTTTCAGTTGCAAACTCCACTCCATACATATATATGGGGAGGTACTAGCTCCAACTCGGTTTTACAGTGAAAACTGCAGGAACTTCAAACCGGCACTAGGAAACAGACTGAGAAACCAGAGTAAAAGTTTCTCCTGCAACCCGTTCCCTTTGTGCTAGGTGAACGAACGTCTCTCCACATGCTCAGTTCTGAGAGATAAGTGTGTGTGAAAGCCGTCCTTCACCTAGCTTGTTGGGAACACAAAGTTTCTTTTCAGTTGCAAACTCCACTCCATACATATATATGGGGAGGTACTAGCTCCAACTCGGTTTTACAGTGAAAACTGCAGGAACTTCAAACCGGCACTAGGAAACAGACTGAGAAACCAGAGTAAAAGTTTCTCCTGCAACCCGTTCCCTTTGTGCTAGATGAACGAACGTCTCTCCACATGCTCAGTTCTGAGAGATAAGTGTGTGTGAAAGCCGTCCTTCACCTAGCTTGTTGGGAACACAAAGTTTCTTTTCAGTTGCAAACTCCACTCCATTCATATATAAGGGGAGGTAGTAGCTCCAACCCGGTTTTACAGTGAAAACTGCAGGAACTTCAAACCGGCACTAGGAAACAGACTGAGAAACCAGAGTAAAAGTTTCTCCTGCAACCCGTTCCCTTTGTGCTAGATGAACGAACGTCTCTCCACATGCTCAGTTCTGAGAGATAAGTGTGTGTGAAAGCCGTCCTTCACCTAGCTTGTTGGGAACACAAAGTTTCTTTTCAGTTGCAAACTCCACTCCATACATATATATGGGGAGGTACTAGCTCCAACTCGGTTTTACACTGAAAACTGCAGGAACTTCAAACCGGCACTAGGAAACAGACTGAGAAACCAGAATAAAAGTTTCTCCTGCAACCCGTTTCCTTTGTGCTAGTTGAACGAACGTCTCTCCACATGCTCAGTTCTGAGAGATAAGTGTGTGTGAAAGCCGTCCTTCACCTAGCTTGTTGGGAACACAAAGTTTCTTTTCAGTTGCAAACCCCACTCCTTACATATATATGGGGAGGTGCTTGCTCCAACTCGGTTTTACAGTGAAAACTGCAGGAACTTCAAACCGGCACTAGGAAACAGACTGAGAAACCAGAGTAAAAGTTTCTCCTGCAACCCGTTCCCTTTGTGCTAGATGAACGAACGTCTCTCCACATGCTCAGTTCTGAGAGATAAGTGTGTGTGAAAGCCGTCCTTCACCTAGCTTGTTGGGAACACAAAGTTTCTTTTCAGTTGCAAACCCCACTCCATACATATATATGGGGAGGTACTAGCTCCAACTCGGTTTTACAGTGAAAACTGCAGGAACTTCAAACCGGCACTAGGAAACAGACTGAGAAACCAGAATAAAAGTTTCTCCTGCAACCCGTTCCCTTTGTGCTAGATGAACGAACGTCTCTCCACATGCTCAGTTCTGAGAGATAAGTGTGTGTGAAAGCCGTCCTTCACCTAGCTTGTTGGGAACACAAAGTTTCTTTTCAGTTGCAAACTCCACTCCATACATATATATGGGGAGGTACTAGCTCCAACTCGGTTTTACAGTGAAAACTGCAGGAACTTCAAACCGGCACTAGGAAACAGACTGAGAAACCAGAGTAAAAGTTTCTCCTGCAACCCGTTCCCTTTGTGCTAGGTGAACGAACGTCTCTCCACATGCTCAGTTCTGAGAGATAAGTGTGTGTGAAAGCCGTCCTTCACCTAGCTTGTTGGGAACACAAAGTTTCTTTTCAGTTGCAAAATCCACTCCATACATATATATGGGGAGGTACTAGCTCCAACTCGGTTTTACAGTGAAAACTGCAGGAACTTCAAACCGGCACTAGGAAACAGCCTGAGAAACCAGAGTAAAAGTTTCTCCTGCAACAAGTTCCCTTTGTGCTAGATGAACGAACGTCTCTCCACATGCTCAGTTCTGAGAGATAAGTGTGTGTGAAAGCCGTCCTTCACCTAGCTTGTTGGGAACACAAAGTTTCTTTTCAGTTGCAAACTCCACTCCATACATATATATGGGGAGGTACTAGCTCCAACTCGGTTTTACAGTGAAAACTGCAGGAACTTCAAACCGGCACTAGGAAACAGACTGAGAAACCAGAGTAAAAGTTTCTCCTGCAACCCGTTCCCTTTGTGCTAGATGAACGAACGTCTCTCCACATGCTCAGTTCTGAGAGATAAGTGTGTGTGAAAGCCGTCCTTCACCTAGCTTGTTGGGAACACAAAGTTTCTTTTCAGTTGCAAACTCCACTCCATTCATATATAAGGGGAGGTAGTAGCTCCAACCCGGTTTTCCAGTGAAAACTGCAGGAACTTCAAACCGGCACTAGGAAACAGACTGAGAACCCAGAGTAAAAGTGTCTCCTGCAACCCGTTCCCTTTGTGCTAGATGAACGAACGTCTCTCCACATGCTCAGTTCTGAGAGATAAGTGTGTGTGAAAGCCGTCCTTCACCTAGCTTGTTGGGAACACAAAGTTTCTTTTCAGTTGCAAACTCCACTGCATACATATATATGGGGAGGTACTAGCTCCAACTCGGTTTTACAGTGAAAACTGCAGGAACTTCAAACCGGCACTAGGAAACAGACTGAGAAACCAGAGTAAAAGTTTCTCCTGCAACCCGTTCCCTTTGTGCTAGATGAACGAACGTCTCTCCACATGCTCAGTTCTGAGAGATAAGTGTGTGTGAAAGCCGTCCTTCACCTAGCTTGTTGGGAACACAAAGTTTCTTTTCAGTTGCAAACCCCACTCCATACATATATATGGGGAGGTACTAGCTCCAACTCGGTTTTACAGTGAAAACTGCAGGAACTTCAAACCGGCACTAGGAAACAGACTGAGAAACCAGAATAAAAGTTTCTCCTGCAACCCGTTCCCTTTGTGCTAGATGAACGAACGTCTCTCCACATGCTCAGTTCTGAGAGATAAGTGTGTGTGAAAGCCGTCCTTCACCTAGTTTGTTGGGAACACAAAGTTTCTTTTCAGTTGCAAACTCCACTCCATACATATATATGGGGAGGTACTAGCTCCAACTCGGTTTTACAGTGAAAACTGCAGGAACTTCAAACCGGCACTAGGAAACAGACTGAGAAACCAGAATAAAAGTTTCTCCTGCAACCCGTTCCCTTTGTGCTAGATGAACGAACGTCTCTCCACATGCTCAGTTCTGAGAGATAAGTGTGTGTGAAAGCCGTCCTTCACCTAGCTTGTTGGGAACACAAAGTTTCTTTTCAGTTGCAAACTCCACTCCATACATATATATGGGGAGGTACTAGCTCCAACTCGGTTTTACAGTGAAAACTGCAGGAACTTCAAACCGGCACTAGGAAACAGACTGAGAAACCAGAATAAAAGTTTCTCCTGCAACCCGTTCCCTTTGTGCTAGGTGAACGAACGTCTCTCCACATGCTCAGTTCTGAGAGATAAGTGTGTGTGAAAGCCGTCCTTCACCTAGCTTGTTGGGAACACAAAGTTTCTTTTCAGTTGCAAACTCCACTCCATACATATATATGGGGAGGTACTAGCTCCAACTCGGTTTTACAGTGAAAACTGCAGGAACTTCAAACCGGCACTAGGAAACAGACTGAGAAACCAGAGTAAAAGTTTCTCCTGCAACCCGTTCCCTTTGTGCTAGGTGAACGAACGTCTCTCCACATGCTCAGTTCTGAGAGATAAGTGTGTGTGAAAGCCGTCCTTCACCTAGCTTGTTGGGAACACAAAGTTTCTTTTCAGTTGCAAAATCCACTCCATACATATATATGGGGAGGTACTAGCTCCAACTCGGTTTTACAGTGAAAACTGCAGGAACTTCAAACCGGCACTAGGAAACAGCCTGAGAAACCAGAGTAAAAGTTTCTCCTGCAACAAGTTCCCTTTGTGCTAGATGAACGAACGTCTCTCCACATGCTCAGTTCTGAGAGATAAGTGTGTGTGAAAGCCGTCCTTCACCTAGCTTGTTGGGAACACAAAGTTTCTTTTCAGTTGCAAACTCCACTCCATACATATATATGGGGAGGTACTAGCTCCAACTCGGTTTTACAGTGAAAACTGCAGGAACTTCAAACCGGCACTAGGAAACAGACTGAGAAACCAGAGTAAAAGTTTCTCCTGCAACCCGTTCCCTTTGTGCTAGATGAACGAACGTCTCTCCACATGCTCAGTTCTGAGAGATAAGTGTGTGTGAAAGCCGTCCTTCACCTAGCTTGTTGGGAACACAAAGTTTCTTTTCAGTTGCAAACTCCACTCCATTCATATATAAGGGGAGGTAGTAGCTCCAACCCGGTTTTCCAGTGAAAACTGCAGGAACTTCAAACCGGCACTAGGAAACAGACTGAGAACCCAGAGTAAAAGTGTCTCCTGCAACCCGTTCCCTTTGTGCTAGATGAACGAACGTCTCTCCACATGCTCAGTTCTGAGAGATAAGTGTGTGTGAAAGCCGTCCTTCACCTAGCTTGTTGGGAACACAAAGTTTCTTTTCAGTTGCAAACTCCACTGCATACATATATATGGGGAGGTACTAGCTCCAACTCGGTTTTACAGTGAAAACTGCAGGAACTTCAAACCGGCACTAGGAAACAGACTGAGAAACCAGAGTAAAAGTTTCTCCTGCAACCCGTTCCCTTTGTGCTAGATGAACGAACGTCTCTCCACATGCTCAGTTCTGAGAGATAAGTGTGTGTGAAAGCCGTCCTTCACCTAGCTTGTTGGGAACACAAAGTTTCTTTTCAGTTGCAAACCCCACTCCATACATATATATGGGGAGGTACTAGCTCCAACTCGGTTTTACAGTGAAAACTGCAGGAACTTCAAACCGGCACTAGGAAACAGACTGAGAAACCAGAATAAAAGTTTCTCCTGCAACCCGTTCCCTTTGTGCTAGATGAACGAACGTCTCTCCACATGCTCAGTTCTGAGAGATAAGTGTGTGTGAAAGCCGTCCTTCACCTAGTTTGTTGGGAACACAAAGTTTCTTTTCAGTTGCAAACTCCACTCCATACATATATATGGGGAGGTACTAGCTCCAACTCGGTTTTACAGTGAAAACTGCAGGAACTTCAAACCGGCACTAGGAAACAGACTGAGAAACCAGAATAAAAGTTTCTCCTGCAACCCGTTCCCTTTGTGCTAGATGAACGAACGTCTCTCCACATGCTCAGTTCTGAGAGATAAGTGTGTGTGAAAGCCGTCCTTCACCTAGCTTGTTGGGAACACAAAGTTTCTTTTCAGTTGCAAACTCCACTCCATACATATATATGGGGAGGTACTAGCTCCAACTCGGTTTTACAGTGAAAACTGCAGGAACTTCAAACCGGCACTAGGAAACAGACTGAGAAACCAGAGTAAAAGTTTCTCTGCAACCCGTTCCCTTTGTGCTAGGTGAACGAACGTCTCTCCACATGCTCAGTTCTGTGAGATAAGTGTGTGTGAAAGCCGTCCTTCACCTAGCTTGTTGGGAACACAAAGTTTCTTTTCAGTTGCAAACTCCACTCCATACATATATATGGGGAGGTACTAGCTCCAACTCGGTTTTACAGTGAAAACTGCAGGAACTTCAAACCGGCACTAGGAAACAGCCTGAGAAACCAGAGTAAAAGTTTCTCCTGCAACAAGTTCCCTTTGTGCTAGATGAACGAACGTCTCTCCACATGCTCAGTTCTGAGAGATAAGTGTGTGTGAAAGCCGTCCTTCACCTAGCTTGTTGGGAACACAAAGTTTCTTTTCAGTTGCAAACTCCACTCCATACATATATATGGGGAGGTACTAGCTCCAACTCGGTTTTACAGTGAAAACTGCAGGAACTTCAAACCGGCACTAGGAAACAGACTGAGAAACCAGAGTAAAAGTTTCTCCTGCAACCCGTTCCCTTTGTGCTAGATGAACGAACGTCTCTCCACATGCTCAGTTCTGAGAGATAAGTGTGTGTGAAAGCCGTCCTTCACCTAGCTTGTTGGGAACACAAAGTTTCTTTTCAGTTGCAAACTCCACTCCATTCATATATAAGGGGAGGTAGTAGCTCCAACCCGGTTTTCCAGTGAAAACTGCAGGAACTTCAAACCGGCACTAGGAAACAGACTGAGAACCCAGAGTAAAAGTTTCTCCTGCAACCCGTTCCCTTTGTGCTAGATGAACGAACGTCTCTCCACATGCTCAGTTCTGAGAGATAAGTGTGTGTGAAAGCCGTCCTTCACCTAGCTTGTTGGGAACACAAAGTTTCTTTTCAGTTGCAAACTCCACTGCATACATATATATGGGGAGGTACTAGCTCCAACTCGGTTTTACAGTGAAAACTGCAGGAACTTCAAACCGGCACTAGGAAACAGACTGAGAAACCAGAGTAAAAGTTTCTCCTGCAACCCGTTCCCTTTGTGCTAGATGAACGAACGTCTCTCCACATGCTCAGTTCTGAGAGATAAGTGTGTGTGAAAGCCGTCCTTCACCTAGCTTGTTGGGAACACAAAGTTTCTTTTCAGTTGCAAACTCCACTCCATACATATATATGGGGAGGTACTAGCTCCAACTCGGTTTTACAGTGAAAACTGCAGGAACTTCAAACCCGCACTAGGAAACAGACTGAGAAACCAGAGTAAAAGTTTCTCCTGCAACCCGTTCCCTTTGTGCTAGATGAACGAACGTCTCTCCACATGCTCAGTTCTCAGAGATAAGTGTGTGTGAAAACCGTCCTTCACCTAGCTTGTTGGGAACACAAAGTTTCTTTTCAGTTGCAAACTCCACTCCATACATATATATGGGGAGGTACTAGCTCCAACTCGGTTTTACAGTGAAAACTGCAGGAACTTCAAACCGGCACTAGGAAACAGACTGAGAAACCAGAGTAAAAGTTTCTCCTGCAACCCGTTCCCTTTGTGCTAGATGAACGAACGTCTCTCCACATGCTCAGTTCTGAGAGATAAGTGTGTGTGAAAGCCGTCCTTTACCTAGCTTGTTGGGAACACAAAGTTTCTTTTAAGTTGCAAACTCCACTCCATACATATATATGGGGTGGTACTAGCTCCAACTCGGTTTTACAGTGAAAACTGCAGGAACTTCAAACCGGCACTAGGAAACAGACTGAGAAACCAGAGTAAAAGTTTCTCCTGCAACCCGTTCCCTTTGTGCTAGATGAACGAACGTCTCTCCACATGCTCAGTTCTGCGAGATAAGTGTGTGTGAAAGCCGTCCTTCACCTAGCTTGTTGGGAACACAAAGTTTCTTTTCAGTTGCAAACTCCACTCCATACATATATATGGGGAGGTACTAGCTCCAACTCGGTTTTACAGTGAAAACTGCAGGAACTTCAAACCGGCACTAGGAAACAGACTGAGAAACCAGAGTAAAAGTTTCTCCTGCAACCCGTTCCCTTTGTGCTAGATGAACGAACGTCTCTCCACATGCTCAGTTCTGCGAGATAAGTGTGTGTGAAAGCCGTCCTTCACCTAGCTTGTTGGGAACACAAAGTTTCTTTTCAGTTGCAAACTCCACTCCATACATATATAAGGGGAGGTAGTAGCTCCAACCCGGTTTTACATTGAAAACTGCAGGATCTTCAAACCGGCACTAGGAAACAGACTGAGAAACCAGAGTAAAAGTTTCTCCTGCAACCCGTTCCCTTTGTGCTAGATGAACGAACGTCTCTCCACATGCTCAGTTCTGAGAGATAAGTGTGTGTGAAAGCCGTCCTTCACCTAGCTTGTTGGGAACACAAAGTTTCTTTTAAGTTGCAAACTCCACTCCATACATATATATGGGGAGGTACTAGCTCCAACTCGGTTTTACAATGAAAACTGCAGGAACTTCAAACCGGCACTAGGAAACAGACTGAGAAACCAGAGTAAAAGTTTCTCCTGCAACCCGTTCCCTTTGTGCTAGATGAACGAACGTCTCTCCACATGCTCAGTTCTGAGAGATATGTGTGTGTGAAAGCCGTCTTTTACCTAGCTTGTTGGGAACACAAAGTTTCTTTTCAGTTGCAAACTCCACTCCATACATATATATGGGGTGGTACTAGCTCCAACTAGGTTTTACAGTGAAAACTGCAGGAACTTCAAACCGGCACTAGGAAACAGACTGAGAAACCAGAGTAAAAGTTTCTCCTGCAACCCGTTCCCTTTGTGCTAGATGAACGAACGTCTCTCCACATGCTCAGTTCTGCGAGATAAGTGTGTGTGAAAGCCGTCCTTCACCTAGCTTGTTGGGAACACAAAGTTTCTTTTCAGTTGCAAACTCCACTCCATACATATATATGGGGAGGTACTAGCTCCAACTCGGTTTTACAGTGAAAACTGCAGGAACTTCAAACCGGCACTAGGAAACAGCCTGAGAAACCAGAGTAAAAGTTTCTCCTGCAACAATTTCCCTTTGTGCTAGATGAACGAACGTCTCTCCACATGCTCAGTTCTGAGAGATAAGTGTGTGTGAAAGCCGTCCTTCACCTAGCTTGTTGGGAACACAAAGTTTCTTTTCAGTTGCAAACTCCACTCCATACATATATATGGGGAGGTACTAGCTCCAACTCGGTTTTACAGTGAAAACTGCAGGAACTTCAAACCGGCACTAGGAAACAGACTGAGAAACCAGAGTAAAAGTTTCTCCTGCAACCCGTTCCCTTTGTGCTAGATGAACGAACGTCTCTCCACATGCTCAGTTCTGAGAGATAAGTGTGTGTGAAAGCCGTCCTTCACCTAGCTTGTTGGGAACACAAAGTTTCTTTTCAGTTGCAAACTCCACTCCATTCATATATAAGGGGAGGTAGTAGCTCCAACCCGGTTTTCCAGTGAAAACTGCAGGAACTTCAAACCGGCACTAGGAAACAGACTGAGAACCCAGAGTAAAAGTTTCTCCTGCAACCCGTTCCCTTTGTGCTAGATGAACGAACGTCTCTCCACATGCTCAGTTCTGAGAGATAAGTGTGTGTGAAAGCCGTCCTTCACCTAGCTTGTTGGGAACACAAAGTTTCTTTTCAGTTGCAAACTCCACTGCATACATATATATGGGGAGGTACTAGCTCCAACTCGGTTTTACAGTGAAAACTGCAGGAACTTCAAACCGGCACTAGGAAACAGACTGAGAAACCAGAGTAAAAGTTTCTCCTGCAACCCGTTCCCTTTGTGCTAGATGAACGAACGTCTCTCCACATGCTCAGTTCTGAGAGATAAGTGTGTGTGAAAGCCGTCCTTCACCTAGCTTGTTGGGAACACAAAGTTTCTTTTCAGTTGCAAACTCCACTCCATACATATATATGGGGAGGTACTAGCTCCAACTCGGTTTTACAGTGAAAACTGCAGGAACTTCAAACCCGCACTAGGAAACAGACTGAGAAACCAGAGTAAAAGTTTCTCCTGCAACCCGTTCCCTTTGTGCTAGATGAACGAACGTCTCTCCACATGCTCAGTTCTCAGAGATAAGTGTGTGTGAAAACCGTCCTTCACCTAGCTTGTTGGGAACACAAAGTTTCTTTTCAGTTGCAAACTCCACTCCATACATATATATGGGGAGGTACTAGCTCCAACTCGGTTTTACAGTGAAAACTGCAGGAACTTCAAACCGGCACTAGGAAACAGACTGAGAAACCAGAGTAAAAGTTTCTCCTGCAACCCGTTCCCTTTGTGCTAGATGAACGAACGTCTCTCCACATGCTCAGTTCTGAGAGATAAGTGTGTGTGAAAGCCGTCCTTTACCTAGCTTGTTGGGAACACAAAGTTTCTTTTAAGTTGCAAACTCCACTCCATACATATATATGGGGTGGTACTAGCTCCAACTCGGTTTTACAGTGAAAACTGCAGGAACTTCAAACCGGCACTAGGAAACAGACTGAGAAACCAGAGTAAAAGTTTCTCCTGCAACCCGTTCCCTTTGTGCTAGATGAACGAACGTCTCTCCACATGCTCAGTTCTGCGAGATAAGTGTGTGTGAAAGCCGTCCTTCACCTAGCTTGTTGGGAACACAAAGTTTCTTTTCAGTTGCAAACTCCACTCCATACATATATATGGGGAGGTACTAGCTCCAACTCGGTTTTACAGTGAAAACTGCAGGAACTTCAAACCGGCACTAGGAAACAGACTGAGAAACCAGAGTAAAAGTTTCTCCTGCAACCCGTTCCCTTTGTGCTAGATGAACGAACGTCTCTCCACATGCTCAGTTCTGCGAGATAAGTGTGTGTGAAAGCCGTCCTTCACCTAGCTTGTTGGGAACACAAAGTTTCTTTTCAGTTGCAAACTCCACTCCATACATATATAAGGGGAGGTAGTAGCTCCAACCCGGTTTTACATTGAAAACTGCAGGATCTTCAAACCGGCACTAGGAAACAGACTGAGAAACCAGAGTAAAAGTTTCTCCTGCAACCCGTTCCCTTTGTGCTAGATGAACGAACGTCTCTCCACATGCTCAGTTCTGAGAGATAAGTGTGTGTGAAAGCCGTCCTTCACCTAGCTTGTTGGGAACACAAAGTTTCTTTTAAGTTGCAAACTCCACTCCATACATATATATGGGGAGGTACTAGCTCCAACTCGGTTTTACAATGAAAACTGCAGGAACTTCAAACCGGCACTAGGAAACAGACTGAGAAACCAGAGTAAAAGTTTCTCCTGCAACCCGTTCCCTTTGTGCTAGATGAACGAACGTCTCTCCACATGCTCAGTTCTGAGAGATATGTGTGTGTGAAAGCCGTCTTTTACCTAGCTTGTTGGGAACACAAAGTTTCTTTTCAGTTGCAAACTCCACTCCATACATATATATGGGGTGGTACTAGCTCCAACTAGGTTTTACAGTGAAAACTGCAGGAACTTCAAACCGGCACTAGGAAACAGACTGAGAAACCAGAGTAAAAGTTTCTCCTGCAACCCGTTCCCTTTGTGCTAGATGAACGAACGTCTCTCCACATGCTCAGTTCTGCGAGATAAGTGTGTGTGAAAGCCGTCCTTCACCTAGCTTGTTGGGAACACAAAGTTTCTTTTCAGTTGCAAACTCCACTCCATACATATATATGGGGAGGTACTAGCTCCAACTCGGTTTTACAGTGAAAACTGCAGGAACTTCAAACCGGCACTAGGAAACAGACTGAGAAACCAGAGTAAAAGTTTCTCCTGCAACCCGTTCCCTTTGTGCTAGATGAACGAACGTCTCTCCACATGCTCAGTTCTGCGAGATAAGTGTGTGTGAAAGCCGTCCTTCACCTAGCTTGTTGGGAACACAAAGTTTCTTTTCAGTTGCAAACTCCACTCCATACATATATAAGGGGAGGTAGTAGCTCCAACCCGGTTTTACAGTGAAAACTGCAGGAACTTCAAACCGGCACTAGGAAACAGACTGAGAAACCAGAGTAAAAGTTTCTCCTGCAACCCGTTCCCTTTGTGCTAGGTGAACGAACGTCTCTCCACATGCTCAGTTCTGAGAGATAAGTGTGTGTGAAAGCCGTCCTTCACCTAGCTTGTTGGGAACACAAAGTTTCTTTTCAGTTGCAAACTCCACTCCATACATATATATGGGGAGGTACTAGCTCCAACTCGGTTTTACAGTGAAAACTGCAGGAACTTCAAACCGGCACTAGGAAACAGACTGAGAAACCAGAGTAAAAGTTTCTCCTGCAACCCGTTCCCTTTGTGCTAGGTGAACGAACGTCTCTCCACATGCTCAGTTCTGAGAGATAAGTGTGTGTGAAAGCCGTCCTTCACCTAGCTTGTTGGGAACACAAAGTTTCTTTTCAGTTGCAAACTCCACTCCATACATATATATGGGGAGGTACTAGCTCCAACTCGGTTTTACAGTGAAAACTGCAGGAACTTCAAACCGGCACTAGGAAACAGACTGAGAAACCAGAGTAAAAGTTTCTCCTGCAACCCGTTCCCTTTGTGCTAGACGAACGAACGTCTCTCCACATGCTCAGTTCTGAGAGATAAGTGTGTGTGAAAGCCGTCCTTCACCTAGCTTGTTGGGAACACAAAGTTTCTTTTCAGTTGCAAACTCCACTCCATACATATATATGGGGAGGTACTAGCTCCAACTCGGTTTTACAGTGAAAACTGCAGGAACTTCAAACCGGCACTAGGAAACAGACTGAGAAACCAGAGTAAAAGTTTCTCCTGCAACCCGTTCCCTTTGTGCTAGGTGAACGAACGTCTCTCCACATGCTCAGTTCTGAGAGATAAGTGTGTGTGAAAGCCGTCCTTCACCTAGCTTGTTGGGAACACAAAGTTTCTTTTCAGTTGCAAACTCCACTCCATACATATATATGGGGAGGCAGTAGCTCCAACCCGGTTTTACAGTGAAAACTGCAGGAACTTCAAACCGGCACTAGGAAACAGACTGAGAAACCAGAGTAAAAGTTTCTCCTGCAACCCGTTCCCTTTGTGCTAGATGAACGAACGTCTCTCCACATGCTCAGTTCTGAGAGATAAGTGTGTGTGAAAGCCGTCCTTCACCTAGCTTGTTGGGAACACAAAGTTTCTTTTCAGTTGCAAACTCCACTCCATACATATATATGGGGAGGTACTAGCTCCAAATCGGTTTTACAGTGAAAACTGCAGGAAATTCAAACCGGCACTAGGAAACAGACTGAGAAACCAGAGTAAAAGTTTCTCCTGCAACCCGTTCCCTTTGTGCTAGGTGAACGAACGTCTCTCCACATGCTCCGTTCTGAGAGATAAGTGTGTGTGAAAGCCGTCCTTCACCTAGCTTGTTGGGAACACAAAGTTTCTTTTCAGTTGCAAACTCCACTCCATACATATATATGGGGAGGTACTAGCTCCAACTCGGTTTTACAGTGAAAACTGCAGGAACTTCAAACCGGCACTAGGAAACAGACTGAGAAACCAGAGTAAAAGTTTCTCCTGCAACCCGTTCCCTTTGTGCTAGATGAACGAACGTCTCTCCACATGCTCAGTTCTGAGAGATAAGTGTGTGTGAAAGCCGTCCTTCACCTAGCTTGTTGGGAACACAAAGTTTCTTTTCAGTTGCAAACTCCACTCCATACATATATATGGGGAGGTACTAGCTCCAACTCGGTTTTACAGTGAAAACTGCAGGAACTTCAAACCGGCACTAGGAAACAGCCTGAGAAACCAGAGTAAAAGTTTCTCCTGCAACCCGTTCCCTTTGTGCTAGATGAACGAACGTCTCTCCACATGCTCAGTTCTGCGAGATAAGTGTGTGTGAAAGCCGTCCTTCACCTAGCTTGTTGGGAACACAAAGTTTCTTTTCAGTTGCAAACTCCACTCCATACATATATAAGGGGAGGTAGTAGCTCCAACCCGGTTTTACAGTGAAAACTGCAGGAACTTCAAACCGGCACTAGGAAACAGACTGAGAAACCAGAGTAAAAGTTTCTCCTGCAACCCGTTCCCTTTGTGCTAGATGAACGAACGTCTCTCCACATGCTCAGTTCTGAGAGATAAGTGTGTGTGAAAGCCGTCCTTCACCTAGCTTGTTGGGAACACAAAGTTTCTTTTCAGTTGCAAACTCCACTCCATACATATATATGGGGAGGTACTAGCTCCAACTCGGTTTTACAGTGAAAACTGCAGGAACTTCAAACCGGCACTAGGAAACAGACTGAGAAACCAGAGTAAAAGTTTCTCCTGCAACCCGTTCCCTTTGTGCTAGGTGAACGAACGTCTCTCCACATGCTCAGTTCTGAGAGATAAGTGTGTGTGAAAGCCGTCCTTCACCTAGCTTGTTGGGAACACAAAGTTTCTTTTCAGTTGCAAACTCCACTCCATACATATATATGGGGAGGTACTAGCTCCAACTCGGTTTTACAGTGAAAACTGCAGGAACTTCAAACCGGCACTAGGAAACAGACTGAGAAACCAGAGTAAAAGTTTCTCCTGCAACCCGTTCCCTTTGTGCTAGACGAACGAACGTCTCTCCACATGCTCAGTTCTGAGAGATAAGTGTGTGTGAAAGCCGTCCTTCACCTAGCTTGTTGGGAACACAAAGTTTCTTTTCAGTTGCAAACTCCACTCCATACATATATATGGGGAGGTACTAGCTCCAACTCGGTTTTACAGTGAAAACTGCAGGAACTTCAAACCGGCACTAGGAAACAGACTGAGAAACCAGGGTAAAAGTTTCTCCTGCAACCCGTTCCCTTTGTGCTAGGTGAACGAACGTCTCTCCACATGCTCAGTTCTGAGAGATAAGTGTGTGTGAAAGCCGTCCTTCACCTAGCTTGTTGGGAACACAAAGTTTCTTTTCAGTTGCAAACTCCACTCCATACATATATATGGGGAGGCAGTAGCTCCAACCCGGTTTTACAGTGAAAACTGCAGGAACTTCAAACCGGCACTAGGAAACAGACTGAGAAACCAGAGTAAATGTTTCTCCTGCAACCCGTTCCCTTTGTGCTAGATGAACGAACGTCTCTCCACATGCTCAGTTCTGAGAGATAAGTGTGTGTGAAAGCCGTCCTTCACCTAGCTTGTTGGGAACACAAAGTTTCTTTTCAGTTGCAAACTCCACTCCATACATATATATGGGGAGGTACTAGCTCCAAATCGGTTTTACAGTGAAAACTGCAGGAAATTCAAACCGGCACTAGGAAACAGACTGAGAAACCAGAGTAAAAGTTTCTCCTGCAACCCGTTCCCTTTGTGCTAGGTGAACGAACGTCTCTCCACATGCTCCGTTCTGAGAGATAAGTGTGTGTGAAAGCCGTCCTTCACCTAGCTTGTTGGGAACACAAAGTTTCTTTTCAGTTGCAAACTCCACTCCATACATATATATGGGGAGGTACTAGCTCCAACTCGGTTTTACAGTGAAAACTGCAGGAACTTCAAACCGGCACTAGGAAACAGACTGAGAAACCAGAGTAAAAGTTTCTCCTGCAACCCGTTCCCTTTGTGCTAGATGAACGAACGTCTCTCCACATGCTCAGTTCTGAGAGATAAGTGTGTGTGAAAGCCGTCCTTCACCTAGCTTGTTGGGAACACAAAGTTTCTTTTCAGTTGCAAACTCCACTCCATACATATATATGGGGAGGTACTAGCTCCAACTCGGTTTTACAGTGAAAACTGCAGGAACTTCAAACCGGCACTAGGAAACAGCCTGAGAAACCAGAGTAAAAGTTTCTCCTGCAACAAGTTCCCTTTGTGCTAGATGAACGAACGTCTCTCCACATGCTCAGTTCTGAGAGATAAGTGTGTGTGAAAGCCGTCCTTCACCTAGCTTGTTGGGAACACAAAGTTTCTTTTCAGTTGCAAACTCCACTCCATACATATATATGGGGAGGTACTAGCTCCAACTCGGTTTTACAGTGAAAACTGCAGGAACTTCAAACCGGCACTAGGAAACAGACTGAGAAACCAGAGTAAAAGTTTCTCCTGCAACCCGTTCCCTTTGTGCTAGATGAACGAACGTCTCTCCACATGCTCAGTTCTGAGAGATAAGTGTGTGTGAAAGCCGTCCTTCACCTAGCTTGTTGGGAACACAAAGTTTCTTTTCAGTTGCAAACTCCACTCCATTCATATATAAGGGGAGGCAGTAGCTCCAACCCGGTTTTCCAGTGAAAACTGCAGGAACTTCAAACCGGCACTAGGAAACAGACTGAGAACCCAGAGTAAAAGTTTCTCCTGCAACCCGTTCCCTTTGTGCTAGATGAACGAACGTCTCTCCACATGCTCAGTTCTGAGAGATAAGTGTGTGTGAAAGCCGTCCTTCACCTAGCTTGTTGGTAACACAAAGTTTCTTTTCAGTTGCAAACTCCACTGCATACATATATATGGGGAGGTACTAGCTCCAACTCGGTTTTACAGTGAAAACTGCAGGAACTTCAAACCGGCACTAGGAAACAGACTGAGAAACCAGAGTAAAAGTTTCTCCTGCAACCCGTTCCCTTTGTGCTAGATGAACGAACGTCTCTCCACATGCTCAGTTCTGAGAGATAAGTGTGTGTGAAAGCCGTCCTTCACCTAGCTTGTTGGGAACACAAAGTTTCTTTTCAGTTGCAAACTCCACTCCATACATATATATGGGGAGGTACTAGCTCCAACTCGGTTTTACAGTGAAAACTGCAGGAACTTCAAACCCGCACTAGGAAACAGACTGAGAAACCAGAGTAAAAGTTTCTCCTGCAACCCGTTCCCTTTGTGCTAGATGAACGAACGTCTCTCCACATGCTCAGTTCTCAGAGATAAGTGTGTGTGAAAGCCGTCCTTCACCTAGCTTGTTGGGAACACAAAGTTTCTTTTAAGTTGCAAACTCCACTCCATACATATATATGGGGAGGTACTAGCTCCAACTCGGTTTTACAGTGAAAACTGCAGGAACTTCAAACCGGCACTAGGAAACAGACTGAGAAACCAGAGTAAAAGTTTCTCCTGCAACCCGTTCCCTTTGTGCTAGATGAACGAACGTCTCTCCACATGCTCAGTTCTGAGAGATAAGTGTGTGTGAAAGCCGTCCTTTACCTAGCTTGTTGGGAACACAAAGTTTCTTTTAAGTTGCAAACTCCACTCCATACATATATATGGGGTGGTACTAGCTCCAACTCGGTTTTACAGTGAAAACTGCAGGAACTTCAAACCGGCACTAGGAAACAGACTGAGAAACCAGAGTAAAAGTTTCTCCTGCAACCCGTTCCCTTTGTGCTAGATGAACGAACGTCTCTCCACATGCTCAGTTCTGAGAGATAAGTGTGTGTGAAAGCCGTCCTTCACCTAGCTTGTTGGGAACACAAAGTTTCTTTTCAGTTGCAAACTCCACTCCATACATATATATGGGGAGGTACTAGCTCCAACTCGGTTTTACAGTGAAAACTGCAGGAACTTCAAACCGGCACTAGGAAACAGACTGAGAAACCAGAGTAAAAGTTTCTCCTGCAACCCGTTCCCTTTGTGCTAGATGAACGAACGTCTCTCCACATGCTCAGTTCTGCGAGATAAGTGTGTGTGAAAGCCGTCCTTCACCTAGCTTGTTGGGAACACAAAGTTTCTTTTCAGTTGCAAACTCCACTCCATACATATATAAGGGGAGGTAGTAGCTCCAACCCGGTTTTACATTGAAAACTGCAGGAACTTCAAACCGGCACTAGGAAACAGACTGAGAAACCAGAGTAAAAGTTTCTCCTGCAACCCGTTCCCTTTGTGCTAGATGAACGAACGTCTCTCCACATGCTCAGTTCTGAGAGATAAGTGTGTGTGAAAGCCGTCCTTCACCTAGCTTGTTGGGAACACAAAGTTTCTTTTAAGTTGCAAACTCCACTCCATACATATATATGGGGAGGTACTAGCTCCAACTCGGTTTTACAATGAAAACTGCAGGAACTTCAAACCGGCACTAGGAAACAGACTGAGAAACCAGAGTAAAAGTTTCTCCTGCAACCCGTTCCCTTTGTGCTAGATGAACGAACGTCTCTCCACATGCTCAGTTCTGAGAGATATGTGTGTGTGAAAGCCGTCTTTTACCTAGCTTGTTGGGAACACAAAGTTTCTTTTCAGTTGCAAACTCCACTCCATACATATATATGGGGTGGTACTAGCTCCAACTAGGTTTTACAGTGAAAACTGCAGGAACTTCAAACCGGCACTAGGAAACAGACTGAGAAACCAGAGTAAAAGTTTCTCCTGCAACCCGTTCCCTTTGTGCTAGATGAACGAACGTCTCTCCACATGCTCAGTTCTGCGAGATAAGTGTGTGTGAAAGCCGTCCTTCACCTAGCTTGTTGGGAACACAAAGTTTCTTTTCAGTTGCAAACTCCACTCCATACATATATATGGGGAGGTACTAGCTCCAACTCGGTTTTACAGTGAAAACTGCAGGAACTTCAAACCGGCACTAGGAAACAGACTGAGAAACCAGAGTAAAAGTTTCTCCTGCAACCCGTTCCCTTTGTGCTAGATGAACGAACGTCTCTCCACATGCTCAGTTCTGCGAGATAAGTGTGTGTGAAAGCCGTCCTTCACCTAGCTTGTTGGGAACACAAAGTTTCTTTTCAGTTGCAAACTCCACTCCATACATATATATGGGGAGGTACTAGCTCCAACTCGGTTTTACAGTGAAAACTGCAGGAACTTCAAACCGGCACTAGGAAACAGACTGAGAAACCAGAGTAAAAGTTTCTCCTGCAACCCGTTCCCTTTGTGCTAGATGAACGAACGTCTCTCCACATGCTCAGTTCTGCGAGATAAGTGTGTGTGAAAGCCGTCCTTCACCTAGCTTGTTGGGAACACAAAGTTTCTTTTCAGTTGCAAACTCCACTCCATACATATATAAGGGGAGGTAGTAGCTCCAACCCGGTTTTACAGTGAAAACTGCAGGAACTTCAAACCGGCACTAGGAAACAGACTGAGATACCAGAGTAAAAGTTTCTCCTGCAACCCGTTCCCTTTGTGCTAGATGAACGAACGTCTCTCCACATGCTCAGTTCTGAGAGATAAGTGTGTGTGAAAGCCGTCCTTCACCTAGCTTGTTGGGAACACAAAGTTTCTTTTCAGTTGCAAACTCCACTCCATACATATATATGGGGAGGTACTAGCTCCAACTCTGTTTTACAGTGAAAACTGCAGGAACTTCAAACCGGCACTAGGAAACAGACTGAGAAACCAGAGTAAAAGTTTCTCCTGCAACCCGTTCCCTTTGTGCTAGGTGAACGAACGTCTCTCCACATGCTCAGTTCTGAGAGATAAGTGTGTGTGAAAGCCGTCCTTCACCTAGCTTGTTGGGAACACAAAGTTTCTTTTCAGTTGCAAACTCCACTCCATACATATATATGGGGAGGTACTAGCTCCAACTCGGTTTTACAGTGAAAACTGCAGGAACTTCAAACCGGCACTAGGAAACAGACTGAGAAACCAGAGTAAAAGTTTCTCCTGCAACCCGTTCCCTTTGTGCTAGACGAACGAACGTCTCTCCACATGCTCAGTTCTGAGAGATAAGTGTGTGTGAAAGCCGTCCTTCACCTAGCTTGTTGGGAACACAAAGTTTCTTTTCAGTTGCAAACTCCACTCCATACATATATATGGGGAGGTACTAGCTCCAACTCGGTTTTACAGTGAAAACTGCAGGAACTTCAAACCGGCACTAGGAAACAGACTGAGAAACCAGAGTAAAAGTTTCTCCTGCAACCCGTTCCCTTTGTGCTAGGTGAACGAACGTCTCTCCACATGCTCAGTTCTGAGAGATAAGTGTGTGTGAAAGCCGTCCTTCACCTAGCTTGTTGGGAACACAAAGTTTCTTTTCAGTTGCAAACTCCACTCCATACATATATATGGGGAGGTAGTAGCTCCAAAGCGGTTTTACAGTGAAAACTGCAGGAACTTCAAACCGGCACTAGGAAACAGACTGAGAAACCAGAGTAAAAGTTTCTCCTGCAACCCGTTCCCTTTGTGCTAGATGAACGAACGTCTCTCCACATGCTCAGTTCTGAGAGATAAGTGTGTGTGAAAGCCGTCCTTCACCTAGCTTGTTGGGAACACAAAGTTTCTTTTCAGTTGCAAACTCCACTCCATACATATATATGGGGAGGTACTAGCTCCAAATCGGTTTTACAGTGAAAACTGCAGGAAATTCAAACCGGCACTAGGAAACAGACTGAGAAACCAGAGTAAAAGTTTCTCCTGCAACCCGTTCCCTTTGTGCTAGGTGAACGAACGTCTCTCCACATGCTCCGTTCTGAGAGATAAGTGTGTGTGAAAGCCGTCCTTCACCTAGCTTGTTGGGAACACAAAGTTTCTTTTCAGTTGCAAACTCCACTCCATACATATATATGGGGAGGTACTAGCTCCAACTCGGTTTTACAGTGAAAACTGCAGGAACTTCAAACCGGCACTAGGAAACAGACTGAGAAACCAGAGTAAAAGTTTCTCCTGCAACCCGTTCCCTTTGTGCTAGATGAACGAACGTCTCTCCACATGCTCAGTTCTGAGAGATAAGTGTGTGTGAAAGCCGTCCTTCACCTAGCTTGTTGGGAACACAAAGTTTCTTTTCAGTTGCAAACTCCACTCCATACATATATATGGGGAGGTACTAGCTCCAACTCGGTTTTACAGTGAAAACTGCAGGAACTTCAAACCGGCACTAGGAAACAGACTGAGAAACCAGAGTAAAAGTTTCTCCTGCAACCCGTTCCCTTTGTGCTAGGTGAACGAACGTCTCTCCACATGCTCAGTTCTGAGAGATAAGTGTGTGTGAAAGCCGTCCTTCACCTAGCTTGTTGGGAACACAAAGTTTCTTTTCAGTTGCAAACTCCACTCCATACATATATATGGGGAGGTACTAGCTCCAACTCGGTTTTACAGTGAAAACTGCAGGAACTTCAAACCGGCACTAGGAAACAGACTGAGAAACCAGAGTAAAAGTTTCTCCTGCAACCCGTTCCCTTTGTGCTAGATGAACGAACGTCTCTCCACATGCTCAGTTCTGAGAGATAAGTGTGTGTGAAAGCCGTCCTTCACCTAGTTTGTTGGGAACACAAAGTTTCTTTTCAGTTGCAAACTCCACTCCATACATATATATGGGGAGGTAGTAGCTCCAACTCGGTTTTACAGTGAAAACTGCAGGAACTTCAAACCGGCACTAGGAAACAGACTGAGAAACCAGAGTAAAAGTTTCTCCTGCATCCCGTTCCCTTTGTGCTAGGTGAACGAACGTCTCTCCACATGCTCAGTTCTGAGAGATAAGTGTGTGTGAAAGCCGTCCTTCACCTAGCTTGTTGGGAACACAAAGTTTCTTTTCAGTTGCAAACTCCACTCCATACATATATATGGGGAGGTACTAGCTCCAACTCGGTTTTACAGTGAAAACTGCAGGAACTTCAAACCGGCACTAGGAAACAGACTGAGAAACCAGAATAAAAGTTTCTCCTGCAACCCGTTTCCTTTGTGCTAGTTGAACGAACGTCTCTCCACATGCTCAGTTCTGAGAGATAAGTGTGTGTGAAAGCCGTCCTTCACCTAGCTTGTTGGGAACACAAAGTTTCTTTTCAGTTGCAAACCCCACTCCTTACATATATATGGGGAGGTGCTTGCTCCAACTCGGTTTTACAGTGAAAACTGCAGGAACTTCAAACCGGCACTAGGAAACAGACTGAGAAACCAGAGTAAAAGTTTCTCCTGCAACCCGTTCCCTTTGTGCTAGATGAACCAACGTCTCTCCACATGCTCAGTTCTGAGAGATAAGTGTGTGTGAAAGCCGTCCTTCACCTAGCTTGTTGGGAACACAAAGTTTCTTTTCAGTTGCAAACCCCACTCCATACATATATATGGGGAGGTACTAGCTCCAACTCGGTTTTACAGTGAAAACTGCAGGAACTTCAAACCGGCACTAGGAAACAGACTGAGAAACCAGAATAAAAGTTTCTCCTGCAACCCGTTCCCTTTGTGCTAGATGAACGAACGTCTCTCCACATGCTCAGTTCTGAGAGATAAGTGTGTGTGAAAGCCGTCCTTCACCTTGTTTGTTGGGAACACAAAGTTTCTTTTCAGTTGCAAACTCCACTCCATACATATATATGGGGAGGTACTAGCTCCAACTCGGTTTTACAGTGAAAACTGCAGGAACTTCAAACCGGCACTAGGAAACAGACTGAGAAACCAGAATAAAAGTTTCTCCTGCAACCCGTTCCCTTTGTGCTAGATGAACGAACGTCTCTCCACATGCTCAGTTCTGAGAGATAAGTGTGTGTGAAAGCCGTCCTTCACCTAGCTTGTTGGGAACACAAAGTTTCTTTTCAGTTGCAAACTCCACTCCATTCATATATAAGGGGAGGTAGTAGCTCCAACCCGGTTTTACAGTGAAAACTGCAGGAACTTCAAACCGGCAATAGGAAACAGACTGAGAAACCAGAGTAAAAGTTTCTCCTGCAACCCGTTCCCTTTGTGCTAGATGAACGAACGTCTCTCCACATGCTCAGTTCTGAGAGATAAGTGTGTGTGAAAGCCGTCCTTCACCTAGCTTGTTGGGAACACAAAGTTTCTTTTCAGTTGCAAACTCCACTCCATACATATATATGGGGAGGTACTAGCTCCAACTCGGTTTTACAGTGAAAACTGCAGGAACTTCAAATCGGCACTAGGAAACAGACTGAGACACCAGAATAAAAGTTTCTCCTGCAACCCGTTTCCTTTGTGCTAGTTGAACGAACGTCTCTCCACATGCTCAGTTCTGAGAGATAAGTGTGTGTGAAAGCCGTCCTTCACCTAGCTTGTTGGGAACACAAAGTTTCTTTTCAGTTGCAAACCCCACTCCTTACATATATATGGGGAGGTACTAGCTCCAACTCGGTTTTACAGTGAAAACTGCAGGAACTTCAAACCGGCACTAGGAAACAGACTGAGAAACCAGAATAAAAGTTTCTCCTGCAACCCGTTCCCTTTGTGCTAGATGAACGAACGTCTCTCCACATGCTCAGTTCTGAGAGATAAGTGTGTGTGAAAGCCGTCCTTCACCTAGCTTGTTGGGAACACAAAGTTTCTTTTCAGTTGCAAACTCCACTCCATACATATATATGGGGAGGTACTAGCTCCAACTCGGTTTTACAGTGAAAACTGCAGGAACTTCAAACCGGCACTAGGAAACAGACTGAGAAACCAGACTAAAAGTTTCTCCTGCAACCCGTTTCCTTTGTGCTAGTTGAACGAACGTCTCTCCACATGCTCAGTTCTGAGAGATAAGTGTGTGTGAAAGCCGTCCTTCACCTAGCTTGTTGGGAACACAAAGTTTCTTTTCAGTTGCAAACCCCACTCCTTACATATATATGGGGAGGTGCTTGCTCCAACTCGGTTTTACAGTGAAAACTGCAGGAACTTCAAACCGGCAATAGGAAACAGACTGAGAAACCAGAGTAAAAGTTTCTCCTGCAACCCGTTCCCTTTGTGCTAGATGAACGAACGTCTCTCCACATGCTCAGTTCTGAGAGATAAGTGTGTGTGAAAGCCGTCCTTCACCTAGCTTGTTGGGAACACAAAGTTTCTTTTCAGTTGCAAACTCCACTCCATACATATATATGGGGAGGTACTAGCTCCAACTCGGTTTTACAGTGAAAACTGCAGGAACTTCAAACCGGCACTAGGAAACAGACTGAGACACCAGAATAAAAGTTTCTCCTGCAACCCGTTTCCTTTGTGCTAGTTGAACGAACGTCTCTCCACATGCTCAGTTCTGAGAGATAAGTGTGTGTGAAAGCCGTCCTTCACCTAGCTTGTTGGGAACACAAAGTTTCTTTTCAGTTGCAAACCCCACTCCTTACATATATATGGGGAGGTACTAGCTCCAACTCGGTTTTACAGTGAAAACTGCAGGAACTTCAAACCGGCACTAGGAAACAGACTGAGAAACCAGAGTAAAAGTTTCTCCTGCAACCCGTTCCCTTTGTGCTAGATGAACGAACGTCTCTCCACATGCTCAGTTCTGAGAGATAAGTGTGTGTGAAAGCCGTCCTTCACCTAGCTTGTTGGGAACACAAAGTTTCTTTTCAGTTGCAAACTCCACTCCATACATATATATGGGGAGGTACTAGCTCCAACTCGGTTTTACAGTGAAAACTGCAGGAACTTCAAATCGGCACTAGGAAACAGACTGAGAAACCAGAGTAAAAGTTTCTCCTGCAACCCGTTCCCTTTGTGCTAGATGAATGAACGTCTCTCCACATGCTCAGTTCTGAGAGATAAGTGTGTGTGAAAGCCGTCCTTCACCTAGCTTGTTGGGAACACAAAGTTTCTTTTCAGTTGCAAACCCCACTCCTTACATATATATGGGGAGGTACTAGCTCCAACTCGGTTTTACAGTGAAAACTGCAGGAACTTCAAACCGGCACTAGGAAACAGACTGAGAAACCAGAATAAAAGTTTCTCCTGCAACCCGTTCCCTTTGTGCTAGACGAACGAACGTCTCTCCACATGCTCAGTTCTGAGAGATAAGTGTGTGTGAAAGCCGTCCTTCACCTAGCTTGTTGGGAACACAAAGTTTCTTTTCAGTTGCAAACTCCACTCCATACATATATATGGGGAGGTACTAGCTCCAACTCGGTTTTACAGTGAAAACTGCAGGAACTTCAAACCGGCACTAGGAAACAGACTGAGAAACCAGAGTAAAAGTTTCTCCTGCAACCCGTTTCCTTTGTGCTAGTTGAACGAACGTCTCTCCACATGCTCAGTTCTGAGAGATAAGTGTGTGTGAAAGCCGTCCTTCACCTAGCTTGTTGGGAACACAAAGTTTCTTTTCAGTTGCAAACCCCACTCCTTACATATATATGGGGAGGTACTAGCTCCAACTCGGTTTTACAGTGAAAACTGCAGGAACTTCAAACCGGCACTAGGAAACAGACTGAGAAACCAGAATAAAAGTTTCTCCTGCAACCCGTTCCCTTTGTGCTAGATGAACGAACGTCTCTCCACATGCTCAGTTCTGAGAGATAAGTGTGTGTGAAAGCCGTCCTTCACCTAGCTTGTTGGGAACACAAAGTTTCTTTTCAGTTGCAAACTCCACTCCATACATATATATGGGGAGGTACTAGCACCAACTCGGTTTTACAGTGAAAACTGCAGGAACTTCAAACCGGCACTAGGAAACAGACTGAGAAACCAGACTAAAAGTTTCTCCTGCAACCCGTTTCCTTTGTGCTAGTTGAACGAACGTCTCTCCACATGCTCAGTTCTGAGAGATAAGTGTGTGTGAAAGCCGTCCTTCACCTAGCTTGTTGGGAATACAAAGTTTCTTTTCAGTTGCAAACCCCACTCCTTACATATATATGGGGAGGTGCTTGCTCCAACTCGGTTTTACAGTGAAAACTGCAGGAACTTCAAACCGGCACTAGGAAACAGACTGAGAAACCAGAGTAAAAGTTTCTCCTGCAACCCGTTCCCTTTGTGCTAGATGAACCAACGTCTCTCCACATGCTCAGTTCTGAGAGATAAGTGTGTGTGAAAGCCGTCCTTCACCTAGCTTGTTGGGAACACAAATTTCTTTTCAGTTGCAAACCCCACTCCATACATATATATGGGGAGGTACTAGCTCCAACTCGGTTTTACAGTGAAAACTGCAGGAACTTCAAACCGGCACTAGGAAACAGACTGAGAAACCAGAATAAAAGTTTCTCCTGCAACCCGTTCCCTTTGTGCTAGATGAACGAACGTCTCTCCACATGCTCAGTTCTGAGAGATAAGTGTGTGTGAAAGCCGTCCTTCACCTTGTTTGTTGGGAACACAAAGTTTCTTTTCAGTTGCAAACTCCACTCCATACATATATATGGGGAGGTACTAGCTCCAACTCGGTTTTACAGTGAAAACTGCAGGAACTTCAAACCGGCACTAGGAAACAGACTGAGAAACCAGAATAAAAGTTTCTCCTGCAACCCGTTCCCTTTGTGCTAGATGAACGAACGTCTCTCCACATGCTCAGTTCTGAGAGATAAGTGTGTGTGAAAGCCGTCCTTCACCTAGCTTGTTGGGAACACAAAGTTTCTTTTCAGTTGCAAACTCCACTCCATTCATATATAAGGGGAGGTAGTAGCTCCAACCCGGTTTTACAGTGAAAACTGCAGGAACTTCAAACCGGCAATAGGAAACAGACTGAGAAACCAGAGTAAAAGTTTCTCCTGCAACCCGTTCCCTTTGTGCTAGATGAACGAACGTCTCTCCACATGCTCAGTTCTGAGAGATAAGTGTGTGTGAAAGCCGTCCTTCACCTAGCTTGTTGGGAACACAAAGTTTCTTTTCAGTTGCAAACTCCACTCCATACATATATATGGGGAGGTACTAGCTCCAACTCGGTTTTACAGTGAAAACTGCAGGAACTTCAAACCGGCACTAGGAAACAGACTGAGACACCAGAATAAAAGTTTCTCCTGCAACCCGTTTCCTTTGTGCTAGTTGAACGAACGTCTCTCCACATGCTCAGTTCTGAGAGATAAGTGTGTGTGAAAGCCGTCCTTCACCTAGCTTGTTGGGAACACAAAGTTTCTTTTCAGTTGCAAACCCCACTCCTTACATATATATGGGGAGGTACTAGCTCCAACTCGGTTTTACAGTGAAAACTGCAGGAACTTCAAACCGGCACTAGGAAACAGACTGAGAAACCAGAATAAAAGTTTCTCCTGCAACCCGTTCCCTTTGTGCTAGATGAACGAACGTCTCTCCACATGCTCAGTTCTGAGAGATAAGTGTGTGTGAAAGCCGTCCTTCACCTAGCTTGTTGGGAACACAAAGTTTCTTTTCAGTTGCAAACTCCACTCCATACATATATATGGGGAGGTACTAGCTCCAACTCGGTTTTACAGTGAAAACTGCAGGAACTTCAAATCGGCACTAGGAAACAGACTGAGAAACCAGAGTAAAAGTTTCTCCTGCAACCCGTTCCCTTTGTGCTAGATGAACGAACGTCTCTCCACATGCTCAGTTCTGAGAGATAAGTGTGTGTGAAAGCCGTCCTTCACCTAGCTTGTTGGGAACACAAAGTTTCTTTTCAGTTGCAAACCCCACTCCTTACATATATATGGGGAGGTACTAGCTCCAACTCGGTTTTACAGTGAAAACTGCAGGAACTTCAAACCGGCACTAGGAAACAGACTGAGAAACCAGAATAAAAGTTTCTCCTGCAACCCGTTCCCTTTGTGCTAGATGAACGAACGTCTCTCCACATGCTCAGTTCTGAGAGATAAGTGTGTGTGAAAGCCGTCCTTCACCTAGCTTGTTGGGAACACAAAGTTTCTTTTCAGTTGCAAACTCCACTCCATACATATATATGGGGAGGTACTAGCTCCAACTCGGTTTTACAGTGAAAACTGCAGGAACTTCAAACCGGCACTAGGAAACAGACTGAGAAACCAGAATAAAAGTTTCTCCTGCAACCCGTTCCCTTTGTGCTAGATGAACGAACGTCTCTCCACATGCTCAGTTCTGAGAGATAAGTGTGTGTGAAAGCCGTCCTTCACCTAGCTTGTTGGGAACACAAAGTTTCTTTTCAGTTGCAAACTCCACTCCATACATATATATGGGGAGGTACTAGCTCCAACTCGGTTTTACAGTGAAAACTGCAGGAACTTCAAACCGGCACTAGGAAACAGACTGAGAAACCAGAGTAAAAGTTTCTCCTGCAACCCGTTTCCTTTGTGCTAGTTGAACGAACGTCTCTCCACATGCTCAGTTCTGAGAGATAAGTGTGTGTGAAAGCCGTCCTTCACCTAGCTTGTTGGGAACACAAAGTTTCTTTTCAGTTGCAAACCCCACTCCTTACATATATATGGGGAGGTACTAGCTCCAACTCGGTTTTACAGTGAAAACTGCAGGAACTTCAAACCGGCACTAGGAAACAGACTGAGAAACCAGAATAAAAGTTTCTCCTGCAACCCGTTCCCTTTGTGCTAGATGAACGAACGTCTCTCCACATGCTCAGTTCTGAGAGATAAGTGTGTGTGAAAGCCGTCCTTCACCTAGCTTGTTGGGAACACAAAGTTTCTTTTCAGTTGCAAACTCCACTCCATACATATATATGGGGAGGTACTAGCACCAACTCGGTTTTACAGTGAAAACTGCAGGAACTTCAAACCGGCACTAGGAAACAGACTGAGAAACCAGACTAAAAGTTTCTCCTGCAACCCGTTTCCTTTGTGCTAGTTGAACGAACGTCTCTCCACATGCTCAGTTCTGAGAGATAAGTGTGTGTGAAAGCCGTCCTTCACCTAGCTTGTTGGGAATACAAAGTTTCTTTTCAGTTGCAAACCCCACTCCTTACATATATATGGGGAGGTGCTTGCTCCAACTCGGTTTTACAGTGAAAACTGCAGGAACTTCAAACCGGCACTAGGAAACAGACTGAGAAACCAGAGTAAAAGTTTCTCCTGCAACCCGTTCCCTTTGTGCTAGATGAACCAACGTCTCTCCACATGCTCAGTTCTGAGAGATAAGTGTGTGTGAAAGCCGTCCTTCACCTAGCTTGTTGGGAACACAAATTTCTTTTCAGTTGCAAACCCCACTCCATACATATATATGGGGAGGTACTAGCTCCAACTCGGTTTTACAGTGAAAACTGCAGGAACTTCAAACCGGCACTAGGAAACAGACTGAGAAACCAGAATAAAAGTTTCTCCTGCAACCCGTTCCCTTTGTGCTAGATGAACGAACGTCTCTCCACATGCTCAGTTCTGAGAGATAAGTGTGTGTGAAAGCCGTCCTTCACCTTGTTTGTTGGGAACACAAAGTTTCTTTTCAGTTGCAAACTCCACTCCATACATATATATGGGGAGGTACTAGCTCCAACTCGGTTTTACAGTGAAAACTGCAGGAACTTCAAACCGGCACTAGGAAACAGACTGAGAAACCAGAATAAAAGTTTCTCCTGCAACCCGTTCCCTTTGTGCTAGATGAACGAACGTCTCTCCACATGCTCAGTTCTGAGAGATAAGTGTGTGTGAAAGCCGTCCTTCACCTAGCTTGTTGGGAACACAAAGTTTCTTTTCAGTTGCAAACTCCACTCCATTCATATATAAGGGGAGGTAGTAGCTCCAACCCGGTTTTACAGTGAAAACTGCAGGAACTTCAAACCGGCAATAGGAAACAGACTGAGAAACCAGAGTAAAAGTTTCTCCTGCAACCCGTTCCCTTTGTGCTAGATGAACGAACGTCTCTCCACATGCTCAGTTCTGAGAGATAAGTGTGTGTGAAAGCCGTCCTTCACCTAGCTTGTTGGGAACACAAAGTTTCTTTTCAGTTGCAAACTCCACTCCATACATATATATGGGGAGGTACTAGCTCCAACTCGGTTTTACAGTGAAAACTGCAGGAACTTCAAACCGGCACTAGGAAACAGACTGAGACACCAGAATAAAAGTTTCTCCTGCAACCCGTTTCCTTTGTGCTAGTTGAACGAACGTCTCTCCACATGCTCAGTTCTGAGAGATAAGTGTGTGTGAAAGCCGTCCTTCACCTAGCTTGTTGGGAACACAAAGTTTCTTTTCAGTTGCAAACCCCACTCCTTACATATATATGGGGAGGTACTAGCTCCAACTCGGTTTTACAGTGAAAACTGCAGGAACTTCAAACCGGCACTAGGAAACAGACTGAGAAACCAGAATAAAAGTTTCTCCTGCAACCCGTTCCCTTTGTGCTAGATGAACGAACGTCTCTCCACATGCTCAGTTCTGAGAGATAAGTGTGTGTGAAAGCCGTCCTTCACCTAGCTTGTTGGGAACACAAAGTTTCTTTTCAGTTGCAAACTCCACTCCATACATATATATGGGGAGGTACTAGCTCCAACTCGGTTTTACAGTGAAAACTGCAGGAACTTCAAATCGGCACTAGGAAACAGACTGAGAAACCAGAGTAAAAGTTTCTCCTGCAACCCGTTCCCTTTGTGCTAGATGAACGAACGTCTCTCCACATGCTCAGTTCTGAGAGATAAGTGTGTGTGAAAGCCGTCCTTCACCTAGCTTGTTGGGAACACAAAGTTTCTTTTCAGTTGCAAACCCCACTCCTTACATATATATGGGGAGGTACTAGCTCCAACTCGGTTTTACAGTGAAAACTGCAGGAACTTCAAACCGGCACTAGGAAACAGACTGAGAAACCAGAATAAAAGTTTCTCCTGCAACCCGTTCCCTTTGTGCTAGATGAACGAACGTCTCTCCACATGCTCAGTTCTGAGAGATAAGTGTGTGTGAAAGCCGTCCTTCACCTAGCTTGTTGGGAACACAAAGTTTCTTTTCAGTTGCAAACTCCACTCCATACATATATATGGGGAGGTACTAGCTCCAACTCGGTTTTACAGTGAAAACTGCAGGAACTTCAAACCGGCACTAGGAAACAGACTGAGAAACCAGAGTAAAAGTTTCTCCTGCAACCCGTTCCCTTTGTGCTAGATGAACGAACGTCTCTCCACATGCTCAGTTCTGAGAGATAAGTGTGTGTGAAAGCCGTCCTTCACCTAGCTTGTTGGGAACACAAAGTTTCTTTTCAGTTGCAAAGTCCACTCCATACATATATATGGGGAGGTACTAGCTCCAACTCGGTTTTACAGTGAAAACTGCAGGAACTTCAAACCGGCACTAGGAAACAGACTGAGAAACCAGAGTAAAAGTTTCTCCTGCAACCCGTTCCCTTTGTGCTAGGTGAACGAACGTCTCTCCACATGCTCAGTTCTGAGAGATAAGTGTGTGTGAAAGCCGTCCTTCACCTAGCTTGTTGGGAACACAAAGTTTCTTTTCAGTTGCAAACTCCACTCCATACATATATATGGGGAGGTACTAGCTCCAACTCGGTTTTACAGTGAAAACTGCAGGAACTTCAAACCGGCACTAGGAAACAGACTGAGAAACCAGAATAAAAGTTTTTCCTGCAACCCGTTCCCTTTGTGCTAGATGAACGAACGTCTCTCCACATGCTCAGTTCTGAGAGATAAGTGTGTGTGAAAGCCGTCCTTCACCTAGCTTGTTGGGAACACAAAGTTTCTTTTCAGTTGCAAACTCCACTCCATTCATATATAAGGGGAGGTAGTAGCTCCAACCCGGTTTTACAGTGAAAACTGCAGGAACTTCAAACCGGCACTAGGAAACAGACTGAGAAACCAGAGTAAAAGTTTCTCCTGCAACCCGTTCCCTTTGTGCTAGATGAACGAACGTCTCTCCACATGCTCAGTTCTGAGAGATAAGTGTGTGTGAAAGCCGTCCTTCACCTAGCTTGTTGGGAACACAAAGTTTCTTTTCAGTTGCAAACTCCACTCCATACATATATATGGGGAGGTACTAGCTCCAACTCGGTTTTACAGTGAAAACTGCAGGAACTTCAAACCGGCACTAGGAAACAGACTGAGGCACCAGAATAAAAGTTTCTCCTGCAACCCGTTTCCTTTGTGCTAGTTGAACGAACGTCTCTCCACATGCTCAGTTCTGAGAGATAAGTGTGTGTGAAAGCCGTCCTTCACCTAGCTTGTTGGGAACACAAAGTTTCTTTTCAGTTGCAAACCCCACTCCTTACATATATATGGGGAGGTGCTTGCTCCAACTCGGTTTCACAGTGAAAACTGCAGGAACTTCAAACCGGCACTAGGAAACTGACTGAGAAACCAGAGTAAAAGTTTCTCCTGCAACCCGTTCCCTTTGTGCTAGATGAACGAACGTCTCTCCACATGCTCAGTTCTGAGAGATAAGTGTGTGTGAAAGCCGTCCTTCACCTAGCTTGTTGGGAACACAAAGTTTCTTTTCAGTTGCAAACCCCACTCCATACATATATATGGGGAGGTACTAGCTCCAACTCGGTTTTACAGTGAAAACTGCAGGAACTTCAAACCGGCACTAGGAAACAGACTGAGAAACCAGAATAAAAGTTTCTCCTGCAACCCGTTCCCTTTGTGCTAGATGAACGAACGTCTCTCCACATGCTCAGTTCTGAGAGATAAGTGTGTGTGAAAGCCGTCCTTCACCTAGCTTGTTGGGAACACAAAGTTTCTTTTCAGTTGCAAACTCCACTCCATACATATATATGGGGAGGTACTAGCTCCAACTCGGTTTTACAGTGAAAACTGCAGGAACTTCAAACCGGCACTAGGAAACAGACTGAGACACCAGAATAAAAGTTTCTCCTGCAACCCGTTTCCTTTGTGCTAGTTGAACGAACGTCTCTCCACATGCTCAGTTCTGAGAGATAAGTGTGTGTGAAAGCCGTCCTTCACCTAGCTTGTTGGGAACACAAAGTTTATTTTCAGTTGCAAACTCCACTCCATACATATATATGGGGAGGTACTAGCTCCAACTCGGTTTTACAGTGAAAACTGCAGGAACTTCAAACCGGCACTAGGAAACAGACTGAGAAACCAGAGTAAAAGTTTCTCCTGCAACCCGTTCCCTTTGTGCTAGGTGAACGAACGTCTCTCCACATGCTCAGTTCTGAGAGATAAGTGTGTGTGAAAGCCGTCCTTCACCTAGCTTGTTGGGAATACAAAGTTTCTTTTCAGTTGCAAACTCCACTCCATACATATATATGGGGAGGTACTAGCTCCAACTCGGTTTTACAGTGAAAACTGCAGGAACTTCAAACCGGCACTAGGAAACAGACTGAGAAACCAGAGTAAAAGTTTCTCCTGCAACCCGTTCCCTTTGTGCTAGATGAACGAACGTCTCTCCACATGCTCAGTTCTGAGAGATAAGTGTGTGTGAAAGCCGTCCTTCACCTAGTTTGTTGGGAACACAAAGTTTCTTTTCAGTTGCAAACTCCACTTCATACATATATATGGGGAGGTAGTAGCTCCAACTCGGTTTTACAGTGAAAACTGCAGGAACTTCAAACCGGCACTAGGAAACAGACTGAGAAACCAGAGTAAAAGTTTCTCCTGCATCCCGTTCCCTTTGTGCTAGGTGAACGAACGTCTCTCCACATGCTCAGTTCTGAGAGATAAGTGTGTGTGAAAGCCGTCCTTCACCTAGCTTGTTGGGAACACAAAGTTTCTTTTCAGTTGCAAACTCCACTCCATACATATATATGGGGAGGTACTAGCTCCAACTCGGTTTTACAGTGAAAACTGCAGGAACTTCAAACCGGCACTAGGAAACAGACTGAGAAACCAGAATAAAAGTTTCTCCTGCAACCCGTTTCCTTTGTGCTAGTTGAACGAACGTCTCTTCACATGCTCAGTTCTGAGAGATAAGTGTGTGTGAAAGCCGTCCTTCACCTAGCTTGTTGGGAACACAAAGTTTCTTTTCAGTTGCAAACCCCACTCCTTACATATATATGGGGAGGTGCTTGCTCCAACTCGGTTTTACAGTGAAAACTGCAGGAACTTCAAACCGGCACTAGGAAACAGACTGAGAAACCAGAGTAAAAGTTTCTCCTGCAACCCGTTCCCTTTGTGCTAGATGAACCAACGTCTCTCCACATGCTCAGTTCTGAGAGATAAGTGTGTGTGAAAGCCGTCCTTCACCTAGCTTGTTGGGAACACAAAGTTTCTTTTCAGTTGCAAACCCCACTCCATACATATATATGGGGAGGTACTAGCTCCAACTCGGTTTTACAGTGAAAACTGCAGGAACTTCAAACCGGCACTAGGAAACAGACTGAGAAACCAGAATAAAAGTTTCTCCTGCAACCCGTTCCCTTTGTGCTAGATGAACGAACGTCTCTCCACATGCTCAGTTCTGAGAGATAAGTGTGTGTGAAAGCCGTCCTTCACCTTGTTTGTTGGGAACACAAAGTTTCTTTTCAGTTGCAAACTCCACTCCATACATATATATGGGGAGGTACTAGCTCCAACTCGGTTTTACAGTGAAAACTGCAGGAACTTCAAACCGGCACTAGGAAACAGACTGAGAAACCAGAATAAAAGTTTCTCCTGCAACCCGTTCCCTTTGTGCTAGATGAACGAACGTCTCTCCACATGCTCAGTTCTGAGAGATAAGTGTGTGTGAAAGCCGTCCTTCACCTAGCTTGTTGGGAACACAAAGTTTCTTTTCAGTTGCAAACTCCACTCCATTCATATATAAGGGGAGGTAGTAGCTCCAACCCGGTTTTACAGTGAAAACTGCAGGAACTTCAAACCGGCACTAGGAAACAGACTGAGAAACCAGAGTAAAAGTTTCTCCTGCAACCCGTTCCCTTTGTGCTAGATGAACGAACGTCTCTCCACATGCTCAGTTCTGAGAGATAAGTGTGTGTGAAAGCCGTCCTTCACCTAGCTTGTTGGGAACACAAAGTTTCTTTTCAGTTGCAAACTCCACTCCATACATGTATATGGGGAGGTACTAGCTCCAACTCGGTTTTACAGTGAAAACTGCAGGAACTTCAAACCGGCACTAGGAAACAGACTGAGACACCAGAGTAAAAGTTTCTCCTGCAACCCGTTTCCTTTGTGCTAGTTGAACGAACGTCTCTCCACATGCTCAGTTCTGAGAGATAAGTGTGTGTGAAAGCCGTCCTTCACCTAGCTTGTTGGGAACACAAAGTTTCTTTTCAGTTGCAAACCCCACTCCTTACATATATATGGGGAGGTGCTTGCTCCAACTCGGTTTTACAGTGAAAACTGCAGGAACTTCAAACCGGCACTAGGAAACAGACTGAGAAACCAGAGTAAAAGTTTCTCCTGCAACCCGTTCCCTTTGTGCTAGATGAAACAACGTCTCTCCACATGCTCAGTTCTGAGAGATAAGTGTGTGTGAAAGCCGTCCTTCACCTAGCTTGTTGGGAAAACAAAGTTTCTTTTCAGTTGCAAACCCCACTCCATACATATATATGGGGAGGTACTAGCTCCAACTCGGTTTTACAGTGAAAACTGCAGGAACTTCAAACCGGCACTAGGAAACAGACTGAGAAACCAGAATAAAAGTTTCTCCTGCAACCCGTTCCCTTTGTGCTAGATGAACGAACGTCTCTCCACATGCTCAGTTCTGAGAGATAAGTGTGTGTGAAAGCCGTCCTTCACCTAGTTTGTTGGGAACACAAAGTTTCTTTTCAGTTGCAAACTCCACTCCATACATATATATGGGGAGGTACTAGCTCCAACTCGGTTTTACAGTGAAAACTGCAGGAACTTCAAACCGGCACTAGGAAACAGACTGAGAAACCAGAATAAAAGTTTCTCCTGCAACCCGTTCCCTTTGTGCTAGATGAACGAACGTCTCTCCACATGCTCAGTTCTGAGAGATAAGTGTGTGTGAAAGCCGTCCTTCACCTAGCTTGTTGGGAACACAAAGTTTCTTTTCAGTTGCAAACTCCACTCCATACATATATATGGGGAGGTACTAGCTCCAACTCGGTTTTACAGTGAAAACTGCAGGAACTTCAAACCGGCACTAGGAAACAGACTGAGAAACCAGAGTAAAAGTTTCTCCTGCAACCCGTTCCCTTTGTGCTAGATGAACGAACGTCTCTCCACATGCTCAGTTCTGAGAGATAAGTGTGTGTGAAAGCCGTCCTTCACCTAGCTTGTTGGGAACACAAAGTTTCTTTTCAGTTGCAAACCCCACTCCTTACATATATATGGGGAGGTACTAGCTCCAACTCGGTTTTACAGTGAAAACTGCAGGAACTTCAAACCGGCACTAGGAAACAGACTGAGAAACCAGAATAAAAGTTTCTCCTGCAACCCGTTCCCTTTGTGCTAGATGAACGAACGTCTCTCCACATGCTCAGTTCTGAGAGATAAGTGTGTGTGAAAGCCGTCCTTCACCTAGCTTGTTGGGAACACAAAGTTTCTTTTCAGTTGCAAACTCCACTCCATACATATATATGGGGAGGTACTAGCTCCAACTCGGTTTTACAGTGAAAACTGCAGGAACTTCAAACCGGCACTAGGAAACAGACTGAGAAACCAGAGTAAAAGTTTCTCCTGCAACCCGTTCCCTTTGTGCTAGATGAACGAACGTCTCTCCACATGCTCAGTTCTGAGAGATAAGTGTGTGTGAAAGCCGTCCTTCACCTAGCTTGTTGGGAACACAAAGTTTCTTTTCAGTTGCAAACTCCAATCCATACATATATATGGGGAGGTACTAGCTCCAACTCGGTTTTACAGTGAAAACTGCAGGAACTTCAAACCGGCACTAGGAAACAGACTGAGAAACCAGAGTAAAAGTTTCTCCTGCAACCCGTTCCCTTTGTGCTAGGTGAACGAACGTCTCTCCACATGCTCAGTTCTGAGAGATAAGTGTGTGTGAAAGCCGTCCTTCACCTAGCTTGTTGGGAACACAAAGTTTCTTTTCAGTTGCAAACTCCACTCCATACATATATAAAGGGAGGTACTAGCTCCAACTCGGTTTTACAGTGAAAACTGCAGGAACTTCAAACCGGCACTAGGAAACAGACTGAGAAACCAGAGTAAAAGTTTCTCCTGCAACCCGTTCCCTTTGTGCTAGATGAACGAACGTCTCTCCACATGCTCAGTTCTGCGAGATAAGTGTGTGTAAAAGCCGTCCTTCACCTAGCTTGTTGGGAACACAAAGTTTCTTTTCAGTTGCAAACTCCACTCCATACATATATATGGGGAGGTACTAGCTCCAACTCGGTTTTACAGTGAAAACTGCAGGAACTTCAAACCGGCACTAGGAAACAGACTGAGAAACCAGAGTAAAAGTTTCTCCTGCAACCCGTTCCCTTTGTGCTAGGTGAACGAACGTCTCTCCACATGCTCAGTTCTGAGAGATAAGTGTGTGTGAAAGCCGTCCTTCACCTAGCTTGTTGGGAACACAAAGTTTCTTTTCAGTTGCAAACTCCACTCCATACATATATATGGGGAGGTACTAGCTCTAACTCGGTTTTACAGTGAAAACTGCAGGAACTTCAAACCGGCACTAGGAAACAGACTGAGAAACCAGAGTAAAAGTTTCTCCTGCAACCCGTTCCCTTTGTGCTAGATGAACGAACGTCTCTCCACATGCTCAGTTCTGAGAGATAAGTGTGTGTGAAAGCCGTCCTTCACCTAGCTTGTTGGGAACACAAAGTTTCTTTTCAGTTGCAAACCCCACTCCATACATATATATGGGGAGGTACTAGCTCCAACTCGGTTTTACAGTGAAAACTGCAGGAACTTCAAACCGGCACTAGGAAACAGACTGAGAAACCAGAATAAAAGTTTCTCCTGCAACCCGTTCCCTTTGTGCTAGGTGAACGAACGTCTCTCCACATGCTCAGTTCTGAGAGATAAGTGTGTGTGAAAGCCGTCCTTCACCTAGCTTGTTGGGAACACAAAGTTTCTTTTCAGTTGCAAACTCCACTCCATACATATATATGGGGAGGTACTAGCTCCAACTCGGTTTTACAGTGAAAACTGCAGGAACTTCAAACCGGCACTAGGAAACAGACTGAGAAACCAGAGTAAAAGTTTCTCCTGCAACCCGTTCCCTTTGTGCTAGGTGAACGAACGTCTCTCCACATGCTCCGTTCTGAGAGATAAGTGTGTGTGAAAGCCGTCCTTCACCTAGCTTGTTGGGAACACAAAGTTTCTTTTCAGTTGCAAACTCCACTCCATACATATATATGGGGAGGTACTAGCTCCAACTCGGTTTTACAGTGAAAACTGCAGGAACTTCAAACCGGCACTAGGAAACAGACTGAGAAACCAGAATAAAAGTTTCTCCTGCAACCCGTTCCCTTTGTGCTAGGTGAACGAACGTCTCTCCACATGCTCAGTTCTGAGAGATAAGTGTGTGTGAAAGCCGTCCTTCACCTAGCTTGTTGGGAACACAAAGTTTCTTTTCAGTTGCAAACTCCACTCCATACATATATATGGGGAGGTACTAGCTCCAACTCGGTTTTACAGTGAAAACTGCAGGAACTTCAAACCGGCACTAGGAAACAGACTGAGAAACCAGAGTAAAAGTTTCTCCTGCAACCCGTTCCCTTTGTGCTAGATGAACGAACGTCTCTCCACATGCTCAGTTCTGAGAGATAAGTGTGTGTGAAAGCCGTCCTTCACCTAGCTTGTTGGGAACACAAAGTTTCTTTTCAGTTGCAAACCCCACTCCATACATATATATGGGGAGGTACTAGCTCCAACTCGGTTTTACAGTGAAAACTGCAGGAACTTCAAACCGGCACTAGGAAACAGACTGAGAAACCAGAATAAAAGTTTCTCCTGCAACCCGTTCCCTTTGTGCTAGGTGAACGAACGTCTCTCCACATGCTCAGTTCTGAGAGATAAGTGTGTGTGAAAGCCGTCCTTCAGCTAGCTTGTTGGGAACACAAAGTTTCTTTTCAGTTGCAAACTCCACTCCATACATATATATGGGGAGGTACTAGCTCCAACTCGGTTTTACAGTGAAAACTGCAGGAACTTCAAACCGGCACTAGGAAACAGACTGAGAAACCAGAGTAAAAGTTTCTCCTGCAACCCGTTCCCTTTGTGCTAGGTGAACGAACGTCTCTCCACATGCTCCGTTCTGAGAGATAAGTGTGTGTGAAAGCCGTCCTTCACCTAGCTTGTTGGGAACACAAAGTTTCTTTTCAGTTGCAAACTCCACTCCATACATATATATGGGGAGGTACTAGCTCCAACTCGGTTTTACAGTGAAAACTGCAGGAACTTCAAACCGGCACTAGGAAACAGACTGAGAAACCAGAATAAAAGTTTCTCCTGCAACCCGTTCCCTTTGTGCTAGATGAACGAACGTCTCTCCACATGCTCAGTTCTGAGAGATAAGTGTGTGTGAAAGCCGTCCTTCACCTAGCTTGTTGGGAACACAAAGTTTCTTTTCAGTTGCAAACTCCACTCCATACATATATATGGGGAGGTACTAGCTCCAACTCGGTTTTACAGTGAAAACTGCAGGAACTTCAAACCGGCACTAGGAAACAGACTGAGAAACCAGAGTAAAAGTTTCTCCTGCAACCCGTTCTCTTTGTGCTAGGTGAACGAACGTCTCTCCACATGCTCAGTTCTGAGAGATAAGTGTGTGTGAAAGCCGTCCTTCACCTAGCTTGTTGGGAACACAAAGTTTCTTTTCAGTTGCAAACTCCACTCCATTCATATATAAGGGGAGGTACTAGCTCCAACCCGGTTTTACAGTGAAAACTGCAGGAACTTCAAACCGGCACTAGGAAACAGACTGAGAAACCAGAGTAAAAGTTTCTCCTGCAACCCGTTCCCTTTGTGCTAGATGAACGAACGTCTCTCCACATGCTCAGTTCTGAGAGATAAGTGTGTGTGAAAGCCGTCCTTCACCTAGCTTGTTGGGAACACAAAGTTTCTTTTCAGTTGCAAACTCCACTCCATACATATATATGGGGAGGTACTAGCTCCAACTCGGTTTTACAGTGAAAACTGCAGGAACTTCAAACCGGAACTAGGAAACAGACTGAGACACCAGAATAAAAGTTTCTCCTGCAACCCGTTTCCTTTGTGCTAGTTGAACGAACGTCTCTCCACATGCTCAGTTCTGAGAGATAAGTGTGTGTGAAAGCCGTCCTTCACATAGCTTGTTGGGAACACAAAGTTTCTTTTCAGTTGCAAACCCCACTCCTTACATATATATGGGGAGGTGCTTGCTCCAACTCGGTTTTACAGTGAAAACTGCAGGAACTTCAAACCGGCACTAGGAAACAGACTGAGAAACCAGAGTAAAAGTTTCTCCTGCAACCCGTTCCCTTTGTGCTAGATGAACCAACGTCTCTCCACATGCTCAGTTCTGAGAGATAAGTGTGTGTGAAAGCCGTCCTTCACCTAGCTTGTTGGGAACACAAAGTTACTTTTCAGTTGCAAACCCCACTCCATACATATATATGGGGAGGTACTAGCTCCAACTCGGTTTTACAGTGAAAACTGCAGGAACTTCAAACCGGCACTAGGAAACAGACTGAGAAACCAGAATATAAGTTTCTCCTGCAACCCGTTCCCTTTGTGCTAGATGAACGAACGTCTCTCCACATGCTCAGTTCTGAGAGATAAGTGTGTGTGAAAGCCGTCCTTCAACTAGTTTGTTGGGAACACAAAGTTTCTTTTCAGTTGCAAACTCCACTCCATACATATATATGGGGAGGTACTAGCTCCAACTCGGTTTTACAGTGAAAACTGCAGGAACTTCAAACCGGCACTAGGAAACAGACTGAGAAACCAGAATAAAAGTTTCTCCTGCAACCCGTTCCCTTTGTGCTAGATGAACGAACGTCTCTCCACATGCTCAGTTCTGAGAGATAAGTGTGTGTGAAAGCCGTCCTTCACCTAGCTTGTTGGGAACACAAAGTTTCTTTTCAGTTGCAAACTCCACTCCATACATATATATGGGGAGGTACTAGCTCCAACTCGGTTTTACAGTGAAAACTGCAGGAACTTCAAACCGGCACTAGGAAACAGACTGAGAAACCAGAGTAAAAGTTTCTCCTGCAACCCGTTCCCTTTGTGCTAGATGAACGAACGTCTCTCCACATGCTCAGTTCTGAGAGATAAGTGTGTGTGAAAGCCGTCCTTCACCTAGCTTGTTGGGAACACAAAGTTTCTTTTCAGTTGCAAACCCCACTCCTTACATATATATGGGGAGGTACTAGCTCCAACTCGGTTTTACAGTGAAAACTGCAGGAACTTCAAACCGGCACTAGGAAACAGACTGAGAAACCAGAATAAAAGTTTCTCCTGCAACCCGTTCCCTTTGTGCTAGATGAACGAACGTCTCTCCACATGCTCAGTTCTGAGAGATAAGTGTGTGTGAAAGCCGTCCTTCACCTAGCTTGTTGGGAACACAAAGTTTCTTTTCAGTTGCAAACTCCACTCCATACATATATATGGGGAGGTACTAGCTCCAACTCGGTTTTACAGTGAAAACTGCAGGAACTTCAAACCGGCACTAGGAAACAGACTGAGAAACCAGAGTAAAAGTTTCTCCTGCAACCCGTTCCCTTTGTGCTAGATGAACGAACGTCTCTCCACATGCTCAGTTCTGAGAGATAAGTGTGTGTGAAAGCCGTCCTTCACCTAGCTTGTTGGGAACACAAAGTTTCTTTTCAGTTGCAAACTCCACTCCATACATATATATGGGGAGGTACTAGCTCCAACTCTGTTTTACAGTGAAAACTGCAGGAACTTCAAACCGGCACTAGGAAACAGACTGAGAAACCAGAGTAAAAGTTTCTCCTGCAACCCGTTCCCTTTGTGCTAGGTGAACGAACGTCTCTCCACATGCTCAGTTCTGAGAGATAAGTGTGTGTGAAAGCCGTCCTTCACCTAGCTTGTTGGGAACACAAAGTTTCTTTTCAGTTGCAAACTCCACTCCATACATATATATGGGGAGGTACTAGCTCCAACTCGGTTTTACAGTGAAAACTGCAGGAACTTCAAACCGGCACTAGGAAACAGACTGAGAAACCAGAGTAAAAGTTTCTCCTGCAACCCGTTCCCTTTGTGCTAGATGAACGAACGTCTCTCCACATGCTCAGTTCTGAGAGATAAGTGTGTGTGAAAGCCGTCCTTCACCTAGTTTGTTGGGAACACAAAGTTTCTTTTCAGTTGCAAACTCCACTCCATACATATATATGGGGAGGTACTAGCTCCAACTCGGTTTTACAGTGAAAACTGCAGGAACTTCAAACCGGCACTAGGAAACAGACTGAGAAACCAGAGTAAAAGTTTCTCCTGCAACCCGTTCCCTTTGTGCTAGATGAACGAACGTCTCTCCACATGCTCAGTTCTGCGAGATAAGTGTGTGTGAAAGCCGTCCTTCACCTAGCTTGTTGGGAACACAAAGTTTCTTTTCAGTTGCAAACCCCACTCCATACATATATATGGGGAGGTACTAGCTCCAACTCGGTTTTACAGTGAAAACTGCAGGAACTTCAAACCGGCACTAGGAAACAGACTGAGAAACCAGAGTAAAAGTTTCTCCTGCAACCCGTTCCCTTTGTGCTAGGTGAACGAACGTCTCTCCACATGCTCAGTTCTGTGAGATAAGTGTGTGTGAAAGCCGTCCTTCACCTAGCTTGTTGGGAACACAAAGTTTCTTTTCAGTTGCAAACTCCACTCCATTCATATATAAGGGGAGGTACTAGCTCCAACCCGGTTTTACAGTGAAAACTGCAGGAACTTCAAACCGGCACTAGGAAACAGACTGAGAAACCAGAGTAAAAGTTTCTCCTGCAACCCGTTCCCTTTGTGCTAGGTGAACGAACGTCTCTCCACATGCTCAGTTCTGAGAGATAAGTGTGTGTGAAAGCCGTCCTTCACCTAGCTTGTTGGGAACACAAAGTTTCTTTTCAGTTGCAAACTCCACTCCATACATATATATGGGGAGGTACTAGCTCCAACTCGGTTTTACAGTGAAAACTGCAGGAACTTCAAACCGGCACTAGGAAACAGACTGAGAAACCAGAGTAAAAGTTTCTCCTGCAACCCGTTCCCTTTGTGCTAGGTGAACGAACGTCTCTCCACATGCTCCGTTCTGAGAGATAAGTGTGTGTGAAAGCCGTCCTTCACCTAGCTTGTTGGGAACACAAAGTTTCTTTTCAGTTGCAAACTCCACTCCATACATATATATGGGGAGGTACTAGCTCCAACTCGGTTTTACAGTGAAAACTGCAGGAACTTCAAACCGGCACTAGGAAACAGACTGAGAAACCAGAATAAAAGTTTCTCCTGCAACCCGTTCCCTTTGTGCTAGATGAACGAACGTCTCTCCACATGCTCAGTTCTGAGAGATAAGTGTGTGTGAAAGCCGTCCTTCACCTAGCTTGTTGGGAACACAAAGTTTCTTTTCAGTTGCAAACTCCACTCCATACATATATATGGGGAGGTACTAGCTCCAACTCGGTTTTACAGTGAAAACTGCAGGAACTTCAAACCGGCACTAGGAAACAGACTGAGAAACCAGAGTAAAAGTTTCTCCTGCAACCCGTTCCCTTTGTGCTAGGTGAACGAACGTCTCTCCACATGCTCAGTTCTGAGAGATAAGTGTGTGTGAAAGCCGTCCTTCACCTAGCTTGTTGGGAACACAAAGTTTCTTTTCAGTTGCAAACTCCACTCCATTCATATATAAGGGGAGGTACTAGCTCCAACCCGGTTTTACAGTGAAAACTGCAGGAACTTCAAACCGGCACTAGGAAACAGACTGAGAAACCAGAGTAAAAGTGTCTCCTGCAACCCGTTCCCTTTGTGCTAGATGAACCAACGTCTCTCCACATGCTCAGTTCTGAGAGATAAGTGTGTGTGAAAGCCGTCCTTCACCTAGCTTGTTGGGAACACAAAGTTTCTTTTCAGTTGCAAACCCCACTCCATACATATATATGGGGAGGTACTAGCTCCAACTCGGTTTTACAGTGAAAACTGCAGGAACTTCAAACCGGCACTAGGAAACAGACTGAGAAACCAGAATAAAAGTTTCTCCTGCAACCCGTTCCCTTTGTGCTAGATGAACGAACGTCTCTCCACATGCTCAGTTCTGAGAGATAAGTGTGTGTGAAAGCCGTCCTTCACCTAGTTTGTTGGGAACACAAAGTTTCTTTTCAGTTGCAAACTCCACTCCATACATATATATGGGGAGGTACTAGCTCCAACTCGGTTTTACAGTGAAAACTGCAGGAACTTCAAACCGGCACTAGGAAACAGACTGAGAAACCAGAATAAAAGTTTCTCCTGCAACCCGTTCCCTTTGTGCTAGATGAACGAACGTCTCTCCACATGCTCAGTTCTGAGAGATAAGTGTGTGTGAAAGCCGTCCTTCACCTAGCTTGTTGGGAACACAAAGTTTCTTTTCAGTTGCAAACTCCACTCCATACATATATATGGGGAGGTACTAGCTCCAACTCGGTTTTACAGTGAAAACTGCAGGAACTTCAAACCGGCACTAGGAAACAGACTGAGAAACCAGAGTAAAAGTTTCTCCTGCAACCCGTTCCCTTTGTGCTAGATGAACGAACGTCTCTCCACATGCTCAGTTCTGAGAGATAAGTGTGTGTGAAAGCCGTCCTTCACCTAGCTTGTTGGGAACACAAAGTTTCTTTTCAGTTGCAAACCCCACTCCTTACATATATATGGGGAGGTACTAGCTCCAACTCGGTTTTACAGTGAAAACTGCAGGAACTTCAAACCGGCACTAGGAAACAGACTGAGAAACCAGAATAAAAGTTTCTCCTGCAACCCGTTCCCTTTGTGCTAGATGAACGAACGTCTCTCCACATGCTCAGTTCTGAGAGATAAGTGTGTGTGAAAGCCGTACTTCACCTAGCTTGTTGGGAACACAAAGTTTCTTTTCAGTTGCAAACTCCACTCCATACATATATATGGGGAGGTACTAGCTCCAACTCGGTTTTACAGTGAAAACTGCAGGAACTTCAAACCGGCACTAGGAAACAGACTGAGAAACCAGAGTAAAAGTTTCTCCTGCAACCCGTTCCCTTTGTGCTAGATGAACGAACGTCTCTCCACATGCTCAGTTCTGAGAGATAAGTGTGTGTGAAAGCCGTCCTTCACCTAGCTTGTTGGGAACACAAAGTTTCTTTTCAGTTGCAAACTCCACTCCATACATATATATGGGGAGGTACTAGCTCCAACTCTGTTTTACAGTGAAAACTGCAGGAACTTCAAACCGGCACTAGGAAACAGACTGAGAAACCAGAGTAAAAGTTTCTCCTGCAACCCGTTCCCTTTGTGCTAGGTGAACGAACGTCTCTCCACATGCTCAGTTCTGAGAGATAAGTGTGTGTGAAAGCCGTCCTTCACCTAGCTTGTTGGGAACACAAAGTTTCTTTTCAGTTGCAAACTCCACTCCATACATATATATGGGGAGGTACTAGCTCCAACTCGGTTTTACAGTGAAAACTGCAGGAACTTCAAACCGGCACTAGGAAACAGACTGAGAAACCAGAGTAAAAGTTTCTCCTGCAACCCGTTCCCTTTGTGCTAGATGAACGAACGTCTCTCCACATGCTCAGTTCTGAGAGATAAGTGTGTGTGAAAGCCGTCCTTCACCTAGCTTGTTGGGAACACAAAGTTTCTTTTCAGTTGCAAACTCCAATCCATACATATATATGGGGAGGTACTAGCTCCAACTCGGTTTTACAGTGAAAACTGCAGGAACTTCAAACCGGCACTAGGAAACAGACTGAGAAACCAGAGTAAAAGTTTCTCCTGCAACCCGTTCCCTTTGTGCTAGGTGAACGAACGTCTCTCCACATGCTCAGTTCTGAGAGATAAGTGTGTGTGAAAGCCGTCCTTCACCTAGCTTGTTGGGAACACAAAGTTTCTTTTCAGTTGCAAACTCCACTCCATACATATATAAAGGGAGGTACTAGCTCCAACTCGGTTTTACAGTGAAAACTGCAGGAACTTCAAACCGGCACTAGGAAACAGACTGAGAAACCAGAGTAAAAGTTTCTCCTGCAACCCGTTCCCTTTGTGCTAGATGAACGAACGTCTCTCCACATGCTCAGTTCTGCGAGATAAGTGTGTGTAAAAGCCGTCCTTCACCTAGCTTGTTGGGAACACAAAGTTTCTTTTCAGTTGCAAACTCCACTCCATACATATATATGGGGAGGTACTAGCTCCAACTCGGTTTTACAGTGAAAACTGCAGGAACTTCAAACCGGCACTAGGAAACAGACTGAGAAACCAGAGTAAAAGTTTCTCCTGCAACCCGTTCCCTTTGTGCTAGGTGAACGAACGTCTCTCCACATGCTCAGTTCTGAGAGATAAGTGTGTGTGAAAGCCGTCCTTCACCTAGCTTGTTGGGAACACAAAGTTTCTTTTCAGTTGCAAACTCCACTCCATACATATATATGGGGAGGTACTAGCTCTAACTCGGTTTTACAGTGAAAACTGCAGGAACTTCAAACCGGCACTAGGAAACAGACTGAGAAACCAGAGTAAAAGTTTCTCCTGCAACCCGTTCCCTTTGTGCTAGATGAACGAACGTCTCTCCACATGCTCAGTTCTGAGAGATAAGTGTGTGTGAAAGCCGTCCTTCACCTAGCTTGTTGGGAACACAAAGTTTCTTTTCAGTTGCAAACCCCACTCCATACATATATATGGGGAGGTACTAGCTCCAACTCGGTTTTACAGTGAAAACTGCAGGAACTTCAAACCGGCACTAGGAAACAGACTGAGAAACCAGAATAAAAGTTTCTCCTGCAACCCGTTCCCTTTGTGCTAGGTGAACGAACGTCTCTCCACATGCTCAGTTCTGAGAGATAAGTGTGTGTGAAAGCCGTCCTTCACCTAGCTTGTTGGGAACACAAAGTTTCTTTTCAGTTGCAAACTCCACTCCATACATATATATGGGGAGGTACTAGCTCCAACTCGGTTTTACAGTGAAAACTGCAGGAACTTCAAACCGGCACTAGGAAACAGACTGAGAAACCAGAGTAAAAGTTTCTCCTGCAACCCGTTCCCTTTGTGCTAGGTGAACGAACGTCTCTCCACATGCTCCGTTCTGAGAGATAAGTGTGTGTGAAAGCCGTCCTTCACCTAGCTTGTTGGGAACACAAAGTTTCTTTTCAGTTGCAAACTCCACTCCATACATATATATGGGGAGGTACTAGCTCCAACTCGGTTTTACAGTGAAAACTGCAGGAACTTCAAACCGGCACTAGGAAACAGACTGAGAAACCAGAATAAAAGTTTCTCCTGCAACCCGTTCCCTTTGTGCTAGGTGAACGAACGTCTCTCCACATGCTCAGTTCTGAGAGATAAGTGTGTGTGAAAGCCGTCCTTCACCTAGCTTGTTGGGAACACAAAGTTTCTTTTCAGTTGCAAACTCCACTCCATACATATATATGGGGAGGTACTAGCTCCAACTCGGTTTTACAGTGAAAACTGCAGGAACTTCAAACCGGCACTAGGAAACAGACTGAGAAACCAGAGTAAAAGTTTCTCCTGCAACCCGTTCCCTTTGTGCTAGATGAACGAACGTCTCTCCACATGCTCAGTTCTGAGAGATAAGTGTGTGTGAAAGCCGTCCTTCACCTAGCTTGTTGGGAACACAAAGTTTCTTTTCAGTTGCAAACCCCACTCCATACATATATATGGGGAGGTACTAGCTCCAACTCGGTTTTACAGTGAAAACTGCAGGAACTTCAAACCGGCACTAGGAAACAGACTGAGAAACCAGAATAAAAGTTTCTCCTGCAACCCGTTCCCTTTGTGCTAGGTGAACGAACGTCTCTCCACATGCTCAGTTCTGAGAGATAAGTGTGTGTGAAAGCCGTCCTTCACCTAGCTTGTTGGGAACACAAAGTTTCTTTTCAGTTGCAAACTCCACTCCATACATATATATGGGGAGGTACTAGCTCCAACTCGGTTTTACAGTGAAAACTGCAGGAACTTCAAACCGGCACTAGGAAACAGACTGAGAAACCAGAGTAAAAGTTTCTCCTGCAACCCGTTCCCTTTGTGCTAGGTGAACGAACGTCTCTCCACATGCTCCGTTCTGAGAGATAAGTGTGTGTGAAAGCCGTCCTTCACCTAGCTTGTTGGGAACACAAAGTTTCTTTTCAGTTGCAAACTCCACTCCATACATATATATGGGGAGGTACTAGCTCCAACTCGGTTTTACAGTGAAAACTGCAGGAACTTCAAACCGGCACTAGGAAACAGACTGAGAAACCAGAATAAAAGTTTCTCCTGCAACCCGTTCCCTTTGTGCTAGATGAACGAACGTCTCTCCACATGCTCAGTTCTGAGAGATAAGTGTGTGTGAAAGCCGTCCTTCACCTAGCTTGTTGGGAACACAAAGTTTCTTTTCAGTTGCAAACTCCACTCCATACATATATATGGGGAGGTACTAGCTCCAACTCGGTTTTACAGTGAAAACTGCAGGAACTTCAAACCGGCACTAGGAAACAGACTGAGAAACCAGAGTAAAAGTTTCTCCTGCAACCCGTTCTCTTTGTGCTAGGTGAACGAACGTCTCTCCACATGCTCAGTTCTGAGAGATAAGTGTGTGTGAAAGCCGTCCTTCACCTAGCTTGTTGGGAACACAAAGTTTCTTTTCAGTTGCAAACTCCACTCCATTCATATATAAGGGGAGGTACTAGCTCCAACCCGGTTTTACAGTGAAAACTGCAGGAACTTCAAACCGGCACTAGGAAACAGACTGAGAAACCAGAGTAAAAGTTTCTCCTGCAACCCGTTCCCTTTGTGCTAGATGAACGAACGTCTCTCCACATGCTCAGTTCTGAGAGATAAGTGTGTGTGAAAGCCGTCCTTCACCTAGCTTGTTGGGAACACAAAGTTTCTTTTCAGTTGCAAACTCCACTCCATACATATATATGGGGAGGTACTAGCTCCAACTCGGTTTTACAGTGAAAACTGCAGGAACTTCAAACCGGCACTAGGAAACAGACTGAGACACCAGAATAAAAGTTTCTCCTGCAACCCGTTTCCTTTGTGCTAGTTGAACGAACGTCTCTCCACATGCTCAGTTCTGAGAGATAAGTGTGTGTGAAAGCCGTCCTTCACCTAGCTTGTTGGGAACACAAAGTTTCTTTTCAGTTGCAAACCCCACTCCTTACATATATATGGGGAGGTGCTTGCTCCAACTCGGTTTTACAGTGAAAACTGCAGGAACTTCAAACCGGCACTAGGAAACAGACTGAGAAACCAGAGTAAAAGTTTCTCCTGCAACCCGTTCCCTTTGTGCTAGATGAACCAACGTCTCTCCACATGCTCAGTTCTGAGAGATAAGTGTGTGTGAAAGCCGTCCTTCACCTAGCTTGTTGGGAACACAAAGTTTCTTTTCAGTTGCAAACCCCACTCCATACATATATATGGGGAGGTACTAGCTCCAACTCGGTTTTACAGTGAAAACTGCAGGAACTTCAAACCGGCACTAGGAAACAGACTGAGAAACCAGAATATAAGTTTCTCCTGCAACCCGTTCCCTTTGTGCTAGATGAACGAACGTCTCTCCACATGCTCAGTTCTGAGAGATAAGTGTGTGTGAAAGCCGTCCTTCAACTAGTTTGTTGGGAACACAAAGTTTCTTTTCAGTTGCAAACTCCACTCCATACATATATATGGGGAGGTACTAGCTCCAACTCGGTTTTACAGTGAAAACTGCAGGAACTTCAAACCGGCACTAGGAAACAGACTGAGAAACCAGAATAAAAGTTTCTCCTGCAACCCGTTCCCTTTGTGCTAGATGAACGAACGTCTCTCCACATGCTCAGTTCTGAGAGATAAGTGTGTGTGAAAGCCGTCCTTCACCTAGCTTGTTGGGAACACAAAGTTTCTTTTCAGTTGCAAACTCCACTCCATACATATATATGGGGAGGTACTAGCTCCAACTCGGTTTTACAGTGAAAACTGCAGGAACTTCAAACCGGCACTAGGAAACAGACTGAGAAACCAGAGTAAAAGTTTCTCCTGCAACCCGTTCCCTTTGTGCTAGATGAACGAACGTCTCTCCACATGCTCAGTTCTGAGAGATAAGTGTGTGTGAAAGCCGTCCTTCACCTAGCTTGTTGGGAACACAAAGTTTCTTTTCAGTTGCAAACCCCACTCCTTACATATATATGGGGAGGTACTAGCTCCAACTCGGTTTTACAGTGAAAACTGCAGGAACTTCAAACCGGCACTAGGAAACAGACTGAGAAACCAGAATAAAAGTTTCTCCTGCAACCCGTTCCCTTTGTGCTAGATGAACGAACGTCTCTCCACATGCTCAGTTCTGAGAGATAAGTGTGTGTGAAAGCCGTCCTTCACCTAGCTTGTTGGGAACACAAAGTTTCTTTTCAGTTGCAAACTCCACTCCATACATATATATGGGGAGGTACTAGCTCCAACTCGGTTTTACAGTGAAAACTGCAGGAACTTCAAACCGGCACTAGGAAACAGACTGAGAAACCAGAGTAAAAGTTTCTCCTGCAACCCGTTCCCTTTGTGCTAGATGAACGAACGTCTCTCCACATGCTCAGTTCTGAGAGATAAGTGTGTGTGAAAGCCGTCCTTCACCTAGCTTGTTGGGAACACAAAGTTTCTTTTCAGTTGCAAACTCCACTCCATACATATATATGGGGAGGTACTAGCTCCAACTCTGTTTTACAGTGAAAACTGCAGGAACTTCAAACCGGCACTAGGAAACAGACTGAGAAACCAGAGTAAAAGTTTCTCCTGCAACCCGTTCCCTTTGTGCTAGGTGAACGAACGTCTCTCCACATGCTCAGTTCTGAGAGATAAGTGTGTGTGAAAGCCGTCCTTCACCTAGCTTGTTGGGAACACAAAGTTTCTTTTCAGTTGCAAACTCCACTCCATACATATATATGGGGAGGTACTAGCTCCAACTCGGTTTTACAGTGAAAACTGCAGGAACTTCAAACCGGCACTAGGAAACAGACTGAGAAACCAGAGTAAAAGTTTCTCCTGCAACCCGTTCCCTTTGTGCTAGATGAACGAACGTCTCTCCACATGCTCAGTTCTGAGAGATAAGTGTGTGTGAAAGCCGTCCTTCACCTAGTTTGTTGGGAACACAAAGTTTCTTTTCAGTTGCAAACTCCACTCCATACATATATATGGGGAGGTACTAGCTCCAACTCGGTTTTACAGTGAAAACTGCAGGAACTTCAAACCGGCACTAGGAAACAGACTGAGAAACCAGAGTAAAAGTTTCTCCTGCAACCCGTTCCCTTTGTGCTAGATGAACGAACGTCTCTCCACATGCTCAGTTCTGCGAGATAAGTGTGTGTGAAAGCCGTCCTTCACCTAGCTTGTTGGGAACACAAAGTTTCTTTTCAGTTGCAAACTCCACTCCATACATATATATGGGGAGGTACTAGCTCCAACTCGGTTTTACAGTGAAAACTGCAGGAACTTCAAACCGGCACTAGGAAACAGACTGAGAAACCAGAGTAAAAGTTTCTCCTGCAACCCGTTCCCTTTGTGCTAGGTGAACGAACGTCTCTCCACATGCTCAGTTCTGAGAGATAAGTGTGTGTGAAAGCCGTCCTTCACCTAGCTTGTTGGGAACACAAAGTTTCTTTTCAGTTGCAAACTCCACTCCATTCATATATAAGGGGAGGTACTAGCTCCAACCCGGTTTTACAGTGAAAACTGCAGGAACTTCAAACCGGCACTAGGAAACAGACTGAGAAACCAGAGTAAAAGTTTCTCCTGCAACCCGTTCCCTTTGTGCTAGGTGAACGAACGTCTCTCCACATGCTCAGTTCTGAGAGATAAGTGTGTGTGAAAGCTGTCCTTCACCTAGCTTGTTGGGAACACAAAGTTTCTTTTCAGTTGCAAACTCCACTCCATACATATATATGGGGAGGTACTAGCTCCAACTCGGTTTTACAGTGAAAACTGCAGGAACTTCAAACCGGCACTAGGAAACAGACTGAGAAACCAGAGTAAAAGTTTCTCCTGCAACCCGTTCCCTTTGTGCTAGGTGAACGAACGTCTCTCCACATGCTCCGTTCTGAGAGATAAGTGTGTGTGAAAGCCGTCCTTCACCTAGCTTGTTGGGAACACAAAGTTTCTTTTCAGTTGCAAACTCCACTCCATACATATATATGGGGAGGTACTAGGTCCAACTCGGTTTTACAGTGAAAACTGCAGGAACTTCAAACCGGCACTAGGAAACAGACTGAGAAACCAGAATAAAAGTTTCTCCTGCAACCCGTTCCCTTTGTGCTAGATGAACGAACGTCTCTCCACATGCTCAGTTCTGAGAGATAAGTGTGTGTGAAAGCCGTCCTTCACCTAGCTTGTTGGGAACACAAAGTTTCTTTTCAGTTGCAAACTCCACTCCATACATATATATGGGGAGGTACTAGCTCCAACTCGGTTTTACAGTGAAAACTGCAGGAACTTCAAACCGGCACTAGGAAACAGACTGAGAAACCAGAGTAAAAGTTTCTCCTGCAACCCGTTCCCTTTGTGCTAGGTGAACGAACGTCTCTCCACATGCTCAGTTCTGAGAGATAAGTGTGTGTGAAAGCCGTCCTTCACCTAGCTTGTTGGGAACACAAAGTTTCTTTTCAGTTGCAAACTCCACTCCATTCATATATAAGGGGAGGTACTAGCTCCAACCCGGTTTTACAGTGAAAACTGCAGGAACTTCAAACCGGCACTAGGAAACAGACTGAGAAACCAGAGTAAAAGTGTCTCCTGCAACCCGTTCCCTTTGTGCTAGATGAACCAACGTCTCTCCACATGCTCAGTTCTGAGAGATAAGTGTGTGTGAAAGCCGTCCTTCACCTAGCTTGTTGGGAACACAAAGTTTCTTTTCAGTTGCAAACCCCACTCCATACATATATATGGGGAGGTACTAGCTCCAACTCGGTTTTACAGTGAAAACTGCAGGAACTTCAAACCGGCACTAGGAAACAGACTGAGAAACCAGAATAAAAGTTTCTCCTGCAACCCGTTCCCTTTGTGCTAGATGAACGAACGTCTCTCCACATGCTCAGTTCTGAGAGATAAGTGTGTGTGAAAGCCGTCCTTCACCTAGTTTGTTGGGAACACAAAGTTTCTTTTCAGTTGCAAACTCCACTCCATACATATATATGGGGAGGTACTAGCTCCAACTCGGTTTTACAGTGAAAACTGCAGGAACTTCAAACCGGCACTAGGAAACAGACTGAGAAACCAGAATAAAAGTTTCTCCTGCAACCCGTTCCCTTTGTGCTAGATGAACGAACGTCTCTCCACATGCTCAGTTCTGAGAGATAAGTGTGTGTGAAAGCCGTCCTTCACCTAGCTTGTTGGGAACACAAAGTTTCTTTTCAGTTGCAAACTCCACTCCATACATATATATGGGGAGGTACTAGCTCCAACTCGGTTTTACAGTGAAAACTGCAGGAACTTCAAACCGGCACTAGGAAACAGACTGAGAAACCAGAGTAAAAGTTTCTCCTGCAACCCGTTCCCTTTGTGCTAGATGAACGAACGTCTCTCCACATGCTCAGTTCTGAGAGATAAGTGTGTGTGAAAGCCGTCCTTCACCTAGCTTGTTGGGAACACAAAGTTTCTTTTCAGTTGCAAACCCCACTCCTTACATATATATGGGGAGGTACTAGCTCCAACTCGGTTTTACAGTGAAAACTGCAGGAACTTCAAACCGGCACTAGGAAACAGACTGAGAAACCAGAATAAAAGTTTCTCCTGCAACCCGTTCCCTTTGTGCTAGATGAACGAACGTCTCTCCACATGCTCAGTTCTGAGAGATAAGTGTGTGTGAAAGCCGTACTTCACCTAGCTTGTTGGGAACACAAAGTTTCTTTTCAGTTGCAAACTCCACTCCATACATATATATGGGGAGGTACTAGCTCCAACTCGGTTTTACAGTGAAAACTGCAGGAACTTCAAACCGGCACTAGGAAACAGACTGAGAAACCAGAGTAAAAGTTTCTCCTGCAACCCGTTCCCTTTGTGCTAGATGAACGAACGTCTCTCCACATGCTCAGTTCTGAGAGATAAGTGTGTGTGAAAGCCGTCCTTCACCTAGCTTGTTGGGAACACAAAGTTTCTTTTCAGTTGCAAACTCCACTCCATACATATATATGGGGAGGTACTAGCTCCAACTCTGTTTTACAGTGAAAACTGCAGGAACTTCAAACCGGAACTAGGAAACAGACTGAGAAACCAGAGTAAAAGTTTCTCCTGCAACCCGTTCCCTTTGTGCTAGGTGAACGAACGTCTCTCCACATGCTCAGTTCTGAGAGATAAGTGTGTGTGAAAGCCGTCCTTCACCTAGCTTGTTGGGAACACAAAGTTTCTTTTCAGTTGCAAACTCCACTCCATACATATATATGGGGAGGTACTAGCTCCAACTCGGTTTTACAGTGAAAACTGCAGGAACTTCAAACCGGCACTAGGAAACAGACTGAGAAACCAGAGTAAAAGTTTCTCCTGCAACCCGTTCCCTTTGTGCTAGATGAACGAACGTCTCTCCACATGCTCAGTTCTGCGAGATAAGTGTGTGTGAAAGCCGTCCTTCACCTAGCTTGTTGGGAACACAAAGTTTCTTTTCAGTTGCAAACTCCACTCCATACATATATATGGGGAGGTACTAGCTCCAACTCGGTTTTACAGTGAAAACTGCAGGAACTTCAAACTGGCACTAGGAAACAGACTGAGAAACCAGAGTAAAAGTTTCTCCTGCAACCCGTTCCCTTTGTGCTAGGTGAACGAACGTCTCTCCACATGCTCAGTTCTGAGAGATAAGTGTGTGTGAAAGCCGTCCTTCACCTAGCTTGTTGGGAACACAAAGTTTCTTTTCAGTTGCAAACTCCACTCCATACATATATATGGGGAGGTACTAGCTCCAACTCGGTTTTACAGTGAAAACTGCAGGAACTTCAAACCGGCACTAGGAAACAGACTGAGAAACCAGAGTAAAAGTTTCTCCTGCAACCCGTTCCCTTTGTGCTAGATGAACGAACGTCTCTCCACATGCTCAGTTCTGAGAGATAAGTGTGTGTGAAAGCCGTCCTTCACCTAGCTTGTTGGGAACACAAAGTTTCTTTTCAGTTGCAAACCCCACTCCATACATATATATGGGGAGGTACTAGCTCCAACTCGGTTTTACAGTGAAAACTGCAGGAACTTCAAACCGGCACTAGGAAACAGACTGAGAAACCAGAATAAAAGTTTCTCCTGCAACCCGTTCCCTTTGTGCTAGGTGAACGAACGTCTCTCCACATGCTCAGTTCTGAGAGATAAGTGTGTGTGAAAGTCGTCCTTCACCTAGCTTGTTGGGAACACAAAGTTTCTTTTCAGTTGCAAACTCCACTCCATTCATATATATGGGGAGGTACTAGCTCCAACTCGGTTTTACAGTGAAAACTGCAGGAACTTCAAACCGGCACTAGGAAACAGACTGAGAAACCAGAGTAAAAGTTTCTCCTGCAACCCGTTCCCTTTGTGCTAGGTGAACGAACGTCTCTCCACATGCTCCGTTCTGAGAGATAAGTGTGTGTGAAAGCCGTCCTTCACCTAGCTTGTTGGGAACACAAAGTTTCTTTTCAGTTGCAAACTCCACTCCATACATATATATGGGGAGGTACTAGCTCCAACTCGGTTTTACAGTGAAAACTGCAGGAACTTCAAACCGGCACTAGGAAACAGACTGAGAAACCAGAATAAAAGTTTCTCCTGCAACCCGTTCACTTTGTGCTAGATGAACGAACGTCTCTCCACATGCTCAGTTCTGAGAGATAAGTGTGTGTGAAAGCCGTCCTTCACCTAGCTTGTTGGGAACACAAAGTTTCTTTTCAGTTGCAAACTCCACTCCATACATATATATGGGGAGGTACTAGCTCCAACTCGGTTTTACAGTGAAAACTGCAGGAACTTCAAACCGGCACTAGGAAACAGACTGAGAAACCAGAGTAAAAGTTTCTCCTGCAACCCGTTCCCTTTGTGCTAGGTGAACGAACGTCTCTCCACATGCTCAGTTCTGAGAGATAAGTGTGTGTGAAAGCCGTCCTTCACCTAGCTTGTTGGGAACACAAAGTTTCTTTTCAGTTGCAAACTCCACTCCATTCATATATAAGGGGAGGTAGTAGCTCCAACCCGGTTTTCCAGTGAAAACTGCAGGAACTTCAAACCGGCACTAGGAAACAGACTGAGAAACCAGAGTAAAAGTTTCTCCTGCAACCCGTTCCCTTTGTGCTAGATGAACGAACGTCTCTCCACATGCTCAGTTCTGAGAGATAAGTGTGTGTGAAAGCCGTCCTTCACCTAGCTTGTTGGGAACACAAAGTTTCTTTTCAGTTGCAAACTCCACTCCATACATATATATGGGGAGGTACTAGCTCCAACTCGGTTTTACAGTGAAAACTGCAGGAACTTCAAACCGGCACTATGAAACAGACTGAGAAACCAGAGTAAAAGTTTCTCCTGCAACCCGTTCCCTTTGTGCTAGATGAACGAACGTCTCTCCACATGCTCAGTTCTGAGAGATAAGTGTGTGTGAAAGCCGTCCTTCACCTAGCTTGTTGGGAACACAAAGTTTCTTTTCAGTTGCAAACTCCACTCCATTCATATATAAGGGGAGGCAGTAGCTCCAACCCGGTTTTACAGTGAAAACTGCAGGAACTTCAAACCGGCACTAGGAAACAGACTGAGAAACCAGAGTAAAAGTTTCTCCTGCAACCCGTTCCCTTTGTGCTAGGTGAACGAACGTCTCTCCACATGCTCAGTTCTGAGAGATAAGTGTGTGTGAAAGCCGTCCTTCACCTAGCTTGTTGGGAACACAAAGTTTCTTTTCAGTTGCAAACTCCACTCCATACATATATATGGGGAGGTACTAGCTCCAACTCGGTTTTACAGTGAAAACTGCAGGAACTTCAAACCGGCACTAGGAAACAGACTGAGAAACCAGAGTAAAAGTTTCTCCTGCAACCCGTTCCCTTTGTGCTAGATGAACGAACGTCTCTCCACATGCTCAGTTCTGAGAGATAAGTGTGTGTGAAAGCCGTCCTTCACCTAGCTTGTTGGGAACACAAAGTTTCTTTTCAGTTGCAAACTCCACTCCATACATATATATGGGGAGGTACTAGCTCCAACTCGGTTTTACAGTGAAAACTGCAGGAACTTCAAACCGGCACTATGAAACAGACTGAGAAACCAGAGTAAAAGTTTCTCCTGCAACCCGTTCCCTTTGTGCTAGATGAACGAACGTCTCTCCACATGCTCAGTTCTGAGAGATAAGTGTGTGTGAAAGCCGTCCTTCACCTAGCTTGTTGGGAACACAAAGTTTCTTTTCAGTTGCAAACTCCACTCCATTCATATATAAGGGGAGGCAGTAGCTCCAACCCGGTTTTACAGTGAAAACTGCAGGAACTTCAAACCGGCACTAGGAAACAGACTGAGAAACCAGAGTAAAAGTTTCTCCTGCAACCCGTTCCCTTTGTGCTAGGTGAACGAACGTCTCTCCACATGCTCAGTTCTGAGAGATAAGTGTGTGTGAAAGCCGTCCTTCACCTAGCTTGTTGGGAACACAAAGTTTCTTTTCAGTTGCAAACTCCACTCCATACATATATATGGGGAGGTACTAGCTCCAACTCGGTTTTACAGTGAAAACTGCAGGAACTTCAAACCGGCACTAGGAAACAGACTGAGAAACCAGAGTAAAAGTTTCTCCTGCAACCCGTTCCCTTTGTGCTAGGTGAACGAACGTCTCTCCACATGCTCAGTTCTGAGAGATAAGTGTGTGTGAAAGCCGTCCTTCACCTAGCTTGTTGGGAACACAAAGTTTCTTTTCAGTTGCAAACTCCACTCCATACATATATATGGGGAGGTACTAGCTCCAACTCGGTTTTACAGTGAAAACTGCAGGAACTTCAAACCGGCACTAGGAAACAGACTGAGAAACCAGAGTAAAAGTTTCTCCTGCAACCCGTTCCCTTTGTGCTAGGTGAACGAACGTCTCTCCACATGCTCAGTTCTGAGAGATAAGTGTGTGTGAAAGCCGTCCTTCACCTAGCTTGTTGGGAACACAAAGTTTCTTTTCAGTTGCAAACTCCACTCCATTCATATATAAGGGGAGGTAGTAGCTCCAACCCGGTTTTCCAGTGAAAACTGCAGGAACTTCAAACCGGCACTAGGAAACAGACTGAGAAACCAGAGTAAAAGTTTCTCCTGCAACCCGTTCCCTTTGTGCTAGGTGAACGAACGTCTCTCCACATGCTCAGTTCTGAGAGATAAGTGTGTGTGAAAGCCGTCCTTCACCTAGCTTGTTGGGAACACAAAGTTTCTTTTCAGTTGCAAACTCCACTCCATACATATATATGGGGAGGTACTAGCTCCAACTCGGTTTTACAGTGAAAACTGCAGGAACTTCAAACCGGCACTAGGAAACAGACTGAGAAACCAGAGTAAAAGTTTCTCCTGCAACCCGTTCCCTTTGTGCTAGATGAACGAACGTCTCTCCACATGCTCAGTTCTGAGAGATAAGTGTGTGTGAAAGCCGTCCTTCACCTAGCTTGTTGGGAACACAAAGTTTCTTTTCAGTTGCAAACTCCACTCCATACATATATATGGGGAGGTACTAGCTCCAACTCGGTTTTACAGTGAAAACTGCAGGAACTTCAAACCGGCACTAGGAAACAGACTGAGAAACCAGAATAAAAGTTTCTCCTGCAACCCGTTCCCTTTGTGCTAGGTGAACGAACGTCTCTCCACATGCTCAGTTCTGAGAGATAAGTGTGTGTGAAAGCCGTCCTTCACCTAGCTTGTTGGGAACACAAAGTTTCTTTTCAGTTGCAAACTCCACTCCATACATATATATGGGGAGGTACTAGCTCCAACTCGGTTTTACAGTGAAAACTGCAGGAACTTCAAACCGGCACTAGGAAACAGACTGAGAAACCAGAGTAAAAGTTTCTCCTGCAACCCGTTCCCTTTGTGCTAGGTGAACGAACGTCTCTCCACATGCTCAGTTCTGAGAGATAAGTGTGTGTGAAAGCCGTCCTTCACCTAGCTTGTTGGGAACACAAAGTTTCTTTTCAGTTGCAAACTCCACTCCATACATATATATGGGGAGGTACTAGCTCCAACTCGGTTTTACAGTGAAAACTGCAGGAACTTCAAACCGGCACTAGGAAACAGACTGAGAAACCAGAGTAAAAGTTTCTCCTGCAACCCGTTCCCTTTGTGCTAGGTGAACGAACGTCTCTCCACATGCTCAGTTCTGAGAGATAAGTGTGTGTGAAAGCCGTCCTTCACCTAGCTTGTTGGGAACACAAAGTTTCTTTTCAGTTGCAAACTCCACTCCATACATATATATGGGGAGGTACTAGCTCCAACTCGGTTTTACAGTGAAAACTGCAGGAACTTCAAACCGGCACTAGGAAACAGACTGAGAAACCAGAGTAAAAGTTTCTCCTGCAACCCGTTCCCTTTGTGCTAGGTGAACGAACGTCTCTCCACATGCTCAGTTCTGAGAGATAAGTGTGTGTGAAAGCCGTCCTTCACCTAGCTTGTTGGGAACACAAAGTTTCTTTTCAGTTGCAAACTCCACTCCATTCATATATAAGGGGAGGTAGTAGCTCCAACCCGGTTTTCCAGTGAAAACTGCAGGAACTTCAAACCGGCACTAGGAAACAGACTGAGAAACCAGAGTAAAAGTTTCTCCTGCAACCCGTTCCCTTTGTGCTAGGTGAACGAACGTCTCTCCACATGCTCAGTTCTGAGAGATAAGTGTGTGTGAAAGCCGTCCTTCACCTAGCTTGTTGGGAACACAAAGTTTCTTTTCAGTTGCAAACTCCACTCCATACATATATATGGGGAGGTACTAGCTCCAACTCGGTTTTACAGTGAAAACTGCAGGAACTTCAAACCGGCACTAGGAAACAGACTGAGAAACCAGAGTAAAAGTTTCTCCTGCAACCCGTTCCCTTTGTGCTAGATGAACGAACGTCTCTCCACATGCTCAGTTCTGAGAGATAAGTGTGTGTGAAAGCCGTCCTTCACCTAGCTTGTTGGGAACACAAAGTTTCTTTTCAGTTGCAAACTCCACTCCATACATATATATGGGGAGGTACTAGCTCCAACTCGGTTTTACAGTGAAAACTGCAGGAACTTCAAACCGGCACTAGGAAACAGACTGAGAAACCAGAGTAAAAGTTTCTCCTGCAACCCGTTCCCTTTGTGCTAGGTGAACGAACGTCTCTCCACATGCTCAGTTCTGCGAGATAAGTGTGTGTGAAAGCCGTCCTTCACCTAGCTTGTTGGGAACACAAAGTTTCTTTTCAGTTGCAAACTCCACTCCATACATATATATGGGGAGGTACTAGCTCCAACTCGGTTTTACAGTGAAAACTGCAGGAACTTCAAACCGGCACTAGGAAACAGACTGAGAAACCAGAGTAAAAGTTTCTCCTGCAACCCGTTCCCTTTGTGCTAGATGAACGAACGTCTCTCCACATGCTCAGTTCTGAGAGATAAGTGTGTGTGAAAGCCGTCCTTCACCTAGCTTGTTGGGAACACAAAGTTTCTTTTCAGTTGCAAACTCCACTCCATACATATATATGGAGAGGTACTAGCTCCAACTCGGTTTTACAGTGAAAACTGCAGGAACTTCAAACCGGCACTAGGAAACAGACTGAGAAACCAGAGTAAAAGTTTCTCCTGCAACCCGTTCCCTTTGTGCTAGGTGAACGAACGTCTCTCCACATGCTCAGTTCTGAGAGATAAGTGTGTGTGAAAGCCGTCCTTCACCTAGCTTGTTGGGAACACAAAGTTTCTTTTCAGTTGCAAACTCCAATCCATACATATATATGGGGAGGTACTAGCTCCAACTCGGTTTTACAGTGAAAACTGCAGGAACTTCAAACCGGCACTAGGAAACAGACTGAGAAACCAGAGTAAAAGTTTCTCCTGCAACCCGTTCCCTTTGTGCTAGGTGAACGAACGTCTCTCCACATGCTCAGTTCTGAGAGATAAGTGTGTGTGAAAGCCGTCCTTCACCTAGCTTGTTGGGAACACAAAGTTTCTTTTCAGTTGCAAACTCCACTCCATACATATATATGGGGAGGTACTAGCTCCAACTCGGTTTTACAGTGAAAACTGCAGGAACTTCAAACCGGCACTAGGAAACAGACTGAGAAACCAGAGTAAAAGTTTCTCCTGCAACCCGTTCCCTTTGTGCTAGATGAACGAACGTCTCTCCACATGCTCAGTTCTGAGAGATAAGTGTGTGTGAAAGCCGTCCTTCACCTAGCTTGTTGGGAACACAAAGTTTCTTTTCAGTTGCAAACTCCACTCCATACGTATATATGGGGAGGTACTAGCTCCAACTCGGTTTTACAGTGAAAACTGCAGGAACTTCAAACCGGCACTAGGAAACAGACTGAGAAACCAGAGTAAAAGTTTCTCCTGCAACCCGTTCCCTTTGGGCTAGATGAACGAACGTCTCTCCACATGCTCAGTTCTGAGAGATAAGTGTGTGTGAAAGCGTCCTTCACCTAGCTATTTGGGAACACAAAGTTTCTTTTCAGTTGCAAACTCCACTCCATTCATATATAAGGGGAGGCAGTAGCTCCAACCCGGTTTTACAGTGAAAACTGCAGGAACTTCAAACCGGCACTAGGAAACAGACTGAGAAACCAGAGTAAAAGTTTCTCCTGCAACCCGTTCCCTTTGTGCTAGATGAACGAACGTCTCTCCACATGCTCAGTTCTGAGAGATAAGTGTGTGTGAAAGCCGTCCTTCACCTAGCTTTTTGGGAACACAAAGTTTCTTTTCAGTTGCAAACTCCACTTCATACATATATATGGGGAGGTACTAGCTCCAACTCGGTTTTACAGTGAAAACTGCAGGAACTTCAAACCGGCACTAGGAAACAGACTGAGAAACCAGAGTAAAAGTTTCTCCTGCAACCCGTTCCCTTTGTGCTAGGTGAACGAACGTCTCTCCACATGCTCCGTTCTGAGAGATAAGTGTGTGTGAAAGCCGTCCTTCACCTAGCTTGTTGGGAACACAAAGTTTCTTTTCAGTTGCAAACTCCACTCCATACATATATATGGGGAGGTACTAGCTCCAACTCGGTTTTACAGTGAAAACTGCAGGAACTTCAAACCGGCACTAGGAAACAGACTGAGAAACCAGAGTAAAAGTTTCTCCTGCAACCCGTTCCCTTTGTGCTAGATGAACGAACGTCTCTCCACATGCTCAGTTCTGAGAGATAAGTGTGTGTGAAAGCCGTCCTTCACCTAGCTAGTTGGGAACACAAAGTTTCTTTTCAGTTGCAAACTCCACTCCATACATATATATGGGGAGGTACTAGCTCCAACTCGGTTTTACAGTGAAAACTGCAGGAACTTCAAACCGGCACTAGGAAACAGACTGAGAAACCAGAGTAAAAGTTTCTCCTGCAACCCGTTCCCTTTGTGCTAGGTGAACGAACATCTCTCCACATGCTCAGTTCTGAGAGATAAGTGTGTGTGAAAGCCGTCCTTCACCTAGCTTGTTGGGAACACATAGTTTCTTTTCAGTTGCAAACTCCACTCCATACATATATATGGGGAGGTACTAGCTCCAACTCGGTTTTACAGTGAAAACTGCAGGAACTTCAAACCGGCACTAGGAAACAGACTGAGAAACAAGAGTAAAAGTTTCTCCTGCAACCCGTTTCCTTTGTGCTAGTTGAACGAACGTCTCTCCACATGCTCAGTTCTGAGAGATAAGTGTGTGTGAAAGCCGTCCTTCACCTAGCTTGTTGGGAACACAAAGTTTCTTTTCAGTTGCAAACTCCACTCCTTACATATATATGGGGAGGTGCTTGCTCCAACACGGTTTTACAGTGAAAACTGCAGGAACTTCAAACCGGCACTAGGAAACAGACTGAGAAACCAGAGTAAAAGTTTCTCCTGCAACCCGTTCCCTTTGTGCTAGATGAACGAACGTCTCTCCACATGCTCAGTTCTGAGAGATAAGTGTGTGTGAAAGCCGTCCTTCACCTAGTTTGTTGGGAACACAAAGTTTCTTTTCAGTTGCAAACTCCACTCCATACATATATATGGGGAGGTACTAGCTCCAACTCTGTTTTACAGTGAAAACTGCAGGAACTTCAAACCGGCACTAGGAAACAGACTGAGAAACCAGAGTAAAAGTTTCTCCTGCAACCCGTTCCCTTTGTGCTAGATGAACGAACGTCTCTCCACATGCTCAGTTCTGAGAGATAAGTGTGTGTGAAAGCCGTCCTTCACCTAGCTTGTTGGAAACACAAAGATTTTTCAGTTGCAAACTCCACTCCATTCATATATAAGGGGAGGTAGTAGCTCCAACCCGGTTTTACAGTGAAAACTGCAGGAACTTCAAACCGGCACTAGGAAACAGACTGAGAAACCAGAGTAAAAGTTTCTCCTGCAACCCGTTCCCTTTGTGCTAGATGAACGAACGTCTCTCCACATGCTCAGTTCTGAGAGATAAGTGTGTGTGAAAGCCGTCCTTCACCTAGCTTGTTGGGAACACAAAGTTTCTTTTCAGTTGCAAACTCCACTCCATACATATATATGGGGAGGTAGTAGCTCCAACTCGGTTTTACAGTGAAAACTGCAGGAACTTCAAACCGGCACTAGGAAACAGACTGAGAAACCAGAGTAAAAGTTTCTCCTGCATCCCGTTCCCTTTGTGCTAGGTGAACGAACGTCTCTCCACATGCTCAGTTCTGAGAGATAAGTGTGTGTGAAAGCCGTCCTTCACCTAGCTTGTTGGGAACACAAAGTTTCTTTTCAGTTGCAAACTCCACTCCATATATATATATGGGGAGGTACTAGCTCCAACTAGGTTTTACAGTGAAAACTGCAGGAACTTCAAACCGGCACTAAGAAACAGACTGAGAAACCAGAATAAAAGTTTCTCCTGCAACCCGTTCCCTTTGTGCTAGGTGAACGAACGTCTCTCCACATGCTCAGTTCTGAGAGATAAGTGTGTGTGAAAGCCGTCCTTCACCTAGCTTGTTGGGAACACAAAGTTTCTTTTCAGTTGCAAACTCCACTCCATACATATATATGGGGAGGTACTAGCTCCAACTCGGTTTTACAGTGAAAACTGCAGGAACTTCAAACCGGCACTAAGAAACAGACTGAGAAACCAGAATAAAAGTTTCTCCTGCAACCCGTTCCCTTTGTGCTAGGTGAACGAACGTCTCTCCACATGCTCAGTTCTGAGAGATAAGTGTGTGTGAAAGCCGTCCTTCACCTAGCTTGTTGGGAACACAAAGTTTCTTTTCAGTTGCAAACTCCACTCCATACATATATATGGGGAGGTACTAGCTCCAACTCGGTTTTACAGTGAAAACTGCAGGAACTTCAAACCGGCACTAGGAAACAGACTGAGAAACCACAGTAAAAGTTTCTCCTGCAACCCGTTCCCTTTGTGCTAGGTGAACGAACGTCTCTCCACATGCTCAGTTCTGCGAGATAAGTGTGTGTGAAAGCCGTCCTTCACCTAGCTTGTTGGGAACACAAAGTTTCTTTTCAGTTGCAAACTCCACTCCATACATATATATGGGGAGGTACTAGCTCCAACTAGGTTTTACAGTGAAAACTGCAGGAACTTCAAACCGGCACTAGGAAACAGACTGAGAAACCAGAGTAAAAGTTTCTCCTGCAACCCGTTCCCTTTGTGCTAGGTGAACGAACGTCTCTCCACATGCTCAGTTCTGAGAGATAAGTGTGTGTGAAAGCCGTCCTTCACCTAGCTTGTTGGGAACACAAAGTTTCTTTTCAGTTGCAAACTCCAATCCATACATATATATGGGGAGGTACTAGCTCCAACTCGTTTTTACAGTGAAAACTGCAGGAACTTCAAACCGGCACTAGGAAACAGACTGAGAAACCAGAGTAAAAGTTTCTCCTGCAACCCGTTCCCTTTGTGCTAGGTGAACGAACGTCTCTCCACATGCTCAGTTCTGAGAGATAAGTGTGTGTGAAAGCCGTCCTTCACCTAGCTTGTTGGGAACACAAAGTTTCTTTTCAGTTGCAAACTCCACTCCATACATATATATGGGGAGGTACTAGCTCCAACTCGGTTTTACAGTGAAAACTGCAGGAACTTCAAACCGGCACTAGGAAACAGACTGAGAAACCAGAGTAAAAGTTTCTCCTGCAACCCGTTCCCTTTGTGCTAGATGAACGAACGTCTCACCACATGCTCAGTTCTGAGAGATAAGTGTGTGTGAAAGCCGTCCTTCACCTAGCTTGTTGGGAACACAAAGTTTCTTTTCAGTTGCAAACTCCACTCCATACATATATATGGGGAGGTACTAGCTCCAACTCGGTTTTACAGTGAAAACTGCAGGAACTTCAAACCGGCACTAGGAAACAGACTGAGAAACCAGAGTAAAAGTTTCTCCTGCAACCCGTTCCCTTTGTGCTAGATGAACGAACGTCTCTCCACATGCTCAGTTCTGAGAGATAAGTGTGTGTGAAAGCCGTCCTTCACCTAGCTTGTTGGGAACACAAAGTTTCTTTTCAGTTGCAAACTCCACTCCATACATATATATGGGGAGGTACTAGCTCCAACTCGGTTTTACAGTGAAAACTGCAGGAACTTCAAACCGGCACTAGGAAACAGACTGAGAAACCAGAGTAAAAGTTTCTCCTGCAACCCGTTCCCTTTGTGCTAGGTGAACGAACGTCTCTCCACATGCTCAGTTCTGAGAGATAAGTGTGTGTGAAAGCCGTCCTTCACCTAGCTTGTTGGGAACACAAAGTTTCTTTTCAGTTGCAATCTCCACTCCATTCATATATAAGGGGAGGTAGTAGCTCCAACCCGGTTTTCCAGTGAAAACTGCAGGAACTTCAAACCGGCACTAGGAAACAGACTGAGAAACCAGAGTAAAAGTTTCTCCTGCAACCCGTTCCCTTTGTGCTAGATGAACGAACGTCTCTCCACATGCTCAGTTCTGAGAGATAAGTGTGTGTGAAAGCCGTCCTTCACCTAGTTTGTTGGGAACACAAAGTTTCTTTTCAGTTGCAAACTCCACTCCATACATATATATGGGGAGGTACTAGCTCCAACTCTGTTTTACAGTGAAAACTGCAGGAACTTCAAACCGGCACTAGGAAACAGACTGAGAAACCAGAGTAAAAGTTTCTCCTGCAACCCGTTCCCTTTGTGCTAGATGAACGAACGTCTCTCCACATGCTCAGTTCTGAGAGATAAGTGTGTGTGAAAGCCGTCCTTCACCTAGCTTGTTGGAAACACAAAGATTTTTCAGTTGCAAACTCCACTCCATTCATATATAAGGGGAGGTAGTAGCTCCAACCCGGTTTTACAGTGAAAACTGCAGGAACTTCAAACCGGCACTAGGAAACAGACTGAGAAACCAGAGTAAAAGTTTCTCCTGCAACCCGTTCCCTTTGTGCTAGATGAACGAACGTCTCTCCACATGCTCAGTTCTGAGAGATAAGTGTGTGTGAAAGCCGTCCTTCACCTAGCTTGTTGGGAACACAAAGTTTCTTTTCAGTTGCAAACTCCACTCCATACATATATATGGGGAGGTAGTAGCTCCAACTCGGTTTTACAGTGAAAACTGCAGGAACTTCAAACCGGCACTAGGAAACAGACTGAGAAACCAGAGTAAAAGTTTCTCCTGCATCCCGTTCCCTTTGTGCTAGGTGAACGAACGTCTCTCCACATGCTCAGTTCTGAGAGATAAGTGTGTGTGAAAGCCGTCCTTCACCTAGCTTGTTGGGAACACAAAGTTTCTTTTCAGTTGCAAACTCCACTCCATATATATATATGGGGAGGTACTAGCTCCAACTAGGTTTTACAGTGAAAACTGCAGGAACTTCAAACCGGCACTAAGAAACAGACTGAGAAACCAGAATAAAAGTTTCTCCTGCAACCCGTTCCCTTTGTGCTAGGTGAACGAACGTCTCTCCACATGCTCAGTTCTGAGAGATAAGTGTGTGTGAAAGCCGTCCTTCACCTAGCTTGTTGGGAACACAAAGTTTCTTTTCAGTTGCAAACTCCACTCCATACATATATATGGGGAGGTACTAGCTCCAACTCGGTTTTACAGTGAAAACTGCAGGAACTTCAAACCGGCACTAAGAAACAGACTGAGAAACCAGAATAAAAGTTTCTCCTGCAACCCGTTCCCTTTGTGCTAGGTGAACGAACGTCTCTCCACATGCTCAGTTCTGAGAGATAAGTGTGTGTGAAAGCCGTCCTTCACCTAGCTTGTTGGGAACACAAAGTTTCTTTTCAGTTGCAAACTCCACTCCATACATATATATGGGGAGGTACTAGCTCCAACTCGGTTTTACAGTGAAAACTGCAGGAACTTCAAACCGGCACTAGGAAACAGACTGAGAAACCACAGTAAAAGTTTCTCCTGCAACCCGTTCCCTTTGTGCTAGGTGAACGAACGTCTCTCCACATGCTCAGTTCTGCGAGATAAGTGTGTGTGAAAGCCGTCCTTCACCTAGCTTGTTGGGAACACAAAGTTTCTTTTCAGTTGCAAACTCCACTCCATACATATATATGGGGAGGTACTAGCTCCAACTAGGTTTTACAGTGAAAACTGCAGGAACTTCAAACCGGCACTAGGAAACAGACTGAGAAACCAGAGTAAAAGTTTCTCCTGCAACCCGTTCCCTTTGTGCTAGGTGAACGAACGTCTCTCCACATGCTCAGTTCTGAGAGATAAGTGTGTGTGAAAGCCGTCCTTCACCTAGCTTGTTGGGAACACAAAGTTTCTTTTCAGTTGCAAACTCCAATCCATACATATATATGGGGAGGTACTAGCTCCAACTCGTTTTTACAGTGAAAACTGCAGGAACTTCAAACCGGCACTAGGAAACAGACTGAGAAACCAGAGTAAAAGTTTCTCCTGCAACCCGTTCCCTTTGTGCTAGGTGAACGAACGTCTCTCCACATGCTCAGTTCTGAGAGATAAGTGTGTGTGAAAGCCGTCCTTCACCTAGCTTGTTGGGAACACAAAGTTTCTTTTCAGTTGCAAACTCCACTCCATACATATATATGGGGAGGTACTAGCTCCAACTCGGTTTTACAGTGAAAACTGCAGGAACTTCAAACCGGCACTAGGAAACAGACTGAGAAACCAGAGTAAAAGTTTCTCCTGCAACCCGTTCCCTTTGTGCTAGATGAACGAACGTCTCACCACATGCTCAGTTCTGAGAGATAAGTGTGTGTGAAAGCCGTCCTTCACCTAGCTTGTTGGGAACACAAAGTTTCTTTTCAGTTGCAAACTCCACTCCATACATATATATGGGGAGGTACTAGCTCCAACTCGGTTTTACAGTGAAAACTGCAGGAACTTCAAACCGGCACTAGGAAACAGACTGAGAAACCAGAGTAAAAGTTTCTCCTGCAACCCGTTCCCTTTGTGCTAGATGAACGAACGTCTCTCCACATGCTCAGTTCTGAGAGATAAGTGTGTGTGAAAGCCGTCCTTCACCTAGCTTGTTGGGAACACAAAGTTTCTTTTCAGTTGCAAACTCCACTCCATACATATATATGGGGAGGTACTAGCTCCAACTCGGTTTTACAGTGAAAACTGCAGGAACTTCAAACCGGCACTAGGAAACAGACTGAGAAACCAGAGTAAAAGTTTCTCCTGCAACCCGTTCCCTTTGTGCTAGGTGAACGAACGTCTCTCCACATGCTCAGTTCTGAGAGATAAGTGTGTGTGAAAGCCGTCCTTCACCTAGCTTGTTGGGAACACAAAGTTTCTTTTCAGTTGCAATCTCCACTCCATTCATATATAAGGGGAGGTAGTAGCTCCAACCCGGTTTTCCAGTGAAAACTGCAGGAACTTCAAACCGGCACTAGGAAACAGACTGAGAAACCAGAGTAAAAGTTTCTCCTGCAACCCGTTCCCTTTGTGCTAGATGAACGAACGTCTCTCCACATGCTCAGTTCTGAGAGATAAGTGTGTGTGAAAGCCGTCCTTCACCTAGCTTGTTGGGAACACAAAGTTTCTTTTCAGTTGCAAACTCCACTCCATACATATATATGGGGAGGTACTAGCTCCAACTAGGTTTTACAGTGAAAACTGCAGGAACTTCAAACCGGCACTATGAAACAGACTGAGAAACCAGAGTAAAAGTTTCTCCTGCAACCCGTTCCCTTTGTGCTAGATGAACGAACGTCTCTCCACATGCTCAGTTCTGAGAGATAAGTGTGTGTGAAAGCCGTCCTTCACCTAGCTTGTTGGGAACACAAAGTTTCTTTTCAGTTGCAAACTCCACTCCATTCATATATAAGGGGAGGCAGTAGCTCCAACCCGGTTTTACAGTGAAAACTGCAGGAACTTCAAACCGGCACTAGGAAACAGACTGAGAAACCAGAGTAAAAGTTTCTCCTGCAACCCGTTCCCTTTGTGCTAGGTGAACGAACGTCTCTCCACATGCTCAGTTCTGAGAGATAAGTGTGTGTGAAAGCCGTCCTTCACCTAGCTTGTTGGGAACACAAAGTTTCTTTTCAGTTGCAAACTCCACTCCATACATATATATGGGGAGGTACTAGCTCCAACTCGGTTTTACAGTGAAAACTGCAGGAACTTCAAACCGGCACTAGGAAACAGACTGAGAAACCAGAGTAAAAGTTTCTCCTGCAACCCGTTCCCTTTGTGCTAGATGAACGAACGTCTCTCCACATGCTCAGTTCTGAGAGATAAGTGTGTGTGAAAGCCGTCCTTCACCTAGCTTGTTGGGAACACAAAGTTTCTTTTCAGTTGCAAACTCCACTCCATACATATATATGGGGAGGTACTAGCTCCAACTCGGTTTTACAGTGAAAACTGCAGGAACTTCAAACCGGCACTATGAAACAGACTGAGAAACCAGAGTAAAAGTTTCTCCTGCAACCCGTTCCCTTTGTGCTAGATGAACGAACGTCTCTCCACATGCTCAGTTCTGAGAGATAAGTGTGTGTGAAAGCCGTCCTTCACCTAGCTTGTTGGGAACACAAAGTTTCTTTTCAGTTGCAAACTCCACTCCATTCATATATAAGGGGAGGCAGTAGCTCCAACCCGGTTTTACAGTGAAAACTGCAGGAACTTCAAACCGGCACTAGGAAACAGACTGAGAAACCAGAGTAAAAGTTTCTCCTGCAACCCGTTCCCTTTGTGCTAGGTGAACGAACGTCTCTCCACATGCTCAGTTCTGAGAGATAAGTGTGTGTGAAAGCCGTCCTTCACCTAGCTTGTTGGGAACACAAAGTTTCTTTTCAGTTGCAAACTCCACTCCATACATATATATGGGGAGGTAATAGCTCCAACTCGGTTTTACAGTGAAAACTGCAGGAACTTCAAACCGGCACTAGGAAACAGACTGAGAAACCAGAGTAAAAGTTTCTCCTGCAACCCGTTCCCTTTGTGCTAGGTGAACGAACGTCTCTCCACATGCTCAGTTCTGAGAGATAAGTGTGTGTGAAAGCCGTCCTTCACCTAGCTTGTTGGGAACACAAAGTTTCTTTTCAGTTGCAAACTCCACTCCATACATATATATGGGGAGGTACTAGCTCCAACTCGGTTTTACAGTGAAAACTGCAGGAACTTCAAACCGGCACTAGGAAACAGACTGAGAAACCAGAGTAAAAGTTTCTCCTGCAACCCGTTCCCTTTGTGCTAGGTGAACGAACGTCTCTCCACATGCTCAGTTCTGAGAGATAAGTGTGTGTGAAAGCCGTCCTTCACCTAGCTTGTTGGGAACACAAAGTTTCTTTTCAGTTGCAAACTCCACTCCATTCATATATAAGGGGAGGTAGTAGCTCCAACCCGGTTTTCCAGTGAAAACTGCAGGAACTTCAAACCGGCACTAGGAAACAGACTGAGAAACCAGAGTAAAAGTTTCTCCTGCAACCCGTTCCCTTTGTGCTAGATGAACGAACGTCTCTCCACATGCTCAGTTCTGAGAGATAAGTGTGTGTGAAAGCCGTCCTTCACCTAGCTTGTTGGGAACACAAAGTTTCTTTTCAGTTGCAAACTCCACTCCATACATATATATGGGGAGGTACTAGCTCCAACTCGGTTTTACAGTGAAAACTGCAGGAACTTCAAACCGGCACTAGGAAACAGACTGAGAAACCAGAGTAAAAGTTTCTCCTGCAACCCGTTCCCTTTGTGCTAGATGAACGAACGTCTCTCCACGTGCTCAGTTCTGAGAGATAAGTGTGTGTGAAAGCCGTCCTTCACCTAGCTTGTTGGGAACACAAAGTTTCTTTTCAGTTGCAAACTCCACTCCATACATATATATGGGGAGGTACTAGCTCCAACTCGGTTTTACAGTGAAAACTGCAGGAACTTCAAACCGGCACTAGGAAACAGACTGAGAAACCAGAATAAAAGTTTCTCCTGCAACCCGTTCCCTTTGTGCTAGGTGAACGAACGTCTCTCCACATGCTCAGTTCTGAGAGATAAGTGTGTGTGAAAGCCGTCCTTCACCTAGCTTGTTGGGAACACAAAGTTTCTTTTCAGTTGCAAACTCCACTCCATACATATATATGGGGAGGTACTAGCTCCAACTCAGTTTTACAGTGAAAACTGCAGGAACTTCAAACCGGCACTAGGAAACAGACTGAGAAACCAGAGTAAAAGTTTCTCCTGCAACCCGTTCCCTTTGTGCTAGGTGAACGAACGTCTCTCCACATGCTCAGTTCTGCGAGATAAGTGTGTGTGAAAGCCGTCCTTCACCTAGCTTGTTGGGAACACAAAGTTTCTTTTCAGTTGCAAACTCCACTCCATACATATATATGGGGAGGTACTAGCTCCAACTCGGTTTTACAGTGAAAACTGCAGGAACTTCAAACCGGCACTAGGAAACAGACTGAGAAACCAGAGTAAAAGTTTCTCCTGCAACCCGTTCCCTTTGTGCTAGATGAACGAACGTCTCTCCACATGCTCAGTTCTGAGAGATAAGTGTGTGTGAAAGCCGTCCTTCACCTAGCTTGTTGGGAACACAAAGTTTCTTTTCAGTTGCAAACTCCACTCCATACATATATATGGAGAGGTACTAGCTCCAACTCGGTTTTACAGTGAAAACTGCAGGAACTTCAAACCGGCACTAGGAAACAGACTGAGAAACCAGAGTAAAAGTTTCTCCTGCAACCCGTTCCCTTTGTGCTAGGTGAACGAACGTCTCTCCACATGCTCAGTTCTGAGAGATAAGTGTGTGTTAAAGCCGTCCTTCACCTAGCTTGTTGGGAACACAAAGTTTCTTTTCAGTTGCAAACTCCAATCCATACATATATAAGGGGAGGTACTAGCTCCAACTCGGTTTTACAGTGAAAACTGCAGGAACTTCAAACCGGCACTAGGAAACAGACTGAGAAACCAGAGTAAAAGTTTCTCCTGCAACCCGTTCCCTTTGTGCTAGGTGAACGAACGTCTCTCCACATGCTCAGTTCTGAGAGATAAGTGTGTGTGAAAGCCGTCCTTCACCTAGCTTGTTGGGAACACAAAGTTTCTTTTCAGTTGCAAACTCCACTCCATACATATATATGGGGAGGTACTAGCTCCAACTCGGTTTTACAGTGAAAACTGCAGGAACTTCAAACCGGCACTAGGAAACAGACTGAGAAACCAGAGTAAAAGTTTCTCCTGCAACCCGTTCCCTTTGTGCTAGATGAACGAACGTCTCTCCACATGCTCAGTTCTGAGAGATAAGTGTGTGTGAAAGCCGTCCTTCACCTAGCTTGTTGGGAACACAAAGTTTCTTTTCAGTTGCAAACTCCACTCCATACATATATATGGGGAGGTACTAGCTCCAACTCGGTTTTACAGTGAAAACTGCAGGAACTTCAAACCGGCACTAGGAAACAGACTGAGAAACCAGAGTAAAAGTTTCTCCTGCAACCCGTTCCCTTTGGGCTAGATGAACGAACGTCTCTCCACATGCTCAGTTCTGAGAGATAAGTGTGTGTGAAAGCGTCCTTCACCTAGCTTGTTGGGAACACAAAGTTTCTTTTCAGTTGCAAACTCCACTCCATTCATATATAAGGGGAGGCAGTAGCTCCAACCCGGTTTTACAGTGAAAACTGCAGGAACTTCAAACCGGCACTAGGAAACAGACTGAGAAACCAGAGTAAAAGTTTCTCCTGCAACCCGTTCCCTTTGTGCTAGATGAACGAACGTCTCTCCACATGCTCAGTTCTGAGAGATAAGTGTGTGTGAAAGCCGTCCTTCACCTAGCTTTTTGGGAACACAAAGTTTCTTTTCAGTTGCAAACTCCACTTCATACATATATATGGGGAGGTACTAGCTCCAACTCGGTTTTACAGTGAAAACTGCAGGAACTTCAAACCGGCACTAGGAAACAGACTGAGAAACCAGAGTAAAAGTTTCTCCTGCAACCCGTTCCCTTTGTGCTAGGTGAACGAACGTCTCTCCACATGCTCAGTTCTGAGAGATAAGTGTGTGTGAAAGCCGTCCTTCACCTAGCTTGTTGGGAACACAAAGTTTCTTTTCAGTTGCAAACTCCACTCCATTCATATATAAGGGGAGGTAGTAGCTCCAACCCGGTTTTCCAGTGAAAACTGCAGGAACTTCAAACCGGCACTAGGAAACAGACTGAGAAACCAGAGTAAAAGTTTCTCCTGCAACCCGTTCCCTTTGTGCTAGATGAACGAACGTCTCTCCACATGCTCAGTTCTGAGAGATAAGTGTGTGTGAAAGCCATCCTTCACCTAGCTTGTTGGGAACACAAAGTTTCTTTTCAGTTGCAAACTCCACTCCATACATATATATGGGGAGGTACTAGCTCCAACTCGGTTTTACAGTGAAAACTGCAGGAACTTCAAACCGGCACTAGGAAACAGACTGAGAAACCAGAGTAAAAGTTTCTCCTGCAACCCGTTCCCTTTGTGCTAGATGAACGAACGTCTCTCCACATGCTCAGTTCTGAGAGATAAGTGTGTGTGAAAGCCGTCCTTCACCTAGCTTGTTGGGAACACAAAGTTTCTTTTCAGTTGCAAACTCCACTCCATACATATATATGGGGAGGTACTAGCTCCAACTCGGTTTTACAGTGAAAACTGCAGGAACTTCAAACCGGCACTAGGAAACAGACTGAGAAACCAGAATAAAAGTTTCTCCTGCAACCCGTTCCCTTTGTGCTAGGTGAACGAACGTCTCTCCACATGCTCAGTTCTGAGAGATAAGTGTGTGTGAAAGCCGTCCTTCACCTAGCTTGTTGGGAACACAAAGTTTCTTTTCAGTTGCAAACTCCACTCCATACATATATATGGGGAGGTACTAGCTCCAACTCGGTTTTACAGTGAAAACTGCAGGAACTTCAAACCGGCACTAGGAAACAGACTGAGAAACCAGAGTAAAAGTTTCTCCTGCAACCCGTTCCCTTTGTGCTAGGTGAACGAACGTCTCTCCACATGCTCAGTTCTGCGAGATAAGTGTGTGTGAAAGCCGTCCTTCACCTAGCTTGTTGGGAACACAAAGTTTCTTTTCAGTTGCAAACTCCACTCCATACATATATATGGGGAGGTACTAGCTCCAACTCGGTTTTACAGTGAAAACTGCAGGAACTTCAAACCGGCACTAGGAAACAGACTGAGAAACCAGAGTAAAAGTTTCTCCTGCAACCCGTTCCCTTTGTGCTAGATGAACGAACGTCTCTCCACATGCTCAGTTCTGAGAGATAAGTGTGTGTGAAAGCCGTCCTTCACCTAGCTTGTTGGGAACACAAAGTTTCTTTTCAGTTGCAAACTCCACTCCATACATATATATGGAGAGGTACTAGCTCCAACTCGGTTTTACAGTGAAAACTGCAGGAACTTCAAACCGGCACTAGGAAACAGACTGAGAAACCAGAGTAAAAGTTTCTCCTGCAACCCGTTCCCTTTGTGCTAGGTGAACGAACGTCTCTCCACATGCTCAGTTCTGAGAGATAAGTGTGTGTGAAAGCCGTCCTTCACCTAGCTTGTTGGGAACACAAAGTTTCTTTTCAGTTGCAAACTCCAATCCATACATATATATGGGGAGGTACTAGCTCCAACTCGGTTTTACAGTGAAAACTGCAGGAACTTCAAACCGGCACTAGGAAACAGACTGAGAAACCAGAGTAAAAGTTTCTCCTGCAACCCGTTCCCTTTGTGCTAGGTGAACGAACGTCTCTCCACATGCTCAGTTCTGAGAGATAAGTGTGTGTGAAAGCCGTCCTTCACCTAGCTTGTTGGGAACACAAAGTTTCTTTTCAGTTGCAAACTCCACTCCATACATATATATGGGGAGGTACTAGCTCCAACTCGGTTTTACAGTGAAAACTGCAGGAACTTCAAACCGGCACTAGGAAACAGACTGAGAAACCAGAGTAAAAGTTTCTCCTGCAACCCGTTCCCTTTGTGCTAGATGAACGAACGTCTCTCCACATGCTCAGTTCTGAGAGATAAGTGTGTGTGAAAGCCGTCCTTCACCTAGCTTGTTGGGAACACAAAGTTTCTTTTCAGTTGCAAACTCCACTCCATACATATATATGGGGAGGTACTAGCTCCAACTCGGTTTTACAGTGAAAACTGCAGGAACTTCAAACCGGCACTAGGAAACAGACTGAGAAACCAGAGTAAAAGTTTCTCCTGCAACCCGTTCCCTTTGGGCTAGGTGAACGAACGTCTCTCCACATGCTCAGTTCTGAGAGATAAGTGTGTGTGAAAGCGTCCTTCACCTAGCTTGTTGGGAACACAAAGTTTCTTTTCAGTTGCAAACTCCACTCCATTCATATATAAGGGGAGGCAGTAGCTCCAACCCGGTTTTACAGTGAAAACTGCAGGAACTTCAAACCGGCACTAGGAAACAGACTGAGAAACCAGAGTAAAAGTTTCTCCTGCAACCCGTTCCCTTTGTGCTAGATGAACGAACGTCTCTCCACATGCTCAGTTCTGAGAGATAAGTGTGTGTGAAAGCCGTCCTTCACCTAGCTTTTTGGGAACACAAAGTTTCTTTTCAGTTGCAAACTCCACTTCATACATATATATGGGGAGGTACTAGCTCCAACTCGGTTTTACAGTGAAAACTGCAGGAACTTCAAACCGGCACTAGGAAACAGACTGAGAAACCAGAGTAAAAGTTTCTCCTGCAACCCGTTCCCTTTGTGCTAGGTGAACGAACGTCTCTCCACATGCTCAGTTCTGAGAGATAAGTGTGTGTGAAAGCCGTCCTTCACCTAGCTTGTTGGGAACACAAAGTTTCTTTTCAGTTGCAAACTCCACTCCATTCATATATAAGGGGAGGTAGTAGCTCCAACCCGGTTTTCCAGTGAAAACTGCAGGAACTTCAAACCGGCACTAGGAAACAGACTGAGAAACCAGAGTAAAAGTTTCTCCTGCAACCCGTTCCCTTTGTGCTAGATGAACGAACGTCTCTCCACATGCTCAGTTCTGAGAGATAAGTGTGTGTGAAAGCCGTCCTTCACCTAGCTTGTTGGGAACACAAAGTTTCTTTTCAGTTGCAAACTCCACTCCATACATATATATGGGGAGGTACTAGCTCCAACTCGGTTTTACAGTGAAAACTGCAGGAACTTCAAACCGGCACTAGGAAACAGACTGAGAAACCAGAGTAAAAGTTTCTCCTGCAACCCGTTCCCTTTGTGCTAGATGAACGAACGTCTCTCCACATGCTCAGTTCTGAGAGATAAGTGTGTGTGAAAGCCGTCCTTCACCTAGCTTGTTGGGAACACAAAGTTTCTTTTCAGTTGCAAACTCCACTCCATACATATATATGGGGAGGTACTAGCTCCAACTCGGTTTTACAGTGAAAACTGCAGGAACTTCAAACCGGCACTAGGAAACAGACTGAGAAACCAGAATAAAAGTTTCTCCTGCAACCCGTTCCCTTTGTGCTAGGTGAACGAACGTCTCTCCACATGCTCAGTTCTGAGAGATAAGTGTGTGTGAAAGCCGTCCTTCACCTAGCTTGTTGGGAACACAAAGTTTCTTTTCAGTTGCAAACTCCACTCCATACATATATATGGGGAGGTACTAGCTCCAACTCGGTTTTACAGTGAAAACTGCAGGAACTTCAAACCGGCACTAGGAAACAGACTGAGAAACCAGAGTAAAAGTTACTCCTGCAACCCGTTCCCTTTGTGCTAGGTGAACGAACGTCTCTCCACATGCTCAGTTCTGCGAGATAAGTGTGTGTGAAAGCCGTCCTTCACCTAGCTTGTTGGGAACACAAAGTTTCTTTTCAGTTGCAAACTCCACTCCATACATATATATGGGGAGGTACTAGCTCCAACTCGGTTTTACAGTGAAAACTGCAGGAACTTCAAACCGGCACTAGGAAACAGACTGAGAAACCAGAGTAAAAGTTTCTCCTGCAACCCGTTCCCTTTGTGCTAGATGAACGAACGTCTCTCCACATGCTCAGTTCTGAGAGATAAGTGTGTGTGAAAGCCCTCCTTCACCTAGCTTGTTGGGAACACAAAGTTTCTTTTCAGTTGCAAACTCCACTCCATACATATATATGGAGAGGTACTAGCTCCAACTCGGTTTTACAGTGAAAACTGCAGGAACTTCAAACCGGCACTAGGAAACAGACTGAGAAACCAGAGTAAAAGTTTCTCCTGCAACCCGTTCCCTTTGTGCTAGGTGAACGAACGTCTCTCCACATGCTCAGTTCTGAGAGATAAGTGTGTGTGAAAGCCGTCCTTCACCTAGCTTGTTGGGAACACAAAGTTTCTTTTCAGTTGCAAACTCCAATCCATACATATATATGGGGAGGTACTAGCTCCAACTCGGTTTTACAGTGAAAACTGCAGGAACTTCAAACCGGCACTAGGAAACAGACTGAGAAACCAGAGTAAAAGTTTCTCCTGCAACCCGTTCCCTTTGTGCTAGGTGAACGAACGTCTCTCCACATGCTCAGTTCTGAGAGATAAGTGTGTGTGAAAGCCGTCCTTCACCTAGCTTGTTGGGAACACAAAGTTTCTTTTCAGTTGCAAACTCCACTCCATACATATATATGGGGAGGTACTAGCTCCAACTCGGTTTTACAGTGAAAACTGCAGGAACTTCAAACCGGCACTAGGAAACAGACTGAGAAACCAGAGTAAAAGTTTCTCCTGCAACCCGTTCCCTTTGTGCTAGATGAACGAACGTCTCTCCACATGCTCAGTTCTGAGAGATAAGTGTGTGTGAAAGCCGTCCTTCACCTAGCTTGTTGGGAACACAAAGTTTCTTTTCAGTTGCAAACTCCACTCCATACATATATATGGGGAGGTACTAGCTCCAACTCGGTTTTACAGTGAAAACTGCAGGAACTTCAAACCGGCACTAGGAAACAGACTGAGAAACCAGAGTAAAAGTTTCTCCTGCAACCCGTTCCATTTGGGCTAGATGAACGAACGTCTCTCCACATGCTCAGTTCTGAGAGATAAGTGTGTGTGAAAGCGTCCTTCACCTAGCTTGTTGGGAACACAAAGTTTCTTTTCAGTTGCAAACTCCACTCCATTCATATATAAGGGGAGGCAGTAGCTCCAACCCGGTTTTACAGTGAAAACTGCAGGAACTTCAAACCGGCACTAGGAAACAGACTGAGAAACCAGAGTAAAAGTTTCTCCTGCAACCCGTTCCCTTTGTGCTAGATGAACGAACGTCTCTCCACATGCTCAGTTCTGAGAGATAAGTGTGTGTGAAAGCCGTCCTTCACCTAGCTTTTTGGGAACACAAAGTTTCTTTTCAGTTGCAAACTCCACTTCATACATATATATGGGGAGGTACTAGCTCCAACTCGGTTTTACAGTGAAAACTGCAGGAACTTCAAACCGGCACTAGGAAACAGACTGAGAAACCAGAGTAAAAGTTTCTCCTGCAACCCGTTCCCTTTGTGCTAGGTGAACGAACGTCTCTCCACATGCTCAGTTCTGAGAGATAAGTGTGTGTGAAAGCCGTCCTTCACCTAGCTTGTTGGGAACACAAAGTTTCTTTTCAGTTGCAAACTCCACTCCATTCATATATAAGGGGAGGTAGTAGCTCCAACCCGGTTTTCCAGTGAAAACTGCAGGAACTTCAAACCGGCACTAGGAAACAGACTGAGAAACCAGAGTAAAAGTTTCTCCTGCAACCCGTTCCCTTTGTGCTAGATGAACGAACGTCTCTCCACATGCTCAGTTCTGAGAGATAAGTGTGTGTGAAAGCCGTCCTTCACCTACCTTGTTGGGAACACAAAGTTTCTTTTCAGTTGCAAACTCCACTCCATACATATATATGGGGAGGTACTAGCTCCAACTCGGTTTTACAGTGAAAACTGCAGGAACTTCAAACCGGCACTAGGAAACAGACTGAGAAACCAGAGTAAAAGTTTCTCCTGCAACCCGTTCCCTTTGTGCTAGATGAACGAACGTCTCTCCACATGCTCAGTTCTGAGAGATAAGTGTGTGTGAAAGCCGTCCTTCACCTAGCTTGTTGGGAACACAAAGTTTCTTTTCAGTTGCAAACTCCACTCCATACATATATATGGGGAGGTACTAGCTCCAACTCGGTTTTACAGTGAAAACTGCAGGAACTTCAAACCGGCACTAGGAAACAGACTGAGAAACCAGAATAAAAGTTTCTCCTGCAACCCGTTCCCTTTGTGCTAGGTGAACGAACGTCTCTCCACATGCTCAGTTCTGAGAGATAAGTGTGTGTGAAAGCCGTCCTTCACCTAGCTTGTTGGGAACACAAAGTTTCTTTTCAGTTGCAAACTCCACTCCATACATATATATGGGGAGGTACTAGCTCCAACTCGGTTTTACAGTGAAAACTGCAGGAACTTCAAACCGGCACTAGGAAACAGACTGAGAAACCAGAGTAAAAGTTTCTCCTGCAACCCGTTCCCTTTGTGCTAGGTGAACGAACGTCTCTCCACATGCTCAGTTCTGCGAGATAAGTGTGTGTGAAAGCCGTCCTTCACCTAGCTTGTTGGGAACACAAAGTTTCTTTTCAGTTGCAAACTCCACTCCATACATATATATGGGGAGGTACTAGCTCCAACTCGGTTTTACAGTGAAAACTGCAGGAACTTCAAACCGGCACTAGGAAACAGACTGAGAAACCAGAGTAAAAGTTTCTCCTGCAACCCGTTCCCTTTGTGCTAGGTGAACGAACGTCTCTCCACATGCTCAGTTCTGAGAGATAAGTGTGTGTGAAAGCCGTCCTTCACCTAGCTTGTTGGGAACACAAAGTTTCTTTTCAGTTGCAAACTCCACTCCATTCATATATAAGGGGAGGTAGTAGCTCCAACCCGGTTTTCCAGTGAAAACTGCAGGAACTTCAAACCGGCACTAGGAAACAGACTGAGAAACCAGAGTAAAAGTTTCTCCTGCAACCCGTTCCCTTTGTGCTAGATGAACGAACGTCTCTCCACATGCTCAGTTCTGAGAGATAAGTGTGTGTGAAAGCCCTCCTTCACCTAGCTTGTTGGGAACACAAAGTTTCTTTTCAGTTGCAAACTCCACTCCATACATATATATGGAGAGGTACTAGCTCCAACTCGGTTTTACAGTGAAAACTGCAGGAACTTCAAACCGGCACTAGGAAACAGACTGAGAAACCAGAGTAAAAGTTTCTCCTGCAACCCGTTCCCTTTGTGCTAGGTGAACGAACGTCTCTCCACATGCTCAGTTCTGAGAGATAAGTGTGTGTGAAAGCCGTCCTTCACCTAGCTTGTTGGGAACACAAAGTTTCTTTTCAGTTGCAAACTCCAATCCATACATATATATGGGGAGGTACTAGCTCCAACTCGGTTTTACAGTGAAAACTGCAGGAACTTCAAACCGGCACTAGGAAACAGACTGAGAAACCAGAGTAAAAGTTTCTCCTGCAACCCGTTCCCTTTGTGCTAGGTGAACGAACGTCTCTCCACATGCTCAGTTCTGAGAGATAAGTGTGTGTGAAAGCCGTCCTTCACCTAGCTTGTTGGGAACACAAAGTTTCTTTTCAGTTGCAAACTCCACTCCATACATATATATGGGGAGGTACTAGCTCCAACTCGGTTTTACAGTGAAAACTGCAGGAACTTCAAACCGGCACTAGGAAACAGACTGAGAAACCAGAGTAAAAGTTTCTCCTGCAACCCGTTCCCTTTGGGCTAGATGAACGAACGTCTCTCCACATGCTCAGTTCTGAGAGATAAGTGTGTGTGAAAGCGTCCTTCACCTAGCTTGTTGGGAACACAAAGTTTCTTTTCAGTTGCAAACTCCACTCCATTCATATATAAGGGGAGGCAGTAGCTCCAACCCGGTTTTACAGTGAAAACTGCAGGAACTTCAAACCGGCACTAGGAAACAGACTGAGAAACCAGAGTAAAAGTTTCTCCTGCAACCCGTTCCCTTTGTGCTAGATGAACGAACGTCTCTCCACATGCTCAGTTCTGAGAGATAAGTGTGTGTGAAAGCCGTCCTTCACCTAGCTTTTTGGGAACACAAAGTTTCTTTTCAGTTGCAAACTCCACTTCATACATATATATGGGGAGGTACTAGCTCCAACTCGGTTTTACAGTGAAAACTGCAGGAACTTCAAACCGGCACTAGGAAACAGACTGAGAAACCAGAGTAAAAGTTTCTCCTGCAACCCGTTCCCTTTGTGCTAGGTGAACGAACGTCTCTCCACATGCTCAGTTCTGAGAGATAAGTGTGTGTGAAAGCCGTCCTTCACCTAGCTTGTTGGGAACACAAAGTTTCTTTTCAGTTGCAAACTCCACTCCATTCATATATAAGGGGAGGTAGTAGCTCCAACCCGGTTTTCCAGTGAAAACTGCAGGAACTTCAAACCGGCACTAGGAAACAGACTGAGAAACCAGAGTAAAAGTTTCTCCTGCAACCCGTTCCCTTTGTGCTAGATGAACGAACGTCTCTCCACATGCTCAGTTCTGAGAGATAAGTGTGTGTGAAAGCCGTCCTTCTCCTACCTTGTTGGGAACACAAAGTTTCTTTTCAGTTGCAAACTCCACTCCATACATATATATGGGGAGGTACTAGCTCCAACTCGGTTTTACAGTGAAAACTGCAGGAACTTCAAACCGGCACTAGGAAACAGACTGAGAAACCAGAGTAAAAGTTTCTCCTGCAACCCGTTCCCTTTGTGCTAGATGAACGAACGTCTCTCCACATGCTCAGTTCTGAGAGATAAGTGTGTGTGAAAGCCGTCCTTCACCTAGCTTGTTGGGAACACAAAGTTTCTTTTCAGTTGCAAACTCCACTCCATACATATATATGGGGAGGTACTAGCTCCAACTCGGTTTTACAGTGAAAACTGCAGGAACTTCAAACCGGCACTAGGAAACAGACTGAGAAACCAGAATAAAAGTTTCTCCTGCAACCCGTTCCCTTTGTGCTAGGTGAACGAACGTCTCTCCACATGCTCAGTTCTGAGAGATAAGTGTGTGTGAAAGCCGTCCTTCACCTAGCTTGTTGGGAACACAAAGTTTCTTTTCAGTTGCAAACTCCACTCCATACATATATATGGGGAGGTACTAGCTCCAACTCGGTTTTACAGTGAAAACTGCAGGAACTTCAAACCGGCACTAGGAAACAGACTGAGAAACCAGAGTAAAAGTTTCTCCTGCAACCCGTTCCCTTTGTGCTAGGTGAACGAACGTCTCTCCACATGCTCAGTTCTGCGAGATAAGTGTGTGTGAAAGCCGTCCTTCACCTAGCTTGTTGGGAACACAAAGTTTCTTTTCAGTTGCAAACTCCACTCCATACATATATATGGGGAGGTACTAGCTCCAACTCGGTTTTACAGTGAAAACTGCAGGAACTTCAAACCGGCACTAGGAAACAGACTGAGAAACCAGAGTAAAAGTTTCTCCTGCAACCCGTTCCCTTTGTGCTAGGTGAACGAACGTCTCTCCACATGCTCAGTTCTGAGAGATAAGTGTGTGTGAAAGCCGTCCTTCACCTAGCTTGTTGGGAACACAAAGTTTCTTTTCAGTTGCAAACTCCACTCCATACATATATATGGGGAGGTACTAGCTCCAACTCGGTTTTACAGTGAAAACTGCAGGAACTTCAAACCGGCACTAGGAAACAGACTGAGAAACCAGAGTAAAAGTTTCTCCTGCAACCCGTTCCCTTTGTGCTAGATGAACGAACGTCTCTCCACATGCTCAGTTCTGAGAGATAAGTGTGTGTGAAAGCCGTCCTTCACCTAGCTTGTTGGGAACACAAAGTTTCTTTTCAGTTGCAAACTCCACTCCATACATATATATGGAGAGGTACTAGCTCCAACTCGGTTTTACAGTGAAAACTGCAGGAACTTCAAACCGGCACTAGGAAACAGACTGAGAAACCAGAGTAAAAGTTTCTCCTGCAACCCGTTCCCTTTGTGCTAGGTGAACGAACGTCTCTCCACATGCTCAGTTCTGAGAGATAAGTGTGTGTGAAAGCCGTCCTTCACCTAGATTGTTGGGAACACAAAGTTTCTTTTCAGTTGCAAACTCCACTCCATACATATATATGGGGAGGTACTAGCTCCAACTCGGTTTTACAGTGAAAACTGCAGGAACTTCAAACCGGCACTAGGAAACAGACTGAGAAACCAGAGTAAAAGTTTCTCCTGCAACCCGTTCCCTTTGTGCTAGGTGAACGAACGTCTCTCCACATGCTCAGTTCTGAGAGATAAGTGTGTGTGAAAGCCGTCCTTCACCTAGCTTGTTGGGAACACAAAGTTTCTTTTCAGTTGCAAACTCCACTCCATTCATATATAAGGGGAGGTAGTAGCTCCAACCCGGTTTTCCAGTGAAAACTGCAGGAACTTCAAACCGGCACTAGGAAACAGACTGAGAAACCAGAGTAAAAGTTTCTCCTGCAACCCGTTCCCTTTGTGCTAGATGAACGAACGTCTCTCCACATGCTCAGTTCTGAGAGATAAGTGTGTGTGAAAGCCGTCCTTCACCTAGCTTGTTGGGAACACAAAGTTTCTTTTCAGTTGCAAACTCCACTCCATACATATATATGGGGAGGTACTAGCTCCAACTCGGTTTTACAGTGAAAACTGCAGGAACTTCAAACCGGCACTAGGAAACAGACTGAGAAACCAGAGTAAAAGTTTCTCCTGCAACCCGTTCCCTTTGTGCTAGATGAACGAACGTCTCTCCACATGCTCAGTTCTGAGAGATAAGTGTGTGTGAAAGCCGTCCTTCACCTAGCTTGTTGGGAACACAAAGTTTCTTTTCAGTTGCAAACTCCACTCCATTCATATATAAGGGGAGGTACTAGCTCCAACCCGGTTTTCCAGTGAAAACTGCAGGAACTTCAAACCGGCACTAGGAAACAGACTGAGAAACCAGAGTAAAAGTTTCTCCTGCAACCCGTTCCCTTTGTGCTAGATGAACGAACGTCTCTCCACATGCTCAGTTCTGAGAGATAAGTGTGTGTGAAAGCCGTCCTTCACCTAGCTTGTTGGGAACACAAAGTTTCTTTTCAGTTGCAAACTCCACTCCATACATATATATGGGGAGGTACTAGCTCCAACTCGGTTTTACAGTGAAAACTGCAGGAACTTCAAACCGGCACTAGGAAACAGACTGAGAAACCAGAGTAAAAGTTTCTCCTGCAACCCGTTCCCTTTGTGCTAGATGAACGAACGTCTCTCCACATGCTCAGTTCTGAGAGATAAGTGTGTGTGAAAGCCGTCCTTCACCTAGCTTGTTGGGAACACAAAGTTTCTTTTCAGTTGCAAACTCCACTCCATACATATATATGGGGAGGTACTAGCTCCAACTCGGTTTTACAGTGAAAACTGCAGGAACTTCAAACCGGCACTAGGAAACAGACTGAGAAACCAGAATAAAAGTTTCTCCTGCAACCCGTTCCCTTTGTGCTAGGTGAACGAACGTCTCTCCACATGCTCAGTTCTGAGAGATAAGTGTGTGTGAAAGCCGTCCTTCACCTAGCTTGTTGGGAACACAAAGTTTCTTTTCAGTTGCAAACTCCACTCCATACATATATATGGGGAGGTACTAGCTCCAACTCGGTTTTACAGTGAAAACTGCAGGAACTTCAAACCGGCACTAGGAAACAGACTGAGAAACCAGAGTAATAGTTTCTCCTGCAACCCGTTCCCTTTGTGCTAGGTGAACGAACGTCTCTCCACATGCTCAGTTCTGCGAGATAAGTGTGTGTGAAAGCCGTCCTTCACCTAGCTTGTTGGGAACACAAAGTTTCTTTTCAGTTGCAAACTCCACTCCATACATATATATGGGGAGGTACTAGCTCCAACTCGGTTTTACAGTGAAAACTGCAGGAACTTCAAACCGGCACTAGGAAACAGACTGAGAAACCAGAGTAAAAGTTTCTCCTGCAACCCGTTCCCTTTGTGCTAGATGAACGAACGTCTCTCCACATGCTCAGTTCTGAGAGATAAGTGTGTGTGAAAGCCGTCCTTCACCTAGCTTGTTGGGAACACAAAGTTTCTTTTCAGTTGCAAACTCCACTCCATACATATATATGGAGAGGTACTAGCTCCAACTCGGTTTTACAGTGAAAACTGCAGGAACTTCAAACCGGCACTAGGAAACAGACTGAGAAACCAGAGTAAAAGTTTCTCCTGCAACCCGTTCCCTTTGTGCTAGGTGAACGAACGTCTCTCCACATGCTCAGTTCTGAGAGATAAGTGTGTGTGAAAGCCGTCCTTCACCTAGCTTGTTGGGAACACAAAGTTTCTTTTCAGTTGCAAACTCCAATCCATACATATATATGGGGAGGTACTAGCTCCAACTCGGTTTTACAGTGAAAACTGCAGGAACTTCAAACCGGCACTAGGAAACAGACTGAGAAACCAGAGTAAAAGTTTCTCCTGCAACCCGTTCCCTTTGTGCTAGGTGAACGAACGTCTCTCCACATGCTCAGTTCTGAGAGATAAGTGTGTGTGAAAGCCGTCCTTCACCTAGCTTGTTGGGAACACAAAGTTTCTTTTCAGTTGCAAACTCCACTCCATACATATATATGGGGAGGTACTAGCTCCAACTCGGTTTTACAGTGAAAACTGCAGGAACTTCAAACCGGCACTAGGAAACAGACTGAGAAACCAGAGTAAAAGTTTCTCCTGCAACCCGTTCCCTTTGTGCTAGATGAACGAACGTCTCTCCACATGCTCAGTTCTGAGAGATAAGTGTGTGTGAAAGCCGTCCTTCACCTAGCTTGTTGGGAACACAAAGTTTCTTTTCAGTTGCAAACTCCACTCCATACATATATATGGGGAGGTACTAGCTCCAACTCGGTTTTACAGTGAAAACTGCAGGAACTTCAAACCGGCACTAGGAAACAGACTGAGAAACCAGAATAAAAGTTTCTCCTGCAACCCGTTCCCTTTGTGCTAGGTGAACGAACGTCTCTCCACATGCTCAGTTCTGAGAGATAAGTGTGTGTGAAAGCCGTCCTTCACCTAGCTTGTTGGGAACACAAAGTTTCTTTTCAGTTGCAAACTCCACTCCATACATATATATGGAGAGGTACTAGCTCCAACTCGGTTTTACAGTGAAAACTGCAGGAACTTCACACCGGCACTAGGAAACAGACTGAGAAACCAGAGTAAAAGTTTCTCCTGCAACCCGTTCCCTTTGTGCTAGGTGAACGAACGTCTCTCCACATGCTCAGTTCTGAGAGATAAGTGTGTGTGAAAGCCGTCCTTCACCTAGCTTGTTGGGAACACAAAGTTTCTTTTCAGTTGCAAACTCCAATCCATACATATATATGGGGAGGTACTAGCTCCAACTCGGTTTTACAGTGAAAACTGCAGGAACTTCAAACCGGCACTAGGAAACAGACTGAGAAACCAGAGTAAAAGTTTCTCCTGCAACCCGTTCCCTTTGTGCTAGGTGAACGAACGTCTCTCCACATGCTCAGTTCTGAGAGATAAGTGTGTGTGAAAGCCGTCCTTCAACTAGCTTGTTGGGAACACAAAGTTTCTTTTCAGTTGCAAACTCCACTCCATACATATATATGGGGAGGTACTAGCTCCAACTCGGTTTTACAGTGAAAACTGCAGGAACTTCAAACCGGCACTAGGAAACAGACTGAGAAACCAGAGTAAAAGTTTCTCCTGCAACCCGTTCCCTTTGGGCTAGATGAACGAACGTCTCTCCACATGCTCAGTTCTGAGAGATAAGTGTGTGTGAAAGCGTCCTTCACCTAGCTTGTTGGGAACACAAAGTTTCTTTTCAGTTGCAAACTCCACTCCATTCATATATAAGGGGAGGCAGTAGCTCCAACCCGGTTTTACAGTGAAAACTGCAGGAACTTCAAACCGGCACTAGGAAACAGACTGAGAAACCAGAGTAAAAGTTTCTCCTGCAACCCGTTCCCTTTGTGCTAGATGAACGAACGTCTCTCCACATGCTCAGTTCTGAGAGATAAGTGTGTGTGAAAGCCGTCCTTCACCTAGCTTTTTGGGAACACAAAGTTTCTTTTCAGTTGCAAACTCCACTTCATACATATATATGGGGAGGTACTAGCTCCAACTCGGTTTTACAGTGAAAACTGCAGGAACTTCAAACCGGCACTAGGAAACAGACTGAGAAACCAGAGTAAAAGTTTCTCCTGCAACCCGTTCCCTTTGTGCTAGGTGAACGAACGTCTCTCCACATGCTCCGTTCTGAGAGATAAGTGTGTGTGAAAGCCGTCCTTCACCTAGCTTGTTGGGAACACAAAGTTTCTTTTCAGTTGCAAACTCCACTCCATACATATATATGGGGAGGTACTAGCTCCAACTTGGTTTTACAGTGAAAACTGCAGGAACTTCAAACCGGCACTAGGAAACAGACTGAGAAACCAGAGTAAAAGTTTCTCCTGCAACCCGTTCCCTTTGTGCTAGATGAACGAACGTCTCTCCACATGCTCAGTTCTGCGAGATAAGTGTGTGTGAAAGCCGTCCTTCACCTAGCTAGTTGGGAACACAAAGTTTCTTTTCAGTTGCAAACTCCACTCCATACATATATATGGGGAGGTACTAGCTCCAACTCTGTTTTACAGTGAAAACTGCAGGAACTTCAAACCGGCACTAGGAAACAGACTGAGAAACCAGAGTAAAAGTTTCTCCTGCAACCCGTTCCCTTTGTGCTAGGTGAACGAACATCTCTCCACATGCTCAGTTCTGAGAGATAAGTGTGTGTGAAAGCCGTCCTTCACCTAGCTTGTTGGGAACACATAGTTTCTTTTCAGTTGCAAACTCCACTCCATACATATATATGGGGAGGTACTAGCTCCAACTCGGTTTTACAGTGAAAACTGCAGGAACTTCAAACCGGCACTAGGAAACAGACTGAGAAACCAGAGTAAAAGTTTCTCCTGCAACCCGTTTCCTTTGTGCTAGTTGAACGAACGTCTCTCCACATGCTCAGTTCTGAGAGATAAGTGTGTGTGAAAGCCGTCCTTCACCTAGCTTGTTGGGAACACAAAGTTTCTTTTCAGTTGCAAACTCCACTCCTTACATATATATGGGGAGGTGCTTGCTCCAACACGGTTTTACAGTGAAAACTGCAGGAACTTCAAACCGGCACTAGGAAACAGACTGAGAAACCAGAGTAAAAGTTTCTCCTGCAACCCGTTCCCTTTGTGCTAGATGAACGAACGTCTCTCCACATGCTCAGTTCTGAGAGATAAGTGTGTGTGAAAGCCGTCCTTCACCTAGTTTGTTGGGAACACAAAGTTTCTTTTCAGTTGCAAACTCCACTCCATACATATATATGGGGAGGTACTAGCTCCAACTCTGTTTTACAGTGAAAACTGCAGGAACTTCAAACCGGCACTAGGAAACAGACTGAGAAACCAGAGTAAAAGTTTCTCCTGCAACCCGTTCCCTTTGTGCTAGATGAACGAACGTCTCTCCACATGCTCAGTTCTGAGAGATAAGTGTGTGTGAAAGCCGTCCTTCACCTAGCTTGTTGGGAACACAAAGATTTTTCAGTTGCAAACTCCACTCCATTCATATATAAGGGGAGGTAGTAGCTCCAACCCGGTTTTACAGTGAAAACTGCAGGAACTTCAAACCGGCACTAGGAAACAGACTGAGAAACCAGAGTAAAAGTTTCTCCTGCAACCCGTTCCCTTTGTGCTAGATGAACGAACGTCTCTCCACATGCTCAGTTCTGAGAGATAAGTGTGTGTGAAAGCCGTCCTTCACCTAGCTTGTTGGGAACACAAAGTTTCTTTTCAGTTGCAAACTCCACTCCATACATATATATGGGGAGGTAGTAGCTCCAACTCGGTTTTACAGTGAAAACTGCAGGAACTTCAAACCGGCACTAGGAAACAGACTGAGAAACCAGAATAAAAGTTTCTCCTGCAACCCGTTCCCTTTGTGCTAGGTGAACGAACGTCTCTCCACATGCTCAGTTCTGAGAGATAAGTGTGTGTGAAAGCCGTCCTTCACCTAGCTTGTTGGGAACACAAAGTTTCTTTTCAGTTGCAAACTCCACTCCATACATATATATGGGGAGGTACTAGCTCCAACTCGGTTTTACAGTGAAAACTGCAGGAACTTCAAACCGGCACTAGGAAACAGACTGAGAAACCACAGTAAAAGTTTCTCCTGCAACCCGTTCCCTTTGTGCTAGGTGAACGAACGTCTCTCCACATGCTCAGTTCTGCGAGATAAGTGTGTGTGAAAGCCGTCCTTCACCTAGCTTGTTGGGAACACAAAGTTTCTTTTCAGTTGCAAACTCCACTCCATACATATATATGGGGAGGTACTAGCTCCAACTCGGTTTTACAGTGAAAACTGCAGGAACTTCAAACCGGCACTAGGAAACAGACTGAGAAACCAGAGTAAAAGTTTCTCCTGCAACCCGTTCCCTTTGTGCTAGATGAACGAACGTCTCTCCACATGCTCAGTTCTGAGAGATAAGTGTGTGTGAAAGCCGTCCTTCACCTAGCTTGTTGGGAACACAAAGTTTCTTTTCAGTTGCAAACTCCACTCCATACATATATATGGGGAGGTACTAGCTCCAACTAGGTTTTACAGTGAAAACTGCAGGAACTTCAAACCGGCACTAGGAAACAGACTGAGAAACCAGAGTAAAAGTTTCTCCTGCAACCCGTTCCCTTTGTGCTAGGTGAACGAACGTCTCTCCACATGCTCAGTTCTGAGAGATAAGTGTGTGTGAAAGCCGTCCTTCACCTAGCTTGTTGGGAACACAAAGTTTCTTTTCAGTTGCAAACTCCAATCCATACATATATATGGGGAGGTACTAGCTCCAACTCGGTTTTACAGTGAAAACTGCAGGAACTTCAAACCGGCACTAGGAAACAGACTGAGAAACCAGAGTAAAAGTTTCTCCTGCAACCCGTTCCCTTTGTGCTAGGTGAACGAACGTCTCTCCACATGCTCAGTTCTGAGAGATAAGTGTGTGTGAAAGCCGTCCTTCACCTAGCTTGTTGGGAACACAAAGTTTCTTTTCAGTTGCAAACTCCACTCCATACATATATATGGGGAGGTACTAGCTCCAACTCGGTTTTACAGTGAAAACTGCAGGAACTTCAAACCGGCACTAGGAAACAGACTGAGAAACCAGAGTAAAAGTTTCTCCTGCAACCCGTTCCCTTTGTGCTAGATGAACGAACGTCTCTCCACATGCTCAGTTCTGAGAGATAAGTGTGTGTGAAAGCCGTCCTTCACCTAGCTTGTTGGGAACACAAAGTTTCTTTTCAGTTGCAAACTCCACTCCATACATATATATGGGGAGGTACTAGCTCCAACTAGGTTTTACAGTGAAAACTGCAGGAACTTCAAACCGGCACTAGGAAACAGACTGAGAAACCAGAGTAAAAGTTTCTCCTGCAACCCGTTCCCTTTGTGCTAGGTGAACGAACGTCTCTCCACATGCTCAGTTCTGAGAGATAAGTGTGTGTGAAAGCCGTCCTTCACCTAGCTTGTTGGGAACACAAAGTTTCTTTTCAGTTGCAAACTCCAATCCATACATATATATGGGGAGGTACTAGCTCCAACTCGGTTTTACAGTGAAAACTGCAGGAACTTCAAACCGGCACTAGGAAACAGACTGAGAAACCAGAGTAAAAGTTTCTCCTGCAACCCGTTCCCTTTGTGCTAGGTGAACGAACGTCTCTCCACATGCTCAGTTCTGAGAGATAAGTGTGTGTGAAAGCCGTCCTTCACCTAGCTTGTTGGGAACACAAAGTTTCTTTTCAGTTGCAAACTCCACTCCATACATATATATGGGGAGGTACTAGCTCCAACTCGGTTTTACAGTGAAAACTGCAGGAACTTCAAACCGGCACTAGGAAACAGACTGAGAAACCAGAGTAAAAGTTTCTCCTGCAACCCGTTCCCTTTGTGCTAGATGAACGAACGTCTCTCCACATGCTCAGTTCTGAGAGATAAGTGTGTGTGAAAGCCGTCCTTCACCTAGCTTGTTGGGAACACAAAGTTTCTTTTCAGTTGCAAACTCCACTCCATACATATATATGGGGAGGTACTAGCTCCAACTCGGTTTTACAGTGAAAACTGCAGGAACTTCAAACCGGCACTAGGAAACAGACTGAGAAACCAGAGTAAAAGTTTCTCCTGCAACCCGTTCCCTTTGTGCTAGATGAACGAACGTCTCTCCACATGCTCAGTTCTGAGAGATAAGTGTGTGTGAAAGCCGTCCTTCACCTAGCTTGTTGGGAACACAAAGTTTCTTTTCAGTTGCAAACTCCACTCCATACATATATATGGGGAGGTACTAGCTCCAACTCGGTTTTACAGTGAAAACTGCAGGAACTTCAAACCGGCACTAGGAAACAGACTGAGAAACCAGAGTAAAAGTTTCTCCTGCAACCCGTTCCCTTTGGGCTAGATGAACGAACGTCTCTCCACATGCTCAGTTCTGAGAGATAAGTGTGTGTGAAAGCCGTCCTTCACCTAGCTTGTTGGGAACACAAAGTTTCTTTCCAGTTGCAAACTCCACTCCATTCATATATAAGGGGAGGCAGTAGCTCCAACCCGGTTTTACAGTGAAAACTGCAGGAACTTCAAACCGGCACTAGGAAACAGACTGAGAAACCAGAGTAAAAGTTTCTCCTGCAACCCGTTCCCTTTGTGCTAGGTGAACGAACGTCTCTCCACATGCTCAGTTCTGAGAGATAAGTGTGTGTGAAAGCCGTCCTTCACCTTGCTTGTTGGGAACACAAAGATTCTTTTCAGTTGCAAACTCCACTCCATACATATATATGGGGAGGTAGTAGCTCCAACTCGGTTTTACAGTGAAAACTGCAGGAACTTCAAACCGGCACTAGGAAACAGACTGAGAAACCAGAGTAAAAGTTTCTCCTGCATCCCGTTCCCTTTGTGCTAGGTGAACGAACGTCTCTCCACATGCTCAGTTCTGAGAGATAAGTGTGTGTGAAAGCCGTCCTTCACCTAGCTTGTTGGGAACACAAAGTTTCTTTTCAGTTGCAAACTCCACTCCATACATATATATGGGGAGGTACTAGCTCCAACTCGGTTTTACAGTGAAAACTGCAGGAACTTCAAACCGGCACTAGGAAACAGACTGAGAAACCACAGTAAAAGTTTCTCCTGCATCCCGTTCCCTTTGTGCTAGGTGAACGAACGTCTCTCCACATGCTCAGTTCTGCGAGATAAGTGTGTGTGAAAGCCGTCCTTCACCTAGCTTGTTGGGAACACAAAGTTTCTTTTCAGTTGCAAACTCCACTCCATACATATATATGGGGAGGTACTAGCTCCAACTCGGTTTTACAGTGAAAACTGCAGGAACTTCAAACCGGCACTAGGAAACAGACTGAGAAACCAGAGTAAAAGTTTCTCCTGCAACCCGTTCCCTTTGTGCTAGATGAACGAACGTCTCTCCACATGCTCAGTTCTGAGAGATAAGTGTGTGTGAAAGCCGTCCTTCACCTAGCTTGTTGGGAACACAAAGTTTCTTTTCAGTTGCAAACTCCACTCCATACATATATATGGGGAGGTACTAGCTCCAACTCGGTTTTACAGTGAAAACTGCAGGAACTTCAAACCGGCACTAGGAAACAGACTGAGAAACCAGAGTAAAAGTTTCTCCTGCAACCCGTTTCCTTTGTGCTAGGTGAACGAACGTCTCTCCACATGCTCAGTTCTGAGAGATAAGTGTGTGTGAAAGCCGTCCTTCACCTAGCTTTTTGGGAACACAAAGTTTCTTTTCAGTTGCAAACTCCAATCCATACATATATATGGGGAGGTACTAGCTCCAACTCGGTTTTACAGTGAAAACTGCAGGAACTTCAAACCGGCACTAGGAAACAGACTGAGAAACCAGAGTAAAAGTTTCTCCTGCAACCCGTTCCCTTTGTGCTAGGTGAACGAACGTCTCTCCACATGCTCAGTTCTGAGAGATAAGTGTGTGTGAAAGCCGTCCTTCACCTAGCTTGTTGGGAACACAAAGTTTCTTTTCAGTTGCAAACTCCACTCCATACATATATATGGGGAGGTACTAGCTCCAACTCGGTTTTACAGTGAAAACTGCAGGAACTTCAAACCGGCACTAGGAAACAGACTGAGAAACCAGAGTAAAAGTTTCTCCTGCAACCCGTTCCCTTTGTGCTAGATGAACGAACGTCTCTCCACATGCTCAGTTCTGAGAGATAAGTGTGTGTGAAAGCCGTCCTTCACCTAGCTTGTTGGGAACACAAAGTTTCTTTTCAGTTGCAAACTCCACTCCATACATATATATGGGGAGGTACTAGCTCCAACTAGGTTTTACAGTGAAAACTGCAGGAACTTCAAACCGGCACTAGGAAACAGACTGAGAAACCAGAGTAAAAGTTTCTCCTGCAACCCGTTCCCTTTGTGCTAGGTGAACGAACGTCTCTCCACATGCTCAGTTCTGAGAGATAAGTGTGTGTGAAAGCCGTCCTTCACCTAGCTTGTTGGGAACACAAAGTTTCTTTTCAGTTGCAAACTCCACTCCATACATATATATGGGGAGGTACTAGCTCCAACTCGGTTTTACAGTGAAAACTGCAGGAACTTCAAACCGGCACTAGGAAACAGACTGAGAAACCAGAGTAAAAGTTTCTCCTGCAACCCGTTCCCTTTGTGCTAGATGAACGAACGTCTCTCCACATGCTCAGTTCTGAGAGATAAGTGTGTGTGAAAGCCGTCCTTCACCTAGCTTGTTGGGAACACAAAGTTTCTTTTCAGTTGCAAACTCCACTCCATACATATATATGGGGAGGTACTAGCTCCAACTCGGTTTTACAGTGAAAACTGCAGGAACTTCAAACCGGCACTAGGAAACAGACTGAGAAACCAGAGTAAAAGTTTCTCCTGCAACCCGTTCCCTTTGGGCTAGATGAACGAACGTCTCTCCACATGCTCAGTTCTGAGAGATAAGTGTGTGTGAAAGCCGTCCTTCACCTAGCTTGTTGGGAACACAAAGTTTCTTTTCAGTTGCAAACTCCACTCCATTCATATATAAGGGGAGGCAGTAGCTCCAACCCGGTTTTACAGTGAAAACTGCAGGAACTTCAAACCGGCACTAGGAAACAGACTGAGAAACCAGAGTAAAAGTTTCTCCTGCAACCCGTTCCCTTTGTGCTAGATGAACGAACGTCTCTCCACATGCTCAGTTCTGAGAGATAAGTGTGTGTGAAAGCCGTCCTTCACCTAGCTTGTTGGGAACACAAAGTTTCTTTTCAGTTGCAAACTCCACTCCATACATATATATGGGGAGGTAGTAGCTCCAACTCGGTTTTACAGTGAAAACTGCAGGAACTTCAAACCGGCACTAGGAAACAGACTGAGAAACCAGAGTAAAAGTTTCTCCTGCATCCCGTTCCCTTTGTGCTAGGTGAACGAACGTCTCTCCACATGCTCAGTTCTGAGAGATAAGTGTGTGTGAAAGCCGTCCTTCACCTAGCTTGTTGGGAACACAAAGTTTCTTTTCAGTTGCAAACTCCACTCCATACATATATATGGGGAGGTACTAGCTCCAACTCGGTTTTACAGTGAAAACTGCAGGAACTTCAAACCGGCACTAGGAAACAGACTGAGAAACCACAGTAAAAGTTTCTCCTGCAACCCGTTCCCTTTGTGCTAGGTGAACGAACGTCTCTCCACATGCTCAGTTCTGAGAGATAAGTGTGTGTGAAAGCCGTCGTTCACCTAGCTTGTTGGGAACACAAAGTTTCTTTTCAGTTGCAAACTCCACTCCATACATATATATGGGGAGGTACTAGCTCCAACTCGGTTTTACAGTGAAAACTGCAGGAACTTCAAACCGGCACTAGGAAACAGACTGAGAAACCAGAGTAAAAGTTTCTCCTGCAACCCGTTCCCTTTGTGCTAGATGAACGAACGTCTCTCCACATGCTCAGTTCTGAGAGATAAGTGTGTGTGAAAGCCGTCCTTCACCTAGCTTGTTGGGAACACAAAGTTTCTTTTCAGTTGCAAACTCCACTCCATACATATATATGGGGAGGTACTAGCTCCAACTCGGTTTTACAGTGAAAACTGCAGGAACTTCAAACCGGCACTAGGAAACAGACTGAGAAACCAGAGTAAAAGTTTCTCCTGCAACCCGTTCCCTTTGTGCTAGGTGAACGAACGTCTCTCCACATGCTCAGTTCTGCGAGATAAGTGTGTGTGAAAGCCGTCCTTCACCTAGCTTGTTGGGAACACAAAGTTTCTTTTCAGTTGCAAACTCCAATCCATACATATATATGGGGAGGTACTAGCTCCAACTCGGTTTTACAGTGAAAACTGCAGGAACTTCAAACCGGCACTAGGAAACAGACTGAGAAACCAGAGTAAAAGTTTCTCCTGCAACCCGTTCCCTTTGTGCTAGGTGAACGAACGTCTCTCCACATGCTCAGTTCTGAGAGATAAGTGTGTGTGAAAGCCGTCCTTCACCTAGCTTGTTGGGAACACAAAGTTTCTTTTCAGTTGCAAACTCCACTCCATACATATATATGGGGAGGTACTAGCTCCAACTCGGTTTTACAGTGAAAACTGCAGGAACTTCAAACCGGCACTAGGAAACAGACTGAGAAACCAGAGTAAAAGTTTCTCCTGCAACCCGTTCCCTTTGTGCTAGATGAACGAACGTCTCTCCACATGCTCAGTTCTGAGAGATAAGTGTGTGTGAAAGCCGTCCTTCACCTAGCTTGTTGGGAACACAAAGTTTCTTTTCAGTTGCAAACTCCACTCCATACATATATATGGGGAGGTACTAGCTCCAACTCGGTTTTACAGTGAAAACTGCAGGAACTTCAAACCGGCACTAGGAAACAGACTGAGAAACCAGAGTAAAAGTTTCTCCTGCAACCCGTTCCCTTTGTGCTAGATGAACGAACGTCTCTCCACATGCTCAGTTCTGAGAGATAAGTGTGTGTGAAAGCCGTCCTTCACCTAGCTTGTTGGGAACACAAAGTTTCTTTTCAGTTGCAAACTCCACTCCATACATATATATGGGGAGGTACTAGCTCCAACTCGGTTTTACAGTGAAAACTGCAGGAACTTCAAACCGGCACTAGGAAACAGACTGAGAAACCAGAGTAAAAGTTTCTCCTGCAACCCGTTCCCTTTGTGCTAGGTGAACGAACGTCTCTCCACATGCTCAGTTCTGAGAGATAAGTGTGTGTGAAAGCCGTCCTTCACCTAGCTTGTTGGGAACACAAAGTTTCTTTTCAGTTGCAAACTCCACTCCATTCATATATAAGGGGAGGCAGTAGCTCCAACCCGGTTTTACAGTGAAAACTGCAGGAACTTCAAACCGGCACTAGGAAACAGACTGAGAAACCAGAGTAAAAGTTTCTCCTGCAACCCGTTCCCTTTGTGCTAGATGAACGAACGTCTCTCCACATGCTCAGTTCTGAGAGATAAGTGTGTGTGAAAGCCGTCCTTCACCTAGCTTGTTGGGAACACAAAGATTCTTTTCAGTTGCAAACTCCACTCCATACATATATATGGGGAGGTAGTAGCTCCAACTCGGTTTTACAGTGAAAACTGCAGGAACTTCAAACCGGCACTAGGAAACAGACTGAGAAACCAGAGTAAAAGTTTCTCCTGCATCCCGTTCCCTTTGTGCTAGGTGAACGAACGTCTCTCCACATGCTCAGTTCTGAGAGATAAGTGTGTGTGAAAGCCGTCCTTCACCTAGCTTGTTGGGAACACAAAGTTTCTTTTCAGTTGCAAACTCCACTCCATACATATATATGGGGAGGTACTAGCTCCAACTCGGTTTTACAGTGAAAACTGCAGGAACTTCAAACCGGCACTAGGAAATAGACTGAGAAACCACAGTAAAAGTTTCTCCTGCAACCCGTTCCCTTTGTGCTAGGTGAACGAACGTCTCTCCACATGCTCAGTTCTGCGAGATAAGTGTGTGTGAAAGCCGTCCTTCACCTAGCTTGTTGGGAACACAAAGTTTCTTTTCAGTTGCAAACTCCACTCCATACATATATATGGGGAGGTACTAGCTCCAACTCGGTTTTACAGTGAAAACTGCAGGAACTTCAAACCGGCACTAGGAAACAGACTGAGAAACCAGAGTAAAAGTTTCTCCTGCAACCCGTTCCCTTTGTGCTAGATGAACGAACGTCTCTCCACATGCTCAGTTCTGAGAGATAAGTGTGTGTGAAAGCCGTCCTTCACCTAGCTTGTTGGGAACACAAAGTTTCTTTTCAGTTGCAAACTCCACTCCATACATATATATGGGGAGGTACTAGCTCCAACTCGGTTTTACAGTGAAAACTGCAGGAACTTCAAACCGGCACTAGGAAACAGACTGAGAAACCAGAGTAAAAGTTTCTCCTGCAACCCGTTCCCTTTGTGCTAGGTGAACGAACGTCTCTCCACATGCTCAGTTCTGAGAGATAAGTGTGTGTGAAAGCCGTCCTTCACCTAGCTTTTTGGGAACACAAAGTTTCTTTTCAGTTGCAAACTCCAATCCATACATATATATGGGGAGGTACTAGCTCCAACTCGGTTTTACAGTGAAAACTGCAGGAACTTCAAACCGGCACTAGGAAACAGACTGAGAAACCAGAGTAAAAGTTTCTCCTGCAACCCGTTCCCTTTGTGCTAGGTGAACGAACGTCTCTCCACATGCTCAGTTCTGAGAGATAAGTGTGTGTGAAAGCCGTCCTTCACCTAGCTTGTTGGGAACACAAAGTTTCTTTTCAGTTGCAAACTCCAATCCATACATATATATGGGGAGGTACTAGCTCCAACTCGGTTTTACAGTGAAAACTGCAGGAACTTCAAACCGGCACTAGGAAACAGACTGAGAAACCAGAGTAAAAGTTTCTCCTGCAACCCGTTCCCTTTGTGCTAGATGAACGAACGTCTCTCCACATGCTCAGTTCTGAGAGATAAGTGTGTGTGAAAGCCGTCCTTCACCTAGCTTGTTGGGAACACAAAGTTTCTTTTCAGTTGCAAACTCCACTCCATACATATATATGGGGAGGTACTAGCTCCAACTAGGTTTTACAGTGAAAACTGCAGGAACTTCAAACCGGCACTAGGAAACAGACTGAGAAACCAGAGTAAAAGTTTCTCCTGCAACCCGTTCCCTTTGTGCTAGGTGAACGAACGTCTCTCCACATGCTCAGTTCTGAGAGATAAGTGTGTGTGAAAGCCGTCCTTCACCTAGCTTGTTGGGAACACAAAGTTTCTTTTCAGTTGCAAACTCCAATCCATACATATATATGGGGAGGTACTAGCTCCAACTCGGTTTTACAGTGAAAACTGCAGGAACTTCAAACCGGCACTAGGAAACAGACTGAGAAACCAGAGTAAAAGTTTCTCCTGCAACCCGTTCCCTTTGTGCTAGGTGAACGAACGTCTCTCCACATGCTCAGTTCTGAGAGATAAGTGTGTGTGAAAGCCGTCCTTCACCTAGCTTGTTGGGAACACAAAGTTTCTTTTCAGTTGCAAACTCCAATCCATACATATATATGGGGAGGTACTAGCTCCAACTCGGTTTTACAGTGAAAACTGCAGGAACTTCAAACCGGCACTAGGAAACAGACTGAGAAACCAGAGTAAAAGTTTCTCCTGCAACCCGTTCCCTTTGTGCTAGATGAACGAACGTCTCTCCACATGCTCAGTTCTGAGAGATAAGTGTGTGTGAAAGCCGTCCTTCACCTAGCTTGTTGGGAACACAAAGTTTCTTTTCAGTTGCAAACTCCACTCCATACATATATATGGGGAGGTACTAGCTCCAACTCGGTTTTACAGTGTAAACTGCAGGAACTTCAAACCGGCACTAGGAAACAGACTGAGAAACCAGAGTAAAAGTTTCCCTGCAACCCGTTCCCTTTGGGCTAGATGAACGAACGTCTCTCCACATGCTCAGTTCTGAGAGATAAGTGTGTGTGAAAGCCGTCCTTCACCTAGCTTGTTGGGAACACAAAGTTTCTTTTCAGTTGCAAACTCCACTCCATTCATATATAAGGGGAGGCAGTAGCTCCAACCCGGTTTTACAGTGAAAACTGCAGGAACTTCAAACCGGCACTAGGAAACAGACTGAGAAACCAGAGTAAAAGTTTCTCCTGCAACCCGTTCCCTTTGTGCTAGGTGAACGAACGTCTCTCCACATGCTCAGTTCTGAGAGATAAGTGTGTGTGAAAGCCGTCCTTCACCTAGCTTGTTGGGAACACAAAGTTTCTTTTCAGTTGCAAACTCCACTCCATACATATATATGGGGAGGTACTAGCTCCAACTCGGTTTTACAGTGAAAACTGCAGGAACTTCAAACCGGCACTAGGAAACAGACTGAGAAACCAGAGTAAAAGTTTCTCCTGCAACCCGTTCCCTTTGTGCTAGATGAACGAACGTCTCTCCACATGCTCAGTTCTGAGAGATAAGTGTGTGTGAAAGCCGTCCTTCACCTAGCTTGTTGGGAACACAAAGTTTCTTTTCAGTTGCAAACTCCACTCCATATATATATATGGGGAGGTACTAGCTCCAACTCGGTTTTACAGTGAAAACTGCAGGAACTTCAAACCGGCACTAGGAAACAGACTGAGAAACCAGAATAAAAGTTTCTCCTGCAACCCGTTCCCTTTGTGCTAGGTGAACGAACGTCTCTCCACATGCTCAGTTCTGAGAGATAAGTGTGTGTGAAAGCCGTCCTTCACCTAGCTTGTTGGGAACACAAAGTTTCTTTTCAGTTGCAAACTCCACTCCATACATATATATGGGGAGGTACTAGCTCCAACTCGGTTTTACAGTGAAAACTGCAGGAACTTCAAACCGGCACTAGGAAACAGACTGAGAAACCACAGTAAAAGTTTCTCCTGCAACCCGTTCCCTTTGTGCTAGGTGAACGAACGTCTCTCCACATGCTCAGTTCTGCGAGATAAGTGTGTGTGAAAGCCGTCCTTCACCTAGCTTGTTGGGAACACAAAGTTTCTTTTCAGTTGCAAACTCCACTCCATACATATATATGGGGAGGTACTAGCTCCAACTCGGTTTTACAGTGAAAACTGCAGGAACTTCAAACCGGCACTAGGAAACAGACTGAGAAACCAGAGTAAAAGTTTCTCCTGCAACCCGTTCCCTTTGTGCTAGATGAACGAACGTCTCTCCACATGCTCAGTTCTGAGAGATAAGTGTGTGTGAAAGCCGTCCTTCACCTAGCTTGTTGGGAACACAAAGTTTCTTTTCAGTTGCAAACTCCACTCCATACATATATATGGGGAGGTACTAGCTCCAACTCGGTTTTACAGTGAAAACTGCAGGAACTTCAAACCGGCACTAGGAAACAGACTGAGAAACCAGAGTAAAAGTTTCTCCTGCAACCCGTTCCCTTTGTGCTAGGTGAACGAACGTCTCTCCCCATGCTCAGTTCTGCGAGATAAGTGTGTGTGAAAGCCGTCCTTCACCTAGCTTGTTGGGAACACAAAGTTTCTTTTCAGTTGCAAACTCCAATCCATACATATATATGGGGAGGTACTAGCTCCAACTCTGTTTTACAGTGAAAACTGCAGGAACTTCAAACCGGCACTAGGAAACAGACTGAGAAACCAGAGTAAAAGTTTCTCCTGCAACCCGTTCCCTTTGTGCTAGGTGAACGAACGTCTCTCCACATGCTCAGTTCTGAGAGATAAGTGTGTGTGAAAGCCGTCCTTCACCTAGCTTGTTGGGAACACAAAGTTTCTTTTCAGTTGCAAACTCCACTCCATACATATATATGGGGAGGTACTAGCTCCAACTCGGTTTTACAGTGAAAACTGCAGGAACTTCAAACCGGCACTAGGAAACAGACTGAGAAACCAGAATAAAAGTTTCTCCTGCAACCCGTTCCCTTTGTGCTAGGTGAACGAACGTCTCTCCACATGCTCCGTTCTGAGAGATAAGTGTGTGTGAAAGCCGTCCTTCACCTAGCTTGTTGGGAAAACAAAGTTTCTTTTCAGTTGCAAACTCCACTCCATACATATATATGGGGAGGTACTAGCTCCAACTCGGTTTTATAGTGAAAACTGCAGGAACTTCAAACCGGCACTAGGAAACAGACTGAGAAACCAGAGTAAAAGTTTCTCCTGCAACCCGTTCCCTTTGTGCTAGATGAACGAACGTCTCTACACATGCTCAGTTCTGCGAGATAAGTGTGTGTGAAAGCCGTCCTTCACCTAGCTTGTTGGGAACACAAAGTTTCTTTTCAGTTGCAAACTCCACTCCATACATATATATGGGGAGGTACTAGCTCCAACTCGGTTTTACAGTGAAAACTGCAGGAACTTCAAACCGGCACTAGGAAACAGACTGAGAAACCAGAGTAAAAGTTTCTCCTGCAACCCGTTCCCTTTGTGCTAGATGAACGAACGTCTCTCCACATGCTCAGTTCTGAGAGATAAGTGTGTGTGAAAGCCGTCCTTCACCTAGCTTGTTGGGAACACAAAGTTTCTTTTCAGTTGCAAACTCCACTCCATACATATATATGGGGAGGTACTAGCTCCAACTCGGTTTTACAGTGAAAACTGCAGGAACTTCAAACCGGCACTAGGAAACAGACTGAGAAACCAGAGTAAAAGTTTCTCCTGCAACCCGTTCCCTTTGTGCTAGGTGAACGAACGTCTCTCCACATGCTCAGTTCTGAGAGATAAGTGTGTGTGAAAGCCGTCCTTCACCTAGCTTGTTGGGAACACAAAGTTTCTTTTCAGTTGCAAACTCCAATCCATACATATATATGGGGAGGTACTAGCTCCAACTCGGTTTTACAGTGAAAACTGCAGGAACTTCAAACCGGCACTAGGAAACAGACTGAGAAACCAGAGTAAAAGTTTCTCCTGCAACCCGTTCCCTTTGTGCTAGGTGAACGAACGTCTCTCCACATGCTCAGTTCTGAGAGATAAGTGTGTGTGAAAGCCGTCCTTCACCTAGCTTGTTGGGAACACAAAGTTTCTTTTCAGTTGCAAACTCCACTCCATACATATATATGGGGAGGTACTAGCTCCAACTCGGTTTTACAGTGAAAACTGCAGGAACTTCAAACCGGCACTAGGAAACAGACTGAGAAACCAGAGTAAAAGTTTCTCCTGCAACCCGTTCCCTTTGTGCTAGATGAACGAACGTCTCTCCACATGCTCAGTTCTGAGAGATAAGTGTGTGTGAAAGCCGTCCTTCACCTAGCTTGTTGGGAACACAAAGTTTCTTTTCAGTTGCAAACTCCACTCCATACATATATATGGGGAGGTACTAACTCCAACTCGGTTTTACAGTGAAAACTGCAGGAACTTCAAACCGGCACTAGGAAACAGACTGAGAAACCAGAGTAAAAGTTTCTCCTGCAACCCGTTCCCTTTGGGCTAGATGAACGAACGTCTCTCCACATGCTCAGTTCTGAGAGATAAGTGTGTGTGAAAGCCGTCCTTCACCTAGCTTGTTGGGAACACAAAGTTTCTTTTCAGTTGCAAACTCCACTCCATTCATATATAAGGGGAGGCAGTAGCTCCAACCCGGTTTTACAGTGAAAACTGCAGGAACTTCAAACCGGCACTAGGAAACAGACTGAGAAACCAGAGTAAAAGTTTCTCCTGCAACCCGTTCCCTTTGTGCTAGATGAACGAACGTCTCTCCACATGCTCAGTTCTGAGAGATAAGTGTGTGTGAAAGCCGTCCTTCACCTAGCTTTTTGGGAACACAAAGTTTCTTTTCAGTTGCAAACTCCACTTCATACATATATATGGGGAGGTACTAGCTCCAACTCGGTTTTACAGTGAAAACTGCAGGAACTTCAAACCGGCACTAGGAAACAGACTGAGAAACCAGAGTAAAAGTTTCTCCTGCAACCCGTTCACTTTGTGCTACGTGAACGAACGTCTCTCCACATGCTCAGTTCTGAGAGATAAGTGTGTGTGAAAGCCGTCCTTCACCTAGCTTGTTGGGAACACAAAGTTTCTTTTCAGTTGCAAACTCCACTCCATACATATATATGGGGAGGTACTAGCTCCAACTCGGTTTTACAGTGAAAACTGCAGGAACTTCAAACCGGCACTAGGAAACAGACTGAGAAACCAGAGTAAAAGTTTCTCCTGCAACCCGTTCCCTTTGTGCTAGATGAACGAACGTCTCTACACATGCTCAGTTCTGCGAGATAAGTGTGTGTGAAAGCCGTCCTTCACCTAGCTTGTTGGGAACACAAAGTTTCTTTTCAGTTGCAAACTCCACTCCATACATATATATTGGGAGGTACTAGCTCCAACTCGGTTTTACAGTGAAAACTGCAGGAACTTCAAACCGGCTCTAGGAAACAGACTGAGAAACCAGAGTAAAAGTTTCTCCTGCAACCCGTTCCCTTTGTGCTAGGTGAACGAACATCTCTCCACATGCTCAGTTCTGAGAGATAAGTGTGTGTGAAAGCCGTCCTTCACCTAGCTTGTTGGGAACACATAGTTTCTTTTCAGTTGCAAACTCCACTCCATACATATATATGGGGAGGTACTAGCTCCAACTCGGTTTTACAGTGAAAACTGCAGGAACTTCAAACCGGCACTAGGAAACAGACTGAGAAACCAGAGTAAAAGTTTCTCCTGCAACCCGTTTCCTTTGTGCTAGTTGAACGAACGTCTCTCCACATGCTCAGTTCTGAGAGATAAGTGTGTGTGAAAGCCGTCCTTCACCTAGCTTGTTGGGAACACAAAGTTTCTTTTCAGTTGCAAACTCCACTCCATACATATATATGGGGAGGTACTAGCTCCAACTCGGTTTTACAGTGAAAACTGCAGGAACTTCAAACCGGCACTAGGAAACAGACTGAGAAACCAGAGTAAAAGTTTCTCCTGCAACCCGTTCCCTTTGTGCTAGGTGAACGAACGTCTCTCCACATGCTCAGTTCTGAGAGATAAGTGTGTGTGAAAGCCGTCCTTCACCTAGCTTGTTGGGAACACAAAGTTTCTTTTCAGTTGCAAACTCCAATCCATACATATATATGGGGAGGTACTAGCTCCAACTCGGTTTTACAGTGAAAACTGCAGGAACTTCAAACCGGCACTAGGAAACAGACTGAGAAACCAGAGTAAAAGTTTCTCCTGCAACCCGTTCCCTTTGTGCTAGGTGAACGAACGTCTCTCCACATGCTCAGTTCTGAGAGATAAGTGTGTGTGAAAGCCGTCCTTCACCTAGCTTGTTGGGAACACAAAGTTTCTTTTCAGTTGCAAACTCCACTCCATACATATATATGGGGAGGTACTAGCTCCAACTCGGTTTTACAGTGAAAACTGCAGGAACTTCAAACCGGCACTAGGAAACAGACTGAGAAACCAGAGTAAAAGTTTCTCCTGCAACCCGTTTCCTTTGTGCTAGTTGAACGAACGTCTCTCCACATGCTCAGTTCTGAGAGATAAGTGTGTGTGAAAGCCGTCCTTCACCTAGCTTGTTGGGAACACAAAGTTTCTTTTCAGTTGCAAACTCCACTCCTTACATATATATGGGGAGGTGCTTGCTCCAACACGGTTTTACAGTGAAAACTGCAGGAACTTCAAACCGGCACTAGGAAACAGACTGAGAAACCAGAGTAAAAGTTTCTCCTGCAACCCGTTCCCTTTGTGCTAGATGAACGAACGTCTCTCCACATGCTCAGTTCTGAGAGATAAGTGTGTGTGAAAGCCGTCCTTCACCTAGTTTGTTGGGAACACAAAGTTTCTTTTCAGTTGCAAACTCCACTCCATACATATATATGGGGAGGTACTAGCTCCAACTCGGTTTTACAGTGAAAACTGCAGGAACTTCAAACCGGCACTAGGAAACAGACTGAGAAACCAGAGTAAAAGTTTCTCCTGCAACCCGTTCCCTTTGTGCTAGGTGAACGAACGTCTCTCCACATGCTCAGTTCTGAGAGATAAGTGTGTGTGAAAGCCGTCCTTCACCTAGCTTGTTGGGAACACAAAGTTTCTTTTCAGTTGCAAACTCCACTTCATACATATATATGGGGAGGTACTAGCTCCAACTCGGTTTTACAGTGAAAACTGCAGGAACTTCAAACCGGCACTAGGAAACAGACTGAGAAACCAGAGTAAAAGTTTCTCCTGCAACCCGTTCACTTTGTGCTAGGTGAACGAACGTCTCTCCACATGCTCCGTTCTGAGAGATAAGTGTGTGTGAAAGCCGTCCTTCACCTAGCTTGTTGGGAACACAAAGTTTCTTTTCAGTTGCAAACTCCACTCCATACATATATATGGGGAGGTACTAGCTCCAACTCGGTTTTACAGTGAAAACTGCAGGAACTTCAAACCGGCACTAGGAAACAGACTGAGAAACCAGAGTAAAAGTTTCTCCTGCAACCCGTTCCCTTTGTGCTAGATGAACGAACGTCTCTACACATGCTCAATTCTGCGAGATAAGTGTGTGTGAAAGCCGTCCTTCACCTAGCTTGTTGGGAACACAAAGTTTCTTTTCAGTTGCAAACTCCACTCCATACATATATATGGGGAGGTACTAGCTCCAACTCGGTTTTACAGTGAAAACTGCAGGAACTTCAAACCGGCTCTAGGAAACAGACTGAGAAACCAGAGTAAAAGTTTCTCCTGCAACCCGTTCCCTTTGTGCTAGGTGAACGAACATCTCTCCACATGCTCAGTTCTGAGAGATAAGTGTGTGTGAAAGCCGTCCTTCACCTAGCTTGTTGGGAACACATAGTTTCTTTTCAGTTGCAAACTCCACTCCATACATATATATGGGGAGGTACTAGCTCCAACTCGGTTTTACAGTGAAAACTGCAGGAACTTCAAACCGGCACTAGGAAACAGACTGAGAAACCAGAGTAAAAGTTTCTCCTGCAACCCGTTTCCTTTGTGCTAGTTGAACGAACGTCTCTCCACATGCTCAGTTCTGAGAGATAAGTGTGTGTGAAAGCCGTCCTTCACCTAGCTTGTTGGGAACACAAAGTTTCTTTTCAGTTGCAAACTCCACTCCTTACATATATATGGGGAGGTGCTTGCTCCAACACGGTTTTACAGTGAAAACTGCAGGAACTTCAAACCGGCACTAGGAAACAGACTGAGAAACCAGAGTAAAAGTTTCTCCTGCAACCCGTTCCCTTTGTGCTAGATGAACGAACGTCTCTCCACATGCTCAGTTCTGAGAGATAAGTGTGTGTGAAAGCCGTCCTTCACCTAGTTTGTTGGGAACACAAAGTTTCTTTTCAGTTGCAAACTCCACTCCATACATATATATGGGGAGGTACTAGCTCCAACTCGGTTTTACAGTGAAAACTGCAGGAACTTCAAACCGGCACTAGGAAACAGACTGAGAAACCAGAGTAAAAGTTTCTCCTGCAACCCGTTCCCTTTGTGCTAGATGAACGAACGTCTCTCCACATGCTCAGTTCTGAGAGATAAGTGTGTGTGAAAGCCGTCCTTCACCTAGCTTGTTGGGAACACAAAGATTTTTCAGTTGCAAACTCCACTCCATTCATATATAAGGGGAGGTAGTAGCTCCAACCTGGTTTTACAGTGAAAACTGCAGGAACTTCAAACCGGCACTAGGAAACAGACTGAGAAACCAGAGTAAAAGTTTCTCCTGCAACCCGTTCCCTTTGTGCTAGGTGAACGAACGTCTCTCCACATGCTCAGTTCTGAGAGATAAGTGTGTGTGAAAGCCGTCCTTCACCTAGTTTGTTGGGAACACAAAGTTTCTTTTCAGTTGCAAACTCCACTCCATACATATATATGGGGAGGTACTAGCTCCAACTCGGTTTTACAGTGAAAACTGCAGGAACTTCAAACCGGCACTAGGAAACAGACTGAGAAACCAGAGTAAAAGTTTCTCCTGCAACCCGTTCCCTTTGTGCTAGATGAACGAACGTCTCTCCACATGCTCAGTTCTGAGAGATAAGTGTGTGTGAAAGCCGTCCTTCACCTAGCTTGTTGGGAACACAAAGATTTTTCAGTTGCAAACTCCACTCCATTCATATATAAGGGGAGGTAGTAGCTCCAACCCGGTTTTACAGTGAAAACTGCAGGAACTTCAAACCGGCACTAGGAAACAGACTGAGAAACCAGAGTAAAAGTTTCTCCTGCAACCCGTTCCCTTTGTGCTAGATGAACGAACGTCTCTCCACATGCTCAGTTCTGAGAGATAAGTGTGCGTGAAAGCCGTCCTTCACCTAGCTTGTTGGGAACACAAAGTTTCTTTTCAGTTGCAAACTCCACTCCATACATATATATGGGGAGGTACTAGCTCCAACTCGGTTTTACAGTGAAAACTGCAGGAACTTCAAACCGGCACTAGGAAACAGACTGAGAAACCAGAGTAAAAGTTTCTCCTGCATCCCGTTCCCTTTGTGCTAGGTGAACGAACGTCTCTCCACATGCTCAGTTCTGAGAGATAAGTGTGTGTGAAAGCCGTCCTTCACCTAGCTTGTTGGGAACACAAAGTTTCTTTTCAGTTGCAAACTCCCCTCCTTACATATATATGGGGAGGTGCTTGCTCCAACACGGTTTTACAGTGAAAACTGCAGGAACTTCAAACCGGCACTAGGAAACAGACTGAGAAACCAGAGTAAAAGTTTCTCCTGCAACCCGTTCCCTTTGTGCTAGATGAACGAACGTCTCTCCACATGCTCAGTTCTGAGAGATAAGTGTGTGTGAAAGCCGTCCTTCACCTAGTTTGTTGGGAACACAAAGTTTCTTTTCAGTTGCAAACTCCACTCCATACATATATATGGGGAGGTACTAGCTCCAACTCGGTTTTACAGTGAAAACTGCAGGAACTTCAAACCGGCACTAGGAAACAGACTGAGAAACCAGAGTAAAAGTTTCTCCTGCAACCCGTTCCCTTTGTGCTAGATGAACGAACGTCTCTCCACATGCTCAGTTCTGAGAGATAAGTGTGTGTGAAAGCCGTCCTTCACCTAGCTTGTTGGGAACACAAAGTTTCTTTTCAGTTGCAAACTCCACTCCATTCATATATAAGGGGAGGCAGTAGCTCCAACCCGGTTTTACAGTGAAAACTGCAGGAACTTCAAACCGGCACTAGGAAACAGACTGAGAAACCAGAGTAAAAGTTTCTCCTGCAACCCGTTCCCTTTGTGCTAGGTGAACGAACGTCTCTCCACATGCTCAGTTCTGAGAGATAAGTGTGTGTGAAAGCCGTCCTTCACCTAGTTTGTTGGGAACACAAAGTTTCTTTTCAGTTGCAAACTCCACTCCATACATATATATGGGGAGGTACTAGCTCCAACTCGGTTTTACAGTGAAAACTGCAGGAACTTCAAACCTGCACTAGGAAACAGACTGAGAAACCAGAGTAAAAGTTTCTCCTGCAACCCGTTCCCTTTGTGCTAGGTGAACGAACGTCTCTCCACAAGCTCCGTTCTGAGAGATAAGTGTGTGTGAAAGCCGTCCTTCACCTAGCTTGTTGGGAACACAAAGTTTCTTTTCAGTTGCAAACTCCACTCCATACATATATATGGGGAGGTAGTAGCTCCAACCCGGTTTTACAGTGAAAACTGCAGGAACTTCAAACCGGCACTAGGAAACAGACTGAGAAACCAGAGTAAAAGTTTCTCCTGCAACCCGTTCCCTTTGTGCTAGATGAACGAACGTCTCTCCACATGCTCAGTTCTGAGAGATAAGTGTGCGTGAAAGCCGTCCTTCACCTAGCTTGTTGGGAACACAAAGTTTCTTTTCAGTTGCAAACTCCACTCCATACATATATATGGGGAGGTACTAGCTCCAACTCGGTTTTACAGTGAAAACTGCAGGAACTTCAAACCGGCACTAGGAAACAGACTGAGAAACCAGAGTAAAAGTTTCTCCTGCATCCCGTTCCCTTTGTGCTAGGTGAACGAACGTCTCTCCACATGCTCAGTTCTGAGAGATAAGTGTGTGTGAAAGCCGTCCTTCACCTAGCTTGTTGGGAACACAAAGTTTCTTTTCAGTTGCAAACTCCACTCCATACATATATATGGGGAGGTACTAGCTCCAACTCAGTTTTACAGTGAAAACTGCAGGAACTTCAAACCGGCACTAGGAAACAGACTGAGAAACCAGAATAAAAGTTTCTCCTGCACCCCGTTTCCTTTGTGCTAGTTGAACGAACGTCTCTCCACATGCTCAGTTCTGAGAGATAAGTGTGTGTGAAAGCCGTCCTTCACCTAGCTTGTTGAGAACACAAAGTTTCTTTTCAGTTGCAAAGTCCACTCCTTACATATATATGGGGAGGTGCTTGCTCCAACTCGGTTTTACAGTGAAAACTGCAGGAACTTCAAACCGGCACTAGGAAACAGACTGAGAAACCAGAGTAAAAGTTTCTCCTGCAACCCGTTCCCTTTGTGCTAGATGAACCAACGTCTGTCCACATGCTCAGTTCTGAGAGATAAGTGTGTGTGAAAGCCGTCCTTCACCTAGTTTGTTGGGAACACAAAGTTTCTTTTCAGTTGCAAACTCCACTCCATACATATATATGGGGAGGTACTAGCTCCAACTCGGTTTTACAGTGAAAACTGCAGGAACTTCAAACCGGCACTAGGAAACAGACTGAGAAACCAGAATAAAAGTTTCTCCTGCAACCCGTTCCCTTTGTGCTAGATGAACGAACGTCTCTCCACATGCTCAGTTCTGAGAGATAAGTGTGTGTGAAAGCCGTCCTTCACCTAGCTTGTTGGGAACACAAAGTTTCTTTTCAGTTGCAAAGTCCACTCCTTACATATATATGGGGAGGTGCTTGCTCCAACTCGGTTTTACAGTGAAAACTGCAGGAACTTCAAACCGGCACTAGGAAACAGACTGAGAAACCAGAGTAAAAGTTTCTCCTGCAACCCGTTCCCTTTGTGCTAGATGAACCAACGTCTGTCCACATGCTCAGTTCTGAGAGATAAGTGTGTGTGAAAGCCGTCCTTCACCTAGCTTGTTGGGAACACAAAGTTTCTTTTCAGTTGCAAACTCCACTCCATACATATATATGGGGAGGTACTAGCTCCAACTCGGTTTTACAGTGAAAACTGCAGGAACTTCAAACCGGCACTAGGAAACAGACTGAGAAACCAGAGTAAAAGTTTCTCCTGCAACCCGTTCCCTTTGTGCTAGATGAACGAACGTCTCTCCACATGCTCAGTTCTGAGAGATAAGTGTGTGTGAAAGCCGTCCTTCACCTAGCTTGTTGGGAACACAAAGTTTCTTTTCAGTTGCAAACTCCACTCCATACATATATAAGGGGAGGTAGTAGCTCCAACCCGGTTTTACAGTGAAAACTGCAGGAACTTCAAACCGGCACTAGGAAACAGACTGAGAAACCAGAGTAAAAGTTTCTCCTGCAACCCGTTCCCTTTGTGCTAGATGAACGAACGTCTCTCCACATGCTCAGTTCTGAGAGATAAGTGTGCGTGAAAGCCGTCCTTCACCTAGCTTGTTGGGAACACAAAGTTTCTTTTCAGTTGCAAACTCCACTCCATACATATATATGGGGAGGTACTAGCTCCAACTCGGTTTTACAGTGAAAACTGCAGGAACTTCAAACCGGCACTAGGAAACAGACTGAGAAACCAGAGTAAAAGTTTCTCCTGCATCCCGTTCCCTTTGTGCTAGGTGAACGAACGTCTCTCCACATGCTCAGTTCTGAGAGATAAGTGTGTGTGAAAGCCGTCCTTCACTTAGCTTGTTGGGAACACAAAGTTTCTTTTCAGTTGCAAACTCCACTCCTTACATATATATGGGGAGGTGCTTGCTCCAACACGGTTTTACAGTGAAAACTGCAGGAACTTCAAACCGGCACTAGGAAACAGACTGAGAAACCAGAGTAAAAGTTTCTCCTGCAACCCGTTCCCTTTGTGCTAGATGAACGAACGTCTCTCCACATGCTCAGTTCTGAGAGATAAGTGTGTGTGAAAGCCGTCCTTCACCTAGTTTGTTGGGAACACAAAGTTTCTTTTCAGTTGCAAACTCCACTCCATACATATATATGGGGAGGTACTAGCTCCAACTCGGTTTTACAGTGAAAACTGCAGGAACTTCAAACCGGCACTAGGAAACAGACTGAGAAACCAGAGTAAAAGTTTCTCCTGCAACCCGTTCCCTTTGTGCTAGATGAACGAACGTCTCTCCACATGCTCAGTTCTGAGAGATAAGTGTGTGTGAAAGCCGTCCTTCACCTAGCTTGTTGGGAACACAAAGTTTCTTTTCAGTTGCAAACTCCACTCCATACATATATATGGGGAGGTAGTAGCTCCAACCTGGTTTTACAGTGAAAACTGCAGGAACTTCAAACCGGCACTAGGAAACAGACTGAGAAACCAGAGTAAAAGTTTCTCCTGCAACCCGTTCCCTTTGTGCTAGGTGAACGAACGTCTCTCCACATGCTCAGTTCTGAGAGATAAGTGTGTGTGAAAGCCGTCCTTCACCTAGTTTGTTGGGAACACAAAGTTTCTTTTCAGTTGCAAACTCCACTCCATACATATATATGGGGAGGTACTAGCTCCAACTCGGTTTTACAGTGAAAACTGCAGGAACTTCAAACCGGCACTAGGAAACAGACTGAGAAACCAGAGTAAAAGTTTCTCCTGCAACCCGTTCCCTTTGTGCTAGATGAACGAACGTCTCTCCACATGCTCAGTTCTGAGAGATAAGTGTGTGTGAAAGCCGTCCTTCACCTAGCTTGTTGGGAACACAAAGTTTCTTTTCAGTTGCAAACTCCACTCCATACATATATATGGGGAGGTACTAGCTCCAACTCGGTTTTACAGTGAAAACTGCAGGAACTTCAAACCGGCACTAGGAAACAGACTGAGAAACCAGAGTAAAAGTTTCTCCTGCAACCCGTTCCCTTTGTGCTAGATGAACGAACGTCTCTCCACATGCTCAGTTCTGAGAGATAAGTGTGCGTGAAAGCCGTCCTTCACCTAGCTTGTTGGGAACACAAAGTTTCTTTTCAGTTGCAAACTCCACTCCATTCATATATAAGGGGAGGTACTAGCTCCAACCCGGTTTTACAGTGAAAACTGCAGGAACTTCAAACCGGCACTAGGAAACAGACTGAGAAACCAGAGTAAAAGTTTCTCCTGCAACCCGTTCCCTTTGTGCTAGGTGAACGAACGTCTCTCCACATGCTCAGTTCTGAGAGATAAGTGTGTGTGAAAGCCGTCCTTCACCTAGCTTGTTGGGAACACAAAGTTTCTTTTCAGTTGCAAACTCCACTCCATACATATATATGGGGAGGTACTAGCTCCAACTCGGTTTTACAGTGAAAACTGCAGGAACTTCAAACCGGCACTAGGAAACAGACTGAGAAACCAGAGTAAAAGTTTCTCCTGCAACCCGTTCCCTTTGGGCTAGTTGAACGAACGTCTCTCCACATGCTCAGTTCTGAGAGATAAGTGTGTGTGAAAGCCGTCCTTCACCTAGCTTGTTGGGAACACAAAGTTTCTTTTCAGTTGCAAAGTCCACTCCATTCATATATAAGGGGAGGCAGTAGCTCCAACCCGGTTTTACAGTGAAAACTGCAGGAACTTCAAACCGGCACTAGGAAACAGACTGAGAAACCAGAGTAAAAGTTTCTCCTGCAACCCGTTCCCTTTGTGCTAGATGAACGAACGTCTCTCCACATACTCAGTTCTGAGAGATAAGTGTGTGTGAAAGCCGTCCTTCACCTAGCTTGTTGGGAACACAAAGTTTCTTTTCAGTTGCAAACTCCACTCCATTCATATATAAGGGGAGGTACTAGCTCCAACTCGGTTTTACAGTGAAAACTGCAGGAACTTCAAACCGGCACTAGGAAACAGACTGAGAAACCAGAATAAAAGTTTCTCCTGCAACCCGTTCCCTTTGTGCTAGATGAACGAACGTCTCTCCACATGCTCAGTTCTGAGAGATAAGTGTGTGTGAAAGCCGTCCTTCACCTAGCTTGTTGGGAACACAAAGTTTCTTTTCAGTTGCAAAGTCCACTCCTTACATATATATGGGGAGGTGCTTGCTCCAACTCGGTTTTACAGTGAAAACTGCAGGAACTTCAAACCGGCACTAGGAAACAGACTGAGAAACCAGAGTAAAAGTTTCTCCTGCAACCCGTTCCCTTTGTGCTAGATGAACCAACGTCTGTCCACATGCTCAGTTCTGAGAGATAAGTGTGTGTGAAAGCCGTCCTTCACCTAGCTTGTTGGGAACACAAAGTTTCTTTTCAGTTGCAAACTCCACTCCATACATATATATGGGGAGGTACTAGCTCCAACTCGGTTTTACAGTGAAAACTGCAGGAACTTCAAACCGGCACTAGGAAACAGACTGAGAAACCAGAGTAAAAGTTTCTCCTGCAACCCGTTCCCTTTGTGCTAGGTGAACGAACGTCTCTCCACATGCTCAGTTCTGAGAGATAAGTGTGTGTGAAAGCCGTCCTTCACCTAGCTTGTTGGGAACACAAAGTTTCTTTTCAGTTGCAAACTCCACTCCATACATATATATGGGGAGGTACTAGCTCCAACTCGGTTTTACAGTGAAAACTGCAGGAACTTCAAACCGGCACTAGGAAACAGACTGAGAAACCAGAGTAAAAGTTTCTCCTGCAACCCGTTCCCTTTGTGCTAGGTGAACGAACGTCTCTCCACATGCTCAGTTCTGAGAGATAAGTGTGTGTGAAAGCCGTCCTTCACCTAGCTTGTTGGGAACACAAAGTTTCTTTTCAGTTGCAAACTCCACTCCATACATATATATGGGGAGGTACTAGCTCCAACTCGGTTTTACAGTGAAAACTGCAGGAACTTCAAACCGGCACTAGGAAACAGACTGAGAAACCAGAGTAAAAGTTTCTCCTGCAACCCGTTTCCTTTGTGCTAGTTGAACGAACGTCTCTCCACATGCTCAGTTCTGAGAGATAAGTGTGTGTGAAAGCCGTCCTTCACCTAGCTTGTTGGGAACACAAAGTTTCTTTTCAGTTGCAAACTCCACTCCTTACATATATATGGGGAGGTGCTTGCTCCAACACGGTTTTACAGTGAAAACTGCAGGAACTTCAAACCGGCACTAGGAAACAGACTGAGAAACCAGAGTAAAAGTTTCTCCTGCAACCCGTTCCCTTTGTGCTAGATGAACGAACGTCTCTCCACATGCTCAGTTCTGAGAGATAAGTGTGTGTGAAAGCCGTCCTTCACCTAGTTTGTTGGGAACACAAAGTTTCTTTTCAGTTGCAAAGTCCACTCCTTACATATATATGGGGAGGTACTAGCTCCAACTCGGTTTTACAGTGAAAACTGCAGGAACTTCAAACCGGCACTAGGAAACAGACTGAGAAACCAGAGTAAAAGTTTCTCCTGCAACCCGTTCCCTTTGTGCTAGATGAACCAACGTCTGTCCACATGCTCAGTTCTGAGAGATAAGTGTGTGTGAAAGCCGTCCTTCACCTAGCTTGTTGGGAACACAAAGTTTCTTTTCAGTTGCAAACTCCACTCCATACATATATATGGGGAGGTACTAGCTCCAACTCGGTTTTACAGTGAAAACTGCAGGAACTTCAAACCGGCACTAGGAAACAGACTGAGAAACCAGAGTAAAAGTTTCTCCTGCAACCCGTTCCCTTTGTGCTAGATGAACGAACGTCTCTCCACATGCTCAGTTCTGAGAGATAAGTGTGTGTGAAAGCCGTCCTTCACCTAGTTTGTTGGGAACACAAAGTTTCTTTTCAGTTGCAAAGTCCACTCCTTACATATATATGGGGAGGTACTAGCTCCAACTCGGTTTTACAGTGAAAACTGCAGGAACTTCAAACCGGCACTAGGAAACAGACTGAGAAACCAGAGTAAAAGTTTCTCCTGCAACCCGTTCCCTTTGTGCTAGATGAACCAACGTCTGTCCACATGCTCAGTTCTGAGAGATAAGTGTGTGTGAAAGCCGTCCTTCACCTAGCTTGTTGGGAACACAAAGTTTCTTTTCAGTTGCAAACTCCACTCCATACATATATATGGGGAGGTACTAGCTCCAACTCGGTTTTACAGTGAAAACTGCAGGAACTTCAAACCGGCACTAGGAAACAGACTGAGAAACCAGAGTAAAAGTTTCTCCTGCAACCCGTTCCCTTTGTGCTAGATGAACGAACGTCTCTCCACATGCTCAGTTCTGAGAGATAAGTGTGCGTGAAAGCCGTCCTTCACCTAGCTTGTTGGGAACACAAAGTTTCTTTTCAGTTGCAAACTCCACTCCATACATATATATGGGGAGGTACTAGCTCCAACTCGGTTTTACAGTGAAAACTGCAGGAACTTCAAACCGGCACTAGGAAACAGACTGAGAAACCAGAGTAAAAGTTTCTCCTGCATCCCGTTCCCTTTGTGCTAGGTGAACGAACGTCTCTCCACATGCTCAGTTCTGAGAGATAAGTGTGTGTGAAAGCCGTCCTTCACTTAGCTTGTTGGGAACACAAAGTTTCTTTTCAGTTGCAAACTCCACTCCTTACATATATATGGGGAGGTGCTTGCTCCAACACGGTTTTACAGTGAAAACTGCAGGAACTTCAAACCGGCACTAGGAAACAGACTGAGAAACCAGAGTAAAAGTTTCTCCTGCAACCCGTTCCCTTTGTGCTAGATGAACGAACGTCTCTCCACATGCTCAGTTCTGAGAGATAAGTGTGTGTGAAAGCCGTCCTTCACCTAGTTTGTTGGGAACACAAAGTTTCTTTTCAGTTGCAAACTCCACTCCATACATATATATGGGGAGGTACTAGCTCCAACTCGGTTTTACAGTGAAAACTGCAGGAACTTCAAACCGGCACTAGGAAACAGACTGAGAAACCAGAGTAAAAGTTTCTCCTGCAACCCGTTCCCTTTGTGCTAGATGAACGAACGTCTCTCCACATGCTCAGTTCTGAGAGATAAGTGTGTGTGAAAGCCGTCCTTCACCTAGCTTGTTGGGAACACAAAGTTTCTTTTCAGTTGCAAACTCCACTCCATACATATATATGGGGAGGTAGTAGCTCCAACCTGGTTTTACAGTGAAAACTGCAGGAACTTCAAACCGGCACTAGGAAACAGACTGAGAAACCAGAGTAAAAGTTTCTCCTGCAACCCGTTCCCTTTGTGCTAGGTGAACGAACGTCTCTCCACATGCTCAGTTCTGAGAGATAAGTGTGTGTGAAAGCCGTCCTTCACCTAGTTTGTTGGGAACACAAAGTTTCTTTTCAGTTGCAAACTCCACTCCATACATATATATGGGGAGGTACTAGCTCCAACTCGGTTTTACAGTGAAAACTGCAGGAACTTCAAACCGGCACTAGGAAACAGACTGAGAAACCAGAGTAAAAGTTTCTCCTGCAACCCGTTCCCTTTGTGCTAGATGAACGAACGTCTCTCCACATGCTCAGTTCTGAGAGATAAGTGTGTGTGAAAGCCGTCCTTCACCTAGCTTGTTGGGAACACAAAGTTTCTTTTCAGTTGCAAACCCCACTCCATACATATATATGGGGAGGTACTAGCTCCAACTCGGTTTTACAGTGAAAACTGCAGGAACTTCAAACCGGCACTAGGAAACAGACTGAGAAACCAGAGGAAAAGTTTCTCCTGCAACCCGTTCCCTTTGTGCTAGATGAACGAACGTCTCTCCACATGCTCAGTTCTGAGAGATAAGTGTGCGTGAAAGCCGTCCTTCACCTAGCTTGTTGGGAACACAAAGTTTCTTTTCAGTTGCAAACTCCACTCCATTCATATATAAGGGGAGGTACTAGCTCCAACCCGGTTTTACAGTGAAAACTGCAGGAACTTCAAACCGGCACTAGGAAACAGACTGAGAAACCAGAGTAAAAGTTTCTCCTGCAACCCGTTCCCTTTGTGCTAGGTGAACGAACGTCTCTCCACATGCTCAGTTCTGAGAGATAAGTGTGTGTGAAAGCCGTCCTTCACCTAGCTTGTTGGGAACACAAAGTTTCTTTTCAGTTGCAAACTCCACTCCATACATATATATGGGGAGGTACTAGCTCCAACTCGGTTTTACAGTGAAAACTGCAGGAACTTCAAACCGGCACTAGGAAACAGACTGAGAAACCAGAGTAAAAGTTTCTCCTGCAACCCGTTCCCTTTGGGCTAGTTGAACGAACGTCTCTCCACATGCTCAGTTCTGAGAGATAAGTGTGTGTGAAAGCCGTCCTTCACCTAGCTTGTTGGGAACACAAAGTTTCTTTTCAGTTGCAAAGTCCACTCCATTCATATATAAGGGGAGGCAGTAGCTCCAACCCGGTTTTACAGTGAAAACTGCAGGAACTTCAAACCGGCACTAGGAAACAGACTGAGAAACCAGAGTAAAAGTTTCTCCTGCAACCCGTTCCCTTTGTGCTAGATGAACGAACATCTCTCCACATACTCAGTTCTGAGAGATAAGTGTGTGTGAAAGCCGTCCTTCACCTAGCTTGTTGGGAACACAAAGTTTCTTTTCAGTTGCAAACTCCACTCCATTCATATATAAGGGGAGGTACTAGCTCCAACTCGGTTTTACAGTGAAAACTGCAGGAACTTCAAACCGGCACTAGGAAACAGACTGAGAAACCAGAATAAAAGTTTCTCCTGCAACCCGTTCCCTTTGTGCTAGATGAACGAACGTCTCTCCACATGCTCAGTTCTGAGAGATAAGTGTGTGTGAAAGCCGTCCTTCACCTAGCTTGTTGGGAACACAAAGTTTCTTTTCAGTTGCAAAGTCCACTCCTTACATATATATGGGGAGGTGCTTGCTCCAACTCGGTTTTACAGTGAAAACTGCAGGAACTTCAAACCGGCACTAGGAAACAGACTGAGAAACCAGAGTAAAAGTTTCTCCTGCAACCCGTTCCCTTTGTGCTAGATGAACCAACGTCTGTCCACATGCTCAGTTCTGAGAGATAAGTGTGTGTGAAAGCCGTCCTTCACCTAGCTTGTTGGGAACACAAAGTTTCTTTTCAGTTGCAAACTCCACTCCATACATATATATGGGGAGGTACTAGCTCCAACTCGGTTTTACAGTGAAAACTGCAGGAACTTCAAACCGGCACTAGGAAACAGACTGAGAAACCAGAGTAAAAGTTTCTCCTGCAACCCGTTCCCTTTGTGCTAGGTGAACGAACGTCTCTCCACATGCTCAGTTCTGAGAGATAAGTGTGTGTGAAAGCCGTCCTTCACCTAGCTTGTTGGGAACACAAAGTTTCTTTTCAGTTGCAAACTCCACTCCATACATATATATGGGGAGGTACTAGCTCCAACTCGGTTTTACAGTGAAAACTGCAGGAACTTCAAACCGGCACTAGGAAACAGACTGAGAAACCAGAGTAAAAGTTTCTCCTGCAACCCGTTCCCTTTGTGCTAGGTGAACGAACGTCTCTCCACATGCTCAGTTCTGAGAGATAAGTGTGTGTGAAAGCCGTCCTTCACCTAGCTTGTTGGGAACACAAAGTTTCTTTTCAGTTGCAAACTCCACTCCATACATATATATGGGGAGGTACTAGCTCCAACTCGGTTTTACAGTGAAAACTGCAGGAACTTCAAACCGGCACTAGGAAACAGACTGAGAAACCAGAGTAAAAGTTTCTCCTGCAACCCGTTTCCTTTGTGCTAGTTGAACGAACGTCTCTCCACATGCTCAGTTCTGAGAGATAAGTGTGTGTGAAAGCCGTCCTTCACATAGCTTGTTGGGAACACAAAGTTTCTTTTCAGTTGCAAACTCCACTCCTTACATATATATGGGGAGGTGCTTGCTCCAACACGGTTTTACAGTGAAAACTGCAGGAACTTCAAACCGGCACTAGGAAACAGACTGAGAAACCAGAGTAAAAGTTTCTCCTGCAACCCGTTCCCTTTGTGCTAGATGAACGAACGTCTCTCCACATGCTCAGTTCTGAGAGATAAGTGTGTGTGAAAGCCGTCCTTCACCTAGTTTGTTGGGAACACAAAGTTTCTTTTCAGTTGCAAAGTCCACTCCTTACATATATATGGGGAGGTACTAGCTCCAACTCGGTTTTACAGTGAAAACTGCAGGAACTTCAAACCGGCACTAGGAAACAGACTGAGAAACCAGAGTAAAAGTTTCTCCTGCAACCCGTTCCCTTTGTGCTAGATGAACCAACGTCTGTCCACATGCTCAGTTCTGAGAGATAAGTGTGTGTGAAAGCCGTCCTTCACCTAGCTTGTTGGGAACACAAAGTTTCTTTTCAGTTGCAAACTCCACTCCATACATATATATGGGGAGGTACTAGCTCCAACTCGGTTTTACAGTGAAAACTGCAGGAACTTCAAACCGGCACTAGGAAACAGACTGAGAAACCAGAGTAAAAGTTTCTCCTGCAACCCGTTCCCTTTGTGCTAGATGAACGAACGTCTCTCCACATGCTCAGTTCTGAGAGATAAGTGTGTGTGAAAGCCGTCCTTCACCTAGTTTGTTGGGAACACAAAGTTTCTTTTCAGTTGCAAACTCCACTCCATACATATATATGGGGAGGTATTAGCTCCAACTCGGTTTTACAGTGAAAACTGCAGGAACTTCAAACCCGCACTAGGAAACAGACTGAGAAACCAGAGTAAAAGTTTCTCCTGCAACCCGTTCCCTTTGTGCTAGGTGAACGAACGTCTCTCCACATGCTCAGTTCTGAGAGATAAGTGTGTGTGAAAGCCGTCCTTCACCTAGCTTGTTGGGAACACAAAGTTTCTTTTCAGTTGCAAACTCCACTCCATACATATATATGGGGAGGTACTAGCTCCAACTCGGTTTTACAGTGAAAACTGCAGGAACTTCAAACCGGCACTAGGAAACAGACTGAGAAACCAGAGTAAAAGTTTCTCCTGCAACCCGTTCCCTTTGTGCTAGGTGAACGAACGTCTCTCCACATGCTCAGTTCTGAGAGATAAGTGTGTGTGAAAGCCGTCCTTCACCTAGCTTGTTGGGAACACAAAGTTTCTTTTCAGTTGCAAACTCCACTCCATACATATATATGGGGAGGTACTAGCTCCAACTCGGTTTTACAGTGAAAACTGCAGGAACTTCAAACCGGCACTAGGAAACAGACTGAGAAACCAGAGAAAAAGTTTCTCCTGCAACCCGTTTCCTTTGTGCTAGTTGAACGAACGTCTCTCCACATGCTCAGTTCTGAGAGATAAGTGTGTGTGAAAGCCGTCCTTCACCTAGCTTGTTGGGAACACAAAGTTTCTTTTCAGTTGCAAACTCCACTCCTTACATATATATGGGGAGGTGCTTGCTCCAACACGGTTTTACAGTGAAAACTGCAGGAACTTCAAACCGGCACTAGGAAACAGACTGAGAAACCAGAGTAAAAGTTTCTCCTGCAACCCGTTCCCTTTGTGCTAGATGAACGAACGTCTCTCCACATGCTCAGTTCTGAGAGATAAGTGTGTGTGAAAGCCGTCCTTCACCTAGTTTGTTGGGAACACAAAGTTTCTTTTCAGTTGCAAAGTCCACTCCTTACATATATATGGGGAGGTACTAGCTCCAACTCGGTTTTACAGTGAAAACTGCAGGAACTTCAAACCGGCACTAGGAAACAGACTGAGAAACCAGAGTAAAAGTTTCTCCTGCAACCCGTTCCCTTTGTGCTAGATGAACCAACGTCTGTCCACATGCTCAGTTCTGAGAGATAAGTGTGTGTGAAAGCCGTCCTTCACCTAGCTTGTTGGGAACACAAAGTTTCTTTTCAGTTGCAAACTCCACTCCATACATATATATGGGGAGGTACTAGCTCCAACTCGGTTTTACAGTGAAAACTGCAGGAACTTCAAACCGGCACTAGGAAACAGACTGAGAAACCAGAGTAAAAGTTTCTCCTGCAACCCGTTCCCTTTGTGCTAGATGAACGAACGTCTCTCCACATGCTCAGTTCTGAGAGATAAGTGTGTGTGAAAGCCGTCCTTCACCTAGTTTGTTGGGAACACAAAGTTTCTTTTCAGTTGCAAACTCCACTCCATACATATATATGGGGAGGTATTAGCTCCAACTCGGTTTTACAGTGAAAACTGCAGGAACTTCAAACCCGCACTAGGAAACAGACTGAGAAACCAGAGTAAAAGTTTCTCCTGCAACCCGTTCCCTTTGTGCTAGATGAACGAACGTCTCTCCACATGCTCAGTTCTGAGAGATAAGTGTGTGTGAAAGCCGTCCTTCACCTAGCTTGTTGGGAACACAAAGTTTCTTTTCAGTTGCAAACTCCACTCCATACATATATATGGGGAGGTACTAGCTCCAACTCGGTTTTACAGTGAAAACTGCAGGAACTTCAAACCGGCACTAGGAAACAGACTGAGAAACCAGAGTAAAAGTTTCTCCTGCAACCCGTTCCCTTTGGGCTAGACGAACGAACGTCTCTCCACATGCTCAGTTCTGAGAGATAAGTGTGCGTGAAAGCCGTCCTTCACCTAGCTTGTTGGGAACACAAAGTTTCTTTTCAGTTGCAAACTCCACTCCATTCATATATAAGGGGAGGTACTAGCTCCAACCCGGTTTTACAGTGAAAACTGCAGGAACTTCAAACCGGCACTAGGAAACAGACTGAGAAACCAGAGTAAAAGTTTCTCCTGCAACCCGTTCCCTTTGTGCTAGGTGAACGAACGTCTCTCCACATGCTCAGTTCTGAGAGATAAGTGTGTGTGAAAGCCGTCCTTCACCTAGCTTGTTGGGAACACAAAGTTTCTTTTCAGTTGCAAACTCCACTCCATACATATATATGGGGAGGTACTAGCTCCAACTCGGTTTTACAGTGAAAACTGCAGGAACTTCAAACCGGCACTAGGAAACAGACTGAGACACCAGAGTAAAAGTTTCTCCTGCAACCCGTTCCCTTTGTGCTAGATGAACGAACGTCTCTCCACATGCTCAGTTCTGAGAGATAAGTGTGTGTGAAAGCCGTCCTTCACCTAGCTTGTTGGGAACACAAAGTTTCTTTTCAGTTGCAAACTCCACTCCATACATATATAAGGGGAGGTAGTAGCTCCAACCCGGTTTTACAGTGAAAACTGCAGGAACTTCAAACCGGCACTAGGAAACAGACTGAGAAACCAGAGTAAAAGTTTCTCCTGCAACCCGTTCCCTTTGTGCTAGATGAACGAACGTCTCTCCACATGCTCAGTTCTGAGAGATAAGTGTGTGTGAAAGCCGTCCTTCACCTAGCTTGTTGGGAACACAAAGTTTCTTTTCAGTTGCAAACTCCACTCCATACATATATATGGGGAGGTACTAGCTCCAACTCTGTTTTACAGTGAAAACTGCAGGAACTTCAAACCGGCACTAGGAAACAGACTGAGAAACCAGAGTAAAAGTTTCTCCTGCAACCCGTTCCCTTTGTGCTAGGTGAACGAACGTCTCTCCACATGCTCAGTTCTGAGAGATAAGTGTGTGTGAAAGCCGTCCTTCACCTAGCTTGTTGTGAACACAAAGTTTCTTTTCAGTTGCAAACTCCACTCCATACATATATATGGGGAGGTACTAGCTCCAACTCGGTTTTACAGTGAAAACTGCAGGAACTTCAAACCGGCACTAGGAAACAGACTGAGAAACCAGAGTAAAAGTTTCTCCTGCAACCCGTTCCCTTTGTGCTAGACGAACGAACGTCTCTCCACATGCTCAGTTCTGAGAGATAAGTGTGTGTGAAAGCCGTCCTTCACCTAGCTTGTTGGGAACACAAAGTTTCTTTTCAGTTGCAAACTCCACTCCATACATATATATGGGGAGGTACTAGCTCCAACTCGGTTTTACAGTGAAAACTGCAGGAACTTCAAACCGGCACTAGGAAACAGACTGAGAAACCAGAGTAAAAGTTTCTCCTGCAACCCGTTCCCTTTGTGCTAGGTGAACGAACGTCTCTCCACATGCTCAGTTCTGAGAGATAAGTGTGTGTGAAAGCCGTCCTTCACCTAGCTTGTTGGGAACACAAAGTTTCTTTTCAGTTGCAAACTCCACTCCATACATATATATGGGGAGGCAGTAGCTCCAACCCGGTTTTACAGTGAAAACTGCAGGAACTTCAAACCGGCACTAGGAAACAGACTGAGAAACCAGAGTAAAAGTTTCTCCTGCAACCCGTTCCCTTTGTGCTAGATGAACGAACGTCTCTCCACATGCTCAGTTCTGAGAGATAAGTGTGTGTGAAAGCCGTCCTTCACCTAGCTTGTTGGGAACACAAAGTTTCTTTTCAGTTGCAAACTCCACTCCATACATATATATGGGGAGGTACTAGCTCCAACTCGGTTTTACAGTGAAAACTGCAGGAAATTCAAACCGGCACTAGGAAACAGACTGAGAAACCAGAGTAAAAGTTTCTCCTGCAACCCGTTCCCTTTGTGCTAGGTGAACGAACGTCTCTCCACATGCTCCGTTCTGAGAGATAAGTGTGTGTGAAAGCCGTCCTTCACCTAGCTTGTTGGGAACACAAAGTTTCTTTTCAGTTGCAAACTCCACTCCATACATATATATGGGGAGGTACTAGCTCCAACTCGGTTTTACAGTGAAAACTGCAGGAACTTCAAACCGGCACTAGGAAACAGACTGAGAAACCAGAGTAAAAGTTTCTCCTGCAACCCGTTCCCTTTGTGCTAGATGAACGAACGTCTCTCCACATGCTCAGTTCTGAGAGATAACTGTGTGTGAAAGCCGTCCTTCACCTAGCTTGTTGGGAACACAAAGTTTCTTTTCAGTTGCAAACTCCACTCCATTCATATATAAGGGGAGGTAGTAGCTCCAACCCGGTTTTCCAGTGAAAACTGCAGGAACTTCAAACCGGCACTAGGAAACAGACTGAGAAACCAGAGTAAAAGTTTCTCCTGCAACCCGTTCCCTTTGTGCTAGGTGAACGAACGTCTCTCCACATGCTCAGTTCTGAGAGATAAGTGTGTGTGAAAGCCGTCCTTCACCTAGCTTGTTGGGAACACAAAGTTTCTTTTCAGTTGCAAATTCCACTGCATACATTTATATGGGGAGGTACTAGCTCCAACTCGGTTTTACAGTGAAAACTGCAGGAACTTCAATCCGGCACTAGGAAACAGACTGAGAAACCAGAGTAAAAGTTTCTCCTGCAACCCGTTCCCTTTGTGCTAGATGAACGAACGTCTCTCCACATGCTCAGTTCTGAGAGATAAGTGTGTGTGAAAGCCGTCCTTCACCTAGCTTGTTGGGAACACAAAGTTTCTTTTCAGTTGCAAACTCCACTCCATACATATATATGGGGAGGTACTAGCTCCAACTCGGTTTTACAGTGAAAACTGCAGGAACTTCAAACCGGCACTAGGAAACAGACTGAGAAACCAGAGTAAAAGTTTCTCCTGCATCCCGTTCCCTTTGTGCTAGGTGAACGAACGTCTCTCCACATGCTCAGTTCTGAGAGATAAGTGTGTGTGAAAGCCGTCCTTCACCTAGCTTGTTGGGAACACAAAGTTTCTTTTCAGTTGCAAACTCCACTCCATACATATATATGGGGAGGTACTAGCTCCAACTCGGTTTTACAGTGAAAACTGCAGGAACTTCAAACCGGCACTAGGAAACAGACTGAGAAACCAGAATAAAAGTTTCTCCTGCAACCCGTTTCCTTTGTGCTAGTTGAACGAACGTCTCTCCACATGCTCAGTTCTGAGAGATAAGTGTGTGTGAAAGCCGTCCTTCACCTAGCTTGTTGGGAACACAAAGTTTCTTTTCAGTTGCAAACTCCACTCCATACATATATATGGGGTGGTACTAGCTCCAACTCGGTTTTACAGTGAAAACTGCAGGAACTTCAAACCGGCACTAGGAAACAGACTGAGAAACCAGAGTAAAAGTTTCTCCTGCAACCCGTTCCCTTTGTGCTAGGTGAACGAACGTCTCTCCACATGCTCAGTTCTGCGAGATAAGTGTGTGTGAAAGCCGTCCTTCACCTAGCTTGTTGGGAACACAAAGTTTCTTTTCAGTTGCAAACTCCACTCCATACATATATATGGGGAGGTACTAGCTCCAACTCGGTTTTACAGTGAAAACTGCAGGAACTTCAAACCGGCACTAGGAAACAGACTGAGACACCAGAGTAAAAGTTTCTCCTGCAACCCGTTCCCTTTGTGCTAGATGAACGAACGTCTCTCCACATGCTCAGTTCTGAGAGATAAGTGTGTGTGAAAGCCGTCCTTCACCTAGCTTGTTGGGAACACAAAGTTTCTTTTCAGTTGCAAACTCCACTCCATACATATATAAGGGGAGGTAGTAGCTCCAACCCGGTTTTACAGTGAAAACTGCAGGAACTTCAGACCGGCACTAGGAAACAGACTGAGAAACCAGAGTAAAAGTTTCTCCTGCAACCCGTTCCCTTTGTGCTAGATGAACGAACGTCTCTCCACATGCTCAGTTCTGAGAGATAAGTGTGTGTGAAAGCCGTCCTTCACCTAGCTTGTTGGGAACACAAAGTTTCTTTTCAGTTGCAAACTCCACTCCATACATATATATGGGGAGGTACTAGCTCCAACTCTGTTTTACAGTGAAAACTGCAGGAACTTCAAACCGGCACTAGGAAACAGACTGAGAAACCAGAGTAAAAGTTTCTCCTGCAACCCGTTCCCTTTGTGCTAGGTGAACGAACGTCTCTCCACATGCTCAGTTCTGAGAGATAAGTGTGTGTGAAAGCCGTCCTTCACCTAGCTTGTTGGGAACACAAAGTTTCTTTTCAGTTGCAAACTCCACTCCATACATATATATGGGGAGGTACTAGCTCCAACTCGGTTTTACAGTGAAAACTGCAGGAACTTCAAACCGGCACTAGGAAACAGACTGAGACACCAGAATAAAAGTTTCTCCTGCAACCCGTTTCCTTTGTGCTAGACGAACGAACGTCTCTCCACATGCTCAGTTCTGAGAGATAAGTGTGTGTGAAAGCCGTCCTTCACCTAGCTTGTTGGGAACACAAAGTTTCTTTTCAGTTGCAAACTCCACTCCATACATATATATGGGGAGGTACTAGCTCCAACTCGGTTTTACAGTGAAAACTGCAGGAACTTCAAACCGGCACTAGGAAACAGACTGAGAAACCAGAGTAAAAGTTTCTCCTGCAACCCGTTCCCTTTGTGCTAGGTGAACGAACGTCTCTCCACATGCTCAGTTCTGAGAGATAAGTGTGTGTGAAAGCCGTCCTTCACCTAGCTTGTTGGGAACACAAAGTTTCTTTTCAGTTGCAAACCCCACTCCATACATATATATGGGGAGGCAGTAGCTCCAACCCGGTTTTACAGTGAAAACTGCAGGAACTTCAAACCGGCACTAGGAAACAGCCTGAGAAACCAGAGTAAAAGTTTCTCCTGCAACCCGTTCCCTTTGTGCTAGATGAACGAACGTCTCTCCACATGCTCAGTTCTGAGAGATAAGTGTGTGTGAAAGCCGTCCTTCACCTAGCTTGTTGGGAACACAAAGTTTCTTTTCAGTTGCAAACTCCACTCCATACATATATATGGGGAGGTACTAGCTCCAACTCGGTTTTACAGTGAAAACTGCAGGAAATTCAAACCGGCACTAGGAAACAGACTGAGAAACCAGAGTAAAAGTTTCTCCTGCAACCCGTTCCCTTTGTGCTAGGTGAACGAACGTCTCTCCACATGCTCCGTTCTGAGAGATAAGTGTGTGTGAAAGCCGTCCTTCACCTAGCTTGTTGGGAACACAAAGTTTCTTTTCAGTTGCAAACTCCACTCCATACATATATATGGGGAGGTACTAGCTCCAACTCGGTTTTACAGTGAAAACTGCAGGAACTTCAAACCGGCACTAGGAAACAGACTGAGAAACCAGAGTAAAAGTTTCTCCTGCAACCCGTTCCCTTTGTGCTAGATGAACGAACGTCTCTCCACATGCTCAGTTCTGAGAGATAAGTGTGTGTGAAAGCCGTCCTTCACCTAGCTTGTTGGGAACACAAAGTTTCTTTTCAGTTGCAAACTCCACTCCATACATATATATGGGGAGGTACTAGCTCCAACTCGGTTTTACAGTGAAAACTGCAGGAACTTCAAACCGGCACTAGGAAACAGACTGAGAAACCAGAGTAAAAGTTTCTCCTGCAACCCGTTCCCTTTGTGCTAGGTGAACGAACGTCTCTCCACATGCTCAGTTCTGAGAGATAAGTGTGTGTGAAAGCCGTCCTTCACCTAGCTTGTTGGGAACACAAAGTTTCTTTTCAGTTGCAAACTCCACTCCATACATATATATGGGGAGGTACTAGCTCCAACTCGGTTTTACAGTGAAAACTGCAGGAACTTCAAACCGGCACTAGGAAACAGACTGAGAAACCAGAGTAAAAGTTTCTCCTGCAACCCGTTCCCTTTGTGCTAGATGAACGAACGTCTCTCCACATGCTCAGTTCTGAGAGATAAGTGTGTGTGAAAGCCGTCCTTCACCTAGTTTGTTGGGAACACAAAGTTTCTTTTCAGTTGCAAACTCCACTCCATACATATATATGGGGAGGTAGTAGCTCCAACTCGGTTTTACAGTGAAAACTGCAGGAACTTCAAACCGGCACTAGGAAACAGCCTGAGAAACCAGAGTAAAAGTTTCTCCTGCAACCCGTTCCCTTTGTGCTAGATGAACGAACGTCTCTCCACATGCTCAGTTCTGAGAGATAAGTGTGTGTGAAAGCCGTCCTTCACCTAGCTTGTTGGGAACACAAAGTTTCTTTTCAGTTGCAAACTCCACTCCACACATATATATGGGGAGGTACTAGCTCCAACTCGGTTTTACAGTGAAAACTGCAGGAAATTCAAACCGGCACTAGGAAACAGACTGAGAAACCAGAGTAAAAGTTTCTCCTGCAACCCGTTCCCTTTGTGCTAGGTGAACGAACGTCTCTCCACATGCTCCGTTCTGAGAGATAAGTGTGTGTGAAAGCCGTCCTTCACCTAGCTTGTTGGGAACACAAAGTTTCTTTTCAGTTGCAAACTCCACTCCATACTTATATATGGGGAGGTACTAGCTCCAACTCGGTTTTACAGTGAAAACTGCAGGAACTTCAAACCGGCACTAGGAAACAGACTGAGAAACCAGAGTAAAAGTTTCTCCTGCAACCCGTTCCCTTTGTGCTAGATGAACGAACGTCTCTCCACATGCTCAGTTCTGAGAGATAAGTGTGTGTGAAAGCCGTCCTTCACCTAGCTTGTTGGGAACACAAAGTTTCTTTTCAGTTGCAAACTCCACTCCATACATATATATGGGGAGGTACTAGCTCCAACTCGGTTTTACAGTGAAAACTGCAGGAACTTCAAACCGGCACTAGGAAACAGACTGAGAAACCAGAGTAAAAGTTTCTCCTGCAACCCGTTCCCTTTGTGCTAGGTGAACGAACGTCTCTCCACATGCTCAGTTCTGAGAGATAAGTGTGTGTGAAAGCCGTCCTTCACCTAGCTTGTTGGGAACACAAAGTTTCTTTTCAGTTGCAAACTCCACTCCATACATATATATGGGGAGGTACTAGCTCCAACTCGGTTTTACAGTGAAAACTGCAGGAACTTCAAACCGGCACTAGGAAACAGACTGAGAAACCAGAGTAAAAGTTTCTCCTGCAACCCGTTCCCTTTGTGCTAGATGAACGAACGTCTCTCCACATGCTCAGTTCTGAGAGATAAGTGTGTGTGAAAGCCGTCCTTCACCTAGTTTGTTGGGAACACAAAGTTTCTTTTCAGTTGCAAACTCCACTCCATACATATATATGGGGAGGTAGTAGCTCCAACTCGGTTTTACAGTGAAAACTGCAGGAACTTCAAACCGGCACTAGGAAACAGACTGAGAAACCAGAGTAAAAGTTTCTCCTGCATCCCGTTCCCTTTGTGCTAGGTGAACGAACGTCTCTCCACATGCTCAGTTCTGAGAGATAAGTGTGTGTGAAAGCCGTCCTTCACCTAGCTTGTTGGGAACACAAAGTTTCTTTTCAGTTGCAAACTCCACTCCATACATATATATGGGGAGGTACTAGCTCCAACTCGGTTTTACAGTGAAAACTGCAGGAACTTCAAACCGGCACTAGGAAACAGACTGAGAAACCAGAATAATAGTTTCTCCTGCAACCCGTTTCCTTTGTGCTAGTTGAACGAACGTCTCTCCACATGCTCAGTTCTGAGAGATAAGTGTGTGTGAAAGCCGTCCTTCACCTAGCTTGTTGGGAACACAAAGTTTCTTTTCAGTTGCAAACTCCACTCCTTACATATATATGGGGAGGTACTAGCTCCAACTCGGTTTTACAGTGAAAACTGCAGGAACTTCAAACCGGCACTAGGAAACAGACTGAGAAACCAGAATAAAAGTTTCTCCTGCAACCCGTTCCCTTTGTGCTAGATGAACGAACGTCTCTCCACATGCTCAGTTCTGAGAGATAAGTGTGTGTGAAAGCCGTCCTTCACCTAGCTTGTTGGGAACACAAAGTTTCTTTTCAGTTGCAAACTCCACTCCATACATATATATGGGGAGGTACTAGCTCCAACTCGGTTTTACAGTGAAAACTGCAGGAACTTCAAACCGGCACTAGGAAACAGACTGAGAAACCAGAGTAAAAGTTTCTCCTGCAACCCGTTCCCTTTGTGCTAGATGAACGAACGTCTCTCCACATGCTCAGTTCTGAGAGATAAGTGTGTGTGAAAGCCGTCCTTCACCTAGTTTGTTGGGAACACAAAGTTTCTTTTCAGTTGCAAACTCCACTCCATACATATATATGGGGAGGTAGTAGCTCCAACTCGGTTTTACAGTGAAAACTGCAGGAACTTCAAACCGGCACTAGGAAACAGACTGAGAAACCAGAATAAAAGTTTCTCCTGCAACCCGTTCCCTTTGTGCTAGATGAACGAACGTCTCTCCACATGCTCAGTTCTGCGAGATAAGTGTGTGTGAAAGCCGTCCTTCACCTAGCTTGTTGGGAACACAAAGTTTCTTTTCAGTTGCAAACTCCACTCCATACATATATATGGGGAGGTACTAGCTCCAACTCGGTTTTACAGTGAAAACTGCAGGAACTTCAAACCGGCACTAGGAAACAGACTGAGAAACCAGAGTAAAAGTTTCTCCTGCAACCCGTTCCCTTTGTGCTAGATGAACGAACGTCTCTCCACATGCTCAGTTCTGAGAGATAAGTGTGTGTGAAAGCCGTCCTTCACCTAGCTTGTTGGGAACACAAAGTTTCTTTTCAGTTGCAAACTCCACTCCATACATATATATGGGGAGGTACTAGCTCCAACTCGGTTTTACAGTGAAAACTGCAGGAACTTCAAACCGGCACTAGGAAACAGACTGAGAAACCAGAGTAAAAGTTTCTCCTGCAACCCGTTCCCTTTGTGCTAGGTGAACGAACGTCTCTCCACATGCTCAGTTCTGAGAGATAAGTGTGTGTGAAAGCCGTCCTTCACCTAGCTTGTTGGGAACACAAAGTTTCTTTTCAGTTGCAAACTCCACTCCATACATATATATGGGGAGGTACTAGCTCCAACTCGGTTTTACAGTGAAAACTGCAGGAACTTCAAACCGGCACTAGGAAACAGACTGAGAAACCAGAGTAAAAGTTTCTCCTGCAACCCGTTCCCTTTGTGCTAGATGAACGAACGTCTCTCCACATGCTCAGTTCTGCGAGATAAGTGTGTGTGAAAGCCGTCCTTCACCTAGCTTGTTGGGAACACAAAGTTTCTTTTCAGTTGCAAACTCCACTCCATACATATATATGGGGAGGTACTAGCTCCAACTCGGTTTTACAGTGAAAACTGCAGGAACTTCAAACCGGCACTAGGAAACAGACTGAGAAACCAGAGTAAAAGTTTCTCCTGCAACCCGTTCCCTTTGTGCTAGGTGAACGAACGTCTCTCCACATGCTCAGTTCTGAGAGATAAGTGTGTGTGAAAGCCGTCCTTCACCTAGCTTGTTGGGAACACAAAGTTTCTTTTCAGTTGCAAACTCCACTCCATTCATATATAAGGGGATGTAGTAGCTCCAACCCGGTTTTCCAGTGAAAACTGCAGGAACTTCAAACCGGCACTAGGAAACAGACTGAGAAACCAGAGTAAAAGTTTCTCCTGCAACCCGTTCCCTTTGTGCTAGATGAACGAACGTCTCTCCACATGCTCAGTTCTGAGAGATAAGTGTGTGTGAAAGCCGTCCTTCACCTAGCTTGTTGGGAACACAAAGTTTCTTTTCAGTTGCAAACTCCACTCCATACATATATATGGGGAGGTACTAGCTCCAACTCGGTTTTACAGTGAAAACTGCAGGAACTTCAAACCGGCACTAGGAAACAGACTGAGAAACCCGAGTAAAAGTTTCTCCTGCAACCCGTTTCTTTGTGCTAGTTGAACGAACGTCTCTCCACATGCTCAGTTCTGAGAGATAAGTGTGTGTGAAAGCCGTCCTTCACCTAGCTTGTTGGGAACACAAAGTTTCTTTTCAGTTGCAAACCCCACTCCATACATATATATGGGGAGGTACTAGCTCCAACTCGGTTTTACAGTGAAAACTGCAGGAACTTCAAACCGGCACTAGGAAACAGACTGAGAAACCAGAATAAAAGTTTCTCCTGCAACCCGTTCCCTTTGTGCTAGATGAACGAACGTCTCTCCACATGCTCAGTTCTGAGAGATAAGTGTGTGTGAAAGCCGTCCTTCACCTAGTTTGTTGGGAACACAAAGTTTCTTTTCAGTTGCAAACTCCACTCCATACATATATATGGGGAGGTACTAGCTCCAACTCGGTTTTACAGTGAAAACTGCAGGAACTTCAAACCGGCACTAGGAAACAGACTGAGAAACCAGAGTAAAAGTTTCTCCTGCAACCCGTTCCCTTTGTGCTAGATGAACGAACGTCTCTCCACATGCTCAGTTCTGAGAGATAAGTGTGTGTGAAAGCCGTCCTTCACCTAGCTTGTTGGGAACACAAAGTTTCTTTTCAGTTGCAAACTCCACTCCATTCATATATAAGGGGAGGTAGTAGCTCCAACCCGGTTTTACAGTGAAAACTGCAGGAACTTCAAACCGGCACTAGGAAACAGACTGAGAAACCAGAGTAAAAGTTTCTCCTGCAACCCGTTCCCTTTGTGCTAGATGAACGAACGTCTCTCCACATGCTCAGTTCTGAGAGATATGTGTGTGTGAAAGCCGTCCTTCACCTAGCTTGTTGGGAACACAAAGTTTCTTTTCAGTTGCAAACTCCACTCCATACATATATATGGGGTGGTACTAGCTCCAACTCGGTTTTACAGTGAAAACTGCTGGAACTTCAAACCGGCACTAGGAAACAGACTGAGAAACCAGAGTAAAAGTTTCTCCTGCAACCCGTTCCCTTTGTGCTAGATGAACGAACGTCTCTCCACATGCTCAGTTCTGCGAGATAAGTGTGTGTGAAAGCCGTCCTTCACCTAGCTTGTTGGGAACACAAAGTTTCTTTTCAGTTGCAAACTCCACTCCATACATATATATGGGGAGGTACTAGCTCCAACTCGGTTTTACAGTGAAAACTGCAGGAACTTCAAACCGGCACTAGGAAACAGACTGAGAAAACAGAGTAAAAGTTTCTCCTGCAACCCGTTCCCTTTTTGCTAGATGAACGAACGTCTCTCCACATGCTCAGTTCTGAGAGATAAGTGTGTGTGAAAGCCGTCCTTCACCTAGCTTGTTGGGAACACAAAGTTTCTTTTCAGTTGCAAACTCCACTCCATACATATATAAGGGGAGGTAGTAGCTCCAACCCGGTTTTACAGTGAAAACTGCAGGAACTTCAAACCGGCACTAGGAAACAGACTGAGAAACCAGAGTAAAAGTTTCTCCTGCATCCCGTTCCCTTTGTGCTAGATGAACGAACGTCTCTCCACATGCTCAGTTCTGAGAGATAAGTGTGTGTGAAAGCCGTCCTTCACCTAGCTTGTTGGGAACACAAAGTTTCTTTTCAGTTGCAAACTCCACTCCATACATATATATGGGGAGGTACTAGCTCCAACTCGGTTTTACAGTGAAAACTGCAGGAACTTCAAACCGGCACTAGGAAACAGACTGAGAAACCAGAGTAAAAGTTTCTCCTGCAACCCGTTCCCTTTGTGCTAGGTGAACGAACGTCTCTCCACATGCTCAGTTCTGAGAGATAAGTGTGTGTGAAAGCCGTCCTTCACCTAGCTTGTTGGGAACACAAAGTTTCTTTTCAGTTGCAAACTCCACTCCATACATATATATGGGGAGGTACTAGCTCCAACTCGGTTTTACAGTGAAAACTGCAGGAACTTCAAACCGGCACTAGGAAACAGACTGAGAAACCAGAGTAAAAGTTTCTCCTGCAACCCGTTCCCTTTGTGCTAGGTGAACGAACGTCTCTCCACATGCTCAGTTCTGAGAGATAAGTGTGTGTGAAAGCCGTCCTTCAACTAGCTTGTTGGGAACACAAAGTTTCTTTTCAGTTGCAAACTCCACTCCATTCATATATAAGGGGAGGTAGTAGCTCCAACCCGGTTTTCCAGTGAAAACTGCAGGAACTTCAAACCGGCACTAGGAAACAGACTGAGAAACCCGAGTAAAAGTTTCTCCTGCAACCCGTTCCCTTTGTGCTAGGTGAACGAACGTCTCTCCACATGCTCAGTTCTGAGAGATAAGTGTGTGTGAAAGCCGTCCTTCACCTAGCTTGTTGGGAACACAAAGTTTCTTTTCAGTTGCAAACTCCACTCCATACATATATATGGGGAGGCAGTAGCTCCAACCCGGTTTTCCAGTGAAAACTGCAGGAACTTCAAACCGGCACTAGGAAACAGACTGAGAAACCAGAGTAAAAGTTTCTCCTGCAACCCGTTCCCTTTGTGCTAGATGAACGAACGTCTCTCCACATGCTCAGTTCTGAGAGATAAGTGTGTGTGAAAGCCGTCGTTCACCTAGCTTGTTGGGAACACAAAGTTTCTTTTCAGTTGCAAACTTCACTCCATTCATATATAAGGGGAGGTACTAGCTCCAAATCGGTTTTACAGTGAAAACTGCAGGAACTTCAAACCGGCACTAGGAAACAGACTGAGAAACCAGAGAAAAAGTTTCTCCTGCAACCCGTTCCCTTTGTGCTAGATGAACGAACGTCTCTCCACATGCTCAGTTCTGAGAGATAAGTGTGTGTGAAAGCCGTCCTTCACCTAGCTTGTTGGGAACACAAAGTTTCTTTTCAGTTGCAAACTCCACTCCATACATATATATGGGGTGGTACTAGCTCCAACTCGGTTTTACAGTGAAAACTGCAGGAACTTCAAACCGGCACTAGGAAACAGACTGAGAAACCAGAGTAAAAGTTTCTCCTGCAACCCGTTCCCTTTGTGCTAGATGAACGAACGTCTCTCCACATGCTCAGTTCTGAGAGATAAGTGTGTGTGAAAGCCGTCCTTCACCTAGCTTGTTGGGAACACATAGTTTCTTTTCAGTTGCAAACTCCACTCCATACCTATATATGGGGAGGTACTAGCTCCAACTCGGTTTTACAGTGAAAACTGCAGGAACTTCAAACCGGCACTAGGAAACAGACTGAGAAACCAGAGTAAAAGTTTCTCCTGCAACCCGTTCCCTTTGTGCTAGGTGAACGAACGTCTCTCCACATGCTCAGTTCTGAGAGATAAGTGTGTGTGAAAGCCGTCCTTCACCTAGTTTGTTGGGAACACAAAGTTTCTTTTCAGTTGCAAACTCCACTCCATACATATATATGGGGAGGTAGTAGCTCCAACTCGGTTTTACAGTGAAAACTGCAGGAACTTCAAACCGGCACAAGGAAACAGACTGAGAAACCAGAGTAAAAGTTTCTCCTGCATCCCGTTCCCTTTGTGCTAGGTGAACGAACGTCTCTCCACATGCTCAGTTCTGAGAGATAAGTGTGTGTGAAAGCCGTCCTTCACCTAGCTTGTTGGGAACACAAAGTTTCTTTTCAGTTGCAAACTCCACTCCATACATATATATGGGGAGGTACTAGCTCCAAATATGTTTTACAGTGAAAACTGCAGGAAATTCAAACCGGCACTAGGAAACAGACTGAGAAAACAGAGTAAAAGTTTCTCCTGCAACCCGTTCCCTTTGTGCTAGATGAACGAACGTCTCTCCACATGCTCCGTTCTGAGAGATAAGTGTGTGTGAAAGCCGTCCTTCACCTAGCTTGTTGGGAACACAAAGTTTCTTTTCAGTTGCAAACTCCACTCCATACATATATATGGGGAGGTACTAGCTCCAACTCGGTTTTACAGTGAAAACTGCAGGAACTTCAAACCGGCACTAGGAAACAGACTGAGAAACCAGAGTAAAAGTTTCTCCTGCAACCCGTTCCCTTTGTGCTAGATGAACGAACGTCTCTCCACATGCTCCGTTCTGAGAGATAAGTGTGTGTGAAAGCCGTCCTTCACCTAGCTTGTTGGGAACACAAAGTTTCTTTTCAGTTGCAAACTCCACTCCATACATATATATGGGGAGGTACTAGCTCCAACTCGGTTTTACAGTGAAAACTGCAGGAACTTCAAACCGGCACTAGGAAACAGACTGAGAAACCAGAGTAAAAGTTTCTCCTGCAACCCGTTCCCTTTGTGCTAGATGAACGAACGTCTCTCCACATGCTCAGTTCTGAGAGATAAGTGTGTGTGAAAGCCGTCCTTCACCTAGTTTGTTGGGAACACAAAGTTTCTTTTCAGTTGCAAACTCCACTCCATACATATATATGGGGAGGTAGTAGCTCCAACTCGGTTTTACAGTGAAAACTGCAGGAACTTCAAACCGGCACTAGGAAACAGACTGAGAAACCAGAGTAAAAGTTTCTCCTGCATCCCGTTCCCTTTGTGCTAGGTGAACGAACGTCTCTCCACATGCTCAGTTCTGAGAGATAAGTGTGTGTGAAAGCCGTCCTTCACCTAGCTTGTTGGGAACACAAAGTTTCTTTTCAGTTGCAAACTCCACTCCATACATATATAAGGGGAGGTAGTAGCTCCACCCCGGTTTTACACTGAAAACTGCAGGAACTTCAAACCGGCACTAGGAAACAGACTGAGAAACCAGAGTAAAAGTTTCTCCTGCAACCCGTTCCCTTTGTGCTAGATGAACGAACGTCTCTCCACATGCTCAGTTCTGAGAGATAAGTGTGTGTGAAAGCCGTCCTTCACCTAGCTTGTTGGGAACACAAAGTTTCTTTTCAGTTGCAAACTCCACTCCATACATATATATGGGGAGGTACTAGCTCCAAATCGGTTTTACAGTGAAAACTGCAGGAAATTCAAACCGGCACTAGGAAACAGACTGAGAAAACAGAGTAAAAGTTTCTCCTGCAACCCGTTCCCTTTGTGCTAGATGAACGAACGTCTCTCCACATGCTCCGTTCTGAGAGATAAGTGTGTGTGAAAGCCGTCCTTCACCTAGCTTGTTGGGAACACAAAGTTTCTTTTCAGTTGCAAACTCCACTCCATACATATATATGGGGAGGTACTAGCTCCAACTCGGTTTTACAGTGAAAACTGCAGGAACTTCAAACCGGCACTAGGAAACAGACTGAGAAACCAGAGTAAAAGTTTCTCCTGCAACCCGTTCCCTTTGTGCTAGATGAACGAACGTCTCTCCACATGCTCAGTTCTGAGAGATAAGTGTGTGTGAAAGCCGTCCTTCACCTAGCTTGTTGGGAACACAAAGTTTCTTTTCAGTTGCAAACTCCACTCCATACATATATATGGGGAGGTACTAGCTCCAAATCGGTTTTACAGTGAAAACTGCAGGAAATTCAAACCGGCACTAGGAAACAGACTGAGAAAACAGAGTAAAAGTTTCTCCTGCAACCCGTTCCCTTTGTGCTAGATGAACGAACGTCTCTCCACATGCTCCGTTCTGAGAGATAAGTGTGTGTGAAAGCCGTCCTTCACCTAGCTTGTTGGGAACACAAAGTTTCTTTTCAGTTGCAAACTCCACTCCATACATATATATGGGGAGGTACTAGCTCCAACTCGGTTTTACAGTGAAAACTGCAGGAACTTCAAACCGGCACTAGGAAACAGACTGAGAAACCAGAGTAAAAGTTTCTCCTGCAACCCGTTCCCTTTGTGCTAGATGAACGAACGTCTCTCCACATGCTCAGTTCTGAGAGATAAGTGTGTGTGAAAGCCGTCCTTCACCTAGCTTGTTGGGAACACAAAGTTTCTTTTCAGTTGCAAACTCCACTCCATACATATATATGGGGAGGTACTAGCTCCAAATCGGTTTTACAGTGAAAACTGCAGGAAATTCAAACCGGCACTAGGAAACAGACTGAGAAAACAGAGTAAAAGTTTCTCCTGCAACCCGTTCCCTTTGTGCTAGATGAACGAACGTCTCTCCACATGCTCCGTTCTGAGAGATAAGTGTGTGTGAAAGCCGTCCTTCACCTAGCTTGTTGGGAACACAAAGTTTCTTTTCAGTTGCAAACTCCACTCCATACATATATATGGGGAGGTACTAGCTCCAACTCGGTTTTACAGTGAAAACTGCAGGAACTTCAAACCGGCACTAGGAAACAGACTGAGAAACCAGAGTAAAAGTTTCTCCTGCAACCCGTTCCCTTTGTGCTAGATGAACGAACGTCTCTCCACATGCTCAGTTCTGAGAGATAAGTGTGTGTGAAAGCCGTCCTTCACCTAGCTTGTTGGGAACACAAAGTTTCTTTTCAGTTGCAAACTCCACTCCATACATATATATGGGGAGGTACTAGCTCCAAATCGGTTTTACAGTGAAAACTGCAGGAAATTCAAACCGGCACTAGGAAACAGACTGAGAAAACAGAGTAAAAGTTTCTCCTGCAACCCGTTCCCTTTGTGCTAGATGAACGAACGTCTCTCCACATGCTCCGTTCTGAGAGATAAGTGTGTGTGAAAGCCGTCCTTCACCTAGCTTGTTGGGAACACAAAGTTTCTTTTCAGTTGCAAACTCCACTCCATACATATATATGGGGAGGTACTAGCTCCAACTCGGTTTTACAGTGAAAACTGCAGGAACTTCAAACCGGCACTAGGAAACAGACTGAGAAACCAGAGTAAAAGTTTCTCCTGCAACCCGTTCCCTTTGTGCTAGATGAACGAACGTCTCTCCACATGCTCAGTTCTGAGATATAAGTGTGTGTGAAAGCCGTCCTTCACCTAGCTTGTTGGGAACACAAAGTTTCTTTTCAGTTGCAAACTCCACTCCATACATATATATGGGGAGGTACTAGCTCCAAATCGGTTTTACAGTGAAAACTGCAGGAAATTCAAACCGGCACTAGGAAACAGACTGAGAAACCAGAGTAAAAGTTTCTCCTGCAACCCGTTCCCTTTGTGCTAGATGAACGAACGTCTCTCCACATGCTCCGTTCTGAGAGATAAGTGTGTGTGAAAGCCGTCCTTCACCTAGCTTGTTGGGAACACAAAGTTTCTTTTCAGTTGCAAACTCCACTCCATACATATATAAGGGGAGGTAGTAGCTCCAACCCGGTTTTACACTGAAAACTGCAGGAACTTCAAACCGGCACTAGGAAACAGACTGAGAAACCAGAGTAAAAGTTTCTCCTGCAACCCGTTCCCTTTGTGCTAGATGAACGAACGTCTCTCCACATGCTCAGTTCTGAGAGATAAGTGTGTGTGAAAGCCGTCCTTCACCTAGCTTGTTGGGAACACAAAGTTTCTTTTCAGTTGCAAACTCCACTCCATACATATATATGGGGAGGTACTAGCTCCAAATCGGTTTTACAGTGAAAACTGCAGGAAATTCAAACCGGCACTAGGAAACAGATTGAGAAACCAGAGTAAAAGTTTCTCCTGCAACCCGTTCCCTTTGTGCTAGATGAACGAACGTCTCTCCACATGCTCAGTTCTGAGAGATAAGTGTGTGTGAAAGCCGTCCTTCACCTAGCTTGTTGGGAACACAAAGTTTCTTTTCAGTTGCAAACTCCACTCCATACATATATATGGGGAGGTACTAGCTCCAAATCGGTTTTACAGTGAAAACTGCAGGAAATTCAAACCGGCACTAGGAAACAGACTGAGAAAACAGAGTAAAAGTTTCTCCTGCAACCCGTTCCCTTTGTGTTAGATGAACGAACGTCTCTCCACATGCTCCGTTCTGAGAGATAAGTGTGTGTGAAAGCCGTCCTTCACCTAGCTTGTTGGGAACACAAAGTTTCTTTTCAGTTGCAAACTCCACTCCATACATATATATGGGGAGGTACTAGCTCCAACTCGGTTTTACAGTGAAAACTGCAGGAACTTCAAACCGGCACTAAGAAACAGACTGAGAAACCAGAGTAAAAGTTTCTCCTGCAACCCGTTCCCTTTGTGCTAGATGAACGAACGTCTCTCCACATGCTCAGTTCTGAGAGATAAGTGTGTGTGAAAGTCGTCCTTCACCTAGCTTGTTGGGAACACAAAGTTTCTTTTCAGTTGCAAACTCCACTCCATACATATATATGGGGAGGTACTAGCTCCAACTCGGTTTTACAGTGAAAACTGCAGGAACTTCAAACCGGCACTAGTAAACAGACTGAGAAACCAGAGTAAAAGTTTCTCCTGCAACCCGTTCCCTTTGTGCTAGATGAACGAACGTCTCTCCACATGCTCAGTTCTGAGAGATAAGTGTGTGTGAAAGCCGTCCTTCACCTAGTTTGTTGGGAACACAAAGTTTCTTTTCAGTTGCAAACTCCACTCCATACATATATAAGGGGAGGTAGTAGCTCCAACACGGTTTTACACTGAAAACTGCAGGAACTTCAAACCGGCACTAGGAAACAGACTGAGAAACCAGAGTAAAAGTTTCTCCTGCAACCCGTTCCCTTTGTGCTAGATGAACGAACGTCTCTCCACATGCTCAGTTCTGAGAGATAAGTGTGTGTGAAAGCCGTCCTTCACCTAGCTTGTTGGGAACACAAAGTTTCTTTTCAGTTGCAAACTCCACTCCATACATATATAAGGGGAGGTAGTAGCTCCAACCCGGTTTTACACTGAAAACTGCAGGAACTTCAAACCGGCACTAGGAAACAGACTGAGAAACCAGAGTAAAAGTTTCTCCTGCAACCCGTTCCCTTTGTGCTAGATGAACGAACGTCTCTCCACATGCTCCGTTCTGAGAGATAAGTGTGTGTGAAAGCCGTCCTTCACCTAGCTTGTTGGGAACACAAAGTTTCTTTTCAGTTGCAAACTCCACTCCATACATATATAAGGGGAGGTAGTAGCTCCAACCCGGTTTTACACTGAAAACTGCAGGAACTTCAAACCGGCACTAGGAAACAGACTGAGAAACCAGAGTAAAAGTTTCTCCTGCAACCCGTTCCCTTTGTGCTAGATGAACGAACGTCTCTCCACATGCTCAGTTCTGAGAGATAAGTGTGTGTGAAAGCCGTCCTTCACCTAGCTTGTTGGGAACACAAAGTTTCTTTTCAGTTGCAAACTCCACTCCATACATATATATGGGGAGGTAGTAGCTCCAACCTGGTTTTACAGTGAAAACTGCAGGAACTTCAAACCGGCACTAGGAAACAGACTGAGAAACCAGAGTAAAAGTTTCTCCTGCAACCCGTTCCCTTTGTGCTAGGTGAACGAACGTCTCTCCACATGCTCAGTTCTGAGAGATAAGTGTGTGTGAAAGCCGTCCTTCACCTAGCTTGTTGGGAACACAAAGTTTCTTTTCAGTTGCAAACTCCACTCCATACATATATAAGGGGAGGTAGTAGCTCCAACCCGGTTTTACACTGAAAACTGCAGGAACTTCAAACCGGCACTAGGAAACAGACTGAGAAACCAGAGTAAAAGTTTCTCCTGCAACCCGTTCCCTTTGTGCTAGATGAACGAACGTCTCTCCACATGCTCAGTTCTGAGAGATAAGTGTGTGTGAAAGCCGTCCTTCACCTAGCTTGTTGGGAACACAAAGTTTCTTTTCAGTTGCAAACTCCACTCCATACATATATATGGGGAGGTACTAGCTCCAAATCGGTTTTACAGTGAAAACTGCAGGAAATTCAAACCGGCACTAGGAAACAGACTGAGAAAACAGAGTAAAAGTTTCTCCTGCAACCCGTTCCCTTTGTGCTAGATGAACGAACGTCTCTCCACATGCTCCGTTCTGAGAGATAAGTGTGTGTGAAAGCCGTCCTTCACCTAGCTTGTTGGGAACACAAAGTTTCTTTTCAGTTGCAAACTCCACTCCATACATATATATGGGGAGGTACTAGCTCCAACTCGGTTTTACAGTGAAAACTGCAGGAACTTCAAACCGGCACTAGGAAACAGACTGAGAAACCAGAGTAAAAGTTTCTCCTGCAACCCGTTCCCTTTGTGCTAGATGAACGAACGTCTCTCCACATGCTCAGTTCTGAGAGATAAGTGTGTGTTAAAGCCGTCCTTCACCTAGCTTGTTGGGAACACAAAGTTTCTTTTCAGTTGCAAACTCCACTCCATACATATATATGGGGAGGTACTAGCTCCAACTCGGTTTTACAGTGAAAACTGCAGGAACTTCAAACCGGCACTAGGAAACAGACTGAGAAACCAGAGTAAAAGTTTCTCCTGCAACCCGTTCCCTTTGTGCTAGATGAACGAACGTCTCTCCACATGCTCAGTTCTGAGAGATAAGTGTGTGTGAAAGCCGTCCTTCACCTAGTTTGTTGGGAACACAAAGTTTCTTTTCAGTTGCAAACTCCACTCCATACATATATATGGGGAGGTAGTAGCTCCAACTCGGTTTTACAGTGAAAACTGCAGGAACTTCAAACCGGCACTAGGAAACAGACTGAGAAACCAGAGTAAAAGTTTCTCCTGCATCCCGTTCCCTTTGTGCTAGGTGAACGAACGTCTCTCCACATGCTCAGTTCTGAGAGATAAGTGTGTGTGAAAGCCGTCCTTCACCTAGCTTGTTGGGAACACAAAGTTTCTTTTCAGTTGCAAACTCCACTCCATACATATACATGGGGAGGTACTAGCTCCAACTCGGTTTTACAGTGAAAACTGCAGGAACTTCAAACCGGCACTAGGAAACAGACTGAGAAACCAGAATAAAAGTTTCTCCTGCAACCCGTTTCCTTTGTGCTAGTTGAACGAACGTCTCTCCACATGCTCAGTTCTGAGAGATAAGTGTGTGTGAAAGCCGTCCTTCACCTAGCTTGTTGGGAACACAAAGTTTCTTTTCAGTTGCAAACCCCACTCCTTACATATATATGGGGAGGTGCTTGCTCCAACTCGGTTTTACAGTGAAAACTGCAGGAACTTCAAACCGGCACTAGGAAACAGACTGAGAAACCAGAGTAAAAGTTTCTCCTGCAACCCGTTCCCTTTGTGCTAGATGAACCAACGTCTCTCCACATGCTCAGTTCTGAGAGATAAGTGTGTGTGAAAGCCGTCCTTCACCTAGCTTGTTGGGAACACAAAGTTTCTTTTCAGTTGCAAACTCCACTCCATACATATATATGGGGAGATACTAGCTCCAACTCGGTTTTACAGTGAAAACTGCAGGAACTTCAAACCGGCACTAGGAAACAGACTGAGAAACCAGAGTAAAAGTTTCTCCTGCAACCCGTTCCCTTTGTGCTAGGTGAACGAACGTCTCTCCACATGCTCAGTTCTGAGAGATAAGTGTGTGTGAAAGCCGTCCTTCACCTAGCTTGTTGGGAACACATAGTTTCTTTTCAGTTGCTAACTCCACTCCATACCTATATATGGGGAGGTACTAGCTCCAACTCGGTTTTACAGTGAAAACTGCAGGAACTTCAAACCGGCACTAGGAAACAGACTGAGAAACCCGAGTAAAATTTTCTCCTGCAACCCGTTCCCTTTGTGCTAGTTGAACGAACGTCTCTCCACATGCTCAGTTCTGAGAGATAAGTGTGTGTGAAAGCCGTCCTTCACCTAGCTTGTTGGGAACACAAAGTTTCTTTTCAGTTGCAAACTCCACTCCTTACATATATATGGGGAGGTGCTTGCTCCAACACGGTTTTACAGTGAAAACTGCAGGAACTTCAAACCGGCACTAGGAAACAGACTGAGAAACCAGAGTAAAAGTTTCTCCTGCAACCCGTTCCCTTTGTGCTAGATGAACGAACGTCTCTCCACATGCTCAGTTCTGAGAGATAAGTGTGTGTGAAAGCCGTCCTTCACCTAGTTTGTTGGGAACACAAAGTTTCTTTTCAGTTGCAAACTCCACTCCATACATATATATGGGGAGGTAGTAGCTCCAACTCGGTTTTACAGTGAAAACTGCAGGAACTTCAAACCGGCACTAGGAAACAGACTGAGAAACCAGAGTAAAAGTTTCTCCTGCATCCCGTTCCCTTTGTGCTAGGTGAACGAACGTCTCTCCACATGCTCAGTTCTGAGAGATAAGTGTGTGTGAAAGCCGTCCTTCACCTAGCTTGTTGGGAACACAAAGTTTCTTTTCAGTTGCAAACTCCACTCCATACATATATATGGGGTGGTACTAGCTCCAACTCGGTTTTACAGTGAAAACTGCAGGAACTTCAAACCGGCACTAGGAAACAGACTGAGAAACCAGAGTAAAAGTTTCTCCTGCAACCCGTTCCCTTTGTGCTAGATGAACGAACGTCTCTCCACATGCTCAGTTCTGCGAGATAAGTGTGTGTGAAAGCCGTCCTTCACCTAGCTTGTTGGGAACACAAAGTTTCTTTTCAGTTGCAAACTCCACTCCATACATATATATGGGGAGGTACTAGCTCCAACTCGGTTTTACAGTGAAAACTGCAGGAACTTCAAACCGGCACTAGGAAACAGACTGAGAAACCAGAATAAAAGTTTCTCCTGCAACCCGTTCCCTTTGTGCTAGATGAACGAACGTCTCTCCACATGCTCAGTTCTGAGAGATAAGTGTGTGTGAAAGCCGTCCTTCACCTAGCTTGTTGGGAACACAAAGTTTCTTTTCAGTTGCAAACTCCACTCCATACATATATATGGGGAGGTACTAGCTCCAACTCGGTTTTACAGTGTAAACTGCAGGAACTTCAAACCGGCACTAGGAAACAGACTGAGAAACCAGAGTAAAAGTTTCCCTGCAACCCGTTCCCTTTGGGCTAGATGAACGAACGTCTCTCCACATGCTCAGTTCTGAGAGATAAGTGTGTGTGAAAGCCGTCCTTCACCTAGCTTGTTGGGAACACAAAGTTTCTTTTCAGTTGCAAACTCCACTCCATACATATATATGGGGAGGTACTAGCTCCAACTCTGTTTTACAGTGAAAACTGCAGGAACTTCAAACCGGCACTAGGAAACAGACTGAGAAACCAGAGTAAAAGTTTCTCCTGCAACCCGTTCCCTTTGTGCTAGGTGAACGAACGTCTCTCCACATGCTCAGTTCTGAGAGATAAGTGTGTGTGAAAGCCGTCCTTCACCTAGCTTGTTGGGAACACAAAGTTTCTTTTCAGTTGCAAACTCCACTCCATACATATATATGGGGAGGTACTAGCTCCAACTCGGTTTTACAGTGAAAACTGCAGGAACTTCAAACCGGCACTAGGAAACAGACTGAGAAACCAGAGTAAAAGTTTCTCCTGCAACCCGTTCCCTTTGTGCTAGACGAACGAACGTCTCTCCACATGCTCAGTTCTGAGAGATAAGTGTGTGAGAAAGCCGTCCTTCACCTAGTTTGTTGGGAACACAAAGTTTCTTTTCAGTTGCAAACTCCACTCCATACATATATATGGGGAGGTACTAGCTCCAACTCGGTTTTACAGTGAAAACTGCAGGAACTTCAAACCGGCACTAGGAAACAGACTGAGAAACCAGAGTAAAAGTTTCTCCTGCAACCCGTTCCCTTTGTGCTAGGTGAACGAACGTCTCTCCACATGCTCAGTTCTGAGAGATAAGTGTGTGTGAAAGCCGTCCTTCACCTAGCTTGTTGGGAACACAAAGTTTCTTTTCAGTTGCAAACTCCACTCCATACATATATATGGGGAGGTACTAGCTCCAACTCGGTTTTACAGTGAAAACTGCAGGAACTTCAAACCGGCACTAGGAAACAGACTGAGACACCAGAATAAAAGTTTCTCCTGCAACCCGTTTCCTTTGTGCTAGTTGAACGAACGTCTCTCCACATGCTCAGTTCTGAGAGATAAGTGTGTGTGAAAGCCGTCCTTCACCTAGCTTGTTGGGAACACAAAGTTTCTTTTCAGTTGCAAACCCCACTCCTTACATATATATGGGGAGGTGCTTGCTCCAACTCGGTTTTACAGTGAAAACTGCAGGAACTTCAAACCGGCACTAGGAAACAGACTGAGAAACCAGAGTAAAAGTTTCTCCTGCAACCCGTTCCCTTTGTACTAGATGAACCAACGTCTCTCCACATGCTCAGTTCTGAGAGATAAGTGTGTGTGAAAGCCGTCCTTCACCTAGCTTGTTGGGAACACAAAGTTTCTTTTCAGTTGCAAACCCCACTCCATACATATATATGGGGAGGTACTAGCTCCAACTCGGTTTTACAGTGAAAACTGCAGGAACTTCAAACCGGCACTAGGAAACAGACTGAGAAACCAGAGTAAAAGTTTCTCCTGCAACCCGTTCCCTTTGTGCTAGGTGAACGAACGTCTCTCCACATGCTCAGTTCTGAGAGATAAGTGTGTGTGAAAGCCGTCCTTCACCTAGCTTGTTGGGAACACAAAGTTTCTTTTCAGTTGCAAACTCCACTCCATACATATATATGGGGAGGTACTAGCTCCAACTCGGTTTTACAGTGAAAACTGCAGGAACTTCAAACCGGCACTAGGAAACAGACTGAGAAACCAGAGTAAAAGTTTCTCCTGCAACCCGTTCCCTTTGTGCTAGATGAACGAACGTCTCTCCACATGCTCAGTTCTGAGAGATAAGTGTGTGTGAAAGCCGTCCTTCACCTAGTTTGTTGGGAACACAAAGTTTCTTTTCAGTTGCAAACTCCACTCCATACATATATATGGGGAGGTAGTAGCTCCAACTCGGTTTTACAGTGAAAACTGCAGGAACTTCAAACCGGCACTAGGAAACAGACTGAGAAACCAGAGTAAAAGTTTCTCCTGCATCCCGTTCCCTTTGTGCTAGGTGAACGAACGTCTCTCCACATGCTCAGTTCTGAGAGGTAAGTGTGTGTGAAAGCCGTCCTTCACCTAGCTTGTTGGGAACACAAAGTTTCTTTTCAGTTGCAAACCCCACTCCATACATATATATGGGGAGGTACTAGCTCCAACTCGGTTTTACAGTGAAAACTGCAGGAACTTCAAACCGGCACTAGGAAACAGACTGAGAAACCAGAATAAAAGTTTCTCCTGCAACCCGTTTCCTTTGTGCTAGTTGAACGAACGTCTCTCCACATGCTCAGTTCTGAGAGATAAGTGTGTGTGAAAGCCGTCCTTCACCTAGCTTGTTGGGAACACAAAGTTTCTTTTCAGTTGCAAACCCCACTCCATACATATATATGGGGAGGTACTAGCTCCAACTCGGTTTTACAGTGAAAACTGCAGGAACTTCAAACCGGCACTAGGAAACAGACTGAGAAACCAGAGTAAAAGTTTCTCCTGCAACCCGTTCCCTTTGTGCTAGATGAACGAACGTCTCTCCACATGCTCAGTTCTGAGAGATAAGTGTGTGTGAAAGCCGTCCTTCACCTAGCTTGTTGGGAACACAAAGTTTCTTTTCAGTTGCAAACTCCACTCCATACATATATATGGGGAGGTACTAGCTCCAACTCGGTTTTACAGTGAAAACTGCAGGAACTTCAAACCGGCACTAGGAAACAGACTGAGAATCCAGAGTAAAAGTTTCTCCTGCAACCCGTTCCCTTTGTGCTAGGTGAACGAACGTCTCTCCACATGCTCAGTTCTGAGAGATAAGTGTGTGTGAAAGCCGTCCTTCACCTAGCTTGTTGGGAACACAAAGTTTCTTTTCAGTTGCAAACTCCACTCCATACATATATATGGGGAGGTACTAGCTCCAACTCGGTTTTACAGTGAAAACTGCAGGAACTTCAAACCGGCACTAGGAAACAGACTGAGAAACCAGAGTAAAAGTTTTTCCTGCAACCCGTTCCCTTTGTGCTAGGTGAACGAACGTCTCTCCACATGCTCAGTTCTGAGAGATAAGTGTGTGTGAAAGCCGTCCTTCACCTAGCTTGTTGGGAACACAAAGTTTCTTTTCAGTTGCAAACTCCACTCCATACATATATATGGGGAGGTACTAGCTCCAACTCGGTTTTACAGTGAAAACTGCAGGAACTTCAAACCGGCACTAGGAAACAGACTGAGACACCAGAATAAAAGTTTCTCCTGCAACCCGTTTCCTTTGTGCTAGTTGAACGAACGTCTCTCCACATGCTCAGTTCTGAGAGATAAGTGTGTGTGAAAGCCGTCCTTCACCTAGCTTGTTGGGAACACAAAGTTTCTTTTCAGTTGCAAACCCCACTCCTTACATATATATGGGGAGGTGCTTGCTCCAACTCGGTTTTACAGTGAAAACTGCAGGAACTTCAAACCGGCACTAGGAAACAGACTGAGAAACCAGAGTAAAAGTTTCTCCTGCAACCCGTTCCCTTTGTACTAGATGAACCAACGTCTCTCCACATGCTCAGTTCTGAGAGATAAGTGTGTGTGAAAGCCGTCCTTCACCTAGCTTGTTGGGAACACAAAGTTTCTTTTCAGTTGCAAACCCCACTCCATACATATATATGGGGAGGTACTAGCTCCAACTCGGTTTTACAGTGAAAACTGCAGGAACTTCAAACCGGCACTAGGAAACAGACTGAGAAACCAGAGTAAAAGTTTCTCCTGCAACCCGTTCCCTTTGTGCTAGGTGAACGAACGTCTCTCCACATGCTCAGTTCTGAGAGATAAGTGTGTGTGAAAGCCGTCCTTCACCTAGCTTGTTGGGAACACAAAGTTTCTTTTCAGTTGCAAACTCCACTCCATACATATATATGGGGAGGTACTAGCTCCAACTCGGTTTTACAGTGAAAACTGCAGGAACTTCAAACCGGCACTAGGAAACAGACTGAGAAACCAGAGTAAAAGTTTCTCCTGCAACCCGTTCCCTTTGTGCTAGATGAACGAACGTCTCTCCACATGCTCAGTTCTGAGAGATAAGTGTGTGTGAAAGCCGTCCTTCACCTAGTTTGTTGGGAACACAAAGTTTCTTTTCAGTTGCAAACTCCACTCCATACATATATATGGGGAGGTAGTAGCTCCAACTCGGTTTTACAGTGAAAACTGCAGGAACTTCAAACCGGCACTAGGAAACAGACTGAGAAACCAGAGTAAAAGTTTCTCCTGCATCCCGTTCCCTTTGTGCTAGGTGAACGAACGTCTCTCCACATGCTCAGTTCTGAGAGGTAAGTGTGTGTGAAAGCCGTCCTTCACCTAGCTTGTTGGGAACACAAAGTTTCTTTTCAGTTGCAAACCCCACTCCATACATATATATGGGGAGGTACTAGCTCCAACTCGGTTTTACAGTGAAAACTGCAGGAACTTCATACCGGCACTAGGAAACAGACTGAGAAACCAGAATAAAAGTTTCTCCTGCAACCCGTTTCCTTTGTGCTAGTTGAACGAACGTCTCTCCACATGCTCAGTTCTGAGAGATAAGTGTGTGTGAAAGCCGTCCTTCACCTAGCTTGTTGGGAACACAAAGTTTCTTTTCAGTTGCAAACCCCACTCCATACATATATATGGGGAGGTACTAGCTCCAACTCGGTTTTACAGTGAAAACTGCAGGAACTTCAAACCGGCACTAGGAAACAGACTGAGAAACCAGAGTAAAAGTTTCTCCTGCAACCCGTTCCCTTTGTGCTAGATGAACGAACGTCTCTCCACATGCTCAGTTCTGAGAGATAAGTGTGTGTGAAAGCCGTCCTTCACCTAGCTTGTTGGGAACACAAAGTTTCTTTTCAGTTGCAAACTCCACTCCATACATATATATGGGGAGGTACTAGCTCCAACTCGGTTTTACAGTGAAAACTGCAGGAACTTCAAACCGGCACTAGGAAACAGACTGAGAATCCAGAGTAAAAGTTTCTCCTGCAACCCGTTCCCTTTGTGCTAGGTGAACGAACGTCTCTCCACATGCTCAGTTCTGAGAGATAAGTGTGTGTGAAAGCCGTCCTTCACCTAGCTTGTTGGGAACACAAAGTTTCTTTTCAGTTGCAAACTCCACTCCATACATATATATGGGGAGGTACTAGCTCCAACTCGGTTTTACAGTGAAAACTGCAGGAACTTCAAACCGGCACTAGGAAACAGACTGAGAAACCAGAGTAAAAATTTCTCCTGCAACCCGTTCCCTTTGTGCTAGATGAACGAACGTCTCTCCACATGCTCAGTTCTGCGAGATAAGTGTGTGTGAAAGCCGTCCTTCACCTAGCTTGTTGGGAACACAAAGTTTCTTTTCAGTTGCAAACTCCACTCCATACATATATATGGGGAGGTACTAGCTCCAACCCGGTTTTACAGTGAAAACTGCAGGAACTTCAAACCGGCACTAGGAAACAGACTGAGAAACCAGAGTAAAAGTTTCTCCTGCAACCCGTTCCCTTTGTGCTAGGTGAACGAACGTCTCTCCACATGCTCAGTTCTGAGAGATAAATGTGTGTGAAAGCCGTCCTTCACCTAGCTTGTTGGGAACACAAAGTTTCTTTTCAGTTGCAAACTCCACTCCATACATATATATGGGGAGGTAGTAGCTCCAACCCGGTTTTCCAGTGAAAACTGCAGGAACTTCAAACCGGCACTAGGAAACAGACTGAGAAACCAGAGTAAAAGTTTCTCCTGCAACCCGTTCCCTTTGTGCTAGGTGAACGAACGTCTCTCCACATGCTCAGTTCTGAGAGATAAGTGTGTGTGAAAGCCGTCCTTCACCTAGCTTGTTGGGAACACAAAGTTTCTTTTCAGTTGCAAACTCCACTCCATTCATATATAAGGGGAGGTAGTAGCTCCAACCCGGTTTTCCAGTGAAAACTGCAGGAACTTCAAACCGGCACTAGGAAACAGACTGAGAAACCAGAGTAAAAGTTTCTCCTGCAACCCGTTCCCTTTGTGCTAGATGAACGAACGTCTCTCCACATGCTCAGTTCTGAGAGATAAGTGTGTGTGAAAGCCGTCCTTCACCTAGCTTGTTGGGAACACAAAGTTTCTTTTCAGTTGCAAACTCCACTCCATTCATATATAAGGGGAGGTAGTAACTCCAACCCGGTTTTCCAGTGAAAACTGCAGGAACTTCAAACCGGCACTAGGAAACAGACTGAGAAACCCGAGTAAAAGTTTCTCCTGCAACCCGTTTCCTTTGTGCTAGTTGAACGAACGTCTCTCCACATGCTCAGTTCTGAGAGATAAGTGTGTGTGAAAGCCGTCCTTCACCTAGCTTGTTGGGAACACAAAGTTTCTTTTCAGTTGCAAACACCACTCCTTACATATATATGGGGAGGTGCTTGCTCCAACACGGTTTTACAGTGAAAACTGCAGGAACTTCAAACCGGCACTAGGAAACAGACTGAGAAACCAGAGTAAAAGTTTCTCCTGCAACCCGTTCCCTTTGTGCTAGATGAACGAACGTCTCTCCACATGCTCAGTTCTGAGAGATAAGTGTGTGTGAAAGCCGTCCTTCACCTAGCTTGTTGGGAACACAAAGTTTCTTTTCAGTTGCAAACTCCACTCCATTCATATATAAGGGGAGGTAGTAGCTCCAACCCGGTTTTCCAGTGAAAACTGCAGGAACTTCAAACCGGCACTAGGAAACAGACTGAGAAACCAGAGTAAAAGTTTCTCCTGCAACCCGTTCCCTTTGTGCTAGGTGAACGAACGTCTCTCCACATGCTCAGTTCTGAGAGATAAGTGTGTGTGAAAGCCGTCCTTCACCTAGCTTGTTGGGAACACAAAGTTTCTTTTCAGTTGCAAACTCCACTCCATTCATATATAAGGGGAGGTAGTAGCTCCAACCCGGTTTTCCAGTGAAAACTGCAGGAACTTCAAACCGGCACTAGGAAACAGACTGAGAAACCAGAGTAAAAGTTTCTCCTGCAACCCGTTCCCTTTGTGCTAGATGAACGAACGTCTCTCCACATGCTCAGTTCTGAGAGATAAGTGTGTGTGAAAGCCGTTCTTCACCTAGCTTGTTGGGAACACAAAGTTTCTTTTCAGTTGCAAACTCCACTCCATTCATATATAAGGGGAGGTACTAGCTCCAACTCGGTTTTACAGTGAAAACTGCAGGAACTTCAAACCGGCACTAGGAAACAGACTGAGAAACCCGAGTAAAAGTTTCTCCTGCAACCCGTTTCCTTTGTGCTAGTTGAACGAACGTCTCTCCACATGCTCAGTTCTGAGAGATAAGTGTGTGTGAAAGCCGTCCTTCACCTAGCTTGTTGGGAACACAAAGTTTCTTTTCAGTTGCAAACCCCACTCCTTACATATATATGGGGAGGTGCTTGCTCCAACACGGTTTTACAGTGAAAACTGCAGGAACTTCAAACCGGCACTAGGAAACAGACTGAGAAACCAGAGTAAAAGTTTCTCCTGCAACCCGTTCCCTTTGTGCTAGATGAACGAACGTCTCTCCACATGCTCAGTTCTGAGAGATAAGTGTGTGTGAAAGCCGTCCTTCACCTAGCTTGTTGGGAACACAAAGTTTCTTTTCAGTTGCAAACTCCACTCCATTCATATATAAGGGGAGGTAGTAGCTCCAACCCGGTTTTACAGTGAAAACTGCAGGAACTTCAAACCGGCACTAGGAAACAGACTGAGAAACCAGAGTAAAAGTTTCTCCTGCAACCCGTTCCCTTTGTGCTAGATGAACGAACGTCTCTCCACATGCTCAGTTCTGAGAGATAAGTGTGTGTGAAAGCCGTCCTTCACCTAGCTTGTTGGGAACACAAAGTTTCTTTTCAGTTGCAAACCCCACTCCTTACATATATATGGGGAGGTGCTTGCTAGAACTCGGTTTTACAGTGAAAACTGCAGGAACTTCAAACCGGCACTAGGAAACAGACTGAGAAACCAGAGTAAAAGTTTCTCCTGCAACCCGTTCCCTTTGTGCTAGATGAACGAACGTCTCTCCACATGCTCAGTTCTGAGAGATAAGTGTGTGTGAAAGCCGTCCTTCACCTAGCTTGTTGGGAACACAAAGTTTCTTTTCAGTTGCAAACCCCACTCCATTCATATATAAGGGGAGGTAGTAGCTCCAACCCGGTTTTACAGTGAAAACTGCAGGAACTTCAAACCGGCACTAGGAAACAGACTGAGAAACCAGAGTAAAAGTTTCTCCTGCAACCCGTTCCCTTTGTGCTAGATGAACGAACGTCTCTCCACATGCTCAGTTCTGAGAGATAAGTGTGTGTGAAAGCCGTCCTTCACCTAGCTTGTTGGGAACACAAAGTTTCTTTTCAGTTGCAAACTCCACTCCATACATATATATGGGGAGGTAGTAGCTCCAACTCGGTTTTACAGTGAAAACTGCAGGAACTTCAAACCGGCACTAGGAAACAGACTGAGAAACCAGAGTAAAAGTTTCTCCTGCAACCCGTTCCCTTTGTGCTAGATGAACGAACGTCTCTCCACATGCTCAGTTCTGAGAGATAAGTGTGTGTGAAAGCCGTCCTTCACCTAGCTTGTTGGGAACACAAAGTTTCTTTTCAGTTGCAAACTCCACTCCATACATATATATGGGGAGGTACTAGCTCCAACTCAGTTTTACAGTGAAAACTGCAGGAACTTCAAACCGGCACTAGGAAACAGACTGAGAAACCAGAATAAAAGTTTCTCCTGCAACCCGTTCCCTTTGTGCTAGATGAACGAACGTCTCTCCACATGCTCAGTTCTGAGAGATAAGTGTGTGTGAAAGCCGTCCTTCACCTAGCTTGTTGGGAACACAAAGTTTCTTTTCAGTTGCAAACCCCACTCCATACACATATATGGGGAGGTACTAGCTCCAACTCGGTTTTACAGTGAAAACTGCAGGAACTTCAAACCGGCACTAGGAAACAGACTGAGAAACCAGAGTAAAAGTTTCTCCTGCAACCCGTTCCCTTTGTGCTAGATGAACGAACGTCTCTCCACATGCTCAGTTCTGAGAGATAAGTGTGTGTGAAAGCCGTCCTTCACCTAGCTTGTTGGGAACACAAAGTTTCTTTTCAGTTGCAAACTCCACTCCATACATATATATGGGGAGGTACTAGCTCCAACTCGGTTTTACAGTGAAAACTGCAGGAACTTCAAACCGGCACTAGGAAACAGACTGAGAAACCAGAGTAAAAGTTTCTCCTGCAACCCGTTCCCTTTTTGCTAGGTGAACGAACGTCTCTCCACATGCTCAGTTCTGAGAGATAAGTGTGTGTGAAAGCCGTCCTTCACCTAGCTTGTTGGGAACACAAAGTTTCTTTTCAGTTGCAAACTCCACTCCATACATATATATGGGGAGGTACTAGCTCCAACTCGGTTTTACAGTGAAAACTGCAGGAACTTCAAACCGGCACTAGGAAACAGACTGAGAAACCAGAGTAAAAGTTTCTCCTGCAACCCGTTCCCTTTGTGCTAGATGAACGAACGTCTCTCCACATGCTCAGTTCTGAGAGATAAGTGTGTGTGAAAGCCGTCCTTCACCTAGCTTGTTGGGAACACAAAGTTTCTTTTCAGTTGCAAACTCCACTCCATACATATATATGGGGAGGTACTAGCTCCAACTCGGTTTTACAGTGAAAACTGCAGGAACTTCAAACCGGCACTAGGAAACAGACTGAGAAACCAGAGTAAAAGTTTCTCCTGCAACCCGTTCCCTTTGTGCTAGATGAACGAACGTCTCTCCACATGCTCAATTCTGCGAGATAAGTGTGTGTGAAAGCCGTCCTTCACCTAGCTTGTTGGGAACACAAAGTTTCTTTTCAGTTGCAAACTCCACTCCATACATATATATGGGGAGGTACTAGCTCCAACTCGGTTTTACAGTGAAAACTGCAGGAACTTCAAACCGGCACTAGGAAACAGACTGAGAAACCAGAGTAAAAGTTTCTCCTGCAACCCGTTCCCTTTGTGCTAGGTGAACGAACGTCTCTCCACATGCTCAGTTCTGAGAGATAAGTGTGTGTGAAAGCCGTCCTTCACCTAGCTTGTTGGGAACACAAAGTTTCTTTTCAGTTGCAAACTCCACTCCATTCATATATAAGGGGAGGTAGTAGCTCCAACCCGGTTTTCCAGTGAAAACTGCAGGAACTTCAAACCGGCACTAGGAAACAGACTGAGAAACCAGAGTAAAAGTTTCTCCTGCAACCCGTTCCCTTTGTGCTAGATGAACGAACGTCTCTCCACATGCTCAGTTCTGAGAGATAAGTGTGTGTGAAAGCCGTCCTTCACCTAGCTTGTTGGGAACACAAAGTTTCTTTTCAGTTGCAAACTCCACTCCATTCATATATAAGGGGAGGTAGTAGCTCCAACCCGGTTTTCCAGTGAAAACTGCAGGAACTTCAAACCGGCACTAGGAAACAGACTGAGAAACCCGAGTAAAAGTTTCTCCTGCAACCCGTTCCCTTTGTGCTAGATGAACGAACGTCTCTCCACATGCTCAGTTCTGAGAGATAAGTGTGTGTGAAAGCCGTCCTTCACCTAGCTTGTTGGGAACACAAAGTTTCTTTTCAGTTGCAAACTCCACTCCATTCATATATAAGGGGAGGTAGTAGCTCCAACCCGGTTTTCCAGTGAAAACTGCAGGAACTTCAAACCGGCACTAGGAAACAGACTGAGAAACCCGAGTAAAAGTTTCTCCTGCAACCCGTTCCCTTTGTGCTAGATGAACGAACGTCTCTCCACATGCTCAGTTCTGAGAGATAAGTGTGTGTGAAAGCCGTCCTTCACCTAGCTTGTTGGGAACACAAAGTTTCTTTTCAGTTGCAAACTCCACTCCATTCATATATAAGGGGAGGTAGTAGCTCCAACCCGGTTTTACAGTGAAAACTGCAGGAACTTCAAACCGGCACTAGGAAACAGACTGAGAAACCAGAGTAAAAGTTTCTCCTGCAACCCGTTCCCTTTGTGCTAGATGAACGAACGTCTCTCCACATGCTCAGTTCTGAGAGATAAGTGTGTGTGAAAGCCGTCCTTCACCTAGCTTGTTGGGAACACAAAGTTTCTTTTCAGTTGCAAACTCCACTCCATACATATATATGGGGAGGTAGTAGCTCCAACTCGGTTTTACAGTGAAAACTGCAGGAACTTCAAACCGGCACTAGGAAACAGACTGAGAAACCAGAGTAAAAGTTTCTCCTGCAACCCGTTCCCTTTGTGCTAGATGAACGAACGTCTCTCCACATGCTCAGTTCTGAGAGATAAGTGTGTGTGAAAGCCGTCCTTCACCTAGCTTGTTGGGAACACAAAGTTTCTTTTCAGTTGCAAACTCCACTCCATACATATATATGGGGAGGTACTAGCTCCAACTCAGTTTTACAGTGAAAACTGCAGGAACTTCAAACCGGCACTAGGAAACAGACTGAGAAACCAGAATAAAAGTTTCTCCTGCAACCCGTTCCCTTTGTGCTAGATGAACGAACGTCTCTCCACATGCTCAGTTCTGAGAGATAAGTGTGTGTGAAAGCCGTCCTTCACCTAGCTTGTTGGGAACACAAAGTTTCTTTTCAGTTGCAAACCCCACTCCATACACATATATGGGGAGGTACTAGCTCCAACTCGGTTTTACAGTGAAAACTGCAGGAACTTCAAACCGGCACTAGGAAACAGACTGAGAAACCAGAGTAAAAGTTTCTCCTGCAACCCGTTCCCTTTGTGCTAGATGAACGAACGTCTCTCCACATGCTCAGTTCTGAGAGATAAGTGTGTGTGAAAGCCGTCCTTCACCTAGCTTGTTGGGAACACAAAGTTTCTTTTCAGTTGCAAACTCCACTCCATACATATATATGGGGAGGTACTAGCTCCAACTCGGTTTTACAGTGAAAACTGCAGGAACTTCAAACCGGCACTAGGAAACAGACTGAGAAACCAGAGTAAAAGTTTCTCCTGCAACCCGTTCCCTTTGTGCTAGGTGAACGAACGTCTCTCCACATGCTCAGTTCTGAGAGATAAGTGTGTGTGAAAGCCGTCTTTCACCTAGCTTGTTGGGAACACAAAGTTTCTTTTCAGTTGCAAACTCCACACCATACATATATATGGGGAGGTAGTAGCTCCAACTCGGTTTTACAGTGAAAACTGCAGGAACTTCAAACCGGCACTAGGAAACAGACTGAGAAACCCGAGTAAAAGTTTCTCCTGCAACCCGTTTCCTTTGTGCTAGATGAACGAACGTCTCTCCACATGCTCAGTTCTGAGAGATAAGTGTGTGTGAAAGCCGTCCTTCACCTAGTTTCTTGGGAACACAAAGTTTCTTTTCAGTTGCAAACTCCACTCCATACATATATATGGGGAGGTACTAGCTCCAACTCGGTTTTACAGTGAAAACTGCAGGAACTTCAAACCGGCACTAGGAAACAGACTGAGAAACCAGAGTAAAAGTTTCTCCTGCAACCCGTTCCCTTTGTGCTAGATGAACGAACGTCTCTCCACATGCTCAGTTCTGAGAGATAAGTGTGTGTGAAAGCCGTCCTTCACCTAGCTTGTTGGGAACACAAAGATTTTTCAGTTGCAAACTCCACTCCATTCATATATAAGGGGAGGTAGTAGCTCCAACCCGGTTTTACAGTGAAAACTGCAGGAACTTCAAACCGGCACTAGGAAACAGACTGAGAAACCAGAGTAAAAGTTTCTCCTGCAACCCGTTCCCTTTGTGCTAGATGAACGAACGTCTCTCCACATGCTCAGTTCTGAGAGATAAGTGTGTGTGAAAGCCGTCCTTCACCTAGCTTGTTGGGAACACAAAGTTTCTTTTCAGTTGCAAACTCCACTCCATACATATATATGGGGAGGTACTAGCTCCAACTCGGTTTTACAGTGAAAACTGCAGGAACTTCAAACCGGCACTAGGAAACAGACTGAGAAACCAGAGTAAAAGTTTCTCCTGCAACCCGTTCCCTTTGTGCTAGGTGAACGAACGTCTCTCCACATGCTCAGTTCTGAGAGATAAGTGTGTGTGAAAGCCGTCCTTCACCTAGCTTGTTGGGAACACAAAGTTTCTTTTCAGTTGCAAACTCCACTCCATACATATATATGGGGAGGTAGTAGCTCCAACTCGGTTTTACAGTGAAAACTGCAGGAACTTCAAACCGGCACTAGGAAACAGACTGAGAAACCCGAGTAAAAGTTTCTCCTGCAACCCGTTTCCTTTGTGCTAGATGAACGAACGTCTCTCCACATGCTCAGTTCTGAGAGATAAGTGTGTGTGAAAGCCGTCCTTCACCTAGCTTGTTGGGAACACAAAGTTTCTTTTCAGTTGCAAACTCCACTCCATACATATATATGGGGAGGTACTAGCTCCAACTCGGTTTTACAGTGAAAACTGCAGGAACTTCAAACCGGCACTAGGAAACAGACTGAGAAACCAGAGTAAAAGTTTCTCCTGCAACCCGTTCCCTTTGTGCTAGATGAACGAACGTCTCTCCACATGCTCAGTTCTGAGAGATAAGTGTGTGTGAAAGCCGTCCTTCACCTAGCTTGTTGGGAACACAAAGATTTTTCAGTTGCAAACTCCACTCCATTCATATATAAGGGGAGGTAGTAGCTCCAACCCGGTTTTACAGTGAAAACTGCAGGAACTTCAAACCGGCACTAGGAAACAGACTGAGAAACCAGAGTAAAAGTTTCTCCTGCAACCCGTTCCCTTTGTGCTAGATGAACGAACGTCTCTCCACATGCTCAGTTCTGAGAGATAAGTGTGTGTGAAAGCCGTCCTTCACCTAGCTTGTTGGGAACACAAAGTTTCTTTTCAGTTGCAAACTCCACTCCATACATATATATGGGGAGGTAGTAGCTCCAACTCGGTTTTACAGTGAAAACTGCAGGAACTTCAAACCGGCACTAGGAAACAGACTGAGAAACCAGAGTAAAAGTTTCTCCTGCATCCCGTTCCCTTTGTGCTAGGTGAACGAACGTCTCTCCACATGCTCAGTTCTGAGAGATAAGTGTGTGTGAAAGCCGTCCTTCACCTAGCTTGTTGGGAACACAAAGTTTCTTTTCAGTTGCAAACTCCACTCCATACATATATATGGGGAGGTACTAGCTCCAACTCAGTTTTACAGTGAAAACTGCTGGAACTTCAAACCGGCACTAGGAAACAGACTGAGAAACCAGAGTAAAAGTTTCTCCTGCAACCCGTTCCCTTTGTGCTAGGTGAACGAACGTCTCTCCACATGCTCAGTTCTGAGAGATAAGTGTGTGTGAAAGCCGTCCTTCACCTAGCTTGTTGGGAACACAAAGTTTCTTTTCAGTTGCAAACTCCACTCCATACATATATATGGGGAGGTACTAGCTCCAACTCGGTTTTACAGTGAAAACTGCAGGAACTTCAAACCGGCACTAGGAAACAGACTGAGAAACCCGAGTAAAAGTTTCTCCTGCAACCCGTTTCCTTTGTGCTAGATGAACGAACGTCTCTCCACATGCTCAGTTCTGAGAGATAAGTGTGTGTGAAAGCCGTCCTTCACCTAGTTTGTTGGGAACACAAAGTTTCTTTTCAGTTGCAAACTCCACTCCATACATATATATGGGGAGGTACTAGCTCCAACTCGGTTTTACAGTGAAAACTGCAGGAACTTCAAACCGGCACTAGGAAACAGACTGAGAAACCAGAGTAAAAGTTTCTCCTGCAACCCGTTCCCTTTGTGCTAGATGAACGAACGTCTCTCCACATGCTCAGTTCTGAGAGATAAGTGTGTGTGAAAGCCGTCCTTCACCTAGCTTGTTGGGAACACAAAGATTTTTCAGTTGCAAACTCCACTCCATTCATATATAAGGGGAGGTAGTAGCTCCAACCCGGTTTTACAGTGAAAACTGCAGGAACTTCAAACCGGCACTAGGAAACAGACTGAGAAACCAGAGTAAAAGTTTCTCCTGCAACCCGTTCCCTTTGTGCTAGATGAACGAACGTCTCTCCACATGCTCAGTTCTGAGAGATAAGTGTGTGTGAAAGCCGTCCTTCACCTAGCTTGTTGGGAACACAAAGTTTCTTTTCAGTTGCAAACTCCACTCCATACATATATATGGGGAGGTAGTAGCTCCAACTCGGTTTTACAGTGAAAACTGCAGGAACTTCAAACCGGCACTAGGAAACAGACTGAGAAACCAGAGTAAAAGTTTCTCCTGCATCCCGTTCCCTTTGTGCTAGGTGAACGAACGTCTCTCCACATGCTCAGTTCTGAGAGATAAGTGTGTGTGAAAGCCGTCCTTCACCTAGCTTGTTGGGAACACAAAGTTTCTTTTCAGTTGCAAACTCCACTCCATACATATATATGGGGAGGTACTAGCTCCAACTCAGTTTTACAGTGAAAACTGCAGGAACTTCAAACCGGCACTAGGAAACAGACTGAGAAACCAGAATAAAAGTTTCTCCTGCAACCCGTTTCCTTCGTGCTAGTTGAACGAACGTCTCTCCACATGCTCTGTTCTGAGAGATAAGTGTGTGTGAAAGCCGTCCTTCACCTAGCTTGTTGGGAACACAAAGTTTCTTTTCAGTTGCAAACTCCACTCCATACACATATATGGGGAGGTACTAGCTCCAACTCGGTTTTACAGTGAAAACTGCAGGAACTTAAAACCGGCACTAGGAAACAGACTGAGAAACCAGAATAAAAGTTTCTCCTGCAACCCGTTCCCTTTGTGCTAGATGAACGAACGTCTCTCCACATGCTCAGTTCTGAGAGATAAGTGTGTGTGAAAGCCGTCCTTCACCTAGCTTGTTGGGAACACAAAGTTTCTTTTCAGTTGCAAACTCCACTCCATACATATATATGGGGAGGTTCTAGCTCCAACTCGGTTTTACAGTGAAAACTGCTGGAACTTCAAACCGGCACTAGGAAACAGACTGAGAAACCAGAGTAAAAGTTTCTCCTGCAACCCGTTCCCTTTGTGCTAGGTGAACGAACGTCTCTCCACATGCTCAGTTCTGAGAGATAAGTGTGTGTGAAAGCCGTCCTTCACCTAGCTTGTTGGGAACACAAAGTTTCTTTTCAGTTGCAAACTCCACTCCATACATATATATGGGGAGGTACTAGCTCCAACTCGGTTTTACAGTGAAAACTGCAGGAACTTCAAACCGGCACTAGGAAACAGACTGAGAAACCAGAGTAAAAGTTTCTCCTGCAACCCGTTCCCTTTGTGCTAGATGAACGAACGTCTCTCCACATGCTCAGTTCTGCGAGATAAGTGTGTGTGAAAGCCGTCCTTCACCTAGCTTGTTGGGAACACAAAGTTTCTTTTCAGTTGCAAACTCCACTCCATTCATATATAAGGGGAGGTAGTAGCTCCAACCCGGTTTTCCAGTGAAAACTGCAGGAACTTCAAACCGGCACTAGGAAACAGACTGAGAAACCAGAGTAAAAGTTTCTCCTGCAACCCGTTCCCTTTGTGCTAGATGAACGAACGTCTCTCCACATGCTCAGTTCTGAGAGATAAGTGTGTGTGAAAGCCGTCCTTCACCTAGCTTGTTGGGAACACAAAGTTTCTTTTCAGTTGCAAACTCCACTCCTTACATATATATGGGGAGGTGCTTGCTCCAACACGGTTTTACAGAGAAAACTGCAGGAACTTCAAACCGGCACTAGGAAACAGACTGAGAAACCAGAGTAAAAGTTTCTCCTGCAACCCGTTTCCTTTGTGCTAGTTGAACGAACGTCTCTCCACATGCTCAGTTCTGAGAGATAAGTGTGTGTGAAAGCCGTCCTTCACCTAGCTTGTTGGGAACACAAAGTTTCTTTTCAGTTGCAAACCCCACTCCTTACATATATATGGGGAGGTGCTTGCTCCAACTCGGTTTTACAGTGAAAACTGCAGGAACTTCAAACCGGCACTAGGAAACAGACTGAGAAACCAGAGTAAAAGTTTCTCCTGCAACCCGTTCCCTTTGTGCTAGATGAACCAACGTCTCTCCACATGCTCAGTTCTGAGAGATAAGTGTGTGTGAAAGCCGTCCTTCACCTAGCTTGTTGGGAACACAAAGTTTCTTTTCAGTTGCAAACTCCACTCCATTCATATATAAGGGGAGGTAGTAGCTCCAACCCGGTTTTCCAGTGAAAACTGCAGGAACTTCAAACCGGCACTAGGAAACAGACTGAGAAACCAGAGTAAAAGTTTCTCCTGCAACCCGTTCCCTTTGTGCTAGATGAACGAACGTCTCTCCACATGCTCAGTTCTGAGAGATAAGTGTGTGTGAAAGCCGTCCTTCACCTAGCTTGTTGGGAACACAAAGTTTCTTTTCAGTTGCAAACTCCACTCCTTACATATATATGGGGAGGTGCTTGCTCCAACACGGTTTTACAGTGAAAACTGCAGGAACTTCAAACCGGCACTAGGAAACAGACTGAGAAACCAGAGTAAAAGTTTCTCCTGCAACCCGTTTCCTTTGTGCTAGTTGAACGAACGTCTCTCCACATGCTCAGTTCTGAGAGATAAGTGTGTGTGAAAGCCGTCCTTCACCTAGCTTGTTGGGAACACAAAGTTTCTTTTCAGTTGCAAACTCCACTCCATACATATATATGGGGAGGTACTAGCTCCAACTCAGTTTTACAGTGAAAACTGCAGGAACTTCAAACCGGCACTAGGAAACAGACTGAGAAACCAGAATAAAAGTTTCTCCTGCAACCCGTTTCCTTCGTGCTAGTTGAACGAACGTCTCTCCACATGCTCTGTTCTGAGAGATAAGTGTGTGTGAAAGCCGTCCTTCACCTAGCTTGTTGGGAACACAAAGTTTCTTTTCAGTTGCAAACTCCACTCCATACATATATATGGGGAGGTTCTAGCTCCAACTCGGTTTTACAGTGAAAACTGCTGGAACTTCAAACCGGCACTAGGAAACAGACTGAGAAACCAGAGTAAAAGTTTCTCCTGCAACCCGTTCCCTTTGTGCTAGGTGAACGAACGTCTCTCCACATGCTCAGTTCTGAGAGATAAGTGTGTGTGAAAGCCGTCCTTCACCTAGCTTGTTGGGAACACAAAGTTTCTTTTCAGTTGCAAACTCCACTCCATACATATATATGGGGAGGTACTAGCTCCAACTCGGTTTTACAGTGAAAACTGCAGGAACTTCAAACCGGCACTAGGAAACAGACTGAGAAACCAGAGTAAAAGTTTCTCCTGCAACCCGCTCCCTTTGTGCTAGATGAACGAACGTCTCTCCACATGCTCAGTTCTGCGAGATAAGTGTGTGTGATAGCCGTCCTTCACCTAGCTTGTTGGGAACACAAAGTTTCTTTTCAGTTGCAAACTCCACTCCATTCATATATAAGGGGAGGTAGTAGCTCCAACCCGGTTTTCCAGTGAAAACTGCAGGAACTTCAAACCGGCACTAGGAAACAGACTGAGAAACCAGAGTAAAAGTTTCTCCTGCAACCCGTTCCCTTTGTGCTAGATGAACGAACGTCTCTCCACATGCTCAGTTCTGAGAGATAAGTGTGTGTGAAAGCCGTCCTTCACCTAGCTTGTTGGGAACACAAAGTTTCTTTTCAGTTGCAAACTCCACTCCATTCATATATAAGGGGAGGTAGTAGCTCCAACCCGGTTTTCCAGTGAAAACTGCAGGAACTTCAAACCGGCACTAGGAAACAGACTGAGAAACCAGAGTAAAAGTTTCTCCTGCAACCCGTTTCCTTTGTGCTAGTTGAACGAACGTCTCTCCACATGCTCAGTTCTGAGAGATAAGTGTGTGTGAAAGCCGTCCTTCACCTAGCTTGTTGGGAACACAAAGTTTCTTTTCAGTTGCAAACCCCACTCCTTACATATATATGGGGAGGTGCTTGCTCCAACTCGGTTTTACAGTGAAAACTGCAGGAACTTCAAACCGGCACTAGGAAACAGACTGAGAAACCAGAGTAAAAGTTTCTCCTGCAACCCGTTCCCTTTGTGCTAGATGAACCAACGTCTCTCCACATGCTCAGTTCTGAGAGATAAGTGTGTGTGAAAGCCGTCCTTCACCTAGCTTGTTGGGAACACAAAGTTTCTTTTCAGTTGCAAACCCCACTCCATACATATATATGGGGAGGTACTAGCTCCAACTCGGTTTTACAGTGAAAACTGCAGGAACTTCAAACCGGCACTAGGAAACAGACTGAGAAACCAGAGTAAAAGTTTCTCCTGCAACCCGTTCCCTTTGTGCTAGGTGAACGAACGTCTCTCCACATGCTCAGTTCTGAGAGATAAGTGTGTGTGAAAGCCGTCCTTCACCTAGCTTGTTGGGAACACAAAGTTTCTTTTCAGTTGCAAACTCCACTCCATACATATATATGGGGAGGTACTAGCTCCAACTCGGTTTTACAGTGAAAACTGCAGGAACTTCAAACCGGCACTAGGAAACAGACTGAGAAACCAGAGTAAAAGTTTCTCCTGCAACCCGTTCCCTTTGTGCTAGCTGAACGAACGTCTCTCCACATGCTCAGTTCTGAGAGATAAGTGTGTGTGAAAGCCGTCCTTCACCTAGTTTGTTGGGAACACAAAGTTTCTTTTCAGTTGCAAACTCCACTCCATACATATATATGGGGAGGTAGTAGCTCCAACTCGGTTTTACAGTGAAAACTGCAGGAACTTCAAACCGGCACTAGGAAACAGACTGAGAAACCAGAGTAAAAGTTTCTCCTGCATCCCGTTCCCTTTGTGCTAGGTGAACGAACGTCTCTCCACATGCTCAGTTCTGAGAGGTAAGTGTGTGTGAAAGCCGTCCTTCACCTAGCTTGTTGGGAACACAAAGTTTCTTTTCAGTTGCAAACCCCACTCCATACATATATATGGGGAGGTACTAGCTCCAACTCGGTTTTACAGTGAAAACTGCAGGAACTTCAAACCGGCACTAGGAAACAGACTGAGAAACCAGAATAAAAGTTTCTCCTGCAACCCGTTTCCTTTGTGCTAGTTGAACGAACGTCTCTCCACATGCTCAGTTCTGAGAGATAAGTGTGTGTGAAAGCCGTCCTTCACCTAGCTTGTTGGGAACACAAAGTTTCTTTTCAGTTGCAAACCCCACTCCATACATATATATGGGGAGGTACTAGCTCCAACTCGGTTTTACAGTGAAAACTGCAGGAACTTCAAACCGGCACTAGGAAACAGACTGAGAAACCAGAGTAAAAGTTTCTCCTGCAACCCGTTCCCTTTGTGCTAGATGAACGAACGTCTCTCCACATGCTCAGTTCTGAGAGATAAGTGTGTGTGAAAGCCGTCCTTCACCTAGCTTGTTGGGAACACAAAGTTTCTTTTCAGTTGCAAACTCCACTCCATACATATATATGGGGAGGTACTAGCTCCAACTCGGTTTTACAGTGAAAACTGCAGGAACTTCAAACCGGCACTAGGAAACAGACTGAGAAACCAGAGTAAAAGTTTCTCCTGCAACCCGTTCCCTTTGTGCTAGGTGAACGAACGTCTCTCCACATGCTCAGTTCTGAGAGATAAGTGCGTGTGAAAGCCGTCCTTCACCTAGCTTGTTGGGAACACAAAGTTTCTTTTCAGTTGCAAACTCCACTCCATACATATATATGGGGAGGTACTAGCTCCAACTCGGTTTTACAGTGAAAACTGCAGGAACTTCAAACCGGCACTAGGAAACAGACTGAGAAACCAGAGTAAAAGTTTCTCCTGCAACCCGTTCCCTTTGTGCTAGATGAACGAACGCCTCTCCACATGCTCAGTTCTGCGAGATAAGTGTGTGTGAAAGCCGTCCTTCACCTAGCTTGTTGGGAACACAAAGTTTCTTTTCAGTTGCAAACTCCACTCCATACATATATATGGGGAGGTACTAGCTCCAACCCGGTTTTACAGTGAAAACTGCAGGAACTTCAAACCGGCACTAGGAAACAGACTGAAAAACCAGAGTAAAAGTTTCTCCTGCAACCCGTTCCCTTTGTGCTAGGTGAACGAACGTCTCTCCACATGCTCAGTTCTGAGAGATAAGTGTGTGTGAAAGCCGTCCTTCACCTAGCTTGTTGGGAACACAAAGTTTCTTTTCAGTTGCAAACTCCACTCCATACACATATATGGGGAGGTACTAGCTCCAACTCGGTTTTACAGTGAAAACTGCAGGAACTTCAAACCGGCACTAGGAAACAGACTGAGAAACCAGAATAAAAGTTTCTCCTGCAACCCGTTCCCTTTGTGCTAGATGAACGAACGTCTCTCCACATGCTCAGTTCTGAGAGATAAGTGTGTGTGAAAGCCGTCCTTCACCTAGCTTGTTGGGAACACAAAGTTTCTTTTCAGTTGCAAACTCCACTCCATACATATATATGGGGAGGTTCTAGCTCCAACTCGGTTTTACAGTGAAAACTGCTGGAACTTCAAACCGGCACTAGGAAACAGACTGAGAAACCAGAGTAAAAGTTTCTCCTGCAACCCATTCCCTTTGTGCTAGGTGAACGAACGTCTCTCCACATGCTCAGTTCTGAGAGATAAGTGTGTGTGAAAGCCGTCCTTCACCTAGCTTGTTGGGAACACAAAGTTTCTTTTCAGTTGCAAACTCCACTCCATACATATATATGGGGAGGTACTAGCTCCAACTCGGTTTTACAGTGAAAACTGCAGGAACTTCAAACCGGCACTAGGAAACAGACTGAGAAACCCGAGTAAAAGTTTCTCCTGCAACCCGTTTCCTTTGTGCTAGATGAACGAACGTCTCTCCACATGCTCAGTTCTGAGAGATAAGTGTGTGTGAAAGCCGTCCTTCACCTAGCTTGTTGGGAACACAAAGTTTCTTTTCAGTTGCAAACTCCACTCCATACATATATATGGGGAGGTACTAGCTCCAACTCGGTTTTACAGTGAAAACTGCAGGAACTTCAAACCGGCACTAGAAAACAGACTGAGAAACCAGAGTAAAAGTTTCTCCTGCAACCCGTTCCCTTTGTGCTAGATGAACGAACGTCTCTCCACATGCTCAGTTCTGAGAGATAAGTGTGTGTGAAAGCCGTCCTTCACCTAGCTTGTTGGGAACACAAAGTTTCTTTTCAGTTGCAAACTCCACTCCATTCATATATAAGGGGAGGTAGTAGCTCCAACCCGGTTTTACAGTGAAAACTGCAGGAACTTCAAACCGGCACTAGGAAACAGACTGAGAAACCAGAGTAAAAGTTTCTCCTGCAACCCGTTCCCTTTGTGCTAGATGAACGAACGTCTCTCCACATGCTCAGTTCTGAGAGATAAGTGTGTGTGAAAGCCGTCCTTCACCTAGCTTGTTGGGAACACAAAGTTTCTTTTCAGTTGCAAACTCCACTCCATACATATATATGGGGAGGTAGTAGCTCCAACTCGGTTTTACAGTGAAAACTGCAGGAACTTCAAACCGGCACTAGGAAACAGACTGAGAAACCAGAGTAAAAGTTTCTCCTGCATCCCGTTCCCTTTGTGCTAGGTGAACGAACGTCTCTCCACATGCTCAGTTCTGAGAGATAAGTGTGTGTGAAAGCCGTCCTTCACCTAGCTTGTTGGGAACACAAAGTTTCTTTTCAGTTGCAAACTCCACTCCATACATATATATGGGGAGGTACTAGCTCCAACTCAGTTTTACAGTGAAAACTGCAGGAACTTCAAACCGGCACTAGGAAACAGACTGAGAAACCAGAATAAAAGTTTCTCCTGCAACCCGTTTCCTTCGTGCTAGTTGAACGAACGTCTCTCCACATGCTCTGTTCTGAGAGATAAGTGTGTGTGAAAGCCGTCCTTCACCTAGCTTGTTGGGAACACAAAGTTTCTTTTCAGTTGCAAACTCCACTCCATACACATATATGGGGAGGTACTAGCTCCAACTCGGTTTTACAGTGAAAACTGCAGGAACTTCAAACCGGCACTAGGAAACAGACTGAGAAACCAGAATAAAAGTTTCTCCTGCAACCCGTTCCCTTTGTGCTAGATGAACGAACGTCTCTCCACATGCTCAGTTCTGAGAGATAAGTGTGTGTGAAAGCCGTCCTTCACCTAGCTTGTTGGGAACACAAAGTTTCTTTTGAGTTGCAAACTCCACTCCATACATATATATGGGGAGGTTCTAGCTCCAACTCGGTTTTACAGTGAAAACTGCTGGAACTTCAAACCGGCACTAGGAAACAGACTGAGAAACCAGAGTAAAAGTTTCTCCTGCAACCCGTTCCCTTTGTGCTAGGTGAACGAACGTCTCTCCACATGCTCAGTTCTGAGAGATAAGTGTGTGTGAAAGCCGTCCTTCACCTAGCTTGTTGGGAACACAAAGTTTCTTTTCAGTTGCAAACTCCACTCCATACATATATATGGGGAGGTACTAGCTCCAACTCGGTTTTACAGTGAAAACTGCAGGAACTTCAAACCGGCACTAGGAAACAGACTGAGAAACCAGAGTAAAAGTTTCTCCTGCAACCCGTTCCCTTTGTGCTAGATGAACGAACGTCTCTCCACATGCTCAGTTCTGCGAGATAAGTGTGTGTGAAAGCCGTCCTTCACCTAGCTTGTTGGGAACACAAAGTTTCTTTTCAGTTGCAAACTCCACTCCATTCATATATAAGGGGAGGTAGTAGCTCCAACCCGGTTTTCCAGTGAAAACTGCAGGAACTTCAAACCGGCACTAGGAAACAGACTGAGAAACCAGAGTAAAAGTTTCTCCTGCAACCCTTTCCCTTTGTGCTAGATGAACGAACGTCTCTCCACATGCTCAGTTCTGAGAGATAAGTGTGTGTGAAAGCCGTCCTTCACCTAGCTTGTTGGGAACACAAAGTTTCTTTTCAGTTGCAAACTCCACTCCATTCATATATAAGGGGAGGTAGTAGCTCCAACCCGGTTTTCCAGTGAAAACTGCAGGAACTTCAAACCGGCACTAGGAAACAGACTGAGAAACCAGAGTAAAAGTTTCTCCTGCAACCCGTTCCCTTTGTGCTAGATGAACGAACGTCTCTCCACATGCTCAGTTCTGAGAGATAAGTGTGTGTGAAAGCCGTCCTTCACCTAGCTTGTTGGGAACACAAAGTTTCTTTTCAGTTGCAAACTCCACTCCTTACATATATATGGGGAGGTGCTTGCTCCAACACGGTTTTACAGTGAAAACTGCAGGAACTTCAAACCGGCACTAGGAAACAGACTGAGAAACCAGAGTAAAAGTTTCTCCTGCAACCCGTTTCCTTTGTGCTAGTTGAACGAACGTCTCTCCACATGCTCAGTTCTGAGAGATAAGTGTGTGTGAAAGCCGTCCTTCACCTAGCTTGTTGGGAACACAAAGTTTCTTTTCAGTTGCAAACCCCACTCCTTACATATATATGGGGAGGTGCTTGCTCCAACTCGGTTTTACAGTGAAAACTGCAGGAACTTCAAACCGGCACTAGGAAACAGACTGAGAAACCAGAGTAAAAGTTTCTCCTGCAACCCGTTCCCTTTGTGCTAGATGAACCAACGTCTCTCCACATGCTCAGTTCTGAGAGATAAGTGTGTGTGAAAGCCGTCCTTCACCTAGCTTGTTGGGAACACAAAGTTTCTTTTCAGTTGCAAACTCCACTCCATTCATATATAAGGGGAGGTAGTAGCTCCAACCCGGTTTTACAGTGAAAACTGCAGGAACTTCAAACCGGCACTAGGAAACAGACTGAGAAACCAGAGTAAAAGTTTCTCCTGCAACCCGTTCCCTTTGTGCTAGATGAACGAACGTCTCTCCACATGCTCAGTTCTGAGAGATAAGTGTGTGTGAAAGCCGTCCTTCACCTAGCTTGTTGGGAACACAAAGTTTCTTTTCAGTTGCAAACTCCACTCCTTACATATATATGGGGAGGTGCTTGCTCCAACACGGTTTTACAGTGAAAACTGCAGGAACTTCAAACCGGCACTAGGAAACAGACTGAGAAACCAGAGTAAAAGTTTCTCCTGCAACCCGTTTCGTTTGTGCTAGTTGAACGAACGTCTCTCCACATGCTCAGTTCTGAGAGATAAGTGTGTGTGAAAGCCGTCCTTCACCTAGCTTGTTGGGAACACAAAGTTTCTTTTCAGTTGCAAACTCCACTCCATACATATATATGGGGAGGTACTAGCTCCAACTCAGTTTTACAGTGAAAACTGCAGGAACTTCAAACCGGCACTAGGAAACAGACTGAGAAACCAGAATAAAAGTTTCTCCTGCAACCCGTTTCCTTCGTGCTAGTTGAACGAACGTCTCTCCACATGCTCTGTTCTGAGAGATAAGTGTGTGTGAAAGCCGTCCTTCACCTAGCTTGTTGGGAACACAAAGTTTCTTTTCAGTTGCAAACTCCACTCCATACACATATATGGGGAGGTACTAGCTCCAACTCGGTTTTACAGTGAAAACTGCAGGAACTTCAAACCGGCACTAGGAAACAGACTGAGAAACCAGAATAAAAGTTTCTCCTGCAACCCGTTCCCTTTGTGCTAGATGAACGAACGTCTCTCCACATGCTCAGTTCTGAGAGATAAGTGTGTGTGAAAGCCGTCCTTCACCTAGCTTGTTGGGAACACAAAGTTTCTTTTCAGTTGCAAACTCCACTCCATACATATATATGGGGAGGTTCTAGCTCCAACTCGGTTTTACAGTAAAAACTGCTGGAACTTCAAACCGGCACTAGGAAACAGACTGAGAAACCAGAGTAAAAGTTTCTCCTGCAACCCGTTCCCTTTGTGCTAGGTGAACGAACGTCTCTCCACATGCTCAGTTCTGAGAGATAAGTGTGTGTGAAAGCCGTCCTTCACCTAGCTTGTTGGGAACACAAAGTTTCTTTTCAGTTGCAAACTCCACTCCATACATATATATGGGGAGGTACTAGCTCCAACTCGGTTTTACAGTGAAAACTGCAGGAACTTCAAACCGGCACTAGGAAACAGACTGAGAAACCAGAGTAAAAGTTTCTCCTGCAACCCGTTCCCTTTGTGCTAGATGAACGAACGTCTCTCCACATGCTCAGTTCTGCGAGATAAGTGTGTGTGAAAGCCGTCCTTCACCTAGCTTGTTGGGAACACAAAGTTTCTTTTCAGTTGCAAACTCCACTCCATTCATATATAAGGGGAGGTAGTAGCTCCAACCCGGTTTTCCAGTGAAAACTGCAGGAACTTCAAACCGGCACTAGGAAACAGACTGAGAAACCAGAGTAAAAGTTTCTCCTGCAACCCGTTCCCTTTGTGCTAGATGAACGAACGTCTCTCCACATGCTCAGTTCTGAGAGATAAGTGTGTGTGAAAGCCGTCCTTCACCTAGCTTGTTGGGAACACAAAGTTTCTTTTCAGTTGCAAACTCCACTCCATTCATATATAAGGGGAGGTAGTAGCTCCAACCCGGTTTTCCAGTGAAAACTGCAGGAACTTCAAACCGGCACTAGGAATCAGACTGAGAAACCAGAGTAAAAGTTTCTCCTGCAACCCGTTCCCTTTGTGCTAGATGAACGAACGTCACTCCACATGCTCAGTTCTGAGAGATAAGTGTGTGTGAAAGCCGTCCTTCACCTAGCTTGTTGGGAACACAAAGTTTCTTTTCAGTTGCAAACTCCACTCCTTACATATATATGGGGAGGTGCTTGCTCCAACACGGTTTTACAGTGAAAACTGCAGGAACTTCAAACCGGCACTAGGAAACAGACTGAGAAACCAGAGTAAAAGTTTCTCCTGCAACCCGTTTCCTTTGTGCTAGTTGAACGAACGTCTCTCCACATGCTCAGTTCTGAGAGATAAGTGTGTGTGAAAGCCGTCCTTCACCTAGCTTGTTGGGAACACAAAGTTTCTTTTCAGTTGCAAACCCCACTCCTTACATATATATGGGGAGGTGCTTGCTCCAACTCGGTTTTACAGTGAAAACTGCAGGAACTTCAAACCGGCACTAGGAAACAGACTGAGAAACCAGAGTAAAAGTTTCTCCTGCAACCCGTTCCCTTTGTGCTAGATGAACCAACGTCTCTCCACATGCTCAGTTCTGAGAGATAAGTGTGTGTGAAAGCCGTCCTTCACCTAGCTTGTTGGGAACACAAAGTTTCTTTTCAGTTGCAAACTCCACTCCATTCATATATAAGGGGAGGTAGTAGCTCCAACCCGGTTTTCCAGTGAAAACAGCAGGAACTTCAAACCGGCACTAGGAAACAGACTGAGAAACCAGAGTAAAAGTTTCTCCTGCAACCCGTTCCCTTTGTGCTAGATGAACGAACGTCTCTCCACATGCTCAGTTCTGAGAGATAAGTGTGTGTGAAAGCCGTCCTTCACCTAGCTTGTTGGGAACACAAAGTTTCTTTTCAGTTGCAAACTCCACTCCTTACATATATATGGGGAGGTGCTTGCTCCAACACGGTTTTACAGTGAAAACTGCAGGAACTTCAAACCGGCACTAGGAAACAGACTGAGAAACCAGAGTAAAAGTTTCTCCTGCAACCCGTTTCCTTTGTGCTAGTTGAACGAACGTCTCTCCACATGCTCAGTTCTGAGAGATAAGTGTGTGTGAAAGCCGTCCTTCACCTAGCTTGTTGGGAACACAAAGTTTCTTTTCAGTTGCAAACCCCACTCCTTACATATATATGGGGAGGTGCTTGCTCCAACTCGGTTTTACAGTGAAAACTGCAGGAACTTCAAACCGGCACTAGGAAACAGACTGAGAAACCAGAGTAAAAGTTTCTCCTGCAACCCGTTCCCTTTGTGCTAGATGAACGAACGTCTCTCCACATGCTCAGTTCTGAGAGATAAGTGTGTGTGAAAGCCGTCCTTCACCTAGCTTGTTGGGAACACAAAGTTTCTTTTCAGTTGCAAACTCCACTCCATACATATATAAGGGGAGGTAGTAGCTCCAACCCGGTTTTACACTGAAAACTGCAGGAACTTCAAACCGGCACTAGGAAACAGACTGAGAAACCAGAGTAAAAGTTTCTCCTGCAACCCGTTCCCTTTGTGCTAGATGAACGAACGTCTCTCCACATGCTCAGTTCTGAGAGATAAGTGTGTGTGAAAGCCGTCCTTCACCTAGCTTGTTGGGAACACAAAGTTTCTTTTCAGTTGCAAACTCCACTCCATACATATATAAGGGGAGGTAGTAGCTCCAACCCGGTTTTACACTGAAAACTGCAGGAACTTCAAACCGGCACTAGGAAACAGACTGAGAAACCAGAGTAAAAGTTTCTCCTGCAACCCGTTCCCTTTGTGCTAGATGAACGAACGTCTCTCCACATGCTCAGTTCTGAGAGATAAGTGTGTGTGAAAGCCGTCCTTCACCTAGCTTGTTGGGAACACAAAGTTTCTTTTCAGTTGCAAACTCCACTCCATACATATATATGGGGAGGTACTAGCTCCAAATCGGTTTTACAGTGAAAACTGCAGGAAATTCAAACCGGCACTAGGAAACAGACTGAGAAAACAGAGTAAAAGTTTCTCCTGCAACCCGTTCCCTTTGTGCTAGATGAACGAACGTCTCTCCACATGCTCCGTTCTGAGAGATAAGTGTGTGTGAAAGCCGTCCTTCACCTAGCTTGTTGGGAACACAAAGTTTCTTTTCAGTTGCAAACTCCACTCCATACATATATAAGGGGAGGTAGTAGCTCCAACCCGGTTTTACACTGAAAACTGCAGGAACTTCAAACCGGCACTAGGAAACAGACTGAGAAACCAGAGTAAAAGTTTCTCCTGCAACCCGTTCCCTTTGTGCTAGATGAACGAACGTCTCTCCACATGCTCAGTTCTGAGAGATAAGTGTGTGTGAAAGCCGTCCTTCACCTAGCTTGTTGGGAACACAAAGTTTCTTTTCAGTTGCAAACTCCACTCCATACATATATATGGGGAGGTACTAGCTCCAAATCGGTTTTACAGTGAAAACTGCAGGAAATTCAAACCGGCACTAGGAAACAGACTGAGAAAACAGAGTAAAAGTTTCTCCTGCAACCCGTTCCCTTTGTGCTAGATGAACGAACGTCTCTCCACATGCTCCGTTCTGAGAGATAAGTGTGTGTGAAAGCCGTCCTTCACCTAGCTTGTTGGGAACACAAAGTTTCTTTTCAGTTGCAAACTCCACTCCATACATATATATGGGGAGGTACTAGCTCCAACTCGGTTTTACAGTGAAAACTGCAGGAACTTCAAACCGGCACTAGGAAACAGACTGAGAAACCAGAGTAAAAGTTTCTCCTGCAACCCGTTCCCTTTGTGCTAGATGAACGAACGTCTCTCCACATGCTCAGTTCTGAGAGATAAGTGTGTGTGAAAGCCGTCCTTCACCTAGCTTGTTGGGAACACAAAGTTTCTTTTCAGTTGCAAACTCCACTCCATACATATATATGGGGAGGTACTAGCTCCAACTCGGTTTTACAGTGAAAACTGCAGGAACTTCAAACCGGCACTAGGAAACAGACTGAGAAACCAGAGTAAAAGTTTCTCCTGCAACCCGTTCCCTTTGTGCTAGATGAACGAACGTCTCTCCACATGCTCAGTTCTGAGAGATAAGTGTGTGTGAAAGCCGTCCTTCACCTAGTTTGTTGGGAACACAAAGTTTCTTTTCAGTTGCAAACTCCACTCCATACATATATATGGGGAGGTAGTAGCTCCAACTCGGTTTTACAGTGAAAACTGCAGGAACTTCAAACCGGCACTAGGAAACAGACTGAGAAACCAGAGTAAAAGTTTCTCCTGCATCCCGTTCCCTTTGTGCTAGGTGAACGAACGTCTCTCCACATGCTCAGTTCTGAGAGATAAGTGTGTGTGAAAGCCGTCCTTCACCTAGCTTGTTGGGAACACAAAGTTTCTTTTCAGTTGCAAACTCCACTCCATACATATACATGGGGAGGTACTAGCTCCAACTCGGTTTTACAGTGAAAACTGCAGGAACTTCAAACCGGCACTAGGAAACAGACTGAGAAACCAGAATAAAAGTTTCTCCTGCAACCCGTTTCCTTTGTGCTAGTTGAACGAACGTCTCTCCACATGCTCAGTTCTGAGAGATAAGTGTGTGTGAAAGCCGTCCTTCACCTAGCTTGTTGGGAACACAAAGTTTCTTTTCAGTTGCAAACCCCACTCCTTACATATATATGGGGAGGTGCTTGCTCCAACTCGGTTTTACAGTGAAAACTGCAGGAACTTCAAACCGGCACTAGGAAACAGACTGAGAAACCAGAGTAAAAGTTTCTCCTGCAACCCGTTCCCTTTGTGCTAGATGAACCAACGTCTCTCCACATGCTCAGTTCTGAGAGATAAGTGTGTGTGAAAGCCGTCCTTCACCTAGCTTGTTGGGAACACAAAGTTTCTTTTCAGTTGCAAACTCCACTCCATACATATATATGGGGAGGTACTAGCTCCAACTCGGTTTTACAGTGAAAACTGCAGGAACTTCAAACCGGCACTAGGAAACAGACTGAGAAACCAGAGTAAAAGTTTCTCCTGCAACCCGTTCCCTTTGTGCTAGGTGAACGAACGTCTCTCCACATGCTCAGTTCTGAGAGATAAGTGTGTGTGAAAGCCGTCCTTCACCTAGCTTGTTGGGAACACATAGTTTCTTTTCAGTTGCTAACTCCACTCCATACCTATATATGGGGAGGTACTAGCTCCAACTCGGTTTTACAGTGAAAACTGCAGGAACTTCAAACCGGCACTAGGAAACAGACTGAGAAACCCGAGTAAAAGTTTCTCCTGCAACCCGTTCCCTTTGTGCTAGTTGAACGAACGTCTCTCCACATGCTCAGTTCTGAGAGATAAGTGTGTGTGAAAGCCGTCCTTCACCTAGCTTGTTGGGAACACAAAGTTTCTTTTCAGTTGCAAACTCCACTCCTTACATATATATGGGGAGGTGCTTGCTCCAACACGGTTTTACAGTGAAAACTGCAGGAACTTCAAACCGGCACTAGGAAACAGACTGAGAAACCAGAGTAAAAGTTTCTCCTGCAACCCGTTCCCTTTGTGCTAGATGAACGAACGTCTCTCCACATGCTCAGTTCTGAGAGATAAGTGTGTGTGAAAGCCGTCCTTCACCTAGTTTGTTGGGAACACAAAGTTTCTTTTCAGTTGCAAACTCCACTCCATACATATATATGGGGAGGTAGTAGCTCCAACTCGGTTTTACAGTGAAAACTGCAGGAACTTCAAACCGGCACTAGGAAACAGACTGAGAAACCAGAGTAAAAGTTTCTCCTGCATCCCGTTCCCTTTGTGCTAGGTGAACGAACGTCTCTCCACATGCTCAGTTCTGAGAGATAAGTGTGTGTGAAAGCCGTCCTTCACCTAGCTTGTTGGGAACACAAAGTTTCTTTTCAGTTGCAAACTCCACTCCATACATATATATGGGGTGGTACTAGCTCCAACTCGGTTTTACAGTGAAAACTGCAGGAACTTCAAACCGGCACTAGGAAACAGACTGAGAAACCAGAGTAAAAGTTTCTCCTGCAACCCGTTCCCTTTGTGCTAGATGAACGAACGTCTCTCCACATGCTCAGTTCTGCGAGATAAGTGTGTGTGAAAGCCGTCCTTCACCTAGCTTGTTGGGAACACAAAGTTTCTTTTCAGTTGCAAACTCCACTCCATACATATATATGGGGAGGTACTAGCTCCAACTCGGTTTTACAGTGAAAACTGCAGGAACTTCAAACCGGCACTAGGAAACAGACTGAGAAACCAGAATAAAAGTTTCTCCTGCAACCCGTTCCCTTTGTGCTAGATGAACGAACGTCTCTCCACATGCTCAGTTCTGAGAGATAAGTGTGTGTGAAAGCCGTCCTTCACCTAGCTTGTTGGGAACACAAAGTTTCTTTTCAGTTGCAAACTCCACTCCATACATATATAAGGGGAGGTAGTAGCTCCAACCCGGTTTTACACTGAAAACTGCAGGAACTTCAAACCGGCACTAGGAAACAGACTGAGAAACCAGAGTAAAAGTTTCTCCTGCAACCCGTTCCCTTTGTGCTAGATGAACGAACGTCTCTCCACATGCTCAGTTCTGAGAGATAAGTGTGTGTGAAAGCCGTCCTTCACCTAGCTTGTTGGGAACACAAAGTTTCTTTTCAGTTGCAAACTCCACTCCATACATATATATGGGGAGGTACTAGCTCCAACTCTGTTTTACAGTGAAAACTGCAGGAACTTCAAACCGGCACTAGGAAACAGACTGAGAAACCAGAGTAAAAGTTTCTCCTGCAACCCGTTCCCTTTGTGCTAGGTGAACGAACGTCTCTCCACATGCTCAGTTCTGAGAGATAAGTGTGTGTGAAAGCCGTCCTTCACCTAGCTTGTTGGGAACACAAAGTTTCTTTTCAGTTGCAAACTCCACTCCATACATATATATGGGGAGGTACTAGCTCCAACTCGGTTTTACAGTGAAAACTGCAGGAACTTCAAACCGGCACTAGGAAACAGACTGAGAAACCAGAGTAAAAGTTTCTCCTGCAACCCGTTCCCTTTGTGCTAGACGAACGAACGTCTCTCCACATGCTCAGTTCTGAGAGATAAGTGTGTGAGAAAGCCGTCCTTCACCTAGTTTGTTGGGAACACAAAGTTTCTTTTCAGTTGCAAACTCCACTCCATACATATATATGGGGAGGTACTAGCTCCAACTCGGTTTTACAGTGAAAACTGCAGGAACTTCAAACCGGCACTAGGAAACAGACTGAGAAACCAGAGTAAAAGTTTCTCCTGCAACCCGTTCCCTTTGTGCTAGGTGAACGAACGTCTCTCCACATGCTCAGTTCTGAGAGATAAGTGTGTGTGAAAGCCGTCCTTCACCTAGCTTGTTGGGAACACAAAGTTTCTTTTCAGTTGCAAACTCCACTCCATACATATATATGGGGAGGCAGTAGCTCCAACCCGGTTTTACAGTGAAAACTGCAGGAACTTCAAACCGGCACTAGGAAACAGACTGAGAAACCAGAGTAAAAGTTTCTCCTGCAACCCGTTCCCTTTGTGCTAGATGAACGAACGTCTCTCCACATGCTCAGTTCTGAGAGATAAGTGTGTGTGAAAGCCGTCCTTCACCTAGCTTGTTGGGAACACAAAGTTTCTTTTCAGTTGCAAACTCCACTCCATACATATATATGGGGAGGTACTAGCTCCAACTCGGTTTTACAGTGAAAACTGCAGGAACTTCAAACCGGCACTAGGAAACAGACTGAGACACCAGAATAAAAGTTTCTCCTGCAACCCGTTTCCTTTGTGCTAGTTGAACGAACGTCTCTCCACATGCTCAGTTCTGAGAGATAAGTGTGTGTGAAAGCCGTCCTTCACCTAGCTTGTTGGGAACACAAAGTTTCTTTTCAGTTGCAAACACCACTCCTTACATATATATGGGGAGGTGCTTGCTCCAACTCGGTTTTACAGTGAAAACTGCAGGAACTTCAAACCGGCACTAGGAAACAGACTGAGAAACCAGAGTAAAAGTTTCTCCTGCAACCCGTTCCCTTTGTACTAGATGAACCAACGTCTCTCCACATGCTCAGTTCTGAGAGATAAGTGTGTGTGAAAGCCGTCCTTCACCTAGCTTGTTGGGAACACAAAGTTTCTTTTCAGTTGCAAACCCCACTCCATACATATATATGGGGAGGTACTAGCTCCAACTCGGTTTTACAGTGAAAACTGCAGGAACTTCAAACCGGCACTAGGAAACAGACTGAGAAACCAGAGTAAAAGTTTCTCCTGCAACCCGTTCCCTTTGTGCTAGGTGAACGAACGTCTCTCCACATGCTCAGTTCTGAGAGATAAGTGTGTGTGAAAGCCGTCCTTCACCTAGCTTGTTGGGAACACAAAGTTTCTTTTCAGTTGCAAACTCCACTCCATACATATATATGGGGAGGTACTAGCTCCAACTCGGTTTTACAGTGAAAACTGCAGGAACTTCAAACCGGCACTAGGAAACAGACTGAGAAACCAGAGTAAAAGTTTCTCCTGCAACCCGTTCCCTTTGTGCTAGATGAACGAACGTCTCTCCACATGCTCAGTTCTGAGAGATAAGTGTGTGTGAAAGCCGTCCTTCACCTAGTTTGTTGGGAACACAAAGTTTCTTTTCAGTTGCAAACTCCACTCCATACATATATATGGGGAGGTAGTAGCTCCAACTCGGTTTTACAGTGAAAACTGCAGGAACTTCAAACCGGCACTAGGAAACAGACTGAGAAACCAGAGTAAAAGTTTCTCCTGCATCCCGTTCCCTTTGTGCTAGGTGAACGAACGTCTCTCCACATGCTCAGTTCTGAGAGGTAAGTGTGTGTGAAAGCCGTCCTTCACCTAGCTTGTTGGGAACACAAAGTTTCTTTTCAGTTGCAAACCCCACTCCATACATATATATGGGGAGGTACTAGCTCCAACTCGGTTTTACAGTGAAAACTGCAGGAACTTCAAACCGGCACTAGGAAACAGACTGAGAAACCAGAATAAAAGTTTCTCCTGCAACCCGTTTCCTTTGTGCTAGTTGAACGAACGTCTCTCCACATGCTCAGTTCTGAGAGATAAGTGTGTGTGAAAGCCGTCCTTCACCTAGCTTGTTGGGAACACAAAGTTTCTTTTCAGTTGCAAACCCCACTCCATACATATATATGGGGAGGTACTAGCTCCAACTCGGTTTTACAGTGAAAACTGCAGGAACTTCAAACCGGCACTAGGAAACAGACTGAGAAACCAGAGTAAAAGTTTCTCCTGCAACCCGTTCCCTTTGTGCTAGATGAACGAACGTCTCTCCACATGCTCAGTTCTGAGAGATAAGTGTGTGTGAAAGCCGTCCTTCACCTAGCTTGTTGGGAACACAAAGTTTCTTTTCAGTTGCAAACTCCACTCCATACATATATATGGGGAGGTACTAGCTCCAACTCGGTTTTACAGTGAAAACTGCAGGAACTTCAAACCGGCACTAGGAAACAGACTGAGAATCCAGAGTAAAAGTTTTTCCTGCAACCCGTTCCCTTTGTGCTAGGTGAACGAACGTCTCTCCACATGCTCAGTTCTGAGAGATAAGTGTGTGTGAAAGCCGTCCTTCACCTAGCTTGTTGGGAACACAAAGTTTCTTTTCAGTTGCAAACTCCACTCCATATATATATATGGGGAGGTACTAGCTCCAACTCGGTTTTACAGTGAAAACTGCAGGAACTTCAAACCGGCACTAGGAAACAGACTGAGAAACCAGAGTAAAAATTTCTCCTGCAACCCGTTCCCTTTGTGCTAGATGAACGAACGTCTCTCCACATGCTCAGTTCTGCGAGATAAGTGTGTGTGAAAGCCGTCCTTCACCTAGCTTGTTGGGAACACAAAGTTTCTTTTCAGTTGCAAACTCCACTCCATACATATATATGGGGAGGTACTAGCTCCAACCCGGTTTTACAGTGAAAACTGCAGGAACTTCAAACCGGCACTAGGAAACAGACTGAGAAACCAGAGTAAAAGTTTCTCCTGCAACCCGTTCCCTTTGTGCTAGGTGAACGAACGTCTCTCCACATGCTCAGTTCTGAGAGATAAATGTGTGTGAAAGCCGTCCTTCACCTAGCTTGTTGGGAACACAAAGTTTCTTTTCAGTTGCAAACTCCACTCCATACATATATATGGGGAGGTAGTAGCTCCAACCCGGTTTTCCAGTGAAAACTGCAGGAACTTCAAACCGGCACTAGGAAACAGACTGAGAAACCAGAGTAAAAGTTTCTCCTGCAACCCGTTCCCTTTGTGCTAGGTGAACGAACGTCTCTCCACATGCTCAGTTCTGAGAGATAAGTGTGTGTGAAAGCCGTCCTTCACCTAGCTTGTTGGGAACACAAAGTTTCTTTTCAGTTGCAAACTCCACTCCATTCATATATAAGGGGAGGTAGTAGCTCCAACCCGGTTTTCCAGTGAAAACTGCAGGAACTTCAAACCGGCACTAGGAAACAGACTGAGAAACCAGAGTAAAAGTTTCTCCTGCAACCCGTTCCCTTTGTGCTAGATGAACGAACGTCTCTCCACATGCTCAGTTCTGAGAGATAAGTGTGTGTGAAAGCCATCCTTCACCTAGCTTGTTGGGAACACAAAGTTTCTTTTCAGTTGCAAACTCCACTCCATTCATATATAAGGGGAGGTACTAGCTCCAACTCGGTTTTACAGTGAAAACTGCAGGAACTTCAAACCGGCACTAGGAAACAGACTGAGAAACCCGAGTAAAAGTTTCTCCTGCAACCCGTTTCCTTTGTGCTAGTTGAACGAACGTCTCTCCACATGCTCAGTTCTGAGAGATAAGTGTGTGTGAAAGCCGTCCTTCACCTAGCTTGTTGGGAACACAAAGTTTCTTTTCAGTTGCAAACCCCACTCCTTACATATATATGGGGAGGTGCTTGCTCCAACACGGTTTTACAGTGAAAACTGCAGGAACTTCAAACCGGCACTAGGAAACAGACTGAGAAACCAGAGTAAAAGTTTCTCCTGCAACCCGTTCCCTTTGTGCTAGATGAACGAACGTCTCTCCACATGCTCAGTTCTGAGAGATAAGTGTGTGTGAAAGCCGTCCTTCACCTAGCTTGTTGGGAACACAAAGTTTCTTTTCAGTTGCAAACTCCACTCCATTCATATATAAGGGGAGGTAGTAGCTCCAACCCGGTTTTCCAGTGAAAACTGCAGGAACTTCAAACCGGCACTAGGAAACAGACTGAGAAACCAGAGTAAAAGTTTCTCCTGCAACCCGTTCCCTTTGTGCTAGGTGAACGAACGTCTCTCCACATGCTCAGTTCTGAGAGATAAGTGTGTGTGAAAGCCGTCCTTCACCTAGCTTGTTGGGAACACAAAGTTTCTTTTCAGTTGCAAACTCCACTCCATTCATATATAAGGGGAGGTAGTAGCTCCAACCCGGTTTTCCAGTGAAAACTGCAGGAACTTCAAACCGGCACTAGGAAACAGACTGAGAAACCAGAGTAAAAGTTTCTCCTGCAACCCGTTCCCTTTGTGCTAGGTGAACGAACGTCTCTCCACATGCTCAGTTCTGAGAGATAAGTGTGTGTGAAAGCCGTCCTTCACCTAGCTTGTTGGGAACACAAAGTTTCTTTTCAGTTGCAAACTCCACTCCATTCATATATAAGGGGAGGTAGTAGCTCCAACCCGGTTTTCCAGTGAAAACTGCAGGAACTTCAAACCGGCACTAGGAAACAGACTGAGAAACCAGAGTAAAAGTTTCTCCTGCAACCCGTTCCCTTTGTGCTAGATGAACGAACGTCTCTCCACATGCTCAGTTCTGAGAGATAAGTGTGTGTGAAAGCCGTCCTTCACCTAGCTTGTTGGGAACACAAAGTTTCTTTTCAGTTGCAAACTCCACTCCATTCATATATAAGGGGAGGTACTAGCTCCAACTCGGTTTTACAGTGAAAACTGCAGGAACTTCAAACCGGCACTAGGAAACAGACTGAGAAACCCGAGTAAAAGTTTCTCCTGCAACCCGTTTCCTTTGTGCTAGTTGAACGAACGTCTCTCCACATGCTCAGTTCTGAGAGATAAGTGTGTGTGAAAGCCGTCCTTCACCTAGCTTGTTGGGAACACAAAGTTTCTTTTCAGTTGCAAACCCCACTCCTTACATATATATGGGGAGGTGCTTGCTCCAACACGGTTTTACAGTGAAAACTGCAGGAACTTCAAACCGGCACTAGGAAACAGACTGAGAAACCAGAGTAAAAGTTTCTCCTGCAACCCGTTCCCTTTGTGCTAGATGAACGAACGTCTCTCCACATGCTCAGTTCTGAGAGATAAGTGTGTGTGAAAGCCGTCCTTCACCTAGCTTGTTGGGAACACAAAGTTTCTTTTCAGTTGCAAACTCCACTCCATTCATATATAAGGGGAGGTAGTAGCTCCAACCCGGTTTTACAGTGAAAACTGCAGGAACTTCAAACCGGCACTAGGAAACAGACTGAGAAACCAGAGTAAAAGTTTCTCCTGCAACCCGTTCCCTTTGTGCTAGATGAACGAACGTCTCTCCACATGCTCAGTTCTGAGAGATAAGTGTGTGTGAAAGCCGTCCTTCACCTAGCTTGTTGGGAACACAAAGTTTCTTTTCAGTTGCAAACCCCACTCCTTACATATATATGGGGAGGTGCTTGCTCCAACCCGGTTTTACAGTGAAAACTGCAGGAACTTCAAACCGGCACTAGGAAACAGACTGAGAAACCAGAGTAAAAGTTTCTCCTGCAACCCGTTCCCTTTGTGCTAGATGAACGAACGTCTCTCCACATGCTCAGTTCTGAGAGATAAGTGTGTGTGAAAGCCGTCCTTCACCTAGCTTGTTGGGAACACAAAGTTTCTTTTCAGTTGCAAACCCCACTCCATTCATATATAAGGGGAGGTAGTAGCTCCAACCCGGTTTTACAGTGAAAACTGCAGGAACTTCAAACCGGCACTAGGAAACAGACTGAGAAACCAGAGTAAAAGTTTCTCCTGCAACCCGTTCCCTTTGTGCTAGATGAACGAACGTCTCTCCACATGCTCAGTTCTGAGAGATAAGTGTGTGTGAAAGCCGTCCTTCACCTAGCTTGTTGGGAACACAAAGTTTCTTTTCAGTTGCAAACTCCACTCCATACATATATATGGGGAGGTAGTAGCTCCAACTCGGTTTTACAGTGAAAACTGCAGGAACTTCAAACCGGCACTAGGAAACAGACTGAGAAACCAGAGTAAAAGTTTCTCCTGCAACCCGTTCCCTTTGTGCTAGATGAACGAACGTCTCTCCACATGCTCAGTTCTGAGAGATAAGTGTGTGTGAAAGCCGTCCTTCACCTAGCTTGTTGGGAACACAAAGTTTCTTTTCAGTTGCAAACCCCACTCCATACACATATATGGGGAGGTACTAGCTCCAACTCGGTTTTACAGTGAAAACTGCAGGAACTTCAAACCGGCACTAGGAAACAGACTGAGAAACCAGAGTAAAAGTTTCTCCTGCAACCCGTTCCCTTTGTGCTAGATGAACGAACGTCTCTCCACATGCTCAGTTCTGAGAGATAAGTGTGTGTGAAAGCCGTCCTTCACCTAGCTTGTTGGGAACACAAAGTTTCTTTTCAGTTGCAAACTCCACTCCATACATATATATGGGGAGGTACTAGCTCCAACTCGGTTTTACAGTGAAAACTGCAGGAACTTCAAACCGGCACTAGGAAACAGACTGAGAAACCAGAGTAAAAGTTTCTCCTGCAACCCGTTCCCTTTGTGCTAGGTGAACGAACGTCTCTCCACATGCTCAGTTCTGAGAGATAAGTGTGTGTGAAAGCCGTCCTTCACCTAGCTTGTTGGGAACACAAAGTTTCTTTTCAGTTGCAAACTCCACTCCATACATATATATGGGGAGGTACTAGCTCCAACTCGGTTTTACAGTGAAAACTGCAGGAACTTCAAATCGGCACTAGGAAACAGACTGAGAAACCAGAGTAAAAGTTTCTCCTGCAACCCGTTCCCTTTGTGCTAGATGAACGAACGTCTCTCCACATGCTCAGTTCTGAGAGATAAGTGTGTGTGAAAGCCGTCCTTCACCTAGCTTGTTGGGAACACAAAGTTTCTTTTCAGTTGCAAACTCCACTCCATACATATATATGGGGAGGTACTAGCTCCAACTCGGTTTTACAGTGAAAACTGCAGGAACTTCAAACCGGCACTAGGAAACAGACTGAGAAACCAGAGTAAAAGTTTCTCCTGCAACCCGTTCCCTTTGTGCTAGATGAACGAACGTCTCTCCACATGCTCAATTCTGCGAGATAAGTGTGTGTGAAAGCCGTCCTTCACCTAGTTTGTTGGGAACACAAAGTTTCTTTTCAGTTGCAAACTCCACTCCATACATATATATGGGGAGGTAGTAGCTCCAACTCGGTTTTACAGTGAAAACTGCAGGAACTTCAAACCGGCACTAGGAAACAGACTGAGAAACCAGAGTAAAAGTTTCTCCTGCATCCCGTTCCCTTTGTGCTAGGTGAACGAACGTCTCTCCACATGCTCAGTTCTGAGAGGTAAGTGTGTGTGAAAGCCGTCCTTCACCTAGCTTGTTGGGAACACAAAGTTTCTTTTCAGTTGCAAACCCCACTCCATACATATATATGGGGAGGTACTAGCTCCAACTCGGTTTTACAGTGAAAACTGCAGGAACTTCAAACCGGCACTAGGAAACAGACTGAGAAACCAGAATAAAAGTTTCTCCTGCAACCCGTTTCCTTTGTGCTAGTTGAACGAACGTCTCTCCACATGCTCAGTTCTGAGAGATAAGTGTGTGTGAAAGCCGTCCTTCACCTAGCTTGTTGGGAACACAAAGTTTCTTTTCAGTTGCAAACCCCACTCCATACATATATATGGGGAGGTACTAGCTCCAACTCGGTTTTACAGTGAAAACTGCAGGAACTTCAAACCGGCACTAGGAAACAGACTGAGAAACCAGAGTAAAAGTTTCTCCTGCAACCCGTTCCCTTTGTGCTAGATGAACGAACGTCTCTCCACATGCTCAGTTCTGAGAGATAAGTGTGTGTGAAAGCCGTCCTTCACCTAGCTTGTTGGGAACACAAAGTTTCTTTTCAGTTGCATACTCCACTCCATACATATATATGGGGAGGTACTAGCTCCAACTCGGTTTTACAGTGAAAACTGCAGGAACTTCAAACCGGCACTAGGAAACAGACTGAGAATCCAGAGTAAAAGTTTTTCCTGCAACCCGTTCCCTTTGTGCTAGGTGAACGAACGTCTCTCCACATGCTCAGTTCTGAGAGATAAGTGTGTGTGAAAGCCGTCCTTCACCTAGCTTGTTGGGAACACAAAGTTTCTTTTCAGTTGCAAACTCCACTCCATACATATATATGGGGAGGTACTAGCTCCAACTCGGTTTTACAGTGAAAACTGCAGGAACTTCAAACCGGCACTAGGAAACAGACTGAGAAACCAGAGTAAAAATTTCTCCTGCAACCCGTTCCCTTTGTGCTAGATGAACGAACGTCTCTCCACATGCTCAGTTCTGCGAGATAAGTGTGTGTGAAAGCCGTCCTTCACCTAGCTTGTTGGGAACACAAAGTTTCTTTTCAGTTGCAAACTCCACTCCATACATATATATGGGGAGGTACTAGCTCCAACCCGGTTTTACAGTGAAAACTGCAGGAACTTCAAACCGGCACTAGGAAACAGACTGAGAAACCAGAGTAAAAGTTTCTCCTGCAACCCGTTCCCTTTGTGCTAGGTGAACGAACGTCTCTCCACATGCTCAGTTCTGAGAGATAAATGTGTGTGAAAGCCGTCCTTCACCTAGCTTGTTGGGAACACAAAGTTTCTTTTCAGTTGCAAACTCCACTCCATACATATATATGGGGAGGTAGTAGCTCCAACCCGGTTTTCCAGTGAAAACTGCAGGAACTTCAAACCGGCACTAGGAAACAGACTGAGAAACCAGAGTAAAAGTTTCTCCTGCAACCCGTTCCCTTTGTGCTAGGTGAACGAACGTCTCTCCACATGCTCAGTTCTGAGAGATAAGTGTGTGTGAAAGCCGTCCTTCACCTAGCTTGTTGGGAACACAAAGTTTCTTTTCAGTTGCAAACTCCACTCCATTCATATATAAGGGGAGGTAGTAGCTCCAACCCGGTTTTCCAGTGAAAACTGCAGGAACTTCAAACCGGCACTAGGAAACAGACTGAGAAACCAGAGTAAAAGTTTCTCCTGCAACCCGTTCCCTTTGTGCTAGATGAACGAACGTCTCTCCACATGCTCAGTTCTGAGAGATAAGTGTGTGTGAAAGCCGTCCTTCACCTAGCTTGTTGGGAACACAAAGTTTCTTTTCAGTTGCAAACTCCACTCCATTCATATATAAGGGGAGGTACTAGCTCCAACTCGGTTTTACAGTGAAAACTGCAGGAACTTCAAACCGGCACTAGGAAACAGACTGAGAAACCCGAGTAAAAGTTTCTCCTGCAACCCGTTTCCTTTGTGCTAGTTGAACGAACGTCTCTCCACATGCTCAGTTCTGAGAGATAAGTGTGTGTGAAAGCCGTCCTTCACCTAGCTTGTTGGGAACACAAAGTTTCTTTTCAGTTGCAAACCCCACTCCTTACATATATATGGGGAGGTGCTTGCTCCAACACGGTTTTACAGTGAAAACTGCAGGAACTTCAAACCGGCACTAGGAAACAGACTGAGAAACCAGAGTAAAAGTTTCTCCTGCAACCCGTTCCCTTTGTGCTAGATGAACGAACGTCTCTCCACATGCTCAGTTCTGAGAGATAAGTGTGTGTGAAAGCCGTCCTTCACCTAGCTTGTTGGGAACACAAAGTTTCTTTTCAGTTGCAAACTCCACTCCATTCATATATAAGGGGAGGTAGTAGCTCCAACCCGGTTTTCCAGTGAAAACTGCAGGAACTTCAAACCGGCACTAGGAAACAGACTGAGAAACCAGAGTAAAAGTTTCTCCTGCAACCCGTTCCCTTTGTGCTAGGTGAACGAACGTCTCTCCACATGCTCAGTTCTGAGAGATAAGTGTGTGTGAAAGCCGTCCTTCACCTAGCTTGTTGGGAACACAAAGTTTCTTTTCAGTTGCAAACTCCACTCCATTCATATATAAGGGGAGGTAGTAGCTCCAACCCGGTTTTCCAGTGAAAACTGCAGGAACTTCAAACCGGCACTAGGAAACAGACTGAGAAACCAGAGTAAAAGTTTCTCCTGCAACCCGTTCCCTTTGTGCTAGATGAACGAACGTCTCTCCACATGCTCAGTTCTGAGAGATAAGTGTGTGTGAAAGCCGTCCTTCACCTAGCTTGTTGGGAACACAAAGTTTCTTTTCAGTTGCAAACTCCACTCCATTCATATATAAGGGGAGGTACTAGCTCCAACTCGGTTTTACAGTGAAAACTGCAGGAACTTCAAACCGGCACTAGGAAACAGACTGAGAAACCCGAGTAAAAGTTTCTCCTGCAACCCGTTTCCTTTGTGCTAGTTGAACGAACGTCTCTCCACATGCTCAGTTCTGAGAGATAAGTGTGTGTGAAAGCCGTCCTTCACCTAGCTTGTTGGGAACACAAAGTTTCTTTTCAGTTGCAAACCCCACTCCTTACATATATATGGGGAGGTGCTTGCTCCAACACGGTTTTACAGTGAAAACTGCAGGAACTTCAAACCGGCACTAGGAAACAGACTGAGAAACCAGAGTAAAAGTTTCTCCTGCAACCCGTTCCCTTTGTGCTAGATGAACGAACGTCTCTCCACATGCTCAGTTCTGAGAGATAAGTGTGTGTGAAAGCCGTCCTTCACCTAGCTTGTTGGGAACACAAAGTTTCTTTTCAGTTGCAAACTCCACTCCATTCATATATAAGGGGAGGTAGTAGCTCCAACCCGGTTTTACAGTGAAAACTGCAGGAACTTCAAACCGGCACTAGGAAACAGACTGAGAAACCAGAGTAAAAGTTTCTCCTGCAACCCGTTCCCTTTGTGCTAGATGAACGAACGTCTCTCCACATGCTCAGTTCTGAGAGATAAGTGTGTGTGAAAGCCGTCCTTCACCTAGCTTGTTGGGAACACAAAGTTTCTTTTCAGTTGCAAACCCCACTCCTTACATATATATGGGGAGGTGCTTGCTCCAACCCGGTTTTACAGTGAAAACTGCAGGAACTTCAAACCGGCACTAGGAAACAGACTGAGAAACCAGAGTAAAAGTTTCTCCTGCAACCCGTTCCCTTTGTGCTAGATGAACGAACGTCTCTCCACATGCTCAGTTCTGAGAGATAAGTGTGTGTGAAAGCCGTCCTTCACCTAGCTTGTTGGGAACACAAAGTTTCTTTTCAGTTGCAAACCCCACTCCATTCATATATAAGGGGAGGTAGTAGCTCCAACCCGGTTTTACAGTGAAAACTGCAGGAACTTCAAACCGGCACTAGGAAACAGACTGAGAAACCAGAGTAAAAGTTTCTCCTGCAACCCGTTCCCTTTGTGCTAGATGAACGAACGTCTCTCCACATGCTCAGTTCTGAGAGATAAGTGTGTGTGAAAGCCGTCCTTCACCTAGCTTGTTGGGAACACAAAGTTTCTTTTCAGTTGCAAACTCCACTCCATACATATATATGGGGAGGTAGTAGCTCCAACTCGGTTTTACAGTGAAAACTGCAGGAACTTCAAACCGGCACTAGGAAACAGACTGAGAAACCAGAGTAAAAGTTTCTCCTGCAACCCGTTCCCTTTGTGCTAGATGAACGAACGTCTCTCCACATGCTCAGTTCTGAGAGATAAGTGTGTGTGAAAGCCGTCCTTCACCTAGCTTGTTGGGAACACAAAGTTTCTTTTCAGTTGCAAACCCCACTCCATACACATATATGGGGAGGTACTAGCTCCAACTCGGTTTTACAGTGAAAACTGCAGGAACTTCAAACCGGCACTAGGAAACAGACTGAGAAACCAGAGTAAAAGTTTCTCCTGCAACCCGTTCCCTTTGTGCTAGATGAACGAACGTCTCTCCACATGCTCAGTTCTGAGAGATAAGTGTGTGTGAAAGCCGTCCTTCACCTAGCTTGTTGGGAACACAAAGTTTCTTTTCAGTTGCAAACTCCACTCCATACATATATATGGGGAGGTACTAGCTCCAACTCGGTTTTACAGTGAAAACTGCAGGAACTTCAAACCGGCACTAGGAAACAGACTGAGAAACCAGAGTAAAAGTTTCTCCTGCAACCCGTTCCCTTTGTGCTAGGTGAACGAACGTCTCTCCACATGCTCAGTTCTGAGAGATAAGTGTGTGTGAAAGCCGTCCTTCACCTAGCTTGTTGGGAACACAAAGTTTCTTTTCAGTTGCAAACTCCACTCCATACATATATATGGGGAGGTACTAGCTCCAACTCGGTTTTACAGTGAAAACTGCAGGAACTTCAAACCGGCACTAGGAAACAGACTGAGAAACCAGAGTAAAAGTTTCTCCTGCAACCCGTTCCCTTTGTGCTAGATGAACGAACGTCTCTCCACATGCTCAGTTCTGAGAGATAAGTGTGTGTGAAAGCCGTCCTTCACCTAGCTTGTTGGGAACACAAAGTTTCTTTTCAGTTGCAAACTCCACTCCATACATATATATGGGGAGGTACTAGCTCCAACTCGGTTTTACAGTGAAAACTGCAGGAACTTCAAACCGGCACTAGGAAACAGACTGAGAAACCAGAGTAAAAGTTTCTCCTGCAACCCGTTCCCTTTGTGCTAGATGAACGAACGTCTCTCCACATGCTCAATTCTGCGAGATAAGTGTGTGTGAAAGCCGTCCTTCACCTAGCTTGTTGGGAACACAAAGTTTCTTTTCAGTTGCAAACTCCACTCCATACATATATATGGGGAGGTACTAGCTCCAACTCGGTTTTACAGTGAAAACTGCAGGAACTTCAAACCGGCACTAGGAAACAGACTGAGAAACCAGAGTAAAAGTTTCTCCTGCAACCCGTTCCCTTTGTGCTAGGTGAACGAACGTCTCTCCACATGCTCAGTTCTGAGAGATAAGTGTGTGTGAAAGCCGTCCTTCACCTAGCTTGTTGGGAACACAAAGTTTCTTTTCAGTTGCAAACTCCACTCCATTCATATATAAGGGGAGGTAGTAGCTCCAACCCGGTTTTCCAGTGAAAACTGCAGGAACTTCAAACCGGCACTAGGAAACAGACTGAGAAACCAGAGTAAAAGTTTCTCCTGCAACCCGTTCCCTTTGTGCTAGATGAACGAACGTCTCTCCACATGCTCAGTTCTGAGAGATAAGTGTGTGTGAAAGCCGTCCTTCACCTAGCTTGTTGGGAACACAAAGTTTCTTTTCAGTTGCAAACTCCACTCCATTCATATATAAGGGGAGGTAGTAGCTCCAACCCGGTTTTCCAGTGAAAACTGCAGGAACTTCAAACCGGCACTAGGAAACAGACTGAGAAACCCGAGTAAAAGTTTCTCCTGCAACCCGTTCCCTTTGTGCTAGATGAACGAACGTCTCTCCACATGCTCAGTTCTGAGAGATAAGTGTGTGTGAAAGCCGTCCTTCACCTAGCTTGTTGGGAACACAAAGTTTCTTTTCAGTTGCAAACTCCACTCCATTCATATATAAGGGGAGGTAGTAGCTCCAACCCGGTTTTCCAGTGAAAACTGCAGGAACTTCAAACCGGCACTAGGAAACAGACTGAGAAACCCGAGTAAAAGTTTCTCCTGCAACCCGTTCCCTTTGTGCTAGATGAACGAACGTCTCTCCACATGCTCAGTTCTGAGAGATAAGTGTGTGTGAAAGCCGTCCTTCACCTAGCTTGTTGGGAACACAAAGTTTCTTTTCAGTTGCAAACTCCACTCCATTCATATATAAGGGGAGGTAGTAGCTCCAACCCGGTTTTACAGTGAAAACTGCAGGAACTTCAAACCGGCACTAGGAAACAGACTGAGAAACCAGAGTAAAAGTTTCTCCTGCAACCCGTTCCCTTTGTGCTAGATGAACGAACGTCTCTCCACATGCTCAGTTCTGAGAGATAAGTGTGTGTGAAAGCCGTCCTTCACCTAGCTTGTTGGGAACACAAAGTTTCTTTTCAGTTGCAAACTCCACTCCATACATATATATGGGGAGGTAGTAGCTCCAACTCGGTTTTACAGTGAAAACTGCAGGAACTTCAAACCGGCACTAGGAAACAGACTGAGAAACCAGAGTAAAAGTTTCTCCTGCAACCCGTTCCCTTTGTGCTAGATGAACGAACGTCTCTCCACATGCTCAGTTCTGAGAGATAAGTGTGTGTGAAAGCCGTCCTTCACCTAGCTTGTTGGGAACACAAAGTTTCTTTTCAGTTGCAAACTCCACTCCATACATATATATGGGGAGGTACTAGCTCCAACTCAGTTTTACAGTGAAAACTGCAGGAACTTCAAACCGGCACTAGGAAACAGACTGAGAAACCAGAATAAAAGTTTCTCCTGCAACCCGTTCCCTTTGTGCTAGATGAACGAACGTCTCTCCACATGCTCAGTTCTGAGAGATAAGTGTGTGTGAAAGCCGTCCTTCACCTAGCTTGTTGGGAACACAAAGTTTCTTTTCAGTTGCAAACCCCACTCCATACACATATATGGGGAGGTACTAGCTCCAACTCGGTTTTACAGTGAAAACTGCAGGAACTTCAAACCGGCACTAGGAAACAGACTGAGAAACCAGAGTAAAAGTTTCTCCTGCAACCCGTTCCCTTTGTGCTAGATGAACGAACGTCTCTCCACATGCTCAGTTCTGAGAGATAAGTGTGTGTGAAAGCCGTCCTTCACCTAGCTTGTTGGGAACACAAAGTTTCTTTTCAGTTGCAAACTCCACTCCATACATATATATGGGGAGGTACTAGCTCCAACTCGGTTTTACAGTGAAAACTGCAGGAACTTCAAACCGGCACTAGGAAACAGACTGAGAAACCAGAGTAAAAGTTTCTCCTGCAACCCGTTCCCTTTGTGCTAGGTGAACGAACGTCTCTCCACATGCTCAGTTCTGAGAGATAAGTGTGTGTGAAAGCCGTCCTTCACCTAGCTTGTTGGGAACACAAAGTTTCTTTTCAGTTGCAAACTCCACTCCATACATATATATGGGGAGGTAGTAGCTCCAACTCGGTTTTACAGTGAAAACTGCAGGAACTTCAAACCGGCACTAGGAAACAGACTGAGAAACCCGAGTAAAAGTTTCTCCTGCAACCCGTTTCCTTTGTGCTAGATGAACGAACGTCTCTCCACATGCTCAGTTCTGAGAGATAAGTGTGTGTGAAAGCCGTCCTTCACCTAGTTTGTTGGGAACACAAAGTTTCTTTTCAGTTGCAAACTCCACTCCATACATATATATGGGGAGGTACTAGCTCCAACTCGGTTTTACAGTGAAAACTGCAGGAACTTCAAACCGGCACTAGGAAACAGACTGAGAAACCAGAGTAAAAGTTTCTCCTGCAACCCGTTCCCTTTGTGCTAGATGAACGAACGTCTCTCCACATGCTCAGTTCTGAGAGATAAGTGTGTGTGAAAGCCGTCCTTCACCTAGCTTGTTGGGAACACAAAGATTTTTCAGTTGCAAACTCCACTCCATTCATATATAAGGGGAGGTAGTAGCTCCAACCCGGTTTTACAGTGAAAACTGCAGGAACTTCAAACCGGCACTAGGAAACAGACTGAGAAACCAGAGTAAAAGTTTCTCCTGCAACCCGTTCCCTTTGTGCTAGATGAACGAACGTCTCTCCACATGCTCAGTTCTGAGAGATAAGTGTGTGTGAAAGCCGTCCTTCACCTAGCTTGTTGGGAACACAAAGTTTCTTTTCAGTTGCAAACTCCACTCCATACATATATATGGGGAGGTACTAGCTCCAACTCGGTTTTACAGTGAAAACTGCAGGAACTTCAAACCGGCACTAGGAAACAGACTGAGAAACCAGAGTAAAAGTTTCTCCTGCAACCCGTTCCCTTTGTGCTAGGTGAACGAACGTCTCTCCACATGCTCAGTTCTGAGAGATAAGTGTGTGTGAAAGCCGTCCTTCACCTAGCTTGTTGGGAACACAAAGTTTCTTTTCAGTTGCAAACTCCACTCCATACATATATATGGGGAGGTAGTAGCTCCAACTCGGTTTTACAGTGAAAACTGCAGGAACTTCAAACCGGCACTAGGAAACAGACTGAGAAACCCGAGTAAAAGTTTCTCCTGCAACCCGTTTCCTTTGTGCTAGATGAACGAACGTCTCTCCACATGCTCAGTTCTGAGAGATAAGTGTGTGTGAAAGCCGTCCTTCACCTAGTTTGTTGGGAACACAAAGTTTCTTTTCAGTTGCAAACTCCACTCCATACATATATATGGGGAGGTACTAGCTCCAACTCGGTTTTACAGTGAAAACTGCAGGAACTTCAAACCGGCACTAGGAAACAGACTGAGAAACCAGAGTAAAAGTTTCTCCTGCAACCCGTTCCCTTTGTGCTAGATGAACGAACGTCTCTCCACATGCTCAGTTCTGAGAGATAAGTGTGTGTGAAAGCCGTCCTTCACCTAGCTTGTTGGGAACACAAAGATTTTTCAGTTGCAAACTCCACTCCATTCATATATAAGGGGAGGTAGTAGCTCCAACCCGGTTTTACAGTGAAAACTGCAGGAACTTCAAACCGGCACTAGGAAACAGACTGAGAAACCAGAGTAAAAGTTTCTCCTGCAACCCGTTCCCTTTGTGCTAGATGAACGAACGTCTCTCCACATGCTCAGTTCTGAGAGATAAGTGTGTGTGAAAGCCGTCCTTCACCTAGCTTGTTGGGAACACAAAGTTTCTTTTCAGTTGCAAACTCCACTCCATACATATATATGGGGAGGTAGTAGCTCCAACTCGGTTTTACAGTGAAAACTGCAGGAACTTCAAACCGGCACTAGGAAACAGACTGAGAAACCAGAGTAAAAGTTTCTCCTGCATCCCGTTCCCTTTGTGCTAGGTGAACGAACGTCTCTCCACATGCTCAGTTCTGAGAGATAAGTGTGTGTGAAAGCCGTCCTTCACCTAGCTTGTTGGGAACACAAAGTTTCTTTTCAGTTGCAAACTCCACTCCATACATATATATGGGGAGGTACTAGCTCCAACTCAGTTTTACAGTGAAAACTGCAGGAACTTCAAACCGGCACTAGGAAACAGACTGAGAAACCCGAGTAAAAGTTTCTCCTGCAACCCGTTTCCTTCGTGCTAGTTGAACGAACGTCTCTCCACATGCTCTGTTCTGAGAGATAAGTGTGTGTGAAAGCCGTCCTTCACCTAGCTTGTTGGGAACACAAAGTTTCTTTTCAGTTGCAAACTCCACTCCATACACATATATGGGGAGGTACTAGCTCCAACTCGGTTTTACAGTGAAAACTGCAGGAACTTCAAACCGGCACTAGGAAACAGACTGAGAAACCAGAATAAAAGTTTCTCCTGCAACCCGTTCCCTTTGTGCTAGATGAACGAACGTCTCTCCACATGCTCAGTTCTGAGAGATAAGTGTGTGTGAAAGCCGTCCTTCACCTAGCTTGTTGGGAACACAAAGTTTCTTTTCAGTTGCAAACTCCACTCCATACATATATATGGGGAGGTTCTAGCTCCAACTCGGTTTTACAGTGAAAACTGCTGGAACTTCAAACCGGCACTAGGAAACAGACTGAGAAACCAGAGTAAAAGTTTCTCCTGCAACCCGTTCCCTTTGTGCTAGGTGAACGAACGTCTCTCCACATGCTCAGTTCTGAGAGATAAGTGTGTGTGAAAGCCGTCCTTCACCTAGCTTGTTGGGAACACAAAGTTTCTTTTCAGTTGCAAACTCCACTCCATACATATATATGGGGAGGTACTAGCTCCAACTCGGTTTTACAGTGAAAACTGCAGGAACTTCAAACCGGCACTAGGAAACAGACTGAGAAACCCGAGTAAAAGTTTCTCCTGCAACCCGTTTCCTTTGTGCTAGATGAACGAACGTCTCTCCACATGCTCAGTTCTGAGAGATAAGTGTGTGTGAAAGCCGTCCTTCACCTAGTTTGTTGGGAACACAAAGTTTCTTTTCAGTTGCAAACTCCACTCCATACATATATATGGGGAGGTACTAGCTCCAACTCGGTTTTACAGTGAAAACTGCAGGAACTTCAAACCGGCACTAGGAAACAGACTGAGAAACCAGAGTAAAAGTTTCTCCTGCAACCCGTTCCCTTTGTGCTAGATGAACGAACGTCTCTCCACATGCTCAGTTCTGAGAGATAAGTGTGTGTGAAAGCCGTCCTTCACCTAGCTTGTTGGGAACACAAAGATTTTTCAGTTGCAAACTCCACTCCATTCATATATAAGGGGAGGTAGTAGCTCCAACCCGGTTTTACAGTGAAAACTGCAGGAACTTCAAACCGGCACTAGGAAACAGACTGAGAAACCAGAGTAAAAGTTTCTCCTGCAACCCGTTCCCTTTGTGCTAGATGAACGAACGTCTCTCCACATGCTCAGTTCTGAGAGATAAGTGTGTGTGAAAGCCGTCCTTCACCTAGCTTGTTGGGAACACAAAGTTTCTTTTCAGTTGCAAACTCCACTCCATACATATATATGGGGAGGTAGTAGCTCCAACTCGGTTTTACAGTGAAAACTGCAGGAACTTCAAACCGGCACTAGGAAACAGACTGAGAAACCAGAGTAAAAGTTTCTCCTGCATCCCGTTCCCTTTGTGCTAGGTGAACGAACGTCTCTCCACATGCTCAGTTCTGAGAGATAAGTGTGTGTGAAAGCCGTCCTTCACCTAGCTTGTTGGGAACACAAAGTTTCTTTTCAGTTGCAAACTCCACTCCATACATATATATGGGGAGGTACTAGCTCCAACTCAGTTTTACAGTGAAAACTGCAGGAACTTCAAACCGGCACTAGGAAACAGACTGAGAAACCAGAATAAAAGTTTCTCCTGCAACCCGTTTCCTTCGTGCTAGTTGAACGAACGTCTCTCCACATGCTCTGTTCTGAGAGATAAGTGTGTGTGAAAGCCGTCCTTCACCTAGCTTGTTGGGAACACAAAGTTTCTTTTCAGTTGCAAACTCCACTCCATACACATATATGGGGAGGTACTAGCTCCAACTCGGTTTTACAGTGAAAACTGCAGGAACTTCAAACCGGCACTAGGAAACAGACTGAGAAACCAGAATAAAAGTTTCTCCTGCAACCCGTTCCCTTTGTGCTAGATGAACGAACGTCTCTCCACATGCTCAGTTCTGAGAGATAAGTGTGTGTGAAAGCCGTCCTTCACCTAGCTTGTTGGGAACACAAAGTTTCTTTTCAGTTGCAAACTCCACTCCATACATATATATGGGGAGGTTCTAGCTCCAACTCGGTTTTACAGTGAAAACTGCTGGAACTTCAAACCGGCACTAGGAAACAGACTGAGAAACCAGAGTAAAAGTTTCTCCTGCAACCCGTTCCCTTTGTGCTAGGTGAACGAACGTCTCTCCACATGCTCAGTTCTGAGAGATAAGTGTGTGTGAAAGCCGTCCTTCACCTAGCTTGTTGGGAACACAAAGTTTCTTTTCAGTTGCAAACTCCACTCCATACATATATATGGGGAGGTACTAGCTCCAACTCGGTTTTACAGTGAAAACTGCAGGAACTTCAAACCGGCACTAGGAAACAGACTGAGAAACCAGAGTAAAAGTTTCTCCTGCAACCCGTTCCCTTTGTGCTAGATGAACGAACGTCTCTCCACATGCTCAGTTCTGCGAGATAAGTGTGTGTGAAAGCCGTCCTTCACCTAGCTTGTTGGGAACACAAAGTTTCTTTTCAGTTGCAAACTCCACTCCATTCATATATAAGGGGAGGTAGTAGCTCCAACCCGGTTATCCAGTGAAAACTGCAGGAACTTCAAACCGGCACTAGGAAACAGACTGAGAAACCAGAGTAAAAGTTTCTCCTGCAACCCGTTCCCTTTGTGCTAGATGAACGAACGTCTCTCCACATGCTCAGTTCTGAGAGATAAGTGTGTGTGAAAGCCGTCCTTCACCTAGCTTGTTGGGAACACAAAGTTTCTTTTCAGTTGCAAACTCCACTCCTTACATATATATGGGGAGGTGCTTGCTCCAACACGGTTTTACAGTGAAAACTGCAGGAACTTCAAACCGGCACTAGGAAACAGACTGAGAAACCAGAGTAAAAGTTTCTCCTGCAACCCGTTTCCTTTGTGCTAGTTGAACGAACGTCTCTCCACATGCTCAGTTCTGAGAGATAAGTGTGTGTGAAAGCCGTCCTTCACCTAGCTTGTTGGGAACACAAAGTTTCTTTTCAGTTGCAAACCCCACTCCTTACATATATATGGGGAGGTGCTTGCTCCAACTCGGTTTTACAGTGAAAACTGCAGGAACTTCAAACCGGCACTAGGAAACAGACTGAGAAACCAGAGTAAAAGTTTCTCCTGCAACCCGTTCCCTTTGTGCTAGATGAACCAACGTCTCTCCACATGCTCAGTTCTGAGAGATAAGTGTGTGTGAAAGCCGTCCTTCACCTAGCTTGTTGGGAACACAAAGTTTCTTTTCAGTTGCAAACTCCACTCCATTCATATATAAGGGGAGGTAGTAGCTCCAACCCGGTTTTCCAGTGAAAACTGCAGGAACTTCAAACCGGCACTAGGAAACAGACTGAGAAACCAGAGTAAAAGTTTCTCCTGCAACCCGTTTCCTTTGTGCTAGTTGAACGAACGTCTCTCCACATGCTCAGTTCTGAGAGATAAGTGTGTGTGAAAGCCGTCCTTCACCTAGCTTGTTGGGAACACAAAGTTTCTTTTCAGTTGCAAACTCCACTCCATACATATATATGGGGAGGTACTAGCTCCAACTCAGTTTTACAGTGAAAACTGCAGGAACTTCAAACCGGCACTAGGAAACAGACTGAGAAACCAGAATAAAAGTTTCTCCTGCAACCCGTTTCCTTCGTGCTAGTTGAACGAACGTCTCTCCACATGCTCTGTTCTGAGAGATAAGTGTGTGTGAAAGCCGTCCTTCACCTAGCTTGTTGGGAACACAAAGTTTCTTTTCAGTTGCAAACTCCACTCCATACATATATATGGGGAGGTTCTAGCTCCAACTCGGTTTTACAGTGAAAACTGCTGGAACTTCAAACCGGCACTAGGAAACAGACTGAGAAACCAGAGTAAAAGTTTCTCCTGCAACCCGTTCCCTTTGTGCTAGGTGAACGAACGTCTCTCCACATGCTCAGTTCTGAGAGATAAGTGTGTGTGAAAGCCGTCCTTCACCTAGCTTGTTGGGAACACAAAGTTTCTTTTCAGTTGCAAACTCCACTCCATACATATATATGGGGAGGTACTAGCTCCAACTCGGTTTTACAGTGAAAACTGCAGGAACTTCAAACCGGCACTAGGAAACAGACTGAGAAACCAGAGTAAAAGTTTCTCCTGCAACCCGTTCCCTTTGTGCTAGATGAACGAACGTCTCTCCACATGCTCAGTTCTGCGAGATAAGTGTGTGTGAAAGCCGTCCTTCACCTAGCTTGTTGGGAACACAAAGTTTCTTTTCAGTTGCAAACTCCACTCCATTCATATATAAGGGGAGGTAGTAGCTCCAACCCGGTTTTCCAGTGAAAACTGCAGGAACTTCAAACCGGCACTAGGAAACAGACTGAGAAACCAGAGTAAAAGTTTCTCCTGCAACCCGTTCCCTTTGTGCTAGATGAACGAACGTCTCTCCACATGCTCAGTTCTGAGAGATAAGTGTGTGTGAAAGCCGTCCTTCACCTAGCTTGTTGGGAACACAAAGTTTCTTTTCAGTTGCAAACTCCACTCCATTCATATATAAGGGGAGGTAGTAGCTCCAACCCGGTTTTCCAGTGAAAACTGCAGGAACTTCAAACCGGCACTAGGAAACAGACTGAGAAACCAGAGTAAAAGTTTCTCCTGCAACCCGTTCCCTTTGTGCTAGATGAACGAACGTCTCTCCACATGCTCAGTTCTGAGAGATAAGTGTGTGTGAAAGCCGTCCTTCACCTAGCTTGTTGGGAACACAAAGTTTCTTTTCAGTTGCAAACTCCACTCCTTACATATATATGGGGAGGTGCTTGCTCCAACACGGTTTTACAGTGAAAACTGCAGGAACTTCAAACCGGCACTAGGAAACAGACTGAGAAACCAGAGTAAAAGTTTCTCCTGCAACCCGTTTCCTTTGTGCTAGTTGAACGAACGTCTCTCCACATGCTCAGTTCTGAGAGATAAGTGTGTGTGAAAGCCGTCCTTCACCTAGCTTGTTGGGAACACAAAGTTTCTTTTCAGTTGCAAACCCCACTCCTTACATATATATGGGGAGGTGCTTGCTCCAACTCGGTTTTACAGTGAAAACTGCAGGAACTTCAAACCGGCACTAGGAAACAGACTGAGAAACCAGAGTAAAAGTTTCTCCTGCAACCCGTTCCCTTTGTGCTAGATGAACCAACGTCTCTCCACATGCTCAGTTCTGAGAGATAAGTGTGTGTGAAAGCCGTCCTTCACCTAGCTTGTTGGGAACACAAAGTTTCTTTTCAGTTGCAAACTCCACTCCATTCATATATAAGGGGAGGTAGTAGCTCCAACCCGATTTTCCAGTGAAAACTGCAGGAACTTCAAACCGGCACTAGGAAACAGACTGAGAAACCAGAGTAAAAGTTTCTCCTGCAACCCGTTCCCTTTGTGCTAGATGAACGAACGTCTCTCCACATGCTCAGTTCTGAGAGATAAGTGTGTGTGAAAGCCGTCCTTCACCTAGCTTGTTGGGAACACAAAGTTTCTTTTCAGTTGCAAACTCCACTCCTTACATATATATGGGGAGGTGCTTGCTCCAACACGGTTTTACAGTGAAAACTGCAGGAACTTCAAACCGGCACTAGGAAACAGACTGAGAAACCAGAGTAAAAGTTTCTCCTGCAACCCGTTTCCTTTGTGCTAGTTGAACGAACGTCTCTCCACATGCTCAGTTCTGAGAGATAAGTGTGTGTGAAAGCCGTCCTTCACCTAGCTTGTTGGGAACACAAAGTTTCTTTTCAGTTGCAAACCCCACTCCTTACATATATATGGGGAGGTGCTTGCTCCAACTCGGTTTTACAGTGAAAACTGCAGGAACTTCAAACCGGCACTAGGAAACAGACTAAGAAACCAGAGTAAAAGTTTCTCCTGCAACCCGTTCCCTTTGTGCTAGATGAACCAACGTCTCTCCACATGCTCAGTTCTGAGAGATAAGTGTGTGTGAAAGCCGTCCTTCACCTAGCTTGTTGGGAACACAAAGTTTCTTTTCAGTTGCAAACCCCACTCCATACATATATATGGGGAGGTACTAGCTCCAACTCGGTTTTACAGTGAAAACTGCAGGAACTTCAAACCGGCACTAGGAAACAGACTGAGAAACCAGAGTAAAAGTTTCTCCTGCAACCCGTTCCCTTTGTGCTAGGTGAACGAACGTCTCTCCACATGCTCAGTTCTGAGAGATAAGTGTGTGTGAAAGCCGTCCTTCACCTAGCTTGTTGGGAACACAAAGTTTCTTTTCAGTTGCAAACTCCACTCCATACATATATATGGGGAGGTACTAGCTCCAACTCGGTTTTACAGTGAAAACTGCAGGAACTTCAAACCGGCACTAGGAAACAGACTGAGAAACCAGAGTAAAAGTTTCTCCTGCAACCCGTTCCCTTTGTGCTAGCTGAACGAACGTCTCTCCACATGCTCAGTTCTGAGAGATAAGTGTGTGTGAAAGCCGTCCTTCACCTAGTTTGTTGGGAACACAAAGTTTCTTTTCAGTTGCAAACTCCACTCCATACATATATATGGGGAGGTAGTAGCTCCAACTCGGTTTTACAGTGAAAACTGCAGGAACTTCAAACCGGCACTAGGAAACAGACTGAGAAACCAGAGTAAAAGTTTCTCCTGCATCCCGTTCCCTTTGTGCTAGGTGAACGAACGTCTCTCCACATGCTCAGTTCTGAGAGGTAAGTGTGTGTGAAAGCCGTCCTTCACCTAGCTTGTTGGGAACACAAAGTTTCTTTTCAGTTGCAAACCCCACTCCATACATATATATGGGGAGGTACTAGCTCCAACTCGGTTTTACAGTGAAAACTGCAGGAACTTCAAACCGGCACTAGGAAACAGACTGAGAAACCAGAATAAAAGTTTCTCCTGCAACCCGTTTCCTTTGTGCTAGTTGAACGAACGTCTCTCCACATGCTCAGTTCTGAGAGATAAGTGTGTGTGAAAGCCGTCCTTCACCTAGCTTGTTGGGAACACAAAGTTTCTTTTCAGTTGCAAACCCCACTCCATACATATATATGGGGAGGTACTAGCTCCAACTCGGTTTTACAGTGAAAACTGCAGGAACTTCAAACCGGCACTAGGAAACAGACTGAGAAACCAGAGTAAAAGTTTCTCCTGCAACCCGTTCCCTTTGTGCTAGATGAACGAACGTCTCTCCACATGCTCAGTTCTGAGAGATAAGTGTGTGTGAAAGCCGTCCTTCACCTAGCTTGTTGGGAACACAAAGTTTCTTTTCAGTTGCAAACTCCACTCCATACATATATATGGGGAGGTACTAGCTCCAACTCGGTTTTACAGTGAAAACTGCAGGAACTTCAAACCGGCACTAGGAAACAGACTGAGAAACCAGAGTAAAAGTTTCTCCTGCAACCCGTTCCCTTTGTGCTAGGTGAACGAACGTCTCTCCACATGCTCAGTTCTGAGAGATAAGTGCGTGTGAAAGCCGTCCTTCACCTAGCTTGTTGGGAACACAAAGTTTCTTTTCAGTTGCAAACTCCACTCCATACATATATATGGGGAGGTACTAGCTCCAACTCGGTTTTACAGTGAAAACTGCAGGAACTTCAAACCGGCACTAGGAAACAGACTGAGAAACCAGAGTAAAAGTTTCTCCTGCAACCCGTTCCCTTTGTGCTAGATGAACGAACGCCTCTCCACATGCTCAGTTCTGCGAGATAAGTGTGTGTGAAAGCCGTCCTTCACCTAGCTTGTTGGGAACACAAAGTTTCTTTTCAGTTGCAAACTCCACTCCATACATATATATGGGGAGGTACTAGCTCCAACCCGGTTTTACAGTGAAAACTGCAGGAACTTCAAACCGGCACTAGGAAACAGACTGAGAAACCAGAGTAAAAGTTTCTCCTGCAACCCGTTCCCTTTGTGCTAGGTGAACGAACGTCTCTCCACATGCTCAGTTCTGAGAGATAAGTGTGTGTGAAAGCCGTCCTTCACCTAGCTTGTTGGGAACACAAAGTTTCTTTTCAGTTGCAAACTCCACTCCATACACATATATGGGGAGGTACTAGCTCCAACTCGGTTTTACAGTGAAAACTGCAGGAACTTCAAACCGGCACTAGGAAACAGACTGAGAAACCAGAATAAAAGTTTCTCCTGCAACCCGTTCCCTTTGTGCTAGATGAACGAACGTCTCTCCACATGCTCAGTTCTGAGAGATAAGTGTGTGTGAAAGCCGTCCTTCACCTAGCTTGTTGGGAACACAAAGTTTCTTTTCAGTTGCAAACTCCACTCCATACATATATATGGGGAGGTTCTAGCTCCAACTCGGTTTTACAGTGAAAACTGCTGGAACTTCAAACCGGCACTAGGAAACAGACTGAGAAACCAGAATAAAAGTTTCTCCTGCAACCCATTCCCTTTGTGCTAGGTGAACGAACGTCTCTCCACATGCTCAGTTCTGAGAGATAAGTGTGTGTGAAAGCCGTCCTTCACCTAGCTTGTTGGGAACACAAAGTTTCTTTTCAGTTGCAAACTCCACTCCATACATATATATGGGGAGGTACTAGCTCCAACTCGGTTTTACAGTGAAAACTGCAGGAACTTCAAACCGGCACTAGGAAACAGACTGAGAAACCCGAGTAAAAGTTTCTCCTGCAACCCGTTTCCTTTGTGCTAGATGAACGAACGTCTCTCCACATGCTCAGTTCTGAGAGATAAGTGTGTGTGAAAGCCGTCCTTCACCTAGTTTGTTGGGAACACAAAGTTTCTTTTCAGTTGCAAACTCCACTCCATACATATATATGGGGAGGTACTAGCTCCAACTCGGTTTTACAGTGAAAACTGCAGGAACTTCAAACCGGCACTAGAAAACAGACTGAGAAACCAGAGTAAAAGTTTCTCCTGCAACCCGTTCCCTTTGTGCTAGATGAACGAACGTCTCTCCACATGCTCAGTTCTGAGAGATAAGTGTGTGTGAAAGCCGTCCTTCACCTAGCTTGTTGGGAACACAAAGATTTTTCAGTTGCAAACTCCACTCCATTCATATATAAGGGGAGGTAGTAGCTCCAACCCGGTTTTACAGTGAAAACTGCAGGAACTTCAAACCGGCACTAGGAAACAGACTGAGAAACCAGAGTAAAAGTTTCTCCTGCAACCCGTTCCCTTTGTGCTAGATGAACGAACGTCTCTCCACATGCTCAGTTCTGAGAGATAAGTGTGTGTGAAAGCCGTCCTTCACCTAGCTTGTTGGGAACACAAAGTTTCTTTTCAGTTGCAAACTCCACTCCATACATATATATGGGGAGGTAGTAGCTCCAACTCGGTTTTACAGTGAAAACTGCAGGAACTTCAAACCGGCACTAGGAAACAGACTGAGAAACCAGAGTAAAAGTTTCTCCTGCATCCCGTTCCCTTTGTGCTAGGTGAACGAACGTCTCTCCACATGCTCAGTTCTGAGAGATAAGTGTGTGTGAAAGCCGTCCTTCACCTAGCTTGTTGGGAACACAAAGTTTCTTTTCAGTTGCAAACTCCACTCCATACATATATATGGGGAGGTACTAGCTCCAACTCAGTTTTACAGTGAAAACTGCAGGAACTTCAAACCGGCACTAGGAAACAGACTGAGAAACCAGAATAAAAGTTTCTCCTGCAACCCGTTTCCTTCGTGCTAGTTGAACGAACGTCTCTCCACATGCTCTGTTCTGAGAGATAAGTGTGTGTGAAAGCCGTCCTTCACCTAGCTTGTTGGGAACACAAAGTTTCTTTTCAGTTGCAAACTCCACTCCATACACATATATGGGGAGGTACTAGCTCCAACTCGGTTTTACAGTGAAAACTGCAGGAACTTCAAACCGGCACTAGGAAACAGACTGAGAAACCAGAATAAAAGTTTCTCCTGCAACCCGTTCCCTTTGTGCTAGATGAACGAACGTCTCTCCACATGCTCAGTTCTGAGAGATAAGTGTGTGTGAAAGCCGTCCTTCACCTAGCTTGTTGGGAACACAAAGTTTCTTTTGAGTTGCAAACTCCACTCCATACATATATATGGGGAGGTTCTAGCTCCAACTCGGTTTTACAGTGAAAACTGCTGGAACTTCAAACCGGCACTAGGAAACAGACTGAGAAACCAGAGTAAAAGTTTCTCCTGCAACCCGTTCCCTTTGTGCTAGGTGAACGAACGTCTCTCCACATGCTCAGTTCTGAGAGATAAGTGTGTGTGAAAGCCGTCCTTCACCTAGCTTGTTGGGAACACAAAGTTTCTTTTCAGTTGCAAACTCCACTCCATACATATATATGGGGAGGTACTAGCTCCAACTCGGTTTTACAGTGAAAACTGCAGGAACTTCAAACCGGCACTAGGAAACAGACTGAGAAACCAGAGTAAAAGTTTCTCCTGCAACCCGTTCCCTTTGTGCTAGATGAACGAACGTCTCTCCACATGCTCAGTTCTGCGAGATAAGTGTGTGTGAAAGCCGTCCTTCACCTAGCTTGTTGGGAACACAAAGTTTCTTTTCAGTTGCAAACTCCACTCCATTCATATATAAGGGGAGGTAGTAGCTCCAACCCGGTTTTCCAGTGAAAACTGCAGGAACTTCAAACCGGCACTAGGAAACAGACTGAGAAACCAGAGTAAAAGTTTCTCCTGCAACCCGTTCCCTTTGTGCTAGATGAACGAACGTCTCTCCACATGCTCAGTTCTGAGAGATAAGTGTGTGTGAAAGCCGTCCTTCACCTAGCTTGTTGGGAACACAAAGTTTCTTTTCAGTTGCAAACTCCACTCCATTCATATATAAGGGGAGGTAGTAGCTCCAACCCGGTTTTCCAGTGAAAACTGCAGGAACTTCAAACCGGCACTAGGAAACAGACTGAGAAACCAGAGTAAAAGTTTCTCCTGCAACCCGTTCCCTTTGTGCTAGATGAACGAACGTCTCTCCACATGCTCAGTTCTGAGAGATAAGTGTGTGTGAAAGCCGTCCTTCACCTAGCTTGTTGGGAACACAAAGTTTCTTTTCAGTTGCAAACTCCACTCCTTACATATATATGGGGAGGTGCTTGCTCCAACACGGTTTTACAGTGAAAACTGCAGGAACTTCAAACCGGCACTAGGAAACAGACTGAGAAACCAGAGTAAAAGTTTCTCCTGCAACCCGTTTCCTTTGTGCTAGTTGAACGAACGTCTCTCCACATGCTCAGTTCTGAGAGATAAGTGTGTGTGAAAGCCGTCCTTCACCTAGCTTGTTGGGAACACAAAGTTTCTTTTCAGTTGCAAACCCCACTCCTTACATATATATGGGGAGGTGCTTGCTCCAACTCGGTTTTACAGTGAAAACTGCAGGAACTTCAAACCGGCACTAGGAAACAGACTGAGAAACCAGAGTAAAAGTTTCTCCTGCAACCCGTTCCCTTTGTGCTAGATGAACCAACGTCTCTCCACATGCTCAGTTCTGAGAGATAAGTGTGTGTGAAAGCCGTCCTTCACCTAGCTTGTTGGGAACACAAAGTTTCTTTTCAGTTGCAAACTCCACTCCATTCATATATAAGGGGAGGTAGTAGCTCCAACCCGGTTTTCCAGTGAAAACTGCAGGAACTTCAAACCGGCACTAGGAAACAGACTGAGAAACCAGAGTAAAAGTTTCTCCTGCAACCCGTTCCCTTTGTGCTAGATGAACGAACGTCTCTCCACATGCTCAGTTCTGAGAGATAAGTGTGTGTGAAAGCCGTCCTTCACCTAGCTTGTTGGGAACACAAAGTTTCTTTTCAGTTGCAAACTCCACTCCTTACATATATATGGGGAGGTGCTTGCTCCAACACGGTTTTACAGTGAAAACTGCAGGAACTTCAAACCGGCACTAGGAAACAGACTGAGAAACCAGAGTAAAAGTTTCTCCTGCAACCCGTTTCGTTTGTGCTAGTTGAACGAACGTCTCTCCACATGCTCAGTTCTGAGAGATAAGTGTGTGTGAAAGCCGTCCTTCACCTAGCTTGTTGGGAACACAAAGTTTCTTTTCAGTTGCAAACTCCACTCCATACATATATATGGGGAGGTACTAGCTCCAACTCAGTTTTACAGTGAAAACTGCAGGAACTTCAAACCGGCACTAGGAAACAGACTGAGAAACCAGAATAAAAGTTTCTCCTGCAACCCGTTTCCTTCGTGCTAGTTGAACGAACGTCTCTCCACATGCTCTGTTCTGAGAGATAAGTGTGTGTGAAAGCCGTCCTTCACCTAGCTTGTTGGGAACACAAAGTTTCTTTTCAGTTGCAAACTCCACTCCATACATATATATGGGGAGGTTCTAGCTCCAACTCGGTTTTACAGTGAAAACTGCTGGAACTTCAAACCGGCACTAGGAAACAGACTGAGAAACCAGAGTAAAAGTTTCTCCTGCAACCCGTTCCCTTTGTGCTAGGTGAACGAACGTCTCTCCACATGCTCAGTTCTGAGAGATAAGTGTGTGTGAAAGCCGTCCTTCACCTAGCTTGTTGGGAACACAAAGTTTCTTTTCAGTTGCAAACTCCACTCCATACATATATATGGGGAGGTACTAGCTCCAACTCGGTTTTACAGTGAAAACTGCAGGAACTTCAAACCGGCACTAGGAAACAGACTGAGAAACCAGAGTAAAAGTTTCTCCTGCAACCCGTTCCCTTTGTGCTAGATGAACGAACGTCTCTCCACATGCTCAGTTCTGCGAGATAAGTGTGTGTGAAAGCCGTCCTTCACCTAGCTTGTTGGGAACACAAAGTTTCTTTTCAGTTGCAAACTCCACTCCATTCATATATAAGGGGAGGTAGTAGCTCCAACCCGGTTTTCCAGTGAAAACTGCAGGAACTTCAAACCGGCACTAGGAAACAGACTGAGAAACCAGAGTAAAAGTTTCTCCTGCAACCCGTTCCCTTTGTGCTAGATGAACGAACGTCTCTCCACATGCTCAGTTCTGAGAGATAAGTGTGTGTGAAAGCCGTCCTTCACCTAGCTTGTTGGGAACACAAAGTTTCTTTTCAGTTGCAAACTCCACTCCATTCATATATAAGGGGAGGTAGTAGCTCCAACCCGGTTTTCCAGTGAAAACTGCAGGAACTTCAAACCGGCACTAGGAAACAGACTGAGAAACCAGAGTAAAAGTTTCTCCTGCAACCCGTTCCCTTTGTGCTAGATGAACGAACGTCTCTCCACATGCTCAGTTCTGAGAGATAAGTGTGTGTGAAAGCCGTCCTTCACCTAGCTTGTTGGGAACACAAAGTTTCTTTTCAGTTGCAAACTCCACTCCTTACATATATATGGGGAGGTGCTTGCTCCAACACGGTTTTACAGTGAAAACTGCAGGAACTTCAAACCGGCACTAGGAAACAGACTGAGAAACCAGAGTAAAAGTTTCTCCTGCAACCCGTTTCCTTTGTGCTAGTTGAACGAACGTCTCTCCACATGCTCAGTTCTGAGAGATAAGTGTGTGTGAAAGCCGTCCTTCACCTAGCTTGTTGGGAACACAAAGTTTCTTTTCAGTTGCAAACCCCACTCCTTACATATATATGGGGAGGTGCTTGCTCCAACTCGGTTTTACAGTGAAAACTGCAGGAACTTCAAACCGGCACTAGGAAACAGACTGAGAAACCAGAGTAAAAGTTTCTCCTGCAACCCGTTCCCTTTGTGCTAGATGAACCAACGTCTCTCCACATGCTCAGTTCTGAGAGATAAGTGTGTGTGAAAGCCGTCCTTCACCTAGCTTGTTGGGAACACAAAGTTTCTTTTCAGTTGCAAACTCCACTCCATTCATATATAAGGGGAGGTAGTAGCTCCAACCCGGTTTTCCAGTGAAAACTGCAGGAACTTCAAACCGGCACTAGGAAACAGACTGAGAAACCAGAGTAAAAGTTTCTCCTGCAACCCGTTCCCTTTGTGCTAGATGAACGAACGTCTCTCCACATGCTCAGTTCTGAGAGATAAGTGTGTGTGAAAGCCGTCCTTCACCTAGCTTGTTGGGAACACAAAGTTTCTTTTCAGTTGCAAACTCCACTCCTTACATATATATGGGGAGGTGCTTGCTCCAACACGGTTTTACAGTGAAAACTGCAGGAACTTCAAACCGGCACTAGGAAACAGACTGAGAAACCAGAGTAAAAGTTTCTCCTGCAACCCGTTTCCTTTGTGCTAGTTGAACGAACGTCTCTCCACATGCTCAGTTCTGAGAGATAAGTGTGTGTGAAAGCCGTCCTTCACCTAGCTTGTTGGGAACACAAAGTTTCTTTTCAGTTGCAAACCCCACTCCTTACATATATATGGGGAGGTGCTTGCTCCAACTCGGTTTTACAGTGAAAACTGCAGGAACTTTAAACCGGCACTAGGAAACAGACTGAGAAACCAGAGTAAAACTTTCTCCTGCAACCCGTTCCCTTTGTGCTAGATGAACGAACGTCTCTCCACATGCTCAGTTCTGAGAGATAAGTGTGTGTGAAAGCCGTCCTTCACCTAGCTTGTTGGGAACACAAAGTTTCTTTTCAGTTGCAAACCCCACTCCATACATATATATGGGGAGGTACTAGCTCCAACTCGGTTTTACAGTGAAAACTGCAGGAACTTCAAACCGGCACTAGGAAACAGACTGAGAAACCAGAGTAAAAGTTTCTCCTGCAACCCGTTCCCTTTGTGCTAGGTGAACGAACGTCTCTCCACATGCTCAGTTCTGAGAGATAAGTGTGTGTGAAAGCCGTCCTTCACCTAGCTTGTTGGGAACACAAAGTTTCTTTTCAGTTGCAAACTCCACTCCATACATATATATGGGGAGGTACTAGCTCCAACTCGGTTTTACAGTGAAAACTGCAGGAACTTCAAACCGGCACTAGGAAACAGACTGAGAAACCAGAGTAAAAGTTTCTCCTGCAACCCGTTCCCTTTGTGCTAGCTGAACGAACGTCTCTCCACATGCTCAGTTCTGAGAGATAAGTGTGTGTGAAAGCCGTCCTTCACCTAGTTTGTTGGGAACACAAAGTTTCTTTTCAGTTGCAAACTCCACTCCATACATATATATGGGGAGGTAGTAGCTCCAACTCGGTTTTACAGTGAAAACTGCAGGAACTTCAAACCGGCACTAGGAAACAGACTGAGAAACCAGAGTAAAAGTTTCTCCTGCATCCCGTTCCCTTTGTGCTAGGTGAACGAACGTCTCTCCACATGCTCAGTTCTGAGAGGTAAGTGTGTGTGAAAGCCGTCCTTCACCTAGCTTGTTGGGAACACAAAGTTTCTTTTCAGTTGCAAACCCCACTCCATACATATATATGGGGAGGTACTAGCTCCAACTCGGTTTTACAGTGAAAACTGCAGGAACTTCAAACCGGCACTAGGAAACAGACTGAGAAACCAGAATAAAAGTTTCTCCTGCAACCCGTTTCCTTTGTGCTAGTTGAACGAACGTCTCTCCACATGCTCAGTTCTGAGAGATAAGTGTGTGTGAAAGCCGTCCTTCACCTAGCTTGTTGGGAACACAAAGTTTCTTTTCAGTTGCAAACCCCACTCCATACATATATATGGGGAGGTACTAGCTCCAACTCGGTTTTACAGTGAAAACTGCAGGAACTTCAAACCGGCACTAGGAAACAGACTGAGAAACCAGAGTAAAAGTTTCTCCTGCAACCCGTTCCCTTTGTGCTAGATGAACGAACGTCTCTCCACATGCTCAGTTCTGAGAGATAAGTGTGTGTGAAAGCCGTCCTTCACCTAGCTTGTTGGGAACACAAAGTTTCTTTTCAGTTGCAAACTCCACTCCATACATATATATGGGGAGGTACTAGCTCCAACTCGGTTTTACAGTGAAAACTGCAGGAACTTCAAACCGGCACTAGGAAACAGACTGAGAAACCAGAGTAAAAGTTTCTCCTGCAACCCGTTCCCTTTGTGCTAGGTGAACGAACGTCTCTCCACATGCTCAGTTCTGAGAGATAAGTGCGTGTGAAAGCCGTCCTTCACCTAGCTTGTTGGGAACACAAAGTTTCTTTTCAGTTGCAAACTCCACTCCATACATATATATGGGGAGGTACTAGCTCCAACTCGGTTTTACAGTGAAAACTGCAGGAACTTCAAACCGGCACTAGGAAACAGACTGAGAAACCAGAGTAAAAGTTTCTCCTGCAACCCGTTCCCTTTGTGCTAGATGAACGAACGCCTCTCCACATGCTCAGTTCTGCGAGATAAGTGTGTGTGAAAGCCGTCCTTCACCTAGCTTGTTGGGAACACAAAGTTTCTTTTCAGTTGCAAACTCCACTCCATACATATATATGGGGAGGTACTAGCTCCAACCCGGTTTTACAGTGAAAACTGCAGGAACTTCAAACCGGCACTAGGAAACAGACTGAGAAACCAGAGTAAAAGTTTCTCCTGCAACCCGTTCCCTTTGTGCTAGGTGAACGAACGTCTCTCCACATGCTCAGTTCTGAGAGATAAGTGTGTGTGAAAGCCGTCCTTCACCTAGCTTGTTGGGAACACAAAGTTTCTTTTCAGTTGCAAACTCCACTCCATTCATATATAAGGGGAGGTAGTAGCTCCAACCCGGTTTTCCAGTGAAAACTGCAGGAACTTCAAACCGGCACTAGGAAACAGACTGAGAAACCAGAGTAAAAGTTTCTCCTGCAACCCGTTCCCTTTGTGCTAGATGAACGAACGTCTCTCCACATGCTCAGTTCTGAGAGATAAGTGTGTGTGAAAGCCGTCCTTCACCTAGCTTGTTGGGAACACAAAGTTTCTTTTCAGTTGCAAACTCCACTCCATTCATATATAAGGGGAGGTAGTAGCTCCAACCCGGTTTTACAGTGAAAACTGCAGGAACTTCAAACCGGCACTAGGAAACAGACTGAGAAACCAGAGTAAAAGTTTCTCCTGCAACCCGTTCCCTTTGTGCTAGATGAACGAACGTCTCTCCACATGCTCAGTTCTGAGAGATAAGTGTGTGTGAAAGCCGTCCTTCACCTAGCTTGTTGGGAACACAAAGTTTCTTTTCAGTTGCAAACTCCACTCCATTCATATATAAGGGGAGGTACTAGCTCCAACTCGGTTTTACAGTGAAAACTGCAGGAACTTCAAACCGGCACTAGGAAACAGACTGAGAAACCCGAGTAAAAGTTTCTCCTGCAACCCGTTTCCTTTGTGCTAGTTGAACGAACGTCTCTCCACATGCTCAGTTCTGAGAGATAAGTGTGTGTGAAAGCCGTCCTTCACCTAGCTTGTTGGGAACACAAAGTTTCTTTTCAGTTGCAAACTCCACTCCTTACATATATATGGGGAGGTGCTTGCTCCAACACGGTTTTACAGTGAAAACTGCAGGAACTTCAAACCGGCACTAGGAAACAGACTGAGAAACCAGAGTAAAAGTTTCTCCTGCAACCCGTTTCCTTTGTGCTAGTTGAACGAACGTCTCTCCACATGCTCAGTTCTGAGAGATAAGTGTGTGTGAAAGCCGTCCTTCACCTAGCTTGTTGGGAACACAAAGTTTCTTTTCAGTTGCAAACCCCACTCCTTACATATATATGGGGAGGTGCTTGCTCCAACTCGGTTTTACAGTGAAAACTGCAGGAACTTCAAACCGGCACTAGGAAACAGACTGAGAAACCAGAGTAAAAGTTTCTCCTGCAACCCGTTCCCTTTGTGCTAGATGAACGAACGTCTCTCCACATGCTCAGTTCTGAGAGATAAATGTGTGTGAAAGCCGTACTTCACCTAGCTTGTTGGGAACACAAAGTTTCTTTTCAGTTGCAAACTCCACTCCATTCATATATAAGGGGAGGTAGTAGCTCCAACCCGGTTTTACAGTGAAAACTGCAGGAACTTCAAACCGGCACTAGGAAACAGACTGAGAAACCAGAGTAAAAGTTTCTCCTGCAACCCGTTCCCTTTGTGCTAGATGAACGAACGTCTCTCCACATGCTCAGTTCTGAGAGATAAGTGTGTGTGAAAGCCGTCCTTCACCTAGCTTGTTGGGAACACAAAGTTTCTTTTCAGTTGCAAACTCCACTCCATACATATATATGGGGAGGTAGTAGCTCCAACTCGGTTTTACAGTGAAAACTGCAGGAACTTCAAACCGGCACTAGGAAACAGACTGAGAAACCAGAGTAAAAGTTTCTCCTGCAACCCGTTCCCTTTGTGCTAGATGAACGAACGTCTCTCCACATGCTCAGTTCTGAGAGATAAGTGTGTGTGAAAGCCGTCCTTCACCTAGCTTGTTGGGAACACAAAGTTTCTTTTCAGTTGCAAACTCCACTCCATACATATATATGGGGAGGTACTAGCTCCAACTCAGTTTTACAGTGAAAACTGCAGGAACTTCAAACCGGCACTAGGAAACAGACTGAGAAACCAGAATAAAAGTTTCTCCTGCAACCCGTTCCCTTTGTGCTAGATGAACGAACGTCTCTCCACATGCTCAGTTCTGAGAGATAAGTGTGTGTGAAAGCCGTCCTTCACCTAGCTTGTTGGGAACACAAAGTTTCTTTTCAGTTGCAAACCCCACTCCATACACATATATGGGGAGGTACTAGCTCCAACTCGGTTTTACAGTGAAAACTGCAGGAACTTCAAACCAGCACTAGGAAACAGACTGAGAAACCAGAGTAAAAGTTTCTCCTGCAACCCGTTCCCTTTGTGCTAGATGAACGAACGTCTCTCCACATGCTCAGTTCTGAGAGATAAGTGTGTGTGAAAGCCGTCCTTCACCTAGCTTGTTGGGAACACAAAGTTTCTTTTCAGTTGCAAACTCCACTCCATACATATATATGGGGAGGTACTAGCTCCAACTCGGTTTTACAGTGAAAACTGCAGGAACTTCAAACCGGCACTAGGAAACAGACTGAGAAACCAGAGTAAAAGTTTCTCCTGCAACCCGTTCCCTTTGTGCTAGGTGAACGAACGTCTCTCCACATGCTCAGTTCTGAGAGATAAGTGTGTGTGAAAGCCGTCCTTCACCTAGCTTGTTGGGAACACAAAGTTTCTTTTCAGTTGCAAACTCCACTCCATACATATATATGGGGAGGTACTAGCTCCAACCCGGTTTTCCAGTGAAAACTGCAGGAACTTCAAACCGGCACTAGGAAACAGACTGAGAAACCAGAGTAAAAGTTTCTCCTGCAACCCGTTCCCTTTGTGCTAGATGAACGAACGTCTCTCCACATGCTCAGTTCTGAGAGATAAGTGTGTGTGAAAGCCGTCCTTCACCTAGCTTGTTGGGAACACAAAGTTTCTTTTCAGTTGCAAACTCCACTCCATACATATATATGGGGAGGTACTAGCTCCAACTCGGTTTTACAGTGAAAACTGCAGGAACTTCAAACCGGCACTAGGAAACAGACTGAGAAACCAGAGTAAAAGTTTCTCCTGCAACCCGTTCCCTTTGTGCTAGATGAACGAACGTCTCTCCACATGCTCAGTTCTGCGAGATAAGTGTGTGTGAAAGCCGTCCTTCACCTAGCTTGTTGGGAACACAAAGTTTCTTTTCAGTTGCAAACTCCACTCCATACATATATATGGGGAGGTACTAGCTCCAACTCGGTTTTACAGTGAAAACTGCAGGAACTTCAAACCGGCACTAGGAAACAGACTGAGAAACCAGAGTAAAAGTTTCTCCTGCAACCCGTTCCCTTTGTGCTAGGTGAACGAACGTCTCTCCACATGCTCAGTTCTGAGAGATAAGTGTGTGTGAAAGCCGTCCTTCACCTAGCTTGTTGGGAACACAAAGTTTCTTTTCAGTTGCAAACTCCACTCCATTCATATATAAGGGGAGGTAGTAGCTCCAACCCGGTTTTCCAGTGAAAACTGCAGGAACTTCAAACCGGCACTAGGAAACAGACTGAGAAACCAGAGTAAAAGTTTCTCCTGCAACCCGTTCCCTTTGTGCTAGATGAACGAACGTCTCTCCACATGCTCAGTTCTGAGAGATAAGTGTGTGTGAAAGCCGTCCTTCACCTAGCTTGTTGGGAACACAAAGTTTCTTTTCAGTAGCAAACTCCACTCCATTCATATATAAGGGGAGGTAGTAGCTCCAACCCGGTTTTCCAGTGAAAACTGCAGGAACTTCAAACCGGCACTAGGAAACAGACTGAGAAACCAGAGTAAAAGTTTCTCCTGCAACCCGTTCCCTTTGTGCTAGATGAACGAACGTCTCTCCACATGCTCAGTTCTGAGAGATAAGTGTGTGTGAAAGCCGTCCTTCACCTAGCTTGTTGGGAACACAAAGTTTCTTTTCAGTTGCAAACTCCACTCCATACATATATATGGGGAGGTACTAGCTCCAACTCGGTTTTACAGTGAAAACTGCAGGAACTTCAAACCGGCACTAGGAAACAGACTGAGAAACCCGAGTAAAAGTTTCTCCTGCAACCCGTTTCCTTTGTGCTAGTTGAACGAACGTCTCTCCACATGCTCAGTTCTGAGAGATAAGTGTGTGTGAAAGCCGTCCTTCACCTAGCTTGTTGGGAACACAAAGTTTCTTTTCAGTTGCAAACTCCACTCCTTACATATATATGGGGAGGTGCTTGCTCCAACACGGTTTTACAGTGAAAACTGCAGGAACTTCAAACCGGCACTAGGAAACAGACTGAGAAACCAGAGTAAAAGTTTCTCCTGCAACCCGTTCCCTTTGTGCTAGATGAACGAACGTCTCTCCACATGCTCAGTTCTGAGAGATAAGTGTGTGTGAAAGCCGTCCTTCACCTAGCTTGTTGGGAACACAAAGTTTCTTTTCAGTTGCAAACTCCACTCCATACATATATATGGGGAGGTACTAGCTCCAACTCGGTTTTACAGTGAAAACTGCAGGAACTTCAAACCGGCACTAGGAAACAGACTGAGAAACCAGAGTAAAAGTTTCTCCTGCAACCCGTTTCCTTTGTGCTAGTTGAACGAACGTCTCTCCACATGCTCAGTTCTGAGAGATAAGTGTGTGTGAAAGCCGTCCTTCACCTAGCTTGTTGGGAACACAAAGTTTCTTTTCAGTTGCAAACCCCACTCCTTACATATATATGGGGAGGTGCTTGCTCCAACTCGGTTTTACAGTGAAAACTGCAGGAACTTCAAACCGGCACTAGGAAACAGACTGAGAAACCAGAGTAAAAGTTTCTCCTGCAACCCGTTCCCATTGTGCTAGATGAACCAACGTCTCTCCACATGCTCAGTTCTGAGAGATAAGTGTGTGTGAAAGCCGTCCTTCACCTAGCTTGTTGGGAACACAAAGTTTCTTTTCAGTTGCAAACTCCACTCCTTACATATATATGGGGAGGTGCTTGCTCCAACACGGTTTTACAGTGAAAACTGCAGGAACTTCAAACCGGCACTAGGAAACAGACTGAGAAACCAGAGTAAAAGTTTCTCCTGCAACCCGTTCCCTTTGTGCTAGATGAACGAACGTCTCTCCACATGCTCAGTTCTGAGAGATAAGTGTGTGTGAAAGCCGTCCTTCACCTAGTTTGTTGGGAACACAAAGTTTCTTTTCAGTTGCAAACCCCACTCCTTACATATATATGGGGAGGTGCTTGCTCCAACTCGGTTTTACAGTGAAAACTGCAGGAACTTCAAACCGGCACTAGGAAACAGACTGAGAAACCAGAGTAAAAGTTTCTCCTGCAACCCGTTCCCATTGTGCTAGATGAACCAACGTCTCTCCACATGCTCAGTTCTGAGAGATAAGTGTGTGTGAAAGCCGTCCTTCACCTAGCTTGTTGGGAACACAAAGTTTCTTTTCAGTTGCAAACCCCACTCCATACATATATATGGGGAGGTACTAGCTCCAACTCGGTTTTACAGTGAAAACTGCAGGAACTTCAAACCGGCACTAGGAAACAGACTGAGAAACCAGAATAAAAGTTTCTCCTGCAACCCGTTCCCTTTGTGCTAGATGAACGAACGTCTCTCCACATGCTCAGTTCTGAGAGATAAGTGTGTGTGAAAGCCGTCCTTCACCTAGTTTGTTGGGAAAACAAAGTTTCTTTTCAGTTGCAAACTCCACTCCATACATATATATGGGGAGGTACTAGCTCCAACTCGGTTTTACAGTGAAAACTGCAGGAACTTCAAACCGGCACTAGGAAACAGACTGAGAAACCAGAGTAAAAGTTTCTCCTGCAACCCGTTCCCTTTGTGCTAGGTGAACGAACGTCTCTCCACATGCTCAGTTCTGAGAGATAAGTGTGTGTGAAAGCCGTCCTTCACCTAGCTTGTTGGGAACACAAAGTTTCTTTTCAGTTGCAAACTCCACTCCATACATATATATGGGGAGGTACTAGCTCCAACTCGGTTTTACAGTGAAAACTGCAGGAACTTCAAACCGGCACTAGGAAACAGACTGAGAAACCAGAGTAAAAGTTTCTCCTGCAACCCGTTCCCTTTGTGCTAGATGAACGAACGTCTCTCCACATGCTCAGTTCTGCGAGATAAGTGTGTGTGAAAGCCGTCCTTCACCTAGCTTGTTGGGAACACAAAGTTTCTTTTCAGTTGCAAACTCCACTCCATACATATATATGGGGAGGTACTAGCTCCAACTCTGTTTTACAGTGAAAACTGCAGGAACTTCAAACCGGCACTAGGAAACAGACTGAGAAACCAGAGTAAAAGTTTCTCCTGCAACCCGTTCCCTTTGTGCTAGGTGAACGAACGTCTCTCCACATGCTCAGTTCTGAGAGATAAGTGTGTGTGAAAGCCGTCCTTCACCTAGCTTGTTGGGAACACAAAGTTTCTTTTCAGTTGCAAACTCCACTCCATACATTTATATGGGGAGGTACTAGCTCCAACTCGGTTTTACAGTGAAAACTGCAGGAACTTCAAACCGGCACTAGGAAACAGACTGAGAAACCAGAGTAAAAGTTTCTCCTGCAACCCGTTCCCTTTGTGCTAGACGAACGAACGTCTCTCCACATGCTCAGATCTGAGAGATAAGTGTGTGTGAAAGCCGTCCTTCACCTAGCTTGTTGGGAACACAAAGTTTCTTTTCAGTTGCAAACTCCACTCCATACATATATATGGGGAGGTACTAGCTCCAACTCGGTTTTACAGTGAAAACTGCAGGAACTTCAAACCGGCACTAGGAAACAGACTGAGAAACCAGAGTAAAAGTTTCTCCTGCAACCCGTTCCCTTTGTGCTAGGTGAACGAACGTCTCTCCACATGCTCAGTTCTGAGAGATAAGTGTGTGTGAAAGCCGTCCTTCACCTAGCTTGTTGGGAACACAAAGTTTCTTTTCAGTTGCAAACTCCACTCCATACATATATATGGGGAGGCAGTAGCTCCAACCCGGTTTTACAGTGAAAACTGCAGGAACTTCAAACCGGCACTAGGAAACAGACTGAGAAACCAGAGTAAAAGTTTCTCCTGCAACCCGTTCCCTTTGTGCTAGGTGAACGAACGTCTCTCCACATGCTCCGTTCTGAGAGATAAGTGTGTGTGAAAGCCGTCCTTCACCTAGCTTGTTGGGAACACAAAGTTTCTTTTCAGTTGCAAACTCCACTCCATACATATATATGGGGAGGTACTAGCTCCAACTCGGTTTTACAGTGAAAACTGCAGGAACTTCAAACCGGCACTAGGAAACAGACTGAGAAACCAGAATAAAAGTTTCTCCTGCAACCCGTTCCCTTTGTGCTAGATGAACGAACGTCTCTCCACATGCTCAGTTCTGAGAGATAAGTGTGTGTGAAAGCCGTCCTTCACCTAGCTTGTTGGGAACACAAAGTTTCTTTTCAGTTGCAAACTCCACTCCATACATATATATGGGGAGGTACTAGCTCCAACTCGGTTTTACAGTGAAAACTGCAGGAACTTCAAACCGGCACTAGGAAACAGACTGAGAAACCAGAGTAAAAGTTTCTCCTGCAACCCGTTCCCTTTGTGCTAGATGAACGAACGTCTCTCCACATGCTCAGTTCTGAGAGATAAGTGTGTGTGAAAGCCGTCCTTCACCTAGTTTGTTGGGAACACAAAGTTTCTTTTCAGTTGCAAACTCCACTCCATACATATATATGGGGAGGTAGTAGCTCCAACTCGGTTTTACAGTGAAAACTGCAGGAACTTCAAACCGGCACTAGGAAACAGACTGAGAAACCAGAGTAAAAGTTTCTCCTGCATCCCGTTCCCTTTGTGCTAGGTGAACGAACGTCTCTCCACATGCTCAGTTCTGAGAGATAAGTGTGTGTGAAAGCCGTCCTTCACCTAGCTTGTTGGGAACACAAAGTTTCTTTTCAGTTGCAAACTCCACTCCATACATATATATGGGGAGGTACTAGCTCCAACTCGGTTTTACAGTGAAAACTGCAGGAACTTCAAACCGGCACTAGGAAACAGACTGAGAAACCAGAGTAAAAGTTTCTCCTGCAACCCGTTCCCTTTGTGCTAGTTGAACGAACGTCTCTCCACATGCTCAGTTCTGAGAGATAAGTGTGTGAGAAAGCCGTCCTTCACCTAGCTTGTTGGGAACACAAAGTTTCTTTTCAGTTGCAAACCCCACTCCTTACATATATATGGGGAGGTGCTTGCTCCAACTCGGTTTTACAGTGAAAACTGCAGGAACTTCAAACCGGCACTAGGAAACAGACTGAGAAACCAGAGTAAAAGTTTCTCCTGCAACCCGTTCCCTTTGTGCTAGGTGAACGAACGTCTCTCCACATGCTCAGTTCTGAGAGATAAGTGTGTGTGAAAGCCGTCCTTCACCTAGCTTGTTGGGAACACAAAGTTTCTTTTCAGTTGCAAACCCCACTCCATACATATATATGGGGAGGTACTAGCTCCAACTCGGTTTTACAGTGAAAACTGCAGGAACTTCAAACCGGCACTAGGAAACAGACTGAGAAACCAGAATAAAAGTTTCTCCTGCAACCCGTTCCCTTTGTGCTAGATGAACGAACGTCTCTCCACATGCTCAGTTCTGAGAGATAAGTGTGTGTGAAAGCCGTCCTTCACCTAGCTTGTTGGGAACACAAAGTTTCTTTTCAGTTGCAAACTCCACTCCATACATATATATGGGGAGGTACTAGCTCCAACTCGGTTTTACAGTGAAAACTGCAGGAACTTCAAACCGGCACTAGGAAACAGACTGAGAAACCAGAGTAAAAGTTTCTCCTGCAACCCGTTCCCTTTGTGCTAGATGAACGAACGTCTCTCCACATGCTCAGTTCTGCGAGATAAGTGTGTGTGAAAGCCGTCCTTCACCTAGCTTGTTGGGAACACAAAGTTTCTTTTCAGTTGCAAACTCCACTCCATACATATATATGGGGAGGTACTAGCTCCAACTCGGTTTTACAGTGAAAACTGCAGGAACTTCAAACCGGCACTAGGAAACAGACTGAGAAACCAGAGTAAAAGTTTCTCCTGCAACCCGTTCCCTTTGTGCTAGGTGAACGAACGTCTCTCCACATGCTCAGTTCTGAGAGATAAGTGTGTGTGAAAGCCGTCCTTCACCTAGCTTGTTGGGAACACAAAGTTTCTTTTCAGTTGCAAACTCCACTCCATTCATATATAAGGGGAGGTAGTAGCTCCAACCCGGTTTTCCAGTGAAAACTGCAGGAACTTCAAACCGGCACTAGGAAACAGACTGAGAAACCAGAATAAAAGTTTCTCCTGCAACCCGTTCCCTTTGTGCTAGATGAACGAACGTCTCTCCACATGCTCAGTTCTGAGAGATAAGTGTGTGTGAAAGCCGTCCTTCACCTAGCTTGTTGGGAACACAAAGTTTCTTTTCAGTTGCAAACTCCACTCCATTCATATATAAGGGGAGGTAGTAGCTCCAACCCGGTTTTCCAGTGAAAACTGCAGGAACTTCAAACCGGCACTAGGAAACAGACTGAGAAACCAGAGTAAAAGTTTCTCCTGCAACCCGTTCCCTTTGTGCTAGATGAACGAACGTCTCTCCACATGCTCAGTTCTGAGAGATAAGTGTGTGTGAAAGCCGTCCTTCACCTAGCTTGTTGGGAACACAAAGTTTCTTTTCAGTTGCAAACTCCACTCCATACATATATATGGGGAGGTACTAGCTCCAACTCGGTTTTACAGTGAAAACTGCAGGAACTTCAAACCGGCACTAGGAAACAGACTGAGAAACCCGAGTAAAAGTTTCTCCTGCAACCCGTTTCCTTTGTGCTAGTTGAACGAACGTCTCTCCACATGCTCAGTTCTGAGAGATAAGTGTGTGTGAAAGCCGTCCTTCACCTAGCTTGTTGGGAACACAAAGTTTCTTTTCAGTTGCAAACTCCACTCCTTACATATATATGGGGAGGTGCTTGCTCCAACACGGTTTTACAGTGAAAACTGCAGGAACTTCAAACCGGCACTAGGAAACAGACTGAGAAACCAGAGTAAAAGTTTCTCCTGCAACCCGTTCCCTTTGTGCTAGATGAACGAACGTCTCTCCACATGCTCAGTTCTGAGAGATAAGTGTGTGTGAAAGCCGTCCTTCACCTAGTTTGTTGGGAACACAAAGTTTCTTTTCAGTTGCAAACTCCACTCCATACATATATATGGGGAGGTACTAGCTCCAACTCGGTTTTACAGTGAAAACTGCAGGAACTTCAAACCGGCACTAGGAAACAGACTGAGAAACCAGAGTAAAAGTTTCTCCTGCAACCCGTTTCCTTTGTGCTAGTTGAACGAACGTCTCTCCACATGCTCAGTTCTGAGAGATAAGTGTGTGTGAAAGCCGTCCTTCACCTAGCTTGTTGGGAACACAAAGTTTCTTTTCAGTTGCAAACCCCACTCCTTACATATATATGGGGAGGTGCTTGCTCCAACTCGGTTTTACAGTGAAAACTGCAGGAACTTCAAACCGGCACTAGGAAACAGACTGAGAAACCAGAGTAAAAGTTTCTCCTGCAACCCGTTCCCATTGTGCTAGATGAACCAACGTCTCTCCACATGCTCAGTTCTGAGAGATAAGTGTGTGTGAAAGCCGTCCTTCACCTAGCTTGTTGGGAACACAAAGTTTCTTTTCAGTTGCAAACTCCACTCCTTACATATATATGGGGAGGTGCTTGCTCCAACACGGTTTTACAGTGAAAACTGCAGGAACTTCAAACCGGCACTAGGAAACAGACTGAGAAACCAGAGTAAAAGTTTCTCCTGCAACCCGTTCCCTTTGTGCTAGATGAACGAACGTCTCTCCACATGCTCAGTTCTGAGAGATAAGTGTGTGTGAAAGCCGTCCTTCACCTAGTTTGTTGGGAACACAAAGTTTCTTTTCAGTTGCAAACTCCACTCCATACATATATATGGGGAGGTACTAGCTCCAACTCGGTTTTACAGTGAAAACTGCAGGAACTTCAAACCGGCACTAGGAAACAGACTGAGAAACCAGAGTAAAAGTTTCTCCTGCAACCCGTTTCCTTTGTGCTAGTTGAACGAACGTCTCTCCACATGCTCAGTTCTGAGAGATAAGTGTGTGTGAAAGCCGTCCTTCACCTAGCTTGTTGGGAACACAAAGTTTCTTTTCAGTTGCAAACCCCACTCCTTACATATATATGGGGAGGTGCTTGCTCCAACTCGGTTTTACAGTGAAAACTGCAGGAACTTCAAACCGGCACTAGGAAACAGACTGAGAAACCAGAGTAAAAGTTTCTCCTGCAACCCGTTCCCATTGTGCTAGATGAACCAACGTCTCTCCACATGCTCAGTTCTGAGAGATAAGTGTGTGTGAAAGCCGTCCTTCACCTAGCTTGTTGGGAACACAAAGTTTCTTTTCAGTTGCAAACCCCACTCCATACATATATATGGGGAGGTACTAGCTCCAACTCGGTTTTACAGTGAAAACTGCAGGAACTTCAAACCGGCACTAGGAAACAGACTGAGAAACCACAATAAAAGTTTCTCCTGCAACCCGTTCCCTTTGTGCTAGATGAACGAACGTCTCTCCACATGCTCAGTTCTGAGAGATAAGTGTGTGTGAAAGCCGTCCTTCACCTAGTTTGTTGGGAACACAAAGTTTCTTTTCAGTTGCAAACTCCACTCCATACATATATATGGGGAGGTACTAGCTCCAACTCGGTTTTACAGTGAAAACTGCAGGAACTTCAAACCGGCACTAGGAAACAGACTGAGAAACCAGAGTAAAAGTTTCTCCTGCAACCCGTTCCCTTTGTGCTAGGTGAACGAACGTCTCTCCACATGCTCAGTTCTGAGAGATAAGTGTGAGTGAAAGCCGTCCTTCACCTAGCTTGTTGGGAACACAAAATTTCTTTTCAGTTGCAAACTCCACTCCATACATATATATGGGGAGGTACTAGCTCCAACTCGGTTTTACAGTGAAAACTGCAGGAACTTCAAACCGGCACTAGGAAACAGACTGAGAAACCAGAGTAAAAGTTTCTCCTGCAACCCGTTCCCTTTGTGCTAGATGAACGAACGTCTCTCCACATGCTCAGTTCTGCGAGATAAGTGTGTGTGAAAGCCGTCCTTCACCTAGCTTGTTGGGAACACAAAGTTTCTTTTCAGTTGCAAACTCCACTCCATACATATATATGGGGAGGTACTAGCTCCAACTCTGTTTTACAGTGAAAACTGCAGGAACTTCAAACCGGCACTAGGAAACAGACTGAGAAACCAGAGTAAAAGTTTCTCCTGCAACCCGTTCCCTTTGTGCTAGGTGAACGAACGTCTCTCCACATGCTCAGTTCTGAGAGATAAGTGTGTGTGAAAGCCGTCCTTCACCTAGCTTGTTGGGAACACAAAGTTTCTTTTCAGTTGCAAACTCCACTCCATACATATATATGGGGAGGTACTAGCTCCAACTCGGTTTTACAGTGAAAACTGCAGGAACTTCAAACCGGCACTAGGAAACAGACTGAGAAACCAGAGTAAAAGTTTCTCCTGCAACCCGTTCCCTTTGTGCTAGACGAACGAACGTCTCTCCACATGCTCAGTTCTGAGAGATAAGTGTGTGTGAAAGCCGTCCTTCACCTAGCTTGTTGGGAACACAAAGTTTCTTTTCAGTTGCAAACTCCACTCCATACATATATATGGGGAGGTACTAGCTCCAACTCGGTTTTACAGTGAAAACTGCAGGAACTTCAAACCGGCACTAGGAAACAGACTGAGAAACCAGAGTAAAAGTTTCCCCTGCAACCCGTTCCCTTTGTGCTAGGTGAACGAACGTCTCTCCACATGCTCAGTTCTGAGAGATAAGTGTGTGTGAAAGCCGTCCTTCACCTAGCTTGTTGGGAACACAAAGTTTCTTTTCAGTTGCAAACTCCACTCCATACATATATATGGGGAGGCAGTAGCTCCAACCCGGTTTTACAGTGAAAACTGCAGGAACTTCAAACCGGCACTAGGAAACAGACTGAGAAACCAGAGTAAAAGTTTCTCCTGCAACCCGTTCCCTTTGTGCTAGATGAACGAACGTCTCTCCACATGCTCAGTTCTGAGAGATAAGTGTGTGTGAAAGCCGTCCTTCACCTAGCTTGTTGGGAACACAAAGTTTCTTTTCAGTTGCAAACTCCACTCCATACATATATATGGGGAGGTACTATCTCCAAATCGGTTTTACAGTGAAAACTGCAGGAAATTCAAACCGGCACTAGGAAACAGACTGAGAAACCAGAGTAAAAGTTTCTCCTGCATCCCGTTCCCTTTGTGCTAGGTGAACGAACGTCTCTCCACATGCTCAGTTCTGAGAGATAAGTGTGTGTGAAAGCCGTCCTTCATCTAGCTTGTTGGGAACACAAAGTTTCTTTTCAGTTGCAAACTCCACTCCATACATATATATGGGGAGGTACTAGCTCCAACTCGGTTTTACAGTGAAAACTGCAGGAACTTCAAACCGGCACTAGGAAACAGACTGAGAAACCAGAGTAAAAGTTTCTCCTGCAACCCGTTCCCTTTGTGCTAGTTGAACGAACGTCTCTCCACATGCTCAGTTCTGAGAGATAAGTGTGTGTGAAAGCCGTCCTTCACCTAGCTTGTTGGGAACACAAAGTTTCTTTTCAGTTGCAAACCCCACTCCTTACATATATATGGGGAGGTGCTTGCTCCAACTCGGTTTTACAGTGAAAACTGCAGGAACTTCAAACCGGCACTAGGAAACAGACTGAGAAACCAGAGTAAAAGTTTCTCCTGCAACCCGTTCCCTTTGTGCTAGGTGAACGAACGTCTCTCCACATGCTCAGTTCTGAGAGATAAGTGTGTGTGAAAGCCGTCCTTCACCTAGCTTGTTGGGAACACAAAGTTTCTTTTCAGTTGCAAACCCCACTCCATACATATATATGGGGAGGTACTAGCTCCAACTCGGTTTTACAGTGAAAACTGCAGGAACTTCAAACCGGCACTAGGAAACAGACTGAGAAACCAGAATAACAGTTTCTCCTGCAACCCGTTCCCTTTGTGCTAGATGAACGAACGTCTCTCCACATGCTCAGTTCTGAGAGATAAGTGTGTGTGAAAGCCGTCCTTCACCTAGTTTGTTGGGAACACAAAGTTTCTTTTCAGTTGCAAACTCCACTCCATACATATATATGGGGAGGTACTAGCTCCAACTCGGTTTTACAGTGAAAACTGCAGGAACTTCAAACCGGCACTAGGAAACAGACTGAGAAACCAGAATAAAAGTTTCTCCTGCAACCCGTTCCCTTTGTGCTAGACGAACGAACGTCTCTCCACATGCTCAGTTCTGAGAGATAAGTGTGTGTGAAAGCCGTCCTTCACCTAGCTTGTTGGGAACACAAAGTTTCTTTTCAGTTGCAAACTCCACTCCATTCATATATAAGGGGAGGTAGTAGCTCCAACCCGGTTTTACAGTGAAAACTGCAGGAACTTCAAACCGGCACTAGGAAACAGACTGAGAAACCAGAGTAAAAGTTTCTCCTGCAACCCGTTCCATTTGTGCTAGATGAACGAACGTCTCTCCACATGCTCAGTTCTGAGAGATAAGTGTGTGTGAAAGCCGTCCTTCACCTAGCTTGTTGGGAACACAAAGTTTCTTTTCAGTTGCAAACTCCACTCCATACATATATATGGGGAGGTACTAGCTCCAACTCGGTTTTACAGTGAAAACTGCAGGAACTTCAAACCGGCACTAGGAAACAGACTGAGACACCAGAATAAAAGTTTCTCCTGCAACCCGTTTCCTTTGTGCTAGTTGAACGAACGTCTCTCCACATGCTCAGTTCTGAGAGATAAGTGTGTGTGAAAGCCGTCCTTCACCTAGCTTGTTGGGAACACAAAGTTTCTTTTCAGTTGCAAACCCCACTCCTTACATATATATGGGGAGGTGCTTGCTCCAACTCGGTTTTACAGTGAAAACTGCAGGAACTTCAAACCGGCACTAGGAAACAGACTGAGAAACCAGAGTAAAAGTTTCTCCTGCAACCCGTTCCCTTTGTGCTAGATGAACCAACGTCTCTCCACATGCTCAGTTCTGAGAGATAAGTGTGTGTGAAAGCCGTCCTTCACCTAGCTTGTTGGGAACACAAAGTTTCTTTTCAGTTGCAAACCCCACTCCATACATATATATGGGGAGGTACTAGCTCCAACTCGGTTTTACAGTGAAAACTGCAGGAACTTCAAACCGGCACTAGGAAACAGACTGAGAAACCAGAATAAAAGTTTCTCCTGCAACCCGTTCCCTTTGTGCTAGATGAACGAACGTCTCTCCACATGCTCAGTTCTGAGAGATAAGTGTGTGTGAAAGCCGTCCTTCACCTAGTTTGTTGGGAACACAAAGTTTCTTTTCAGTTGCAAACTCCACTCCATACATATATATGGGGAGGTACTAGCTCCAACTCGGTTTTACAGTGAAAACTGCAGGAACTTCAAACCGGCACTAGGAAACAGACTGAGAAACCAGAATAAAAGTTTCTCCTGCAACCCGTTCCCTTTGTGCTAGATGAACGAACGTCTCTCCACATGCTCAGTTCTGAGAGATAAGTGTGTGTGAAAGCCATCCTTCACCTAGCTTGTTGGGAACACAAAGTTTCTTTTCAGTTGCAAACTCCACTCCATACATATATATGGGGAGGTACTAGCTCCAACTCTGTTTTACAGTGAAAACTGCAGGAACTTCAAACCGGCACTAGGAAACAGACTGAGAAACCAGAGTAAAAGTTTCTCCTGCAACCCGTTCCCTTTGTGCTAGGTGAACGAACGTCTCTCCACATGCTCAGTTCTGAGAGATAAGTGTGTGTGAAAGCCGTCCTTCACCTAGCTTGTTGGGAACACAAAGTTTCTTTTCAGTTGCAAACCCCACTCCATACATATATATGGGGAGGTACTAGCTCCAACTCGGTTTTACAGTGAAAACTGCAGGAACTTCAAACCGGCACTAGGAAACAGACTGAGAAACCAGAGTAAAAGTTTCTCCTGCAACCCGTTCCCTTTGTGCTAGACGAACGAACGTCTCTCCACATGCTCAGTTCTGAGAGATAAGTGTGTGTGAAAGCCGTCCTTCACCTAGCTTGTTGGGAACACAAAGTTTCTTTTCAGTTGCAAACCCCACTCCATACATATATATGGGGAGGTACTAGCTCCAACTCGGTTTTACAGTGAAAACTGCAGGAACTTCAAACCGGCACTAGGAAACAGACTGAGAAACCAGAGTAAAAGTTTCTCCTGCAACCCGTTCCCTTTGTGCTAGGTGAACGAACGTCTCTCCACATGCTCAGTTCTGAGAGATAAGTGTGTGTGAAAGCCGTCCTTCACCTAGCTTGTTGGGAACACAAAGTTTCTTTTCAGTTGCAAACTCCACTCCATACATATATATGGGGAGGCAGTAGCTCCAACCCGGTTTTACAGTGAAAACTGCAGGAACTTCAAACCGGCACTAGGAAACAGACTGAGAAACCAGAGTAAAAGTTTCTCCTGCAACCCGTTCCCTTTGTGCTAGGTGAACGAACGTCTCTCCACATGCTCAGTTCTGAGAGATAAGTGTGTGTGAAAGCCGTCCTTCACCTAGCTTGTTGGGAACACAAAGTTTCTTTTCAGTTGCAAACCCCACTCCATACATATATATGGGGAGGTACTAGCTCCAACTCGGTTTTACAGTGAAAACTGCAGGAACTTCAAACCGGCACTAGGAAACAGACTGAGAAACCAGAATAAAAGTTTCTCCTGCAACCCGTTTCCTTTGTGCTAGTTGAACGAACGTCTCTCCACATGCTCAGTTCTGAGAGATAAGTGTGTGTGAAAGCCGTCCTTCACCTAGCTTGTTGGGAACACAAAGTTTCTTTTCAGTTGCAAACCCCACTCCTTACATATATATGGGGAGCTGCTTGCTCCAACTCGGTTTTACAGTGAAAACTGCAGGAACTTCAAACCGGCACTAGGAAACAGACTGAGAAACCAGAGTAAAAGTTTCTCCTGCAACCCGTTCCCTTTGTGCTAGATGAACCAACGTCTCTCCACATGCTCAGTTCTGAGAGATAAGTGTGTGTGAAAGCCGTCCTTCACCTAGCTTGTTGGGAACACAAAGTTTCTTTTCAGTTGCAAACTCCACTCCATTCATATATAAGGGGAGGTACTAGCTCCAACCCGGTTTTACAGTGAAAACTGCAGGAACTTCAAACCGGCACTAGGAAACAGACTGAGAAACCAGAGTAAAAGTTTCTCCTGCAACCCGTTCCCTTTGTGCTAGATGAACGAACGTCTCTCCACATGCTCAGTTCTGAGAGATAAGTGTGTGTGAAAGCCGTCCTTCACCTAGCTTGTTGGGAACACAAAGTTTCTTTTCAGTTGCAAACTCCACTCCATACATATAT